>NC_090929.1:197945201-199159559 GCF_040938575.1 Ambystoma mexicanum | reverse complement strand
CCATGTCCAACTCATGTTCCACACCCCCCCAGCACTGTGGGGCACATGCCAGCAGGCCCCCACCCATGTCCAACTCATGTTCCCCACCCCCCCCCACCCCCCAGCACTGTGGGGCACCCTCCACCAGGCCCCTACCCATGTCTCCCACCCCCCCACCGCCCAGCAGTGCAGGGGCACCTTCCACCAGGCCCCCACCCATGTCTCCCACCCCCCCCACCGCCCAGCAGTGCAGGGGCACCCTCCACCAGGCCCCCACCCATGCCTCCCACCCCCCACCCCCCAGCAGTGCAGGGGCACCCTCCACCAGGCCCCCACCCATGTCTCCCACCCCCCCACCACCCAGCACTGTGGGGCACCTGCCAGCAGGCCCCCCACCCATGTCCAACTCATGTTCCACACCGCCCCCAGCACTGTGGGGCACAAGCCAGCAGGCCCCCACCCATGTCCAACTCATGTTCCCCACGTCCCCCACCCCCCAGCGCTGTGGGGCACCTGCCAGCAAGCCCCCACCCATGTCTCTCACCCCCCTCCCCCCAGCAGTGCAGGGGCACCCTCCACCAGGCCCCCATCCATGTCTCCCACCCCCCCACCCCCCAGCAGTGCAGGGGCACCCTCCACCAGGCCCCCACCCATGTCTCCCACCCCCCACCCCCCAGCAGTGCAGGGGTACCCTCCACCAGTCCCCCACCCATGTCTCCCACCCCCCCACCCCCCAGCAGTGCAGGGGCACCCTCCACCAGGCCCCCATCCATGTCTCCCACCCCCCCACACCCCCAGCAGTGCAGGTGCACCCTCCACCATGCCCCCACCCATGTCTCCCACCCCCCACCCCCCAGCACTGTGGGGCACCTGCCAGCAGGCCCCCACCCATGTCCAACTCATGTTCCCCACCCCCCCCCCACCCCCCAGCACTGTGGGGCACCTGCCAGCAGGCCCCCACCCATGTCTCCCACCCCCCCACCCCCCCAGCACTGTGGGGCACCTGCCAGCAGGCCCCCACCCATGTCCAACTCATGTTCCCCACCCCCCCACCCCCCAGCAGTGCAGGGGCACCCTCCACCAGGCCCCCACCCATGTCTACCACCCCCCCACCCCCCAGCACTGTGGGGCACCTGCCAGCAGGCCCCCACCCATGTCCAACTCATGTTCCCCACCACCCCCACCCCCAGCACTGTGGGGCACCTGCCAGCAGGCCCCCACCCATGTCTCCCACCCCCCACCCCCCAGCAGTGCAGGGGCACCCTCCACCAGGCCCCACCCATGTCTCCCACCCCCCACCCCCCAGCACTGTGGGGCACCTGCCAGCAGGCCCCCACCCATGTCCAACTCATGTTCCACCCCCCCCAGCACTGTGGGGCACATGCCAGCAGGCCCCCACCCATGTCCAACTCATGTTCCCCATCCCTCCACCCCCCAGCACTGTGGGGCACCCTCCACCAGGCCCCCACCCATGTATCCCACCCCCCCCACCACCCAGCAGTGCAGGGGCACCCTCCACCAGGCCCCCACCCATGTCTCCCACCCCCCCACCGCCCAGCAGTGCAGGGGCACCCTCCACCAGGCCCCCACCCATGTCTTCCACCCCCCCACCCCCCAGCAGTGCAGGGGCACCCTCCACCAGGCCCCCACCCATGTCTCCCACCCCCCCACCCCCCAGCACTGTGGGGCACCTGCCAGCAGGCCCCCACCCATGTCCAACTCATGTTCCACACCTCCCCCAGCACTGTGGGGCACATGTCAGCAGGCCCCCACCCATGTCCAACTCATGTTCCCCACGTCCCCCACCCCCCAGCGCTGTGGGGCACCTGCCAGCAGGCCCCCACCCATGTCTCCCACCCCCCCTCCCCCCAGCAGTGCAGGGGCACCCTCCACCAGGCCCCCACCCATGTCTCCCACCCCCCCACCCCCCCCAGCAGTGCAGGGGCACCCTCCACCAGGCCCCCACCCATGTCTCCCACCCCCCCCGCCCCCCAGCACTGTGGGGCACTTGCCAGCAGGCCCCCACCCATGTCCAACTCATGTTCCACACCTCCCCCAGCACTGTGGGGCACATGCCAGCAGGCCCCCACCCATGTCCAACTCATGTTCCCCACATCCCCCACCCCCCAGCGTTGTGGGGCACCTGCCAGCAGGCCCCCACCCATGTCTCCCACCCCCCCTCCCCCCAGCAGTGCAGGGGCACCCTCCACCAGGCCCCCACCCATGTCTCCCACCCCCCCACCCCCCCAGCAGTGCAGGGGCACCCTCCACCAGGCCCCCACTCATGTCTCCCACCCCCCACCCCCCAGCAGTGCAGGGGCACCCTCCACCAGGCCCCCACCCATGTCTCCCACCCCCCCACCCCCCAGCAGTGCAGGGGCACCCTCCACCAGGCCCCCACCCATGTCTCCCACCCCCCCATCCCCCAGCAGTGCAGGGGCACCCTCCACCAGGCCCCCACCCATGTCTCCCACCCCCCACCCCCCAGCACTGTGGGGCACCTGCCAGCAGGCCCCCACCCATGTCCAACTCATGTTCCCCACCCCCCACCCCCCAGCACTGTGGGGCACCTGCCAGTAGGCCCCCACACATGTCTCCCACCCCCCACCCCCCAGCACTGTGGGGCACCTGCCAGCAGGCCCCCACCCATGTCCAACTCATGTTCCCCACCTCCCCACCCCCAGCACTGTGGGGCACCTGCCAGCAGGCCCCACCCATGTCCAACTCATGTTCCCCACCACCCCCACCCCCCAGCACTGTGGGGCACCTGCCAGCAGGCCCCACCCATGTCCAACTCATGTTCCCCACCCCCCACCCCCCAGCAGTGCAGGGGCACCCTCCACCAGGCCCCCACCCATGTCTACCACCCCCCACCCCCCAGCACTGTGGGGCACCTGCCAGCAGGCCCCCACCCATGTCCAACTCATGTTTGTTTATTTGTTTGTTTATTTTATTTGTATGGCGCTCCAAACCCAGAGGTAGAAGGGCGCTAAGAATTTGGTTACATATTTGAGAGGTATCAGTGTTGCATACTTCGTACAGGTTTATAATATATACATATATATACAGAGGACAATAAATAGAGCGTGTGTAGTGAGTACAATATACAATTTCCTGAATAAGTACAGTGTCTAAGCTAGTAGTCGCGCAGGTCTAGAGTTAGTGGTGTTGCTCTTTGTTTAGTAGCCAGCTAATGACCTGCTTCCTAAAGATCTGGAAGGATTCGAGGGTTTTGATGTTGAACGGTAGGGAGTTCCAGAGTTGGGGAGCAAGCACTGTAAAGCTTGCCCCTCCAGCTCTTTTTAGGTGGAATCTGGGTACTAGTAGGCAAAGAGTGTTGGAGGATCTGGTGAGTCTGGTGGCGGGTTTCAGGGTGAGTTTATTAGCTAGATAGGGTGGTGCTAGGTGGTTGAGGGCTTTGTACGTGAGGCAGATGATTTTTAGGTCAATTTTTTGGCGTATGGAGAGCCATTTGCAGGCTTTCCTAGTTGCAGAGATCTGCTCTTGTCTTGGAATGTTGAGGGCTGTGCGCAAGGCGTTGTTTTGAATTACCTGTAATTTATTGAGTACGGATTGATTAGCGCCAAGGAACAGGCTATTGCAGTAATCCAGTTTGGATTGTATTAGGGCCCTGGCAAGGGTGAGGCAGCTGTTGGGTGATAGGAAGGGTCTGCTGGCCCTAATGAGCTTGCCGGTATAGGCAGCAGCTGAAGCTGTCATATTGGTATGTTTGCTAAGGTTGGTGTTGGCGTCTAGATAAAAACCAAGGGTCTTTACGCTTTTGGCTATGGCAATGGAATGACCATCGATGGTGATGTTATTATAGCTAGGGTCAAGTTTGGTTAGAGTGTTGGGGGAGCCGACGATTAGGAGCTCTGTCTTCTCATCATTCAGGCAGAGACCATGGGAGGCCATCCATGCCTGAATGATGGAGAATATTTTGTTGATCCGGACCGAGTCTTCTTGGTAATTACCAGAGATAGTGAGGAGTATCTGGGTGTCATCTGCGTAGTTTGTATAGGTGACACCCAGGTGATCCAGTTGGTCGAATAGAGGCTTTGTAAATATGTTGTACAAAGTGGGGGATACACAAGAACCTTGTGGGACCCCGCATGTGATGGGGATGGGGTCTGCAGCAGCTGTGGTGGAGAAGACTCGTATGGTTCTGTTTGCCAGGAAGGATTGTATCCAAGTGATGGCAGGTGAGGAGAAGTGGGCTGCGGTGGCAAGGTGATTACAGAGGACCTCATGGCTGACCAGGTCAAAGGCCGCTGAGAGGTCTAGGAGGAGTAGGATTGCGGCATTGCCTCTGTCTTTTATTTCATCGATCTGGCTTTTGAGATCAACAAGGGCGGTTTCAGTTCCGTGTTGAGGTCTGAAGCCAGATTGACGAATTCCTAGTAGTTGGTTGGATTCTAGGTATTCCTGAATTTGGATGTAGGCGACTCTGTCCAGGATTTTCAGTAGGAAGGGGACTGTGGTGATGGGCCTATAGTTTGTGGGTGTGGCCGGATCGAGGGATTGTTTTTTCAAGAGAGGGAGAACCCATGATTGTTTTAGGTTGCTGGGGATGGAGCTATTGGTGAAGGATAAGTTGATGAGTTTGGTGATGAAGGGGGAGAGCTCTCTGGCTGCATCTTTTATGATTTGAGCCGGGCAGCTGTCTCCTTTACAGTTAGAGGGTTTCAAGGAGGTGATGATTTTTTGAACTTCCGGGATGGTGACTTTTTTGAACGAGAAGCCTGCGCCGGTGGTGTTAGGTGTGGGTAGGCTAAGGTTGGTGACATTGTTGTTGGATAGTTGTAGCCGTTTGTTTTCGATTTTAGTTTGGAGTCCTAAGATTTTGTTGTTAAGGGCGTTCTGGATGTTGGTGCACCAGGGTTTGTCTTTTAGGCAGGTTTCTGGGGGCGAAATAGGGTTTTCTAGTTCCTTCAAAATTTTGAATAATTCTTTAGTGGAGGATCCTGCCTGAGTGATCCTGGTGTTGTATGAATCTTTTTTGGTCCTGATTATCTCGCTTTTGTAGAGTGAGGATAGGTTAGTGAAGTTGGATTTGTTTTCCGCAGTGGGGTTAGTCTTCCAGGCGTGGTGAGCCTTAGCTTTCTCTTTCCTAAGTAGTTTGAGCTCAGGGGTGTACCATGAGTTCAGATGAGCTTTGGGTTTGGCTTTGCGTATTTTCAAGGGGGCAACGGTGTCCATTGCTTTGGCCATGGAATCATTGAAGGTGTCAATCAGCATGTTTAAGTCAGCGTTAGCTGGGAGAGCATTGAGGGTAGGTAAGACCAATGGTAGCAAGGCTTCCGCAGTGATGTTGCGTTTGTTCCTGGTGGGGCATGCTGGTGCCATGGGGTGCTTATTGGGCAGTACCTGATTGGTGTTAAGCTCAAGGGGGATCATGTGGTGATCGGTCCATGCTAGGGGTTGGGGGTCTTTGCAGGTTGTGTTACAGTTGTGGGTTGCTACCCAATCAAGGGTTCTGCCTTTTTGGTGGGTAGGGAGCACAATGTTCCCCACCCTCCCACCCCCCAGCACTGTGGGGCACCTGCCAGCAGGCCCCCACCCATGTCCAACTCATGTTCCCCACCCCCCACCCCCCAGCACTGTGGGGCACCTGATAGGAGGCCCCCACCCATGTCTCCCACCCCCCACCCCCAGCACTGTGGGGCACCTGCCAGCAGGCCCCCACCCATGTCCAACTCATGTTCCCCACCACCCCACCCCCCAGCACTGTGGGGCACCTGCCAGCAGGCCCCCACCCATGTCTCCCTCCCCCCCACCCGCCAGCAGTGCAGGGACACCCTCCACCAGGCCCCCACCCATGTCTCCCACCCCCCACTCCCCAGCACTGTGGGGCACCTGCCAGCAGGCCCCCACCCATGTCCAACTCATGTTCCACACACCCCCAGCACTGTGGGGCACATGCCAGCAGGCCCCCACCCATGTCCAACTCATGTTCCCCACCCCCCCACACCTCAGCACTGTGGGGCACCTGCCAGCAGGCCCCCACCCATGTCTCCCACCCCCCACCCCCCAGCAGTGCAGGGGCACCCTCCACCAGGCCCCCACCCATGTCTATAACCCACCCCCCCACCCACTAGCAGTGAAGGGGCACCCTCCACCAGGCCCCCACCCATGTCTCCCACCCCCCCACCCCCCAGCAGTGCAGGGGCACCCTCCACAGGCCCCCACCCATGTCTCCCACCCCCCAGCAGTGCAGGGGCACCCTCCACCAGGCCCCCACCCATGTCTCCCAACCCCCCACCCCCCAGCAGTGCAGGGGAACCCTCCACCATGCCCCCACCCATGTCTCCCACTCCCCCCCACCCCTAGCAGTGCAGGGGCACCCTCCACCAGGCCCCACCCATGTCTCCCACTCCCCCCCACCCCCCAGCAGTGCAGGGGCACCCTCCACCAGGCCGCTACCCATGTCTCCCAACCCCCCACCCCCCAGCAGTGCAGGGGAACCCTCCACCATGCTCCCACCCATGTCTCCCACTCCCCCCCACCCCCCAGCACTGTGGGGCACCCTCCACCAGGCCCCCACCCATGTCTCCCACTCCCCCCCACCCCCCAGCAGTGCAGGGGCACCCTCCACCAGGCCCCCACCCATGTCTCCCACCCCCCCACCCCCCAGCAGTGCAAGGGCACCCTCCACCAGGCCCCCACCCATGTCTCCCACCCCCCACCCCCCAGCAGTGCAGGGGCACCCTCCACCAGGCACCCACCCATGTCTCCCACTCCCCCCCACCCCCCAGCAGTGCAGGGGCACCCTCCACCAGGCCCCCACCCATGTCTAACACCCCCCCACCCCCCAGCAGTGCAGGGGCACCCTCCACCAGGCCCCCACCCATGTCTCCCACTCCCCCCCACCCCCCAGCAGTGTAGGGGCACCCTCCACCAGGCACCCACCCATGTCTCCCACTCCCCCTTACCCCCCAGCAGTGCAGGGGCACCCTCCACCAGGCCCCCACCCATGTCTCCCACCCCTAACCCCCCATCAGTGCAGGGGCACCCTCCACCAGGCCCCCATCCATGTCTCCCACCCCCCCACCCCCCAGCAGTGCAGGGGCACCCTCCACCAGGCCCCCACCCATGTCTCCCACCCCCCACCCTCCAGCAGTGCAGGGGCACCCTCCACCAGGCCCCGCCCATGTCTCCCACCCCCCACCCCCCAGCAGTGCAGGGGCACCCTCCACCAGGCCCCCACCCATGTCTCCCACCCCCCCACACCTCCCAGCAGTGCAGGGGCACCCTCCACCAGGCCCCCACCCATGTCTCCCACCCCCCACCCCCCAGCACTGTGGGGCACCTGCCAGCAGGCCCCCACCCATGTCCAACTCATGTTCCCCATCCCCCCACCCCCCAGCACTGTGGGGCACCTGCCAGCAGGCCCCCACCCATGTCTCCCACCCCCCCCCACCCCCCAGCACTGTGGGGCACCTGCCAGCAGGCCCCTACCCATGTCCAACTCATGTTCCCCACCCCCCCACCCCCCAGCAGTGCAGGGGCACCCTCCACCAGGCCCCCACCCATGTCTCCCACCCCCCCACCCCCCAGCACTATGGGGCACCTGCCAGCAGGCCCCCACCCATGTCCAACTCATGTTCCCCACCACCCCCACCCCCCAGCACTGTGGGGCACCTGCCAGCAGGCCCCCACCCATGTCTCCCACCCCCCCACCCCCCAGCAGTGCAGGGGCACCCTCCACCAGGCCCCAGCCATGTCTCCCACCCCCCCACCCCACAGCACTGTGGGGCACCTGCCAGCAGGCCCCCACCCATGTCCAACTCATGTTCCACACCGCCCCCAGCACTGTGGGGCACATGCCAGCAGGCCCCCACCCATGTCCAACTCATGTTCCCCACGTCCCCCACCCCCCAGCGCTGTGGGGCACCTGCCAGCAGGCCCCCACCCATGTCTCCCAGCCCCCCTCCCCCCAGCAGTGCAGGGGCACCCTCCACCAGGCCCCCACCCATGTCTCCCACCCCCCCCACCCCCCCAGCAGTGCAGGGGCACCCTCCACCAGGCCCCCACCCATGTCTCCCACCCCCCACCCCCCAGCAGTGCAGGGGCACCCTCCACCAGGCCCCCACCCATGTCTCCCACCCCCCACCCCCCAGCAGTGCAGGGGCACCCTCCACCAGGCCCCCACCCATGTCTCCCACCCCCCCCCACCCCCCAGCAGTGCAGGGGCACCCTCCACCAGGCCCCCACCCATGTCTCCCACACCCCACCCCCAGCACTGTGGGGCACCTGCCAGCAGGCCCCCACCCATGTCCAACTCATGTTCCCCACCCCTCCCACCCCCCAGCACTGTGGGGCACCTGCCAGCAGGCCCCCACCCATGTCCAACTCATGTTCCCCACCCCTCCCACCCCCCAGCACTGTGGGGCAACTGCCAGCAGGCCCCACCCATGTCCAACTCATGTTCCCCACCACCCCCACCCCCCAGCACTGTGGGGCACCTGCCAGCAGGCCCCACCCATGTCCAACTCATGTTCCCCACCCCCCACCCCCCAGCAGTGCAGGGGCACCCTCCACCAGTCCCTCACCATGTCTCCCACCCCCCACCCCCCAGCACTGTGGGGCACCTGCCACCAGGCCCCCACCCATGTCCAACTCATGTTCCCCACCCCCCCACCCCCCAGCACTCTGGGGCACCTGCCAGCAGGCCCCCACCCATGTCTCCCACCCCCCCAACCCCCAGCACTGTGGGGCACCTGCCACCAGGCCCCACCCATGTCTCCCACCCCCCACCCCCCAGCACTGTGGGGTACCTGCCACCAGGCCCCACCCATGTCCAACTCATGTTCCCCACCACCCCCACCCCCCAGCACTGTGGGGAACCTGCCAGCAGGCCCCCACCCATGTCTCCCACCCCCCCCTACCCCCCAGCACTGTGGGGCACCTGCCAGCAGGCCCCCACCCATGTCCAACTCAGGTTCCCCACCCCCCCACCCCCCAGCACTGTGGGGCACCTGCCAGCAGGCCCCCACCCATGTCCAACTCATGTTCCCCGATCCCCCGCCCCCAACCCCCCAGCAATGTGGGGCACCTGCAAGCAGGCCCCACCCATGTCCAACTCATGTTCCCCACCACCCCCACCCCCAGCACTGTGGGGCACCTGCCAGCAGGCCCCCACCCATGTCCAACTCATGTTCCCCACCCCCCCACCCCTAAGCAGTGCAGGGGCACCCTCCACCAGGCACCCACCCATGTCTCCCACCCCCCCCACCCCCCAGCACTCTGGGGCACCTGCCAGCAGGCCCCCACCCATGTCCAACTCATGTTCCCCACCTCCCCCCACCCCCAACAGTGCAGGGACACCCTCCACCAGGCCCCCACCCATGTCTCCCACCTCCCCACCCCCCAGCACTGTGGGGCACCTGCCAGCAGGCCCCCACCCATGTCCAACTCATGTTCCCCAGCCAACATGTGATCACAATCTAGATTCCTGGTCCCTATGGTCAGCCTCCAAATGCAAAACACCCACCCGAGTATTGCATCCACCCACTCATAATTGGCAATTACATGACAGAACACCAATTGCAAGTTCCGAAACAAACACATTTCCCTCACATACACCCAATGGGTGTCAGTGAATCTCAAAACCCATATCATGAAATGCATGAAACCAATGAGATACCACACATTGAAGTTCACTAAAAAAATATGTATTAAAGGAAACATAAATATAATCAAAAATAAAGAAACAGAAATGTGAATGTACAAAAATGAAAAGAAGCATGTCCGTGAAAAAAAGCAAAACCAAATATCAAACTCCAAAGTAATGGTGTCCAAAGTCACTGTCCACAAAACAAAATCCAATGGGAAATAAAAAAGAAAGCCATTGCTCCATGGTTAAAATGTGAAAGAAAAATACAATCCAACAGTGAACTATGTACATGGGAACAAGCCAGGGTCCATTATCCCAACAAAAGAAAGGAAACCTATCTAACTACACTAACTAATAAAATAAACTATATACGAAAATGTGGCCAATGTCCGAAAGGTCCAAAATAAATCCAAAAAAAATGAAACCTAACACTACCTACATAACTATGTACAAGGGCAGCAGGCTAGTTTGACGGCTCACTTGTGGATGTCCCGGGCCAGGGCATCATCGAACTCCTGCTCAATGTCCTGGAGGCGGTCCTCCTCCATGGCCCCGAGGGTCCGCAGGGCTGTCGCCATGTCGACCTCCAAACCCATGCGGATTGCCTCGAGGCACTCGGCCCGCCTCAGGTCCCTCCGCATGGAGTTCTCCGCCTTGACCATTGTGAGCCGTGCCTCTTCCGCCCGCTGCCGCTCCGCATCTATGGCGTGGCCCAACTGCTGCCACACGGAAGACACTCTCTGTCCTGGGTCCTCCTGCCCTCCGGCCGATGCCTGCCCCTCTGATGTTGAAGGCCCCGAGCCTTCATAGCTCCCACCACGTTACTGCTGCTGCTGTGCCTCTGTTCGTGCACTGCCTCCTGCTGCCTGCACATCCTCCGCCGGTTGGGGTGCAGTCGTTGATGTGGCCACCCCTGCTGGATGTCCGACTCCCGACTGTGGCAGGGATGCCTCCTCCACCAGCCTGGCCGCACAGTCAGAGGCAGCTCCACAGGGCACCCAGGTGACTGATGGGTGGGAATATGGCACGGAGGACGACTGGCGCGTAGGGGGTTCAGTTGAGGAGGGGGTCGTAGCAAGCCACATCATACGGAGGAATCCGGCCTGGGTGACCTGTCCCAGCAGGCTGACGTGGCCTACGAGCCATTCGAGATGACGTGCAGTCTCCTCATGAAAAGACTGCAGGTCACCTAGCATGGCCCGTTGACGCAACGCCACACCAGTCAGGACAGGCTCAACCCGGACACAGGTAGCCACGTCCGCAGGCAGAGGAAGGCCAGTTGACGTGAGCTCATCTCCTGCCTGAAAACGGGTCTGGACGTAGGCATCCCTGCTGGTGCAAGATGATGCAGGGGACAGGATCAGGACAGGATTGCACACAGGCACCTCCGCGGCGGCCTGTGCTGCCTCCTGTCCCTGGTCCTGCACTGCACCACTAGCACCAGTGGGATCCCCACCTCCAGACCCCGTCTCTGGTGCTTGCACGGCCTCCACCTCCACCAAACCCCCCACCAACCTGGATGACTCCGTGCCATCTTCCCCTGTTGGGCCCTGTGGGGTCCCAGCTGCCCCTTCTGCTGCCGAGGAGTCCAACTCCAACCTCCGCCTCTTGGACCTCCCCCCGGCAGCTGTGGCCTGGGACGCGGCACCGGACTCCTCACTCCCCGACGAGATGACAACATGGGAGGGGAGCCGGGCCTTGCATCTCCGGCTGGCGGTGGGATCCCCGCCGCTGTGCTCCACAGCACCTTCTCCGCCCTCTTCATCAGTTGACGCTGCAGACAGGGAGAAATAAAACACAGGCATCAGGGCACTGTACAATGGACACATACACACATGACAGTTGTACATGAGTGGCATTGGCAAACCTCAGACATGTCATCACAATCCCCAACACACATGTCATTTCAACTCGCACACATGAGCCATACCACAGCCATATCGCAACTGCCAGCACCATCCATACACATACAACAGCATGAGCAGGCAAAGGTGAGCCAGACATCACATGCAACACAGGAAGTGCACCACACATGTACACACACCACCACACTTGCATGCATGTGTACACCTCTGCCAAGTGTCGCAGTGTTCAGATGGGCATCCATGTCACATCTGCCGATCAGGCTTCCACATACCGTTGTCACATGCATCCATGTTGCATCACTGTTGCACCCTTGTCAAATACACACACATGCACATGTACACAGTGCTGATACATGCAGCCGAAAACAACATACATGCGTGACATCACGGACATGTCTACTTACATACACATTCATCCAAACATGTGTGCCCACACAACTGCATTTGGCATGCAAGCCTACACACACAAGCACCATCCATGTCTCACACATTCCAGCCCTCGCATGTGTTAGCCCCACGGCCCTGTACACCCCCACCCATACTCGACCCCATACAAACAGATGTGCAACCTGCACACTACTGAAAAATCACCACACGCACATATCACAATCAGGATGCATGTACACTTACCGCTCGACTCCAGACGGGTATGCCTCTCAAGGACCTGGACGTGGAGCGCTGGGGATATGCGTTCCAGGACCCTCACCTGTTCTTCCGACAAGTGGCCCCAGCGCCCCTTGGCATCCGCTGCCTTCAAGAGGCGCGGGGCCTTGTTCAGGGTCCTGGACCTGAAGTCCTCCCAGTGCTTCTTGACATGTTGTAAGTGGCGGACTGCCACCCCCTCCGCGTTGATGGCAGTCACGATGTCAGTCCAGATCCGAGTCAATCCTTCCTTGTCGGCGCGGGAACTTCCGAAGAGGGCATCATACTGCCCCAGGACTTGCTCCACCAGGACACCAACTTCATTGGCACTGAAGCTGGTGCTCCTCTGCCTCTCTGACTGGTGGTTGTCAGTGGTCTCAGATGGTGTTTGCCCCGACATGACAACCCCAGAGGCAGGAGTGGGTGGGCAACTGGGTCCTGGGGCTGGGCTGTGGAGCGATGGAATCCCAGTCGGGAGTCTTCGGTTCCAGCAGGGGTGGTCACAGCAACAGCACCCCTGGCTGATGTGCAGGCAGCAAATGGCAGGGCACGTGGGCAGCAGGCAGTCAGGCAGCAGCAGATGGTAGGTGGGAGCGTGCTCGGGGCTCTGGGGGGCAGTAGTTCGGCCTTCTGGGCAGGAGCGTGGTCTTCCGTGTGCTTACGCGTGGCCAGCTTGATACGGAGTGATTTGGCACGTGAAAAATCTGCACGTCAGCGTGTAATTCGAGGAAAGGCCCTTAGCGCGTAAGCGCGTCTGCACGCATACGCATTTTCATTGGACAGAAGGCCCCTCAAGCGCAAGCGCCCCTGTGACGTGACGCGTACAGGCGTGCATGGGCATTTCAGCGCGCGTGAAAAACTGCACGTCCGCGTGTAATTCGAGGAAAGGCCCTTAGCGCGTATGCACAGCAGCACGCATATGCGATATCATTGGACCAAAGGCCCTTAGTGCGTGAGCGCGTCTGTGATGTGACGCACGCGGGTGTTTCCCTCATTACACGTGATGACAGAGCACACGTGGATTTCCACCAATCGCGTGTGGAAGTTCCCGCGCACCCCGAAACACACGTACCCAGGCCAATCGCGTGTACGCTCACTTCCCTCCGATTACACGCGATGACACTCGGACGTCCCAAGCATTGAGCCCCTTGGAGAAGGTGCTCAATGTCCTGCATTTTTTGGCCACTGGGTCATTTCAGCGGACTACTGCCATAGTGGGGGGGGGTCTCACAGGCCACGCAGTCACGCTGCCTACACCAGGTACTGGCAATCATGACAGCGCGCCCCTCAGTCCGCAGGCACATATACATGCCCAGAACACCCGCAGAAAGGCAGGCCGTTGTCCTGGATTTTTTCAGGGTGGCACACTTCCCCAAAGTGCTCGGTGCCATAGATTGCACCCATGAGGCCCTACGTCCACCTAGGGCCACTGAGCACATCTACCGAAACCGCAAGCACTGGCATTCCATCAATGTACAGGTGGTATGCGATGCAAAGGGAATCATCATCTCTGTCTATGCAAACCACCCTGGCTCCACCCATGACAGTTTCATATACAGAATGTCTGCCCTGAGCCGGGCCCTGGAAGCTGGGCAGCATGGCGACACATGGCTCCTAGGTCAGTACAAATGCACTTGCACATGCATGCAAGTCACACACAGACAAATTTCCAAACCCTAATAATCTCAACTATTATCACCTCCCCAGGGGACAGTGCCTACCCTCTGAGCAACCACATGATGACGCCAATCCGGAACCCCACCACATCACCCCAGGTAAGATACAACGCTGCCCATATTGCAACCAGGGGCATAGTGGAGCGCACATTCGGAGTGCTCAAGTCACGTTTCCGCTCCCTTGACCGCTCTGGTGGGCAACTACTCTATGCACCACCAGTAGTGTGCAGGATCATTGTGGCAGCATGTGTCCTGCACAATGTTGCAACACGGCAGGGTGTCCCGGTGGACATGGTGGTGCCCCCACTTCCCCAACCACAGGCACAGGCGCTGCACATGGGAGGGGACAGGGCACGTGGCGAGGAAGCCCGGACCCAGCTTGTGGCCACATTTTTCACCTAAACTCCCACCCCTCCGGAGTGAACACAGGCCTGGCACATACCAGGTGACAATCGATGATGACAAAGAGGCAGTCAACTGTCACAACCCTACCACCCTGAGATAGTTGCCATGGAAGTGCCACATCGTCTGCATCCCTAGCTGCTTAAACACAAGCTATCCTGTGTGACCAAAAGGCACACATATGACATATGACATGATATGGCCTATACACAAGTATTTCAAGGCGCGACGAGGCAGGGAGGGGGGAACAAGGGAATACAGACAACGGTACTACTAGGCCAGGTGTCATTGAGATTGTGCAAGTGCAGGGGTAGGGGGAAGGGAAAAGTGCAAGGGGAAGGGGGGGGAGTGCAGTACAGGGGAAGTAGCCCAAAAAAAAAATACATAGGTCGGCTGGTGGCAACTGCAAAGGTAAATGCAGACAAGTGCTGGGAAGGGTGGGCTGTAGGGATAGAGAGACAGTACCGCAGTGCAGGGGTTGCCAGGGAGGCAGTGCAAGTGGAGAGTGGCTGGGCCAGGGACCGAGGTCGGTGGGAGTGGCCCAGTTGCAGCTCCAGTGCAGTTCCAGTGAAGAATTCTGCAAGGGAGAGGCAGAGAGAAAGCAGAAGCAAAGAGGAAGGTCTTGAGGTGCTTCCAGAACTGGAGATGGTTCCCCTCAAGTTCAAGTGAGGCAGGAAGTATGTTCCAGAGGGAGGGCCCTGCCGCGGAGAGAGATCTACCCCCAGCTAGTTGCTCTGAGAAGCGGATGACCCTGACATGCAAGGTGTGCATCACACACACCTGCAAAACAGGCCAGGGCCATCACTGTCATGTCACTCAAACCCTCCCAAACCACAACATGACATGGCAAGCAATACCCATACACCAACACAGTAACGATAAGGTACACATTGCCATGTCCTAAATGTACAGTGGCATCAGACAATGATGCCTGACCCGGAATCAGATGAAATGACAGACCAACAAAATCTCCCACCCAAAATAAGTCATTTCCAAATGCAGTACAAGAGTCGTAGACGTAACATAACAATGAATGCCTGTCTACATGCACATTGTGCATTGCAAAATCAACACTGCAGCTCATGTGTGCAGTGTCCTACTCCTGCAACACACTGCTCAGCGCACAGCACAGTGAACAGCCATTGTGTGTGATGCACACCCTGAGCATCACATCTAAGTGACAGACCACATCAAACAGCAAATTAGGCATGTACAGGATCCATAATCGGTCACAGAACATGTGCTGCAGGGACACAGTGGGCACCAGAAGGCAAACAGTGTACACGTGGATATGCAAGGGTGGGAGTACATGTAGTGCATCAGAGTGCAAGTGTGTGGTTCTGCAAGGAAATGCACTCCACATATGCATGTGCACTCAAGTGACCATTAGTGTTCTCTACACATCACATGTGAACATTCACCATGTGTACACCCCAGCATGTCAAACCACAACTATCCCCTCGCACCTGAAAGGAAAACACAACACATGAACAGGCATTGATCAGCAGAACACAACATGTACATAGGATACTACCATTACAATGTCAGAGTTCCCATCACACTGCAGGGCAAGGCAACTATCAACAACAACCCCCCCTCCCTCACACATGACCATGACCCACTGAACAACTACACCTGGGTCATGGAGCCTTCAAACCTCAATTCCACCTGGCCACAGGATCACTTTAACCTTCGTCACCATCTCCCACCTTGTGTGTAAAAAGGTGCCTGCACCCTCATAATTAATGTCCAAAATCACAAAATCCAAGCCAGAAAAACAAACCAGAACACCCTCCAGTAGATTACTTGACGTAGCAGTACCTCACAAAGGCCAAGTACTACCACAATGATGCAACAACCAAGGTAGCACAGCAAAACAATGTCACGACAGGATGTGAAACATGTGTGGTACATGACATAGGATGATGCACCATGAACGGATGTGTACTGTCACAGGTCCCCTGTACAGGCGCGGGAGTGTCACGAAACAACCACCCACACCATGTCCCGGGTGCCTGCAAGGTCAAACTCACACAGGCCCCTAAGACCCTGGTGGGGAAGGAGGTTCAGGGATTTGCAGTCGGGACAGGTGTTGACACACTGGATGACTGGAATGAGTGGCAGGAGAGGGGAGGAGGAATGACACATGAAACTAGGGAATGCACGAAAATGAACTACCTGCATGAACACATACACAATCCAAACAAACTTGGACATCATTGTCATGGCCTTCTGTAGTCCAGGCTCAGGAGTGGTACGAACCAACCACCCCCTCTAGGGTTTTGGCGCCTGCAAGTTCGGGGCTTACACAGGCATCCGCAACCCCAGCGGGGAAAGAAGGTCAGGGAACGTTGCTTGGATAGGTACGGGAAGCAGGAACACCGGGTAGAGGGTACAGGGTTCAAAATTGCATAGGATCACGGGTGATTAGGGAGAAAAAACATACCAAATTGAACCACACATACATCCATGCATTAGTACACTCCGCAGCAAGCCTATGCAGAGCAGTTCGAAAGAAAAACAACAAGACACTTAGGTCTGGTTTTGAGTGCTGGCCTCCTGCCTGCGCACTCTCAGGTCCGGTTACAGGAGCACTGCAATGCTGCAAAGAGAGCCACAGTCAACAACCTGTACGTGCCAATTACACAAAAACACAACACCAAACATGCCCCATAGCAACAAACTACTCTACAAACAGACAATCTGGTGTTGATGCTTCGTACCCATATATAACATCACCCCTGTGACGGGTCACACACAGTCAATGCAGGAAGTCAGCCGCTGGTGGGTGCGTGGCAAATGGAACACCAATGTGTCACAATTCACACAACATGCAATGTTCCCTGGGTAAGCAGACAGACCCATATAGCAAGCCATGACTTCAGAGCAAGTTGCGTACCACCATGACCGAAACAAAGTTGGCAGTGCATTTATCAAAAAGTACATGGAAAAGACATGCACTGCACCTGAGTATGTCCCTTGATGTATGTCCCTGTGAGTTGCCCCTTTCCATGTCTCGGAAGGCTACATGGTTGATACAAGTGCCTCAATGGACCTTGGTGTACTGGAGGGTATGTGCCACTGCCCCTGCATGTGTCCCAGACAACCCTACTATCAACAGCCATCAGTCTACCAACACATCTGAGCTGCATTGTGTGCTCCAACACCAATATTCGTCTAAGCTCACCCTCAGTGCTGTGACTAAGCCTGCATGTGCAACTCGCCTGGTGTAAGCTTTGCTGTGTCGTGGCCCCCCTGTGCTGCTCACCTTGCCTGGAGTTCCTTGGAACATGTCAGCAGTTCTAGGATGTGGGTCTGCAATCCCTGTGCATCTGCTTGTGCACACATGTGCATGTGGGCACCAACAAACGGGTCCAGAATTCCGTCGTCCAATGGGCCATGTCTGCTGGCAAAGGTGCTCTGGAGGCACATCCCCCTGCAGAAAGGGCATGAAACACATGATTAATGCTTCAAAGTCATCTGTGTGTGTCTCATCAGGCATCTCATTACTTGACCATGTCAGAGAGTCACATCACAAATCACACCATCAGTCCGTCTTTCACATCCAAAGTGTGTAACACTATCTACAGCATGAATTGCAACAAGCACGTGTACAGGAAAGATATGAAACATACTACACAATGCATAGCAATCAATGTACACATTAATCATGACACACCCCATCTAGCAAAAGCTGAACAGTGGACAATAACACCAAAATCATCCCCACTAGGGGTTTCAACACAAGTCACACAGCACCAGACATGCCACAGATATGACAGTCCAAAGCCCTTGTGTAATATTCTGTAACACCGAACCATCCTTGCGAGCCCATGGATAAGGGAGGCAGGAGTGGCATATGTGAGTCAAGGACCCCAAGCAGCAAACACATACACAAGACAAGCCTGAAGGGCCCAGCTGGAACAGACAGTGGATGCCTTCAAAAGCCACAAAGCACCGGACCGTCACATGAAAGCACAATAGACTAGCAATTTTAAACTAAATCAACTATTAACTAATTACACTAACAATGGAAAACCTACATTACCTAATTAAACTAACTATCAAACAGAAACTTAACTAACTAAACTAAAAGAAAAATCAAAAATGGCCACATACGACCCGGGGGGGAAGGGGAGGCACCCAGGAGGGGGGAGGTACAGGGTGCTGCTCAACATCCACATGCGATGATGCTGAGCCAAAAAAAACCCTCCTTGGGCTCAACGCCTGCACAGCCCGACCTATGTGGGAGATAGATGGTCGTCCGAGTCTGGCTCATCCTGTAAAGGAGGACGTGGCACAGTAGCCTGGCCACGCTTAGCCGCAGCTTGCCCCTCGTCGGCAGCAAGTCTGCCGGACGGGTGAGCCTGGTTCTGTGTGGCGATGTGACATAGGTCTGCATGCAGAACCTCACGTGATACATGTGCTTCCTCTTGCAAGGTAGCACGTGTAACACGGAGTTCCTCCTGCAAGGCCTGGCTGGACAACCGCTGCACCTCCCGGCAAGCCTGTAGCTCAGCCGAGATGGTACGCTCAAGCTGTGCAAACCTCTCCTCTGCCTGCTGCCTCTGGGACATCATAAGGACACCCAGAGTGGATCTGAGGGAAGCATACTCCTCCCTTAGGGCATCCATGTGCGCCTCTGCGTGAGCAGCAATTGCTTGGCGCAGAGACGACATTTCAGCCTGGCGTGCCCTGTCTGAGGCCGCCAAGCCCAGCCTGAGCGAGCGGGCTGTGGACCGTGCCGCCTGCTGCTGGAGAAACACCTACCTAGCAGGGGGGAGCACAGATCGGGCCACATGCTCCATGCTCTCAGCGATGTTCTCCATTGCTGCCCCCTGCCGTTCGGAATTGGCAGTCATGTCTTGCTCCCACTCAGTATACAGCGGTTGTGCGCGGCGACCGCGTTGCCGGGCTTGACCCCTGCGGGACCCAAGGACCGGGGGTCCTCGCTGTGTTGGCACCTCCCGCGGCTGCACGACTACATGCCCCCGTCGACGTGATGTCCCAGGCACATCAGTGACGGGTGTGGAGGGTGACCCTGCGTCCCGATCCACCACGGGCGGAGGAACCAAGACTGTCTGATCCCTCAGTGCAGGGGTCGCAGACAGAGGAGTGTCCACATCAGAATCACTCACCCCTGACACATGGACTTGATGCTCATCCAACTCAACATTGACGTCAGAGTCGTCATCAAGGCTGGACTCATAGGCAGCCAGAGACAAGATGGACTGCAGCACTTGGGGGTTTTGGTGGCCTACCACCCCACGACCCCCACTAGTGCCGGGTTGATGTGGTGTTACCAACCCTGTGTCTGGCATGACAACACCATCCTCCACCTCCATTGCCTCATCACCTGAAAAATAGAGAGAAAAAAGGTCACTACACATGTCAGAAGCACACGACACACACACACACCAACAGCAAACACAACCAGCAGACATGTGACACACAACATATAACCTGGCATGCATGCTGGGTCTACTTTGAATAGCTTCTGTGATCAGACCTGTTGAAAGGTGGCAGTTTCCATGGAAGTGGGTCTATGCAGTGCAGAAAATGTGTACGCCACTCACTACCTACATGTACAAGCACTCCATGGTGTGTGCCAGGAAATGTGAAGGCAGTGCAATGTCAAATTAACACATCACGTGCATTGTGCATTCAATGTGTACGATATCTAGAAGCCAAGCACCCCTCCACCCCAGTACCAAAGCAGGGATGCCTAGCATGGTATCAAAAGGCTGACCATACACCTGTGTATTGACAGGCAGTGTTGACTGGCATCAACAGCTTAATGTGATTCAAATGACAACACTGCAAATGATGCTGGGACAGTAGGCAGGACACATGATGAAAACTCCGGAGGCCGCCCACGTGTGAAGAAGACACAACAAGAGTTGGACAGAGTCATTGGCCATTGAACAGGCTGAGGCCTGTGAGCCACACAGATTGTCAGAGCCTAAACATGTGTGCAACGCAGGACTGAGCCACAGTTGACATGGGAAGGCTGATGAGATGGCAGGCAATGTATGTAACCAAGGACTTATATTACAGTGATTATCCAGTCAAGGACACATAAGGGCATGCTTGCAATGCACATGGAGCATGAATGGGCACTCATGTCCCTGCGGGACATCTGACCAATGCACAGTACAAATGAGATACCCTGCATCGAGTACTAAGGCTGTACCACACGGCATATGTCTGGCAGATTCTACGCTGGAAGTTAGCATGTACACAGGACACATGAACAAGAAACTACACATTGGCAAGATTGAAGCAGACCAGTGCAAAGGTGGAACTGGGGTGCAGAGTGGTGGAGGAGGGGCAAGGGAGCATGCCTACATGGAGTCCCGCATGCAGGCAGAGAAGACATGCATGACGGAAGCATTGTATTACTTACACATCAGAACCATGTACACGTCACATGTAGCAGCAATCATGCACAACACATCCCACAAGTGAAACACACACGTCCTCAACAAACACGCATCAACACTCACTGGACTGCGCATCAAAGTCCAGCATCTCTCCCACTCCTTCGACTAATTCAGGTGGTATGAACTCCGCAACGAGAGCCTCATGCGGAGTGAGCTCTTCCTCCTCTGGTGCAGGCCCACCGCCAGTCACCAGAGTCAAGTTGTAATTAGAGGCACGCTTAGCCTTAGTGCTGCGCTTGATGTCATTCCAACGCTTTTTGCACTCTTGCGCCGTGCGCACCTCATGGCTGAATGAACTGACATGTTCCGCAACATGCTTCCAGTGGGTGTCACGTTGGGCAGCCATAGTCTGACAATTGGCACCCACTAGCATGTCACGGCTGTGGCCCCGCACGTAGTCCACAAGGAAGTCCAGTTCCTGCTTACAGAAAGGCTTCTTCCTCGACATGCAGGAGGTCGTGGCTGTGTGTGGGGTCCCAGCCTGTGCTGCAGGTGCAACCTTCCTCCTCTTGGACTGTGGTGCAGACCCTGGCTGGCTAATGCCGCCCTGACCAGTATGGCCAGTGGGTTCGGTGGATTGAGCCAAGGGAGTGGCAGGTGGAGGGATGACCAAAGGCCTGACTCGTGTCAGTGGCAGCTGGGTGCCCACTAATGGACCCTGCGCAGCAACATCAGCTGTAGCAGGGTCATTGACCACAACGGTCCTGGTTGGCAGACTCACAACCGGGGTGCGTTGGGTGCATCTGCCCCTGCACTTGCCAACACCCGGCTGTTCGGGGCAGCAGATGACATGACTGCCCCAGGGACATGTGTCTTGGTCTGAGCAGCCCGGCCTGCCCCTATGGTTTCCCACCTGGCCTGTTGGAGATCTACCAAGGGCTCTTAAAGTGCCAACGCAGCCTGCGCTGGCAGACCCTGAGCCTGGGTGGCGGTGTCCACAGCTGCACCTGCAGCTACCACTACCCTTGGGCCCGTGGCAGTCGATGGAACGGACTGCCGGGTCGAATGGGTGCCAGTGCCAGATGCAGGAGCTGCATCCCCCGGAACCACAGGGGGTGGTGGCATGACTGCACCGACACATGGCACAACATTGTGCTCAAGTGGCGCATCCCTGCCTCTTCCCCCTCTGTGGCCGCCCTGGACACCCTGGAGTCCCCCTACTCCCTGGTCACCACGGCCACGTCCCCGACCACGCCCGCCACGAGGAGGGCGCCCAGCTGAGGCGCCCCTCACCTTTGGTGGCCTCCCAACCATGGCACTGATGTAGAAGTGCTGGCACAGATGGAGTGGTGCCAATGGGAGGTGTACACCACAATTGACCTGGGCAATTGGGGTGAAGGGGGTGGGAAGCAAGATGTTAACAGCCCCCCTGCACCTGCAAGACAGTATGTGAGCCCGGTGATGTGGTGACGGGTCACGCAACGCTCAGGCACCCCAAAACTGCAGTAAAACCGTGCACGCAACCCTGCAGCCTACGTGCGTGGATTCAACCTCCCGCAGTACGCGGTGGCACCCAGTAACACGAATAACGTGTACGCGTGGGACACGCAGGCTACTATGACATCGAAAATGGGTGTGATACACAGGGGCACCCGCAGTGCGAAAAAGAGCGTGTGCGATTCACCGTCTGACTAGCGCGATGCAGAAAAACACGCGTAGCCAATACCCCCGCCAAAAGAAGAGATACGTCCTTGATAGCTGTGAAGTTGTGATGGCGCGCGAAACAACAGGAAGCAGCAACACACGTCGGTCTCCACGAAAGGCACGTACAGCGAACTGCTGGGCCCGCTCACCTTTAACCCGTGCTGAGGGAAACGCACGCGCGCGTCACGTCACTTACGCGCATGGGCCCTTTCCTCGTATTACACGTGGACGTGCAGTTTTTCACGCGCGCTTACGCGCATGGGCCCTTTCCTTCGTATTACACGCGGACGTGCAGTTTTTCACGCGCGCTGAAATGTCCATGCACGCCTGTACGCGTCACGTCACAGGGGCGCTTGCGCTTGAGGCGCCTTCTGTCCAATGAAAATGCGTATGCTTACGCGCTAAGGGCCTTTCCTCGAATTACACGCTGACGTGCAGATTTTTCACGTGCCAAATCACTCCGTATCAAGCTGGCCACGCGTAAGCACACCGAAGACCACGCTCCTGCCCAGAAGGCCGAACTACTGCCCCCCAGAGCCCCGAGCACGCTCCCACCTGCCATCTGCTGCTGCCTGACTGCCTGCTGCCCACGTGCCCTGCCATTTGCTGTCTGCACATCAGCCAGGGGTGCTGTTACTGTGACCACCCCTGCTGGAACCGAAGATTCCCGTCTGGGATTCCATCGCTCCACAGCCCAGCCCCAGGACCCAGTTGCCCACCCACTCCTGCCTCTCGGGTTGTCATGTCGGGGCAAACACCATCTGAGACCACTGACAACCCCCGGCCAGAGAGGCAGAGGGGCACCAGCTTCAGTGCCACCGAAGTTGGTGTCCTGGTGGAGCAAGTCCTGGGGCACTATGATGCCCTCTTCGGAAGTTCCCGCGCCGACAAGGAGGGACGGACTCGGATCTGGACTGACATCGTGACTGCCATCAATGCGGAGGGGGTGGCAGTCCGCAACTTACAACATGTCAAGAAGCGCTGGGAGGACTTCAGGTCCAGGACCCTGAACAAGGCCCGGCGCCTCTTGAAGGCAGCGGATGCCAAGGGGCGCCGGGGCCACTTGTCGGAAGAACAGATGAGGGTCCTGGAACGAATATCCCCACAGCTCCACGTCCAGGTCCTTGAGAGGCAGACCCGTCTGGAGTCGAGCGGTAAGTGTACATGCATCCTGATTGTGAGATGTGCGTGTGGTGATTTTTCAGTAGTGTGCAGGTTGCACATCTGTTTGAATGGGGTCGAGTATGGGTGGGGGTGTACAGGGCCGTGGGGCTAACACATGCGAGGGCTGGAATGTGTGAGACATGGATGGTGCTTGTGTTTGTAGGCTTGCATGCCAAATGCAGTTGTGTGGGCACACATGTTTGGATGAATGTGTATGTAAGTAGACATGTCCGTGATGTCACGCATGTATATTGTTTTCGGCTGCATGTATCAGCACTGTGTACATGTGCATGTGTGTGTATTTGACAAGGGTGCAACAGTGATGCAACATGGATGCATGTGACAGCGGTATGTGGAAGCCTGATCGGCAGATGTGACATGGATGCCCATCTGAACACTGCGACACTTGGCAGAGGTGTACACATGCATGCAAGTGTGGTGGTGTGTGTACATGTGTGGTGCACTTCCTGTGTTGCATGTGATGTCTGGCTCACCTTTGCCTGCTCATGCTGCTGTATGTATATGGATGGTGCTGGCAGTTGCGATATGGCTGTGGTATGGCTCATGTGTGCGAGTTGAAATGACATGTGTGTTGGGGATTGTGATGACATGTCTGAGGTCTGCCAATGCCACTCATGTACAACTGTCATGTGTGTATGTGTCCATTGTACAGTGCCCTGATGCTTGTGTTTTATTTCTCCCTGTCTGCAGCGTCAACTGATGAAGAGGGCGAGAAGGTGCTGTGGAGCACAGCGGCGGGGATCCCACCGCCAGCCGGAGACGCAAGGCCCGGCTCCCCTCCCATGTTGTCATCTCGTCGGGGAATGAGGAGTCCGGTGCCGCGTCCCAGGCTGCAGCTGCCGTGGGGAGGTCCAAGAGGCGGAGGTTGGAGTTGGACTCCTCGGCAGCAGAAGGGGCAGCTGGGACCCCACAGGGCCCAACAGGGGAAGATGGCACGGAGTCATCCAGGTTGGTGGGGGGTTTGGTGGAGGAGGAGGCCGTGCAAGCACCAGAGACAGGGTCTGGAGGTGGGGATCCCACTGGTGCTAGTGGTGCAGTGCAGGACCAGGGACAGGAGGCAGCACAGGCCGCCGCGGAGGTGCCTGTGTGCAATCCTGTCCCTGATCCTGTCCCTGCATCATCTTGCACCAGCAGGGATGCCTACGTCCAGACCCGTTTTCAGGCAGGGGATGAGCTCACGTCAACTGGCCTTCCTCTGCCTGCGGACGTGGCTATCCGGGTCCGGGTTGAGCCTGTCCTGACTGGTGTGGCGTTGCGTCAACGGGCCATGCGAGGTGACCTGCAGTCTTTTCATGAGGAGACTGCACGTCATCTCGAATGGCTCGTTGACCACGTCAGCCTGCTGGGACAGGTCACCCAGGCCGGATCCCTCCGTTTGCTGGGGCTTGCTACGACCCCCTCCTCAACTGAACCCCCTACGCGCCAGCCGTCCTCCGTGCCATCTTCCCACCCATCAGTCACCTGGGTGCCCTGTGGAGCTGCCTCTGACGGTGCGGCCAGGCTGATGGAGGAGGCATCCCTGCCACAGTCGGGAGTCGGACGTCCAGCAGGGGTGGCCACATCAACGACTGCACCCCAGCCAGCGGAGGATGTGCAGGCAGCAGGAGGCAGTGCACGGACAGAGGCACAGTAGCAGCAGCAACGTGGTGGGAGCCATGAAGGCTCGGGGCCTTCAACATCGGAGGGGCAGGCATCGGCCGGAGGGCAGGAGGACCCAGGACAGAGAGTGTCTTCCGTGTGGCCGCGGTTGGGCCACGCCATAGATGCGGAGCGGCAGCGGGCGGAAGAAGCACGGCTCACAATGGTCAGGGCGGAGAACTCCATGCGGAGGGCCCTGAGGCGGGCCGAGTGCCTCGAGGCAATCCGCAGGGGTTTGGAGGTGGACACGGTGACGCCCCAGCGCACCCTCGGGGCCATGGAGGAGGACCGCCTCCGGGACATTGAGCAGGAGTTCGATGATGCCCTGGACCGGGACATCCCCAAGTGAGCCGTCAAACTAGCCCGCTGCCCTTGTACATAGTTATGTAGGTAGTGTTAGGTTTCATTTTTTTTTTGGATTTATTTTGGACCTTTCGGACATTGGCGACATTTTTGTATATAGTTTATTTTATTAGTTAGTGTAGTTAGATAGGTTTCCTTTCTTTTGTTGGGATAATGGACCCTGGCTTGTTCCCATGTACATAGTTCACTGTTGGATTGTATTTTTCTTTCACATTTTAACCATGGAGCAATGGCTTTCTTTTTTATTTCCCATTGGATTTTGTTTTGTGGACAGTGACTTTGGTTACCATTACTTTGGAGTTTGATTTTTGGTTTTGCTTTTTTTCACGGACATGCTTCTTTTCATTTTTGTACATTCACATTTCTGTTTCTTTATTTTTGATTATATTTATGTTTCCTTTAATACATATTTTTTTAGTGAACTTCAATGTGTGGTATCTCATTGGTTTCATGCATTTCATGATATGGGTTTTCAGATTCACTGACACCCATTGGGTGTATGTGAGGGAAATGTGTTTGTTTCGGAACTTGCAATTGGTGTTCTGTCATGTAATTGCCAATTATGAGTGGGTGGATGCAATACTCGGGTGGGTGTTTTGCATTTGGAGGCTGACCATAGGGACCAGGGATCTAGATTGTGATGACATGTTGGCTGGGGAACATGAGTTGGACATGGGAGGGGGCCTGCTGGCAGGTGCCCCACGGTGCTGGGGGGTGGGGGTTTGGGAGACATGGGTGGGGGCCTGGTGGAGGGTGCCCCTGCACTGCTGGGGGGTGGGGGGGTGGGGAACATGAGTTGGGGGCCTGGTGGAGGGTGCCCCTGCACTGCTGGGGGGTGGGGGGGTGGGAGACATGGGTGGTGGCCTGGTGGAGGGTGCCCCTGCACTGCTGGGGCCGTGGAGGGTGTAGAGGGAACACCTGGGAGGACCCACAAGTGCAATTCACGTGTGGTGCTCCCCGCGCACCCCTGTAATACACGTACCCTAATGGAATAGCATGTGGAACTTCCCGCGCACCCCTGGAATACACGTACCCTGATGATGTCGCGTGTGATACTTCCCCCGCACCCCGAAGTACAAGTACCCTGATGAGATCACGTGTGGAACTTCCCGCGCACCCCTGATATACACGTACCCTGCTGATGTCACGTGTGAAACTTCCCCCGCACCCCTAAATACACGTACCCTGCTGATGTCGCGTGTGAAACTTCCCCCGCACCCTGAAATACACGTACCCTGCTGAAATCGCGTGTGGAACTTCCCGCGCACCCCTGGAATACGCGTCCCCTGCTCGCACGGGGCCAATCGTGTGTGGAACTTCCCGCGCACCCCTGATATACACGTACCCTGCTGATGTCACGTGTGAAACTTCCCCCGCACCCCGAAATACACGTACCCTGCTGATGTCGCGTGTGAAACTTCCCCCGCACCCTGAAATACACGTACCCTGCTGAAATCGCGTGTGGAACTTCCCGCGCACCCCTGGAATACGCGTCCCCTGCTCGCACGGGGCCAATCGCGTGTGGAACTTCCCGCGCACCCCTGAAATACACGTACCCTGCTGGAATCGCATGTGGAAATTCCCGCGCACCCCTGAAATACACGTACCCTGCTCGCACGGGGCCAATCGCGTGAGGAACTTCCCGCGCACCCCTGAAATACACGTACCCTGCTGTAATCGCGTGTGAAACTTCCCCCGCACCCTGAAATACACGTACCCTGCTGAAATCGCGTGTGGAACTTCCCGCGCACCCCTGGAATACGCGTACCCTGCTCGCACGGGGCCAATCGCGTGTGGAACTTCCTGCGCACCCCTGAAATACACGTACCCTGCTGGAATCGCGTGTGGAACTTCCCGCGCACCCCTGAAATACACGCACCCTGCTCGCACGGGGCCAATCGCGTGTGGAACTTCCCGCGCACCCCTGAAATACACGTACCCTGCTGTAATCGCGTGTGGAACTTCCCGCGCACCCCTGAAATACACGTACCCTGCGGCAATCGCGTGTGGAACTTCCGGCGCACCCCTGAATTACGCGTACCCTGCTCGCACGGGGCCAATCGCGTGAGGTACTTCCCGCGCACCCCAGTGATACACGTAGCCCGCTTGCCGTGCTGGTACAGGGTTAGCGCAGCCCTTTGCGCTGGATTGGGGATTTTGATGGCTTTTCCCTGCGTGAGAGGCGTTCTTGGGGGCGTAACTGGCGCTGCTGCAGGGTCGCTGCGCCACTGTGCGCCACGGCTGGTTTTGGTGGCTGGAATCCATGAATACGCTGTGCGCGGAAATGGATTTTAGCGCACGCAGCTGGCGCAGGGATTCGCACCCGCACACTGTGTGACAGCCGCATGCACCACTTGTGCGCTGCATTCTATGAATTACCCCCATAGTTATCTAGTAACTCTTCTTCTTTTCTACATGTTTAAAGAGTTGTAGCAGGGACATGTAATATAGTTCTTTCTGTTGAGGAGTTTTTATTGACAATTTGATATGATTAATTAAACTTGGTTTGGTAAGTTTTACTAAGCTGCCTTCACAATTTGTCACTCTGTATCTACCTTTTCTTTTCATCTGGTTTTATATTATTTTTGTATGTGAATTTTTGAGCTATGTGGTATAGACACATGATTTCCAAAGTGGTACTTCTGTTTGGGTAGTATGTGTCTATTAAATTGTTTTTTAAAATGTCTTGGCTGTTCGGATAATTTTGGCTATTGTTTCTATGCCGTTGTATGATTTAAGAACTCTTTTTCTAGATTTAGCAGGACCAAGACTTAGGCAGGACCAAGACTTAGCCATACTATATTTTCAAATTTGCCATACAAAGCAGTACCCGTTAAATGATCTGCAGCTTCATAGCAGCCACATTCTCTATTCTCTAAGCTGTACAATTTCTGAGATAGTGTTTTGTCTGATGACAGGTCATTCCAGAGGTCTTGAAGCTCTGTTTTTTCTGCTTTTGTTAAGTAGGCTGTAACATATCGTGCAACTGCAGTGGAATTGTCCGCAATGTACTGCACATCTATGTTTGCATTCCACAATAGGGCAATGATTGCATTGTAATCATTGATATATTTTGGTTCTTCTGTTCTTTTTATGTAATATGTATTTTTAGGTGATGTACCTTTAACACTATGTCTAACTGAAGACATGAAGTTGTTCACTTCACCTGTTTCTGTAACTGGTCTAGGGAAACCAAAACGGCATTTGGTGAAATATTTCCCTATTTATTGGTATTTGCGACGACAATATTTGCCACATTTGTGTGTTTGAAATTGTACCATTTGTGCATGAAGATCACTATTTGTTGCTTTTGATGGAATTTCACAAGTGACATATTTTTCGATAAACTGTAACACAGTGGCATCACTATCTTGACCAAATTTAGGAGCATCTTTAATGCATAAAAGCATGTGGATATGAGGTGCTCCTCTGGCTTGGTATTCTTTTCTCCAAAAGAAGTGTTGCACTTCTCCGAGGGGAGGAACAGTTTTATTACAAATAAAGTGTAGCATAGCAATGAAGCGGTGATGGAAATATCTTGAAAGATTAACAGGATCTAGAGAGCAAAGTTCTCCAGGTTTTAGTATATCTATGTTTTTTTGTTTTTGTTTGATACGCGTAGGAAATCATGTAGATCTTTCCATGCATATTCTGCACAACTTAATGTAACCAAGTGGGTGGCCCAAGGTTTCTTATCATACAATGTACATCTCTGTGACGTCAGAACCAGTACTCTTTTGTACCACGCATGTTTGCTAACAGATTTGTAATGATTGATTGTAAAACTTCATCTTTTACTTGCACATTTTGTAGTAATTGCATAGCTGACATATTTTGAAAGTGGTTTCCTGATTTTAATGTGTGTGCAACTCCGTTACATAGAGTTCCTAGTTCACTTTCAGAGAGTATGTGGAATATGTATTCCACAATTTGTCTAAATCTGGGATCTTCAGAATACATTTGTAATGAGCAGTATTCTGATGCTGTTATCTGAGTGGGTCTATCATTGTACCTTCCTCCTTAACCAGTAGGAAATAGTAGCGGAAAAGCACGTGTTTCTATACTTTTTTTCCCATTTGCTGATTGATGATCCTTTCATTTGTTGCATTTGGTACGTTTCTAGTGCATCTTGTATGGTTTTATTAGAGTGTAATGGATGAATTGTATAATGGTCTAAAATAATAGATACTCTAGCAGGACCTGGAAGTTCAAATTAGCCCAGTTTCTGGTGACTCTTGAATTATTTCAGTTGTTTCCCTTTACATGTTCTTCAATATTTATTTCTTTGTAGTATTCATTATTGTCTTTTAGATATTGCCAGGCTTCTCTAACTTTATGTAAGTCTACCAGTTGTTGCCATTTTTTTGGTCTTTTGTAGGTACACCATTTACTAAGACAATTAAAGTTTGTTCTATTGGACGTTGCACTCCCAGAGTGTGCACATTTTCTTTTAGATCTAATGGTAAATATACTACTTTGCCGCAAATGCCTTTCACCAATTCAGTGGGAGGTAATTTTGCTGTTTTTGGTTGAAGACATATTATTGCTTGAAATGGGTGCACTGTTTGAATTATGAAGCTCTCATATAAATTGAGTTGTTGCAGGGGTTTTGGTAGAGGGAATAATTCCAAATTATTTGTGATAGCACGTGAAGGAGTTTGATTGTTGTCAAGTTTTGTAGTGCAGTAACTGCAAAGTGTTCAGGGGTCAGTTATTTTGTATTTGTTTTCTGCTATAAGGTAGAGAGCTAATTCAAACCATTTGGAATCTTCATTGTCTTCTATTTTGTATGTTATGTCTATAGTTTTTGTGTTACTTTTATAAAAAGTTCTGCGGCAACACACACACATGGTTTGGTACTTCAGTGGATGTGCTTTTGAATTTTAGTATTTCTTTTTTGTATGTGTGTAGTAGAAGGTTGCCATGTGCAGAATTGTTGCTAGTCTGTTGTAAAGCTATTGCATTTTGTAAGTGGTTTTCACTTCCAAAATATTTACTCTGGATATGGTTGATTTCTTTGAGTAGATCTTTGGCTGTACCATGTAGAAGATTGTTATTTAAATTGGCTAGTGCTAAAGCAGGACTTTTAGCATAGTACAGTTTATAGACTAGATTTCTTTTAGTTGAATGATGTGTTGATATCATTTCGATATGATGGAAGCTGCTTTTGCAAATAGGTCCTGAAATGCAGGCCAATGAATGTCCTTGCAGTCCTGTGTATTTGCGCACTGAACAAGTATCCATATTTTGCAGCAGTTTTATTTTGATTTTGTCTTTGCCTTTCACATATTGATTCAGGAACTGGCGTAAAGATTTGAAAGATTTTTTGGCAATGTTACACATTGACGTGCATGGCCATTTGTATACTGGATGTTCTGGTTCAGTCAAATGGAGAATTGATTCTGAGTTCTTTGGAGATACTTTTGTAAGCAGTATTTCTTTTTCCATTATGGTATTGTTATGTTTTTCATAACATCATCCATGCTATGGATGGCAATTGTGTTTGTTTGATTTTGTTTATATGCTTCTTCATTGAAATATGGTTCTGTGCTTGTGGTGGGACTCCATTCACCTCCACAGATATTTAAGAACTTATTTTTATTGACATTCCGTTTATTGAGAAGCTTTTTTTGTAATTTAGTGGTTAGTTTTGTTAATGGTTTCATTCTGTTTAACCCTAAAATAAATAATTTTCTTTTGAGAAGGATTGCACTGTCTATCAAGGTTTCTAAGATTAATTTTCTATGGTAGTTTTTAAGGGTTGTGCATGATTTGTCTCCTGATTTTATAAGATTCTGAAGGGCTCTGTGGCGGAACATTTTTGTTGATATACTTTTTTTTTGCTATATCAAGATTAATAGGAGCAGTTTTAGCAGTAGTGGTACCTGTATTTCTGTTAATCATTTTCTGTTTTCTTTTACATTTTAATAGAGGAGGCAAAGTTTCTGCAATGGAAGATTGTCTGGTTTTGTTAAATGACTGTATTAGCTGTTTTGTTTGAACTTTTGTACAAACTCTGCTAGAGATGGATGCTTATTTTGGACATTTTTATTTATTATTTATTATTTATTCGACAGTCAAATGGTCGAAAAAAAAGGTCGAATTTTTTTATTTATTTATTTATATATATATTTAAGTTTGGGTTGGTAGCAAAATGTTTTTAATAAAGAAAATGTGGGGTTTGGCGGGAAACCCCCCCATGAAAAAAAAAATCCACCTTTTTTTCAATCATTTTAGTGTCGATCAAAAGGCATTCGATCCTTTTGTTTTCGACCATATGACCTACAACCGTATGTTTGCTGTATGCATGTGTGTTTGAGTATGATTGTAAAGATGTATCTGGTGGTGTGTGATTGTGCATCTGGCAGCTACAATTAGTTGAGAAGGCTACTCTTCTATGTGTGTGTTACTATACTGTGGTTCAGATGATAGTAAAAAGTGAGCTAGTGGTGAGGATAAGCACTAATAGTTAATCAAATGGTATAAAGTTAAACGTATTCTTTGTTTTGTGATACTAATATTCTAGGGGCTGAGTTATGTTATTTGTGCTCTGAAAACAGAGATTTGTGTGCCATTCTGCATGCTAATCTGTTTATTAAATGGTGATTTGTGGGTAGAATGCTGCACAAATTTTCGTTTTTTGGTGCACAAATTACATGAATCACTCGCACACTGTTTTTGAGTAATATATTTTATTAACAAGATGATAAATATAACAAGTTAAATTATAACAGTAACAGTGGAAACAATTTAAAATTGAGAATCAGACCAAGAAAACAGTAAGTAGACCAATTAAAGTGAAGGGAAGAAGGTGAGTAGTGGAGTAGAAGTGAGAGGGAAGGGTGGGAAGAGGAGGAGGAGGGAAATGGATGGAATTAAAGGTGAGCATGGGGGAGAGGGAAGGAAAGGGAGATGATTAAGGAGATAAGGCAAGGGGGGAGGGTGAAGAAGGTGGGAGGGGTTTCATGTTGGGGAATGGAGAAGAAGAGATTTGAGTAAAGTTTAGAATGAGGAAAAGGTAGAAATAGAGTGGAGTGAGAGAGGTAAGGAGTTCCAGTGCAGGGGGGCTAGGAGATGAAAGTAGCGGAAATGGAGTGTGGTATAAGGGGACGGAGGAACAGTGAGAAGAAACTGGCCAGCAGAGTGAAGGGGGTGGGAGTGAGTGTAGAAAGAGAGGAGAGAGGAGAGAGAGGAGAGATAAGGGAGAGTAAGATTGTGGAGAGATTTAAAGGCTAGGCAGAGAATGTATGGTAGTATTGTACTTACTCTTTCTTTGTGGAATGAGCAGGTTTCTTTGTAGTTGGTGTTTGTAGTTCAGATGTTGTTGTTTTCCATGAGAGTGGTCTTCACTGCAATTGTAAAAGAAAGACGTTAGTAATTTTGTGTGTTTATAGCATGTTAATTGAGAGATTCATATTTATGTTTTTGTAGTAGCATTCTTGTTTGATATCTGAACATAGTGTATGCATGCAGTTTCATTTGACTATGTTCAGCTTTCATATTTCATTTGCAATATGTTAGTTGAACATGCTTTGCAAATGAGTAGAATATTAAGTGTATGAAACTCACTTGATTTTTTTAAAGCTGTGTTTTAGGATGTTAGGAGAAAAATGAATTAATGATGTATTTATTTTGCAATTTTTATAAGGTAAAAGGCAGAAACTGTATAGAAAATCATGGAATGTATGCATTTGTGAAGGTGTGGGTAATAAAGCAGAAGGATGTGATTTACAGGTATTGAAGTTATAGCAGTGGGAGCTTTTCAAGTATAGTGTGTATGTGTGTGAGTGTATGAAGATGCATGACCTTTTACTGGCTGTGTATTATTTTATAATACACTGCTAAGTGTTTTTCCACTATTATATTGTTATTTCTCCCATCTTCTAATATTGTAATTTTTTACATAGGTGTGTGTGTAAACAGAAAAATAGATAGTTGACAGGTTTGGAAGTGACAGTTGATTATATCAGATGGGAAAAATGACAGTAAGTTCATTTTATAGGTTATACAGTTTAAGTGGCAGTTCCTCTGTTTACATGCAGTTTTAAGAGTTGTACATGTACTGTGCAGAAAGTATGCATACCTGTAGTTTGTATTCATGCATGTGGCTATGCATGCAGCTGCAAATAGAAATCTTGGAGAAATGCAGAGCAGTTTTTGTTGTAGGTGCTTTCCAATGATATGAGACTTGTACTCATAGTGATCAACAGTACATTTGAAGTGCTGAACTCTGATGATGCAGTTAGATGTAGAGTTTGTGGATGTGATTGGTGGATGGCTGTGTGACTGGTTAGCTGTATCTAATGAGGGAATACACAGAGAGTGAAGTGGAAATGGTAGAAGGACTGTCCAAGTTACAATATGTCCGCGGACATGGCGGTAGTCCGCGGACATCGCGTGTTACATACAGGGATTTTGGGGTGGAGAGGCATGTAAATGAGAGTGAGCAGAGTAATTGATTGGTTAGTAAAGTTTAGTGGGTGTGTTCTTTAAGGAGAGAGTTTGTCAGAAAGTCTTTTTCTGAGAGAAGAACATTTAGCTGTGACTCTGTGTTTCAGAAAGCAGATTGTGTGGATTTTGGGAGACTCATGGATACATTGGTTGGAGGTGCATGCACAACACTGTGGAGTAGCTGCAGATCTTGGATTCCCTCATGTGGAAGTGCACTGGCACGGAGTGTGCGGAATGAAGTGGCTAGACTTGCTACCTCTCTGTGCTAGTTTGTAGACAGAGCATCATCCAGACATAATTATAATTCATTGTGGAGGGAACAGTTTGGGATATGTGTCAGGAATTTCTTTGCAATTTATGATGAAAGAAGGACTTAGGAAGGTCATGGACATGTTTCCAAATTCCCAAGTAATATTTTCTCATATTGCGCAGAGATATCATATCGAAATGATATCAACACATCATTCAACTAAAAGAAATCTAGTCTATAAACTGTACTATGCTAAAAGTCCTGCTTTAGCACTAGCCAATTTAAATAACAATCTTCTACATGGTACAGCCAAAGACCTACTCAAAGAAATCAACCATATCCAGAGTAAATATTTTGGAAGTGAAAACCACTTACAAAATGCAATAGCTTTACAACAGACTAGCAACAATTCTGCACATGGCAACCTTCTACTACACACATACAAAAAAGAAATACTAAAATTCAAAAGCACATCCACTGAAGTACCAAACCATGTGTGTGTGTTGCCGCAGAACTTTTTATAAAAGTAACACAAAAACTATAGACATAACATACAAAATAGAAGACAATGAAGATTCCAAATGGTTTGAATTAGCTCTCTACCTTATAGCAGAAAACAAATACAAAATAACTGACCCCTGAATACTTTGCAGTTACTGCACTACAAAACTTGACAACAATCAAACTCCTTCACGTGCTATCACAAATAATTTGGAATTATTCCCTCTATCAAAACCCCTGCAACAACTCAATTTATATGAGAGCTTCATAATTCAAACAGTGCACCCATTTCAAGCAATAATATGTCTTCAACCAAAAACAGCAAAATTACCTCCCACTGAATTGGTGAAAGGCATTTGCGGCAAAGTAGTATATTTACCATTAGATCTAAAAGAAAATGTGCACACTCTGGGAGTGCAACGTCCAATAGAACAATCTTTAATTGTCTTAGTAAATGGTGTACCTACAAAAGACCAAAAAAATGGCAACAACTGGTAGACTTACATAAAGTTAGAGAAGCCTTGCAATATCTAAAAGACAATAATGAATACTACAAAGAAATAAATATTGAAGAACATGTAAAGGGAAACAACTGAAATAATTCAAGAGTCACCAGAAACTGGGCTAATTTGAACTTCCAGGTCCTGCTAGAGTATCTATTATTTTAGACCATTATACAATTCATCCATTACACTCTAATAAAACCATACAAGATGCACTAGAAACGTACCAAATGCAACAAATGAAAGGATCATCAATCAGCATATGGGAAAAAAGTATAGAAACACGTGCTTTTCCGCTACTATTTCCTACTGGTAAAGGAGGAAGGTACAATGATAGACCCACTCAGATAACAGCATCAGAATACTGCTCATTACAAATGTATTCTGAAGATCCCAGATTTAGACAAATTGTGGAATACGTATTCCACATACTCTCTGAAAGTGAACTAGGAACTCTATGTAACGGAGTTGCACACACATTAAAATCAGGAACCCACTTTCAAAATATGTCAGCTATGCAATTACTACAAAAAGTGCAAGTAAAAGATGAAGTTTTACAATCAATCATTACAAATCTGTTAGCAAACATGCGTGGTACAAAAGAGTACTGGTTCTGACGTCACAGAGATGTACATTGTATGATAAGAAACCTTGGGCCACCCACTTGGTTACATTAAGTTGTGCAGAATATGCATGGAAAGATCTACATGATTTCCTACGCGTATCAAACCAAAACAAAAAAACATAAGGCAAGGGGGGAGGGTGAAGAAGGTGGGAGGGTTTTCATGTTGGGGAATGGAGAAGAAGAGATTTGAGTAAAGTTTAGAATGAGGAAAAGGTAGAAATAGAGTGGAGTGAGAGAGGTAAGGAGTTCCAGTGCAGGGGGGCTAGGAGATGAAAGAAGCTGAAATGGAGTGTGGTATAAGGGGACGGAGGAACAGTGAGAAGAAACTGGCCAGCAGAGTGAAGGGGGTGGGAGTGATTGTAGAAAGAGAGGAGAGAGGAGAGAGAGGAGAGATAAGGGAGAGTAAGATTGTGGAGAGATTTAAAGGCTAGGCAGAGAATGTATGGTAGTATTGTACTTACTCTTTCTTTGTGGAATGAGCATGTTTCTTTGTAGTTGGTGTTTGTAGTTCAGATTTTGTTGTTTTCCAGGAGAGTGGTCTTCACTGCAATTGTAAAAGAAAGACGTTAGTAATTTTGTGTGTTTATAGCATGTTAATTGAGAGATTCATATTTATGTTTTTCTAGTAGTATTCTTGTTTGATATCTGAACATAGTGTATGCATGCAGTTTCCTTTGACTATGTTCAGCTTTCATATTTCATTTGCAATATGTTAGTTGAACATGCTTTGCAAATTAGAAGAATATTAAGTGTATGAAACTCACTTGTTTTTTTAAAAGCTGTGTTTTAGGATGTTAGGAGAAAAATGAAATAATGATGTATTTATTTTGCAATTTTTATAAGGTAAATGGCAGAAACTGTATAGAAAATAATGGAATGTATGCATTTGTGAAGGTGTGGGTAATAAAGCAGTAGGATGTGATTTACAGGTATTGAAGTTATTGCAGTGGGAGCTTTTCAAGTATAGTGTGTATGTGTGTGAGTGTATGAAGATGCATGACCTTTTACTGGCTGTGTATTATTTTATAATACACTGCTAAGTGTTTTTCCACTATTATATTGTTATTTCTCCCATCTTCTAATATTGTAATTTTTTAGATAGGTGTGTGTGTAAACAAAAAAAATAGATAGTAGACAGGTTTGGAAGTGACAGTTGATTATATCAGATGGGAAAAATGACAGTAAATTCATTTTATAGGTTATACAGTTTAAGTGGCAGTTCCTCTGTTTACATGCAGTCATAAGAGTTGTACTTGTACTGTGCAGAAAGTATGCATACCTGTAGTTTGTATTCATGCATGTGGATATGCATGCAGCTGCAAATAGAAATCTTGGAGAAATGCAGAGCAGTTTTTGTTGTAGGTGCTTTCCAATGATATGAGACTTGTACTCATAGTGATCAACAGTACATTTGAAGTGCTGAACTCTGATGATGCAGTTAGATGTAGAGTTTGTGGATGTGATTGGTGGATGGCTGTGTGACTGGTTAGCTGTATCTAATCAGGGAATACACAGAGAGTGAAGTGGAAATGGTAGAAGGACTGTCCAAGTTACAATATGTCCGCGGACATGGCGGTAGTCCGCGGACATCGCGTATTACCTACAGGGATTTTGGGGTGGAGAGGCATGTAAATGAGAGTGAGCAGAGTAATTGATTGGTTAGTAAAGTTTAGTGGGTGTGTTCTTTAAGGAGAGAGTTTGTCAGAAAGTCTTTTTCTGAGAGAAGAACATTTAGCTGTGACTCTGTGTTTCAGAAAGCAGATTGTGTGGATTTTGGGAGACTCATGGATACATTGGTTGGAGGTGCATGCACAACACTGTGGAGTAGCTGCAGATCTTGGATTCCCTCATGTGGAAGTGCACTGGCACGGAGTGTGCGGAATGAAGTGGCTAGACTTGCTACCTCTCTGTGCTAGTTTGTAGACAGAGCATCATCCAGACATAATTATAATTCATTGTGTAGGGAACAGTTTGGGATATGTGTCAGGAATTTCTTTGCAATTTATGATGAAAGAAGGACTTAGGAAGGTCATGGACATGTTTCCAAATTCCCAAGTAATATTTTCTCGTATTGCGCAGAGACAAATGTGGCTGTGTTCTTCTTCATTTGGTCCACAAATGGAGAAAGCGAGGCACAATGTCAATAAGACTGTTTGTGCCTTTCTAAGAGATGTTGGCATGTCCTCTTTTCACAATGAAAATATTATGTTTTGTAGTACATAACATTTTTCATAGCGATGGAGTCCATCTTACTCATGCTGGCAATCAGATTTTTCTGTGAAATGTACAAAATGCATTGTGTCATTTTGTGCAACTGCAGCCATGTTTTTTGCAGTAGGTGTTGATTATTTCACGTTTTTCAAATACAAAAAAGCACCACCAAAAGGCTCTTTTCAGAGCCACCACTTCCTCCCACAGAAAAGTGCAATAATTTTGATTTTGATAGGGCAGCACCCCAAAATGTTTGATGTTCGCAATCTGTCCGCGGACTTCTAAAAAAATGCACAGGTGCCTGCTCAATTTATTTGCCACTCTATTTTTTGACTGTGAAAGACGGCTCTGAAAAGAGCCTTTTTTTGTTGTTTTACATTTTTTTTGTTTTTTTAAACACGACACTCTAGAAGAGGAGGGGAAAGGAGGGAAAGGGGGGACACCAACCACGGGCATAAGAAAGGGCGGGTGGAGAGAGGAAGATGTAGGGTGGGCCTTACTTAGGTAGTGGGCAGGTCTTCTCGTGCTCCGAGACCGTAGTCTCGAAAGCACTTCGAAGTCTCTCCCCACTGCAGAGTACTGCGTCGCAGTACATACACAAAACTGTGACCCTCGAAAGGTAAGGGTCATCCGCATTGTGAATGGCCTGTGAGGCAGCTGGAGGGATGCGCTCTCCCACAGGAGTGTCTCTTGTGGTGAGAGGAGCGGAAACGGGGGATGAAGTAGAGGAACTCCACCTACTACGCTGCTCACAAGGTACAACCTTGCGAACGGCTCCACTGTGGAACGACCTTAGGTGTTGCTTCATAGTAGTCGTACCAATGCTGCACAAACAAGCCTCCCGTGACTCAGCACCATTTTGCACTTGTTGCAGGTGACTTTGTTCGCACGCGCCTTGGGTACGTTACCATGAATGGTAAATAACTGCCACACCCAAGACTCACGGCGAGTGCTGGTAGTAGGGACTTCCACTACCTCATCCTCGTCATCCTCTTCATCCTCCTCTGCATCCTCACACCTGTCCCCCGCCTCTTCAGGCCCTTGGGGAGGTGGTGGTGGTGGAGGGGGTAGGGGTGGTGCTGAGGCAGATGTAGCACCAGGTGGCAGTAGAGGTGCCATATATGCCATCAGGCTTCAGAAAAATCTGAAGATTGGCAGCAAAATACTAGCCAAAGTAGACAATGCTTTGTCAAATATCCAAAAGCACAATGAGAATGAGCTCTGGGGTGTGGCATTTTATAGGGGTGTGTGTGCGCGCTCCACGGACACCCGGCCCATACGCGGACTGATCGAACATCCCAAAAAGGCTCAAAAAGTACCAAAAAGTATGTAGAGAATCAGCGTGATTGTCTGGGACATGTGCTATGGTGAATGTTTACTGTAAAATACTGTGGATAGCCTGAAAATGCACTTTAAATATGTTCGGGGACCCGGACAGTGTCCGCAATTCAGACACATGATCAGCGTGGGTGCGGTCACATGATGGCGACATGAACATGTCTGCGAAGGCAATTGGTGTCTACAAGACATAAAATGCATGGGAATGGTTGTGCGCATGTGCGCGGGTGTTCTATGGACAGTGTTCGGGTCCTGAAATTAATGAAAAGTGCGACACAAGTGACGCAAACAGTTACGGACAGGCGCAATGTTCAGAAAAGTTACGGGTGTGGTGCGCATGTGCTCAGATGTTCTTTAGGCAGTACGGACAGGTAAAGTGTCCTTAGAACACCCCCATTTTACATATATGTGGACAACCCGGACACCAATTGTTCTCTTAGTAACGTTCCCATTTGCCTACGAACAATACGGACAGGTATAGTGTACTTAGATCACCCCAATTTAGTTAATTACGGACATTACGGACACCAAATGTGTTCTAACAACGGTTCCATTTTGCCTACGAACAATACGGACAGGTATAGTGTCCTTAGGACACCCCATATTGGTTAATTACGGACATCCCGGACACCGAATGTGTTCTAAGAACGGTTCCATTTTGCTTGCGAACAGTACAGACGGTATAGTGTCCTTAGGACGCCTCCATTTTGGTTTTTACGGACATCTCGGACACCAATTGTGTTCTTATAACAGTTTCAACTTCCCTGCGAACAGCACAGACAGGTATAGTGTCCTTAGGACACCTCCATTTTGGGTTTTTGAGGACATCCCAGACACCAATTGTGTTCTTAGAACAGTTTCAACTTGCCAGCGAACAGAACGGGCAGGTATAGTGTCCTTAGGACACCTCCATTTTGGGTTTTACAGACATCCCGGACACAGAGTGTGTTCTTAGAACAGTTTCAACTTGTCTACAAACAGTGCGGACAGCTATAGTGTCCTTAGGACACCTCCATTTTGGGTTTTACAGACATCCCGGACACCAATTGTGTTCTTAGAACAGTTTCAACTTGCCTGCGAATCGTACAGACAGGTATGGTGTCCTTAGGACACCTCCATTTTGATTTTTACGGACATCCCGGACACAGAGTGTGTTCTTAGAACATTTGTAACTTGCCTGCGAACAGTACGGACTGGTATAGTGTTCTTAGGACACCCCCCTTTTGGTTAATTGCGGACATTCCGGACACCCGCACTGTCTGCGGACACCCTAACTGACTTTTTTTTTTAAACGAAAAAAAAACTGAATTAAGACTCATAATATTTTTGTTTTATTATATATAGATGTACAATTTATGAAAGAGAAGGGGAAGCAGAAACTGATACAAACACAGGGGAATTGGGGGTTTCAAGAGGAGTCTCATCAAACCTTTTCTGTTCATAGAGAGGGTTTGGGGATAATTGGTTGGGATATGGAGAGGGGGGACAGGTACATGTTGGACAATGATATTTAATTTTTCCTGTTATGTGGTCCTCTATAAAGTTCTTCAAATGGTTGAAATTTGCCATGAGCATGTCCATTTTTTCTTCCATGCGCTGGAGAGTCTTATCCAATGGATCTTTTGGTGTACTATTTTCAATGTTCTTTGGTCTGTTAAAAAGATATATATATGTTAAGTGTACACAAAGTAATGCTTATTAATTTGGTTATATAGAGAAGTGTCTACCATTAGTATCACTATCTTCAGACATTTCCTCACATGGGAAATTCTCCTCAAGCCACTCCAAAGTACTGGACATTTCTATGAAAAAAGAATATATATATTACTTTTATTGTATCTAATACAGAAAGTTTAGAAATATATAAGAAAAATAAAGTACACTTACTAGCTTCTGGTAAATTGTGTTCTTACTGGTCTGTAGATCTGCTGTTGCTCCTAGTTGTGCAGTTTCTGTGAGGTAATTATGTTGAAGGTTATCTTTTTTTTAATTTTGGTATATTCCATTTAGTACATATGGTATTTAAATGGATGGTTGATGTGTTAGATATACAGGTTTTATTTCTTATTTATTTGTGTGCTGGTTTTTGAACTTGTGCACTGTTCATATGGCACAATATAATAATTCAAGATACCCCCTGAGTTTTTGGGTAGTGTTGCTGTTGTCCGCTTCCATCCGCGGACATACGCACAGTCCGTGGACATCAAAATCACTAGCTGGCGGTTCAATATGTTCTATGTTACATGTATATAAAGTCAGGCACATCATGGTTAAGTTGCGCTACTAAAAACCTATGAAATTCAGTAAAAAATGTTGTTAAAGAGACGTTATGGTTAAGTTGCGCTACTAAAAACCTATGAAATTCAGTAAAAAAACTTTGTTAAAGGGACATTATGGTTCAAAGTAAAACCGAAAAACCCCTGAAATTAGTAAGTTTTGGTAAGCTAACCAACAATAACTCGCACCACCACCGTGCACTACTAAGACTAACACCCAGGACATCAAAGATGACATCACAAATGTCATTGATGACATCACTGATGCCATCACATTTGTATTTACTTTTCATGAAAACTCTGTAGAAGGGATTCTTATTGTAATGTTGACAAAAAAGTGTCAAGGATCATTGGCATAAATATCATGAGCTAATTAGTGCATTAAGGAATGCATTGATATAAATAGCATTCTATTATGAAGTTCTATCCAGTATACTAAGCTATTCATGAAGAAACATAAGCAGTGTGTGCAGCATACAAGATGATGGTGCAATATTCATAATCTTGACATGTTCAATACTGAAATGATAACTGCTTTTTTATTAGAGTTTTGCGTACGGTGAAACATGTGATAGATAGCTAATAAAACCCAATTACTACATTATTGCATTACTGCACACAAAATACAAACAGACAACAACACATACAAATAGAGCATATACAGGGAAAGTGAAGTAAACAAAAAACAGCATTATTACCCGACAATTTTCATAACGTAACTGATTATCTTCATGTACAGAAATGATTGCTCTGCTTCAAAGCTACTACTTCCCTATGTATAACTATCACATATTGTGACTAGACGCTAATGAAAGTAGTGTACGTGCAATGTGTGTAAATATGAGCATATTCAGGGAAAGTACAATAATAAAAAAACAACAGAACTATAAGACAGTGTTGATAACCTGTCACGTCCCTCGCCAAAACCCCCTCTGGCAAACCCATTGGCCAGGTGGAGTCAGGACTCGGGCCTCTACAGCCTGGCATCCTCTTCGAAAGCCCTCATTGGGCCAGTCCTGGTGCCTATGGTGCCAGGCTCATACACCATGAACAACGATGTGCTTGGGAACTACTTTACCTGGGCTATATAAACCACACCCTGACTGCAGAACATGCTTCATGTCACTTTGCAGCTTGCAACGTGATGCTCACCGTGTCCAGCTATTCCCTCGAACCTCAGAGAAGCAGAACCTGCAAGGAGACAAAAGGAACATCATTAGCAGCAGCATCTTACCTGCAATCTTCATCTTTAAACACTCGCAGCTACTGAGAACAGCTTCCTCCAATCTGCACGCCTCTCGGACAGAACGACCTGAAAGAGGAAGATAGGGGCAACATTAAAGAAAGCTGTAGAGACATTTACAAATTACGAACTGCTCAAAAGGCTTACCTGGCTGGTCGCCTCTCGGCTGGCACCACTCCGGACATTCCACTTGCGCTGAAGAACACCACGACCTACAAGGAAGGAAGACACAGGTTAGCAAAGGCAAGTCTTTGCAGCGCTGCACATAGCGCTTACTTACCGCATCATAGCGCTCTTAATGCACCATCATTTATCAGCGGGGCTCAACCAAGCCAGTTCACCACGCTGAAGCTCTGCATACCTAAAGGAGAAAAATGAGACTTTTTAAACAAAGAAAGGCATGCAGGATAGCAACAAAACTAAAGAACAGCAATAAGACCTACCTGAACAATATCAAACGGGCCGGCGTCAGTGAAGTAACTGGACCGCACTCGCCCATGAAAGACAACGCGCCCCTGCAAAGAAGGCAGGACAGAGCGCATGCCTAATTCTACCACAAGGTGAGGAGAGGCCGCCAGAGGGACTGAAAGCATACGAGGGTGGAGGGAGGATACTTGCCCCAGTCGGTCAGTCTTGAACACCGTCCTCCTGTATTTTCAGGCAGAACCTTCCCCTCAGACCACATCAGGGCAAAGCTGAGAAGCATACCAGTGAGTAACCCGGCTGGGTGGCGTCCCTGTGGATACCAGGTGAGCGTAACATAACCATACTAATCGTCTTCATACATAGAAAGCATTGTTGTCTTCCAAGTCTGTGTTTTCTCGTTTGTATATGTTTCATATGCTTTGAGCAGACCCTAAGTGAATTACTGTAAGAACATATTTGAAGTATAAGTCTACAAATATAGTACTTTGTATTATAGTATAGTGAATTTTTAGTTCCTGACTGTTACTGGCCTAGATATATCATTAAAGGAAAAAAGAGGGAGCCAGACATGTGATGTCATCAGTGATGTCATCAATGACATTTGTGATGTTGTCTTTGATGTCCTGGGTGTTAGTCTTATCAGTGCACGGTGGTGGCGCAAGTTATGGTTGGTTAGCTTACCATAACTTACAAATTTCAGGGGTTTTTCGGTGTTACTTGGAACCATAACGTCCCTTTAACAAAGTGTTTTTTACTGAATTTCATTGGTTTTTAGTAGCGCAACTTAACCATACCGTCCCTTTAACAAAGTTTTTTTACTGAATACATATATATACATATATATTACATGGACGCGGTAGCACCCATGTAGTTATGGTTAAGTTGGTGTTTCCATAGGAAGAGCATTTTTTGGGTGGCGTATAACTTCGCTCCCTCTGGACGAATCCTCACCAAACTCTGCAAAAAAAGTATATGGCCCACTCTGAATTTGCAAAGTTTGGAGAGGTTTGGTCCGGGGGGGCAAAGTTATAGGGGGGGGTTCCCATAGACATAATGGGAAAAACCTTTGTGCACACCTACAGCCTAAACCGCTGGACGGATTTACACCAAATTTTAAATGACCAAAATGTAAGGCTAAAAAATTAGTGATATCTCCGTTCGCTCCGCGGACGGACTTCCCGGGTGGACGGATTGGCTGACCGGCTTGCGTGATGTCCGCGGACATGCAACGTGTTCCCTGATTGGACGGCGTGGTGCGTGAAGCGCGTCAGATATTCTGTGGCGCCCGCCATCTTGCATTCGTCGACGACCGCGGACAGCGCAGTGAAACTTGGATTAAAAATTGTATTTAGTGGAGTGTGTTGGTGTGTAAGAGTGTTTGGGGAGGGTGGGGGAGTATGAGATAGGTTCAATGTTCTGTTTTTTTTATGTGCTAGACGCTTTTGTTGTGTTCGATTTGTCTGCGGACAACACAGCTGTTCTGAAATTTTCTATATAAACTAAATGGTGGGGTGTTCTGAGGACGGAGTATGTGTCCGTTTTGTTCGCAAGCAAGCTAAAATTGAGCTAAGAACACTCGCAGTGTCCTTAAATGTTCGTACATAAAAAGAATGGGGGTGTCCTGAGGACGCTGTCCGTATTGTACTCTGGCAAGTTGAATGTGTTCTAAGAACACTCGCGGTGTCCTCAAATGCTCTGATTACTTACCGGTAATATTCATTACTCCTAGTCCTACTCTTCCTCGTCACAGTACTGACGACCCTCCTCACCCTCCCTGCGGGGAAGGTCCCATTCTCCGGCTTGGTAATATGAAACTGAGTGATGTGGATGTGGGGAAGGAGTTATAGGAATTTAAAGAAATAGAAGAAGGTCCTGTGTCGGAGGCAGGGCCCTCATGAAGTAAATACTGGGACGAGGAAGAGTGGACGTGGAGGTAATGTTTGCAATTAAACAAAATGGGGGTGTTCTGAGAACGCTGTTCGTATTGTCCGTTGTCAAGTTGAAAGTGTTCTAAGAACCCTCCTTATGTCCATTGACATTACAATTTCCTATGGGCCTTACCTGACTTTTTGTCCACTAAACAAACAATAAATCAGGCTGCTCTGCGCCGACATTATGTGATAATCCTATCACTTTCCCCATCGACCTGGCTGACCTGCTTTTGCGACACTAAATCATATCTCCCGCCCCTAAGCCTGACATTATCAAAGCATTCATATTCCCCGTCTCTCTCCGTGACGTTACAGGGTGCGTTGCCAAACGCGCACAGTCGTCTCCAGTCCTACGCGACTTTACACAGAACCCGGAAAACAACACAGATCATCTCACAACACAGCGCGCCACAATTCGGAATATGAAACTGCGATTTAAAAGCAAACAGCAAGATTGTACATTTCGTAAAGTACTTTTATTTGACATCAAATGTTTAGAGAATATTCAGCGATTTGCATTTGTCTTTGCTGTTGATCCGCAAAAGTTCATCTTCAGTCACGCGCTGTTCCTTTGCGGTACACAGGGTGTTGGTTTATGATAAAAGAAGCATTATGGTCGCACTGATAATCGGAAGGCTGTTCCAACAATGAGGCATTAGACCACCATAATGGATGGTATGTTGCTTCTAGCCGCTAGTACCGCGTAAGGCTCAGTCGTCTCCAGTCCTACGCGACTTTACACAGAACCCGGAAAACAACACAGATCATCTCACAACACAGTGCACCACAATTCGGAATATGAAGCTGTGATTTAAAAGCAAACAGCAGATTGTACATTTCGTAAAGTACATTTATTTGACATCAAATGTTTAGAGAATATTCAGCGATTTGCATTTGTCTTTGCTGTTGATCTGCAAAAGTTCATCTTGAGTCACGCGCTGTTCCTTTGCGGTGCACAGGGTGTTGGTTTATGATAAAAGAAGCACTATGGTCGCACTGATAATCGGAAGGCTGTTCCAACAACGAGGTATTATGGATTATAACATACTAGCATATTAAAAATGGCAGTACATGTTTAACAAGTGACAACAGAACAACCTAATCATTGTGGGGTTTATTTAAATACTAGTGCATTTGTATGTGAATGTATGCATATGGATGTAATGAGTTTGCATCTGTGCATTCACAACTTTCATTACAAAAAAGGGGTGAGCTCAATGAGAGGCTATAACAACCATGCCCTCAGCAATCACCCATCATGCACCTGGTGAATTATGCAAATTAGGTCATAACGTCATTTAGCTACTTCTAGCTACTTTTATGACGGCCAATAGCTACTTTTCTTACTAAGGAGTTGCAACACTGCTCCTACGCGACTTCATACAGAATCTGGAAAACAACACAGATCATCTCACAACACAGCACGCCACAATTCGGAATATGAAACTGTGATTTAAAAGCAAACAGCAAATTTGTACATTTCGTAAAGTACATTTATTTGACATCAAATGTTTAGAGAATATTCAGCGATTTGCATTGGTCTTTGCTGTCGATCCGCAAAAGTTCATCTTGACTCACACGCTGTTCCTTTGCGCTACACAGGGTGTTGGTTTATGATTAAAGAAGCACAATGGTTGCACTGATAATCGGAAGGCTGTTCCAACAACAAGGCATTATGGATTATAAAATACAAGCATATTAAAAATGACAGTACACATTTAAGAAGCGACAACAGAACAACATAATCATTGTGGGGTTTATTTAAATACTAGTGCATTTGCATGTGAATGTATGCATATGGATGTAATGAGTTTGCATCTGTGCATTCGCGACTTTCATTACAAAAAAGGGGTGAGCTCAATGAGAGGCTATAACAACCATGCCCTCGGCAATCACCCATCATGCACCTGCGAATTATGCAAATTAGGTTATGACATCATTTAGCTACTTCTAGCTACTTTTATGATGGTCAATAGCTACTTTTCTTACTAAGGAGTTGCCAACACTGCTCCTACGCGACTTCATACAGAATCCGGAAAACAACACAAATCATCTCACAACACAGCCTGCCACAATTCGGAATATGAAACTGTGATTTAAAAGCAAACAGCAAGATTGTACATTTCGTAAAGTACATTTATTTGACATCAAATGTTTAGAGAATATTCAGCGATTTGCATTTGTCTTTGCTGTCGAACTGCAAAAGTTCATCTGGAGTCACGCGATGTTCATTTGCGTTACACAGGGTGTTGGTTTATGATAAAAGAAGGACTGTGGTCGCACTGATAATCGGAAGGCTGTTCCAACAACGAGGCATTAGACCACCATAACGGTTGGTATGTTGCTTCTAGCCGCTAGCACCACGTAAGGGCATATTGGCCCTTGGCGATTGTCCCATAAAATGGTGAGGGTCATGAAGTTGTTTACTCGGAGCTGCATCTGGCAGTTAAAAAATGCGTCGGCCGGGGTCTGAAAATCGTGGCACTGACAGTAGGGAAGGATGTACCTGTTTTAAAAACATAAATTAGTCTCACAAGCCGATCGTCATTAAAAATATTCATTTTATTTATTAGGGCGTGAAACTATTTGCTAGAGAGGATAGTGCAACGGAGCATGTTAACTTATTCCCACTAACCCACCCTCTCTCCTCTGCCTTTTTCAGAGCCGTCTGAGCGCCAGCGGACCACTTCGGCGGTGATAGTGCACGGTACAAAACAATATGCCACATTGAACGAACAAGTACAACTTAACCGGGCTTCAACGCCACGCTATTGTTATTATATTCCGGTATAAAATAATTTAAAGGGTTACTTACAATATATTGGCATTTTCCATTGTCTACGCGTAATGCAGTCCCTAAATACGACTCTGTCTGTGCCAACGATCTTTCTCATAGTGATATAATATATAAAAGTGGTTTCGTTTCAGAAATGTCATCCTTATCGTCTCTTACGTTTTTGCACCCCTCCTTCAAAATAAGTCTTTTGGCACGATCCCTGTCTGTCAAGGTCAAAAAACAATAGAACCTTATAGTGCAAGTCGTGGGCCACTCCGGCCCGCGAGCAAAAAATTGAACCAGCTGACCTTCACTGTGAACGAGCATAAATTCTTACTTTGCAACATTCTGTGTAATGCCATCCTTGAGAAATTGCTTTTTACACTCCATCTTTCTATATTGTATGCGTGCTAATGAAAAAAGTTTGTTAAAGGGAGTTTATGGTTAACTTGCGCTACAAAAAACCTATGAAATTCAGTAAAAAAACTTTGTTAACGGGACGTTATGGTTAAGTTGCGCTAATAAAAACCTATGAAATTCAATGAAAAAACTTTGTTAAAAGGGGCGTTATGGTTAAGTTGCGCTACTAAAAACCTATCAAATTCAGTAAAAAAACTTTGTCAAAGGACATTATGGTTCAAAGTAAAACCGAAAAACCCCTGAAATTCGGCAGTTATGGTGAGATAAGCAACCATAACTCGCACCTCCATGCACTGCTAACACTAACACCCAGGACATCAAAGATGACATCACAAATGTCATTGATGACATCACTGATGACATCACGTGTCTATTTTATTCCTTCAAATCACTTTAATCATTTAGTCCACTTTCAGCACTCTCATATTTGGATTTCACTCAGTGATCCATCTTTAACGTGACATTGGTCTTCTTTATTTCATGGAAAATATTCCCTTGTCCGTTTTTCAGAGGGCCCAGCAAGGCAACAAATTTAATTGTCATATTAGTGATGGTTCAGTTTTTGTTTTGTTTTTTGGAGTTGGTGGTCAACTAATTAACAGTAACAATATTCACTGACATTGCTGGCTCTGTTTCTCAATTATCATCCCCCTGCTTCTTCACTTCTCCTGGCGCAATGGGAATACTGCGTGGTGATTGGCTCATTTGCGAGCCATACCACACGGTATTCCCTTTTATGCCGTGCATGCCGGCTACTAAGTTCCCGGCGAGGGGCGTGGCAGCCCCTCAGCCAATGAGGAGGCTCTAAACGGGGCAATCCCCGCTCCGAGGCTCCCCACGGCTGGAGGCTTTCTTCGTCCCCCGCCGGGACTCAGGTAAGAATTTTTTTTTCCTCCCTCCTCCCACCTCCCACCCCACCCGACTTATCTTCTATCCTGCGATCTCCGGCTGGGGACGATGGAAACCTCCAGCCGTGTGGAGACTTGGAGCGGGGCCATCCCTGCTCCAAGCCTCCACACGGCTGGAGGCTTCCATCGTTCCCTGCCGGAGACCGCAGTACTTTTTTTTTTTTCCTTCCCCGTCCCCCTCCGTTCCGCCCTCCCAATCCCACCTACCTTCTTTTTTCTTCTTGTCTTGGGAGCAAATGCGCTGGACACACTTGTGTTCCCAGCGCGTCCACGCCCGCTGACCGGCCATTGTTTTTTTTTTTTTTTTTTTTTTTTTCGAAACAAGCGAAACAGAAAAAAAATGCCATTAGCACCCCGGTCTAATGGGCCGGGGTGCTAATGGTAATAAGACCCTCAGCGGCGGGCCAATACCACCCACTGTAATGTCCCGGGGCTTCATTAAGCAACATCGTCATTTGTATACGTAGCAGTGCATGTTTTTGAAAAATAACCAACCTATTCGAATTCTTCGAATGATTTGAAAGGAAACCTCCTTCCATGCCTACAGAGATTAGCCAATTGACCAACAAACTGCAACCATATCTTCTACCTCTGCCTACAAGACTGATCACAAACTCCAATGGGTTCAGCCTTTTTTAAAGCCTGCAAACCAGATGTAGTCAACCCACACACCCCTGCCTTCAACTCTAAAAGACGTTTTGGTCTGTTGAAATCAGGATCAAATCTGGTGGTATAACAGGCATCAGAATGCGTTTGTGTGGGTTTATTTACCGCTCTTGGTGATGTAAAGTGGTTGTTGATGAAACATTTACACCACTTCAAAGTCTAACAGTAGTATTGTGTGCTTCCTTCATGATTGCTTCTAAGGTGCTCAAACTTCCCAAAATGTGTCCAGCAGGAAAGCAGGCATTCTTGGGTGAATTTGACTTACCTCGCAGGATATCAATGGAATTTTCAGAGGTTCAAAACCAGCCTATGTTTCCAAGGTTTAGTTGGAGGCCCAAGACCTAGGATTGCAGTTCGAGCAGCATATTAGAGTCCCTGAGCAATTTCTAAAGAGGTCTGAGTTACCTTAAGAAGCCAGTTTGCTTCCTGCTTCCTTTCTGGATTTTATTTGGCTATTGCTTTACGAGTTGACAAGACAACCTTACAAATTGGGGCTTTAGGAAGAATTGTGGGGTACTTTGGTGGGCTTCCTGAGTAGACCGGACAACCTTGTAAATTCGTGCTTTTGGAAGAATTTTGGGGGAACTTTGGTGAGAGTTTATGAGTGTTTTAGAGGAGATTGTTTGTTGTTAGTGGTGTGTAGAGGAGCAGGTGGATGCATTTTCCCTTACTCCCACACCCTCACTGCCATCATGCTGAAACAGCAGGAGAAGGGCCCTATGTGAGATTCCATGTTTTATGCCTACACAGCATCGAATGTATGAGGGACAATATGACTCAGACAACCATATCAAATGTACCCTTGCACTGAAAGTGTGGAAGGAGGCCGCATGGAAGGATATCAGCACACACCATTGGACATCATGGAGCACTGAGTGCAATCTGGAATGCGCAGAGTGATATCACAAAGAAGCAATACAAGGACATATTGAAACAATATGAAAATACTTAAGAGTGACGATGTAACTGAAGCGATTACAGACACATTTATGAAACGGTAAAGTAATCATAAATTCAAAAGAAGATAAAGTAACTTGCAGTCCAAAAGTGTAAATACGCAGTAATGCATGGTGGAAAGGATACAAAGATGCTTGCTATAGAGGAATATATAATGTGGCGGAGACGGCCATAGTTGGAAAATGGATGCCGGCTTGTGTAAATATTCCATTCAGTTAGCTCAGAAACAGATCAGGGTTGCAGAGTCAGGAGACACTGGAAGAACAGCTGTGTATGCAACACAAGGAGGAGTCAATGTTGGCTTGGGATCAAGGATGCTATTTTTAAGGAATAGCTGCAAAGCATGAAGAAAGGCATATGGATAAGTCGTGGATGACACATTTCTCCCTTAGTTTAAAGAAGAAGAAAACATCTGCAAGAGCCAGGTATTGGGCAATGAAAAGTGTGTAAAGTCTGGAAGTTATCATAAAAAAATCAACATTGTAAAATGTTCAAAAGACCTAGTGTAAAAAGTGAGTAAAACAAAACATTGTTCATCTACTAATTGTTTTCTTGCTGAGAATACACACCATTATATCTCTCCGAATGTAGTTTTCTCTTGGAAATGGATGTGCTCATATCATGCACTTGATCAGATTTCATGCAGACTTGGGCCACACTGAACTGCACTTCTTCTATAATAATTACAGCCAGAATTACCACACTGCCAAAGATTTTCTTCAGCGGTGAAGTGGAAGATTTCCCTATGGCAACATGCTGGATGGAAATCCCCCACTTCACCTCTTCAGGTGGGGATGCTCTGGGACACTTCACCTCCAAAAATAGGAGGATTACCGCAGCAGAATTACCGCTCATAGTAAATCTAAAATCCCCATGGAGCCGTGGATTTAACACCACCTTTAACGTGCTCATAATGCCGCTGTAATTGCGCAAGACCAAGTGGCAGTAACAGTAAATGGGTTTGTTTTGTAATTCCAAACTCGTGAATACGCCTATACTGAAAATCAAGCTGTTGTTACAGCTATTAAATACTATTTGCCAGATGATATGATAGCATAAATCTGCAATACTGTACCAAAAAGTATTCAGATTTGGGATCAGTGGGCAATTTATTTACAGTAATCTGAAGTGTCAGAAGCCATACCCTTTCTGAAAAGGAAGTTTGATTTTAGGATTGGTAATTGTTTGTTCCCAGATATATTGCGCATGAAATAAGAGGAAAGCATGTTCCTTATATTTAGAATTTGTAAAATGAGTGGTCTTCCCCTTCATGACCAAGAAAAAAAAAAGTCACTTTAAGTCCACTGCTCTGTCCCACACACAGGAAATAAAAATAAAAAAATAAAAAAATGGCCTTCATATTGAGTCAGCCCAAAGGGAGCGAGTAATGTGACAAATCAAGCGTTAGGAATGTGTGCAAAGAAGGTGGCCAGAAGCATAAGGAGTCAGAGCGTCTTCTATGGCCCGAGAGCAATGTCAATCTCTGGATCGATGTGCAGTCACCTCACCTTCAATGTCCTTCCCCTCCCCCTACCCGAACCAGTTGTGGGTACTAGGCACCATTTTATTGCCACCTATATGTTCAAACGATTGCCTTGTCATACCGATAGAAGGGAGATGGACTGCTAGGCGGGCAGCACAGTTTGTGGTTGTTGTTTGGTTGTTCACTGGTGCATTGTCCAAACACAGACAAGCTAATCCCTATTGCAATTCACATTAAACCCCCCTCCCAAAACACACCCTCCTGTGATCTCTTTGAGCTAGTTCGGTCATGCAGTAACATTAAACGTTGTGCTGGATACCCCAGCCAGTGAACTTGTAAGAAATCTTCTAAAAGTTAATGGCTTAATTGCAGCTGCAAATGATCTACAGGTATAACAAAAATGTCTTATTCGAGTTTGTTTTTAACCACTTGGTTTATAAGTAATATGTGTGTCCTCACCATGGTTCCTTGCACTGACATCCTGTCAAAAATAAGCATTAGCAAAGATGTGGCTAATCTTCATGATTAGGAAGGATATTTCCAGGAATGGAAATGACATACCCGCACCAATTTCTAGCTATTGTCATCTCGTGGCTGTGGGGTGCATTCAAAGGCCCCCCGACTGAAGGTCCCTTTCTCATGAAAAGCAAGATTTTTAAACATTGACACTAAACGGCTGTGCATGTATGTTTGCAGGTTAAATGTGAAAAATGTACCACTGTTAACAGAAACATGTAAGGGAAACAGACATGGTGCGTGTTGACATAAAGTAATGTATATTATGTCACAAAGAACTTCAACACTGGAAAGCTGCCATCCCAGTGTTTACAACTGCAATAAAATGTGGCTTGCTCTGGAAGGTGTGGAAAACCAAGTGTCCTTTAGACTGGCTGTCTCTGCAGGACCATTTCTCTTGGCTGATGCATGACCAGAATGTCGACAGTAGCTCTGAAGACAGGGGGCTACCGTTAAGAAAGTCTTAATCTCCAACTTCAAAGAGCAAGCGTCCATCACAAAAATACTCAGAATAAACTCACAGGCTGGCCCAGAGAGACAAATAGCTGGATGAAACAGATCTCCCATTTTCTGAACATACAGATATACAATTAATTTAAAAGGACAATTATAACTTATGCCTTTTTCCCAGCAACCATAAGGTAGATTTCTTTTTTATTAATGTGTCACTTTTTTATGTAATTTCCAGGCAATTGTAATATAAAATTCATCCACCTGTGACTCAGGGAACTGTAATGGCCATCTAAAATGGGTCTCTGGTTGATCTGAAAATGTTCCAAATTTGAGAGTTGGTGAACGGGTGGAGCATTCAATTAGGAATCACGTTAATACATTACATGTTCAAAACTGGTATGCTTTCAGTGAAAACAGTGGATAATTTGCTTAATGGCTCTTGTTTAATTTTATTCCTCATGATTACATGAAAAGGAAAAAATACATATTATGGCAGTTGCTAGTAAAATTATGAAGTTTTGCTACATTACTAGTTTTTGTCAAAAATGTGACAGGAGAACAAGTGTGAATTGCAAATGAGGCTGCCATATGTCTGCTCGACTCTTTGACCATCCTGTTGAGGAGGCTATATTTAGGTGGAGACAGAAAGGTAACTATCCAATCCTAGTTGCGCGAAATCTTTCAGGTTACTTCCCCAAGACTGTAAAATTGGTCATGTCATTGCTGCTATATGTGGGGGACTGCACTACGAGGGAGGTACAGAGCTTCTGAAATTTACCATCCAAAGAGTGCTGCTGCAACTCACTATCTGACAGCTACAAGGAAACACCAGATGGGATTACCGAGAGCCCATCTGAGCAGAGCTGTCTATGTCTAGGAAGGCCTAGAAGCTAACTGGGTCCTAGGGTGGAGAGTGGGAGGCCATCCTTGAGAGTGGAGTAACCAGACTCAATGCCCTATCTTTCAGAGTGTCCTGCAATGCAGCTGGCTTTCCTGAAATTTAAACAGAGGTGTTCTATGTAGGTAGAACTGAGCTCTGGGAAAATAAAAGGTGGGGGAGTCTGCTTACCTTAAATCCTTTCACTTTATAGGGGGGAGGAACTGTGTAGATCCTTAGCCTACTTGATGAAAAAGATTAATTTAATGAATTCCCCATTTGGTGGAACACTACAGGGTGATTTTTGTTAAAATTCAAAATTAACGAAGCTCACTTCTCAGTGTGAACTGAAAAACTATAGCCTATAATGTAATTGGGTAATTCTTTTTGTGCTGTTCAACACTACTTTTTTGAAGGAAGAGGGGTGTCCTTGTTCTTAAATCAGTCCAATCCTTCTGTCCATCTTTCCCCTAAAACAGGCATTCAAGTGGAGGTGAGGGGCTGAACATCCAAAATTCTCAAATCATCCCAATTTTTACCATCAAGCTTCCCCAACGCAGGCCTTCCAGTAGAGGGGGGGGTCTGAAATCCCAAATTCCCCAAATCATACCAATTTGTATGTCTGGCTTCCCCAACACAGATCAATGTAGGGTGGGGGGTCTGAAAAACAAAACGCTAAATCACCCTCTGTTTATTTTAAACCAAAAGTGTGGGTGAAATCATAATTCCGATTTGTATTTGAACCAAACTTGAAACCCTTCTGCTAGCCTTTTAATCCTTCAGGAACATCAAAATGCACGGCACTACATTTATAATTAATTTGGTTATTGATCAGTTTAAATATTTCTTGAAGTCAAATTTGTATAAAGTAAAGTATTGCAATTTTTATTTTTTTACTAATTTGTGTAATTAATTTGTGTTACAAGAAGTTAATGGTGAACCTCAAAGAAGGTGGTGCATATAGTTCAGTGTGATTTCTATTACTTTTAATTTAAATAAATACAAATATATTTCCTGTACACCGGCCTGGTTCTTTGCTCATTGTTAGCTCAGGGGGCAGGGAACCAAGGGACATGATATGTGTCTGAAGTAGGGCTGGATAAAATAATCTGTTACATGACCTTGTGGCCTTTCAATTACAAGTAAAGGAGTTAGAAAATGAAAACACATAGTTAATTATAAAAGGGGTTGATTCCCAAAATGACTTTGATCAGATGTAACAGCAGGAAGATACATTAAAACAACAGATAATTCCACTGGTGAAGGAATTACATGATGTCTTGAGTGGAAAGGGAAGGAACTCCCTGCGTTGGCCTCTCAATAAACCGTTACAAATTGATGGCTTGTGGCCAGGATTTGGCTGACTATTTCTGACTCACGACAAGTACATTGTGACAGACTATTCATTTTGATGCATTTGAATTAAGGTGGAGGTAAAGTCATCTTTGTTTTGTTAAAGTGGCGCGAGGTCTTGAACCCTGAGTTCTAGGAATGTGTATAGGTGAAAAATTAAGATTGTGAAAGAATTGATTTGTGATAGGAAATCAAGCAGGAACAGGGTGATTTTGCTCCAGCATAAAGAAAGTTTGACCAAGGTGAAAAAGAGCCATTGTGAAAATTAATACTGTACACATTGGGGAAGCCAGGGAGCATATCTTTGCTAAATTATTTCTTAAAGGAGAATGGGTTGAGGGCAATGCTGGAAACTGGAAAACCATAATTGTGTGGGAGGTTACCTCAGTAAGCAATGATATATGGCTTGAAAGTGGAATGTTAAACCAGGCGCTTGAGGCATTTTATATGACCACAACTGCTTGTGATGAACAGATACAAATGGCTCAGCTAACTGCTCAGTTATATTTTCATTTGCTGTTAGTGGAAGACCGTTGGAAAAATAGTGAGGCTAGTAGGATGAATCAGGCTGCAGACCTGTCACAGACCCAGGATCTTGTTCAACAAGTCAAAAATGTGCTGAAAACACTGCAGCATGAAATTGCAGAGCATGAAACAGTTTCCTGCACTGCAGAATGCACATAAAGAGTGTTTAGAAAATTTGAGTACACTGCAACATAAGGTCAATGATCAGACTAATTATAATAGAGGGCTGTTAGATGACCTTGTGGCCTTTCAATTACAAGTAAAGGAGTTAGAAAATGAAAACACATAGTTAATTATAAAAGGGGTTGATTCCCAAAATGACTTTGATCAGATGTTACAGCAGGTAGATACATTAAAACAACAGATAATTCCACTGGTGAAGGAAAAATAACTCTTCAACTGGGAGAATAGTGTCCTTGGACAGGAGATGCATCAGTTGAAAATGGCTGTAGAAAAGGGTCAGTCAGGACCTCGGAAACTGACCAGAATTAGAGAAGAAAGGAATAAGCTAGAAGAGCGATTGAGACAAATAGAAGCTGAACTATTAGAAGCAGCACATTTTAGGGATGAACAAGAAAAGGAGATTATTCTCCTGAACGAAAAGCACCTTGAATATGCATGTAGCATACAAGGTCCACAGAGGGAGAATGAATCACTTCAGCATGAGGTGCAGCAAACACAAGATCGGTTGGTAACTCAGAGCAGGGTGCATGAGATCAATTAGTAGTGTCAGAATTAAAAAGCTAGCTCTCTGAATACAAACAAGAAATAAGGACAGAGAGAAGCAGGTGTGAGAGCCTCACCAAGGAAATCAAAAAATATAAACATGCCTTGAGGCAACCTGAACAATTAGGATATGGGGCATGGCCCAATGATCAAGGTGAGCCACCCTCCCAGCAGGGGCCTCATGCCCGCCATTTACAACTGCTCATGTACAGATGGGAAGCAACCTCATGCATGCCACCTATCACGAACAGGGTCACATGAGGCAGTTAGACATATCAGGCCTAGCCCAACTGATCAAGAAGGCCAGTCCCTGTCTGATATAGATGAGTATTCATCTCTACCAGCCAGAAGGGAAAGTGGCCGGACCAGTGTGTCCTGGGAAGTAAGGAATAATACTGTTAGTACTTCAGACCATGACAACTCTAATTATGAGAAGGTCAGGGAGTTAGATCAGCTGAAGATGCGAAAACAAAGAGACCAACTTGCCTGCTTTGCTGATGGAGAAAAGACAGACCCTCAGCCAAGGAAGGGCATTCTTAAAACCTCTGTATATTCAGGGAAGGGGTGGAATTTTCCAGACTCCCTGGTATGAGAGATGAGGAAACTGAGTTCTATCCTGGGCCTGCAAGCAACTCCAGGGAGAGTGACCCTGAGAGTTCACTGCGATCCAGGCAAGATTAGTCCAGACCCTGTGATTCTGGGAGATATTCCCAGTCTCATAGAGATAGGGAGTGCCTAGAAAACAGGCAAGGGAGTACAAGTATCAGTTCTGAGTCAGAAGATTAATAGACTTTGGTCAGAAGAAGAAAAAGAAAGGCAAACAGAGCAAAGGATTTGTGGAAGACCCAATAAGACACATCAATGCAATAAAGAGCTTCCTGACCCCATACCACAAGAATGCCAAGTATTTGGTCTGGGAGCACCTGGAATTTTATGAGAAGATGATGACATAATTCCAGATCAGAAGTTATGTGAATTGTATAGCATTTGCTTAATTAACTTTTTCACCTGAGTATTCCAGTTTCTTTGCAGGACTGAAGGACCAGTATCATTATAAATGGTCCACCTATAAGGCAGCCATTTTCAAACATTCCTCCTCACACAAAAACCCACAATAGACACATGAGGCTGCATATACCTTGCAGTGTGAGGTAGATCAGGCAACTAGGGAGTTTGTGCAGGAGCTAAAGCAGGTATTTGCTCAGATTTACCAGCGCGTGAAAACAAATAGTAGGGAGTACATAACTACATATTTCATGCACTCCCAAAAAACATCCTAACTCGGTTGGTGTGTGATTTTCACAAGCATAGGACCCTGGATTGGGTTATTGAACAGGCCACCATGATCTATGAGGTCCAAAAGCCTAAATATACTGCTGAAACCCCCAAACCATCTAACACCCCAGCTGCTGCAAAGGTGGCAGAGGTAAAAGCTACCCCTCCATTGGATCTGGAGACGGGGAGCCTAAAAGTAACCCTCCTGCCAACGACCAAAATGGAAGACAGAAGGGATCCCCCAACCCGGCCCAATTGAATGGTAGTCAGGCAGGTGCCCAGAACAATCATCCCTCTGACCCTGCCACCTATATAAGCCCTAGGTACAAGGGTACCAAACCAATCCTTGGGTATGTAACACTTTTACGGCCCAAGGGGGGCAACTAATCAGGTAAGTAGTACCCTCTGAAACTTCCCTCCAAATGTCTCTCAGGAGTGAAGTATCACTCAACCACCCAATCTGAACTTTTTCCTCAGATATCCCCCCAATCAGAACTTCCAAAATAATCCTCCTCTCACTCTCTCTCCCCGGTTCCAGGACCATAGATCCCTGAACCTGGGAGAAAGGAGATTCATGATGGAGAATTATGAAGAAAATTTCCAGCACCTGAGCTGCTCCGGGAGAAGTGACAGTTACCCTTTTTACGAGCAGCAGAGGTATGACTCAAGGCCTCCCTACAACTCAGAAAAGGTAGCGCAGCTGGAGCGACAAGTCCAGCTACTGACTTACAAACTGGAACGCATTATGAGGGCTCAGTCCAACCCTCAACCTAACCCCACTTCCCAGAATTCTCCAAAACCCAGGGCTGATGCCTCAGGGGGGAATGGATGGGAGGAAATGTCCAACTAACCTCAGGTTCTTGAGGAGGGGGGCCGGGTGGAGGGGTGATAACAAGCACTAGAGGATGCTTCCTTTCTCACCCAAACAGAACTCCTAAAAACCTTGCAGCCTGAAAGAGTATCGTCTACCCTGAAATGCTAGAACCCAAAGTGCAAAGGGTAAGTAGGAGAGGCCAAAGAAGTACCCACGTTGTGGAGGAACTCTTGATTAACCCCTTTGAAAGAGAAGAATCCCTGCAGGATTCAGGTAAGAAGTCTTTCTCATTCAAAAATGGGGGGTCACTCCCAAAGAAAAATGGATCCCAAAAGACCCTGAGTGGGATAGGGTAGGCATGGAGATCGACTCAGAACCAGAAGCTATTCAACCCCAAAAAGATGCAGTAGACACAATTGAAATGGAGGTTGCTGTCCTTTCTCTAAACAGGTTCTGAGAACTGTCACCAGGTAAAGGTGGGCAGCTAAGGAGCTGTGAAAAAGGAAGATTTCCCCAACAACTTCCATTGCAAGTTGCATGTTTTATTTTTTACAGATTTGCAGACTCTGACACAGAAAATTGCCCAAGATCACACAGTGGCCCTCATTACGACCCAGGCGGTAAGTTACCGCCTGGGTCGTACCCTTACCACCATGGTGTAAACTACGTTTACACCATGGTGGATGGTGGATTTACCGCCCCATTCCAAGGTGAGTGGGGCGGTAAATCACCATTTCCCATTTTACCCTTCCCCATTCCCATTTTTGCCCCATAGGGCATAATGGGAATGGGGAAAGGCGCTAATTACGCCACCGTAAATTACGGTGGCGTAATTAGCACCAAGGTCCCTTTGCGGCATGGGTTTTAACACCTGCAAAAAGCAGGCGTTAAAATCACCATCCCGCAAAGGGACCTTGGAATCAGGCGTTAAGGGTCGGCGCCGTTTACGGCGCCGTAATCCCCTTAACGCCTGGGTCCTAATGAGGTCCAGTGTCTGTCAGAGTTCAATATCAAGAAAATGACCACTGGGCTGTCAAATAACTCATACTTTCTTTGCACCTTGGAGGAGCAAGAAGGCTGATTGTATTCACCGGTCAAGGCGCAGGGTCAGTGTGAATTATTAGCACTGGTGGATAGAGGATCCCAAGCCACCCTCCTGTCCAAAAAGGCCTTTGACCAACTAAACTCAGGACAGGGGAGGGCCACCAAATTCCCCTCAAACCACTTCCCAGACAACTCCAAAATTTCAATGGGAATGACATTTCTGTCTAAGGGACTGCAGATCGGGAAATAAAAATTGGACGGCATGGCAGAAACATCAAGTGATAGTTGTGACTCCAGAGGGCACACCTTGTTGACTGGGGAATGATATCCTGAGGAGGTTATCACCTCTGATGAACTGTGTAAACAAGGTCTCAGACAATCCGCCCTCACAAATGTAAAATCAGTACAATTTATGCAAGCCTGGATGGTACCTGTCACATAATTGATCAACGTCCCCAGAATGTAGAAATCCATTTCAAGAATCACCAAATCACAGAAAACACTTTCATCTCTGTAAGAGAACAAATGGGTAATGAGAACCCTTCTCCATTCTTGAAACTCAACTTTCCTCCCATTTTTAAGTGGCAATCCACACTGGAAGGGAACACCCTAACTTTTTACACCAGTCCGAAAACAGAAGAAATATTGAGTACCAAGAAACCAGACAAGGAAGACCCCGCTTAAAGTCTGACGGACATTCAGAAAAAGGGCAAGCAGGTGTTTTTCGCCAGTCAGTTAAATGAGGGGGAGGAGCCTGTGCTCATCAGACTATTCCTGAATAATGGAAAGAGCTGCATCACTGAAGAATTATTCAGAAAACTCTCAAAAGATCAGACCATTCCCACATTTAAATTGATTGACAAATCGGAAGAAGGTCTGGAAACCTCAAATTTCATACATCTCCTGCGCTAAAAATTTCCACTGGTGACAATCATAATTGTTGGGTCATGAAAGATGTCTCTTTCACGTTTTATTTGGGCAGTGACATTTTCAATCAGTTCTCAATCAATTTGGACCTAATTAATAATAAAGCCTAGTCACGACTGGACGATAACCTCATGGGCTTTGACAACACTGAAAAAGCATTCCGGTCAGCTCAATTGCTACCTTATGTTGTTGAAGTTAAAGTGCGAGAAGAGGTTGCCATCGTAGGGATGGTGCGACAATTTACTCTTCCCCTCAAAATTAAGCGAGGACAGAACTTCAAAGATCAGGACGCATATATCAATCTAAATTCCCATCTCCAACAACAAGGTTTGTATTTAAATCCGACATCTCTAGTTGACCTTGAACACAACACCTTTCGAATATTGGTGGATAACAGCGATCTGTGAGGTATCACTTTGGTGCAGACCCCTTTATTGGACTGGCAGTTGATGCCCCACATTATTCTATTGATTTAGATAATGAAATCATGGAAACAAATCCACAAAAACTGTTTCGACATCAGCAACGGTATTCCTCCAGAAAAGATGTTTACTATGCATGGGGGGAATTTCGTGGTGTACTCTTCATGCCCCTACCATGTGGGAGAAGTGACCTTTGACATTAGGAGGTAGTTTTCAGAGTCAAGGACCACTACTTCGAATCGTCTGTCCAGGTCAACACCATCAAAAGAGATCTCTCCAACCAACTGAAGGATATCGATGCAATTGCCAAGACCGAGGTCTTTCCATGTTTCAAGCAGATGGTTGAGGAAAGGATCAATCTCGCTGATGCCTGTGAGACCGAGGAACAAAGACAAAAGCTAAAATAGGTCTTCCTGGAAATCCAAGATATTTTTTCAGTGGACTCATACAACTGTGTACACACATCCATTCCAACACCATTCCCACAGATCCCGAGATGGATCCAGTATTAGGAACTTACAATCCTGTGGGATAATTCGGTCCTGGGGATACTGAAACTAAACGACCAATGGAGACTATGTGCAGGGCTGAGGGAGTTGCACAAACAGGTCCGCATGTCAAGATGGCCCCTTCCTTACATCGATCAGGGACTGGCCCAGATCCAAGGGTCAAAGGTGTACACCGCCGTTGACCTGACTAACGGTTACTAGAAAGCACCTGTCAGTAGGGAAGACCAGTACAAGCTTTCCTTTATCTTCAGGGGCAGCAATACATCGGGAACAGAACCCCTTTGGATACATAAACTCCGGCAATGAGATCAACATCTTACTACATAAGGCAAAGCCTGAATTGGGCAAAAGGAGAAACCCAGCCTATATGGATAATGTTTTGATGAAGAGCTCAACTGTGGAGGAAAATATAGCAGAAATGCACAATGTTCTTACCAAGTTGTAGAAATCCGGAGCAAAACTGTCCTTTCGGAGGCACAGTGGTGTAAGACCCAAGTGAAGTTCTTAAGGCACAGGATCACCCCTGAGAGTCAAAATCCCCAAGCAAAGAAGGGGGAAGCCTTAATGAAATTAAAAGTCTTTACTACACTGTGAGTACTAAGAAGCATTCTTGAACTTACTAATTATAGTCAAAAGTTAATTGAAGACTAAGCAGAGGTCACTCCACCCTTGGTCTAATTATTAAAGGCTGGAGTCAAGTGGGAGTGGGGGCTGGAACAATCTGAGGCAGTTAAGCAACTGAAAAGAAGCCTTTCTCAGGCTCCTTGTTTAGCTTTCCCCATAAAGAATAAGGAGTTCTTCTTGGAGACAGGGTTCTCAGATATTTGCCTTACAGCGGTATTGTACCAAAAGCATGACAAGGTCAACAAAGTCACTGCCCATTTGTTGCTGGTATGGTGTCGACATGACCCCCAGTTGTTAGCTGGAGGTCATTCCTCCACCCCAACGACAAACATGTATTTTGCTGGTGCAAAAACTTGTCAGTTTACAGCAATACCAGCACGTACCAGCTTACAGTAATACCAGCACATTCATTCGTAGTGATGCCCAATGTGCCTTGTTCAGCAACACAAGTAGGACATTCTTATTATAACTACAGTACATACCAGAAGTGATCATTAGAAATCTACATTGTCACATTTTAAAAAGAGGCAGTTCACAACATATGAAAATTAAACATTTATTTAAAAAAAGGAAAAAAGGAAAATACCTTCTTTTGCCGATAATACACACCATTGTGTCTCATAAAACACCCTTGTTCCTGGAAAGGCTTACACACAAATGTAAACAAATTCTTCGTTTTCGTCTCTGAGCCACAAGGCAATGTTAATTTTTGCGTTGTGGACATTGCAAATCCCATGCGTTGGCATCTGACACTGGTGCTCCAAAGCACCAGGATGTGTGTGCAGAAGGAATGGGATTATAGGCATCTAGCAGGGCTGATTTGCAGAGTGAAGACATAGCCTGGGTCTACTGAATGGATGAGGACATTTCACACCTTCCCCCAGAATTTGTTCCCAATAACATAGAGGTTAGATATGTGACCACCCTATTTCAAATTGGACGGTGCCGCTGTGAAAGAGAACACCAATCACCCATCAAGGAAACACACTCACCAAATCATCCAACTCCCTGAATTTGAAAAGTAATCACCCACCTGTCTACGCCCATTTCTAGATTAGAGTATTGACAGATACCAAGCAGAACAGTGCAAAACATAGTGTTTACATGTTTCACACAAATTTCCCATCTGTTGGAAACCACATTCTCTCTCGTCCTGATTTTCGTTTTGGTGTGTTGGCAGATTTGGAAGGTTCTGGCTCTGTGCGTGCATTGTCTTGGAGAATTGTCTCCAGGAATAAATGAATAGGTTACTTGTCTAACACAAACAGTAGTGTCAATGTACTAGCGGACCAAGCTGTGTATCAGCATCTACATCACATGGTATACGAGCAAGGCCGGCTGAAAATGTGTATGGGGCAAAAAGGAGCCCAATACAAACACTCTCTTTTTAAATGCGTTGGAGTGGTAAATCATGGCATAAAAACAAGGGGCAATTATGTTACTCCTTGATTTACCTCTCTGCCTCATTTTCAGGCAGAGACAAGACAGAGATGGGGCATGGGGTGGATAGAAGGTCTCTACCACAAATTCCTCCTCTGTCTCGTCACTGCATCATGCAGTTGTAAACAAGTGGATTTCTATTTAATTCGCTTAGCATTAGCACCTGCTAATGGGCAGGCATATTCCAACGGAATCCATTAATAAACACTACTTGCAAGGCATAATTTGCCTGTGGCGGTTACCTTTTCACAAGACGGAGAAGAACATTAATGAGTTTACCTCACTTTTCTCTTTCCTTCTCTCCTCCAACTTGTGAATGTTTGACATTGCATGCACAGGACCACATAGCATGTAAGTGCTAATGTTTGTGGTCCAATGCATTCAATTTACATTACTTATAAAATAAGACATCATATGTCTAAGTAGAAGCTAAAAAGCACTCATTGTCAACAAGGTATTAATGTATGTGAAACAGGAATAAAGAGCAACGAGGTGATATGAATGCTGCTGAATAATGCAAGGCCCAAGAGAGGTGATGGACTGAGGGTGTCAGAATAAGCAGCATGTGACGTGCACAGAAAAACACACTCACATTGTAAGGTACTGTATTAAAGATGCATTTTGTTTTGTGGTTTGAGTGGCAACATGGAGGCATCAGGCTTGATGCCCACTTCAACCGAAAAATGTTAAATGCCCGTTGACGTCCTTGTTTATGACTAACCTTGTAAAGGGCACTCAACGGAGATGACATCTCTAAATGCTTAAGTTCAGTTCTCCATTTTAGTGATAGTTAAATTGTATTAGTGCCCCTAAACTTACAGTGTCTATTAAGATTTTTTTTTTTCAGATCATGGATAACATGTAAAAGTAGAGTACATACCGCAGTGTCCTGCCCTTTAAAGGCACCCACAACCTATGGTGTCATGTGAAAGTGCAATTCATGTTCCATGCCTACCCAGTCTTTTACAGACACTGCCATCAAATGACGCCATTATTACCAGTGGTTTTATTTTAAACAGGACACAGGCCTGTGGTCCTGAGAGTTTATAATTATGGCTACAATTAACCTACGCTGTGGATCATCCTGGTTATCTTTAAACTGGTGCTTACTGTGAATAGATACAAAATGCCCTGCTATGTTAATAATCGGGCGAATCCCATGTGCATTTAAATTCAACCAGAGGTGTGAGCTAGGGAGTGGCTTAAGGGGCCATAGCCCGGGTCTTTTGGCCATAGCCCCGGATAGAATCTCAGGGCTACAACCAAAAGGCTACCTAGCCCGAGTCCCGACAGTCCCGACATTAGCGTAGCCCCCGATCTTTTACAGACATAGCAACACTCCTGAATTCACCCATTGGTTTATTGTCTGAATACTAGTGCCTTTCTAGGCATTGATTGGGCAATGCCGCAGGGCTGCCCAAGGCGAGGCAGGGTAACTGATGTTACCATGTGGCAGGCCTGGGAGCGGGGCTTCCCCCACCCCCAAGCCTGCTCCCCCCCACGGACACGGAGACATGCAGTCTCCAGCATACAAAAGGAAGGGAAGGGTGAGGTGTGAACAATCACCTCACCCTTCCACCAAGCAACAAGGTGCTAAGCACCTGGAAGGTAGCTATCAGGCAGGGGTCAGGGTCAAGGACCTGCCCCCCCTCCTGGGGGCATAGACGGTCGGCTACACCGGCCTGGGGGCTGGACTACAGCTCCCCCACTATGCACATCAAAGACCCAGGGCTCCACTGGGTCTTATAAATAAGAGCAGCATGCTCTAAGAAAACACTACTTGTTTGTGGACCTTGAACGGGGACCCAAACAAACAGGAGGTTCACTGTGCACTCAGCGTCCTCCAATCTTTGTTTCTTTCCTTTACTTTAACACATTTGCCGTGCACTCAGCATCGTGTATTTCTTGACTTCTGGTGTTCGCCGTACACACGGTGTAACTTTCTCTCTTGAAACATTGTACTGTGTCAGTAAATCCCTTGCGGCTCCCCCGCTTTGATGTTAGCGTGGATAAACAAAACAAACGTGAGAGGCCCAGCTGAGTGATACAGGGAGTCGTGAAGCTGCAGCAGGAGCGGTCTGAGGAAGCACGAAGGAAGGAACCCGGCGCCACAGTGACTTTGCAACATTATTTCAAGTAAGTCAGCCGCGGCGCCGGGCAGAGGCAGCGGTGCCCGCCGCTCATCAAGAGCGGCTAAATTAAATAGACTAATCCTCCGTTTGGAGGCAAGGCAACAAAACAAACAGGCCCACTAGTACGCAGCCGCCCTATCTAGACAGGGGGGGCGCGTACGCCACAATAAGGAGCTCCATTAATTTTGCTTCCGGTTGGAAGCAAGGCAACACATAACAACATGATCCGCGATAACGTTGACTGATTAGTAAATGCCAGAAAATAACATTTGTAGCCACCAGGTTATATAGTACAGAGGTGAATCGTCCCGCGTACAAACCTGACGATGGGGTTTCGAGCCTTGCGGGTGGTGGCAAAGTAAAATTTCACAGACAACACTCAATATTGCTCATTTTGGTACAAAATTATAACAAATCATAAAATTTAACAGGAGCACGGGGGCGGGTGAAATAGAAACAGCAGGCCAACATTTGTTTGTGTAAAGGGGCATGGGGATTCTTATATTCTAAAGTGGTGTGTGGGTAAAGCTGCAAAGTTGCAAAAACTATTTGCAGACCCACCAACACCCGGTCAAGTGGCACAGCGAGTAGAGCGCTAGCGTTCGACAGCCATGCAGAGCCTGTTGATGCAGGTTTCGAATCTTGGCAGGGCCTAACTCAGCCTTCTATCCCTCCAAGGTCAATAAATAAGCACCAAACCCTCTGGGCAATATTATTCACAATCCAATGTGCGTTACATAAGCTATTTGATATTTCTTGAAGGAGGTTTTCCATAATACTGAAACTGGATAGCACATTAAGTGCACAAAGTTGGACGATACAGGTCCAACAACAGCCAGCTACCCAAAGCATGCAGCAGCATGGACAATTTTTGTGCATACAGAATTTTGTGACACAAACAAACAAATTGAATATTCAATGATTAGTCACGTGTTCACAAAGACAGTTAGGTAACCGCACAAATTTCAAAAGGGAATAAAGTATTTGAAATGATTTTACTTAAACAGGCAAAGAATAATGGCTTCCAAGCGAAAACCACAAGAACCCACAACACCACCACAGAAGCCCAAATAATCACCCCATTTGTTGGCGGCAATAGAAGCAGCCAAGCAATACGGCTGGGCCTGGATCAGGGAAAACATATATAGCCTACCAAAAGAAGGGGTAACCTTGCCACCAGGACTGGAGAACGACCCACCCCCAACAAAGAAAAGATAGCCGACAAAAGGCATGGGAAAAGGTAACAAAAACATAAAAACTGGCTCAATTATGTGTAAACATAGTGAGTAAAAAGCAGCAACAATTATTGCTTGAAATCAGGGGTCAACAGCCACCTACCCCAGGCAGGACCATTTCCCCAAGCCCCACCAGTCCACTTGAACGCAACATCATTATAGACCCCCCACCGCCCACAACAATATTAACAACACCTATGTCACCACCTTTAACAGCGCCCTTGCCGCTCACAATGACAACACCAATAGCAGCCGCTACAGGTCCACTTGCGCCAACAGCGCATCACCAGATCCGACAGGTGCACTGAAAGCATGGGCAAACCCAAGTGCAAACACACCGGGGTAGATGGGGGGAAACAGCAACAACCCAGCAGACATATTAATGATCAGCAGTGCCCAACTAGACCTAAAGCTGAAATCCTTCCAAACAGAAATTCTGAACAGATACAAAAGATGCCTGGCATGGAACATTGACATTACAATCAAAGAAGCCATATGGGCAAAAGAGTTAATCAAAATCTTTTCACTTATAGAAGCCCAAAGCAAAGGGAGAGAAGCTTTCAGGGATCCCAAAAAGATAGAGGAAAAAGCCATAGCTAGGAACATCCAGGTAGAACAGAACTGGGACAACTGGTTACAATATTTTGCCATCCTAGCAACAATCTATGAGGAAAAATTCCCCAGGGATGGTAGAAAACTATGGGCATACATGGACAAGATCAGAGAAGTAAAAATAGTACAAAGGTGAAAAATCTGGCTAGCATATGACATTATATTCAGGCAGAGTATGTAAGAGAGGCCAGCCATAGAATGGGAAGAGGTACAGAATGATCTATACATGCTAAACGCCAAGCCTCCATCAGAGGATGAGGCCAACCAAGCAATACCTAAACACAACAGAAATTTGCAGGGCCCCAGAAATTCTGAAAATGAAAAGTACAAGAAGGGAGAGCAGCCCTTTCAGAAGAACCAGCCATGGGCGGCTAAGTCTAATGCCCACAAACAGAACAAAAACCACCCCCCCCAAAGCGAACATCCCATGCAGGAACTTTGGGAAAAACCAGTGCAACTGGGGGAAGGAATGCTGGTACAAACACACGTGCACCAACTGCAACTGTCACCATGCAGCAAGCAATTGCACCAAACTCCCAGCCAAAAATGCAAAAGCCTAGCAGCAACACCCCCCCACCAATCCCATTTTTAGAACCAGGGAGAACCCCCATCAATCATAACAACTTTAGAGATGCGCTGAAGAACTACCCAGCTAAAGAAACCAGCAGGGCTTTCCTGCAAGGCTTCACCAATGCTTTCACCATCCCTTTCAAAGGGTCAGGGACACAACAAATCCCCAAAAAACCTGAAATCAGCCATGGACAACCCAGAAATGGTAGAGACTAAAATTGGAAAGGAACAACTACTAGGCAAGATTGCAGGCTCCTGGGACTACATGCACTTTGAAGTGTTCATAGCCTCCCCACTAGGCTTGGTCCCCAAAAAAGAACCCGGAAAAATGAAGCAAATCCACCACCTGTCCTACACAAAAGGCCAATCACTGAACGATGGCATCCCGCACACAGAATCTGCGGTATCCTACAAACACTTCCAAGAAGCAGTGAGACTCATATAGGAGTGTGGTACGAACGCTCTTATGGCCAAATTGGATATAGAATCTGCTTTCAGTTTACTGCCAGTTCACCCAGACTCTCAGCAATGGCTAGGGTTCACTTTCAAAAACAAATTCTATATAGACAGATGCTTCCCCTTGGGATGCACAGTATCCTGCACCCTATTTGAACAGTTCAGCTCTTTTTTTTTCCAATGGGCATTCCAAAAACAAAGACCAGGAGCCAAAATAGTTAATTTCCTTGATGACTTCATGGTAATGGGACCAGCAAATTCTGAAGAATGCAGTAGAGCTCTGGCCAAGTTAGAGGAAATGGCTGCACAGTGGAGCATCCCCCTTGCAACAGAGAAGATGACCAAACCAGCCACCAACATAATCTTTCTGGGTATTGAAATAGATTCTGCACGGGGCCTATGCAGAATTCCAAAAACTAAGATAGCAGAACTACTGGAAAAAATACAAGGCCTGACAACAAAAGACAAGGCCACAGTAAAAGAAATCCAGTCACTGGCTGGAAGCCTCAACTTTGCAGCCAGAATAATCCCCCAGGGGAAGATATTCTCCAGAAGTATGGAACTAAATAGCAAATCATACACCAAACCCCATTTACACATCTGGCTAGGCAAAGAAGTAAAACAAGATCTGGAAGTTTGGGGGAATTTCCTCGGAAACTTCAACGGGACCTCACTTTCGCGCACGCCATTGAATAAATGGACAAAAAGGGTCCTTTTTACCGATGCAGCCTGGAGCAGGGGGTTTGGAGCCATATTTGATGCAGAATGGGTGGCAAGACAATGCCCCAATTCATGGAAAATGCCAGGGTGGACAAAAAACATCAACCTCCTAGAAATATTTTCCATTTGGCTAACCATACACATCTGGGGCAGGCAGCTAGCTAACACGGAACTCTTGGTCTGGAGTGACAACATGGCGGTGGCAGGCTCCATAAACAGAAGATCTACCAAATGCCATTTAGTGCTGAACATACTACGAGCCATTACAGCAGTCACACTGATTGTGGTCAAAGCAAAACACATCGCTGGAGCAGACAATAATATTGCAGATGCTTCATCTTGCTTTCAGTGGCCAAGGTTCCGGGAGCTAGCACCACACGCCCGAAAACAGATGATGGCAATACCAGCGGAATGCTGGTCAATAATGGGAAACTAAGAAAAACGGCATCAACGCCAGGGCCAGAGAGCCCAGGCCGGGATGCTCAACAAGAACCAGGCACCTCAAAAAAACGGGTGCCAACATCACGCTATCCACAGAGAACACAAACCCTGACACGGGGTTCCCAACAGAGTTGGCTGAGAAGGCACTGGCAGGCACTACCGCAGCTCAATACAGTAAGTGCCTACAAACAGTATTCAAAGCTACAGGTTTAAACCATGTAGAATTAATAACGATTAAAGACATAGAAATATTTTTAAAATGGGCTCACAACCAGCGTTTCAAGAGGGACTGGGCAAAAAGACACCTGGTAGCAATATGATATTTTTTTCAAAATAAGGGGAGACTCAGACTCCACTCAGCACGCTCTATAGTGGAGCAACTGCAGGCCATATGCTAGCACCCCTATGAGATCATGCTATTTAAAACAGCATTTATTCTAGCGTACTTTGGGGCCTTCCAGGTAGGGGATCTCATCGCCTCAAGCACAAAAGCCAACAATGGGCTAGGCATAATGGAGGCCAGGGTCAGACAAGACAGCGTCAGCATAGACATCCAACGTTCCAAAACAGGGGCCAAAAGAACCATCAATATCTGCTGCATCGACAATGCAGAAAAGTGCCTTGTGTATCACCACCCTTTACTACGCTCAAAGGCCAAGAGTGGGGGGGGTTCTTAATCCACAGGGATGCCTCGGAACTAAGCCGCTACCAATTTAAAGGGGTGCTGATTAAAGCAATCAGCAAAGCAGGATGGGACCCTAAAGATTTTGGCACCCATTCTTTTAGAATCAGGGCCACAACCTCAGCATGGCAAGGAAGCCTGGCACCAGAACAACTAAGAAACATAGGGGGATGGAAGTTAGATTGCTACAAAAGATACATCAGATCACAGCTAATATAGCCCCCCTGTTCTTTTTCTCTCCACCCCTCCAGAAACAACTGCTGGGAGAGGACACCACCCCGATCAGCATGGATAGTCGGCCACTCACGCGTCTTCAGGACAGGCCGATGGGCAGAAGAAACTAAAGAGGGTCCACCCTTTAGGAACACCATAGCTTCCTGGTGGGGATACAGAGGTCTTCTCTGCGCCGAACATCCACGACACACTAGCAGAGGTGGTCGCATACAGAAACCTGCCAGAATTCCTGATAGTACATCTAGGGGGCAACGACCTAGTGTCTGCAGGAAGGAGAAAACTACGGGAAGAAATGTTCTCCTCATTAGCTGGCATTTCACATAACTGGAGGGACACAGAAATCTACTTCTCGCCATCCTGCCCAGAAAGAAATGGCGGGTGGCCAATTGTTACGAATCAATAGACATTTCTACATGAAACCTGAACAGGGGGCTGGAAAAATGTTGTATAGCATGAGGCCTGGGTTTCATAAAACACCCACCCATCACGTTAGGGGACCCAGATCTGTTTTCTAAAGACGCACCCACCTATGAAACCAGGGCATGGAACATTTCTTTCGAGAAATCACAGCTACCCTAGCCTCCAGGGGTTGCCAGTAGAGATACTTTCAGGGGAATCCGGTCAGCCGGCAAACTGCCCGTGTGTGGCGGCACGGGCTAGAGGGGGTAACCTCTGGACCCGGTGCCCAAAAGTATGATGTTATTATATGTGATTATTGTTTTTATTTTAGAGGTTGCAAGGGAGACCACAGAGGTCGCAAGGGAGACCTCAGAGGTCGCACCTGCGACCTCTGGTGACTGGACCCTGAACTGGGACCCAAACAAACAGGAAGTTTGCTGTGCACTCAGCGTCCTCCAATCTATGTTTCTTTACCACAAAACCCACCCACCCTACAAAAGAAGGGAGAAGAACAAAGAAAAAATGAAGGACACTGTACGGTGACCACTACAAGTCGTGGGACAACAAGGTGGCACGGACCAGAGGGGGTAACCTCTGTACCCGATGCCCAAAAGTATGATGTTATTATGATATGTGATTATTGTTATTCCATAACCATATCTGCACAATAAAATCCTACGGCCTTTTATTGCCAACACTTGACAAATGTATGCTCTTGCTTATTACTGGTGAGGGTAAGGGTTCGGCCCATGCAATTTGCATGCATATTCAGCAGTTATGGGCAATGCCACAGGGCCGCCCAAGGCGACACAGGGTAACTGATGTTACCATGTGGCAGGCCTGGGAGAGGGGCAGCCCCCACCCCCAAGCCTGCTCCTCTCCCCCCACCCACAGACACGGAGACACGCAGAATCCAGCATAAAAAAGCAAGGGGGGTGTGAGGTGTGAACAATCCCCTCACCCTTCCATCAAGCAACAAGGTGCTAAGCACCAGGAAGGTAGCTATCAGGCAGGGCGCAGGGTCAACGACCTGACTCCCCTATCGGGGGCATAGACAGTCGGCTACGCCGGCCTGGGGGCTGGACAGGGATGTCATTTCACCAAAATGCCAGTGGTAGCAGAAGTGACATCACACAACCCTTGACCCCCTTATGACATCACAGGAAGTGATGTCATTTGACACCACCCTGAAGTGATATCGCAGGAAGCGATGGAACACAATCTTTCACCCGTTGACAAAACAGGAAGTGGCATCACATAGCATTGTACACTATGAAAAATATGGTTACAATATCACTATAATGTGATGTAGATTTCATACCTGAATGGATCGCCATATGTATCGTTAAGATCAGTGTGTATAGGCCCATATTACCAAATTAATGTGATTGTAAGCAGACATACATTACCAAATAATTAGCAGACCTAATTATTAAAGAGAAATTAGACTTTATTGCCCTAACCGAAACGTGGCTCCACAATGCAGCAGGCCCATCTCTAATGCTGGCCATCCGAGACGGCTACACTATATCTAGGCAGGACCGGGTAGGTAACCGGGGCGGTGGCATCGCCATCATATCCAAAGCAAGTTTAGCTCTCAGACTAGCCCCGACTCAAACTCTGCAGTCGTGTGAATCCCTCACTGCCAAACTCCCCATAAATCACACCCAATCCCTCACTATCCACCTGATTTACAGACCACCAGGTCCACTTGGAACATTCGAGGAAGATTTACACAACCTAATCTCTAACAATGCGAAAACCACCTCACAACTACTGCTACTAGGGGACCTCAACCTAGGGTTCAACGACCCAGCAGATTCACATGCATCTACCATAGCCAATATGATATCTTCACTCGGACTCTCTCAAAAAGTCAACCTACCCACCCACCTGAAGGGTAGAACCCTAGACTGGGTTGCTGATGCTAATTGCTCAGCGGTCATCACCGCCACCACACCACTACCCTGGACCGACCACTCGTTGGTCTCCTTCAACCTACTGACCTCTAGATCAACTACCACAACCGTGTCACTGGCACCACCCTGCCTCACAAGAAACAAGAAAAATATCTCAATAGAAAAAATCATCCCAGCTATCCTTCCAACCTTAAACGCATTACCAGACAATCTAGATCCCAATACACTAGTTCACGAATATAATAAAATCATGCTATCTACCATGGACAAAATTGCCCCACTCAAACTTCGCACCAGCAAGCCAAAAACCCATTTAAACAAATGGTATACACCCGAACTCAAAGCCCTCCGCCTAAAAAAGCGAAAATGTGAAGCTGATTGGAAACTATGCCCCTCCAGTGAAAGGAAAGCCATCCTTGACACGATTTCTCGTCATTACAAAGCTGAAATCTGTTTAGCCAAACGGAATTCCTATAACATCCGCATTGCCAACTCCAATTCAAGTATGAAGGAGCTCTTTTCCATACTGAAGGAACTTGAGTCACCCATTGCTACACCCGACACCTGCACTAAGAACCAGACCTGGTGCACAGACATCCAACAAGCACTAGCAAATAAAATAAACACCCTACAAAACAAAATTCAACTAAAAAAAGACTCACTAAACCTCACTAACCCTCCCATATCTCCGCCCATTGCCTCACCAAGTACACACATCAACTCATTCACCTTTTCTAAAACCACCACCCTGGAGGTTGAGAAAATCATCCTTTCCCTTAAACCATCAAACTCTAAAGGCGATATCTGCCCCGCGCACATAATAAAGGACGCAGCCAGAGACCTGTCGCCCTTTATCTCTAAACTCATAAACGCCTCTTTCTCCTCAGGCAGCATCCCCGCCAACTTAAAACAATCTTGGGTGCTCCCCCTCCTCAAAAAACAGACGCTTGATCCCCTCATCCCCACTAACTACCGACCCATCACCACGGTACCCTTCCTACTGAAAATCTTGGACAAAGTTGCCTACGTCCAGATTCAAAAATACCTAGAACTACACAAGCTACTAGGCTCCAGACAATCAGGTTTCCGCCCACTTCACGGCACGGAAACAGCCCTTATCGATCTGAAAACCCAAATTGATGATCTTAGGGACAAGGGCAAGACAGCACTCCTCCTCTTACTCGACCTCTCCGCGGCCTTCGACCTCGTCGACCACAAGGTCCTCTGCAAACACCTTGACTCAGCTGCTCACTTCTCCCCAGAAGCTATCAAATGGATTGAGTCCTTTCTGAGCGAGAGAACCATGAGAGTCTTCTCCCCTTCAGCAGCAGCAGACCCCTCTCCTATTACTTGTGGAGTCCCGCAGGGCTCATGCGTCTCCCCCACACTATATAACATCTTCACCAAACCCCTGTTCGACGATCTGGACCATCTGGGTGTCACCTACACTAACTATGCTGATGATACTCAGATTCTCCTCCCACTTTCAGGGGATCACAGTAAGGACAGAGAGTTGGTGAATAGGGTATATCTCATCATTCAGGCATGGATGGCATCGCATGGTCTATGCCTGAATGATGACAAGACAGAGCTCATCATCCTAGGTTCCCCCGCTAATATCAACAAACTAGGCCTTGAATATGCCGAATTCAACATAGATGGCAATCTCATTAGAGTATCCAGGGAAGTAAAAACCCTCGGCTTTTATCTAGATGCCACTATGTCATTCACTAAACAGGTCAACTCACTAGCATCTACCACTGCGTACACCTGCAAATTAATAAGGGCAGGCAGACCATTCCTATCCAATGACAGTTGCTTGATCCTGGCAAGAGCACTCATACTATCTAGGCTCGATTATTGTAATGCCCTCTATAGTGGCGCTAACAAAGCCATTATCCACAGGCTTCAAATCCTTCAAAATAATGCTTTGAGAGCTGCCCTCGGCATTAATAAGAGAGATCATATCTCTACCACCAGACGCCAACAGAAATGGCTCTCCACAGACAACAAAATCAAACTAAAGTTGGCCTCCCTAACCCATAAAGCCCTCAACAATGCCGCCCCCAGCTATCTGATGGACAAGGTAAAGAGAAAGTCCTCCATCCGACAAACAAGAACTATCAATTCCAATCGCCTGATAATTCCCAGATTCAAACTCTCCACCATTGGTGGGAACAGTTTCCCGGTGAAAGCTGCCATGCTCTGGAATTCGCTGCCACACAACCTAAGAGCTGACCAACCATACTTACACTTTAGAAAACACCTCATCAGTCACCTTAACTCCAATAACCCTTGTTTGTAGCTGCACTTTCTATACCTAGGTATAGATAGTGATACCTTGCTCGCGACCTCGCCCTCGCCTCTAACAGCCCTTACAGCACACATCTGTACACTTTCCTCCTGTATAGATATTGACCTTTTATGTATGAAGATTTGTATACATTTCCATACCTCCTATTCCTGTAATCCTGTAATCCTGAATATTTTTTTCTCAGGAGTACCCGCCTCTAACAGCCCTGTATATATTTGTATATTTGTATATTTACCCCTGCATAGATATTGACTTTGTATGTATGAAGATTTGTACATTTCTCATTCTGTAATTTTGGTTATCTCTATCACTACCTCAATGTGTATATTTCTGCAACATTGTAAGCTTCGAATTATCTTCTGCCTGCGCCCTGTTGCCCCTGGGTAAGGCGCGCCATATAAATAAATAAACAAACAAACAAACAAACAAACAAATGATAATGATGTGTTGTTATATAGCACTTACGCCTAAGTGCTTTACATAGAAGAAATATACACCCAATATCACCCAAGCTGTGTTGATACCCATTTATCGACCTCAGAAGGATGAAAGGCAAAGTTGAGGCGTTTGGGAACAGACTAAATCAGTGACTCACCCCCTGAAGTGTGCCTGAAATAAACCTTTATTGAGTCTAGCAATAATTGTATAGAATTCCAGAAAGACACATTTTTCGGCATTCCTATTCTTTCTTATTTAGGTTAAGTGCTGAAAGTGTTAGACTTGTGGCCCTCATGTTCTTATTTTCCTTCTTTTTGCAAGGGGCCTGAACAAGAAAGCTAGCCACTCCAGAATTAAAGATCCACATGGTGCTGGCCACAGCCCAGGAGCTTGCATTGCAAAAAAAAAAAAAAACGTTTATTTTTTTATTTTAGAGGTTGCAAGGGAGACCACAGAGGTCGCAAGGAAGACCTCAGAGGTCGCACTTGTGACCTCTGGCGACCCCCAAAGGACATCTCTGGGGCTGGACTACAGCTGCCCCACAATGCACATCAAAGACCCGGGAATCCCCTGGGTCTTATAATTAAGAGCAGCATGCCCTAAGAAAACACTACTTGTTTGTGGATCCTGAATGGGGACCCAAACAAACAGGAGGTTTGCTGTGCACTCAGCATCCTCCAATCTATGTTTCTTTACCACAAAACCCACACACCCTACAAAAGAAGGGAGAAGAACAAAGAAAAAATTAAGAAGGACACTGTACGGTGACCACTACAAGTCATGGGACAACAAGGTGGCATGGGCCAGAGGGGGTAACCTCTGGACCCGGTGCCCAAAGTCTGATGATATAATGATATGTGATTATTGTTATTCCATACCCATATCTGCACACTAAAATCCTACGGCCTTTTATTGCCAACATTGACAAATGTGTGCTCTTGCTTATTACTGGTGAGGGTAAGTGTTCGGCCCATACATATGCATGCATATGGGATCAGCAGTTATGTGCAATACCCAGCCAGGCATGATCAAACCATGAGACATGCTTGAATCTTTATTGGTGGAGGTTGTTGAAGACACAGAGATGGATCAAGATAACTACAATGTCTTCTATTCTCTAGATAACTCCTTAAACAGCCAATGACTGGGTCATTCCTTAGCGCAGACGTCATCCGTAGCTAAGGACCATAACAGAAGCCGAGCTGCACATCAACCGGAAGTATGATTTAATGCTTAAGTGCTAACGGTGAATGCGTTTTGAGAGCTTGCAGTCCGTTGTCGATACCTTGACAAAGAGCCTGTGTGCTAAACATGTTGGATCGTGGTCTGTGCATTATATGGTGATAGGAGGATCCACTTCTTTTCGGCAGGACCCTTGTCCTTCGCCCTGTTGATCTGTCCCGAGGGCACCTTCCCATGACCATCCTTATTCGTGTGATCAGGTACAGTTGCCCTGCAGAACTATCATCCATACATGGCCTGCTTTTTTCTGTGATTTGTTCTTGGTATCTTGAAAGTGCTTTCTGAGGGCAACCAGCTCTGCCGGCATTCTGACTGCCTTTCACAAATAGTCAAAAGAACAATCCCATTAAGAAAACATCTTTCTAAATTCCCATTGTGTCCCTGTTCGCTGACGCGGTTCCAGCACCTAAGAAGCTTCTGCGGCCCGGTAAGTAATCCCTTAAGAGGATTCCCCTGCGTTGTCATCCATTTTCATTCTATTGCAGATGTGCGCTATAAGCAATTCATGCACGGGAGAGTGGGGATAGGGAACCAGCGAGAGGATGACAGGATGCATCGAGACAGAGTGGAAAGCAAAGATTCTATGAATGAAAGACATTTAAGTATGTATGTATGTATGTATGCATGTATGTATGTATGTATTAATTTATGTATAGTCAATGTATTAGGTGCTTGCTGTGAATGCAGTCAATTAGAAGCACCCCAAGACAAAAAGGAATAGGGAGCAAAGAGTCTATCAATGAAATACATGTATGTATGTTTCTATGTATGTATGTATGTATGTATGTTTGTATTTATTTATAATCAATGTATTAGGTGCTTGCTGTGAATGCAGTCAATTCGAAGCACCCCAAGACAAAAGGAATAGGGAGCAAAGATTCTATGAATGAAAGACATTAATGTATGCATGTATGTATGTATGTATGTATGTATTTATTTATTTATTTATTTATTGTTTTCATTGAAATTAATCAACCTTTCAATATTTATTTTTTTCCATACAAAAAACACTCATGAGCAGTAATAAAACAAAGTTATACAAAACATATTAAAATAATTTTCACCAAGTCATATTACTTCATTTCATACATTTCATACATTTGCATTACATTACATCTCATCATTGGTCTAATAAAATTAATCAACAATTAACAATTAAATAATAATAGCTTTCCTATTGCACCTAATCAGTCTCTTGTCCAGCAGTAGTAAGCACAGCTATTTTTTCAGTTGAAATTCAAGGTCTGGACCAGATGAAATTCACTCTTAATCCATATCATGCAATACGTCTTTTGAAGGAAACGTCAGTTGCAGACTATTCAGAAGTTCACAGTTGCAATCTGTAACACTAGTTATTCATTGCTTAGAATTATTGCCCAACATGTACTATATTGCACATTACCCAGAAATTTGCAGTGTTTTTCATTATGAATTTGCCTCTGATGATACAGTGCCGGACATTCGGTAATCAAATGCTCTAAAGTTTCAGGTGTTTTAGCATCATTACAAAATCGACATACATTATCCCGTGGTTCTAATTGATGTTGTTTAACCAAAATTTCTCTGACTGGCCACAAATTGAAGCGTAATCGTATTATCGCCTGCCTATATTGCGGTGATGCTGATGTAGTTAGGTAAGATGGTAATGTACACATTTTGTTCAGTGGAAATCTACTAGTGTTACCCTTTTGAACAATACACAGATGTCACATGTGTTAATACAGTCTAGATTGTATAACTTTCTTTTTGCTTTATCTGTGTTTAACACCAATAATTCAATGCTAATATCAGTGTTCATTAGAATTTTACATACATATTCAACCCATTTCACCATAAAGAAGTGGCTAGTTGTAAGGTAGGTAGTTAATAATCTCAGCACAATATTTACATTTGTTGACATTACACACTTTCTAAACAGTAAACAACATCTCCAGTTGTACAGAGCTTGTAGAGAGACCAACCCCAATTCATACCTTATCCATGGGTGTGGAACACAGATCGGCAGATGCAGTGTTCGTCTCCAATACAATGCCTCCCATTTGTTAAATTGAAAATTGGCTGAAATCGGGAAGGATTCTAAACCATATAAGATTGCTGCCACAGCCTTTTGTTTCCAATACGACCATGCAGGTTTAAGGGAGAATTTTCCATATCTGTGCATTATGATATGTGTTGTGATATAGCAGTGTTAATTTTCATTTCAATACTCTTTATCTGGTTTTTGTTGCTCGGTACACCTTCGAAACATGTGCCCAGATAGGTATACGTTGGAACTTTTTGTAGCTGTACTTTATTCACTACCCACGTAAACTGTCTCTGGGCACCCTTCGAAGGGAGATATACCACGACTTGAGTCTTCTCATAGTTTATTCTGAGCTCATTTTGTGTAATATATTCTTGAAAAGCTGTCAATAATTTTTGAAGACCTACTTGTGTTTTAGATAGTAGAATGAGGTCATCTGCATATGATAGATGTTTTATGGGGACATTTGCAAGTTTAGGTGAATCTGATTGCACCTCAGATAATGCTTGTTGGAGATGATGTATGTAATAATTAAATACAGGAGACGCCAACGAGCATCCTGTCTAAGTCCTCGGTCTGTGTTTATCTCTGCAGATAATACACCACTCATTGATAGTCTGACACAAATAGATGTGTTTGTGTGTAATTCTTGGATGATGGTTCGTATGGTGTATGGGCATTTGTCCCTCGTTAGCTTCTCAAACAGTTTGACCCTTGATATGGAATCAAAGGCGGAATATAGATCCACAAAAGCAAGAAATAGTGGTTGTTTGATGTGATGGCACTGAGCCTTTATTGCATTCATGCACATTAGATTAACATGTGTCCCCATCCCTCTCACAAACTCAGTCTGATTGGAATCCCGCAGGTTGTTATTGAGTGTCCAGGCATTGAAATCTTTAATAGCAGCTTAGTGAAGATTTTCCCGGGCGCATCTATAGCGCGATTGGTCGGTAATTTTGGGGTGCCATACGATCACCTTTTTTGAATATTTGTATGATTATAGAGGTTTTCCATGTGTTTGGGATTTGTTGATGTTTTATTGTTTGATGGAAAATATGATATAGGATTTGGGCCCATTCACTTGGATTCTCTTTAAACATATGGTTTGTGAGTCTATCTGGGCCCGCAGCTCTGGATGCGCTGGCATGAGTGATTAACGCTTCAATGGGCCTCATCACGACTTTGGCGGTAACCCTTAAATCCGGCGGTAGCGCTATTACCGCCGGATTTAAGGGTCCACCGAATCAGGGCTTTGGCGGATTTCGCCCCAGCTCTGAGCTGGGGGGAAATCCGCTGAAAATTTGCACTATTACCGCTGGCGGGAAATCCGCCGGGGTATTAGCATGGAGATTCCCCATTGAGCCCAATGGGGAATGGGGCATTCCTGAATGGGCTCAGTGGAGAATGGGAACTTACATTACCGCCGAACTTGTGATCCGGCGCTATTAGCGCTGGGGAGTTCGGCGGTAGGGCTAATACCGCCCGCGCTAATAGCGTTACCGTTACCGCCCAAGTCGTGATGAGGCCCAATGTCTGATGAATCAAAGTTCATCTTCCACTCTTGATTGTCTAAAGAATGGGCGCGCGATGGAATAAACTTTGGGTCGTTATAAAGATTGGTAAAGTGTTCGATACACTTATTTTCATTGATAATGTTTAGTTGTGCATCTACCTGATTGTCAGAGATTTGACCATTAAGTAGTTGCCACATCTCGGTAGAGTTTTTATTTGCCATTGAGTGTTCCATACGTTCACCATCATTTTGAAACATAATATGTTTATAAGATTTTAGCCAATTTTTGTATATGCATTTGGCATTATTCAAAGCTTGTTGGCAATTTGGCAGACTCGAGGCTATAATACCTTGTCGTTGCCTGTGATATGCTGCTCTTCTAATTGCAATCTCTAGGTCAAACATATGTTTGTGCCTTGGGCGGCCATTTTTCAACACAGTTAGTGTGTTAGTGTAGCAGTCTAATAGTTCTACATAGGATTGAGATGTCACCAGATCTACATTTCTTTCTAAAGTGTTCCTATATAAAATCAGTTTAGGAGCTGTCATCTTATCCTATTCTTTGCTGTGTTCAACATTAGGTTCTAGCGTGGGATATTCACCCTAGATGGTGGTGGGGTATTCATAATGGTCAAGGCAAGAAGTTTATGGTCACTAAATGTGAGAGCAATAATCTCTAACATTTGCAGAAGTTTGAACAATATCTGATAGACATACATATAGTCAATTGTGGTTGCTGAGTTGTTCCGAAACAAGTAGTATTTGCAGGAATATCACCCTGAATAGCCCCATTTACCATAACATATTGTCTTTCTTCCATGAAGGAAGACCAGATCTGAACCTGCTGAAGGTGGCATTTTGGATTGACACAGTCCAGATTAATATTTCCTAATAAAATGGTGTATGTGATTTCATCGGCAGTATGTACCAGATGCATTATGCGTCTTAATCCTGCATAAAAGATTTCATCATTTAGGGCTGCTGGATTGTGATATACATTTATCAAGGCACATTTTTGAGAGCCACAGTTGATTTTAACTAATAAAATATGTTCACCTTCAGTGCTCCACTTTTCAATGGAGAGACCAGATTTTAGGTCCAGCGCCACCAAGAAGCCAGAAGCAGGTCTAGCTCCAGTAGATCTAGCGGGCAATAATACAATGTCATAACCATCCCATATTGGTACTGTTGTTAGCCACGTTTCCTGTAAAGCTATTATTTGAAACACATATGTAAATATAGCTATTGCAGTTTTTAAATGTGAGTTACCCTTTGAGTTCCAACTGGCAATATATAGTTCTTTAGACGTTGCCGACACTGATGGTTACTGCTGAGGGTGCATTTGCGCATTTGCATCTCTGGTTTCAGAAACGTGGTTACGTTGGTAAATGTCTGTTTTCTGAGTAATAACATGTGTGTTGTCAATTCTTGTCCTATCTTCAGCCAATAGAAAACCCAATTCAAACAGTTACATCTTTGTCTGCCATATTAGATTGGCTACCACACCTGATGGAATCCATAGACGGACTATTGCTTGATTTCTTTCTGCAATGAACTCTATTTGCTCGATGTCTTGAGAGTTGATGTCATGCAGAGTGTAGACGTCACTGAAAATATTCAAGACACTTTGTTGGTTTAGATCGTACCTCGGATAGCCACTCTCTCTACATTTAAAGATGAATGAGTGTGAGTTGCTATTCCTTGGCTGATTCATTTTTCATCTATTGGATGCAGAATTTCTGGAAGACGGGCTGTATTGACGCGGTTGACTATCTGCTAGTTCTTGCCTTGTTACGTCAGTGCACCAGGCCAGAAGTGCTGGTAAAGAGGTGGTTTTTAATTTTATTTGCCTGGGGTCTGGGTTATCTGACCTTGGAATGGCTGGAGCCACAGATTGCTCATGCTCTTGCAAATACTTTTCAATCATGTTTCTGATAGTTTCAGTTGGGTCATCAATGTGTTTTTTCAGTGTCATCAGTGATGCTTCCTGTATTGGATTGAAAGAAACTGTTTTTTTTGTGTGCTCTGGGCATTCAAAGGTGTAGTCAGTGCATGCGGGGGTGCAATAGTCAAAGCATTACTCATTGGACCACCAGGGGGATTAGAGATTTCAGCACGGTTTATCGTGTCTATCAATTGATTCAGGGGAGAAAGTTATGTAGGGACTGGCAATACATTCGTCTCTGTGGTCAGCCCGCTTCCAGATTGTATTGCAGCTGTTGGATCTATTGTGGATAGAGTTTTTTCCCCATTAGAATTGTCGCCCAAAGTAGGTTTCGCTAATTTCTTCTGATTGTTCGACAACAGGGGAGTATCACCGATTGCCTGAAAAAAAGAAATTTAGAGTGTTTTTAGGTCCTTTGATGTTTGCCATATTTTTTGATTTTTTTCCTATGGCTCGAGGGCCTTTAATCTGGCTTTTGATGTTTTTTTTCTTATGAAGTAAAAGTCCTGCTACACGTCTCTCCGCATTTGCCTCTAACGTAGCCACTTCTACCACATCACTATCACCCGGATCTACTGTGAGATCAACGTATGACAACTCTTTTCCTGCAGGAGTGTTATTAGACACTGTGAATTCAATAATTGAACAAATAACATCTTCAAACACAGAAAGTAAAGGAACATGATTAAGATGACTTTGTGTTGTACATTTCACCATATGCACATTAAACAAAACATGATTTTCCTCAATTTTTGCAGCCATTTTAGACAATTTCAAGGTCTGAGTCACCAACCTGTGATCGAGTACCTCAAAGAGTTTTACCAGAGTTACCACCAATGTGTTAATGGCTGACAACACCACTTCAACGTTATGTGTATACGTAAAACAAGTGGGCTGGACAAGGCCTGGTTGGTGATTTGTCTTATTGGCAATCCGCGGTGTAGGCATAGCAAAGGAAGGTAAACTAGAGGCAGAAGAAGAAAGTGAATAGGCAAGCTGTTCAGTTAATGTTTTTACTGCAGCTAGTTCTTCCATTATGGAGATTGGCGACTCGCACTGGCTGGCATGGATGGAAATGCCAGAGCGATCACCGCAGTCAATCGAATATGGAATTGGGGATAATATCAGCGGTCTGTTACATTTGGGCTGCACCCCATGAGCTCTAAGTGAATTGAGTATGGTCTGATCGGAGATTCCCCAGGCTTTATGGGACACCATTGATGTGGACTCCATTGCACAATTGGGAGCCCCCTGTACAGGGGAGTTTACCATATCTTTTACTGAGCTCTGGGTCAGTGCTAAAGCAATATTTATTTGGCAGTCACAGTTGAATGCTAGCGTGACCTCAGATGGTACACTGCATGCGTTCGGGGGGCGGATTACAGAGCTTGTTTCCTGCAAGAGAAGTGGGCATGTGTGACTTTAGGTTGTAGATAGAAAATGCCATGAACGCCCCACGAAAGTTTACCTGTGTATACAAACACGGATTGCTCTTAAAATGCAAGAGCCTCACCTAGTCCGCTCGGTCGCCTCGGCGAAGCGGCAAAGCGCTACTTACTAGTACTTGCTCGTGAGCATGCGCGCTGTGCGCGTGAAAACAGATTCAAATAGCAAGGCAGCCTGGGATTTTCCTCATGGGCCAATCCCCACAATCCAAGGCGGAGTCAGCAAAATGTCACTTAAACACAGACAGAACGCTCATAGAACACCGTATATTGGTTCTTTTCACTTGTGAAGTCCTCAAAATGGGGAAAAAGAGGTCCAGCTCACACAGCAAAGCGGTACTTACAAGTTTATTTATAGTGAATGTATTAGGTGCTTGCTCTGAATGCAGTCAATTCGAAGCACCCCAAGACAAAAAGGAATAGGGATGAGTAAAAGAGGCACGTCTTCAAAGCCTTGGGACATTGAAATCCGGTAAGTGTAAGTTAGAGGGAGAGGAGGATTGGTGACTGTGTAAAGGAGCAAGGAGAGTCCAGAATAAGTGCACGGCAAACCACTACATAATAAAACAGAAAACAAAAACAATTAGTGCAAGAAAAACTATGTCTGTCAGACTGAACAGCGATGTTTCAGAGATCCCTCAACAGAGAAGAAAAAGCACAGCCAAGCCTGGCAGTACCTACTGAACAAAGGCTTTCATAAAGAGGAATGTTCTGAGGCGCTTTCTGAAACAGGTGTGGTTTCTAATGCTAAAGGGAGAGGTGGCTCCATAGACAAACCCCAAAAGCACTAAGCGTCCTTATTGCCAGCTTCCTTAGTTTGGGGCTGTTAGGTGTCGCTGGCGACCCCTGTAAGCGAAACTACTACATTATAGTACAGATAGGGAGGAATGGCATCTGAGGAGGGACACGATGGCTGGAGAAGTGGTTTGGGTATTTATACACCCATTGACTGCTGATGGCCATGCTAATCCCTATGGCCATTCCCATCATTTCCTGTCTCTCCCCGCCCAAAACACCTCATCATGGCAGCTCTTTGAGCTAATTTTAATCACGCCTTACCATCACACTTGGCACTATAAGTGCCTGCCAGTGATTCTTTCAAAGATGTCTTTTAAGATGACTTAATTGGAGTTCTAAACCCACTACTGGTGGCATAAAAATGTCGTACCCAGCCTGCTTTCAGCCACTCAATTTATAAGCACTCTTGCATGTCCTTCACTGAAGTCCTGTTAAAAACAAGCATTGGCAAAGCCAACCGGTTTGGCTTATGTATACATATTAAACTTGTAAGAAGATTCAATCCAACACTACAGCTAAGTCAATGCCTAGTCTGGGATACTGAATGGAAACCCTTATTGATAGATCTTTATGTCCAGTTCATGAGTTCTGGATGACTACCCCTACATAACACCCCTCTCTTAGAATACCCCTGACCCCACTGAGCCAAGAAGTAGTTCTGTTTTGCAAGTTTAAAAGGTTTATTTGAGAATTTAAACAATATATATATATCACACTTTATAATAAATTAATATCTGATAGTACACTTAGACATATGATGTTGATCAACAATGGGTAATCTGGCACTAGCACACTTCTTTATAATCAATGAAGAGTTAGTATAGGATGGATCAAGTACCAAAAATACTTTTATGATTTCAAGGGAAAAGTAATGAGGAATAAAATGCAGTACAGAAATAACTTGATATGACTTCAACAAAACAAGCAATCACTTTTCTTTGACAATTCACCCCCCCTTTATGCAATGCAAGGAGATGAAGAGGAGAGCACACAGTTCTTAGAAATGAAATCAAATATAATTCAGTTCAATTCCCCCCCCCAGCAACTTAGAGAAATCAGGTATGAGTTTTAAAACACCGGCCCAAGTGCTTTGAATGTGGTGGCAAGGAAGTGAAAAATATGCCGAAAATGGTTTTAATTCCCTTTAGGAGGTTCAGGGTGAGTGAGAGATACTTGGGATGAGTTCAGGCTCACTTTAGCAATGATTCAGAGATGGTGATTAAGAGGCAAACGAATTTTTAGCAAGGAAAGAAATGACTTCTGATGGTTACACGTGGCTGGATTTTTAACCAAATCGCATATCGCGGTAAGATTCGCGAGTGCGTGATTCGTGATTGCAGAAAAAGTATAAGGATTGGAAAGTCGGTCCTAGGCTTGTTGAAAGCTGAGATTCTAAGCTTTCAGAGGAAAGTTAAACCAAGTTCGTAGCCCAAACGGTTCCAGAGATATATTTTGGAAGGACTGGACCTCGTCACGGATTTGATCAATCAGGCTAGCGGCACTTCACAGCGATCTGGTCTCTGGATCTGCGGTTCTGCACGGTCTGGTCTGGTCTGGCACTGGTCTGGTCTGTCTGGATACAGCGGTCTCTGCACGGCTCCTGGATCTCTGCACTGGTCCTGGCAAAAGTTCTTGGCAAGGGATTCAAGCGGCTCGCCCGGCTGTGAGTAGCTTGCAATGATTTGAGGCCTGCTGCAGAGAACTCAGCTTGTGGTTTTAGGCCTCTGATTTAGGTTCTAAAGTATAAGTTCTAGGTTCTGGAGTATGTAGCTGGAGTCAGTATGGAACTGGTATCTTCTGGATGTTGTGTGGTCCGGCAAAACGCTCCGCAGCAACTGGATTTGAATGTCTCTACCTGTCCCAGCAGTCTCTTTTTATGTGTTTTGGAAATGGGTGTGTGCCTGGGCCTAGCTAAGCCTGCCCCTCTCTACTTGTCATTGGCCAAATTCTCCCCTCTCCCATGATTGGGGGAAGGAAATGTGAGTCAGAGTGATGCTGTAGGTTTTATGGGTCAGAGGATCCTCCCCTGGTCAGTTTGCCCACAAATCTATTTGATTCAAATACATATTGCACAGATACACAGTTGTTTAAAATTACATGCACCCATCACATATCACATGAGGTATACTCTGTTCAAACTCTGCTCTTCCTGGGGGCTTGCATTCAGAAATGGCAACATTTTGCGCTTTTTAACTGGTTTTGCAATATCGGACATTTACCCAAATTTACACACATGTGCGCAAGGAGTATGGACATTAATTGATGAAGTGTCAGATTTTTAACATGCAGACATTTGGAGTGAGACCCTATTTTCCGCTAGCAACCCCCCAGATCATACCACCGGGTCCTAAAACCTCTTAAAATCTGGCCAGAAAAATCACAAGAATTATGGTATCATTTAGATAATTTTGACAAGTCCGCACCATGAGTTATACATCTTTCTTAAAATCATATTCTGGCCAACAGGGGTGTGTCTTCCCAGGTCACATGGTGGAGAAACCAGTCTATCCACTTTCTTTAAGCTCAGCCTGTCCTCAGAGGGGGCTGCCCCTCCCCGTTTCTGCCAAGAGGAAGCCACTTTTACGACGCCCCCAATATAACATTTGCCTGAGTCCAGGACAGGCCTTTGTTCAACTCCCTGTAGCTGCTCCACCCCTAATCTAATCAGAGAGGTGACAACTCCTTTTGGCAAGAGGAAGAGTGGCTGAGCAGGTTTTAACTCCTGTGGGGGTAGATGTCAGGCAGAATTGGAATCTCTTTAAGCCAGTTTTTAGCTACATTTCAATTTTTTGTTCCCAGTTTAAATCACTTACGATTTTTACATACACATTAAATAATTACTTCCTTCAAGTCATTTCAGAATATAGTTTTACATTGTATCCACCTCTTAGCAAGTCTTTCCTTGGTCTGGTTTTGTTTCATTTGTTCAGTTTTACACAAAAGTCTGGTAGATTAAAAACGCCGGCTTTCTGATAGTGGTGAGTTCTGGTAATGCAACCATTTTTGGGATTTAAGAAAATGAATTCCCTACAGTTCTAGGTTGCTTTTGGCAATCCGCATTGCCATTCCCAATGGTTTCAGGCTACTGTGTGGGTAGCCCAATGGTGGTTTTAGGCAGCCCTCCTGTGCTCACAACATAGGCAAAAATGGGTGGCAGCCTATTCTTCATGCATTTCCCTGTGCATTTTCTGGGAAGTTCTGGCCATCATGATGTTTTCCATGCCAGTACTGCACAGTTTTCCTATTCTGGCGTACATGTGGGCTTTTTGGCCATCTTGGATTTTCTAAGCCCACAGCACCAAATGTTGCAGCATGATAGCTCAAACGTGGGTCAGGACACCCAACAAAGCCCTCCCACGCGACTGCACTTTGAATTTGAGTCGATGGGGAGTCGGGTGCACAGAAGGTTTTGAACCACGCACTGGTATGTCCGCATAATCTTCTTCCAATTCTGCAAATGGCACAGTTCAGCATCTTTCCCTCCATCCGGTACTGATCAATCGGTTCTCCTCGCCAGTCCTGATGGGAATATTGGGCGGTACCCCGGGCCCCTTGGGTCTCTGCTCCCGGTCTCCGGATCGTCCTCCTTGGCCAGTCTCCAGGTTTTCTTTCTCCTAGGACGACAAAGGAAAAGCGGCAATACCTATTCATGGACATTTCTCCCCCACCATTGATATAGTGGGGTGGCATATATATTTTAGAACTCAACAGATATGAACATGCACATTTTTTTAAATTAAGCGACAGGAACACATAAACTTGAGAAACACAGAATTTGATAGGCTATATGTAGGATATTTTAGGGTTGGTATTGAATTACTCTGGAGCGGTACCCTCTGGGATTACAGAGGACTCCTCCAGTTGCTGCAAAGTGTGCCTGGGATGGCAACACTTCACCTGGTTTATGTGGACCCACTTGTCTTCCCCCTCTGCCAAACCGCCTTTGGGGATGCGGATCTTGTAGGCCACAGGGGAGATCTTGTCTATAATCTCAAAGGGTCCCTTCCACGTAGGCAAAAATTTGCGCTGTCTTGCCTGGTTTCTTTGGAAGTTGTATAAATAGACCCGGTCCCCCACCTGATATTCCTTCCTGGAAGTTTTCAGGTCATAGTGGGTCTTCATACTCTCAGCTGATCTTTCTAGATTCCGCTGAGCATAGGCAAAAGCATGTTGAAGGTGTTTCCTTAAATTCTCCACATACTCATGAGTTGTGGAGGCATTTATCAACGTTTGCTCTTGGGTTCTGTAGAGCAAATGCTGGGGAAGCACCATCTTGCGTCCAGTCATCAACTCAAATGGTGACATTTTGGTTGCAGATGAAGGGGTAGATCTGATGGCCATTAGGACCAGAGGTAATCTGATATCCCAACTTGGCCCAGAATCTGCCACAAACTTCTTTAATATGCTCACAATGGTTCGGTTATATCTCTATTCTGCCCCCGAAGAAGCTGGCCTGTAAGCAATATGTAACTTCCTTTTGACCCCCAGTATCTCCCACATCTTTGTCATTACTTCACTGGTGAAGTGGCTACCCCTGTCTGACTCAATCCTTTGAGGTAGACCAAAACGGGAAAAGATGTGGTTAATCATCAGGGCAGCTGCTGTTTCTGCCTTGCAGTTTGGGGCAGGGAGACATTCCACCCACTTGGTAAACAAGCATGTAAAGGTCAACATGTACTTGTTTCCTCTAGACGAGCGGATTACAGGGCCTACAAAGTCGATTTGCAAATCTGACCATGGCAGTGTCATCCCCCTCTTTTGGAGGGGTGCACGGTGCATGAGGGATAATGGCTGAAATTGTGCACTCACAAGACACCTCTTCAAGTATTGGTCAAGGTCCTGCCCCATGTGCGGCCAGTATGCAACCTCTCTTAAGATTTCCAGTGTTGTGTGAAACCCCCTATGACCGGCGGTGGCCGCATCATGGGCGTGACTTAACATCAGGCTTCGGAATGAGGTAGGAACCACCCACTGATCGTGGCCAGCTTTGGATTTACTTACCAGCAAACCGTCTTGGATTCGGAACATTATTGGACATTTCATCAACACTCTTAGGTCCTCTTTCCCAATGTAATCGGTATCCGTCAAGGGAAAGTTCTTAGGGTCCTCAAGGTGTTGGTAAAACTTACCAATAATTGGATCCCCCTTCTGAGCTGTAATCAAATCAGCATCAGGGGTTTCCTTGCTCCATTGGGCAGTTGAAAGATCATTGTGAGCATTTGTCTTGGACCTAGTGATAGCAGTGACCTGGATTTCCCCCAACAGGGACTCTATTTCGATTAGATCCCCTTGGATGGCCCCGGTTTTTGACAGCTGATCAGCTAAGTCATTTCCAGTTTTGTCTGGTCCCTCTACTTTGGAATGACCCTTGATCTTTTTCCAGTAGATGGTCATCCCATTCGAGGTGACCAGATCATCAATGTTTTGGATTAACTTCCCATGTTTCAGGGGTTTGTTATTAGCGCATAACATGCCTCTGGTTTACCAGTTGACCAGGTGCTCCACGAACCCGTTCCGTACATAATCCGAATCTGTGATTATGACCAGTTCGTGGAGTTGATGCTGGACAGCAGTGAGGATGGCCTGATGCACAGCCATCAATTCTGCCACCTGACTACTTCGGGGACCAATTTTGTATCCAGCGGAGGGTTCCGGAAACTCCTTCACCCAGGCATTCCCTACACCGGCCACCAGTTCTTTCTCCCCGTTGTTGTCAACATGGTACTAGCATCCATCCACATAGACAGTGGGCATTCCCTCACACTTGTCCTTTTCAAAGACTTTGTGTGGGGAATTAAGGTATGCCTCCGTGTTGTCCTTGATTTTTAAACTTTCGTCCTCGAGACAGTTTTCTCTGGCACAATCATGCAAGTCAGCCAGACCTTGCGTGAGGGCACTCTTCTTGTTTTGGCCATATATGACCTCCACAGGAAAGCCTTGCATTGACAGAATCCAGGAAGTAATTCGGGAATTACTCACATTTCCGGCCCGGATTCTGTCACTTTGGATATATTGCACAGGCTGGTGTGGAGTCTCCGCTATGATGTGTTCCCCCTGGATAAACGGGCGGTAATTCTTCAATGCCCACACCGTTGCCAGGAGTGCCTTCTCACAATCGTTGAATGTTTCCTCCACAGAGGATAACGTTTTGCTCGCATAGGAGATTACTTTATTGACCTTGTCATGCTTTTGGTATAATACTGCCGTCAAGCATGTATTAGAGAAGCCTGTCTCCAGGAAGAACTCCTTGTTTCTGACAGGGTAAGCTAGGCAAGGCGCTTGTGAGAGGCTTCTTTTGAGTTGTCTTACCGCCTCGGCTTGTTCTGGACCCCATTCCCACTTGACCCCCCCCTTCAGGAGATGAATCAGGGTTCTGGTGATCTCTGCGTAGCCCTCAATGAACTTTCTCTGTAATTAGTCAGTCCAAGGAGGCTCCTTAGTTCCTGCAGAGTTGTGGGGTCTTTCAGTTTCTAAAGTGCTTCCACTTTCTTTTCCTGGGAACAGAGAACCTGAGGAGTAATCTCATGCCCCAAGAAATTAACACAGGTTCTACACCACTGTGCTTTCTGAAAGGAAAGTTTTGCTCCGGCGGCCCTCAACTGGGACAGAACATAACAGATCTCCGCTATGTGTTCCTCCACAGATGAACTTTGATGAGGACATCATCTACATAAGCCAGGTTACCCCTTGCACCCAGGTCGGGCATGGCCTTGTGTAGGAAAATGTTGAATTCATTGCCGGAGTTGAGGTATCCGAAGGTAGTCCGGGTCCATGTGTACTGCTGGCCCCCAAAGGTAAAAGCCAGCTTGTATTGGTCCTCCCTACTGACAGGCACAGTCCAGTATCCATTGGTCAGGTCTATTGCAGTGAATACCTGTGACCCCTGGATCTGGGCCAGCCCTTGGTCAATGTAGGGCAGAGGCCATCGGGAAGTATGGACCCGTTTGTTGAGCTCCCTGAGGTCGGCGCAGAGTCTCCACTGCCCGTTTGGCTTCAATATTCCCAGCACCCGATTAGTGAAGGTGCTGTGTATTGGACGAATTATTCCCCGGGACTCAAGGTTCTTAATTATTTCAGTAAGGGACTCCATGGATGCGAGAGGCAAACGATATTGCTTCACAAACACTGGAGTCATTCCAGGGTCCGTGGGAATTGTTGTGGTGTGGATGTCGGTGCGACCACAGTCATATGAGTCTACCGCAAAGAGATCTTAGAAATCCAAGAAAACTTGTTTCAACTTTTGCTTTTGTTCCAGAGTCACACAGGCATCAGCTAGGTTGACTCTCTCTTCCACCATCTGCCTGAAGCCTGGAAAGACTTCTGGTTTGGCTATCTCAGCGGCCTCCTCCAGCTGGGTGGAGAAGTCCCTGGTCAGAGTGCTGATTTGGACTGGAGGCCTCAGGTGGGAAAGGCAACCCTCATGGACCTGGAAAATCACCTCATCCCTCCTGAAGTCACAAGTCACATCTTCCTTACCATAGGGGCAGGAAGTGTACACCAGGAAGTTCCCCCCATGCCGGGTAAAAATCCTGTCTGGTGTTGTATTGTCATCACTGTCACTGTCAAAACAGTCCTTGGGGATTGGTCCTAACAGTTAATTTCCTAAATCGATGGAAAAATGTCGGTCATCAACCGCCATTCCAATAATGGTGCCTGCGGCTAGAGTAATACTCTTTAAGCCGCTGTTATCAACCTCTATTAGAATGGTGTCATGTTCTATGTTGACTAATGGTGTTGGGTTTACCCCCAACCCTTGCTGTTGGAGAGAAGCATTTAGATGTATATAAGCATCAGGGTTTTGCAATTTTTGTCCTCTTTTAACTTTCACTTCCAGGGAGAATTGTCGGGTCCTTTCTGGGATGGTGACTTCCTCTTTGATCTGAATTTCAACTGCATAAGGTAGCAATTGAGCTGACCTAAATGCTTTTTCTGGATCATCAAAGCCCATGGGATTATCCGCTAATCGGGACCAAGCTTTGAAGTTTATTAGGTCCAAACTAATGGCAAAGCGATTGAGAATGTCACTGCCTAAGTAAAAGGCGGCAGTGACTTTTCGTACGACCCAACAATTATGGACTATGCTCTTGTTGCCAATGGAGATTTTGAGCATACACCTGCTTGGCAGGAGATGTTTGGAATCAGGTGCTTCCAGGTCCATTTCCCATTTGTCTATCAGTTTGAATGTGGGAATGGCTGGATATTTTGGGAGTTGGCGGAACATGGCTTCGCTGATGAAGTTCTTACCGTTGTTCACACACACTCGAGCGAGAACAGAGTCCTTCCCATCATTTAACTGGACAGGGATGAACAACTGCTCTCCAATTTGCTGAATATCAGCCAGGCTCTGAGCTGATTTCACATCTTTCTGGACTATATCAGTGGGAGTTTCTGATTGTGGATTAGTAAAGAATTTCAGGGTGTTTCCTTCCAGTGTGGAATACCACCTTAAACTGGAAGGAAGTTTGATTTTCAGAAATAGAGAGGACCCCCCATCACCAGTCTGTTGTCCTACTGCTATTACTGTCACATCTGGAATTTGGTTGTTCTGGAAGTGAAATTCTACTTGATCAGATTTTTGTTCAACCATGTGGCAGGTGCCATTTAAACTAACATGGTTGACACTCTGTTTTAATTTTATTGGTCGGCTAGTCTGGATCCAGAGGACCTGGTTTACGCAATCTATTAGGGGTGACAACCTTCTCAGGAGGTCATTCCCTAGTAAACAAGGGGTGCCCTCTGGAGTCACTACTATGACCGGGTGTTTCACCTTGTGTCGCCCAATTTTAATGTCTGCAGTCCCCTCAACGGGAATTTCCTTCCCGTCAAAGTTCTGCAGTTGTCCAGGAAGAGAGGTGAGAGGAATTTGGTAATTCTCCCCCATTCCTGCATTTAGTTCCTCAAAGGCCCTTTTGGACAGAAGGGTAGCTTGGGATCCAGTGTCCACCAGTGCCAAAATTTTACCCTGCCCCTGTACTTGTACCGGGGCATAGTATCTTCCCTCCTTCTCCTCAAGGGGGCACAGATAATGCACATTTTTGGACAACTGGTGGGCTAACTTTCTGGTTTTGGACATTGCTAGAGAAGAGATTTGGGCAGAATTCTGTGGAGAGTCTTGGGAATCTGAAAGAAAAAGTTGGCAACTGGAGATCAGAGCCATTGTGGGTTCCCCTGGTTCCGGTTCTGGGCCGCCCCCCCCCTTTTTGGAGGCAGTCACTAGGATGGGTTTGAACCAGGGGATTTCGGTATTGTGGGTTCTGGGATGAGATGATGGGCGGCGGTAGCTCAGTCTCCATATCTCCCCAGTCTGGATTGGAATCCCTTGGGACCCATTTTTCTTTGGGAGGAGTTCCCCCATCTCTGAAGGAGAAGATCCTTTTCCCAGGATCTTCTGAGGATCCCTCTCCCTCAAATTGGAAGGCCTTTACCTCCTCCACAAAGTGGGTCTGTTTGGGTCCTTTGTTTCTCCTACCCCCCCCTCTGCTCCTTGGGAGGCAGGCTTTCAGGGGCAGGAGATTTTGTTTCCGGTTCCTGGTTTTCCAGGGGCTGTTTACAAGTTGGGAAGGAAGCTTCCTCCAAGGCTTTACACCCCCTTCCCCTTGTGCCTCCTCCCTGGGAACCGATGGGTTATCGGGGTGCTGCCCCCGTCATTGTTCTGGAGCACCAGGTCCCGGGTTTGGGGCATTCTGCAGTGGCATGCTCATCTGAGGGTTCTGTTGAGCCCTCAGTATGTGACCCAGATCTCGTGCCATATTTTGGACCTGGCGCTCAAGTTGTGAAACCCGCTCAGGCTGATACGGGGCTCTATTTTCTCCCCTGGGCTGATCCCGGGAAGGGTAGCTATCCCTTCTCTGGTAGTACCCCTGGTTGGGAAGATTTTGGTACCCCTCCACCCTTGGCCTCCCCTCTCCCGGATTAGGTTGTCTGGGCTCAGGGAATTGGGGAAAGAAGGATGGATGATTTTGGGGATGGAAATTGGGTGGATACCTGGGGAAAAAGTTCGGCCCAGGATTTGGAGAATTTCTGCCCTCCTGTGGGAAGTTGGGAGGGAAGTTCCCTGGGTTAGGTGCTTGGCCGGATCCCCCCCCTTGGGCTGGAGGAGTCCACACATAACCCAGGATTGGTCGGTTTCCCTTATAGCGGGGACTTACATAGTCAGGGGAGCGGGAGACCCCATTTGTGGGACTACCTCCTCGACTCCCTGTCTGTGACTGGCCCGAGGGCCTTCTGGGCTGTGAATTATTTGGTGCAGGCAGGTTTTTAGGCCCCCCCATCTCCAAATCTAAAACGGGGGCAACCTTTACCTCTGCCACCTTGGCAGCAGCAAGGGTGCTGTTGGTTTTGGGGTTTTTTGGCGCGTTATTTTTATTTTCGATAGGCTTCTGCACCTCATAGATCCGGGTAGCCTGTTCAATGACCCAGTCTAAAGATCTTTTCTCATGAAAATCTCTCACGAGCTGGGTCATTATGTATTTGGGTAAGGCATGGAAAAACGTATTGATAAATTCTTTGCTACCCGTGCGCACCCTTCTGGTGGTCTGCGCAAAAGCACGTTTTAATTCTTGCACAAACTCTTGTGGGGCCTGATCCTCCCCACATTGCAAATTGTAGGCTGCCTTGCGAGCCTCTTGAGGATTTCTGTGAACAGAAATTTTTTTCAAGATGGCCGCCTTATAGGTGGACCATCTTAAATGATTTTGGTCCTCCAGCCCCGCAAAGAAACTGGAGTATTCTGGGGAGAATGTCCATTTGACGTACTGGATGCAGCTACTGCTGTCCTTCAAATGGAAAGTCTCCATCATTTGCTCATAGAGCTCCAAGTGTTCCCAAACGGAATACTTGGCGTTCTTATGATAAGGCGTGATGACACTCCTTATTGCCTTTATTTGCTTTAATGGGTCCTTAAGCAAGGCCCTTTTTGCCTTATTGGCCTTTTTGGTTCGGGTAACCCTGGTCCATTCATCCTCTGACTCAGAGGCACTGCTCCCAGAGGTTCCTGTCTGATCTTCCAGGTTTTCCCGGATTCTGCGAGCCTGGGAATGGCTGGCAGAATGTGGGGACCTGGTCTCCTGTGTCCTGCGCCATTCAGAGGAGTCTTCAGATTCCTCCTTGCTGCCAGGATTTGATGGGTACCCCCCCACTGACCTAACTGGGCAGGAGTTTTCAGGATGCCCTTAATGGGCCTACTCTCCTGGGGTTCCCCACTAAATTGCACTGTGCTTGGGTGCCCATACCCGGATGCCCGCCCCTCCATTCCTGGGAGGTACTGGCCTATGAGCCCCATATTTCTGGTTGGATAGTAATCTGCCATCCCTGTGGCCCGGTGCTCATGTGCGCGAGGGGACATGGGGGTGGCAGAGTCCAGGGACTGAGAGAGATAAAGGCCTCTGGTACTAGGGCTCCTGATGTTATGCTCAGGAGTCTCCCTCTCCCAGCGAACCTGGTCTCTATCCGCCCCTGCTCCCTGTTGCAATGCAAGAGCCTGCGCTTTCAGTTCCTCAGTTAAGGCCTTACTAGACTCTATCAGTCTCTCCTGCATCGCTACCTGTTGTTGGAGCCTATCATTGTGCTGACAGAGAGCCTCATTTTCTCTCTGTGCCTCCTGATTGGTCCGGGAGTACTGGGCCAGTCTTTGCTGCAGGAGGGTTACCTCCTGAGTCCCTTCCCTACTGGCCTGCTCCTTTTTTGCTAGAGCCTCCTCCACCCTCCTGGTGTGCTCTAACAAGTTCTGGTGTTCTTTTTGGAGGTCACCCAGTCCCTGGAGGGCCAGGTGATTTTCTTCCATTTTCCTTTTTAAATGGCAGACTTCCTGGCCTAAGGTGTCCCTTTCCTGACTAAGAGTCTGCATCTGTGCCGCCAGGTCGTCCCTTTGCCTTTGGAAGGCACCAGCTCTCTGGCGCTCCTGATCAAACTCTGCCTGGGTATCCAGGTCTTTCAGAATCAATGTATTGCTTTCTTCCTTTTCCCTATCTAGGTGGCTTTTCAGAGTGACTACCTGCTCAGCACATACCCTATTGAAATCTAATTGTTGCTCCAGCTTTTTCTGGCTCTGTAGTAAGGAGTCCAAACCTTCTTGGTACTCCTTTTGCAAGGCCAGAAATCTGGTATCCTGGTAAGCCTTTTCCTGTTGCAGGATGTCCATATCCTCTTTTATTTTAATGATATACTGCTTACTATCATTTTCTAACTCCTGGCTCCTCTGCAGCCTCTGCTTATAAGAGACCAGGTCAGATTGGACCTTCTCTAACGCCATCTGTTGCCTATTTGCCAGATCTTGGCTTTCAGTACATTTATCCTGCATGTCTCCCATATATAGGTACAGGTATGCCGCTATCCTGGCAATCTTATTGTGTTCATCTTTGGCTTTAGGAGCCATATATAGTTCACTCAGGGCCACATGTAATGGACCCTGATCTCTCCATATGTCTGACCCTGTTTCAGTGACCTGTTGCGTGATGGCCTGCAACCAGACCGTTTGGTCCTGGTGAGTCCACTCACCTCTCACAAATAGCTTATGTAAGAGGTGCTCCCTCGCTATTTTCATGTCTTTCATGTCATTCTAGAGATTGATCTCTGTCCTGACTTACAGAAATGAGTATTTTATTTTTGCAAAACAGAGCTTTTCCTTAGAGTGTCCCTTTGAAGAGTGCTTTACAGCGTAAAACAGCGTGGTGATCCGACCGGATGTATGTATCCCGTCAGTTAGCACACTGTATTAAGCTGCACAAGTGATAGATCTAACCCAGACGTCCGGCTCAAGCCCCCAATTTGTAAGAAGATTCAATCCAACACTACAGCTAAGTCAATGCCTAGTCTGGGATACTGAATGGAAACCCTTATTGATATATCTTTATGTCCAGTTCATGAGTTCTGGATGACTACCCCTATATAACACCCCTCTCTTAGAATCCCCCTGACCCCACTGAGCCAAGAAGTAGTTTTGTTTTGCAAGTTTAAAAGGTTTATTTGATAATTTAAACAATATATATATATATATATATATATCACACTTTACAAAAAATTAATATCTGATAGTACACTTAGACATATGATGTTGATCAACAATGGGTAATCTGGCACTAGCACACTTCTTTATAATCAATGAAGAGTTAGTATAGGATGGATCAAGTAGCAAAAATACTTTTATGATTTCAAGGGAAAAGTAATGAGGAATAAAATGCAGTACAGAAATAACTTGATATGACTTCAACAAAACAAGCAATCACTTTTCTTTGACAATTCACCCCCCCCTTTATGCAATGTAAGGAGATGAAGAGGAGAGCACATAGTTCTTAGAAATGCAATCAAATATAATTCAGTTCAATTCCCCCCCCCCAGCAACTTAGAGAAATCAGGTATGAGTTTTAAAACACCGGCCCAAGTGCTTTGAATGTGGTGGCAAGGAAGTGAAAAATATGCCGAAAATGGTTTTAATTCCCTTTAGGAGGTTCAGGGTGAGTGAGAGATACTTGGGATGAGTTCAGGCTCACTTTAGCAATGATTCAGAGATGGTGATTAAGAGGCAAACGAATGTTTAGCAAGGAAAGAAATGACTGCTGATGGTTACACTTGGCTGGATTTTTAACCAAATCGCAAATCGCGGTAAGATTCGCGAGTGCGTGAATCGTGATTGCGGATAAAGTATAAGGAATAGGAAGTCGTTTCTAGGCTTGTTGCTAGAAAGCTGGGATTCTAAGCTTTCAGAGGAAAGTTAAACCAAGTTCGTAGCCCAAACGGTTCCAGAGATACGGACGATTAAATAAAGGTAGTTTTTCGGATTTAAAGTAAACTCAAAATGACAGGTGACAGCTTGCAGCTTCAGAATTGACAAGTGAGAGTGGTGCAGCTTTACAAAATGACAAGTGACAACTTCTAGGAGGCAGTTCTGGTTAGATTAAAATAGTTTGGACTAGATTATTTTAACTAGGATCTTATTTCTGTCACAATCCGACCTAAGTACTCACAATATATTTTGGAAGGACTGGACCTCGTCACGGATCTGATCAATCAGGCTAGCGGCACTTCACAGCAATCTGGTCTCTGGGTCTGCGGTTCTGCACGGTCTGGTCTGGTCTGGCACTGGTCTGGTCTGTCCGGATACAGCGGTCTCTGCACGGCTCCTGGATCTCTGCACTGGTCCTGGCAAAAGTTCTTGGCAAGGGATTGAAGCAGCTCGCCCGGCTGTGAGTAGCTTGCAATGATTTGAGGCCTGCTGCAGAGAACTCAGCTTGTGGTTTTAGGCCTCTGATTTAGGTTCTAAAGTATAAGTTCCAGGTTCTGGAGTATGTAGCTGGAGTCAGTATGGAACTGGTATCTTCTGGATGTTGTGTGGTCCGGCAAAACGCTCCGCAGCAACTGGATTTGAATGTCTCTACCTGTCCCAGCAGTCTCTTTTTATGTGTTTTGGAAATGGGTGTGTGCCTGGGCCTAGCTAAGCCTGCCCCTCTCTACTTGTCATTGGCCCAATTCTCCCCTCTCCCATGATTGGGGGAAGGAAATGTGAGTCAGAGTGATGCTGTAGGTTTTATGGGTCAGAGGATCCTCCCCTGGTCAGTTTGCCCACAAATCTATATTTGATTCAAATACATATTGCACGGCTACACAGTTGTTTAAAATTACATGCACCCATCACATATCACATGAGGTATACTCTATTCAAACTCTGCTCTTCCTGGGGGCTTGCATTCAGAAATGGCAACATTTTGCGCTTTTTAACTGGTTTTGCAATATCGGACATTTACCCAAATTTACACACATGTGCGCAAGGAGTATGGACATTAATTGATGAAGTGTCAGATTTTTAACATGCAGACATTTGGAGTGAGACCCTATTTTCCGCTAGCAACCCCCCAGATCATACCACCGGGTCCTAAAATCTCTTAAAATGAGGGCAGAAAAATCACAAGAATTATGGTATCATTTTGATAATTTTGGTAAGTCCGCACCATGAGTTATACATCTTTCTTAAAATCATATTCTGGCCAACAGGGGTGTGTCTTCCCAGGTCACATGGTGGAGAAACCAGTCTATCCACTTTCTTTAAGCTCAGCCTGTCCTCAGAGGGGGCTGCCCCTCCCCGTTTCTGCCAAGAGGAAGCCACTTTTACGACGCCCCAATATAACATTTGCCTGAGTACAGGAAAAGCCTTTGTTCAACTCCCTGTAGCTGCTCTACCCCTAATCTAATCAGAGAGGTGACAACTCCTTTTGGCAAGGGGAAGAGTGGCTGAACAGGTTTTAACTCCTGGTGGGGTAGATGTCAGGCAGAATTGGAATCTCTTTAAGCCAGTTTTTAGCTACATTTCAATTTTTTGTTCCCAGTTTAAATCACTTACGATTTTTACATACACATTAAATAATTACTTCCTTCAAGTCATTTCAGAATATAGTTTTACATTGTATCCACCTCTTAGCAAGTCTTTCCTTGGTCTGGTTTTGTTTCATTTGTTCAGTTTTACACAAAAGTCTGGTGGTTTTAGAACGCCGGCTTTCTGATAGTGGTGAGTACTGGTAATGCAACCATTTTTGGGATTTAAGAAAATGAATTCCCCACAGTTCTAGGTTGCTTTTGGCAATCAGCATTGCCATTCCCAATGGTTTCAGGCTACTGTGTGGGTAGCCCAATGGTGGTTTTAGGCAGTGCCCTCCTGTGCTCACAACATAGGCAAAAATGGGTGGCAGCCTATTCTTCATGCATTTCCCTGTGCATTTTCTGGGAAGTTCTGGCCATCATGATGTTTTCCATGCCAGTACTGCACAGTTTTCCTATTCTGGCGTACATGTGGGCTTTTTGGCCATCTTGGATTTTCTAAGCCCACAGCACCAAATGTTGCAGCATGATAGCTCAAACGTGGGTCAGGACACCCAACAAACTTTTGCCAGGCACTGCTATTAGATGCACAGGTACTCACACCATTTTTGCACCTACTGCCATCAATGGCCAAATAAAACCACCACGGCTGTGGCTGGCAAGTGACTCTTTCCCATGCCTACACAAAATCCCAAACTGGTGGCATTGCAATACTCGTTTTCATTGGTTGCTAGACAGTAAGGAACCTGGCAGAGGTGGATTTGCAGCACCTCACAAACAGGACACGAGAACAATGGACCTGACCTAGTCTGGACATACTTATACTGAAGGAAGGAAGACAGTGTTAGGGAGATTTCTCACACAAGTGCTAAATTCCCTCTATCTTAGAGCCCTCCAGCTCTTTTGATATATTTTGGGGCTTTGAACTTTTTATTTTCTGTGTGTTTCACATTTGTGTTCTTTGTTTATGGAGGTAGAAAACCACTCCATAAGCATCATCTTCTTCTGTGTGTCCTGAATTTGTCTCTTTGGAAAGATTGAGACTTGAGCTGGAATTTAAAAGAATCCAAGCCCAAACTGAAAGCAAACATCAAGAACTTAAACTCAGAGAGATGGAGTTGAACCATGCACTTGAAATGAAAAAGTTGTCTCTTGAAACTAATTCTCTCCCAGAGTCTTCTAGGTCTTCCAGTCCTAAGAGGCCTTGCATGCCCAAAGATGCACTAAGTATGTATGAGGTTAAGCTTGATATGTTGGATTGGTTGGCTGCTTTTGAATATAACCATGGTATTCTTGACATTACAGGGAATCAGCTGATTCCTTGGCTTTTTTCTAGGCTACCCCCTGTTGCAACTGATGTGGTAATGGCGTTGGGGGATATAGACAGAAAGGAGTATGAAAGTGTGAAACTAGCTTTGATAGCTAGGTTTGGGAATACCTCTTCCCAGTATCTTAAGAGGCTTAGAACTCTCAAAAAGACTGCTGGTACCCCTTGGGCTACTTGGGTGTGTGAATGTTTGAAGAACTTGGATGGTTCGGTAAAGGGTTACAGATTTAACACCTTTGAAGGAACGAGGAATCTGTTTTTATTGGAAAGTTTTTTTTTTATGCCTGCTCTCCTGAGCTGAGACAGCAGTTGACTGACTCTAAGGAATTAGATCCAAAAGAGTTAGCTAGAGCAGCTGACTAATGGGTAGCCAACAGGGCCACTCATAAGGATTCTGAGGCAACTCCCAAAAGGAATGGGGGGAAGCAGCACAAAGGTGAGAACACAGATACATCTTAAACCATCCAACCAGAAGAGGCCCCCAAACATAACCAGGGTAAACCACATGGGAAACCGAATAGGGCTAGTGAATCCTCTGGTGCCCAACCAGAGGGAGGTCAGCAGAAACCCCCACTCCAGAGAGCATTTGGTAAATGCCATGTCTGTGGGTCAACTGACCATGTGAAAGGAGATCCCAGATGCAAGGGTAAACCTGCAGGGATCAGCACTGCCTCCTTAGCCTTCAACCCCAGTGGAAGAAGTACAAATGGCTAGTGCCCACTTTCAACTATTTGCTGTAGCACCCTTGGGTCTTCTGGCCACTGTATCCTTAGAGTCCATGGATCTGGGTAAGAAACAGAATATGGATGTGTACAATTCCATTCCAGAAAACTCTAGAGGGTATTACATGGACAGTGTTCTTGTCAATGTCCAGGATACTCCTACCAGGAAAGACACCGGAGCCAGCAGAACAGTAGTGGAATAACGTTTTTTCAAGCCTGAGGATGTTGCTAAGCCACCCAAAGGTCCCACTAAATTATCTGGAGGTCCTGTCCAGTTGGTTCCAATTCTACCATATTATTCAGTGTAATAATATGACAGTGGGGATTCCTGTCAACCTCCAGCATGAGGTGCCTGGGAGAGTCCTGCTGGGGAATGATTTAAAAACTCTAGGAGTAGTTTCCAGTACCCCCAGGCCTCCCAGTGAAACAAAACAGAACCAAACCAAATTGGCCAGGGAGGCAACCTTAAGAGACCACTCTGAGCCTGTGGGAACCTCTAGAGAGACCCCATTGTAATCTATTGGTATAGTAAAGTGACCTTTAACCAAGGCAAACCTGAGGCTAGTATAGTAGGAACATGGGATCCCCAACCAAGCTCTATAATAGCCCATTCAATTGGAAAGTCTTTCCCCCCCCTGCTTCTGAGGAAGAGGTGAATAGACAAATTGGACCCCTCTCTAGACCTGTGAGAACAGGTAATTTTCAAAGCTGGTGGAAAACCAGGAAAAAATGGTCTAAGGCTAAACACCTTAAGACTGTTGGAACCTCTAATGAAGACTCCAATGTAAATCCTAGTATTAGGAGGGAAACTTCTAAAATAGGTAAGGTCAGATCTCAGAGGAAATGGCAGCATGGACCTTGCTTGACCACAGCCCCTCCAACCAAGCTACCTGAGACCCAACCTGCTCTTGAGAGAGAGGTGGTGAGGAACCATGGAGGCCCCTCTAGATCTAAGGGATTCCTTTCTAAGGACTCCTTGAAAAAGCCTATTGTAGGTTCAGAGGTTGGTACAACTTCTGAGGGACTGTTAGATCAGATCCCCTGTACCTGAAACAAGAAAGATGTTCCCACACAAGGTTTGTAGGTCATATAGCTTGCAAATGAAAGCATCTGCTAAAAAGTGTCATAGCAAGGGTTACAAAAGGTTGCTGGTGTACTCAGCAGGCCATTGAACCGACTTGCAACGGGAGGTCCATCCTGGTGGGGATTAGATCCTCCTGTCCCTTAAGTTGGGGGGGATGAGTGTTAGGGAGATTTATGACACAAGTGTTAAATTCCCTATACCTTAGAGCCCTCCAGCTCTTTTGCTATATTTTGGGGCTTTGAACGTTTAATTTTCAATGTGTTTTACATGTGTGTTCTTTGGTTATAGAGTTTAAAACAACTCTATAGGCATTATCTTCCTCTGTGTGTCACACAGCACCTTCAGTGCAGTGGTACGGGGATGTCTTTCAGAGTTCCCAAGGTTTAAATACCTTCTCTGGGACTGACTACGGTCTCCCAGAGCATGTAAAGTTAATTTGACTTTACTAGTCTCTTTAAATGTACAGACCCAGCACACACTATCTTCATATAGAGTGCTGGAGGGGTTGCCTAGCTTCCTCTGAGTAAAAACACTCATGTAACAGTCAAATGTTACCCTTTACTTGGCTGGTGGCAGTGGTTTAGATCAAACTACCATGATTTTTCCCGACCACGAACAACGGTAGCTAAAAATCGGGTCAGCCATGTTTTTCAATATGGCACCCAAGACCTATCTGTAAAAACAGACTCTGGTCAACTTTTTTCACCCTTTCTTTTAGGAAAGGTCCTTCTTGTGTTTGTCTCTGCATGCCAAACCAGGTTTGGGCCCTTTCTTCTTTGGCCTTTGGCGTCTTCAGTGTTGAAGCCCTCCTCTGGCACCTGATTGTCTGTGGTGGACAGAATGTGAGGGAGGTGCCTGAAACTCCCTGTGCTTAGTCTCCTAGGAGACCTGAATGCACTCTGGCGTGATTGGCCGGCTGTCTGTCAGGCAAGGACAGCCACCTTGCTGTGTGATTGACAGCCAGGCTGGAATGAATGGGGGAAAACTGTTTAAAAGCAGGTCTCTGGGACTTGGAAAGCAGAGTCGACCACTGGAATGAAAGAACTGAAGACGAGCTGAAGGAAGAGGACTGCTGCAACTCCTGGATGACCGGTGATGCCCTGCTGCAGGGCTGAATTGCCTGAAACTCCATCAACAGAGAAGACCTTCAAGGTTAACTTCTTCCCTTGAGTTTTGTGGGAACAACCAACTCGCGAGCCACCTGGACACCGTCCCCATACTGGTCGAATTTTCTTCAGAGTGCTGTTAAAAAACTGGATAGCCAGGGTGAAGGAAACCAGCTTGTGGACTTTAAGGCACTCACACCTTAAGACGACATTTTGCCAAGCTTGTGGCCTCTTGCCTGGAAGTCCTCTTTCTTGTCCCCACAAATGAAGCTCAGGAACAGCAAGATCTGCTCCAACTGCCAGGAACAACTGCCTCAGCTACAGCTTTCTTCATTTAAAAAGTACTGTGGAAACGCGGTCCGGAAATCTTTTTCGGCCATGGTGAAAGTTTGTGAAACTTTCCCAACTTCGAAAGCTTGTCCTTCCCTAAACATTTGTCTAACTTTTCATCTGACCAAATTCTTCTAAGATCCATGGCAAAGACTTAACCGTTTTCTACCAGAACTATGCTATCCTATACAAAGACTCTGAACCATTGAAGTTGGACCAGGCCTATGAACTGAATGTCTGCTTTTGGTTTAGTGAAACACTTTGCCCTGCCTAGAAAAGTGTGTGCTGTTGATTCTCATAACCTTGTCTTTTTACCCCTTTTTACATTATCTGGAGTGCCATTATGCTCCAAATTAAGGGGACCTGAAATTGTTCAAGAACATATTGTTTGTGTATTTGTAGTATATTAGTATATGATATTGAGCTGTTCTTGCTAGTGTAATGTTTTCCAACTGACTGTGTAAATAAATGTATATTCATTTACCATGAAACCTTGAGTGTTTGTTTGAATCACTGTATGTGTTGGTCCTTTGTGTAACTTCTTCTACTGCTCACTTAACTCTTGAGATAAGTCTGGCTGCTCTGCCACTGTTACCACATTACTGTGTAGTACAGGCTTGTACCAAAGGTGACATTGTACTGACACTTGTAATCTTAATTGCATATAGTGTTCCCCAAGGGTACTGCATGTGATTCTGCCTAACAGAGAGTCACCCCAAAACACTTGTGACAGATCCCAAAGGAGTTTTCCAGGTGTTCTAGAAGGGTGCTATGCTTCACAGTGTTCCATCGCATTTTGCAGTGGGGCAATTCACCAAAGTGAGAGGCGGCAAAAGGGGCTGGGTAACGAGTGAAATAGGGGGGTTTAGGATGAAGTCGAAGAGGAAAGAGAAAAGGGACTGTAAGGGGTTACCCCCCTTCCCCATTATAAGCACTGCAGGCAATGCGGTAAAATGGCAGGTGCAAGGTTACCCCCCTTCCCCATTATAAGCACTGCAGGCAATGTGGTAAAATGGCAGGTGCCTGGATATATTATAGATCAGAGAAAACCTGCTGCCATGCACAGCTGCAGCATGCCCGGTGTACACCACACCTTCAGCAGCAGGTGTGTACATCCACTCATGTACCTTAATGGCTTGAATTGACAGCATCCTTAACGTTGCATTGTGTCTCTGTTTCTGTGGACTAGCAGCAGCTCCCTACTGCAAGGCTTCTGGGAAATGGGGGCAAGGGAGGCGAGCGCCTGCTGATGATGGCGACGGCTGCCGCATGTCGTCTCGCTCTGTTCTCCTTCACATCACCCATTTCCCTTTGACTGACTTTCATAAATAATAAAGGGGGCCTTTAAACACAGCAGGCAGAGTTAACTGAAAGGAAGCCGGCGTGTTACTGCTGGACGGAGTGGGTTCCACATTTTCCCCTTTGTCGCACAAAACGCATTAGATAAATAATGCGCTCGTGCATCGAACCCGGCGCAGAACAGATGCGATTCTTTGCCGCGTTTTCGCAGAGGAGCGGTGCGGCATATGATGCGGCTAGGCACGATGCTCTAGGCGACCCCAGCTGTTAGGACTCCGCTTTCCTAACGTGGCTTGACACTTTAATACATCCTGCTGTGGCAGCAATTTTCTATTCTTGGTTCCATTGAGCACGAGGTTCCGCAGGTGGGATGCATTTTGAGTTATGGAATGCAATCCCTTATTTGACTGGCCCGGGGTCAGGCGCTTAGCTTTGCTCGAGGAATATATTTCAGCCCAGCACGTCTTGTGACCTGGATTTGGGGGATGGGGGATGGGGGAGGTCAAGGGAGGGTTTTTTGTTCTGCTGACACCAGCCATCACTCACCATTCTTCCAGGTAATTAACTGCGTCCTGCCCCCCACCTCCAGCTCGGAATATTCGTTCATGCATAAACCAGGCTCTGTCCAAGGTGCAGAGGAGACACCCAGGTGTGCGGCGTGACAGCTGGCGCGACTGGAATGGCAAGATTGAAATTCATGGCCGCTTCTGACTGTCGCGAAGGCATGAGAATGCTGCGCGATTGGGGCAGTGGGGACAGGAGACGATGCTTGAATGTTAAAAAGCCTGGAGCAGGCTCTGGGTTTAGTGGCGACCAGTGGGAAGCAAGAGGCTAAATAAAACATACCCGGTTACCTTAGGCAGCAATTTCCTGCAGGATTGCATGGCCCTGCAGATCCACGAGAACACGATCTCCCTCCCCGCTTCAAGCTCTGTCTAAGTGACATGGGGAGAGATGTGCGCTGGAGAGGCAACGAGATGGCAGCACATGAGTGTAAAGAGAAGTGCACTGCGCCTGCAATGGGAGGCAAAATGACCCATGCAATGAGATGTCAATTGCACACTTCATGGGACGAGACATGAGCAGGGCAATGAGAGAACGCAGGCGCCTCTAATTAGATTCAAATTAGATGCACGTGGGCATGTGCAGTGAGATGAGATCTCCAAATTGTTTTAAATTGTCAAATATGCCGAACTCCAGCCTCTACAGCCAAAGTGCAAAGGTGATGGTCAGAAGGTTTTGAATACATCTAGCACTCTGGCATTGCTCTGGGGCCCACCCCAAAAAGGGCAGTCTAGCCCAACTGCTAGGTCACATCCCTTCTGCACGAGACCACAAGCGTCCCCAGACATGTTGCTGCCTCATTGGGCCTCATCAGTGAGGAGTAGCTTGGGTCTCTAGGCAGAGCAGGCACGGGGTCCACACCTGGGTATACCCGTCCCACTCAGGGGGATTTAGCAAAACAAAAGAGGTGATGGCTGGAAGGTTTAGAATGAATCTTAACCTCTGGCATTGCTCTGGGAAACCCTCCAGCCCATCATTCTTTGTCTACGAAGCCATTACAGAAAGGGGAAAGAGCATATAAAAATCAGGCTTGGTCCCACCCCAAAAGGGGCAGTCCAGCCCAAACTGCATGGTCACATCCCTCCTGCACAAGACCACAAGCAACCCCAGACATGTTTCAGCCTCACTGGACCTCATGAGTGAGGAGTAGCTTGGGCCTCTAGGCCCAGAGGCACGGGAACCACGTCTTGGCATACCCGTTCCCCTCAGGGTAACTATAGCAACATAAAAGAGGTGATGGCTGGAAGATTTTGAATACATCTAGCACTCTGGCATTGCTCTGGGCTCTGTGCCCCACCCCAAAAAGGGCAGTCTAGCCGAACTGCTAGGTCACACCCCTTCTGCACGAGACCACAAGCAACCCCAGACTTGTTTCGGCCTCACTGGGCCTCATCAGTGAGGAGTAGCTTTGGCCTCTAGGCCCGGAGGCACAGGAACCACGTCTTGGCATACCCGTTCCCCTCAGGGTAACTATAGCAAAATAAAAGAGGTGATGGCTGGAAGATTTTGAATACATCTAGCACTCTGGCATTGCTCTGGGCTCTGTGCCCCACCCCAAAAAGGGCAGTCCAGCCTGAACTGCTAGGTCACACCCCTCCTGCACGAGACCACAAGCAACCCCAGACATGTTTCGGCCTCACTGGGCCTCATCAGTGAGGAGTAGCTTGGGTCTCTAGGCCCGGAGGCACGGGCCCCGCATCTGGGCATACCCGTTCCCCTCAGGGTAACTAAAGAAAAATAAAAGAGGTGATGACTGGAAGATTTTGCATACATGGGAACCACTGGCATTGTTCTGGCAATGGATGGAAGCTTTTAAATACATTTGAACATCTGGCATTGCTCTTGGTCTCCATCCTCTAAGCACAGGACTGGGTATTGCCATGTTGTTGGGTGGTATCTTGTTTCCAAGATGAGCGTGTTGCCCCTGAGCTATCCTCCTCGCCCAAAGCTGAAAGATATCTTCTAATGTCAGGTGACAAAAAGTCAAATGCAAGGGTGTGATTAGGTGCAGGTGGGTAAGTGTACTGAGATGTCATATCCCACTTGTAATGAGATAAAATAAGACAGTTTGTTTGTGATTTCAGATGTCCAGTGGTGATGTGCACAGCTGTAATAAAAGGCGAGTAGCAGGCGTATTGCATAAGATGACATATAATGGGTCATTGGATGAAATGCAAGAAGAGGCAGCTAGATGCAACTTGAGATGGTTCAGGATGAACGTTGGCACGTGTAATGGAATGGTATTAGGTCAGGGTCGGACTGGGACAAGAAATAGGCCCGGACACTGAAAAAAAAGAGTCCCACCCCTCGCCTCAAAAAAGTGCCCACCCCTCGCCTCAAAAAAAGTGGCCCTCAAACCATTATCCGTGAATCGTGTCAGTTCACGACTTTACAGAAAATGCTACTTATCGAGCGTTCATGAGTTTGCCACATTACATCACAGCTCATAAAATATCGTAACTTTGCATGCATGAATGGATCACAATATGTATCATTAATATCTGTGTGTATTGATCCATATTGTCAAATTACTGTGAATGCAAGCAGACGTCCAAGGCCAAATGATAATATGTTATTGTATAGCCCTTACGCTTAAGCTCTTTTTTATAGAACAAATTTGCATACATTATCACCCAACCTGTGTTGGTACTCATTTATCGACCTAAGAAGGATGAAAGGCTGAGATGGCCTTGCTGGGATTTGCACCTGCAGATCACACACACATCGCAGTAGCGTGCACTCAACCCACTGAGCTATCATATCGGCTATGGTAAAATGAGCAATTATTATGTGGTGGATACCATTAAACTGGTAACTGAGATTTAACAGCAGACCAGTTAAGTTCATCTGCAGGTCTCGTGCAAATATGGCCGCATTTCGAGCCTGCGTGCATCTACTTTTCAGGCTTCAGATCAGAGGTTGGCAAAATACGGAAAGCAGCGCACTCACAGGACATCCCATACTCTGAGCACTCATTACCTCATACATGCAAACAAACATCCTGAACAGCACGCCAGAGATGGGAAAAACAGACACATTACAACAAAGCATTCATTGTGGACAAATGAAGACTAGTCAATGGCCACTTGATGTGCTATTGTCAAATATTTCTCATGTAGTCCGTAAGGTGTATTACTACTGTAAGTCATCAGTTATCATTTACATTCGCTAAAATATTATGTAAAATGTATGTTTTTAGCAAAAATGTGAGCCGTTTTTCGAAGGAATGTTTCTTGCTTGGGCCCATTTATACTGGAGCGTGTTCACTAATCACAAGAGAGAGATACCACATACATAAAGATCTGTTGAACACATGTGCCCTCATTGATGCATTTAGCAACACCTTTGTGCGGCTTGTCGTTTTAGTGTTAAGTGGATGTAAAGACCAGGAAACTGGAGCTCGCCTGTGTAAGCAACAGGAAGGAGAAAGGATGAGAACTCAGGAGCCAATAAATCACGCTTTTTTATGGGTGACCCACTGACCGACCGCCCCGGCGAGAGAACGAACAACAAAGAAGGCAGAGCTGCCAGGGTGTTGCAAAAAATAACAATGTAGGGCACCTTCGAACACATCCAACCCCCAGTGAAGGGTGTAAGGAGGAGTGTCTCCTAATGTTACACTTGGACTAGAGCGCAGGTCCCCTCCCTCCACCCAACAGGCCAACTTTGTGCTGCGGTGCACCTCACCCCATCGAACAACAAACATGAATGACCGTGGTGGCCCTTTCAGCTTTGGCCTTTTATGGGACAGGCCAGACAGCCAATGACCCAAAACATTTTCTGGAAATGAGTTCACACTCACAGGCTCTGAAAACATCTTTTTTTGGCAGGCAAATGTTGCTGCGCGCTTTCCATGTGCGGCAAAATCTTTACCTCAAATCACTTTTACGAAAATAGCCCTGGCTCCATTCCATGGACTGGTAACAAATCAAATATCATACTTGAAATGCTTACATTTGGAGCACAACACTTCTTAGCTGTTATATATGCATGCATGGCAAGCACTTGTTGTCATGTGGAAATCAAGAGCTGCACACATCCGCAAACTTAGTCATTGTGAACGGGGACGGGGAGTACCCTCCTTTGGCAGCACAGTGTCATCACACAAGCAAGAATGGAATGGTTACTAGTATGATCTTACCTCCTCTCATCAGGGCCGTCTGCATCTCTCTCCGCTGCCAGAAGCAGCAGGCAGGCAGCCTGTGGCGCGGGCCTGTGGGGTGGTGTTGGCTGTGGGGTCCCTCGCCTCACAGGTGTTAGCTGTGGGGTCCCTCGCCTCTGTGCCAGCAGGCTCGCATGGGTGGCTGGTGGATGCCTGAGAGCCGCTCTGTGCCCTCCTGGGCTGACTGGGGGCGGCGGATCGCCCCAGCCCATCCCTGACCGCCGTACCTGCACCCAAGCTGCCGGAGGAGAGAGCCAGGAGCACCAGGTACGCCAGCGGGATCCTGAGAGCTGCCATCGTTGGGCTCCTAGAGAGAAACGTCCATGAAGGGGTGAGCAGAGAGAGGTGACTGGCGCTGCCTTCTCCGCCCTCACTGCTCCGAGCTCGGGTCGTGCACTCTGTACCTGGACCATAAAGGCAGCACCGGGGCGGCGAGGTGATGTCACGAGAGGGGAACGCGCACCTTCTCAATGAAGCCCCCGCCTCCTCTGCCGCCCCATCCACCCAGCGGGAAGGGGACTTCCCTCCTATCAGAGGAGAGTGTCACCAGTCTGTGCCCAGCATGTCCTGCGGGGCCAGTGAATGGCAGGAGCCCAAGGGACCTCCCCAAACTCCCTAAAGCGCAGGCAATTTTTCAAAAATGATATGCCCCCCACGCAATACGTTGCATCCTGGCTCCAGTGTAATACAAAACACTGGGAGGGAGCAGGCCGGGCTGAGGCAGCCCTGCCCAGTCCTGCCGCTCCCTCCCAGTGTTTTGTAACACTGACTGCTGCTGGCACCAGGGTGTCACGGCCGGGCTGCGGCAGTTGGCCGCCGGCCCGCCGCATTTATCAAAGAAAGGTAACACTTCAGTGTTACCTTTCTCTGCATCTGCGGCGGGCCGGCGGTGGCGGGCGCAGGGCTGCAATTGCAAATGATCTGTAAGTTACTTACTTAGAGATCCTTTGCAACTTGCATCCGTCCGGCAAGGCCGAAGCCCTGGGGGCTGGTTCCTGAAGTTTGAAGGCTTCACAGTGAAGCCCACGCCTGGGCCAAAAGTGGCCCATGTGGGCTCTAGGAACCGGCCCCCAGGTCTCCAACCATGATTTTGCATTGGCCACGGGCCGATTGGCCGACGACCCAATCCGACCCTGTATTAGGTGAATGGAATGATTAACTATGTTCCCGAGAGGTCAAATGAGATATGAGCAGAATGCTGTCAGGAGGTACATACTGAGACGTGCAAATGGGTGTGAGCTGATAGGTGCAATGTGATCCAAATTGATTGATTGCACAATTGAAGACTTATTCATAACTTTGGCTTCCTTGCTAAAGGTCGTTTTGGTTAGCATTCTAGGCTCTAGAGTTAGGGTCGAGCCTGCCATCGTTTTTGGGGTACGCGTTGCTCTGTTGTTTTCTGGTTGTTCAATTCCACATGATGCAATGCTTCACGCATTGGGCCCTTCACTCTACGCTTCATGGGTGATGCACGGGGTCTTAGATTGTATTTCTCCACCATACATTTTTTTTATACAAAGAATCCCGGCATGCAGCTTTGGTGGACAAGCTTGCGCTTTGCGTCATTCCCAGCATAAAACGCTGTTTTGCAAAGGACTCTCCCGGTCTGAGAGACTCAGTTTCCCAGAATGCAATGTTGTTTGACAACGAACAGTGGGCTTTGAGACTCTTTTTCACAATGTACAATACTTGGTGAACCCATGTTTGTGCTAGGTTTTTATTCTGTTTCCCACCGTGCAGTTCATTAAAGCACATTTCTGTTCTGAGCATTAAGACTCATCTCACCACTGTACAGTTCTTCAGATCACTGGTCATTTAGTTCCATCAGGGCTTTTGAGTCGTCCTGCCCCCTTTGCAGTGTTGCAAATCATGAATGCCAGTTCAGCTCACTCTTGACTTTTTAAATGGTCTTTCCCAATATATCAATTGGGACTCACTTTCCCGGCATGCAAAGTTCATGTGCAAATAACATGTCAATGGTTGCTATATGTCAGAATTGATGCTTCCAGCACGCCGTAATCTGCGCACATATCTTGCTTCTGGATTTGGTGCAGTCATGGTGCTTTGGGTAGGGTGACCAGACGTCTCGGTTTTCCCGGGACAGTTTCAGGAAATGACCCTCCGTCCCAGTGTACTGGGAGATTTTTAATTTTATAAACCCAGTCCCGGGATTGGAAGGGTGGGTGGCTACGGTCCCGGTTTTTGCCGGAGCCTGATTTCGAATTCCTGAAATCTGTCCCAGCGCGACTATTGCTGCGCGTGAATGGGAGCGTGAATTCTTTTCACACCCCCTTTTCACCCCCCTTCCCTCCCAGGCCGCTCTCCTCCAATGAGAGGAGTGTGCCTGTGAGCAACCCCACCTTGCAATAGGCCAGCGACATAGAAGTAGGAATACAGTTTTATTTGTGTTTACTTTAGTCCTACTTCTATGTCTATGGCCTGACCCTTATTTTTTATTTGTTCACCCTAGCTGTGGGCGTCTCTCCACAGTCATGTTAAGCAGCATTACTCAGTAACATCAGCAGATTCTCCCTCACCTTTTCAGGGCCTGCATTTCCAGGATGCATCATTCATCAACACATCTTTCTACAATCCTGTTTTGCAGCTTTACTTCTTGACACCAGAAGATTATATCCCTTGCTCTCCTTTCATGAGTCGACCTTGCATACATATGTGTGTGTTCAGTCCTCTCCAACTCCATGGGACGTTGGGGTTTCCTTGCTTCTTCTCTTGGACATCTTTCAGCGTGTTCTGCTCGTGTGTGGTGAGGCGTTCTTTCCCCGATGGCACAGGTGTTGAGCCGAAAGCCTATGATGGTGTGTTCCACACTCGTATGTGGTTGCACTCCTGGAACTGATATCCTGCCTGGGGAGGGTGGTCTGCTTTCGCCTCTTCTTCGCAGATCCTTCTTGTGCCAGCACATTTAATAAACTTTCCGATTCCCCTCCTTACATCACTGTTGCCGAAGGCTCTGCCCTACTCAACCGATAAGTCTCAGCACAAAAATGGGATATTGATGTGGATGACACCAACTTTCTTTCCCCAGAGGTTTTCTTTTCCGATGTCGTCCCAGAACCTACCCCACACAAATGTTATGGTATGTATAGAATTTATAAAGCACAGGGTCCTTTCTCACAGTGCAACCAAGGCGCTGATTGATGGTGAATGGGGCATTTTTACTGTAAGTACCAGTCTTAGCCAATAAACAAATACGTTTTTGCGGATTCACCAACGTTAAAAGGATTGCATAGATTTTGCAGGTGTTGAGTTTAATGATATACATCTATTGAATGTATATTTAGGGCTTGATTCACAGAAAGTTTTCCAAAGGGATTACAACATTATAAAAAGCTTCTGTGAACCAGGCTTTTAATGGTTATATGGGTCCGATTCATGGAATTTATTTGCACGGTTGAAAGTGACCTTGAACTGCTGTAAAGTCACTTTGCACTGTGAATCAACAGTGCAAAGTCACATTTCAGCAGTGCAAAGTCACCTTGAACCGTGCAAAACATTCCATGAAGATTGTACTTTATTAAGGAGAAATATCCCTGATCTACTATCCCCAACCACAACTTTCGCACCCCACAATCTGAGACAAGAAACAGACTGCTTTAATCATAGTATTTTGCTTTATTTAAAATTATAAGTTGAACAATTAAAGGTAGTCCCCTTACATACTATGCTGGGGAAGACATCCACAACACTCCAAATAATTTTGGACTACCATACATGCAGCTTACTTTGCATCTTCGCACAAACATCCATACATAGATAAAACATGTCCAGACAATGGGCTCAGATATTTTACTATGTAGGCACACACTTTGACATTTAAGGGTAAAAAAAAAAGAAATCAAACAACCTACACTAGAGAATTTGGTGTGTCTTAAACACACCTGTCCCTTAATATTAAAAGGCAAAGAGTTCTCAAAATAAAGTTGAAAACAAAAGTTTTTTTTTCCTGAAACCATTATCAAGTATTGACTTCACAGAAATATGCTCACTTCAAAATATAGCTCACCAATTCTCAGACTTTTTAAATCTCGAATGTTGGACACAATCTATGGCAAACTATTGGTTCTTAGCTTGGGCTTCAAAACTACTTGATGTAATCTTGTATGATTTTAGCTTATATTTCTCAGTATTTCTGATACTTTTGGAACCCTAAGGCAGCAGGTCTCATTCTCTCACTATTTTCAAAGAAACAGGCTCACCCTCACCACCCACCAGTTTCATATGTGGATTAAAACATTGATTTCAATTACTTTGTCTATGGCAGACAGTAATCAAAGGACCTGGTATTCCACATCAAGGGAGGGCAGGTGTGCCGGTGGTGTTTGACATTCCCTTAATTACATCTTGGTAAAAACGCTGCTCCCCGTGTCTAAAGAGAACAACCGGAATAGCCACAGACCTGGTGGTATCTACAGGACTAAGGACCAACCGTTTCAAGTAGTTTCGTACGCAGAAATGTTGAAAAAAGCTGCGTCTTTTGATCAGGTGGACACTGTTGGTTCGGAGTACTGTTCAAAAACTCTCCTTATTTTTTTCTGATGATGTGAGTGAGGACAGTGACCAATCGATCTGCTCTTATCTTTCCAGTCCTCATGCGAGGCGTCCAGATCCTCTCACACTCCAAGCGGACAGTTAGTTGTGAAGGAACATGCCAATGATCAAAACGCCCTTAAATGATGCCCTATCAACATTCGTATCATTATATGAAGACATTCAGTCGGAATTCAAGTCTCATATCGTGATTTTAGTAGAATAATGCTGCAGGGAAGACGAGCTGAAGGTTTATTTTAATTGTAATCAGGCTATGGGGAAGTTGGATCTAACTCAAGCTATACAGAATGCTGCAAATTCGCCTTCGCATAGGTAGAATGGTCAGCCCTCTGCCTCTGTAACTTGTCAAGCAGGGCAGGGAGGTTTACCTTTGGTGCTCTCGACTTCTCTGCAGCTAGTTGCAATTCCGGTAGTCGTACCACCTAATCCGCCCCCTTTTCCTAATAATCCTGTTGATGGACATGTTGCATTGTCTATGCCAGCAGGGAACGGGCATTGCAGAAGAGACGGAACGCTTCAATTGAAGTCGGATTAATGCAAAGTCTAAAACATTTCAAAATACTTCCTCATGGAAGTTTCTTCATAATTTAACTATTCAGGAGTCTCTATTGAGACAACACAAGTCAGTAAAAGCTGCAGAAATAGTTGTCCTGCCAACAGGCCTTTTGCCATTGGAATCCTCCTCAGATGAAGAATAAGTCATAGGGCCTCATTATGAGGTTGGAGGTAGCCATGGCGCTATTAGCGCCATGGCTGCCTCCAAAATCGTTCCGACTCAGGTCTGGTGGATGGAGCAATTACCGGTCCATTCCGAGGTCGGCGGGACCGTAATTCCCCATAAACCACAGCCATCCCCCATTCCCATTTGAGCCCCCACAGGGCTCAATGGGAAGGGGGAAGGCGGCAAAAATGGTACCGCAAATTGCGGTACCGTTATTGACCCTGGTATCCCTTTGAGGGTCCCGTCCTTAACTCCTGGTAAAACCAAGGTAATAAAAACCAGGCGTTAATGAAGGACCCGCAAAGGGAACTCGTAGTAGGTGGTAAGGGATTACCACCACCGGTGCCCTTACTGGTGCTGGTAATACCTTACCGCCCACCTCGTAGTGAGGCCCATAGACTGTGGTTAGCCTGTCCACTCTGAAGGAGTGACTCGGGCCCCTAGTGGAATAAACCTTGGGCCGCTTTTGCCTGGAGAATCCCTTCATGCATTTAATTTGCGTCTCCTGGCTCCGGTCAAGAGTAAAGAGCCAGTTGGATGGTCAATAGCATTGAAAAAGGAGGAAGTTACTCCCTTTGCTCCCTTTCGGGGTGTGAAATTGGCACCATCTTTGATGGTGGTTCCTCTAATCAATGTACGCAAAGTGGTATAGGCGACTTCTCACTAGCAGTACCGACAGATATGGCTACAACCGCTCTTACCTTTATGGGGCTACGACCATTCCTGCCTAAAACAGTCTTTGTGCAGGTGCTGTGGATGACCATTCCTGGCAGCAACTCCCTCGATCTTATGCCAAAAGCGGCAAATCTGGCAAAGTAAAGAACTTTATTACTTTATGATTATTGTAGTTCAGTTAAGCACACCATTGGAAGGGAAACAAACTGTATTTAGTGTATTACGAGGAATTAAACGGAATGATGCACATTTAACGAAGGGAAGGCATATTAGTGGATTTCTCTCGAGGCCTGATTGGCCACCTTCCAGTGAAAATGTCGGGCCTCATAAATTCTTAATGAAGTCTATAGAGTACATTTCTCTGCATGCTGTTTTGAATAGATCTTTCATGTTGGGCCGTTTTGCAGAGGTGGTGTCTTTAATGGCCTTATCTTCAAAAGACATTTTTAGTGTTGAATGTATTAATGAGTGACATCCAGATTTTAGACAATTAGCCTATTTGCTGTAGAGATGTGTTTGATTTAGTAGTGAGGGAAAATGCACCACTGAAAAATGTAGGTTTCATTATTTCAATCTATTGTTCCATAAATGTGCAAAAGGAATCCATTGGTTCATTGGAGCTGGGGGCAGAAGTTTCAAATTATTTACAGATCTCTGTACCCAGGGGATAGGGGATGCTAGAGGGGTACATATTGCCCATTCAGAGGCACTCGTCCGAACTCAACTGGTCATTGCTGACAGGGGTCACAGTAAGGCCAGTGATACATACTCTCAGTGTTGCGTTATATTGAGACTACCGTTAACCTGGGGAGTACCTTCCCACCCCTAATCAAGGCGCCCTGCAAAACTCGCATAAGTATTTTAGCGGCCCTCTGAAGACTCGTATAGAGTCACACAAATCTCTCACCCTGTGCCCACAGTGAGCCAAGAACCAGTCCCGGGTATAGGAAATACATTTGTATTTTTTCTGGAAGATAGCTAATAGACATCACACTAAAACGAACACACACCACCTTCTTTGTGGCTCACAATTAAACTTCTTCTTACACAAGTTAATCATGCAAGTTGGTTGGGAAAAAAACACAAATCACAATACTTTATACAGATTTCAATAATCAAACTGGTCAATAAACAAACACAATTTACATCTATAGTGCTGAGCAATTTCGATTTTCCTCCACACTTAAAAGGCTAGCAGTTTGGTTTATAGAATGGTACAAACACATCTGGCAATTATGATTTCACTTACACTTTGGGTTTAAAATAAACACAGGGTGATTTAGCGGTTTGCTTTCACCCCCACCCCTCACTGAAATGTCTGTGTTGGAGAAGCGTGACAGAAAGACATTGGGATGATTTCAGAATTTTGGATTTCAGACCCCCTTAACTTAAAGGCCTGTGTTGGGGAAGCTGGACAGAAAGAAATTGGGATGGTTTGAGAATTTTGGAATTCGGACCCCCTTCTCTTAAAGGTCTGTGTTGGAGAAGCTGTCCAGTTAAAATTGGGATGATTGAAGAATGTTTGATTTCAGACTCCCTTCGATTAAATGCCTGTGTTGGAGAAGCTGGACAGAAACAATTGGGATGATTTAAGAATTTAGGATTTTAGACCCCTCTCCACTTAAATGCCTAGGTTGGAGAGGCTGGACAGAATTTGCTTTGATGGTTTGAGAATATTTGGATTTCAGACCTCCATCCACTGTGTTGGAGAAGCTGGATAAGCCTGTGTTGGGGAAGCTGGACCGAAAAACATGGGATGATTTGAGAATTTTGGATTTCAGACCCCCTTCACTTGAAATTCTATGTTGGGGAAGCTGGACCAATTGGATTACCCAATTAAATTACAGTCTATAGTTGTCAGCGCACACTGGGAATGAGCTTGGTTAATTTTGAATTTTAACAAAATTCACCCCATGGTGTTCTGCTAAGGGGAATCAAATGAATATTTTTAGCTGGATAGGCTAGGAATCTACACAATGTTGCAGCCTCCCACCTAATATAAAGGGAAAGGATTAAAGGCAAGCAGACACTCCAAACCTTTGGTATCAAATGGTGCAATTCTATTTACATTTAACACATCTGTTTAAAGTACAGGAAAGCCAGCTACATTTCAGGACCCTCTGGGAGGACAGGGCAGGGGTCTGGTCACACCACTCTCAAGGATGGTCCCCAGCTCTTCACCATAGGGTCCAGTCAGCTTTTTGGCCTTCCCAGCAATATACCACTCCACGCATATGCAATTTCAGCAAAATGTCATTTGGATGTTTTTCTTGAGGCTGTCAAATGGTAAATTTCAGCAGCTCTGCTCTTTTCCTCATAGTGCATCCACTATATATACCAGTGATGACACCATCAAGATTTCAATACTGGGTGATGCCCTGCAAGAATTTTCATAACCAGGATTGGACAGTTACCCTTCTCTCTACCCCAAAGTCCAGTCTCTCTCTAAGGATTGGTTTAGCAGTATGGAGCAGACATATGGCAACTTCCATTTGAAATCCCCTTTTGTTCCCATGTTAACTTTTGGCAAAAATCCAGTTATGTTTCAAAATCCCTTTGATTTACTAGTAACAGCTTAAATATATATATATTCCACTTCAGTTTACCACGTGGAATTTAATAAAACAACAGTTGGGTCTGCACCATGTTGCACAGCCGTTTGACAATTTTCAGCCATTTTTACAAAAAGCATAATCGGTAGGAACATGCAATGTATTCCTCACATTCCAAATTTTACCCTCTACAAATTCGCCAACTCTCAACTTCAGAACATGTTCAGAGCAGCCAGGAACACATTTTAGCTGATCATTACAATTCCCTAATTCACAGGTGAAGGAATATTATTTCAACACCATTGCATGGTAATTATCCAAAAATGACACAGAAGGGAAGGCAGTATGGCTTATGGTGGCTCAGAAAATTGCCTAAATGATAATAGTCCTTTTACATTAATAGCAAATCTTTATGTTCTGAACATAGTAGCTCTCTGGTCTCCAGGCCATTTGCCACTCTGGGCAAGACTGTGACCAGAGTTTTTTTTTTTTGTATGATTCTCTTTGTTGTTTGAAGTGTAGGCTGCAGATCATGAATACCCGAGATGCATTGGCCACACATTGATCCCCCACTGCAGACATCTGTCATCCTGTCCTCTTATCTGAAGGAGACCACTATTTCAATCTGGAAAGCTTTTATTTTCCTGTGTTCAGCCTTGATTTCTGACTCTGTTTTCACACCTCCTCCCCAAATTCCAGCCATGCACCAGCTACAACATTTGGCCTTCACAGAACCACTCTCACAGTCAGCATGTCTTGGGGAACTTGGCTTCGGACACCTTGTGGGCAGGTCACATTATATTGCTGTTGTAAATAGTGGGTATGTAAGCCAGGCTCTCAGTGGCAGAGTCCTTTGTGAATTTTGTCCAGAAAGCCATCATTTGTCCTTGGTTGAAAGGAACTCACTTATTACATTCTCTAACATCAGACTAGATTATTTGACATACAGGGCCTGATTCATAGACATTTTTTTCAGTGGAATTGCGCCATTATACAACACTGAATTAGGCCTGCAGTGTGTTTTACTGTATCAGGGTTCACTCTGCTATTGCACTGAAAGTACAAGGCTGTTTATTACATTTATTAATACAATACATAGAAATTGAATTATCTGCCATTCATATCTCTTCTGAAATGTGGCTCTGAATTGTCACAGTGCACCACCGTTTGATGGGTGGCAGTTTCAGGGAAAATTCTGCATTTATTTCTCAGCCAGTTATGTTTTTTCAATTGGCACTTGGATCACATTTTTGTTTTAGTTTTCTCTGGATTTCCACTACAGAAAGATACCCATATAGTCTCCCTCAATCCTTTAGGAACATTTCATGGAAACAAACCGGGCATTCATTTTCAAATGTTTGCTGGTATTTCACACGTGAAGCCTAATATACATTACTTTCTGTCACCAACACACACTATGGGGGTCATTTTAAGGTGGGCGGTAAGGTATAGTGGGCAGCAGTAAGGAGACTGGTGCCGGTAATCCCTTACTGCCTTACTACAAGGTCCCTTAGCGGGTCCCTCCAGTAACGCCTGGTCTGACCAGGTGTTATGGACAGGACCCGTTAAGGGACCAGGGCGCAAATAATAGACTTGACATACGTGAGCATGCCCTATGGGGGCTCAAATGGGAATGGGGAATGGCATTTTCAATGGGGACTTACCGGTCCCGCAAAGGTCGGACTACACCGGTAAGTCCCCATTGAACTAGACCGGCGCCAGACCCGTTATTGGTGGCAGGCATGGCGCAAATGGCGCCATGACTACCACCAATCTCAGAATGAGGCCCTATGTCTTTTCCCTGACTTCTTCATGTTAGCAGGGCAACATTTTTCTCATGACTTGCTTTAAACTGCAAACACACATGAAAAGCCATTTTGGTGTCAATGTGTGAAACTCCTGTTTTTCATGTGAATGTGACCTTAGAATTTCTTCTTCCACTTTTGAATTGAAATGCTGCTTTTCCTTTTGTAATGGCAAGTAGGCCTATTCCACTTTGCCCTTCCTTGTGTTACTTGCAGAAACCCCACAGTCTGCGTTAATAGGTCTGTTTTCAATGTGAAGGTTCTGTTATAAATGTTGTGTATTCACTGGTGTCGGTATAGATGAGGTAGATCTTTTTTGTGACATGGAATCAGTGAGTTGGTATGTAATTAAATTAACGGTTGAGTGTACTGTCGCATTGCATGCAGGCTTCGAGTAGACCTACTAGTCTCTTTAATTTGAAACAGAAAAAATTGCCATCACACAATTTGCACCAGGTAAAGTGGTTTAATCATTTGTATGTCCTTTGGTTAACACGTGTTTGGCAACTAGCCTTTTTCAAAACCGGACATTTACCCAAATGTTGAAAGAGTATGGATAAGTATTCTTGGTGAATAATTCATTATTGGGAAAATCCCTGTGCCTGTTTATAACCGGAGCAAAGATCTCCTTGCGGCCGCCCAGTAATGAATGAGTCACCAAGAATACTTATTGCAACCTTCTAGATTCCATACTTGTTTTGTTATAAATGCTTGCAGGTAATTTTATTCAGTGGGCCCTTCAGTTCCGTTGGTTTGAGGCCTTTGATTACACCCCACTAGGCACGTCTTTAGTGCAGATGGTTATCTGCTTACATTATTTTGGAACTCCAGGGGGCACCCCATCTTTTTTTAATGTGGATGTGGGTAAATATATTAGAAGATTTTGAATAATATTTATTCAGGAAACTATGCAATTAGAGTGCCTGTGCTCGATGGAGTTATTGCAGTTTTCCAGTCTTCAAGTAGGGGGCTTAATGGTATACCCATGGGAGGTCTTTTAAAATTGGTTAAATCTGGTACCCACATTTTGGATATTAAAATGTTGCAATGTTGCCAATGTGTCCTGGGTGTAGAGTTCAATCTTGCCACCCAGGCCAGTACTAGAAAGATTTGGTTTATTAATATTTATTGTCATGAGGGTGTTGCCCCTAAACATATTTCTGGACTCATTAACAACTGTTATCACTGAATGAGCAAGTCATACTGAAATGGGATTGATAATAATAGCAGGGGATTTTAATTCCATTTTCGCTCAAGTTGATGTTCATTCTAATTACCTGGGTTGTTTAACTATTAGAATTGGGATGGCATTACAAGAGTTGCAAAGGATGTCATGGTTGTCTTGCTTTGTGTCTCTACATGTAGAATGGAGCAATTGAGGGTGAGCTTGTGAGTCGACCAACTTGGAAGAGAGGAGCCAGTGCCTCAGTGTTTGACTGTATATTTGTTGACCCCACACTCTTTAATATGTGTGAGTACTTTGGAATTTCTCATACCGATTGGAGAGACCATAATATGTTGGTTTCAGTGTTTAAAATATGTCTGATTGGTGAAAGGAAGGGGTACGCCTACTAACCTGAAAGTAAATCCACATGGTAATAGAATTGTTTGGCAACCAGATAGGGTAAGTTCCATTAATTATAAGATGAATTAAATCATCTGTAAGATGGAAACTACACATGTTTAGTGTAGCTAATTTTGGACTTTACAGGATTCACACGGTAGGAGTAAATGGAATAAATCTACCAGAGAGAAATCTGAAAAAAATAATCATGCTTTTGACCCAGTAATTGCCAGGGAGAAACAAATATGAGGGATGATATTAGAGCATTGTGTAAGAAATATTCGAAGGCCCAGAAATGTTGTTGGAAATAAAAAAGATAAGATTGAAATTTACCAACTGGAGTAAGCGACAGCGGGCACAATTGTTTCAAATATTATGACGAATGAATGTTAAACAGCCTTAAGAATAATGCTACTGGTCGTTTTCAGCCTTTGATTAACTCCTTGGGTATCTTCTTTGTAGAAAAGCAGATAAATGCAGCCACAGAGAAGGATTTTAAGGAATTATATTCTGTAGGAGATACATCACAACTACTCAATTATTTACCCATGGGCTTTGAGGATTGTAAAAAGTATGAATCCTTCTTTTACCAGGACTCAATTCAGTGCCTAATTGTCTCTGTGAGTAATTCCTGTGCCCGAGGCCCCAACAAGCTTAGTAGTTGTTTAAGGGTGACCAGGGGTGTAGGCGATTATACTCTCCTTTTTATTTATGCAGAATGTAACAACGACCGATTCACTTTGACATGGAGGACCACCACGTTATACCAATTTATAAAAAGGGACCTAATACTGAACCAAAAAACAATTGCCCGACCTCAATCCTCGATGCAGACAGCAAGATGTTTGCATTACCCTTGCTGTGTCATCTAGAGGACTGGGTTTGGGAGGTAGGAAGCCAAAATAAGCCACAGACAGGTTTTAGAAGGGGACACAGAATACATTTAAATGGCCTAATCTTGAGATGCTTCTAGGAATCAGTTTGGACGGGTGAGAGAAGTGATATCTATTTGGCCTCAATTGATTTAAAATCTGTGTTTGACTTAGTGAGTCAGAGACACCTTTGTTTGAAGCTATGAAAATGGGGTATACGAGGTTGTCTTCTTAGGCTCATAATTGTTCTTTAATAAATATTCTACTATTCAGGTAAGGATGTAGAAAGAGGGCTCCATTTCTATGGAGATTCAAACGAAAAGGGGACTGTAACAGTGGTGCATTCTTGCCCCCTGCATCCTTAACTTGTTTTTTTCAGACGTTGATGAGGCAATTGAATCTTCGGCCTTCGCACCATCAAATCTGGCAATTATTAGATTAATTTGGATTGCTTATGCTGACAACCTTTTGGTGTTTGATTAAACTCCACTTAGGTTAGAACGATTGATCAAGGCCTTTTCTTTATATGCTGAAGGGAACTCTCTAGTCATCAGTCACACTAAGACAAAGGTGCATTATATTCGTAAATCATACAGGCATTCAGTTTATACATGGACATTGAGGCATGAAAAGCAAGAGGTGGTTGACAATCTGATATATTTGGAGTTTCTGCTTATTAACTTTCTGAACCAAAAAATAATAAAGGAATATATTACCTGTAAAATAAAGGGTCTGGTTATACAGATGTTGAGGATAAGAACAAAATATTGTAGATTCTCTATGGTTCCCCTCTTAAAGTACTATGAGGGGAAAGTGATTGCAAAGATGACCTATGGCCTTGGCATTATACAAACTTGGGTATTGGAATATGTTTATAAACTAGAGGGATCTCTTTGGCAGAAAGCAATGCATATCCCAAATGCAGTTCCAAGCATTGCAATTAGGTTATAGTTGGGGTTGAACTCAATGGCGTCTGCATCGGATGGAAATATGTTTTGCTTTATTGCATGCTTTTTACACCTATGGAGAATTCCCTATATGAGGATCTTGGTATGTTGATGCAGTTGGGTACCAAATCGGCAGCTAATTCTTATGTTGGAACCTGTTTGAAAATGTTGTCTAATTCGGACATTAAACTAGACTTTTTGCTATAGGATCCCGGTAAAGTGAAAACATGATTGCAAGCATTGGTGCAGACTGTAGTTGATTACCATAGCTTCAAGCCTCTAGATTAACGCATGCATGAGCATACAAAACTTGGAGAATTAGCTTCATACTTACGCTGAGTACAAGTAGCAATTTGAGTTTTTGCAATTCAGTTGGAAGCTGCATTTCACCAAGGAGGTTTTATTCAAAGAAAGATGATTTCGCCTGAACGGAGACATTGTAGATTTTGTAAAGATCCTTCCCCACACGATACCCTGAAACACCTGGTAATTTATTGCCCTGAGCTGCAAGGTATGTGCACAGCACACTTTAAAAAAAGTGTGTAGTGCACTTTCTATTATCAATGAGCCTGAAAATATTTGGTTATGTTGCCTTACTGGTGGATCCACTTAGGTGGTTTTAGCAGTAACCGGGTTCCTCAAATGTGTACACTTGGGCGTGATTTAACTTTTTTAGTGATGATCGTAAGCATGAATGAAATAACACATGGAATTGAGTGTATGATATTTTTAAATGTAGAATTCTTCCTTTGTGGCAATACTTCTTTTTCTCTCTATTGATGACCTTCTATCAAGATTTAAACTTGCTTGTGTAAGCCATTGTATCTTACATTGTATTGTAAATATTCTATTGTTGTATACATTACTTCTTTTACCTATTTCTTTGGTATTGTTAAGGTTAAACATGCTTTTAACCAAAATACAATACAAGAAATGAACAAAGATGTCTAAAGATTTCTAGGATTGCAAATTTCAGTAGAGAGTCTGATTAAAATAATGCTCCTAAAGAATATGAAGATTGCACCATATCCTCTCTTTCAGTGGTATAGCTTTTAAACAGTCTCCCAAAATATTTTTAAATACTCACCATCATTTTATTAATTTTCAATGAAATTGTCTGAATAATCTGGGTGTGGCTACTCACTTTTTCTCAATTTCTCAAACGCTCAGGACAGGTGGGAACACGGACTACCCTTAATCTCCCCCTCGAGATATGTTCAAAGTGATGGATAATACAGTCTGGGCAGTTTTGTTTTCAAGAAAGTGTATTTTGCACATGAAAGACATCTTGAGATCAAAGTATTTTTGTTAATCCACTTATGGGTGAGATAACCCTCTTTCGCATTTAATAACTACACAACATAAGATAACCTTTCACTCATAATAACAATCACAATGTTTTGATATAGTAATCCAAAAAATCTGGTTTGATTCATAATAAATCTTCTAATTCTCAGTTTATAGTCAAGTTTCATTTAGAACTGCATCAAGCTAGCAATGAAGCTTTCCAGTTTGTATGTTTAATGGCACATTTCTTATTCCCATGCCTTTTGGCATTGTGTTTGTAACTTACATTTTCGTGTGAAATAGAGACCATTGTCAATGTCATTGTATTAGGTGTTGTTTTTAAAGTCTCTACACCTCATGTGAGGTAGCTAGTTCCAAATCGTCCCTGCTTCAATTGTAAGATCTGCCACCCCACTTTATATAACCGGTTTCTGCATTTTTAACAAAGCACAAATTAATGGATCACGGGTTCGGTGAAAGATGGTGGTATGTGAGCTTATTCTGTAGACACATAGGTTCTACTTTGTGTAACAGGCAAAGGTCATCATTATGAGTTTAACAGGCTGTTAAAAGTGGCTGTGAAGTGGCAGTAATGGCTGCTTTATTGCAGCACATTATTATAGGTGAAAGGGCAATTTGGGAGTAAAAACTTCCAGCACTTTGCAAGAGGTTTTCCCTTTACATAAAGGAACGGATATCATTCCAAAATCCTTTGAGTCCCCAACAGAGTCCTCCGGGAGTCCATGAATGGGTAATAACTTGCCAGCCTCCTATAATACTCTGGTGAACCTACGAATATTACCAGTTGCAATAATGCCTCTAAGCCTGTAATGAGGCTAAAGTGATGAAACTAAGGTCTCCAGAGAAATGCAGCCACTGAAGTTGTGCTAAAATGGGTGAAATATGACATCTTTGAGAAGATCTTAGCTTCCATTTTCTAAATCAGCTGTTACTTATTCAGCTTTTTTTGCGGCTTGCTATATCGACTGAATTGCAATAGCCTGGTCTGGCAGAAATTAAGGCATTCATCTCTGTCACTTAACCATTGAAAGGAAAGTAGTTCAGAATCCTCAGCTGCTTTCTGAATTGGGTGAACACAAACTGTGCCCTCTGCCGTACCTGAGTTGACATGGATAACTGATCATCAATTTGGTTTCCAAGATTCCAGACTGATGAAACTGAGTCACCGAGAGGGCCAAGTGACTATGATCTGATAGAGTTTTGCCATAAAGTCTTTCCTACTGATCATAGTTGTGACCTTCAAAGTCTTAATTGCCAGCCTACATCTGGCCATCCAATTGTTTACTGCAGCCATGCAGTCATGCCGATCATTAATGTACGTTATATCCCGAGCCTTATCTAATCTAAGCAGTAGTTCTGCCTGAGCTGTGCATGTGAAACAATGGAAGTGATAAGAATGTAATAGTTTAGCTAGAGATTGCATATACCGATTAAGAAGTAGTGGGGAGAAGCCCACGCCCAGCAGCATCCCACACACCGTTGGGTGACTATCCAGTAGAAAGTGCTCAAGGCTACGATAAGGTGATGACAGAAATGATTTCAGCCAATTTTGCACTATGTCAGATAGTCCCAGTCCACGAAGGCTGCCCAGGAGAATGAGTGATCAATGGTGCGGAACGTCGTCAAACCTTTCTGCATGACCAGGGTCAGAGTACAGTAATCATCAGCCGACCTCTTGATAGTGCATCCTCTCACTAGGTCATTCTAACAGACAAAGACCTTCCTGAAAGTCTTCCAGGATAGTTCTGCATTCATCAAAACCACAAACCTGATACATAGCTATTGTGTACAGTATTTTCAAGGAGCAATGGAATACTCAAATGATTTTGTTACAGAAGTTATTAGAATTTCAGAACAAAGGAAGAGTAGTTGTTAATATATCTTGACATTATTTGAGTAACATTTAAACATCTATTCATTTTTTGCTTCAACATTTATGAGAGTTTTAAAAACGATTTATTGGCTTTGGAATTACATTCAAAATATTGTAGAAGAACAAAACATATTTTTGTAACATGTATTATGTTCACTACTTGAAATTGAATAGTAAATTAGTACCTATTTTAGAATCCTGTGTATATTACTCTCAGGATGTCTGTGTAATGGCTTTCTCTCTCGGCCTCTGCTCTTTTAAATTGTAGCTCAATTGCTCTTTGACCTCAGTGGGATGAAAGATGTTGCATCCATTTCTTCCTCACATTTTTTCAAAATGACTGGGCCCACTTTAAGACCGCTTTCACCTAACTTCAAGAACATATATATATATATATATATATCGTGAATTGTTTTCAGTGAACACTACTATGTGTTTGCCCCGACATCCTAGACCTACATTCCATGCATACTATTGCTGCACCAAATAAAATTTAAACCACAAATAATTATTCAATTTTTTATAACACACTCAATACTGGAAACCAGTTTCTGAGCCCAGGACCAGTATTCGAACCTCTGTTGCTCTTCATTTTCTTGTTGCCAAGACAAAGGTGTTGCTCCTCTGCTAATCTCCCGAACTCACCACTGTATGTTTATTTGCTTCTCATGTCACTCACCACCATCGGTTGAAGAAGGCTATGGTACATCAGAAGCTAAAACAATGCACCATCTCTGCGTAATATATCCTGTTACTCCAATCAAAAGTTATCAACATTTGTATTTTCTGTGATTATGTTCACATCCACATTCTGAAGCTGTATGAATGAGTATATATGGCTCATGGCTAGAAACACTTTCACTTTTGATGTTAAGGTGAGATTAGTAAAAAATTAAAGTCCAGTGTGTATTATGCACTTGGTGATTCAAGCTTGTATTTCGCAGGCACATTATTCAAATAAAAAAAAAATCTGTGCTCATTCTTATTGCTAGAAATGGCTTCTCACTTTTATGTGAAGCAGCTTGCAACCTATAATGGTTCTGTATATATATATATATATATATATATATATATATATATATATATATATATATATATATATTTTTTTTTTTTTTTTTCCCCTCCAGGTTTTGAGCATGTGCATTGCTCAATAAGATATGTTTAATGTTCCTATTATCACAACAATATGTACTGAAATATACCATTATATGTGAACATTGTACAGTTTTAAAAATAGATATTGTCATTGTTAGCCCAGTTAAATAACTTCCTATTTTCAATTCTTCTTTTGCCAAGAATAAACACCATTTTGTCTCTCAAGAAATCCTTCCTTCTTGGAAAGGGTTACATTCAGAATGAAACAATTGATCTGTTTCTTCCTCGAGCACCAAAACACTCACAAAAGGTGAGGCAGAGAGAGATGGAGAAGGAGAGACCATAAGAGGGACAGACACTGATTTAGATAGACGGACAAAGGAAGAGAGAGAGACAGAGCATGAGAGTGAGAAAGGGGAGGCACAGAGAGGGACACAGACAGCAAGCGCGAGAAAGAGCAATTGAGAGGGAGAAGGAGAGAGACATAGACAGAGAGAGAGGAAGAGAGAAGTGACAAAAACGAGAGAAACGTATAGGCAGAGAGACAGCGAGAGAGCATGAGAGACACAAAGAAGGACACAGACAACAAGAGAGAGAGAGCAATTGAGAAGGAGAGAGATCTAGACAGAGGAAGAGAGAGAGAGAGAGAGAGACATGGAGAGAGAAAGAGAGAGAGAGAAAGAGAGAGAAAGAGAGAAAGAGAGAGAGAGAGAGAGAGAGAGAGAGAGAGAGAGAGAGAGAGAGAGAGAGAGAGAGAGAAAGAGAGATTGGATAGGATTAGAGGAAACCAGACAATAAGAGAAAGATAGTAAGAGATCAGAACATAATGTGTTGGGTACAGCTAGCTAGATATATTTCAATTGGCTTTCTACATAATCATGCATTTCTGAGTTTGGATGTTTTAGTATTCTTTTCAATTGGATCAGTTGGAATAATTTGTCGTAGTGTTTAAGATGCCAAACTCCCATGTCCTTGATGTTCTCATCCCACTCAGAAAAACCACGGAACATGTCAACTGGTCGAGGAAATAGGGGGGACGGGTGGCAGTCACACAAAAAATCGCCTAGATTTGTATGACACACAATCAACCACCATTAGATTCAATGGAAATACTCACATGATCATTCCCTCTATCACACACAGACTCAGCTGCTCCATCCTATTTATAGACCATTTCACAGGTGTGGTACCTTCTACATGATATTTCAGACCTACCTTTTACAGCCATAATCTATCATGTGACCAATATCCTCCTTGAAGACTTCAATATACCAGGGACCCAATAAACCATAACACTTGCATACAATGTCTGTCACAATGTCGGAACATAATCCAATGCGTAATAGCCCCCGCATACTTCAGGGTTAATAACCTAGACCTCATCTTCTCCCTCCCCTAAGCTGCATGGACCCCATTTGCTTGACTGGACAGAACATTCAATCCCTTTCTGCTTATCACACTCCCTGACAATCCAGAAGGATCGGAATAAAGGAACATGGGGCCACTGTAGGATGTTTTAATGGGGCAACATCTAGTTCAGGGGAATAATCCACCCACCCCAAATCATGCAGTACAATTTTGATTTAATTTGAAAAGTTATTTTGATGAACCTGGGACCCCCAATTTAATAATATTGATTCCCAACCGCATCTCTCCCCTTTTGGAAAAAGAAACAACTAGGGTTCCTCAGAATTTCTCTTTATTAATGAAATTGAAATAATTGAATCAGTTTGTATGTACATGAAATACTGACATCAATGTTCAGAACAGCATTGTTTCGAAAATTTTATTTTGTAGAGCACCCATTACCATGTGTACATTTGAATTATCTTGAGCGTGGATCCACCATGATGTGATATGATATGATAAGTTATTTACAATGCGCCTATAGACAAGTGTTTCTAGTTGTGATAATACAAGGAAGGGAAGAAAGAAGGAGGACAAAACAACAATATTACTAGGCCTTGTGTCATTTAGATCGCACACGTGTGGGTGGGAGAAGTGCCAGAGGGTATGGGAGGCAAGAATGCAACGTATTGCATAAGTGCTGCCACGGAGGTGGCTCATAAGTGCTTTGACCAGTGTATGACGGTTCAGTATAAAATTGTAATTTTAAAGGAAGCCAACTTAAATCAGAACATCCCACCCTACCTAAATCTTTCTACTTCTATTTCTTTGCAATTAATATCTTCCTCCTCTCAATGAGCCTGTCAGAAATTCAAGCTGTGTTCTAAAAAACGCTATTGCAATACAAGCTAAGTAAAATTCCTGCATGTGAATCACTTATAAAATGTAAGAAAAATATGTTTGGAACATTTCCTTCAGTCGTGTTTCTATTGCATTCATATGTAAAACTGTACATTTCTCATTTTCAATGGGCAACTTAAAGGTAGGAAAATGGGCAGCTATTAATTGTCTTTTCGAATTTTTCTTAACGGGATCAGCACCAGTAAATGACTTCCATATGGAGATGTTACCAGAGAATAACTTTAATCACACTATGTCTCTATGCATGCAGACAGTGAGATGCCCCTTTGACTCGAAAAATACTTCTTTTGTGCTAGGCACCTTGAACAGAGAAGGAGTGAGAGTACCTTCTTGTATACATAGGATTGGTCCTTTCCTATCAAACCTATAATTACAGAAGCACATACACTTCTGAAATATTGCCTACATTCTCAGGATATACAGTAAATGTATATACTCCCAGACCTCAGCACACATCCACAAATAACAGCGTCTGGGATTTAATCATTCCTTTTTAGAATATAACTCCCTCTGAATAATTTCCCTTGGATACATACCTATGTAACTGTTTCATTCACAAACAGGTGAGCACCCTCTTAAAAGACTTGTTTAACTCTCCCCCTCTGATACATGTTGGCATCCATCAGAAAAGCGGTGTCAGCTTCCCTCCACAGCCTGGTTCCCTTCTTTCTGTATGTGAGCCTGCGTGCAGACTTCCCCACTGAAGAAGGCAGTGGACTTCAACTCTAGGTAGGCCTCTCTTATGGTTCCCTTATATTCATCTAATAAAGGTCCAAAAGCAAAGGCAATAGAAGGCAATCTATTCTCCTTTCTGTTGTCATCAATTCTCCTTTCCCTCCTTCCTCTTCATCTGTCAGTGAGAGAGCATGTGTTTGTCCTCAGAATCTAGGGGTTTTATAGGGCAGACACCAAAACCCTTTGAGATGCGTATACTTTCTCTAATCTAATTGGTCAATATATGTGATTGGACAGTGTTTCAAACGTGACAACAAACTAATGAAAATTTGCAATCAACATTTCATCTGAGTCCATCAGTTCATAAAATGTTCCACATTTGCCTTCTCAGTTGAAGTGGCATTACTTTAAGTTTAAATTTTCCAAGTCAATTAAAAACAACGAAATAAAACAACTAACTAAAACAAATAATTAATATAACAAATTAAAATAAATAATTAAAATAATAAATACGTGGAACTTCATATGCCGGAACTTTTGTTTTGTCTCTTTTGGTATGTCCCGACCAGCGATGTTATTCGGTTCATTCAAGTACTCTTTCATCTTGGCAATCTTGAATCCACAGTAGTCATCTCTTTTGGCATTCCGGTTATTTTGTCTTCACCTCCACCTGGAGGCAGGCATCTTTTGGTCTTCATCCAGGGGACTCCAGGACTCCATCGTCTCCCGTGGCCTCTGATCCCGGAACCTCCGACCAAATAATGTTAATTGTCTAAATCAAAATAGAAAATAAACAGATTAAGTACATAGCACAATACTAACTTCATCCTTTTGCCAAAAATAAAACATGCTTGGTAAAAATATTTCATTTTTTTTTTTTTTCTGAAATTAAACACAAGTTAAAAGAAAACAAGCAGATATTCAATATTTAACACACTTTCTCTCTGCACACCAACCATGAGCTTCCATTATATGTGCATTTATTTATTTATTTATATTTATTTATATTATATTTTACATATACTACAGTGTTTATGTGCCATCATAACAATCAACTTTTTAACTTCTTTGTCACTGCCTCCTGATTGTACCCATTTATTTTCTCTTTTTGTGTTCAAGGGATTTTATCTGTTTCTACATGCTCAAGCCGCCTGATCTCATGTCTGGGATGGCATGGTTTGATTTGATTTACATGGACAAACTGCTCTATTGCTGTTTCACCTTCATTTTTCAAAATTTTATACACTACAGGAGAGACCTTATCTATAATCCGAAATGGCCCCTGACAGGCTGCTAGAAATTTAGAATTTTTCTGTTTACTTTTTCCAAAATGAAACTTGTACACCTGATCCCCTACACTGTATTCCTTTGCTGATGTCTTTTTATCATAATATGACTTTGCACTGTCAGCAGCTCTTTCCAGATTTCTCTGCACAAAAGCAAATGCATGTTGCAAATGCCTCCTCAGTTCATCAATATATTCATGAACTGTGGATGCACTCACTAGAGTTTGCTCATGTGTTCTGTATAGTAGGTGTTGTGGTAACACCATTTTCCTACCTGTTAAGACCTCATGGGGGCTAACACCTGTTGCTTTGGCAGGAGTCGATCTGATTGCATCAAAACCAATGGTAAACGTAAATCCCAGCTGGAACCTGCTTCTGCCACAAATTTCTTTAAAATATCCACAACAGACCTATTGCTTCTTTCAACTGTACCTGAAGACGCCACCCGATATGCGATATGTAGTTTCCTTTTTACACCTAGTATTTGCCATACCTTACTCATTAGAGTACTTGTGAAATGACTTCCTCTGTCTGACTCAATTCTTTGTGGCAACCCAAACCTTGAGAACACATGGTTCACCAGCAATGTGGCTGCTGTTTGCGCACTACAATCTGGTGCAGGAATGCATTCAATCCACTTTGACATCAAACATACCACACTCAAAATATAACGGTGTCCCCTGCTCGACCTTTTTAAAGGACCTACATAGTCTATTTGCAAATCTGACCATGGGAGAGTTAGGCCTCTTTTCATCAATGGTGCACTATGCATTGGTGAAGCAGGTTTAAATTGGGCGCATACTAGACATCCTCTAGTATATAATTCCACATCTTGGGACATATGTGGCCAGTAAGCATAATCTTTTAATATTTCTAATGTTTTTTGTGAACCTCTATGGCCTGCAGTTATGGCATCATGTGCATGGTGTAGCATCAGTCCTCTGAATGAAAGGGGTACTACCCACTGTATTTGTCCTGTTATGGACTCTCTAATCATGAGTCCATCCTGTAATCTGATTCGTGTTTTGTTCTTTAATAACACCCTCAACTCTTCTTTTCCCATACAATCATTTTCTGTTAAAGGATTTTGTTCAGGATCTATCAAATGATTATAATAGATTCCCAAAATTTGATCATTCTTTTGTGCCTCAATCAAATCTTGGTCTGGCGTGTCATGACTCCACTGCACCACCGGTTGATCTACCTCCTTTGGTGCTTTAGAACGTGTGACTGCATCAATTTGTATTTCACCCATTAAATAATCAATAGGTAGCAATTCTCCCATCACAGCCCCAATCTTAGCCAGGTGGTCTGCCTTATCATTTCCCTCCTTATCCTCTCCTGGTGTTTTTAAATGCCCACAAATTTTTCTCCAGTATATTGTTAAATTATTTTCTGACACCAATTTGTCTATGGCTTGTATCATTTTTCTATGTTTAAGTGGCTTTTTGTTGTATGTAACCATGCCTCTAGCGTTCCAACCAGGCAAATACTCCACAAAGCTATTCCGTGCAGTCACCAGGACAATTTCACTGAACTTTTTATCAACTGCAGTAGCAATTGCTTTATAAATGGCTGCCAATTCCGCCACCTGACTGCTCCTATCTCCAATCCTCATCCCTATACTGGGAACGCCTTCACATTTCAACCAGACATTTCCTATTCCTGCAACTAATTGTTTATTACTGTCATTTTCAATGTGAAAAGCACAACCATCCACATATACAGTTGGCAAATCCTTGCATGTTTTTTCATCAAAAGCTTTGTGTGATGATTGTTCAAATTCCTGCAAACTAGTTTCCACTTCCATTTCATTTGGTATTTGTTCAGCTGCACAGTCATGTAAGTCAGCTAACCCTTGAGCAATTGGGCTCTTTTTATTTTGTCCATATCTCACTTCTACGGGAAAACCTTGTAATGCCAGCGTCCATGAAGTGATTCTGGATTGCGCTAGATTGCCTGATCTAATTCTTTTACTCTCTAAAAATTGCAAAGGTTGATGATTTGTTTCAATAATCACCTTTTCTCCCTGAACAATGGGGCGGAAATGTTGTAGCGCCCACACAGTGGTTAATAGGGCCTTTTCACATTCATTAAATTTCATTTCAACTTGGGAAAATGCCTTACGTGCATATGCAATGGTTTTGTGATTCAAATCCTGTTTTTGTGATAATACTGCTGACATACAATGTTCAGAAAAACCTATTTCTATAAAGAAATCCCTGTCCTTTATGGGGTATGCTAAACATGGTGCCTTTACAAGACATTCCTTCAATCTAGCCACTGCATCAGACTGCTCTCTTTCCCATCTCCAGGGAGTATCTAGTTTAAGCAGTTTAGTCAATGGTTGAGTGATTTCTGCATAATTCTCAATAAATTTTCTGTTATAGCCTGTCATCCCTAATAAACTTTTTACTCCTTTCACATTTTTAGGATCTTTTAATCTTTGTATGGCCTCTATTTTCTTCCTTTGTGGATTTAGCCCATGTTCAGTCACTTCATGCCCTAGAAAGTTCACTTTTTTCTTGCACCATTGTGCTTTTTGCAAAGATACTTTGGCGCCTGCTTTCTTCAATTGGCCAAGTACATGTCTTATTTAATCAAAATGGCTTTTCAGGCTTTCATTTTTTATCAGGACATCATCCACATAAACTATTGTTCCTCTTTCCGCTGCATCCGGCATGGCCTTTCTCAAAAATATGCCAAATTCACTCCCACTATTGATGTACCCGAACGGAGCTCTACGCCAGGCATATTGAGTCCTGTCAAAGGTAAAGGAAAATAAGTGTTGTATCTCCTCTGCCAATGGCACACACCAATATCCAGATGTGAGATCTAATGTGGTAAATACATTTGAACCATGTATCTGAGCTAGGCCCTGATCAATGAATGGTAGTGGCCATCTAGATACTGGTACTCTTTTATTTAACTCTCTTAAGTCTGCACACAGCCGCCATTGACCATTTGGCTTTAACACACCTAAAATAGGCGTATTGGATGTGCTATGAATGGGCCTGATTATTCCCCGTGATTCCAAATTTTTAATAATCTCTGCCAATGATTCTAAACATGCCAGCGGTAGTCTATACTGGCGTACAAACACTGGATTTCTGCTACAACCTTCTGGTAGTGTGGCCACATGTAAATCAGTTAAACCACAATCATAAGCATCTTTTGCAAATACATCCTTAAACTCCATAAATATTTCCCTCAGATTGTTTCGATCCTCATCGCTGTCACATGCATCCGCTAAGGAGATCTGCTCTTCTACCATTCTGGAAAATTCTGGAAACTCTTCTGGTAAAGGAATCTCAGCGCTTTCCTCTAACTGTGTGGCTGTGTCTTTTTGTAGAGCTGCCACTTTTAAATATTTTGGCATATCAGCTTCCACTTCAATGGGCTGATTTCTTGTTTCATTTTCATTTAAATTAAATATTATGCAATCCTCTTGATGGCAGCACACTGTCTCATTTGAATTATAAGGATACACAGAATGAATTTTAAATATTCCTTTGGGCTGAGAGTCCAGGTGTTCTGGCAACTCGCCCTTGGCATCTACATATTTTTCAGGAATATTCCCAATCACCATGTTATTTAAATCTGCCGTATAATGTGATTTTTGTATGGCCATTCCTAATGGGGAGTTTTCCTCTAAATGAATATCCTGACAACCTTTATTATTTACCATGATTTTTACAGATCCCTCACCAATGTCTACCAATGGAATGTATTCATAATCCGGGCCTTGCTGTTTTATGGATTCATTCAGGCATACAAATGCATCAGAGCCTTTCATCTGCTGTCCATTTTTGCATTTCAGTGTTATTGTAAACTGTTTTGTAAATGCAGGAATAATAGTATTTTTCCTCATTTGTAATTCGACTGCATAAGGAACCAGTTGTGCACAATGATAAGCCCTTCTTTTGTCTTCAAATTCAGGTGCCGGACCACCTAGGCGTGACCATATTTTTTGATTAAGGAAATCTAACACCATACACATTCTGTGCATGATGTCATTGCCCATGTAAATTTCATTTTGTGCTCCACTCACTATCCATACATTATGGTAAATTGTTTTCTGCCCAATGCTAATTTTAAGCATGCATCTGCCTGCAATTCGGTTTTCAAAGTCTGGACTGTCCAACCCAGAAACATATTGGTTTTTAATCCTAAATTTCGGGATTTCTTCCCTCTCCATAATTTTTTGCAACAATTTCTCATTAATGAAACTCCTTTCATGTTCAAGTGCTAAAGTGGCTTTTATTGTTTTAAGATAATCATTTATACCAACATGAACCCATGGTTGCTCATCTTCCATGTGTATTTCTGCCAGAGTGGTAATGTGTTTTTCTGAATCTGTTTTAGGAATAATATTCTGTTTGCATGTTTTCTCTTTTAAATAGAAACGTAATGTGTGCTCATCTATGGCAGTCTGCCAATCTTTCCTTGGGTCCAAGTATATTTGTACAGGTAGTTTTTCATTGTCGCTCTGCATTTTGTCTTGACACGTTAATATAACAGTGACACTAGGTATGCAGCTATTCTGGAGATATACCTCCACAGCATCATTTGTTTTGGCAACGGTGTGACATTCATTTATATTGCTGTTTTGTGATTTTAGTTTCTTAGGCCTCAATGGTTTTTTGGTTAAGGACCACAGCACTCCATTCACCCCATCTATGAGAGGAGACAATCTTTTCAGGCAATCTGTCCCCATCAGAAATGGAATTTCACAAATAGATGTGATCAATACCTCTTGTTTCATTCTGTGCTTTCCTATTTTTATGTCAACCTCAGTTACACCTATGATGGGCACCTCCTCCCCATTAAAGTTATGCACTGGGCCTTGATTTGCCTTCACTGTGATCTGACTCTGTGGAGGCCTCCCTTCATTGATACTCTTTACCAGCTCCTTGGACATAATTGTGGCCTGTGCGCCAGTGTCAATCATAGCGAAGGTGTGGCATTTTTCTTCTACAGTGATGGGTGCATAATATCTGTCCTCAACTTCCTCTAATACACATAAGAAATGTGAATTCTTACTGATTTCAGGGCTCACCTTTCTCAGATCTTTTTCACTTTTGGCTAAGCACATTGGTAAATGAAAAGACATTTTTCCCTCCTTTTTACCCATTTCTGTGCGAGATATTTTATTCATTTCTCCATGTTCAGAGGTTTTTTGGAGTGTGGCCACTGTTCGCCCATCCATCTGGGTAACATCAGAGACCACATTACAACCTTCCAACTGAACATGTGTAACAACATCATTCAGCAATTTGTCATTTTTTAATTCTGTGCATTTGTGATCATTTAGTGTAATACCAGCCCTTTCAGCCTCTTCAAAAACATGTGGCTCAAAGAATTCTTCAGGTGATTGACTTGTACCCTCCTTGTGAGTATTTCCTTTTTCTGTCTGTGTTTGGTCATTGTTTTGCTTGCCCAGGGAAGGAGCTATGGCATCCCCACTTACTCCCTGTTCACTGGTATTCCCCATGCATGAGTCATTTTTCTTAAATCTGTTCCTTTGTTCTTTTGGAATTCCTAATGTTTCTTTTTCATTTGTGCAAATCTTTACTGTTTTATTTAGCTCTAAGTTAAACCGTACCTCTTTTTTAGAAGTATTTGCACTTTCTATCACAATTTCATTTACTGGTACTTTCATTTTTAATCCATTAGGCATCTCAGAGTCGTTATGCAAAATTATATCAGAGCAATCTGTCATTTTGGCACTGCGATTATCATGAGTACTTAGTCACTTTTCGGAAGCCCCCCAGTCATTGCTATGGCCATCAGCCCCCTCTTTGGAAGGTTGTTTTTGCGCTGTATAGAGCTTTCCTATTTGCTCAGCTAACATTTTCACTTGGGCCTCAAGGCACTGGAACCTTTCCATCTCTCTAGGATCCTCTTTCTGTGGCCTAGGTCGATATTGGTTGTTTTCCCCCTGATTGGATCTATTCTGATACCTCTCAGGTGATTGATGCCGGTTGGGATGGTTTCTGAACTCTTGATTCATTTGTGGAGGGGAGCGGGTTGCACCCATCCTTTGATTATAGTCCCCTGGTGGGGAATCATTGTACTGGCGTGGACTGTAGTTCACGTTTTGCCTCATGTCCTGTCTCTCAGATTGTGGGTACTGGCCCCTATGTTGATTTCCATTATCAGTAAATCGATCCACATATCGGGGCCTATCCTGATTACCATATATCATGGTGTTGGGATCAAACCTACTCTGTGTCCCCAATGACTGGTAGGGACCATCATTTCTTTGATCTTGATTTTGTCTCTGGTTATTGTTCATACCTGCCATACCAGGCCGATATCCTACCCGGGGTCTATCCCCTAAATACCTAGGGCTGATGTAGTTCTCTCTATTACTAGGATCATGTGTTTGGAACATTGGTACAGGAAATGGCGATCTTTGTTGATTACCCCTTTGTTCAGGTGTCACATTATTTTTACCTTGACTTTGAGCAGACTCAAGGGACATTTTGGCTGACCTGATTTCCATAACTGTGGCTGAGGGTTCTTTAGATTTAGGCCTGGTATCTTTCATTTTATCACTTTCTCTACCCTGACAATAGAGTACCTCATATAGCTTTGTGCTTTGATGTACAATCCATTCAAGGGACTTGTCACGGTCAAATTCACGGACCAATTGGGATATGATGTCTTTCTGTAGCCCATAGAAGTATGCAGTTTTAAACTCATTGGAATTTGAGTCAAAAGATACATCAAAGCGAGAGAATGCTCTTTTTAAGTCTTGTAAAAATTGGCGAGGGGATGTATTAGGTCCAGCAGTAATTGTGTACGCGACTTTCTTTGCCTCCTGCAATGACTGAAAAGGAGAAAAATGACGCCTAATTTCTTTTTCAAACTGCAGCCATGTCATATTCTGCTGTTCATTTAATCCCCTTATGATGCTGGCCGTCGGGGCATCTAAAGTTAAATGAAAATATTGTCTGTACTGTTCCCTAGGTATCTGGAGTGCTTTAAAAATGTCATGCACCGCTTCTAAGTGATCCTCAATGCAGCATTCACCTCCCTTTTTAAATGGTTTGATCAGGGCTTTAATGGATTTCATTATTTTTATGGGGCTACTTGTTGCAATACATGGAATTGCACTATTTTTTGAGTCAATCCTGTTTTCAGGTGTATGAGATTGGTGGCTGCCCCCAATGGGAGTATCAAATCCCCCAAGGGCGCTGCAACCAAGTTCAGTCACCGGCCCAGTCACTGGGGCACTAGCTCTTTGGGCAGAGCTAGAATTCACCTCCACTCCATTGAATGTGGTACCCTGCCGCCTCTCCTGGGACCTGGGAATGCACATTTGCTGTTCTAAGTCCTTACACTTTTTAAGGAGTCTGTTGGCTTCATCATGCAAATAATTATTTTCATCACTCATTTTATTAATCACCTCCTGCATTTCGCACATTTGCATTTGGCATTCATTGAACTCTTTATTTCTCTTGTCTCTTTCTTGGATCATTTTAATCATTTCTTGTTCTGCACTCTGGAGATCACCTTCTTTTTCACAATGTTCTTTTTGTAAAATCTGCATTTCTGAAACAACCTCATCTTTATCCTGCCTAATGTGATCCACTAAGGCTTTTAAGTGTGCCAATTCTTGCTCACTATCTTCAAATTGTTTCTTGCTTTTGGATAACTGAGTATCAAAGTCTCTGCATTTTAATTGCATGTCTTTTTGGCATACATCCAATTCTGCTCTCAACATTTCCTGATTTTTACTTGCCCCCTCTAATTCAGTCTTTAACCTGTTAATTAGCTGAGTATCATTCTCTTGCATTCGCAGGGACTTGTTTAAAATAAACCATATTTTGCCGCATAGCCGTATTAAACAGTCTTTCTCTGCACTTTTATCGGCTGCATTCAATAATCTTGTAAGGCAGACCTGAATTATGCTGCCTTCTGCAAAAATATTGTCTAGTTTTTCTTTCTGCACCTCACCCTGAATGCGGTTACTCCATTCTAACGTGCTATTCGAAGACCAATTCCCATGTGCAAATAACTTTGCCTCTAAATATTGCACTAGATCTGAGAATGTGGTTTCCCTTTGTGACATTCTGAAATTCGTTTTTAGTGGCACACTGCTATTATAAAATGGGTTCCCTTTAATGTGCAAATGGCAGTGTGAGACACGCTTGCCACGCCCAGTAGGTACTCTAGGATCACTTTCCCGGCCAACGCACCATAAATATTTAGGGTATTTTGTGGAGATTTGGGGCCTGACGGTATTTTATTACCGCCGAAAAATAACTTAGCAATAATCACTCTTTGTATTCAGATTTGGCCATGTGCAACAATAATACAATGGACATGCATTATTTCAGCACCCAGACCTGCATATTTGGTATACGTGGTTGGTGGTATTTTGGTGAGCATAATTCCCTTGTTTTATTTGTGGCCCCAATGTCCAGAATCCCTTATCTTTGCTTAGATTTTTCGTGTGATCACTAGAGAGACCTCAGACCTACATTTTAGGAATACCACATTTTCAGTGATAGTGTTGGTGTGCCACCATGGGCGAACTCACTGACTTATTTACGACAGAGAGCTATATATGGTAGTCTTGTGGTAATTTCCACTACCTTATATACGGTAGGGAGCTATGTTCAGAGAGTCTCTCTTCCCGTTGGCTCATGTACCTCCAACAAGCTATGCTACAGTCACTCACAATTATTCATACTGATTCTGACATGCACACATCTGTCTTAAAATGACCATTGCACTGTTTAAAAATCTCCCCACATCATCGGCATTGTAATGGTAAATAGTCAATACACCACCCGTCTGTTTTCAAATATTTTTCTGTATTATAAAAGTTGCATTTAAACACGATCTCATTCTTTACAGAAATAAATAAAATGGTACAGTAAAAGCATTGTTTATGACACACTGCAAAGAGAGTGGCGGAGAACAGAACTCAAATTGCAACATTAGCATTTGATTAAGGCATGCACAGGAATCCTACACTGACTGCATATTACCGTACACACTCAGCTCCCACACTTCTCATTACCTTATCTTTTTAGTTGTTCTCTTTGGCTGTTCTCTTTGTGAATGTGGCTCCCTTGGATTAACTCCAGCAAAAAGGAACGCTTGCCTTCTCAAACCGGGGTCATTGCCTGGAATTCTCAGCTTTTGCAGATAGGAACGCCTCAGCCAGTGGAAAGGTCCTTCTTTCAGCTCTCCCCAATCTCGACTGCCAAATCTTGACTGTAGCAGGACACAGGGATCTGCATTCAGTCAGGAGTCCCACAGCCAAGTCTTCTCCCCAGTAGTGCAGAAAAATGTCTGCCTGTCTTTTTCCCCGATACTGCCCACTAAAACTTTCATCTCAGCCCTCTGTATGACGTGTCCCAATGAAATCCATCATCTCTCATCCTCCTACTCTCAACAATAGCTTCGCTTATACATTTGCAATTGTTGCAAATCTGACTTCCTTCTTCCTGCAGTTACTGTGCACAAAAACACGGAGAAGCAGACAAAGAAGAGAAGAAAAAAAAAATCTGCGCACACATTTAAATGGCTTTCAGAGTATGCCTAATTCTGCAGTGGAGAACACATTTTATTAGTGGGTTATGTTAAATAAGGTTTTATTAGTCAGGTTAATGGTTAATAGGTTAGCTGTTAATTTTCAAATGTGTCTCTCGCACCATAGGCATTTCAGGTGAAAAATAGTGTGCATTTTTAAATGAGCACGTGTGCTTTTAACTGTAAAAATAGATTTGCATCTTATATGTTAAAATCGTTTTTGACTGAATAGCCTGTCTTTCCTTGTTAATCTGGTAACCCATATAGCAATGCACCGCACCCTTGTGGTGGTGCTGCGAAAAAAAATTGCTACCTGTGCAGTAGTGCTGTACTCTGTGCTGTTTGCTACCTGTGTAGTAGTGCTGTACTCTGTGCTGTTTGCTACCTGTGCAGTAGTGCTGTACTCTGTACTGTAACACGCCAAATATCCTTACAGATTTAATCATTCCTTTTAGAATATAACTCCCTCTGAATAATTTCCCTTGGATACATACCTATGTAACTGTTTCATTCACAAACAGGTGAGCACCCTCTTAAAAGACTTGTTTAACTCTCCCCCTCTGATACATGTTGGCATCCATCAGAAAAGCGGTGTCAGCTTCCCTCCACAGCCTGGTTCCCTTCTTTCTGTATGTGAGCCTGCGTGCAGACTTCCCCACTGAAGAAGGCAGTGGACTTCAACTCTAGGTAGGCCTCTCTTATGGTTCCCTTATATTCATCTAATAAAGGTCCAAAAGCAAAGGCAATAGAAGGCAATCTATTCTCCTTTCTGTTGTCATCAATTCTCCTTTCCCTCCTTCCTCTTCATCTGTCAGTGAGAGAGCATGTGTTTGTCCTCAGAATCTAGGGGTTTTATAGGGCAGACACCAAAACCCTTTGAGATGCGTATACTTTCTCTAATCTAATTGGTCAATATATGTGATTGGACAGTGTTTCAAACGTGACAACAAACTAATGAAAATTTGCAATCAACATTTCATCTGAGTCCATCAGTTCATAAAATGTTCCACATTTGCCTTCTCAGTTGAAGTGGCATTACTTTAAGTTTAAATTTTCCAAGTCAATTAAAAACAACGAAATAAAACAACTAACTAAAACAAATAATTAATATAACAAATTAAAATAAATAATTAAAATAATAAATACGTGGAACTTCATATGCCGGAACTTTTGTTTTGTCTCTTTTGGTATGTCCCGACCAGCGATGTTATTCGGTTCATTCAAGTACTCTTTCATCTTGGCAATCTTGAATCCACAGTAGCCATCTCTTTTGGCATTCCGGTTATTTTGTCTTCACCTCCACCTGGAGGCAGGCATCTTTTGGTCTTCATCCAGGGGACTCCAGGACTCCATCGTCTCCCGTGGCCTCTGATCCCGGAACCTCCGACCAAATAATGTTAATTGTCTAAATCAAAATAGAAAATAAACAGATTAAGTACATAGCACAATACTAACTTCATCCTTTTGCCAAAAATAAAACATGCTTGGTAAAAATATTTCATTTTTTTTTTTTTTTCTGAAATTAAACACAAGTTAAAAGAAAACAAGCAGATATTCAATATTTAACACACTTTCTCTCTGCACACCAACCATGAGCTTCCATTATATGTGCATTTATTTATTTATTTATATTTATTTATATTATATTTTACATATACTACAGTGTTTATGTGCCATCATAACAATCAACTTTTTAACTTCTTTGTCACTGCCTCCTGATTGTACCCATTTATTTTCTCTTTTTGTGTTCAAGGGATTTTATCTGTTTCTACATGCTCAAGCCGCCTGATCTCATGTCTGGGATGGCATGGTTTGATTTGATTTACATGGACAAACTGCTCTATTGCTGTTTCACCTTCATTTTTCAAAATTTTATACACTACAGGAGAGACCTTATCTATAATCCGAAATGGCCCCTGCCAGGCTGCTAGAAATTTAGAATTTTTCTGTTTACTTTTTCCAAAATGAAACTTGTACACCTGATCCCCTACACTGTATTCCTTTGCTGATGTCTTTTTATCATAATATGACTTTGCACTGTCAGCAGCTCTTTCCAGATTTCTCTGCACAAAAGCAAATGCATGTTGCAAATGCCTCCTCAGTTCATCAATATATTCATGAACTGTGGATGCACTCACTAGAGTTTGCTCATGTGTTCTGTATAGTAGGTGTTGTGGTAACACCATTTTCCTACCTGTTAAGACCTCATGGGGGCTAACACCTGTTGCTTTGGCAGGAGTCGATCTGATTGCATCAAAACCAATGGTAAACGTAAATCCCAGCTGGAACCTGCTTCTGCCACAAATTTCTTTAAAATATCCACAACAGACCTATTGCTTCTTTCAACTGTACCTGAAGACGCCACCCGATATGCGATATGTAGTTTCCTTTTTACACCTAGTATTTGCCATACCTTACTCATTAGAGTACTTGTGAAATGACTTCCTCTGTCTGACTCAATTCTTTGTGGCAACCCAAACCTTGAGAACACATGGTTCACCAGCAATGTGGCTGCTGTTTGCGCACTACAATCTGGTGCAGGAATGCATTCAATCCACTTTGACATCAAACATACCACACTCAAAATATAACGGTGTCCCCTGCTCGACCTTTTTAAAGGACCTACATAGTCTATTTGCAAATCTGACCATGGGAGAGTTAGGCCTCTTTTCATCAATGGTGCACTATGCATTGGTGAAGCAGGTTTAAATTGGGCGCATACTAGACATCCTCTAGTATATAATTCCACATCTTGGGACATATGTGGCCAGTAAGCATAATCTTTTAATATTTCTAATGTTTTTTGTGAACCTCTATGGCCTGCAGTTATGGCATCATGTGCATGGTGTAGCATCAGTCCTCTGAATGAAAGGGGTACTACCCACTGTATTTGTCCTGTTATGGACTCTCTAATCATGAGTCCATCCTGTAATCTGATTCGTGTTTTGTTCTTTAATAACACCCTCAACTCTTCTTTTCCCATACAATCATTTTCTGTTAAAGGATTTTGTTCAGGATCTATCAAATGATTATAATAGATTCCCAAAATTTGATCATTCTTTTGTGCCTCAATCAAATCTTGGTCTGGCGTGTCATGACTCCACTGCACCACCGGTTGATCTACCTCCTTTGGTGCTTTAGAACGTGTGACTGCATCAATTTGTATTTCACCCATTTAATAATCAATAGGTAGCAATTCTCCCATCACGGCCCCAATCTTAGCCAGGTGGTCTGCCTTATCATTTCCCTCCTTATCCTCTCCTGGTGTTTTTAAATGCCCACGAATTTTTCTCCAGTATATTGTTAAATTATTTTCTGACACCAATTTGTCTATGGCTTGTATCATTTTTCCATGTTTAAGTGGCTTTTTGTTGTATGTAACCATGCCTCTTGCTTTCCAACCAGGCAAATACTCCACAAAGCTATTCCGTGCAGTCACCAGGACAATTTCACTGAACTTTTTATCAACTGCAGTAGCAATTGCTTTATAAATGGCTGCCAATTCCGCCACCTGACTGCTCCTATCTCCAATCCTCATCCCTATACTGGGAACGCCTTCACATTTCAACCAGACATTTCCTATTCCTGCCACTAATTGTTTATTACTGTCATTTTCAATGTGAAAAGCACAACCATCCACATATACAGTTGGCAAATCCTTGCATGTTTTTTCATCAAAAGCTTTGTGTGATGATTGTTCAAATTCCTGCAAACTAGTTTCCACTTCCATTTCATTTGGTATTTGTTCAGCTGCACAGTCATGTAAGTCAGCTAACCCTTGAGCAATTGGGCTCTTTTTATTTTGTCCATATCTCACTTCTACGGGAAAACCTTGTAATGCCAGCGTCCATGAAGTGATTCTGGATTGCGCTAGATTGCCTGATCTAATTCTTTTACTCTCTAAAAATTGCAAAGGTTGATGATTTGTTTCAATAATCACCTTTTCTCCCTGAACAATGGGACGGAAATGTTGTAGCGCCCACACAGTGGTTAATAGGGCCTTTTCACATTCATTAAATTTCATTTCAACTTGGGAAAATGCCTTACTTGCATATGCAATGGTTTTGTGATTCAAATCGTGTTTTTGTGATAATACTGCTGACATACAATGTTCAGAAAAACCTATTTCTATAAAGAAATCCCTGTCCTTTATGGGGTATGCTAAACATGGTGCCTTTACAAGACATTCCTTCAATCTAGCCACTGCATCAGACTGCTCTCTTTCCCATCTCCAGGGAGTATCTAGTTTAAGCAGTTTAGTCAATGGTTGAGTGATTTCTGCATAATTCTCAATAAATTTTCTGTTATAGCCTGTCATCCCTAATAAACTTTTTACTCCTTTCACATTTTTAGGATCTTTTAATCTTTGTATGGCCTCTATTTTCTTCCTTTGTGGATTTAGCCCATGTTCAGTCACTTCATGCCCTAGAAAGTTCACTTTTTTCTTGCACCATTGTGCTTTTTGCAAAGATACTTTGGCGCCTGCTTTCTTCAATTGGCCAAGTACATGTCTTATTTCATCAAAATGGCTTTTCAGGCTTTCATTTTTTATCAGGACATCATCCACATAAACTATTGTTCCTCTTTCCGCTGCATCCGGCATGGCCTTTCTCAAAAATATGCCAAATTCACTCCCACTATTGATGTACCCGAACGGAGCTCTACGCCAGGCATATTGAGTCCTGTCAAAGGTAAAGGAAAATAAGTGTTGTATCTCCTCTGCCAATGGCACACACCAATATCCAGATGTGAGATCTAATGTGGTAAATACATTTGAACCATGTATCTGAGCTAGGCCCTGATCAATGAATGGTAGTGGCCATCTAGATACTGGTACTCTTTTATTTAACTCTCTTAAGTCTGCACACAGCCGCCATTGACCATTTGGCTTTAACACACCTAAAATAGGCGTATTGGATGTGCTATGAATGGGCCTGATTATTCCCCGTGATTCCAAATTTTTAATAATCTCTGCCAATGATTCTAAACATGCCAGCGGTAGTCTATACTGGCGTACAAACACTGGATTTCTGCTACAACCTTCTGGTAGTGTGGCCACATGTAAATCAGTTAAACCACAATCATAAGCATCTTTTGCAAATACATCCTTAAACTCCATAAATATTTCCCTCAGATTGTTTCGATCCTCATCGCTGTCACATGCATCCGCTAAGGAGATCTGCTCTTCTACCATTCTGGAAAATTCTGGAAACTCTTCTGGTAAAGGAATCTCAGCGCTTTCCTCTAACTGTGTGGCTGTGTCTTTTTGTAGAGCTGCCACTTTTAAATATTTTGGCATATCAGCTTCCACTTCAATGGGCTGATTTCTTGTTTCATTTTCATTTAAATTAAATATTATGCAATCCTCTTGATGGCAGCACACTGTCTCATTTGAATTATAAGGATACACAGAATGAATTTTAAATATTCCTTTGGGCTGAGAGTCCAGGTGTTCTGGCAACTCGCCCTTGGCATCTACATATTTTTCAGGAATATTCCCAATCACCATGTTATTTAAATCTGCCGTATAATGTGATTTTTGTATGGCCATTCCTAATGGGGAGTTTTCCTCTAAATGAATATCCTGACAACCTTTATTATTTACCATGATTTTTACAGATCCCTCACCAATGTCTACCAATGGAATGTATTCATAATCCGGGCCTTGCTGTTTTATGGATTCATTCAGGCATACAAATGCATCAGAGCCTTTCATCTGCTGTCCATTTTTGCATTTCAGTGTTATTGTAAACTGTTTTGTAAATGCAGGAATAATAGTATTTTTCCTCATTTGTAATTCGACTGCATAAGGAACCAGTTGTGCACAATGATAAGCCCTTCTTTTGTCTTCAAATTCAGGTGCCGGACCACCTAGGCGTGACCATATTTTTTGATTAAGGAAATCTAACACCATACACATTCTGTGCATGATGTCATTGCCCATGTAAATTTCATTTTGTGCTCCACTCACTATCCATACATTATGGTAAATTGTTTTCTGCCCAATGCTAATTTTAAGCATGCATCTGCCTGCAATTCGGTTTTCAAAGTCTGGACTGTCCAACCCAGAAACATATTGGTTTTTAATCCTAAATTTCGGGATTTCTTCCCTCTCCATAATTTTTTGCAACAATTTCTCATTAATGAAACTCCTTTCATGTTCAAGTGCTAAAGTGGCTTTTATTGTTTTAAGATAATCATTTATACCAACATGAACCCATGGTTGCTCATCTTCCATGTGTATTTCTGCCAGAGTGGTAATGTGTTTTTCTGAATCTGTTTTAGGAATAATATTCTGTTTGCATGTTTTCTCTTTTAAATAGAAACGTAATGTGTGCTCATCTATGGCAGTCTGCCAATCTTTCCTTGGGTCCAAGTATATTTGTGCAGGTAGTTTTTCATTGTCGCTCTGCATTTTGTCTTGACACGTTAATATAACAGTGACACTAGGTATGCAGCTATTCTGGAGATATACCTCCACAGCATCATTTGTTTTGGCAACGGTGTGACATTCATTTATATTGCTGTTTTGTGATTTTAGTTTCTTAGGCCTCAATGGTTTTTTGGTTAAGGACCACAGCACTCCATTCACCCCATCTATGAGAGGAGACAATCTTTTCAGGCAATCTGTCCCCATCAGAAATGGAATTTCACAAATAGATGTGATCAATACCTCTTGTTTCATTCTGTGCTTTCCTATTTTTATGTCAACCTCAGTTACACCTATGATGGGCACCTCCTCCCCATTAAAGTTATGCACTGGGCCTTGATTTGCCTTCACTGTGATCTGACTCTGTGGAGGCCTCCCTTCATTGATACTCTTTACCAGCTCCTTGGACATAATTGTGGCCTGTGCGCCAGTGTCAATCATAGCGAAGGTGTGGCATTTTTCTTCTACAGTGATGGGTGCATAATATCTGTCCTCAACTTCCTCTAATACACATAAGAAATGTGAATTCTTACTGATTTCAGGGCTCACCTTTCTCAGATCTTTTTCACTTTTGGCTAAGCACATTGGTAAATGAAAAGACATTTTTCCCTCCTTTTTACCCATTTCTGTGCGAGATATTTTATTCATTTCTCCATGTTCACAGGTTTTTTGGAGTGTGGCCACTGTTCGCCCATCCATCTGGGTAACATCAGAGACCACATTACAACCTTCCAACTGAACATGTGTAACAACATCATTCAGCAATTTGTCATTTTTTAATTCTGTGCATTTGTGATCATTTAGTGTAATACCAGCCCTTTCAGCCTCTTCAAAAACATGTGGCTCAAAGAATTCTTCAGGTGATTGACTTGTACCCTCCTTGTGAGTATTTCCTTTTTCTGTCTGTGTTTGGTCATTGTTTTGCTTGCCCAGGGAAGGAGCTATGGCATCCCCACTTACTCCCTGTTCACTGGTATTCCCCATGCATGAGTCATTTTTCTTAAATCTGTTCCTTTGTTCTTTTGGAATTCCTAATGTTTCTTTTTCATTTGTGCAAATCTTTACTGTTTTATTTAGCTCTAAGTTAAACCGTACCTCTTTTTTAGAAGTATTTGCACTTTCTATCACAATTTCATTTACTGGTACTTTCATTTTTAATCCATTAGGCATCTCAGAGTCGTTATGCAAAATTATATCAGAGCAATCTGTCATTTTGGCACTGCGATTATCATGAGTACTTAGTCACTTTTCGGAAGCCCCCCAGTCATTGCTATGGCCATCAGCCCCCTCTTTGGAAGGTTGTTTTTGCGCTGTATAGAGCTTTCCTATTTGCTCAGCTAACATTTTCACTTGGGCCTCAAGGCACTGGAACCTTTCCATCTCTCTAGGATCCTCTTTCTGTGGCCTAGGTCGATATTGGTTGTTTTCCCCCTGATTGGATCTATTCTGATACCTCTCAGGTGATTGATGCCGGTTGGGATGGTTTCTGAACTCTTGATTCATTTGTGGAGGGGAGCGGGTTGCACCCATCCTTTGATTATAGTCCCCTGGTGGGGAATCATTGTACTGGCGTGGACTGTAGTTCACGTTTTGCCTCATGTCCTGTCTCTCAGATTGTGGGTACTGGCCCCTATGTTGATTTCCATTATCAGTAAATCGATCCACATATCGGGGCCTATCCTGATTACCATATATCATGGTGTTGGGATCAAACCTACTCTGTGTCCCCAATGACTGGTAGGGACCATCATTTCTTTGATCTTGATTTTGTCTCTGGTTATTGTTCATACCTGCCATATCAGGCCGATATCCTACCCGGGGTCTATCCCCTAAATACCTAGGGCTGATGTAGTTCTCTCTATTACTAGGATCATGTGTTTGGAACATTGGTACAGGAAATGGCGATCTTTGTTGATTACCCCTTTGTTCAGGTGTCACATTATTTTTACCTTGACTTTGAGCAGACTCAAGGGACATTTTGGCTGACCTGATTTCCATAACTGTGGCTGAGGGTTCTTTAGATTTAGGCCTGGTATCTTTCATTTTATCACTTTCTCTACCCTGACAATAGAGTACCTCATATAGCTTTGTGCTTTGATGTACAATCCATTCAAGGGACTTGTCACGGTCAAATTCACGGACCAATTGGGATATGATGTCTTTCTGTAGCCCATAGAAGTATGCAGTTTTAAACTCATTGGAATTTGAGTCAAAAGATACATCAAAGCGAGAGAATGCTCTTTTTAAGTCTTGTAAAAATTGGCGAGGGGATGTATTAGGTCCAGCAGTAATTGTGTACGCGACTTTCTTTGCCTCCTGCAATGACTGAAAAGGAGAAAAATGACGCCTAATTTCTTTTTCAAACTCCAGCCATGTCATATTCTGCTGTTCATTTAATCCCCTTATGATGCTGGCCGTCGGGGCATCTAAAGTTAAATGAAAATATTGTCTGTACTGTTCCCTAGGTATCTGGAGTGCTTTAAAAATGTCATGCACCGCTTCTAAGTGATCCTCAATGCAGCATTCACCTCCCTTTTTAAATGGTTTGATCAGGGCTTTAATGGATTTCATTATTTTTATGGGGCTACTTGTTGCAATACATGGAATTGCACTATTTTTTGAGTCAATCCTGTTTTCAGGTGTATGAGATTGGTGGCTGCCCCCAATGGGAGTATCAAATCCCCCAAGGGCGCTGCAACCAAGTTCAGTCACCGGCCCAGTCACTGGGGCACTAGCTCTTTGGGCAGAGCTAGAATTCACCTCCACTCCATTGAATGTGGTACCCTGCCGCCTCTCCTGGGACCTGGGAATGCACATTTGCTGTTCTAAGTCCTTACACTTTTTAAGGAGTCTGTTGGCTTCATCATGCAAATAATTATTTTCATCACTCATTTTATTAATCACCTCCTGCATTTCGCACATTTGCATTTGGCATTCATTGAACTCTTTATTTCTCTTGTCTCTTTCTTGGATCATTTTAATCATTTCTTGTTCTGCACTCTGGAGATCACCTTCTTTTTCACAATGTTCTTTTTGTAAAATCTGCATTTCTGAAACAACCTCATCTTTATCCTGCCTAATGTGATCCACGAAGGCTTTTAAGTGTGCCAATTCTTGCTCACTATCTTCAAATTGTTTCTTGCTTTTGGATAACTGAGTATCAAAGTCTCTGCATTTTAATTGCATGTCTTTTTGGCATACATCCAATTCTGCTCTCAACATTTCCTGATTTTTACTTGCCCCCTCTAATTCAGTCTTTAACCTGTTAATTAGCTGAGTATCATTCTCTTGCATTCGCAGGGACTTGTTTAAAATAAACCATATTTTGCCGCATAGCCGTATTAAACAGTCTTTCTCTGCACTTTTATCGGCTGCATTCAATAATCTTGTAAGGCAGACCTGAATTATGCTGCCTTCTGCAAAAATATTGTCTAGTTTTTCTTTCTGCACCTCACCCTGAATGCGGTTACTCCATTCTAACGTGCTATTCGAAGACCAATTCCCATGTGCAAATAACTTTGCCTCTAAATATTGCACTAGATCTGAGAATGTGGTTTCCCTTTGTGACATTCTGAAATTCGTTTTTAGTGGCACACTGCTATTATAAAATGGGTTCCCTTTAATGTGCAAATGGCAGTGTGAGACACGCTTGCCACGCCCAGTAGGTACTCTAGGATCACTTTCCCGGCCAACGCACCATAAATATTTAGGGTATTTTGTGGAGATTTGGGGCCTGACGGTATTTTATTACCGCCGAAAAATAACTTAGCAATAATCACTCTTTGTATTCAGATTTGGCCATGTGCAACAATAATACAATGGACATGCATTATTTCAGCACCCAGACCTGCATATTTGGTATACGTGGTTGGTGGTATTTTGGTGAGCATAATTCCCTTGTTTTATTTGTGGCCCCAATGTCCAGAATCCCTTATCTTTGCTTAGATTTTTCGTGTGATCACTAGAGAGACCTCAGACCTACATTTTAGGAATACCACATTTTCAGTGATAGTGTTGGTGTGCCACCATGGGCGAACTCACTGACTTATTTACGACAGAGAGCTATATATGGTAGTCTTGTGGTAATTTCCACTACCTTATATACGGTAGGGAGCTATGTTCAGAGAGTCTCTCTTCCCGTTGGCTCATGTACCTCCAACAAGCTATGCTACAGTCACTCACAATTATTCATACTGATTCTGACATGCACACATCTGTCTTAAAATGACCATTGCACTGTTTAAAAATCTCCCCACATCATCGGCATTGTAATGGTAAATAGTCAATACACCACCCGTCTGTTTTCAAATATTTTTCTGTATTATAAAAGTTGCATTTAAACACGATCTCATTCTTTACAGAAATAAATAAAATGGTACAGTAAAAGCATTGTTTATGACACACTGCAAAGAGAGTGGCGGAGAACAGAACTCAAATTGCAACATTAGCATTTGATTAAGGCATGCACAGGAATCCTACACTGACTGCATATTACCGTACACACTCAGCTCCCACACTTCTCATTACCTTATCTTTTTAGTTGTTCTCTTTGGCTGTTCTCTTTGTGAATGTGGCTCCCTTGGATTAACTCCAGCAAAAAGGAACGCTTGCCTTCTCAAACCGGGGTCATTGCCTGGAATTCTCAGCTTTTGCAGATAGGAACGCCTCAGCCAGTGGAAAGGTCCTTCTTTCAGCTCTCCCCAATCTCGACTGCCAAATCTTGACTGTAGCAGGACACAGGGATCTGCATTCAGTCAGGAGTCCCACAGCCAAGTCTTCTCCCCAGTAGTGCAGAAAAATGTCTGCCTGTCTTTTTCCCCGATACTGCCCACTAAAACTTTCATCTCAGCCCTCTGTATGACGTGTCCCAATGAAATCCATCATCTCTCATCCTCCTACTCTCAACAATAGCTTCGCTTATACATTTGCAATTGTTGCAAATCTGACTTCCTTCTTCCTGCAGTTACTGTGCACAAAAACACGGAGAAGCAGACAAAGAAGAGAAGAAAAAAAAAATCTGCGCACACATTTAAATGGCTTTCAGAGTATGCCTAATTCTGCAGTGGAGAACACATTTTATTAGTGGGTTATGTTAAATAAGGTTTTATTAGTCAGGTTAATGGTTAATAGGTTAGCTGTTAATTTTCAAATGTGTCTCTCGCACCATAGGCATTTCAGGTGAAAAATAGTGTGCATTTTTAAATGAGCACGTGTGCTTTTAACTGTAAAAATAGATTTGCATCTTATATGTTAAAATCGTTTTTGACTGAATAGCCTGTCTTTCCTTGTTAATCTGGTAACCCATATAGCAATGCACCGCACCCTTGTGGTGGTGCTGCGAAAAAAAATTGCTACCTGTGCAGTAGTGCTGTACTCTGTGCTGTTTGCTACCTGTGTAGTAGTGCTGTACTCTGTGCTGTTTGCTACCTGTGCAGTAGTGCTGTACTCTGTACTGTAACACGCCAAATATCCTTACAGATTTAATCATTCCTTTTAGAATATAACTCCCTCTGAATAATTTCCCTTGGATACATACCTATGTAACTGTTTCATTCACAAACAGGTGAGCACCCTCTTAAAAGACTTGTTTAACTCTCCCCCTCTGATACATGTTGGCATCCATCAGAAAAGCGGTGTCAGCTTCCCTCCACAGCCTGGTTCCCTTCTTTCTGTATGTGAGCCTGCGTGCAGACTTCCCCACTGAAGAAGGCAGTGGACTTCAACTCTAGGTAGGCCTCTCTTATGGTTCCCTTATATTCATCTAATAAAGGTCCAAAAGCAAAGGCAATAGAAGGCAATCTATTCTCCTTTCTGTTGTCATCAATTCTCCTTTCCCTCCTTCCTCTTCATCTGTCAGTGAGAGAGCATGTGTTTGTCCTCAGAATCTAGGGGTTTTATAGGGCAGACACCAAAACCCTTTGAGATGCGTATACTTTCTCTAATCTAATTGGTCAATATATGTGATTGGACAGTGTTTCAAACGTGACAACAAACTAATGAAAATTTGCAATCAACATTTCATCTGAGTCCATCAGTTCATAAAATGTTCCACATTTGCCTTCTCAGTTGAAGTGGCATTACTTTAAGTTTAAATTTTCCAAGTCAATTAAAAACAACGAAATAAAACAACTAACTAAAACAAATAATTAATATAACAAATTAAAATAAATAATTAAAATAATAAATACGTGGAACTTCATATGCCGGAACTTTTGTTTTGTCTCTTTTGGTATGTCCCGACCAGCGATGTTATTCGGTTCATTCAAGTACTCTTTCATCTTGGCAATCTTGAATCCACAGTAGTCATCTCTTTTGGCATTCCGGTTATTTTGTCTTCACCTCCACCTGGAGGCAGGCATCTTTTGGTCTTCATCCAGGGGACTCCAGGACTCCATCGTCTCCCGTGGCCTCTGATCCCGGAACCTCCGACCAAATAATGTTAATTGTCTAAATCAAAATAGAAAATAAACAGATTAAGTACATAGCACAATACTAACTTCATCCTTTTGCCAAAAATAAAACATGCTTGGTAAAAATATTTCATTTTTTTTTTTTTTTTCTGAAATTAAACACAAGTTAAAAGAAAACAAGCAGATATTCAATATTTAACACACTTTCTCTCTGCACACCAACCATGAGCTTCCATTATATGTGCATTTATTTATTTATTTATATTTATTTATATTATATTTTACATATACTACAGTGTTTATGTGCCATCATAACAATCAACTTTTTAACTTCTTTGTCACTGCCTCCTGATTGTACCCATTTATTTTCTCTTTTTGTGTTCAAGGGATTTTATCTGTTTCTACATGCTCAAGCCGCCTGATCTCATGTCTGGGATGGCATGGTTTGATTTGATTTACATGGACAAACTGCTCTATTGCTGTTTCACCTTCATTTTTCAAAATTTTATACACTACAGGAGAGACCTTATCTATAATCCGAAATGGCCCCTGCCAGGCTGCTAGAAATTTAGAATTTTTCTGTTTACTTTTTCCAAAATGAAACTTGTACACCTGATCCCCTACACTGTATTCCTTTGCTGATGTCTTTTTATCATAATATGACTTTGCACTGTCAGCAGCTCTTTCCAGATTTCTCTGCACAAAAGCAAATGCATGTTGCAAATGCCTCCTCAGTTCATCAATATATTCATGAACTGTGGATGCACTCACTAGAGTTTGCTCATGTGTTCTGTATAGTAGGTGTTGTGGTAACACCATTTTCCTACCTGTTAAGACCTCATGGGGGCTAACACCTGTTGCTTTGGCAGGAGTCGATCTGATTGCATCAAAACCAATGGTAAACGTAAATCCCAGCTGGAACCTGCTTCTGCCACAAATTTCTTTAAAATATCCACAACAGACCTATTGCTTCTTTCAACTGTACCTGAAGACGCCACCCGATATGCGATATGTAGTTTCCTTTTTACACCTAGTATTTGCCATACCTTACTCATTAGAGTACTTGTGAAATGACTTCCTCTGTCTGACTCAATTCTTTGTGGCAACCCAAACCTTGAGAACACATGGTTCACCAGCAATGTGGCTGCTGTTTGCGCACTACAATCTGGTGCAGGAATGCATTCAATCCACTTTGACATCAAACATACCACACTCAAAATATAACGGTGTCCCCTGCTCGACCTTTTTAAAGGACCTACATAGTCTATTTGCAAATCTGACCATGGGAGAGTTAGGCCTCTTTTCATCAATGGTGCACTATGCATTGGTGAAGCAGGTTTAAATTGGGCGCATACTAGACATCCTCTAGTATATAATTCCACATCTTGGGACATATGTGGCCAGTAAGCATAATCTTTTAATATTTCTAATGTTTTTTGTGAACCTCTATGGCCTGCAGTTATGGCATCATGTGCATGGTGTAGCATCAGTCCTCTGAATGAAAGGGGTACTACCCACTGTATTTGTCCTGTTATGGACTCTCTAATCATGAGTCCATCCTGTAATCTGATTCGTGTTTTGTTCTTTAATAACACCCTCAACTCTTCTTTTCCCATACAATCATTTTCTGTTAAAGGATTTTGTTCAGGATCTATCAAATGATTATAATAGATTCCCAAAATTTGATAATTCTTTTGTGCCTCAATCAAATCTTGGTCTGGCGTGTCATGACTCCACTGCACCACCGGTTGATCTACCTCCTTTGGTGCTTTAGAACGTGTGACTGCATCAATTTGTATTTCACCCATTTAATAATCAATAGGTAGCAATTCTCCCATCACGGCCCCAATCTTAGCCAGGTGGTCTGCCTTATCATTTCCCTCCTTATCCTCTCCTGGTGTTTTTAAATGCCCACGAATTTTTCTCCAGTATATTGTTAAATTATTTTCTGACACCAATTTGTCTATGGCTTGTATCATTTTTCCATGTTTAAGTGGCTTTTTGTTGTATGTAACCATGCCTCTTGCTTTCCAACCAGGCAAATACTCCACAAAGCTATTCCGTGCAGTCACCAGGACAATTTCACTGAACTTTTTATCAACTGCAGTAGCAATTGCTTTATAAATGGCTGCCAATTCCGCCACCTGACTGCTCCTATCTCCAATCCTCATCCCTATACTGGGAACGCCTTCACATTTCAACCAGACATTTCCTATTCCTGCCACTAATTGTTTATTACTGTCATTTTCAATGTGAAAAGCACAACCATCCACATATACAGTTGGCAAATCCTTGCATGTTTTTTCATCAAAAGCTTTGTGTGATGATTGTTCAAATTCCTGCAAACTAGTTTCCACTTCCATTTCATTTGGTATTTGTTCAGCTGCACAGTCATGTAAGTCAGCTAACCCTTGAGCAATTGGGCTCTTTTTATTTTGTCCATATCTCACTTCTACGGGAAAACCTTGTAATGCCAGCGTCCATGAAGTGATTCTGGATTGCGCTAGATTGCCTGATCTAATTCTTTTACTCTCTAAAAATTGCAAAGGTTGATGATTTGTTTCAATAATCACCTTTTCTCCCTGAACAATGGGACGGAAATGTTGTAGCGCCCACACAGTGGTTAATAGGGCCTTTTCACATTCATTAAATTTCATTTCAACTTGGGAAAATGCCTTACTTGCATATGCAATGGTTTTGTGATTCAAATCGTGTTTTTGTGATAATACTGCTGACATACAATGTTCAGAAAAACCTATTTCTATAAAGAAATCCCTGTCCTTTATGGGGTATGCTAAACATGGTGCCTTTACAAGACATTCCTTCAATCTAGCCACTGCATCAGACTGCTCTCTTTCCCATCTCCAGGGAGTATCTAGTTTAAGCAGTTTAGTCAATGGTTGAGTGATTTCTGCATAATTCTCAATAAATTTTCTGTTATAGCCTGTCATCCCTAATAAACTTTTTACTCCTTTCACATGTTTAGGATCTTTTAATCTTTGTATGGCCTCTATTTTCTTCCTTTGTGGATTTAGCCCATGTTCAGTCACTTCATGCCCTAGAAAGTTCACTTTTTTCTTGCACCATTGTGCTTTTTGCAAAGATACTTTGGCGCCTGCTTTCTTCAATTGGCCAAGTACATGTCTTATTTCATCAAAATGGCTTTTCAGGCTTTCATTTTTTATCAGGACATCATCCACATAAACTATTGTTCCTCTTTCCGCTGCATCCGGCATGGACTTTCTCAAAAATATGCCAAATTCACTCCCACTATTGATGTACCCGAACGGAGCTCTACGCCAGGCATATTGAGTCCTGTCAAAGGTAAAGGAAAATAAGTGTTGTATCTCCTCTGCCAATGGCACACACCAATATCCAGATGTGAGATCTAATGTGGTAAATACATTTGAACCATGTATCTGAGCTAGGCCCTGATCAATGAATGGTAGTGGCCATCTAGATACTGGTACTCTTTTATTTAACTCTCTTAAGTCTGCACACAGCCGCCATTGACCATTTGGCTTTAACACACCTAAAATAGGCGTATTGGATGTGCTATGAATGGGCCTGATTATTCCCCGTGATTCCAAATTTTTAATAATCTCTGCCAATGATTCTAAACATGCCAGCGGTAGTCTATACTGGCGTACAAACACTGGATTTCTGCTACAACCTTCTGGTAGTGTGGCCACATGTAAATCAGTTAAACCACAATCATAAGCATCTTTTGCAAATACATCCTTAAACTCCATAAATATTTCCCTCAGATTGTTTCGATCCTCATCGCTGTCACATGCATCCGCTAAGGAGATCTGCTCTTCTACCATTCTGGAAAATTCTGGAAACTCTTCTGGTAAAGGAATCTCAGCGCTTTCCTCTAACTGTGTGGCTGTGTCTTTTTGTAGAGCTGCCACTTTTAAATATTTTGGCATATCAGCTTCCACTTCAATGGGCTGATTTCTTGTTTCATTTTCATTTAAATTAAATATTATGCAATCCTCTTGATGGCAGCACACTGTCTCATTTGAATTATAAGGATACACAGAATGAATTTTAAATATTCCTTTGGGCTGAGAGTCCAGGTGTTCTGGCAACTCGCCCTTGGCATCTACATATTTTTCAGGAATATTCCCAATCACCATGTTATTTAAATCTGCCGTATAATGTGATTTTTGTATGGCCATTCCTAATGGGGAGTTTTCCTCTAAATGAATATCCTGACAACCTTTATTATTTACCATGATTTTTACAGATCCCTCACCAATGTCTACCAATGGAATGTATTCATAATCCGGGCCTTGCTGTTTTATGGATTCATTCAGGCATACAAATGCATCAGAGCCTTTCATCTGCTGTCCATTTTTGCATTTCAGTGTTATTGTAAACTGTTTTGTAAATGCAGGAATAATAGTATTTTTCCTCATTTGTAATTCGACTGCATAAGGAACCAGTTGTGCACAATGATAAGCCCTTCTTTTGTCTTCAAATTCAGGTGCCGGACCACCTAGGCGTGACCATATTTTTTGATTAAGGAAATCTAACACCATACACATTCTGTGCATGATGTCATTGCCCATGTAAATTTCATTTTGTGCTCCACTCACTATCCATACATTATGGTAAATTGTTTTCTGCCCAATGCTAATTTTAAGCATGCATCTGCCTGCAATTCGGTTTTCAAAGTCTGGACTGTCCAACCCAGAAACATATTGGTTTTTAATCCTATATTTCGGGATTTCTTCCCTCTCCATAATTTTTTGCAACAATTTCTCATTAATGAAACTCCTTTCATGTTCAAGTGCTAAAGTGGCTTTTATTGTTTTAAGAGAATCATTTATACCAACATGAACCCATGGTTGCTCATCTTCCATGTGTATTTCTGCCAGAGTGGTAATGTGTTTTTCTGAATCTGTTTTAGGAATAATATTCTGTTTGCATGTTTTCTCTTTTAAATAGAAACGTAATGTGTGCTCATCTATGGCAGTCTGCCAATCTTTCCTTGGGTCCAAGTATATTTGTACAGGTAGTTTTTCATTGTCGCTCTGCATTTTGTTTGACACGTTAATATAACAGTGACACTAGGTATGCAGCTATTCTGGAGATATACCTCCACAGCATCATTTGTTTTGGCAACGGTGTGACATTCATTTATATTGCTGTTTTGTGATTTTAGTTTCTTAGGCCTCAATGGTTTTTTGGTTAAGGACCACAGCACTCCATTCACCCCATCTATGAGAGGAGACAATCTTTTCAGGCAATCTGTCCCCATCAGAAATGGAATTTCACAAATAGATGTGATCAATACCTCTTGTTTCATTCTGTGCTTTCCTATTTTTATGTCAACCTCAGTTACACCTATGATGGGCACCTCCTCCCCATTAAAGTTATGCACTGGGCCTTGATTTGCCTTCACTGTGATCTGACTCTGTGGAGGCCTCCCTTCATTGATACTCTTTACCAGCTCCTTGGACATAATTGTGGCCTGTGCGCCAGTGTCAATCATAGCGAAGGTGTGGCATTTTTCTTCTACAGTGATGGGTGCATAATATCTGTCCTCAACTTCCTCTAATACACATAAGAAATGTGAATTCTTACTGATTTCAGGGCTCACCTTTCTCAGATCTTTTTCACTTTTGGCTAAGCACATTGGTAAATGAAAAGACATTTTTCCCTCCTTTTTACCCATTTCTGTGCGAGATATTTTATTCATTTCTCCATGTTCAGAGGTTTTTTGGAGTGTGGCCACTGTTCGCCCATCCATCTGGGTAACATCAGAGACCACATTACAACCTTCCAACTGAACATGTGTAACAACATCATTCAGCAATTTGTCATTTTTTAATTCTGTGCATTTGTGATCATTTAGTGTAATACCAGCCCTTTCAGCCTCTTCAAAAACATGTGGCTCAAAGAATTCTTCAGGTGATTGACTTGTACCCTCCTTGTGAGTATTTCCTTTTTCTGTCTGTGTTTGGTCATTGTTTTGCTTGCCCAGGGAAGGAGCTATGGCATCCCCACTTACTCCCTGTTCACTGGTATTCCCCATGCATGAGTCATTTTTCTTAAATCTGTTCCTTTGTTCTTTTGGAATTCCTAATGTTTCTTTTTCATTTGTGCAAATCTTTACTGTTTTATTTAGCTCTAAGTTAAACCGTACCTCTTTTTTAGAAGTATTTGCACTTTCTATCACAATTTCATTTACTGGTACTTTCATTTTTAATCCATTAGGCATCTCAGAGTCGTTATGCAAAATTATATCAGAGCAATCTGTCATTTTGGCACTGCGATTATCATGAGTACTTAGTCACTTTTCGGAAGCCCCCCAGTCATTGCTATGGCCATCAGCCCCCTCTTTGGAAGGTTGTTTTTGCGCTGTATAGAGCTTTCCTATTTGCTCAGCTAACATTTTCACTTGGGCCTCAAGGCACTGGAACCTTTCCATCTCTCTAGGATCCTCTTTCTGTGGCCTAGGTCGATATTGGTTGTTTTCCCCCTGATTGGATCTATTCTGATACCTCTCAGGTGATTGATGCCGGTTGGGATGGTTTCTGAACTCTTGATTCATTTGTGGAGGGGAGCGGGTTGCACCCATCCTTTGATTATAGTCCCCTGGTGGGGAATCATTGTACTGGCGTGGACTGTAGTTCACGTTTTGCCTCATGTCCTGTCTCTCAGATTGTGGGTACTGGCCCCTATGTTGATTTCCATTATCAGTAAATCGATCCACATATCGGGGCCTATCCTGATTACCATATATCATGGTGTTGGGATCAAACCTACTCTGTGTCCCCAATGACTGGTAGGGACCATCATTTCTTTGATCTTGATTTTGTCTCTGGTTATTGTTCATACCTGCCATATCAGGCCGATATCCTACCCGGGGTCTATCCCCTAAATACCTAGGGCTGATGTAGTTCTCTCTATTATAGGATCATGTGTTTGGAACATTGGTACAGGAAATGGCGATCTTTGTTGATTACCCCTTTGTTCAGGTGTCACATTATTTTTACCTTGACTTTGAGCAGACTCAAGGGACATTTTGGCTGACCTGATTTCCATTACTGTGGCTGAGGGTTCTTTAGATTTAGGCCTGGTATCTTTCATTTTATCACTTTCTCTACCCTGACAATAGAGTACCTCATATAGCTTTGTGCTTTGATGTACAATCCATTCAAGGGACTTGTCACGGTCAAATTCACGGACCAATTGGGATATGATGTCTTTCTGTAGCCCATAGAAGTATGCAGTTTTAAACTCATTGGAATTTGAGTCAAAAGATACATCAAAGCGAGAGAATGCTCTTTTTAAGTCTTGTAAAAATTGGCGAGGGGATGTATTAGGTCCAGCAGTAATTGTGTACGCGACTTTCTTTGCCTCCTGCAATGACTGAAAAGGAGAAAAATGACGCCTAATTTCTTTTTCAAACTCCAGCCATGTCATATTCTGCTGTTCATTTAATCCCCTTATGATGCTGGCCGTCGGGGCATCTAAAGTTAAATGAAAATATTGTCTGTACTGTTCCCTAGGTATCTGGAGTGCTTTAAAAATGTCATGCACCGCTTCTAAGTGATCCTCAATGCAGCATTCACCTCCCTTTTTAAATGGTTTGATCAGGGCTTTAATGGATTTCATTATTTTTATGGGGCTACTTGTTGCAATACATGGAATTGCACTATTTTTTGAGTCAATCCTGTTTTCAGGTGTATGAGATTGGTGGCTGCCCCCAATGGGAGTATCAAATCCCCCAAGGGCGCTGCAACCAAGTTCAGTCACCGGCCCAGTCACTGGGGCACTAGCTCTTTGGGCAGAGCTAGAATTCACCTCCACTCCATTGAATGTGGTACCCTGCCGCCTCTCCTGGGACCTGGGAATGCACATTTGCTGTTCTAAGTCCTTACACTTTTTAAGGAGTCTGTTGGCTTCATCATGCAAATAATTATTTTCATCACTCATTTTATTAATCACCTCCTGCATTTCGCACATTTGCATTTGGCATTCATTGAACTCTTTATTTCTCTTGTCTCTTTCTTGGATCATTTTAATCATTTCTTGTTCTGCACTCTGGAGATCACCTTCTTTTTCACAATGTTCTTTTTGTAAAATCTGCATTTCTGAAACAACCTCATCTTTATCCTGCCTAATGTGATCCACTAAGGCATTTAAGTGTGCCAATTCTTGCTCACTATCTTCAAATTGTTTCTTGCTTTTGGATAACTGAGTATCAAAGTCTCTGCATGTTAATTGCATGTCTTTTTGGCATACATCCAATTCTGCTCTCAACATTTCCTGATTTTTACTTGCCCCCTCTAATTCAGTCTTTAACCTGTTAATTAGCTGAGTATCATTCTCTTGCATTCGCAGGGACTTGTTTAAAATAAACCATATTTTGCCGCATAGCCGTATTAAACAGTCTTTCTCTGCACTTTTATCGGCTGCATTCAATAATCTTGTAAGGCAGACCTGAATTATGCTGCCTTCTGCAAAAATATAGTCTAGTTTTTCTTTCTGCACCTCACCCTGAATGCGGTTACTCCATTCTAACGTGCTATTCGAAGACCAATTCCCATGTGCAAATAACTTTGCCTCTAAATATTGCACTAGATCTGAGAATGTGGTTTCCCTTTGTGACATTCTGAAATTCGTTTTTAGTGGCACACTGCTATTATAAAATGGGTTCCCTTTAATGTGCAAATGGCAGTGTGAGACACGCTTGCCACGCCCAGTAGGTACTCTAGGATCACTTTCCCGGCCAACGCACCATAAATATTTAGGGTATTTTGTGGAGATTTGGGGCCTGACGGTATTTTATTACCGCCGAAAAATAACTTAGCAATAATCACTCTTTGTATTCAGATTTGGCCATGTGCAACAATAATACAATGGACATGCATTATTTCAGCACCCAGACCTGCATATTTGGTATACGTGGTTGGTGGTATTTTGGTGAGCATAATTCCCTTGTTTTATTTGTGGCCCCAATGTCCAGAATCCCTTATCTTTGCTTAGATTTTTCGTGTGATCACTAGAGAGACCTCAGACCTACATTTTAGGAATACCACATTTTCAGTGATAGTGTTGGTGTGCCACCATGGGCAAAGTCACTGACTTATTTACGACAGAGAGCTATATATGGTAGTCTTGTGGTAATTTCCACTACCTTATATACGGTAGGGAGCTATGTTCAGAGAGTCACTCTTCCCGTTGGCTCATGTACCTCCAACAAGCTATGCTACAGTCACTCACAATTATTCATACTGATTCTGACATGCACACATCTGTCTTAAAATGACCATTGCACTGTTTAAAAATCTCCCCACATCATCGGCATTGTAATGGTAAATAGTCAATACACCACCCGTCTGTTTTCAAATATTTTTCTGTATTATAAAAGTTGCATTTAAACACGATCTCATTCTTTACAGAAATAAATAAAATGGTACAGTAAAAGCATTGTTTATGACACACTGCAAAGAGAGTGGCGGAGAACAGAACTCAAATTGCAACATTAGCATTTGATTAAGGCATGCACAGGAATCCTACACTGACTGCATATTACCGTACACACTCAGCTCCCACACTTCTCATTACCTTATCTTTTTAGTTGTTCTCTTTGGCTGTTCTCTTTGTGAATGTGGCTCCCTTGGATTAACTCCAGCAAAAAGGAACGCTTGCCTTCTCAAACCGGGGTCATTGCCTGGAATTCTCAGCTTTTGCAGATAGGAACGCCTCAGCCAGTGGAAAGGTCCTTCTTTCAGCTCTCCCCAATCTCGACTGCCAAATCTTGACTGTAGCAGGACACAGGGATCTGCATTCAGTCAGGAGTCCCACAGCCAAGTCTTCTCCCCAGTAGTGCAGAAAAATGTCTGCCTGTCTTTTTCCCTGATACTGCCCACTAAAACTTTCATCTCAGCCCTCTGTATGACGTGTCCCAATGAAATCCATCATCTCTCATCCTCCTACTCTCAACAATAGCTTCGCTTATACATTTGCAATTGTTGCAAATCTGACTTCCTTCTTCCTGCAGTTACTGTGCACAAAAACACGGAGAAGCAGACAAAGAAGAGAAGAAAAAAAAATCTGCGCACACATTTAAATGGCTTTCAGAGTATGCCTAATTCTGCAGTGGAGAACACATTTTATTAGTGGGTTATGTTAAATAAGGTTTTATTAGTCAGGTTAATGGTTAATAGGTTAGCTGTTAATTTTCAAATGTGTCTCTCGCACCATAGGCATTTCAGGTGAAAAATAGTGTGCATTTTTAAATGAGCACGTGTGCTTTTAACTGTAAAAATAGATTTGCATCTTATATGTTAAAATCGTTTTTGACTGAATAGCCTGTCTTTCCTTGTTAATCTGGTAACCCATATAGCAATGCACCGCACCCTTGTGGTGGTGCTGCGAAAAGAAATTGCTACCTGTGCAGTAGTGCTGTACTCTGTGCTGTTTGCTACCTGTGTAGTAGTGCTGTACTCTGTGCTGTTTGCTACCTGTGCAGTAGTGCTGTACTCTGTACTGTAACACGCCAAATATCCTTACAGATTTAATCATTCCTTTTAGAATATAACTCCCTCTGAATAATTTCCCTTGGATACATACCTATGTAACTGTTTCATTCACAAACAGGTGAGCACCCTCTTAAAAGACTTGTTTAACTCTCCCCCTCTGATACATGTTGGCATCCATCAGAAAAGCGGTGTCAGCTTCCCTCCACAGCCTGGTTCCCTTCTTTCTGTATGTGAGCCTGCGTGCAGACTTCCCCACTGAAGAAGGCAGTGGACTTCAACTCTAGGTAGGCCTCTCTTATGGTTCCCTTATATTCATCTAATAAAGGTCCAAAAGCAAAGGCAATAGAAGGCAATCTATTCTCCTTTCTGTTGTCATCAATTCTCCTTTCCCTCCTTCCTCTCCATCTGTCAGTGAGTGAGCATGTGTTTGTCCTCAGAATCTAGGGGTTTTATAGGGCAGACACCACAACCCTTTGAGATGTGTATACTTTGTCTAATCTAATTGGTCAATATATGTGATTGGACAGTGTTTCAAACGTGACAACAAACTAAACCAACCACTCCGTAGTCATCCATCAGCATATAAATGAGGGGGGGAAGTTTGATGTGAGTAACTTTAAAACCCAGTTTCCCTCCCATTTGATGTGATGTCATCTTGAAGAGTTCTGAATTAAACAGTAGGAACTTTCTAAAACAACATATTCCACACATGTGATCATGCAATGAATCATTCATCAGGTTGCTCTCACTTAGGGGAATCAAATAAGTCAAGTTTCATCTCGACGTGACCTATGGTGGATGAGTTATACATTTTGACTTTTTACTCACTAATACTTTTACACAAGCACTTTTTTCCATCTCAAAGTAACAGGCCCGCCAACACTTTCTCAAGGATATATGAATCAATAATGGTCATCATTTCCGCCCAAAACCATCCACATTCAGCTAATTTGTATAACTCACATACATCATTTTATATCCCTCTGATAGGGCCTTTCAAACTTATTATTATTATTTTTTTTAAGTAAGTCTTTAGGACATTCTGTACAATAAATACATGCATATTAATGATGCATTTATAAAATATTACAGTACCTCTACAGTTGATCTGCCCAGTAACAGATCATCTGGTGTCCCACACTGTTAGTTGGGGACTATGGCATTTATGACTCCTGAGAATGCCCGGTCATGGTGAAAGGTCTTCGTTGTTAAGCTGCAAGGGATGTTTTAATGGCTTCAGTTCCACCTCCTTGAGTGATTCCAGCCACATCCTATCACTCAGGGCAGATTTGCAGACTGGACATGTGTCAGCTGTTCCATTTTGAAGGGTCTGGCAGATATCAGGATGTGATTACAGGAGAGGAGACTGCTTCAGGGTGGTTAATTATTGTATATTTAAGGTATTCTTGCAAAAGCCTGATGTCACATGGAAGTTGTAACTAGCCGGGCAGCCTTGGTTTTTATTACTCGTGCATGTCTCTATGAACCATGATCCATGCAGTCATAATATTTTTCATGGTGAGATTCTAAGGCCAGTGTACACACCTCTTTCATAGAAAAGCAAGCCAAATGTGCTATGTCTTGCTGAGGGACATCAGGAAAATGTCATTTGCTTTACAGTCCCCAACGCAGACTTGAAAAGTCATTTTATTGTCCATGTAGTAATTGTCACATTAAAAATGAACACCATTATAACTTTTTCTTTGCAAACAAATGCCTACCCAAAGATCCACATTTTTGAAATTTCCGTATGTCTCTTTCTGAAAAGTTGATTCCCAGGCCTGTAAAGGAAAAATATACGCAATGCAATGCCCAAACAGGTCTTTAAATGTCTATCAAATGTTGTACTTTTATCTCGGATTGGGCTGTTTTCCATTTTAATAAAAGTCGCAGGATGATTTCTGGTACTTGGAAATATTTATCTCCGACTTCGTCACTTACTTAGTACATACATTCTGACTGCAGATGGTCTGCATGCATTGCACATTTCCTCACATGTGTGTTTTTCAGATGCTGTCTGTGGGCTGGAGCTCACATGTATGTTCACTTTTAAAATTGAGCTTTTCTTTCTTGTGATTCTTGTCTTCAGTATATATTTCCCTATAACAAGTTGCTCCTTCAAAAACGCTTTCATTGAAAGCACTGGATTAGAGTTTCTCCTACTTCCTCACCTCAATGAAACTCAACTCGCTGTTTGGGGTTGACAGATACATTTGCTCAAGAAAACAGCTAGAAAGTTCTAGAACCAAACTGTCTGTCTTGGTCTATTGAAGAGCACTCTATAATCAAATGGTCCATGAGATCTCTTGAGATCTCTTGAGACATGATGTGCAAGGATCACAAATCAGAGGACCTTTTATTCCTCAAATCCTTACATTGCAGATGGCAGACCTTGCAAGGAGGTGGGATTGAAGTTGTGAGGGACAATTGCTTCCTGAAAGGGGCAGTTTACAAATCTAGTGACCCATTGAACGGGGGTCTTAATATAGTCTTTAAAGAGGGAAGCAGGAACATTATCACCCTCACATGTTGTTGGTTTCATCTTGGCTACAATGTCAATAATTTCTCTTTCTGAGACCTCTTCAAAGACAAAAGAAGGGCACTCTTAACAAAGGGGGAGAGGGGGCAGAGCAGGCAGTCAACTCCTCTAGAATGTGTTCCGGCCTAATCTGAGCTAGAATATGTTACTTGTGATGGTGAATTTTCTGGGTGAAACCATTGTGAATGCGCTGACACCAAGCGTCATCCATGATGATAGCTGATTCAACCACAGTTCCACTTAACTCTTTTAATACTGGAAACATTTATTTGGATCTTGATGTTGCCATCATTATTCTACCATGAAAATTAGTTTCTGTAGCTTTAAAAACTCTAGCTTTAAAAAGCCTGCCTCTGAGCTTATAGCTCTGCAGGGAGGCGCTGGACGGTAATTTCCGCCATTTACACTCTGCTTTTCATTTAGCTGCCCTAGTAACAAGAACATCAGACCAAAACAAATGATTATATTTAATCGATGTTCACTGGTTCACAAGTCTCCTGGGAGCTAGTGTATCAAAGGCCTGATTGGTTGCTGATCTAAAATCGTGTATTGTCTGCCAGCCAAATATTATCCTCCAGATACAGTAATAGTGGAGCCACTAAGGGCTCAAAGCCCTCCTGCGTAAACTTCCGACCTAATACGGCCAATACTTTGCCCATCTGAGGCTTTATATTTAAAGAAAGCAATACCTCAAAAGAGAAAGAGAAGTGATCGGACCAGATACAGTTCTTTATCAAAATGTCAGATACTTGCTGATATTTTTATAGAACCAAGTCCAATGTGGTTCCAATTTTGTAGGTTGAAGATTTAACATGTTGGTCAAAACCTATGGACTGAAGAGTTTGTATTTATTACACCACCACCATTGCATAAGCCTTTTTGGAGATGTGTGAAGCTATGAATATGTTCTTTATCAACATGATCGATACCAACAGTTTACACATTGAGGGCTACAAATCTGCCTACCCCATCCATATATACCCCTTTTGGATGTTCAACTCAAGCCAACTTCTCTCCCCTCTTGCCCGATGACCTCTCATAAATGATTGCATCCTTAAAACTGATCTATTACACTGATGACATCCTCCCGGCCACCGTCCTTAAAATATTTCCTGGTACTGCCATTACTGTCCTTTTTATTATAGTCAGCACTTCTCTTCGATGGTGCATTTCTAGACACCCGATAACAGGGCTTACATGCCTACTCTTGAACAAACTCACAATCAACCTGAAGAGCTGACAAACTACCAGATATTTGCTGGCCTCCCATTCTTTTGCTACGTCATAGAGGAAATAGTTGCTAACCAAATACTCACAAATGTGGAGCCACTCCGTCTGTTCCAAAATTACCAATCCAAGTTCCACCCCAAATGCAGCAAAAAAACTGCCACCATCCATGTGGTCATTGATGCCGTCAGATTATCAACAAATGAGATTGTGCCTGCTAGTACATCCAGATCTCTCGCTATGTTCGACATGCTCGACCATCACACACTACTCACCCTCCTAACACGCATCACAGTCTTCTCTGACACCATCCTATATTTGCTCACATCCTACCTTTCTGGTAGACACCAGGCAGCCATTTGTGTGGTCCCTCAGGATCCATTTTCTCCCCAGTCATCTTTGACCTCTATATTAAACTGCTGGGCTGACTCATAGATGACACCAACATCACACTACATCATCACGCATATAATACAAGTTGTGCATAAAAGCAAAGGGCCTACAAGCTATCGCTCCTCTTTGCTCATGTCTTGCAACCATTCAAATGTGGATGGCAAGGGCAAACTTTTTTTTCTCCAATTTTTTAAAATTATTTTCTTAAACAGTATACAGCTCTTTTAGACATCAGGGAAACAAACAGTGAGAAACCATATTCCATACATTGCGCTACCACCTCCACATCCCATTCAATGTATTGTCTGGCCCTCTTTGTCAGATTTCTACCAGTTATGGGTCTGCGCTCCAGACTTTGACAATCCATCGATGGTTTTTTTCCAGCTGGACTGCGGGTTGTTTCTCCCCCAATGCAGGATATTTGCTACTTCAGGGTCTCCCCACTTTCAATATCTCCTATTCATCCCTCATTTGTCCCGTTCCGATTTCTTGCATTGGTCTGCTCAAGCGCATGCCCCGGCATACACCTATGGCCATATGCCCCTAACTGAGTACCAGACCCTTGTCCCCCTGAACCCTCCCGTCCCCCAACTCTCTCTGTTAACAACCCCCAAGCTCCCCTAACCCCAGGCCCCCAGGCCAAAGTACTGCTTCTCCCCTTTGTTCCTTGTGGTGCCCACCTTCCACGTGCATAGGTGCGCGTCCCTCCTCTGGTGCTGCTCCCAACACCTTCCCTATACTCTTTCTGCATTTGCTACACTACGCCCCCTATGGTAGCCTCAGGTCTTGTGTGGTTGCTAGCTCATCCAATCACAGACACCAGTTCATTTCCATAGCGCCTTCCCCTTCCGGGGCTCTGAATAGGTGCAGATATTCTACTTCCGCTAACCCCACCGACGTCTCTCATGTAACCATAGCCGTATTGATGGACCCGTTCCCTTCTTACACTCAATCGCGATCCTCCTCTTAGCTAGTATGAAGAGGAATATAGCAATAATGTTTTGATTAATGTGTTGTTTCGCCCACGGTAGGAGTCCCCATAGATACACTTCATGCAAGCCATCACAACTTCCCCCCAACAGGTTGTTCACTTTGCGTACCACCTCCTCCCAGTATTTGGCCACCACTGGGCAGCTCCAAACCATATGCCAGAAGCTGGCATGCTCCTCATTACAGCGCGTGCAATTGCGCGGTGCCGTGTGGTTTATTGCGTGTATCCTTTCCGGTGTTAGGTATACCCTATGTAGGTAATAGAATTGTGTGAGCTGGAACCTCGCATTCCTGGATACCTTTGTAACCTGCTCCCACATCCGAACCCACTTCTCCTCTGAGATAGGCTCCCCCACATCTCTTTCCCACCACTCCTTAACTGTTAGTTCCCCATCTCCCCTGGCTGCTTGCCATACTCTATATATTCTCGACACTCTGCTCCTACCCTCGCTCAATCCCAGTAGCGTCTGCATCGCCATATGCTCCTCCGGTTCCTCTGGGATGCTAGCCCATAGTGCTGCCATTCGTCTGACCATGTTGGTGTATGTGAGGAAGTGGCCTTTTGATATTTGGTATTTTTGACTCCATTCCTCAAATGTCTGCAGCTTCCCATGCACAAATAAATCAACCAACATGGTGTATTGTTAGTCAGTGGGCCCCATTAGGAGTATGGCGGTTAGGCAACAACGGCACCGGTATAGTTACCGGCACCGTTGTTACGGTACCGCCATAATAGGAGTTCTGCACGAGGGTGCCCTTGCAGCTACCTAGTCTGACCAGGTGGCTGTACCGGCACCCGCAAGCAGAACTTGATGGTAGCAATGGTACCGTTATGAACGGTACCGCTGCTACCATCCTCCCCATTCCCATTGAGCCCTATGGGGGCTCAAATGGGAATGGGGCGGTACCGGTTCCAGCACCTGCGCAAGGGGAATTACCGGGTCCGCCGAAGTCGGAATGACCCAGTGATTCCCCTCTCGTGGATGTCAGAGCCGGATGCAATTGTGGGGGTAGCCTTGCCAGTAAAACCGGTAAGGCTACCTCGAACCTCGTAATAGGCTCAGTGTCTTGAAAAACCACTGTGTATCCCTTCCCTCCTATAGGGCCCGAGAGTAGTTCCACTCCCTGTCTGTAACTACCAAACCTGCTAGTTCCCCTTCTGACACCGTCTGCTATCGTGCTCTTGCTTGCAGTTGCACGCAAGTAAAATATAGTTTGAAATCTGTCATATTAAAGCCCCCTTCCTCTCTAAGTGCAGACTTAAAGCTTCACCCCACTAAAATCAAAGTTAAACTCCTGGCCCACTCCTCGAAACAAGAACCCACTCAAAGTTAGCTTGATAAAATACACTTGAATAGATTCAACCCTCACCTTACCCACTCAGAAAAATGCTTAGCCTTCACTGTGAATGTCAATATATCCTTCCAACAACACATTGCGAAAAAGGCTTGGGTCTCTTTACTGCAGGATCAAGCCCCAGGATGAACGAGGTGTTGCAGGCCCTAGTGATGTGTGCATATTAATGGGGGTACTGTCCTCCTCGCTGGGCTCTTGTCTGCTTCCCTGGGCCCATCAAAGTGGCCCACCAAACCATGGCTCACCTCATCACTGGAAATGTTACCACTTCACCCAAACCTTGCGCAAATTACACTGACTCCCATTCCCAGCTAGGATCTATATTAAAATTGTGTGCCTCACCTACAGGGCAACATCACCAGTGCACTTGCCTTCATGATAGCAACACTAAAATCATTGGGTATCAAAGAGTATTCGCACAGTAAGACTATCACCAGACTGGAAACTAAAGTGGCTTACAATGAGTAAACTAGGTCCTTATACTATGCTCTGGCTCTTTTGGAATGTCATCTTGGTGGCAATCCAGACTGCTCCAAGTCTCCTTCAGGATAGGAAAGAACTGAAGATCTGTAGCAACAGCTGGTGTGACCTGAATTCCAGCTATCTTGTGCACACACCATCCATATATCCTACTCTAATAATGATTACTCATTTTTACTTGATGACTCGTTACACACTTGCTACCAACATTTTTCAGCATGACCTGTACAGCACTCTGCTTCCCCCGTACAGCACCCTGCTTCTCCCGAGCCAGGGGTGCGCTATAAGAAATATATAAAAATTATAATAATAAAGGCAAGGGAAACCATATCCTCCTTTATTCCTATTGACATGTTTAGTTTGCTCTCAGATATTGAAGTTAATTTGCCTGGTGGAGGCGGGTGAGAAGTATGCTTTTAAGTAAAGCATGGGCAGCCAAGTTCAGAAGCCAGATGGGTGTATAAGTATTTGGGTGGAAAATAAAGAACTCCGAGAGGATGAGTTACAGCAGTGGGCTCTGAAAGGATAGCACTAGGTTTGTGGAACGATGTGCCCATGCTTGCATATTACACAGTACACTTAGGTAGCCTGGGGGAATATCTTGCAGGTGGCTGGGTGATAGAGAACTGCAGACAGCAAAAGGGCACATCCAGTACTAGGGGGAGAATAGAGCAAACATGGCGGGTGTTCCAATGGTAGAAATGCAACTACGTAAATGTCTTCAGTGGCAGGAGATCTACACAGGATGAGGTGTCCACTTCCTAGTGATAGCAGATGGCTGCGTATCTCTTTGTGGCAAAATTGAGCTTATGGTACCGTACTTGGTTTTCCAACCATGATTGGAGCCTTCATCCTCAATGAGAATACGTACCTTTGCCCTAGACGTCTATGTTGACTACACTTCAATCAGGCAGTTATGTTCCCACTGGCCCAAGATAAGCATTGCCTTAACGTTTTGGTTTTGTGCCAACCATTTTGAGGTTAACATATCATAGAGGACAACACGTTTTAGTTGTTCAAATAACAAATCCTGTAGAGTGAAAAACTCAATATAGAAGGTGCATTAATGATATGCAAGAAAGTAACCCCACAACAGCTTGTTAATCATATCCAATCATTACAAACATTAGTAAACTATTGCTTCTTACGAAGAAATACACATTCATACCTACAATTCATCTTGAAATGAAATCATTATGCCAAGGGAAAGCACCAACCAGGTGCAAAGCACATATCAGCCTAGAATGATGCTACATAAATAATGAAGAATATCAATTTGGTTTAACATGCATGAATCCTTAATTTCAATAGTATCTTCTTCAGGAGCGCTTTCCAGGCACCAGGCGCATTGAGTAAAAATGATTATTTGCCTATCTGATGGTAATAGAAGAGACTAAACGGTTGGCTTTGCCAATGCTTGATTTTAATATGAATCCAGCACAAGCAGCAGGTCTGAAGACACACATAATGAAGCACCTAAGTGTAACGCACAAGAGCATAAACTCAGTTTACTTGCACACATTGCTTTCCCCACAGATTGGGAGCTAATGTATCCCTATTATTTGTGTGTCACTATTTTTCAAGCCATTTAGGTTCACTGTCTCTCTCTCTTTCTTTTGCATTCAAAGGATACATTCAGCAGTACGACCCTGGGGTGTACACAGCTCTCTATAGTAGATGCATTAAGCGACTGTAGGGTGCCACTACTTAGAATGTGACAAAAAGAAACAAAAAACCTGGAATGAAAAAAGATGTTGACAGAAAAGCCAAGATGGGTTTAAGGTTGGTCAATTTTCAGCTTTGATGGTCACTTGCCAAGTATTTCGTCAATAAAATTAGCTGGAACTCCATTGTGGTAAAATTAATGTGGCTTGACATGCTCGATACATGCTTAGGCACTTTCATTGTTTTTTTTTTTTTCTCTTGGCACAGTGAAATCAGGAGTGGAGTAACAGCGGGTAGCCCTAAGGAGCCGGCTTCATCTGGAGAACCCGCCAAGCAGCTGCCCCATGCGTGAGAAGCCTTTGTGAGGCAACAGCGAGGTGAGGTGACAGCCTCAACAAAGTGCAGAGCTGTTGTGTGAGAAGGAATGGGAGAAGTGGCTTTACACTGGCTCCATATGCATCTTTGCCCTTCCCTACCCTGCTGTTTTGCTTCCTGATCTTTTTAGCTTATTGCCCCTCCTTGGTGTTTTGGTGGAGATGGGGAGTCACTGTTGCTTATTGAATGCTGATTAAGACAGGAAGTGCCAGCAGAGTGCTGTTGTCGTGCTGGCTATGCTGTGAACATGGACCTGCTTTAGTTTGTTTCCCCATAGACCTGTTTTTGTGGTGCACTTGCCTCGAATAAGACTGTGAGGTAGCACAGAGAACTGCAGAGTGCGAGCAGAGTACTGGCAGACAGGCTTTTGGCAGGTGAGTGGCAGTCCTGTGAGTAACAGAAACATCTTTCAGCAACTATGGGCCTCTTTACGAGAGTGGCGGTCTGGAAACAAGGGTGCCATTAAGCTTACCGGCACGCTTGTTTCTGGAGTGTCACACTACAAGTTTGCCTGCCGGAGCTACTGCATCCAGCAGGTCTGACCCTATTGGATGCATCGGCCCCAGTCGTAACGGAAGCACACGCACCGTTAGCAACAGTGCCGGTGTTTCCATGAATCTATTCCTGTGGAGTCTATGGGACTCCACGGGAATGGGGACTAACATTTACAGGCACCCAGCTTCCCGTCACCGGGAAGCTAGCTGGCGGTAAAATGTTATGAGTCCGGTGGCAACCCGCCAGAAGCACCGGCAGGGTTACCACCAGACCCGTATTGAGGCCCTTTATATATGACTTGCGCAGTTGGTAGATGAATGTGAAATTAAGAGTAAAGAACTATTGGGAATTGCCCATGCCTTACCACTCCCTGACTCACCTGTGCTTGTCACGTGTGCTCAGGCTTCAGTAATCACTGCAATGGCTGAAGGTGCCACACCAGGGAAAGGCTAAAATTCCTTCCTTCTTTTCCAGTGGCTAACACACCTTCAGTCCCTTTGGTTGTGAGTGCTGTTACCGGTAATATGACACATTTGATAGCCCGTACAACTGTCACACCTATTCAAGAGGTCCCATTGAGCACTGGATTCGATGGGGGGAATCATCTGTACCTGGACACCCCCCAATATTTAAGGACATTTCCTCAGAAGACAATGGCAGTCATTCTCTGAATCACCTGGACCCTCTCAAAGATCAGGTTTCCCTTCACTATTGCATCATTCTCAGAATGTGGCTACCACCCAATCTGCTAGTTTGGCTTTGAATCTAGTGTTTGTGTCAATGGTGTCCCTTTATGAAAACAAAACCGACGAAATGGAAATCAATTCAGTCCTATTAGAAGAGATCAAAAGAAAGCTTGATAATTTAGAGAAAACGAGAGACATCAGGTCGATTTTTAAACCTAAAGGGGCCAAGAATGTGAGTAGGAGGTTGTCAGTTCTTGATCCCTTGATTAATCTGGGGAAGGCAGACACTTTACTAAATTGAATCAGGTCAATGAGCTCGCTACTAGTACTTCTTTTACCCCAGGTTGCCCAAGGGGGAGTGCTATCACTGGCTTTGGTTTGGCTTCCGCTGCATCCCAAAATATGTCTCACTGAATACAATCCTTTTCCGATAAAACTGCTGATTCCATAATCCTGGACGCAATTGTTCCCACCCGGCTACTCATGACATTATAGTCTTTCCATTTGGAGCTGAAATTGTTAATATTAATAAATGTGGGGCGAAACAGCACAGTGAGAAAACTAAGAATGTAAAAGCCATGAAGAAAAATAATAAATCATCAAGAAAATGCCTGAGGAATTTAAAAGCTGTCTCAATTTTAGACGTGAAAAACAACTGAACGACCAATAAAAAATTGCTTCAGAAGAGGGTCACCGTGGGCACGGAATGGAGGAGGATGAGAATAGCCCCTCCGAGGATGATACATCTGCTCGCATAGCTGGAGTTAATGAGGACATCTGTGATTACTGTCACCCCTCGTACAACTGAACAAGTTGATAAACTTACAAGGAATAACATAACTGTTACTAGTATAATTACGTATTGGATGGTCGCAGAGGAAAGGGACTTAACACAACCTTCCACCGTTTTTAACGGTTTAGAAGAAAAATACCAAAGTATACAGTTGGTGAAATTGATAATGAAACAGATACACATATGACAGCAATAGACATGCCAGATTCTCATGTTGCAGTCATATCTCCCAAAACAAATGGCTTTAATTTATTAAAATAAACACACACGATTTATAGATGGTTTACTGACCAGAAACAACATTGGGGGGGAGAGGGGGGCAAAAGGATCGCTGAGTTGACAGGCGGGAGGGAGGTGGATGGTGAATTTGGAGATGGGAGTTAAGGTGGAAAGGGGAGGGTATAGAAGACAGAGATGGGGCACAGCAGAGGGAAGAGGAAAGAATGGGAAGAGACGAAAGGATATGCAGTTCACAATGAAGGCTTCAAAAAAGTTTAGAAATTAAATCTATGGTCATGTCAACAGTACACTCGAGGAATTACACTGGCGCATAATCTTATTTCACGTGTACATTGATTATCCGGCCATGTTACAAGAGTACAAACATACAACTGTGTTCTCTGAAGCACAAGCGAAATGTTTATGCTGTTCTAAAAGTCAGAAAGTAAATAACCCCTTATGGAAGCACTCAGAGTGCAGAATGAATATGGAATAGTGGTATGATTAGCACATTGTTATCATAAAAAACGAAATATTGTTACACATTGCCAATGGCTGGCACGTGGACCTGTGTTTTATGACACCATTTACCAATACCGTTTTTTTTAATTTTACCGAATGTGCGTCACGTGCTGGAATTAGGTACATGCATATTATAAGGACAGCCAAACTACAAGTTCCAGATTCAAAGAGGGGTTGGATAGAAAGCAAGGGCTGTCCCCAGGGAGGTCATTTTGTGGCTTGCCGTGCAGTTCCGAAGTATGTTCTTACAACAAAGTTAAGTGGTTTGATGTAGTAGAAAAATAAGACCTACCTATACATTTGAACTTTATAAACATGTAGAAAAGAAAAAGTGAAATCTATGTGTGGGTTATTGCTCAGTTAAGCAGTCAACAATTAACATGATGTCTAAGTGCATGCACCAATGTAACGAGAGGGATAGCCCTGAATGGCGGAACCTAGGGCTGAAGCAAAAGGTATAACACAAGAATGGTAACAACCAGAATTGGTTTGGTCATAGGCTTAGTGGTGTCTCATGTTCTTATTCATAGAGGACGTATTAGCATAGGCACCCGCTGCCAAAAGCCCTATCCTTTGGTCTGAGGTGGGTGTAATGGAGCGAGGTCACAGTAAAGAAATTAAGCAGTCTACACAAATCGCAAAGTCAAACTAGCCTTGTTTCATTGGCTATCAACAGAGTTTATTCCATATTCTTTCTCAGTTTTTACACAATGTTTTACAATCCTGAATGCAAAGCATTTAAGGGGATACATCCAGGTTTAAAATGTTAATAACAAATGATATCAAACATTCCAAATTGAACAGAACAAAACGAAATAGGGTAGTACCATAGTAAACATACATAATGTAACATCCATGAGTGTAAGCTAACAAAGACGTCTGTTATAAAGAAGAAAAAATGAGGTTTTCTCTAAATATGATGCTGATTAGAGTGGGTCTGAATGCGGTAAGAAAATTGACCAATCCTAGGTCTGCGTCGGGAGTGGGATTCCTTTGTTTAAATGTGGACGGGCTGGAATAGAGCCATGTCCTTGGACGTTTCTGCTCACAATGATGGTGCCTTCTTCTGGGCCTCAGGCTTGTGTCTCCCTTGTGCTTTGGTCAGGGGTGGTGGTGAGTTGTGGGAGATACGTGGATCAATCCGCAGCTCTCTCGGTTCTAACGAAGGCTTGGGTAGAGTACCGCTGAAGTTTACAAACACTAAGCCAGAGGGAATCTGGATTGAACAGGGACTGTACATGAAGTCTGGTTTAGAAATCGATCCTGGTCGGTGGCTTCTATACTCTTGTACAAAATGCTGCAGAAGTCCGCAATGGGCTCAACGGTCGTCAAGAACAGGCATCAAACAATTTGAGTCACACAGTGTTGAGGAACATGTGTCTCTCCTTTGCGGCGGATGAGTGCCGTAAAGCTGCTGGTTGTAGGCTCTGTGCTGGCATGTGCTGCTGTAGCATGAGAAGTTCTAGGGGGATCAATCATACGAGCTCAGCCAATGGAGCTGTGTTGTAGGATGCGCATACAACAAACACATGCATGTACCCAGGTGGTATATTAATAAGGAGTGACAATGATGCAAATTTGTCAAGCAGTTAATACTTATGTTCGTAGGTTGCTGCTTATGTGTGTGACTGAACTCTGAATAACTTTAGACTAAAATGAAACATTGACTTCTCAGTAAAAGAAGAAAGGACACATTCTATAGCCACATTACACTTTTGCTAGCAATGCAAAACTGAAAGTCATGCACTTAGTTCTGCTAAAGAAATGGCACTGGCCTATAGAAGAAAAAAAAACACTGTATAAACTCGTTTTATTGTGTTGCGTTAATATGTTACTTATACATGTTGTGCTCCTGGAAATAAGGCACATAAAAATAATGCAAAACAGATATACGAGAATGATATGTACTGCTTTTATCAAGCGGATTTATGAGGTTTGGAACTTTAGTTTTAACAGAGGTGCGTTTCCAGTTGTTTTGTATGCAGCAGCACGAATGCTAAACTATGCCATTCTATGCTCCCCTTGTTGGTTGGATTCGTGCTGTAGTCCATTGCCAAATGAAACTCCTTCAAGAGTGACAATTAGAAGAGCTGGGCGTGCAAACGAGGCTGATGGCTCCAGTTACTCCAAGAGTGCATGCAAAGACTTGCTCCTCGGAACTCTGGGTAATAATGGCTACTGGTAAAAGGCCCGGCGATGAAGATGTGCATGCACAGGCAGATCCACCAAGCCCCTCCATTAGCCATAGTCAGTGCATAGATGCATGGGAAGGCAGCGTTCACGGTTTACTGGTTGCAAAGTACATCCTGTGTCTTTGGGCCACGAGCTCATAACCGGGCTGCAGATCCATCTAAGTGCTCTCTCTGAGGGTTCCATTAGGGAGAAAAACACTCTGTGTGGGGGAGGGGAATCCTCAGAAAGAAAAATGTAATGCATTATTCATAATTCATGGCATTGCAGTGGGTAATGAAACATGTATGCTTCACATGCCCTGGAAGCCATGGAAATTCAAAGGGCATCAAATATTTAAGTTGCAGAGTGCATTTGAAACACAGTGTATTGCACTAATGCTGCCCTGGCCAGAGGAACCTCCCCACCACTATACAACAGTACGTTATCAGACTCATTTGGCCATCCGGAAACTTCTCTGGAAAAAATTAGCAGTGCTCATCAAAAATCCTCCTCCCCCCACCTTCCAGCTCTCTCTTGTGTTTATCTCTGTGGGACCACCTGCCACTCAAGTGCACATGAATATGGCATTCTCCCTTTACATCGTGGCATGTGTGGAAGAGATGGTGGCAGGTCAAGACAGCTTGCTCTTGATTATTAGTTTACCTTGATGCTGATGATCATTTCCAATTATCACCCGGGTCGGGGGAGCCAGCCGATCAGATGGCTAGGAATGCGGGCTTGGAATGCTGGTAAAAGCCTGCATTCCAAGCCACCTGAATGCCGGCTCCGCCGCTGCCCTTTCTACCCCACCCTCTGAACTCTTTCCACCCACCCCTACTTACCCTTTTTCAGCAGTGGCAGGTGCCGCCGCCGCATCCACTCCTTCTCCTCACCTCCCGCTGGCCTCCATGGAAAGGGAAGAGGGGGCCGTATGGAGCCCCGCCTTCCCGTTCCATTGAGGCCATCTTGGAAAAGGATTGTCCTTCCTACAACGGGATGCCGCACGTGTCCCGTTGTAGGAAGGAACACCTTTTTTCTAAGCACCCCGACTTACCGTTTTTGGATGCTAATGGCCTTCATCCCACATTCCAGCCCCTGGAACAGGGTTGCGAGGGCCGATAATTTGGGTTGCCTGGCTGTTCTCCCTGTTCCAGCCCCTAGAACGGGGGATGAATGCCACATTAATATTTTTCCAACTGAAGTTGAGTGAATTGCCTGCATAAGAGCACATTCTGCAAAAAGAAACCTGCAGTTGCAAATTCCTTTTCACATCCAAATCTGCAGTTTGTGATCGACCCTATAGTGACTTTGAACATAGGTGCAGGTGACCAATGCATGTCAAGATTTTGCCCACGTGCCCAGTACTGAAAACTTCTAGGAGGGCCAAGCTAAGAGCTACATGTGCTCTCAGCCCAGCCTCCCTTGAGCACGTCAAACTAATATTTGAATAAACAGTCCAACATCGAGACTCCTCAAATCCTGCTTCCTGCTGGTGAATTCATTCTGTCCATGAATTGATGATCGTGGGTCCCTTAAAGTTTCTTATTTTTCTTATGGTGCATGCACATCATGTGTGCTTGCAGGACGAGAGGCCCCACAGCCCACCTGTATTCTATTATTTGTACATGTAGACTTTGCATAATGATTTCTTTGATGTTATTAATTCATGCAGGTGGTATTTGCATAAAGCAGCAAACCACATCTCTGTGATGGGAGAAGAACACTGACTAAGAGCAGGGGCTGCTCAGAATGTGTGGCTCTGGCTAGTGCAACAGTGTCTGAAAGTACCATTCTCTTGGCGTGAGAGCACACACCCAGTGTATATTGCATAATGAAAAAGCTTTGGGGTAGGAGGAGGCCCACGATGTCCATCACTTGCACAGAACTTGCTGGGGCTGGGCCTACACAAAAAATCTGTCTCTTACTTGATAGCAAACTCCAGCTGACTAACTTTTAATTTCATTTTGAGCATTCGTTTTCTTTACATTTTCCAATGTAACCCTTACAGTGATGCTCCCCTTCCCCGACCCCTTGCGTCTGCAGCATCAAGATGTTTTTTCTGCTGCATATTATATAAAAAACAATAAATGAATAAAGGAATTGTGTCTAAAAGGGAAGAGAACAAAAGAAATAAGTGGCTAAAGCGGGAAAGTACAGCGAGGTTCAAGGGGATAACGAGGAGCAACATAATAATTGGTCAAATGTAACAGAATCTATATGCTGCCAAATGTAAAGCTAACACAGAAATATAAAAAGCAGGACCCACAAATAGGGAGTAAATACGTTACTATATACGTGCTGTTGTGTCCCAATGCAATTTTCAACATTTACAATGTGAATTGTAATCGTGAAGAGTCAAACGGGCAAACCGCCTTTACTCTTCATGTTTGTGCTCTGATATGATATGATATGATATGATATGGCATTTGTAACGCCTATGCACAAGTGTTAGCTGGTTTGTGAAGCTTGAAAACTATAAGCACTGTGTCATAACGGCACGTGTGCGCATGGAGTTTGTGTTGATAAGTATAAGGGAGGAGGATGTGTCATAATGGCACGTGTTCGCGTGGCTTTGTGAGGTCACCGTGTTCTAGGAGAATGCGTGTGTAACTGTTGGCAGTTGGTGATCGGAGGTGGCTGCAAGGGGTATGGGGAGCCTGGTGTTTCTATCGTCCTTACATGTGTCGTTCTGTCCAACCCAGAGAGAGAGAGCTGAACCAAGGACAATAAAGTACTATTGACAAAGCACGCAGGACGCCTAAGCTTCCCTTTTATCACTGGCGACGAGGATCGAAAAAGTAGGCACAGTTGTTGTAGGGTTTTGCTCGGGCCCTCTAACCGAGCAAAGAACATATCACGCGGGAGCCAGGTGAACTGTCAACCTCTTCTTTATTTAACAAGGCAGGAACTGCCTGAACTCCTCGTTGTTCAGGGTTAACCCAGCTGCTTGTAATGCTTCACACACTCTGTAAACAGCTGTGTCGTGCTCTTCCTTGGTCTTGCCAAATACTAGGACATAATCTGAGTAGTTCAGACAGTTTGGCACGTGCCTGATCACGCGGTGTATTTCCTCCTGGAAGATTTCGGCTACGGAGGATATCCCGAAGCTGAGCCTCTTATACTGGAATAAGCCCAGGTGCGTGACAAATGTTGTGATGTACCTGGACTCGGGTGCGATCTCAATCTGATGATATCCTTTTGTGAGGTCCAGTTTGGAGAAAACCTGCACCCCGTGGAGGAGGTGGATCATGTCAGTGATCCTGGGTGCCTGATGTCTCTCCCTTCCGATTGCTGCATTGGCTCTCCTCATGTCTACGCACAGGCGTATTGATCCGTCGGCTGACTTTTTGGGGACGGGGACAATGGGGGAAACCCATGGAATGGGTCCTGAGACTGGTTCAATAACGTTGAGTTTGATGAGCTTGTCTAGTTCTTGTTCGACTTGGCGCTGTATGTTCACGGGTATCCCACGATAGTGTTGGGCGACAGGCGGTATGTCCGGGTTTATGTGCAGCTGTACCTTTCTGTGTTTCAATTTTCCCCGACCCTTGAACAGATTTGGGAAGGTTTGTTCTATTGCGTCCGGTCTGGCGAAGTACTTGTGGGCCATCAGTTGGTACCAAATGTGCACCAAGCCCATCTCGACAGCGGTCTTAAAGCTGAGGATGCATCCGCTGTTGGCTTCTGTCTTCAGAATGTGTAGGGGAATCTTTGCCGCATGTGATTTGTGTACACACCACGCAGAGATGGTCCCTTTACAGGGTAGTGGGGTTGTAGCTCCATATGAATAAATGTCCACTGTTGTCTTTCTGATCTTTGGTGGGTTGGTGAGTGTGTTGTACGCTTGTTCGCTTATTATGTTGACTGTCGCCCCTGTATCGTTGAGGAATTCCAGAGGCGTGTTGTTGACTTGTAGTGTGAGTATTGGACTGTGTTGGGTGGCTGTGGCGTTGTTGAGTGCCCACACATACCCCTTTTTACGTTGGTCGTCCTCTGATGACTGAGATTCACTGCCTGATGGGGAACGCATCTCGATGTATCGGACAAATCTCCTCCTTTGGGATCGTCTAGAGCCGTCTGTTGTCTTTCGGTCATCCCTGGCATATGAGCTTCTCCTGGTTCTGTCTCCTCTCCGGGGTCCTATCTGGTCTTCTTCACCTCTCCCGGCGGGTGGGGTGTGTCGCGAGCTTCTCCTTCTCTCCTGTTGTCTCGGTCTACTGGGCCCTGGGCTGGGTGCATTCTTGCAGGCCGCTCTATACTGGTCCATTCCGCCACAGGCGGCACACTTTTGTCCAACTGCTGGACACTCGCCCACGTGTGGATATTCGTACCCGCATCGGTAGCACGTGGCGTCTGAGTGTTTCCCACCTTGTGAGGGGGCGGCATATAGTTTGTTGATTGTGTCCGCGCTGGGCGTCTGATGTTGAATGGTGACCTTGCCTAGGCTGTCTACCTGCGACTCAACTGCCGCTTCCATTCTGGCGAGGGCGAGGATTTCCTCGAGGGACCTTTGCTTTTGGAGCAGTTGTTTTCTGAATGGTTGGAATATGCAGCCAGCGATGACCTGGGATCTTAGTTCTTCCTCGTTGGAGTATTTGTGGAATTCACAGTACTTGAGCCTGATGTGTAGACGCATCACAAGGTTGTCTAGCGACTCCCCTTTTTCCTGTCTCGTGGTGTGGAACACATGGCGCTCGTAGTTGATGTTAGTGTGGGGTGTGAAGTATTCTGATAGCTTCCCATGAAGTTCTCCGTATGTGACAGTGTCTACATTCATCAGTTCACCTGCTATGTCCCTGACGGCGGAGCCTACCTTCATGAATAGTGTGTTTTTCAACATTGCGTCATCGGTGAGGCTGATTGCCCCGGTGTAAAATTTGAAATCCCTGAGCCATATAACCCATCTAGGTCCCAGATTGGAGGTGTCCCTGACATCGAATGGGCCAGGTATGGGCAGGTTTTGGGAGGCGGTACCTGAACCTTGTGCCGGTTGTTGATCATCTGCCGTGGATCCCGCTCCACCTGACGAGGATGCTGCTGGGCTCGTTTGAGCAGACATGTCCGCGGTGACAGGCGCACTCTGGATGAGGCCTGATGTGTCTCTGTGGGGCCTTGTGCTGTCGCTGCGTTGCGATCACTCTGCACGTGTAGCTTCGACGTGGATTGCGAGCTGCCTGGTGGCCTCGGGGGTTAATATGCTTTGGCGCGCCCTTCCTGTCCCTTCCTTGGATGATCCTCGGGTTCACCACGTGCTGCGTGGCCTCCCACGGCCTGCCGGGTGGAGAGGGGAGAGGGGCAGGGTGTGGTAGCTGCTTGCAGCAATTGTGGGCCAGCTGGGCCCCCTGCACAGTTCAGCTGCACCAATGGGCGCGGCCTGCATCTGCCTTGGGCCTTCTGCACAGTTCACAAGTGCGCCCACGAGTGCAGCCAGCCTCCGCCGAGAGCGCGGGCTCCTGCGGCGGGTTTGCGCTGGGAAGAGGAGCGCTGACGCACCTACGCCGCTCGACCGCGGTCCTCTGCGTGTCTCCCAGGCCTCGGGAGTGGAGGTGCGCCGACACGCTGGAACCGCTCGACAGCGGGCCTCCTTCTGGCACGGGTGGGTAACGTGTACCCCTCGTCGCCAAATGTAGGGTTTTGCTCTGGCCCTCTAACCGAGCAAAGAACATATCACGCGGGAGCCAGGCAAACTGTCAACCTCTTCTTTATTTAACAAGGCAGGGACTGCCCGAACTCGTTCCCCAGGACCCCACCCTAGCCCAACGTCACTTCCCTTCCCCGGGAAGATAAGACCGCAACAGCGGTCTGCCCACACAATGATATGGGCGGGCTGCAAGCCCTGGGAGACGACCTGACAGTTGTCATCGCTGCTGCGGGGGGTTCAGCTGGTACAGGACACCGCCCCCATTTTATTCCCCACACCTCAGGACCGAGGTTGAAGCTGGCTGGTAGAGGATGAGAAGTGGCCAACTAAAGGTCCAGCAGCCAGCGAAGGTGTAACGTGGCCAGATTAGTGGAGTGGTGGCCCAGTAACGGTGTGGCCACCAGGGGAAAAAGTTACTGTGGCATGGTCCAGCAACCAGCAAAGGTAGGCGGTGGCCTAGCTAAGGTCCCGGTATCAGGCAGTGGTGCAACTACCAGGAAAGGGCGCTATGACCTGAGAGGGGCCGTCGGAGACCTGGACAGGAGGTCATTCATCCAAAGAGGCCTATTGGCCAATAGAGGCGAAGTGGAGGCTGTGTGAAAAGAGCGGCGGCCGGAAGAAAAAATAAAAGAGAAACAGGAGAGATCGGAGCAAGAGGTCCAGTGCGTGGAGGACCTAGTCATGGTTGAGAGAGGAAGCACCAGTGAGACGGGCGCAAGCCATGGGGATCTCATGATTCGTTGAACACGCAGCTTGGAAACAAAGGTGTGAGTGTTTTTCAGGAGAGCAACAGCATACCCCTTTCGCCTCCCGAGTGGGGGCATGAAGGGAAGAGCATTTCTGATTCCGGGTTCAGGGTTCAATGCAGTGAGCAGTTATTGTTGTTGGCGCCAGTGAGGGCAATGGCGTCAGTGGAGGTGACGAGCATGACACGTGTCGTGTGAGCTGTGGTCATTCTCGGAGCAACGCTGAGAGAGGTCAGAGTCTCTGGCGCAGCCTCGACCAGGCTTTGGGATTGTTCGAGGACCCTGGATGACGTGATGTTTAAGTGACTTTGGGTGTTAGGTGTTGTTCGGGCCTGTGAGTGGGAATGAATGTGGGTGTGCGTGTCTGTGTCTGTTCATGGCCCATTAGGGTGTGGGTTAGGAGTACTTGTCCTGAGGAGCGGGGGGCGGTTAGCTGTTGGCGGCCATTGTCACGTGAGGTTGGGTGTACATGTTGTAGCCGCTTATGTTAGGCCCCTGGCTGAGTTTAATGGTATTTCTTGTTATGTTTTGCATTTTCATGTTCTTTAGGGTGGGTTTAACTGCCGGACTTGGACATTGGGTGGGGTTTCCATGTTAGGGAAGTAACTGATCCTCATATTATGGGGTTCCAGGCTGGTCCGGGGTGTCCGGGTCAGCAGTCGGCTGTGTTTCCAGGGTGAGAAACTGGTCTGAGGAACGTAAATACGGTTCCGACGGAATTGCGGGACATTAAGGACAGTGTTCATTCATCAGATGGCCGCAGAATACTAACAAGAGTATTCCTGGGTTTGAAATATTCGTGAGCATGTGGTGAGGGAGCCTCACGTGTGGGTTGGCATGGACATGTGGGTCGGGGGGTGGTGTATCCATATGTAAAACTGGTTCATGACCATTTGTATTACAATTGTGGATTGAGTTATCATTTCATCTTTCATGCTCATGGTTGTGGTGTGTGGATGAGTGGGGGGCCGCATTAACAGGAGTTGTTGGTGCAGGGGTGCGCCAGGTTGGAGGTGTGTTTTAATTCCTGTGTGGGTGCGGTACTCATTCAACATTCACAGTAACAGATTAAATACATCTAATGTCCAAAGAAGTACGAAAACAAGATTTATATGATCTAAGTTCTTGAAAACATCAAGTTAATTTCATTTTGAAATTTACACAAAACAAATGGGAACAATTCCAAAAGGAAATCTAGGAAATTGATTGGAAATATTTTCATTAACATAGCAATATGATATGCAATTAGCATATGTTCCTATGTGCAAACATGCGGAAAATGTTTTGCCATAGTTCTCCACACTAGGCCAAAACACCCACGTTTGTATTCCAGGACTGGTTTCAAAAGTTGCCTTCTCACTTAGAACACCATTTACAGGGATAGTCTAAGATCATGTCAGAAAACAAGGGCTCCACAAGATCAGTTAAGCAATTGGAGTACCCACAGTGAAAAAAAAGTTCAAGAGCATAATTAAAGTAATATGAGACTGTGACTCTGCTAGCCAACATATGGTAGAAGGAATCCAGATACCACAGAGGCTTCCTTTGGTTGGGTTGCACCTGAATATTGATCCACAGACGTGGATACCTCTCATGATACCCGACAACCAGTATGTTTCTTTCCGATGAAAAATCTTCATTCGGGCAAAATCATATGCAGTGATTAGGGTAATTGTAATTTTCCAAGGCTCAGTTGCTGTGGCTCACTCTTCTGGTTTTGTTTTGATGATGGTTCACATTTGGCACCGTCAAGTCAACCTAAAGAAAGTTTTTCATCTGCTCCAGGCCTGAAAACTCCACAGCCAGCAAAGTTGGGTCTTGGTGGAAAGGTATCCAAGCAAGAAAGACAGGTCTCAGAGCGATGTCCAATCTCATTGTCCCAGAAATGTAATTGTTTACATTTACATGCCATGTTTGTTTGGCATACCTACTAAGGTGTACTAACAGCATTCATACAAGGATACTGGCCCGACAACACAAAGAAGATTGTCTTACCTCCAACAGATTAGTTTTGTTTGTAATAAGGACAACAACAAAGTTATGAACAATTTTGCATTTTTATAATTTTTTGTAAATATGCAGATTTAAAACCACAGATGTTTTTCAGATTAATTTGCATTGGTGCCAATGAACTTGTTGTTGCAGGTGGCGGAACCACAACCTCCTAACCAATTTTAGGCTATGTTGAATTGAAGACAAGCTATAGCCTACAGAAAAGATGGATAGTTGTGTAGACAGAATTGAAGTTATTGCTTGAGTTTTCTGTTACAAGTTGTCAACCAAATTTATTTCTCCACTCACCTGATAAGATGAAAGGATCATTTGCTGCCTTCTTCATTCTGGTAGGAACTGTAAACAGATGGTGCCAGCCTTCCCAGGAAATCTTTTGCAATGTCCAATGATAATTGATATCCCCACGTCTTCAACGAGAAGCTGAGTTCCTCAGGAGGGTTTGACAATATACAGAGAATAGCCATGCAGGTGTGGGCAGGCTAAGAGACAATCACAAAGGAGACTCTTTGATTTGCAGGAGATAGGAGCGGAGGAAAGTAAAGAGGAACTAGATTGCAGTGACTCAGGGAAGAAGGATCCGGCCATCTGGAAATTACTTTTCTGCATCACTTCCTTTTTGCCTGACACAATTCCTTAACAGCTAGAACTTTGACTACGACAACAGCAGGGAGAGAACACTTGATATAGTGCCTGAGAATGGTTACTGGCAAAGGGGAATGCATATCCACCAATTGACCAATAGGATTCCACTACTAAATTAATGAGCATCCTTCATTCTTTTGACTGTTATGTTATGTTATGCTATTGAGCTTGCAACGCGCCAAAGCCTGCAGGCATCCAGGCGCCGAGAGATAGAGCGGTGGGAAGATGAATTTAGACAGTTCGCTAATTGAAGAGAATCGTTTTCAATTGTTTTCCTAAAGGAACTGATCCAGTTCAAAGGACCCTTCCATAGAGCTGGAGAAAAGCTTTCAAGATGGGATAAAGGATTGAACCACCTGATGCTTCATGCACCTGCTTACCTTCTGAGCCTGAGTGGCCTGCCATATCAAAATGCTTTTATTGAATCTTCTAATTCTGCTGTCTGGTGAAGAACCAAGAAGCATGCCTGATGCAGTTGACTCTGCTCAAGATAGATTCTAAGGTAGTGAATATATGGACTAGGTGACCCATCCCAAAGCTTTCTTGACCATCTATATTTTATTTTGAGCCGTACAGACTCTTTAGATCAACATTTTTACCCAACCAAATCACATTTTAGAAATACATCATTTTGCTTGCTGTGTGCTCACTGCTTTAGTCTTTTTTCCACCCATTTCCCTCCTGCATTATACTACCTAGAGTGTGCAGTCCATATTGCGATACCTCTGTACTTGCCTTTTTGGTGTGTGCTTTAAGTGCTTTCTTAGTTGTCTGTGTTTAAGAGCATGTTTTATAGAACTTTTATTGCACCTTTATTGTATTCGATACTTACCTTACAATGGATGTGAGAATGCTTCCACTCATGGCTCACATCTTTGAAGGGTAAAAACTGCCCCTTGCCCATCAGACTAAAATAGAGGCAAAGGAGGTTCAGAAGTCACTTTGCACAGGTTTAACCTATATGAATGTTATGTTATTGGGCATTTGTATAGCGCCTTTTACCATTTGTATGATTGCAAAGCGCTGTGGGTTAGACACCTTTGGGACCGTAGTCTAGGTAAGTGGAGAGAGTAGTGTAGTAAATAGTGCTTGGGTACACTTGGTATGTCTGCAGCCGGGGTATAGCTGTATTCTAGTGCTCGGCGTGGTGCAGTGGTTGTGTGAGATCAGTAGAACGTCTGCAGAAAGGCCAATTGGACTTGGGTGGCTGCATTCTGGTAGCAGTGGCGTTTGTGAATGGGATATGGTGTGCAGCTAGTCCGATTTCCATGTGCTGTAGCTGCATTCTAAAGACTTTTGAGGTGATCATGGTGGTTTATAAAAGTATGCGTGCAGCTAGGCCGAATGAACCGAGGGGTATAGCTGCATTCTAGTGTTTGTTGGTGCAGAGGAAAGAGTCAGCATATTGGTGTGTTTGAGTGTCTGTGTTGATTGGAGGAATACCCTGATGACCATCCATTGCCTGTCAAGGGGATAGTATCTCCCTTTGGGGTTTGGGATGTTAGGTTAAGGTCCTCCCTTTGTCTTGTTGGGTCTGGAATTGCTTATTGGCGTGCTGCTGCATCCGGTTCAGTCCTATTAATCCTAGCACTACATTCCAGGAATGATGGCCCATGCTCGTGAGCTCAGTCCAGTATCATCGACTATGGTCATTCCTTTGTCTTGCTGAGTCTGCAGTTGCTTATCAGAGGCACCTTCTCACTGTGTGGTTCCCTCAAGTTCTGTGTTAACGGACGTACGAGTGCGTCCCAGATATGGTGGATGGTACTCTGTGAAACCGAGGGTCCTGCATCTGGCCAGGCCTTGTTGTTGAATGAAAAACCACAGAGCAGAGTTGTGGTGCAATTTTATGGCAAAGCGTATAAAAGCCTGTTTTGTACTGCTTCTGGCCCCAGTGTCAGGTTTTGTCACATTTAAACTTCTGGAGGGCCCCCTTCTTTACCTTAGAGATCATACGTGATATAACTAACCGTGTAAATAGCACTAGGAAGAAATCACACCATGTAATTCCCCAAACCCAGGTTATGCAGAAGTAATGCACAAACAGATTATCTGTCAGAATGTATTATAAGTGACCACGAGGTGACATGCTCATCGCTATACAAAGCATTATACAAGAAGTATATAAAGGTAACATATAGTCCAAGATCAGACAAACAGAGCTATTTGGCTGGAATTCGAATGGGGCCCAAAATATTCTAGTTTGAAACATTTTCCTAATTAGCTGAGATACAGGTTTTGATTTATCAAAATAATCTCTCTAATCATGCTGCCGTTACAAACTCTTATAGTAACACACTTTGCATGTTCCGAAATGCCAACATGTGTTTCCCATCAAGCTAGAACGTGTGTCTTTTGTGGTGTGTGCAGTACACATAGTTATGGTACCTTCATAGCTGAGATGAATGCAGAATGTTGAGTGAGTGCAGTGGCAGAGCCAATGGATTTGCAGGGGGGGCGGCCGCCCCCTGGCTTCCCTTCTAATGCCCAGTGCGCCCCCCAGCCTCCCGCTGGTGCCCTATTATCCGCCTCCCCGCCCCCACTTCTCCCACACCAATAGGTGCCCCCGCTACTGAGTGAGTGATGCATGGGCAGTACTTTAGGGTTACTTTATGTTTCTGGAGTGACAGCTGATGAGGCAGCAGAAAATCCTCAAGTAATTGACAGATACAACTGGCAATGAGTGTTCGCTCATCTCCGGGATCCAATGCAGGGACTCCAACTATGACTCACTAACCCTCAAGAAGGAGTCCATTGTTCCCACTCCGCACCCTGCAACACATTAGACAGCATGCTAATAAGCAGAGGATATTTGAAACACACATAGAGAACACGCCTTCAAGTAATGAAAAAAGCAATACTGCCCCCCTGGGTTTCTGCTACAAGGGGAGGGCAGGCTATTAAAATACTCTAGTTATCGGGCTTGCCCTAGGATGCAGCATCCATTTGCTAAACTGTCGGGCATCCAGATTTATGGCTACACGGGTGTCACCTAATTAAAACAATTGATTAATTGCCCTCGGTAATTACAGTTCTCATTGTTGTTTCCAACTAGAGTGTATTGGATTTCTATTAACTTGTGTTGTATTATCTCAATGGGGAAATATTTTGTTTGTGTGTCGTTCCTAAAGTAATGGTTATAGGTTTCCCTATATGTTGGTGATTAGCGGAGTACTCTAAACAGCCTCTAGGGTGCATGGAATTGATTTAAGCAAAGAGAACTTGTTTTACCTCATGGAAATGGTGACAGTGTTATTTTATTAAGGATGCTCAGTAAGTAACTTCAATATCCTTGCAAATTAGTTTTTCTCAGGCTGAGATTGCTCAGACTGCCAAGGTCCCTTCATCGCAAGTGTCCAGATCAGTCTCCACTTGAGCAGCATCCAAGCGAATAAAGGAATACTTGACCACTTTAAACCATGGTACAAAGTCACAATCCCAAAGCATCATCTTCATTTACAGACATAGTGGGGGTCATTACGACCTGGGCGTAAAGGGATACCGGGCACCGGTAATGACACCGGTGACGGTAATCCCTTTGCACCCTATTCCGAGGTCCCTTTGCGGGTCCTCCCTTAACGCCTGGTTTTACCAGGCGTTACGGACGGGACCCGCAAAGGGATACCGGGGTCAATAACGGTACAGCAATTTGCGGTACCGTTATTGCCGCCTTCCCATTGAGCCCTGTGGGGGATCAAATGGGAATGGGGAATTACCGGTCCCGCTGACCTCGGACTGGACCGGTAATTACTCCCTTCACCAGACCAGAGTCGGACCGATTTTGGAGGCAGCCATGGCGCTACCACCAAACTCGGAATGAGGGCCAGTGAAAGTGTCCCAGAAACAAGAGCCAATCAAGTCTTTTCCTATTTCCTTTAGTAATTACATATGTCAATACGTGCTTAGGTTTCCTGAGTGATCTTAATTTTTACTGAGATTTTTAAGCCTCCATTTTACAAAATACAAAATGTTGAGCTCAAGTTTGAAAGCAGCCCGGCAAACCTGTTTGATTGTAAAAATAGGCTCACTGTAATTGCTGGTGCGGGTCTGAGGCTCAGTGGACTTCATCCGTTACAGGGGCCAGTGTTTGACCTCTGGTCACAGGTTCGAATCTCGGCAGGTCCACTCAGCCTTCATCCTTCCCTGATTAAAAAAATGAGTACTATTAAGTTGGGCAGCAATAAAACATCAGTCAATAGTGCCCAGATGTCCTTCTCACGGTGAACGTGCGCACTACAAATACACCTCGTATGTTATGATAATCAACAGGGTGATCACCACATCATGCTATTTTTACAACTCGCAGCACGATTTTAGTCAGGAAAACACATGGAAAAAAGCACCGTGTGTATTTTTCTGCCTCTGACCTAGTCCCCATGGGTTTTCTGCATGGGAATTTCCACACTGTGTTGGAGTTCCGGTCTGCCCCATTTTGTTGAGACATGAGAATCCATCAGAAAGAGTCCAAAACCATCCATTTCTGCTGTCTGGGACCTCTGTGTCAGATTCTCCTGATTATCTTCATGTAGCACTGTCAGGAATGTGACACGGTGGGAATCAGTAACGTCAGCAGCCATGCAACATATGGCAGCTGTCATTATAATGGATTCCACTTGGAAAATTGTGGTTCATACTTTCCTCGGTATCCGCTTTATGAATTCTATTCAGAAGGGATCAACAGTGAGGGAATTTTACTTTTAATTAACTGAAATTAGAAGAGACATATAAAAAAAAAAAATCAATAGCCTTTTCCGATCGCATTCCCAGATCAGAGGCCTGACTTGGACACCCTCATTTCCTGTTTCTAATTTTCCTGTGTCCTTCTTGGTTTGCTGCTTTGCAATGTAAAGTGTGTTTCTAGCAGCCGACACAAATTGCCTTGCACATATTATGCTGGGTATATGCCAGATGAAGTAATACATGGAAAGGCATTTGATATCTGGGTTTGTTCTGCGGACTCACTTCCCTGTTTGGTCCGTGGAGTGGCCTCCAATTGATCCAGAGGGCAGCATGATGACTGCAGATATCGGACACTCAACTGATTGGATGTTGAAAAGCGTGAGGTGTGTCAGATTTTCTTGAACAGTCACCCTGTTGGATCTGCGGACAGCTGCCGTTGTCCACGGACAGCGTGGTAAAAACATATTGAAAAACACAACATTGCACTTGTCAAACTAATGAAACAATCTCTGGTGAGGTGAGGGATGATGAAAATGGGATGGGATATGGCTATGAAAAAGCAAAAAATAGGCAGTTTTCCACCTTCGAAGTTCGCAGACAGTTCGGGACATCCCTGTAATGTTTGCAAACATCTCAGATGTTAAGGGGCATCCAAACATAATTTTGCATTACAGAGTTGGTGAAAAGCAGTTTTTGAATGGAGTATAACTTTGGTGCCACTCAATGAAACTGTATGAAACATTGTGATAATATTCTAGACGTGACCTTCAATGGTCCTACACAGTTTGGTGCTGTTTTGCTAAAAGGGAACAAAATTAGAGGGGGGTTGCAAAATATTTGAAAGGCTTGTAAACATGAAGCTGTTTCACGAATCTGAACACAAGTCTGCAAAACGATTTAGACCAAGATTTTAATGTGTTTGCAAAGTTTGGTGGAATTTTGTGAAGAGGGGGCAAAATTAGAGGGAGGTTTCAACATTTTTAGATTGGTAATAACTTTGTTGTCATTTGACGAATGTGCACAAAACATTTGAGAAAGGTTATAGACATAACCTTGAATTAATCTGAAAAGTTTGAATGCATTTTGTCAACTGGGAGCAAAGTTATATGACTATTTTATGTACGTACATTTTGAAAGTTTTGAAAAAATAAAACGGATGGATTTGCTGGAAAGTTGTGCAAGGAGCATTGTCAAGGACTAAAATGCATTGTTTTGCAAATGTGTCTGTTTTTGAATAGTTTCATAATGTAGGTACAACAAATAATGATATACCATTGTTGACTGAGGTATAGCTGGTGGTCATGGGCAGTGTCCAGATTGTCTGAGTCAAGGGCAAAGGCCATGTCTTAGATAATCGGGCTAATGGCCATGACCATGAGGGACTGGCAATGAGGTTAAAGTGGGCATTTCCACCGGGACTGGCTATGTGGTGACGTTTTTAAAATAGGGATAGGTTTGAATGGGAAAAAGAATTCTGCCTACAGTCCGAAGTACAGCACAGGATTGCATGAACAGATCACTGTGACTGTCCTGCGTACACTCAGAGACAATGCTAATCAGCAGATAATTACCAAGCATGCCGAACATGGTGCCCACGTGGTCGCCAGGCCACCCCTTGAAATCATTACCCACCGTTATTTGCAACCAAAGTGGGACAAGGTATTGGGATTGGATGCTAGACTCATTTCCACAAACTCGCAGCAATGACTAGCCCACAATCCACATGCCTTGAGAAAGACTCTAGAGAGTCGAATCACTATACAACATACAAGAAACTCAGAAAAAGCAAACCTAAGGCGCACCTCAACTCTTGGTACACAACCCATCTAAAAACATTACGTACTAAAAAAAAGATCATGCCAATTACTATGGAAAGCTCACCCTTCTGAAGAAAATAAAACTAACCTGCGCGCTATCTCTGCCCTCTACAAAAAAGAAATTCTCCTAGCCAAACGTGAATCTTACAATTCAAGAATAGCCCAAGCTAATTCCAGTACTAAGGAACTCTTTGTTATCCTCAAAGAACTTGAAGCACCCATCACCGTACCTGACAACTGCATTAAGGGCAAACCTTGGTGTTCAAATATCCAACAAGCATTGACAGGTAAAGTTGCTACTCTTCAAACAAAAATTAAGAATAAAAAAGCCTCACTATTAACCAACCTGCCCAACAATACCATTATAACCCTGCCCACCATTTCTGACACACTAACACGATTCAAATTCTCAAAAGTTACTATTCTCGAAACAGAAAAGACAATACTCTCACTCAAACCCTCGAACTGCATGGTGATCAGTGCCCTGCCCAACTCATAAAAAATGCAGCCAAAGAACTGTCACCTTTTATAACTAAATTGATCAACGCATCATTTAGGACCAACAGCATCCCCACTAACCTTAAGGAATCCTGGGTGCTCCCTTTACTAAGGAAACAAACTTTAGAGCCTCTAATTCCCATGAACTACCGACCTATTACCACAGTACCATTCCTCCTGAAAATCATAGATAAAATAGCCTATCTACAAATTCAAAAACATTTGGAATCCAATCATCTGCTGGGATCTAGACAATCAGGCTTCCGGCCCCAACACGGCACTGAAACTGCGTTAATTGACTTGAAGGCCCAGATCGATGAGCTCAGGGACAGAGGCGACCTAGTGCTTCTCTTGCTTCTGGACTTATCGGCCGCCTTCGACCTGGTCAATAACCAGGTCTTGTGCAGTCACTTGGACTTGACAGCACACTTCTCACCAGAAGCTATAGCTTGGATACAATCCTTCCTCAGCGATCTTACCATGAGAGTATTCTCTCCCATTGCTTCAGCCGACCCTATCCCTATCACGTGTGGTGTTCCCCAGGGTTCATGTGTCTCGCCTACCTTATATAATATTTTCACTAAGCCCCTTTTCGATGATTTGGATCATCTAGGTATCACCTACACTAACTATGCAGATGATACGCAGATTCTCCTACCAATTACCAGTGATTATGAAAAGGATTTGGCCTTGGTAAATAAGGTTTACCTCATCATCCAGGCATGGATGGCCTCTCATGGACTATGCCTGAATGATGACAAGACAGAGATCATCATCCTGGGTACACAACTATCGTTAAAGAAACTAAGCCCAAATTACTCTGCCTTTAGCGTCGACAATAACATTATTACAACTGCTAATGAAGTAAAAACACTAGGTTTTTACTTGGATTCTGCCTTAACGTTTAACAAACAGGTAAACACGTTGTCCTCGGCCACAGCCTATACCTGTAAATTAATCAGAGCTGGCAGAGCCTTCCTTTCTAATGACAGCTGTATCACCCTTGCTAGAGCTCTTATATTATCAAGACTTGATTACTGCAATGCCATGTACATTGGGGCGAGCAAGCAAACCACTAAGTAAATCCAACTCCTGCAAAACAACGCCCTTAGAGCCGCGCTCGGAATTTCCAGGAGAGACCATATTTCGGACACAAGAAGAGCTTACAACTGGCTGTCGACAATGCCAAAATAAAACTTAAAGTCACCTCCCTTACACATAAATGCGTAAACAAAGCGGCCCCTCGCTATTTTATGGACAGAATCTTTACTAAATCTGAGACAAGACCAACCAGACAGTCAAACACTAATTGCCTCCTGACCCCTAGATTCAAACTGGCCAAAGTGGGAGGTAACAGCTTCCAGGTCAAGGCTACCCAACTATGGAATTCACTCCCTACCCTACTCAGACTAGAACCATCCTACACAAAATTTCGTCACATCCTTATAAAAATTTTCAAAGATTCAGATGGCTAAGCGTGATTTTGGCGTTCGCCCTCTTCACCTAGAACCTACCCTCCTCTACTCCGGACCCCACTCGGTATGCCGTTCGCAAAGATTTTGCATAAATTCATTTTGTTTATAATGTATAAATATTCTCTGCGCTATTACCATGTAAATTGTAAAAAATTGTAAAAGTGCATTTTGTATATAATGTATATTGTTTTGTATTGCATATTATGTACAACTAAGCTGGGAGCAATCTTATATGATGCGCCCGACTACCTGTGGGTTTGGTGCGCAATACAAGTAATAAACTAAACTAAACTAAACTAAACTTGTCGGCTCAATTCTAACAATAAATATAGCATGAAAAATGGTTTTGAAGACTGCTTCATTATAACAACATTTACTTAATGAATAACCCTGTGAAGAGGTGAACAGGCCTCACTTTACTATGTGAAACCTAACACTTGAAGAAGGAAGGGCACCCTCACAAAAGAACCCCATCCCCAGCAGCAGGGTAATTTGTTTGACGTACTAGATGAAGTGCAGTGATCTACCCATTCTGCCGCCCTGCAATCACTTGATAATCATGTATGCTTATTTGATTATTGGGGCATGCAGCATGGCTGAACCCTAGGTTTGAATGGGAAAAAATAGTTTGCTTGCAGCTACAGCCGGAAGTGCTGTACTGAATGACAACAAACCTGCGTGAGGAGCACCAGCAAGGACCTGAAAGCATGTTTTTTCAAATCTGTTTTGGGTTTTATTTTTCCAACATGCCCAAATGTAAGCACAAAAAAATAGTAATAACTGTTTTGTGCATGGACAATGGGCCTAGCCATCGGCAAGAACAAATTCCTACTCTGAGTTACTTATTGGGGCATGGGGCATGTGGCATGGCTGAAGCTCTAGGTTGAAATGGGAAAGAAAATTGTGCTGAACGTGATTGCAGCAAACTTGTACGAGGAGCATCAGCAAGGATCGGAAAGGATTCTTTTGTATGTCTGTCCTGTGCTTTCTTTTTTTGAAAATGTGGAAACACAAGTACAACAAATAGTGATATAACTTTTCTTCCGTGGGCAGTGGCACAACAATGGTGATATAAGTTTGGTTCATGGATAATGGGCCTGGCCTTCGACAAGGACGAATGCCTACTTTGATTAACTTATTGGGGCATGCAGCATGGCCGAAGCAAAGCGGTAGGTTTAAATGGGAGAAAAAAATATGCTTGCTGCTGCAGCCCAGAGTGCTGGACAGGATTGCAGCAAAGTTGTGTGAGGAGCATCAGCAAAGACCTGAAAGGATGCTTTTGGAAATCTGTCCTGTGTTTTACTTTTTTGAAATTGTCGACACGTAAGTACAAAAAATAGTGATATAACTTTTCTGCCGTGGGCATAGGGCCTGGCCTTCACCAAGGACAAAGGTCTACTCTGATTTGCCTATTGGTGTATGGTGTTCTGATAACGACTCACATAAGTATGTGTTGCAAAAAATATGTTTGTTAACAGAGGTTTATAGTTGTTTCATATATGGTAAAATATGAATTATTAATAACTTATATACAGTGATGTAACATCATACACATTTCACTTATGAAAACATATTCAATTGACAGAAACAACTTTGCTAAAGGGACATTAAGGTTAAGATGTACACCACCCCTGGCACTCCTCAGCCCAAGCAGTTAGCTAGTGGCCTCCCACTTTGGGATCCTTTGGCACTTCCGTCCTGGGCTCCCATGAGCATTTGTCCATCTGTACTGCCCCTTTTATTTATGCACTTCTGTCACTGCACAGTGCATTTATGAATTTATAGGAGCACTATGTACAATGTTTTGGTATAGGTATGGGAAATGTAGATGCAAAAGATATGTAGAATATTGTTAAGTGGCAGCTGGTGGGTGGAATTTTAATATGTTGATAGGCTATATGTAGAGTTGTTTAAGTGATTGGAGGATGCGTGTGCAAATGGTTTAAAGCAGGCAATGAGGGAGTGTTAAAAACAGAACAGTAAAAAGTGTAGATGGGCTGTTTTGTGTGATGTGTGCATGTGCAATATGTGTTTTCTAAGAAGGCATGGGCTAGACAGGGGAATGCAGAGACTGTGGATAGTTATAAATGGTAATGGATGATGGTGTGTATTGTATACTAGAGAGAAGAATTCTGGAAATAAATGTCTCTCTGTGTTGTTTTTTTTTCTTATATACAATTGTCCAATATTTCCATTAGCATAGTAGAAAATGCTAATGGGAATGTTGGAGAATCTTATTGAATCTAACTACTTTACTGAAAGTTGTAAAGTAGATGGAATCTATGAGATTTTCTTTTTAGTTCTATTTTTTTACTGTGAAAGGTGGTTCCTGTACTTTTTTTAAACATGTTTTTATTTGTATTGTATTTTTTGCAGGAGATGCCAGAAAATAAGGTGGGGAGGGAAATGAGGCAAGGGGCACCAACCACACCTATGGAGGGGCAGGTGTTTGTTAAATCTAGGGTAGAGGGCTGTGTTTCTCATGGTCCATGATCACAGCTTCAAAAGCAATTCCTAATTACTCCCCCATGTAGAGTGGTCTGTTGCAGTATACACATAGTACTGTTTTCTTTGAAAGCTATGGATCAACAGCCTTTGTATGGCTTGCAAGGTAGCTGGTGGGATTTTGTGTCCCACCGAAGTATGCTTTGTGGTTACAGCATTGGTTAAGGAGGATGAGGTAGAGGAAGACATCCAGCTACTTCCTAAGAGAGCCTTTCTCAGAGCATTGCAGTGGTTGGATTTGTTATGGCGGTGCATGGAGATGGTCCTGTAAGAGTACTGCCCAGGTTGTCTGTAACTGAGTACATTGTTCCAACAGTGGTAAAAAAAACTGCCACAGCCATGATTCTTTCTGGGTGCTATAGGTAGGCACTTCATCTACCTCATCTTCCTCGTCTTCTTGATTTTCTTTTGAAGTATTGGCCTTTTTTCATGGTGTAGGGCCTCCAGTTGGTGGTGGTGTTGGTGGTGGCTCTTGGGGAGGAGGGATGGCAATAGCTGATGTCTTTTTTTTTAAATAAATATCAGTTTTGCTAATATTCTTCTAAGTATGTGCTTTGTACTAGATTGTTAATAGATAATTAGTAACAATAGGTGTAGGAGCTGTGAAAGGGTAAATTTTGAGCTTGAAAGTTCCTAGATCAGTAGAAAATGCAGTTCTGAACTGTCCTCAAAGCAAGGGCCTGAACACGAAGTGCAAACGTGTTCATGGATAGGTCATCATGCTGCGCGCAAGCGCATGGTCGCGTGGCACTGTCCGGAAGTTCCACAATGACGTCAGACGTTTCCGTACTTCGACAGAAGCAAAAACAGTGGAAAAAGAATAGAAAGTTAAAAATGATGCTAGGAGGTGGGAAATGGCAGAGTTGTAAGGTGAAACATTGTAAATTGGACAAAAATGTTGCTATATTGGCGTTAGTATGATATTAGTAAGTTGTAGGAAAATAGCATGCACTGGTAAAAACCCATGGAGTTCTCTGAAAACAAACGTTGTTGGAGAGACGTTATGGTTAAGTTGCACTAATACAAACCTATATAATTCACTGAAAAAAACTTTGTTAATGGGAGATTATGGTTAAGTTGCATTGTTAAACGGATGTTATGGTTGCAAATAAAACCGAAAAACCTCAGAAATTTGCCAAATATGGTAAGCTAAGACTAACACCCAGGACACCAAAGATGACATCACAAATGTCATTGATGATTTCACATATCTGACACACTTGTTTTTGTTCACTGAAATATCTAGGCCAGGTGGTTTTGTTCACGGACAGTGAGAATATTAAAATTCAAAAGGTGCTGTGTATCTAAACGTTAACCTTGTCATATGTTCTTAAAGTACTTTCCTTAGGGTTGGATCTCAGCTCATGGTGCACGTACATGGGACAATAGGCAGGCCTCAAACATACAATTCATTTGTATACATGAAGATAAACCTTAATGCTGTGAGCGTTTTCTGATGATGCTGTTTCTTTCTTCCTTACTTTAGTTTCCCTGTATGTGCCTCTGATTTGCATACATTGTGGGTCTTCATATGTATTGTTTGTACTAGCACAAGTGTGTAGTAAGTATTGAATTGTTAGCTAGTTATTACATGTTTAACTTTACACAATCACCCCTGACATCATGTAACCAACATTATAAACACAACCCCTTCTAGGGACATTTTCATCAAAACCCTCCTCCCGATCCAAGCCATACTGGTGGAAGACAACAATCACTTCATGAAAAGCTTTGTCCCATGCTCAGACAAATGCGTCACGTCCTCGAGAACCTTATACTCGCCTCTCAATAGACCATGGGGCAGGACCTGAAAGTGCCCTTGGCTGGATGCCAACAGGGAAAAGTCATTGTTCAGTTTCATTGGTGGCATGTTCAGCGGTTAGGTTTTTAACCACGTGCTCCACATCTGTCTTTGTATGATCTGGGATCATGACCCATCACCCTGGGACATAAACTGCCAAGTTCAGGCTAAGTGGAAACCAAAGTTTCACAGAAGCCCCTTCCACCCATTGTAGACAAATCATTGCCCAAATGAGAAGGAATCATCACATCTGGCTGCAGCAAGTGGCTCGCCCTCTCGCCTCGAGCATTGCTCCCCTCAGCTGATGCAGCCGAAGTCCACGAAAGCAATCCCAGTACATTGAAATGTTCTCTGCCAGACATTTCTCCAGCATGATTCGAAAGGTCCTCTTGTCAGAGCAATGGCCCACAATCCACACCACTCAATGTTCTGCCATGATCTGTGTAAAAGAAATCAAACATTGTCACCACCGACATTGTATACATCCTTTAGTTTAGTTTAGTTTAGTTTCGTTTATTTACTCATACCATGCAAAGACAATAAGCCCAGAGGCATAGTAGCGCCAGACATACAAACTAAAAACAACAGAGCCAATTACGAGGTACCACAGGTCGCAGATCAAGAGGGCAGAATTAGTTGAAAAGGATAGCGTTCAACTTGCACTTGAAGTATATGAAACTTTGGCATGCCCTTATTCACCTCCATTCAACAATGCCATGTGAACACTCCAGTCTGTCTCATGATGGCATCCCATCTATTTGAAAAATGAGGCTCAAAAAGCGTCTGAATGCCATCTTCCTATTTTCATCACCTCCTTATCCTATATTCCCAACCCATCCACTTACATAGCCGCACCAATCCTGAATGAGTGAGAGGAATAACCCAAATCCTGACTCAACATCAGCCAACTGAAACATCTTTTGAAATGAAGCTGCGATAAGCAGGAGCCACCACTGGTTAACCACAATTGCTCAGAGAACCCCCTCATCATCCTGACTAGTTGTGGGCCATGGCCCGCACTAGGCATGCATCTGAGTCCATAACTAGCCCAAGATCAATGTATGACCCTTTTCCTTCTTTATCTCTTTTGGACAACCACTCCTCTGGGAATGGTGACCTCATCCCTTATGAGACCTCAGCGATATTGTCTGCTGTGACAAATACTGCCCTAATTAAACAGAATTAATATTTATCTTTACATATCCCTTTTAATTTCCCAATTATCTTCCTCAATTGTTCCTGATACAGCAGTGTCCTTACATTTGACCCAGTGCCTCTAGCCTCAGCCACCTGGCCACAGCTTATGCACTGCAAGGTCCACAACACTGCCTTCCTCTCCCAACAGGCCTGCAAAAAAGCTCACAGAAGACACATGCCTTCTTGCTGATGCAAATGCCAAGGATCCCCCTGCTGCCTGCAGAGGCCCCAAATATAACAGTGGTATCTTTCTGTGAACAGTGAAAACTACCATTGCTCATGCAAAATCTATGAAAACCTCCAAGACCACCTCGTAGCCCATTTGTGCCTTGCCAGTCAATGACCCAGCAATCAAGTGAGACAGCCCTTGGCACCAAGCCACCACACAATCTCCAGGAAATTTGTCATCTGTTCTTCCGCAGTTGGATGCTACCTCCAGAACTCCTAGATCTTGAAATGAGGGCCAGAATCAGTGGCTCTATTACATAGCACAGGCATATGCCTCACTCTGAATTTCACATTCCCTGCAAGCATACCAGTGTGGTAAAAATGCAAGTTCAATGTGGTAAAAAGGCCCACACTTATCAGCTACGGGATTATCTCACTAAAAGGGGATGGGGCTTCGTTCAGAGCCATACAGTTCTATGCACTAGGCTGGAGAATGCCATAAATAATTGTTTTTCAATCAAAACACTTATAGGCAATATAGTTTTGATTACAGGTAAGGATACAAGGCTACACATTAGACCATGGCACTGTAAACAGGCATCAGAAAATGCTTTTCACTCGAAACAAATTCACATTTTATTAATTTTCTTTGTAGCCGCAGAGGCTGACAGCACATTGCAAACTAGAGGTTGCAAGACCATACAGTGAGAAATGAACAGTCTTTGATACTTTCGAGGTCAGGAAGCAAAAAGCTCATGTGTGCCGGGCAAAGTCAGTGAATGCACAATCACTTTATAATTTGCTGCATAGTTTATGAAACTGGTCTACTGATGGTTTAAAAATTACCCATGGCAGTTTGTGAGCCTGGGAAGAGGTTTAAAGAGTTCCTAAGATGCAACATTACAATTGTAACTTATTAATGTTTCAAGGCCCCTGCAGTGTCATGATCAGTTGTATTCCAATGAGAAAGGAATGAAGATGATTGATGACAGATGAATAAAGATCCGCTGGTCATCTAAAACGTCTCAATGTTTTGGCACTATGATGTGGGAATTGTGGGTTGGACTGTGACATCACAGAGGTGATCAAGGGTTTTGTGGCAAGGTTTTCAGGACCCAATCATTTCAGGATAGTGAATGTACCACTATAGGGGAATGATGTAGCTCTACCAATTAGCCTTACATGGAGGACTAACCTAATGTTGCAACATCGTTTGATGCAAATTAATTTGCATCATTATGAAAGCTCTTGTTTTAGGGGTGTATCTTTGACAGTGCCTTTCATGCAGTTCTGTTCTGCATTCTGTGGGAACTTTGCTTTCCCAGCTGCGCCTGGGCCCAGAATAAATTGTGTTACTTCTTGCTTGGTGCACACTTGTTTTTGGATTACTTTTGGGTAATTTTTCTTGGTGAGTTCTGAGGGAACCCGCTATAGATTTCTGGTGGTCTGTATGGCGAATTCAGCTTTTGCGACCAGACATGGGAATTCCAGCCCTGCTCCAGGGGGAGTGCTGAACAGTTTTTGCAGACCAGTCCTAAGAGCTCAACAGTAAGGAGGCTGTGCAGATGCAAAGTTCACAAAGTTATGCCTGGTTGAAGTGCTTCCTTCACTCGGAAAGGGGGTATTGGCCTTTAAAGGAAGACAATAGGGTGGAGAAGACTCGAGACTCTCTGAAGAAGAATACGCAAGTGTATCTGTGCATGAACACACAGGGGGAGGGATTATTTTTATGGTGTATAGGATGCACCCTCAAGAGTTGGAGGGTGATTGGCCGTAGTAGTCATAGATTTTAGGTCCACTTAGGACGTGGGAGTGAGTGGCAGGTGGCACATCTGCATTAGAGCATAGGGTTGCATGTTAAGTGACAGGCCTTCTTAGGCAAGAGTTGCGGTAGTGCAGGCAATTGGTATAGTTGCATCATTTTTAATGTATGGGTTAAGGAGTATTGACGTTGTGAAGAGTAGGAGAAAAGGCTTATGGATTGGAGTTTTGTTGAATTAGTAGTTGTGTTTTGTTATAAAGTGAAGCTATTGTGTTTTATGTTTATTGTGGCTGTGGAAATCAAAGAAAGGCCAGAGGTGAACTAATATAAATATTTTATCAGAGCTGTGTAGCACGTGCATGAGGCATGGTAAAATGGAGGAACGAGCAACTGAAACCTAGGCACGCTAACATAGGGCATAATTTTTAAGGTGGCAGGCCTGTGAGAGGGCCATTTGTGTATTAACTGAAATTAACAGGACAGGCCTGTACAGAGGGCCATTGTGTGTGAGTGGTGTGCAATGGCGGTTCCTGAGGAGAAGGCCAGTGTAAACAAAATAGGGTGAACAAGTAAGACAGTTAGTATAAGACTGAGTGTGAGTGAGGAAGGGGGTAAACATGTTTTTATATAAAGTAGGAGGGGCCAGGAATAGAAGGGGTAGGAAGAGTACTCTAAAAAAATGGGAAAAGAGCGCAATAATATAATCTTATTATATGTACTCACTCCTTGATCATATGTGCAAATATTGCCCCAATATCGCAATAAAATATTTAAATATCACTTTCAGTAGATTAATGACACAGTGGTAAAGTGTTAGCAGGAATGCTCCAGAGAGGGAACATTTCAAAAGGGTATAATCGACTGTATGTATATCTGTTAGCAACATATAAAGGTGTAAAGCTTAAACAGAGACAGGACATTTTCAGGCCGATTCATGGAATTAATGTGCGCTGAAATTTTTGGCGCAAGCGTGCGAAAGCGTGCGAATCGCAGTGCCAGTGCGAAAATTGCAGCGAAACCCGCGCCCAGCGATTCATGGAAGTCTGTGCGCGTGGAAATCCCAGGATGTGCGCCAAAATTCTGGGTGGCGCACGCTGGCGCACACATCTCCAGGCAGCGTGCGCTACGCACACAGTGAAATTGCACATAGCGCGGCGCACACAACAAAAGTAGGAGGAACAGGGGGCGTGACACGTGGAATGGGGAACAACTCATGAAAATGTGGGCGTCACGGGGGAAGTACAGGAGGCAAATGCGCGGAACGCCCACATGCATATTCAAAACACGTATTCATGGAATCGAACAGGGCTAACGCATGCGCCAAAAAAGACGCGCTAATCCGGAAACAAGTACGCCAGCAGAAAGCAGGCGTACTTGGACCCACGCAGCATAAAAGTGCGCGCAAACAACAAACAAGCTCAGACGCCAGGATGAATATACCGTTCCTAGCAGCAGTGGTCATGGGATACTGCAGGAGGAGGAGGATAGACAGGCCCAGAATTTTTACTACCAGAACCAGCCTTTTTGGGATGCCTGATGACCAGGTGTATGGGAGGTACAGGTTTCCACCTCACATAATACTCGACCTGGTCAGTGAGTTGGGAGGATGACCTCACATCACCCACCCTGTGCTCCCAAGCACTCAGCCCCCTGCATAAGGTCCTCAATGTACTGCACTTCTTGGCCACTGGATCATTTCAGCAGACAACTGCTATAGTGGGGGGGTGTCACAGGCCACGCAGTCACGCTGGCCATAATGACTGCACACCCATCAGTCCGCAGGCACATAAACCTGCCCAGAACACCTGCAGAAAGGCAGGCTGCCATCCAGGATTTTTATGGGGTGGCACAATTCCCCAAAGTACTAGGTGCATTGATTGCACCCATGTGGCTCTACTTCCCCCCGGGCATCTGCGAACATCTACAGAAACCACAAGCACTGGCATTCCATCAACGTGCAGGTAGTATGTGATGCCAAGGGAATCATCACCTCAGCATATGCCAACTATCCAGGGTCCACCCACGATAGTTTCATTTACAGAATGTCAACTCTAAACCGGGACCTAGAAGCTGGGCGGCACGGCGATACATGGCTGCTCTGTGAGTATAAATGCCACAGCACATGCATGCATGTCAGATACAGAGCAATGTCACAACCCCACTAATGATACCCATCACCTCTTCCCCAGGGGACAGTGCCTACCCTCTGAGCACCCACATGATGATGCCAATTCAGAACCCCACCACGCCACCCGAGGTAAGATACAACACAACCCACATTGCAACCCGGGGCAAAGTGGAGCGCACATTCGGAGTGCTCAAGTCACGCTTTCGCTCCCTTGACCGTTCTGGCGGGCAGCTGTTATACGCTCCCCCAGTAGTGTGCAGGATCATAGTGGCAGCATGTGTCCTGCACAATGTTGCAACACGCTGGGGCCTGCCCTTGGACATGGTGGTGCCCCCACATCCCCAACCACATTCACGCCCACTGCGCATGGGAGGAGAAAGGGCACAGGGTGAGGCAGCCCGTATGCAGCTGGTGGCTAATTACTTCACCTAAAATCACACCCCTGTGGAGTGCACACAGCCCTGGCACATACCATCTGACAATCAATGATGATGACATAAGGGACAGTCAACTGTCACAACCATACCAGCCTGAGATGGGTCACATGGAAGTGTTACATTGTGTGCATCCCTACCTACACAATCACCACCAATGCTGTGTCTTCAAAAGACACACTTCTATGCTGCTAAATTCATTACCCCGTTGCAAAATACAACATGACAACAGTGCCATGTCACCCAACCCCTCCCCAGCACCGCCACCTAACACACCATGGCATGTCATGCTATGTGAGAGCAAACAGAGCAATCCCCAAAACATGACACAAGTGTCAAAGTACAGTGTCCCTAATGGAAACTGCCCACACACAAAATGTTCCCAGTAATGTAGAACTAACAACACACATGACCAAATACTTACCAACAATACAATGCAGCTACACAACCTCAAACATGGCATAAACATGACAGTACTAAGTTAAAGTAGTGGTAGTCTTACAACCTGATTATGCCAGCACATCGGCCACTTCCAACTGTACAGTGCTGCTGCTACGCAAATGTGTAAGTGCACTGCTTACAACATGAACTCCATCTCCAAAGTAGACGGCCTTGTGAAGACATGAGGAATGAACCTGCAAATTACGAGGAAGACATGGATGCACAAGCACATATCAATACACCATGCAGTGTACAATACAACAACAATATCCACTAGGAATGTATACACAGTATTGACTACAGACTGCCCACACAGCTCATGGGAGTCCAACGTCACTGTGCAAGTCACTGTCACTTGGACACACCCTTTGCAAGCCCATGGAAACGGGAAGCAGGAGGAGTGTGTGTCTCACAAACCCAAGCATCTAACCCAAACTCAGGACAAGCCTGCATGTGCCCAGCCGGAATACAGTGGATGCCCACAGGAGCCACACAAGGCAACACACTGTAAAAAAAAATCAAAAATCAAAAATCAAAAATGTGGGGGGTGGGGGGGGGCACCCAGGAGGTCTGAGGACAGGGTGCGCACCAACAGCCACCTGTGTGGATGTTGGGAAAAAAAACACCTCCATGGGCTCATGGCCTGCACGGCTATGCCAATAATGTGGGAGAACTGCTGCTGTCGCTCTCATTACCCTCTGCTGCTGCCACAGGAGGTGGTGGTGCTATGGGAGGCAGCCCACGCAAAGCCCTGGTATGGTCCTCCATGGCTGCAAGCATGCGGGTGTGGAAGGTCTCGTTCTGGAAGATTATAGTGCGGAGATCCCCATGCAGCACCTGACGTGATGCCCGGATCTCCTCCCGAGTTGCCTGCATCTCAGCTGAGAGCGAACGTGTGAGCCACTCCAGCTGCTGTTCTGTCCTCAAGTTAGTGGAAGCCTCAAGGGCAACAAGAGTGTCCCTGAGGTGATGGAGTTGTACCCTCAGGGCTTCCCTGTGGCCCTGGAACTCTATTGATATCGATTGGCGTAGAGTCTCCAGTGCCGCCCGTCTGTGCCAGTTGGACGCCAACATGTCTCCCCTGTGTGATTGGCAAATGGAGTCTGTTGCCTGCTGTAGTTGCTCCATCTGCCTTTCAGGGGGGACAATGGAAGTGGCCACCCTCTCCATTGCTTGAGCCATCATCTCAACTGATGCTGCCTGTTGCCATACGTATATGGATTGTTCCCATGCGGTATTGCCTGGTGGCGTACGGCCACCGCATCGGCGGGCACCACACCTGTTTGGGGCAAGGGGATCTGCGCCTTGCTGTGGCAGCACTGCCTGAGGCTGCAGGACTGCATTCCCCCTCTGATCTGCTGGCCCAGGAACAGGATCAGATGTTGTGGAGTGTGACCCTGCATCCGTAACCGCCAAAGGCGGACTTACCAAAACTGACATTCCCATAGAGGGTTCTACCCCTGGTGCAGGTGGGTTGGACAGAACAGAATCCCTGCCAGAAACACTTACCTGCGACAGCACATTGGTCTCATCATCAGAATCAGCACCTGAATAGAGGTCTGGGGAGGTGCACCCAGAGGCACCCCTGGACAAAATGGTCAGCAGCAAGATTGGTTTCTCACCCACCACCACACCACATCCCCCACTGTTGCCCGGTCGTGCCTGAGATCCCTCCTGGGTCTGCACCATCTCCTCAACCTCAACAGCATCAAGTGTGTCATCCCCTGCAAAAACATGAAAGACAAAAAATGGAAACAGGCATTAGCACCTTAGCACACAAATAGGCCTGACAAGCTACAGAACCAGTACATGATTTACACATGTCCCACATGACTATAACCCTCCCATGCATGCACTGTCACTGAGTTGGAAGGGGAGGCAAAAGGCAGACACTGATGACACCAAGATGGAAGAGCAACACATTTGCTGCATGCTGGGTAGCACTGCCATCACACATTGGCCTGTGAGTGGCATGTCCAATACACATACATGACACATGCCATCACACAGATGGCATGTATCATAGCCATGGTACATTCCACAAGTACATCCATATGTCAGTGAATGAATACTGTCAGCCATCCATGTGAGATGGACATGATGAGATGAAAAATGTTACATAGTGTGACAAAATAGGCATGTGCCACACACTGCAACACATCCAGTGTACAAAAATACAGTGATTTCAGGCCGATGTACACATCAAAGGTTGTGCACTTCAACATGACAGGAAACAACTATCAGGTTCCACATTCAAACAGGCCCCAAAAAATGTATGTGATCAGGCCAATACTCAATCAGCCTGAATGGTCAAATCATTCACCTAACAAGGTAACACGTGGGCCAATGTGGGGTTCATCAATGACAGAAGCATGTCACAAATGTGACAATAGGGCTGAGGAATGCGTAGCAAAAGTGGGAGAATTGAAACAATCAGCCTGAACGAACACTGAAAAGTACAAACAATGTTGTTGCAAGATGCCACTTCAAGGGCAACTGCCGTAATGTTGCGCTAAATTACTACTGTGGGCAGAAGGGATACTGTCACACCCAAATCCAAGGCCGCTGAATGTTTTGGATGAAGCACATGGGTGACCCATACCACTCAAGCACACACACCCTCACCTGGCACTCAATCAGAACCCGTCACCCAAACAACATACACATGCATTACACACACATGCATGGGCACTCACCGGACAATGCATCATAATCAGGTAGTCCTCCCACACCTTGGATCTATTCCTCTGTGACGAAGGCCCCAGCAACAGACTCATGTTCAGTGTGTTGGTTGTCCCCTTGTGGAGACGCACCGCCAGTCACCAGAGTAGCGGCATGATTTGAGGCCAGCTTGTTCTTTGCTCTGCGTTTCAGGTCATTCCACCGCTTGTAGCAATCATCAGCTGTGCGCCTCACAAATCCAAGGGCAATTATGGACTCGGCGATGGTCTGCCAGTGTGCCTTACACCCTGCAGTCACCACCATTTTGTGGCATTGTGCCGACACATAGGCCACAAGTGCATCAAGTTCCGGCTCATTAAAGCAAGGCTTCCTCGAGGTACCGGAGTGTGTAGCCATGTCTGGGGTCGCAGCCTGTCATGCCAGAGCACCCTTCTTCCTCTTCTTTAAAGGTGGAGCAGAGCCAGAGTGGCTTACGCCGCTCTGGTCAGTAGAGGCAGAATCACCGGTGGACTGGGTAGTAGGAGTGTGGGAATGCACAATGACCATAGGTCTTGATGCAGGCATTGGTTGCAGGGTAATGTTGGCAGGGGGAACGTCAGTTTGATGGACTGGGACTGACACTGTCCTGGCTGAGAGAGTCACAGCTGGGGCGGGTGGAGCTGCAGCTGCCCCTGCAGCCTCCCCACCCTGCATACTTGGGGCAGCAGATGACATAGCTGCCCCAGATCCACGTGGCTTGGTGACAACAACTTGCACCGCCACACGTGTCCTAGACTTGCTGACCTGGAAGTCAGCCAGGGAGTCATCCTGTGCCAGGTCAGGTGCCACAATGGGCTGGTCCAACAGGGGCTGAGCTGGGATAGTGTCAGCCACGTTTCCGTCAACCATGGGGAGGGCATGGGTGTCCCTGATTGTTCCTCCACACATGGGGGTATAGGGACACCCTGCAAATCCCGGCCACGTCCCCTACCGTGCCCACCACGCCCATCTTTTGAAGGTCGGCCACCTTTGCCTCCCTTACCGCTTGGTCGCCTCCCAACCATGGCACTGATGTTATTGTGCATATGGGAGTTGCAGTAAACTATTGTCCTGGGCAATTGGGGTTCAAAGGGGTAGGATACCAGATGGAATTCGCACCCTAGTTCTCTAACGAGGCTGTCTGTAAACCCTGGGGGAAGATGACGGGTCATGCAAAGCACAGGCTGCCCAAAATCAAAAATTAAAGTGCACGCAACCCCTCTTAGTCCACGTGCGTGAAAAAATGAACCCGCACTACGCTGTGGCACCCAGAAACACAAAACTAAGGGTACGCGTAATACACTCAGCCTACAATGACCTCTGAAGGGGAACGCGACACACGGGGCAAGCACAGTTGCTAAGTACGTGCGGAACTCACCGTCTGCCTGGAAAAAGAACGTGAAAAATACGCGCGTGTGCTCGTTGGCAACACCCGCGCCAAAAGAAGAATTGTACGCTGTCTGAGGAGACAGGACAAAAGTAGAAGTGAACTCTGTTTGAGGATACAGGCCCAACAAAAATTCAGAAAAGAGCTGTCAGAAGTAACAGGGAGTACGAACTAGAAACGCTGTGAAGTAATCCCGTGTGAACCGACAAGAAGTACAGATTTCACCCACTCGCTCTCCACGAAAAGCGCGTACAAGGAAATGGCATCCTACACATAGCTTTTAAACCGGTCCACACGTACACGTCAGATACGCGTGTACACTGGCGCTTTCCTCCAATTACATGCGATGACACTCAGACGTGCAGTTTTTCCACGTGTGCTCTGTCATCACATGCTATGAGGGAAATGCCCACGTGCTTAATGTAGTTTAGGCATTTAGGCGCTAAGGGCCTTTGGTCCAATGGAACCGCGTGCGTGTGCTGATGCACTTACGCGCTAAGGCCCTTTCCTCGAATTACATGCTGATGTGCAATTTTTTCACGTGTCAAATCACTCCGTATCAAGCTGGCCACGCGAAAACACACGGAAGACCACGCTCCTGCCCAGAAGGCCAAATTACTGCCCCCCAGAGCCCCGAGCACGCTTCCACCTGCCATCTGCTGCTGCCTGACTGCCTGCTGCCCACGTGCCCTGCCATTTTCTGCCTGCACGTCAGCCAGGGGTGTAGTTGTTGTGACCACCCCTGCAGGAACCGAAGACTCCCGACTGGGATTCCATCGCTCCACAGCCCAGCAAGTCCTGGGGCAGTATGATGTCCTCTTTGGAAGTTCGCGCACCGACAATGATGGACGGACCAGGATCTGGATGGACATCGTGACTGCCATGAACGCGGAGGGGGTGGCAGTCCGCGACTTACATCTTGTCAAGAAGCGCTGGGAGGACTTCAGGTCCACGACCCTCAAGAAGGCCCGGTGCCTCTCTAAGGCAGCGTATGCCAAGGGGCGCCGGGGCCAGCTGTCGAACCATCAAATGAGGGTCCTGGAACGCATATGCCCAGTGCTCTACGTCCAGATCCTTGAGAGGCAGACCCGTCTGGAGTCAAGCGGTAAGTGTACATGCATGTTGATAGTACACTGTGCGTGTCGTGGTGTGCCAGTAGTGTGCAGGTTGCACATGTGTTTATGTAGGGCCATGTAGGGATTGTATGAACATGGGCATGAGGCTGCCACATGTGAGTCCTCTCAGTTGTGAGACACATTGATGGTGTATTTGTTGGTAAGCATGCTTGGCAAATGCAGGTGTGGGAGCACACATGTTTGAATTTCTCTGTATGTACATTGGCATGGTTGTGGCATGGATGCTGGTTCATAATGCATGTATCTGCACTGTGTACATGTGCATGTATGTGTATCTGACAAGTGTGCAACTGTGATGCAACATGGATGCATGTGACACTGATATGTAGAAGGATGAATGGCAGATGTGACATGTATGGCAATCTCATAACTGCAACAGTTGGAGGAGATGTAGACATGCCTGTAAGTGTGGTGGCGTGTGTGCATGTCTAGTGCACTCCTTGTGTTTCATGTGATGTCAGGCTCACCTTTGGCTGTTCATGCTGTTGTATGTGTATGGATGGTGCTGCCTAGTGCAATATTGCTGTTGAAATGTTCATGTGTGTGAGTTAAAATGACATGTGTGTCGTGGAGTGTGATGCCGTGTCTGTAGTTAAACAATGCCACTCATGTGCAACTGTCATATGTGTATCAGTCCATTGTACAGTGCCCTGATGCCTGTGTTTTATCTCTCCCTGTCTGCAGCGTCAACTGAAGAAGAGGGCGCAGAGTGTGCTGTGGAGCACAGCGGCAGGGATCATCCCGCCAGCTGGAGACGCAAGGCCCGGCCCCCCTCCCAGGTTGTCATCTTGCCGGGGAGTGAGGAGTCCGGTGCCGCGTCCCAGGCCGCAGCTGCCGAGGGAAGGTCCAAGAGGCAGAGGTCATAGTTGGACTCCTCGGCAGCAGAAGGGGCAGCTAAAACCCCACAGGGTCCGACGGAGGAAGATGGCACAGAGACATCCAGGTTGGTGTGGGGATTGGTGGAGGAGGAGGCCGTGCAAGGGACAGACACAGGGTCTGGAGGTGGGGATTCCACTGGTGCTAGTGGTGCAGTGCAGGGGCTGGGACAGGAGGCATCACAGGCCACCGCGGAGGAGCCTGTGTGTAATCCTGTCCCCGATCCTGTGACTGTATCATCCCGCACCAGCAGGGATGCCTACGTCCAGACCCGTTTTCAGGGAGGGGATCCGCTTACAACAACTGGCTTTCCTCTCCCTGCGGACGTGGCTATCCGGGACCTGGTTGAGCCTGTCCTGGGTGGGGTGGCGTTGCGTCAATGGGCCATGCAAGCTGACCTGCAGTCTTTTCATGAGGAGACTGCACGCCTTCTCGAATTGCTCGTTGACCGCGTTGACCTACTGGGACAACTCACCAGGGCCGGATTCCTCCGTTTTCTGGACCTTGTTCCGACCCCCTCCTCAAATGAACCCCCTATGCCCCAGTCGTCCTCCATGCCATCTTCCCACCCATGTATCACCTGGGTACACTGTGGAGCTGCCTCTGACCCTGCGGCCAGGCTGGTGGAGGACACATCCCTGCCACAGTCGGGAGTCGGACATCCAGCAGGGGTGGCCACCTCAACAACTGCACCCCAGCCGGAGGAGGATGTGCAGACAGCAAGCGCCAGGGCACAGGCAGAGGCACAGCAGCAGCAGCAACAAGGTGGGAGCCATCATGGCTTGGGGCCTTCGACATCGGAGGGGCAGGCATTGGCCAGAGGGCAGGAGGACCCAGGACTGGAAGTGTCTTCCATGTGGCAGTGGTTAGGCCATGCTATAGATGCGGAGCGGCAGCAGGCAGAAGAGGCAGGGCTCACGATGGTCAGGGCGGAGATCTCCATGCGGAGGGCCTGAGGTGGGCCGAGTGCCTCGAGGCAATTCACAGGGAGTTGGAGGAGAACATGTCATCGTCCCTGCGAACACTTGGGGGCATGGAAGAGGACCGCCTCCAGGACATTGAGCAGGAGTTCGATGAGGCCCTGGCCCGGGACATCCAAAAGTGAGCTGTCGGACTAGCCCGCTGCCCTTGTAAATAGTTTTTAGAGTTAGGTTTCCTTTTCGTTTTCCTTTTATTTAGGGCCAATGGACAATGCCACCCAAATTTGTATATAGTTATATTTTTAGGTAGTTAGTTAGGTAGGTTTCATTTGTATGGTTGGGATCATGGACTCTTTACATCCTTGGACAATGGATTGTATATAGTTTCATCATGTCTTCATTTTTGTTTTTTTTTGCATTATGGACATGGATTGATTTCTCTTTTTTTTTTAATTATGAACATGAAGCAATGGAGATTTTTTTTTACATTTCCTTTGGATTTGCGTTGTTGGAGGGTGGCATTGGACTGTTTTTCTTTCAAATTTTTTTGGATTGGTTATCATTTTCATTCAATCATCTTTTTCACATGCTTTTCATTTCATGTTTCATACTTTGGTATGCTTTCATTTCATACATAATACATTTTCATTTTTTAGTTCCATGTGTGGGATTCTCTCAGTGGGTTGATGCATGTGAAAATGTGGGTTTACACAAGCAATGCCAACCAGTGTATGTGTGTGATGGACATGTGTTGATGTACATAGTTGACTTTTGGTTTGTGTCATGAGATCAGCATTTCACTGCTGGGTGGTGGGGGTGCAGGGGACATGTGTGGGACATGAGTGGGGGCCTGCTGGCAAGTGCCCTTGACTGCTCGGGGGTGGGGGTGCAGGGGGACATGAGTGGGACATGAGTGGGGGCCCTGTGCGAGCGGGGTACGTGTATAACTGGGGTTTGTGGGAAGTCTCACACACGATTTCAGCAGGGTATGTGTATTACGGGGTTCGCGGGAAGTTTCACACGCGAAAGGGCCCTGTGCGAGCGGGGTATGTGTATAACTGGGGTTCGCGGGAAGTCTCACACGTGATTTCAGCAGGGTACGTGTATTTCGGGGGTGCCAGGGAGTCCTACACGTGAATTGGCAGTGTGTTTCCTCCCAGGTGTTCTCTCTACACCCTCCACGGCCCCTGCAGGCAACCCACACCACAGGGGACTACACTGCACCCCTGGTCATGTCCCGCAGGCAGCCCATCCACCATGGGCATTCCCCCAGCCAAGCCACATGTCACCTTGCACTACTGATCACCAACTCATGTCACCTTGCAACCCCACCCACCAGCAGTGCAGGGCACCTGCCAGCAGGCCCCCACTCATGTCCCCCTGCACCCCCACCCCCCAGCAGTGCAGGGTACCTGCCAGCAGGCCCCCACTCATGTCCAACTCATCTCCCCCTGCATCCCCACCCCCCAGAACTGAGGGGCACCTGCCAGCAGGCCCCCACTCATGTCACCCAGCACCCCCACCCCCAGCAGTGCAGGGCACCTGCCAGCAGGCCCCCACTCATGTCCCACTCATGTCCCCCTGCACCTCCACCCCCAGCAGTGCAGGGCACCTGTCAGCAGGCCCCCACTCATGTTCCCCTGCACCCCCACCCCCCAGCAGTGCAGGGCACCTGCCAGCAGGCCCCTACTCATGTCGCCTTGCACCCCCAACCCCCAGCACTGTGGGGCGCCTGCCAGCAGGCCTGCACTCATGTCCCCCTGCACCGCCACCCCCCAGCAGTGCAGGGAACCAGCCAGCAGGCCCCCACTCACGTCCCACTCATGTCCCAGTGCACCGCCACCCCCCAGCACTGAGGGGTACCTGCCAGCAGGCCCCCATTCATGTCCCCCTGCACCCCCACCCCCCAGCAGTGCAGGGCACCTGCCAGCAGGCCCCCACTCATGTCCCCCTCATGTCCCCCTGCACCCCCACCTCCCAGCAGTGCAGGGCACCTGCCAGCAGGCCCCCACCCATGTCCCACTCATGTCCCCCTGAACCCCCACCCCCAGCAGTGCAGGGCACCTGCCAGCAGACCCCCACTCATGTCCCCCTGCACCCCCATCCCCCAGCAGTGCAGGGCACCTGCTAGCAGGCCCCCACTCATGTCCCCCTGCACCCCCATCCCCAAGCAGTGCAGGGCACCTGCCAGCAGGCCCCCACTCATGTCCAACTCATGTCCCCCTGCATCCCCACCCCCCAGCACTGAGGGGCACCTGCCAGCAGGCCCCCACTCATGTCACCCTGCACCCCACCCCCAGCACTGTGGGGCACCTGCCAGCAGGCCCCCACTCATGTCCCCCTGCACCCCCACCCCCCTGCAGTGCAGGGCACCTGCCAGAAGGCCCCCACTCATGTTCCCCTGCACCCCCACCCCCCAGCAGTGCAGGGCACCTGCCAGCAGGCCCCCACTCATGTCCCACTCATGTCCCCCTGCACCCCCACCCCCCAGCACTGAGGGGCACCTGCCAGCAGGCCCCCACTCATGTCACCCTGCACCCCCACTGCACAGCACTGTGAGGCACCTGCCAGCAGGCCCCCACTCATGTCCCACTCATGTCCCCCTGCACCCCCACCCCTCAGCATTGCAGGGCACCTGCCAGCAGGCCCCCACTCATGTCCCACTCATGTCCCCCTGCACACCCACCCCCCAGCACTGAGGGGCACCTGCCAGCAGGCCCCCACTCATGTCCCCCTGCACCCCCACCCCCCAGCACTGAGGGGCACCTGCCAGCAGGCCCCCACTCATGTCCCCCTGCACCCCCACCCCCCAGCAGTGCAGGGCACCTGCCAGCAGGCCCCCGCTCATGTCCCACTCATGTCCCCCTGTACCCCCACCCCTCAGCATTGCAGGGCACCTGCCAGCAGGCCCCCACTCATGTCCCCCTGCACCCCCACCCCCAGCAGTGCAGGGCACCTGCCAGCAGGCCCCCACTCATGTCCCCCTGCACCCCCACCCCCAGCAGTGCAGGGCACCTGCCAGCAGGCCCCCGCTCATGTCCCACTCATGTCCCCCTGTACCCCCACCCCTCAGCATTGCAGGGCACCTACCAGCAGGCCCCCACTCATGTCCCCCTGCACACCCACCCCCCAGCAGTGCAGGGCACCTGCCAGCAGGCCCCCACTCATGTCCCCCTGCACCCCCACACCCCAGCAGTGAAATGCTGATCTCATGACACAAACCATAAGTCAACTATGTACATCAACACATGTCCGTCACACACATACACTGGTTGGCATTGCTTGTGTAAACCCACATTTTCACATGCATCAACCCAATGAGCGAATCCCACACATGGAACTAAAAAATGAAAATGTATTTTGTACATGAAATCAAAAATGAAATGAAAGCATACACAAATATGAGCCATGAAATGAAAAGCATGCGAAAAAGATGATTGAATGAAAATGATAACCAATCCAAAAAAATTTGAAAGAAAAACAGTCCAAAGTCACCCTCCAACAACGCAAATCCAAAGGAAATGTAAATAAAAATCTCCATTGCTTCATGTTCATAATAAAAAAATAAGATAAATCAATCCATAGTCCAACTATTTACCATCCATTGTCCGGAAAAAATAAGTCCATTGCTCCATTTCCATAATGCAAAAAAAACCAAAAATGAATACATGATGAAACTATATACAATCCATTGTCCAAGGATGTAAAGGGTCCATTATCCAAACCAAACAAATGAAACCCACCTAACAAACTACCTAAAAATATAACTATATACAAATTTGTGTGGCATTGTCCATTGACCACAAATAAAAGGAAAACGAAAAGGAAACCTAACTCTAAAAACTATTTACAAGGGCAGCGGGCTAGTCTGTCGGCTCACTTTTGGATGTCCCGGGCCAGGGCATCATCGAACTCCTGCTCAATGTCCTGGAGGCGGTCCTCTTCCATGGCCCGAGGGTTCGCAGGGATGAAGACATGTTCTCCTCCAACTCCCTGCGAATTGCATCGAGGCACTCGGCCCGCCTCAGGGCCCTCTGCATGGAGTTCTCCACCCTGACCATCGTGAGCCGTGCCTCTTCTGCCTGCTGCCCCTCCGCATCCATAGCATGGCCTAACCGCTGCCACACGGAAGACACTTCCAGTCCTGGGTCCTCCTGCCCTCTGGCCGATGTCTGCCCCTCCGATGTTGATGGCCCCAAGCCATCATTGCTCCCACCTAGAGCATGCTCCCGCTGCTGCTGTCCATGTGCCGTGTCTGATGGTGCCTGCACATCCTCCATAAGCTGGTCTCCAGTTGTGTTGTACACCCCTGCTGGGCCGCCGACTCCCGACTGTGGAAAGGATGTGAGCTCCACCAAGCTGGCTGTGTTGGTCGGGCCAGGTCCACAGGGGGCCCTGGTGGAATCTGGGCTGGAAGACGGTGTGGAGAACGACTGGCGCATAGTCTCCACAGAGGAGGAGAGGTCCGCCAGAGTGTGCGACACATTTAGGAACCCACCAACCAGGACGGAGCCCATACGTTCGTGAGACCCCTCGTCCGCAGGTAGTGGAGAGGCAGATGACATGGCACTCTCCCCTACCTGTGGACGGGCCTGGGACGGGGCCTCCCTGCTGGTGCATGGTGGTGCAGTCACAGGGTCAGGGACAGCGACATGCACATGCCCCTCCGCGGTGACCTGTGCTGCCTCCTGACCCTGGCCCTGGACTGCACCACTTGCACGAGTGGTACCACCCCCACCAGGCCCCTTGTGCGGCTCAGTAGCGGGCTTCTCCTCCTCTGTGGAGACCACCAACCTGGATGTCTCCACACCGTCTTCCGCCATTGGAAGCCCCTGTGGGGGCTCACCCGGCCCTTCCGCCACAGCCGTTATGGCAGACGCAGCACCAGCCCCCTCGGTCCCGGATGATGTTAATTCCTGGGATGGTGGCTGGGCCTTGCGTCGCCGCCCAGTGGAGGCATCCCCGTTGCTTGGCTCCACAGCGCCGTCTGCACCCTCTTCTTCACTTGACGCTGCGTAGAGGGAGACATAGAACACAAGCATCAGGTTACAGTACAAAATACCCTAGAAAGGAAGCAATAACACATGAGTGGCACTGTCAAATGTCACTTCCATCCTGTCATTCCACAACACATGGGTGAATGCACACAACACACATGCAGAAATAGTCCCGGCGCTTGCAATCAACATCAACATCCATGTAGAAGGGCCCCTGTAAACCAAGATGTTGCCTGCAAAGTCACATGCATCCATGGCGTTTCAAAGTCACACACACACTTCTCAGGCACACACATGTGCACCATACATGCACATGACATCAGCACCCATTCCTCACCCCCCCTTGATGTCCAGGAACAGAGACAACCATGCTTTCATGTGTGCATTCCGCATAGAGCTCCACATGACCATGATGTCCCTGCACACACACATCCATACATGGCCTATGTCACACATACAGGCAAGCATCCGACTACCAGCACACTCCAACATGCTCTGTCTCACACAGCAATGCTTGGCCACTTACCGCTCAACTCCAGATGGGTCTGCCTGCGAAGGATCTGGGCGTGGAGCGCTGGGCCTACACGTTCCAGGACCCTCATCTGGATGTTACTCATGCATGCCCGGCCCCCCTCCACGAGGTGCCGGGCCTTGTGGAGGGTCCTGGACCTGAAGTCCTCCCAGTGCTTCTTGACGTGCTTGATGTTGTGGGTTGCCACCCACTCCACGTGGATGGCAACCACTACGTCGTCCCAGATCCTCTCCCGTCCTTCCTTTTTGGCGCGTGATGTTCCGAAGAGGGCATCATAATGCCCCAGGACATGCTCCACCAGGACACCAACTTCGGTGGCAGTGAAGCTGGTGGCCCTCTGCCTCTCTGGCTGGGGGTTGCCAGTGGTGCCAGATGGAGATGTGCCGGACATGGCAACCCCAGAGGCAGGAGTAGGTGGGCAACTGGCTCCTGGGGCTGGGCTGTGGAGCGATGGTATCCCAGTCAGGGGTCTTCTGGTCCAGCAGGGGTGGACACAGCAACTGGACCCCTGCAGATGGCTGATGTGCAGGCCCCAAATAGCAGGGCACGTGGGCAGCAGACAGTCAGGCAGCAGCAGATGGCAGGTGGGAGCGTGCTCGGGGCTCTGGGGGCAGGAAAATGGCCTTCAGGGCAGGAGCGTGGTCTTCCGTGTGTGTATGCGTGGCCAGCTTGGTACGGAGTGATTTGGCACGTGAAAAATGTGCACGTCAGCGTGTAATTCGAGAAAAGGCCCTTAGCGCGTAAGCGGGTCAGCACACGTACGCGATTTCATTGGACCAAAGGACCTTAGAGCGTAAGCGTGTCTGTGACGTATCGTGCACAGGCGTTGCCCTTTCACATGTAAAACTTCACGCGAACCCCAGGAATACACGTACCCCACTCGCACAGGGCCCTTTCGCGTGTAAAACTTCACGCGAACCCCAGGAATACACGTACCCCACTCGCACAGGCCCTTTCGCCTGTGAAACTTCCCGCGCACCCCCGATATACACGTACCAGGATCCAATCGCATGTGAGACTTCCTGCAAACCCCCGTAATACACGTACCCTGCTGAAATCGCATGTGAAACTTCCCACGAACCCCAGATATACACGTACCCCACTCGCACAGGCCCTTTCACGTGTGAGACTTCCCGCACACCCCGGTAATACACGTACCCTGCTCCAATCGCATGTGAAACTTCACGCAAACCCCAGTTTTACACGTACCCCACTCGCACAGGCACTTTCGCGTGTGAAACTTCACGCGAACCCCAGTAATACACGTTCCCCGCTTGGCGTTTGCTGTTTGGCAGCCCTGTAAATTGGTCCAGGGTTAGCGCAGCCCTTTGCGCTGGATTGGGGATTTTGATGGCTTTTCCTTGTGCTAGGGGCGTTCTTGGGGGCGTAACTGGCGCTGCTGCAGGGTCGCTGCGCCACTCTGCACCATGGCTGGTTTTGGAGGCTAAAATCCATGCATACTCTGGGCGCGGAAATCGATTTTAGCGCACGCGTCTGGCACAGACATTCGCACGCGCACACTGTGCGCCAGCCGCGTGCACCACTTTTGTGCGAAATTCTATGAATTACCCTGTTTATGTATCTGCAAACTTTAGGAAGAAACTAAAGTATAGGAAACAAAGGGAGAAGTGGAAAAGGAGAAGGCTAAAGCTTTACTCCCACACTATGGATTGTTTCCATTGTTAAAACCGGCTGCAGGATATACAAATCCTAGACGGGCATCTCCAGACAGGGAGGAAACAAAGAAAAAGGCAGAGTCAGAACCTCATTCAGAGGATAAGAAAGAGAAGGGGAATAAGAAATACTTAGCAGACATTAAGAACAACACACAACAGCAACTGGACTCAATGTATAGAGAAAACGAAAAAGGTAATGGAGAGGAGGACAGAGAAAAAGGGAAGGAACAGGGAAAGGTAGAGGACCTGCAGGGATGGACAGCAGGACATAAAACGTTTAAAAATTGATAAGTGGGGACAGGACATGGACGAGGATGAGCCAGACAAGACAGAATGTGATGACACTTAATCAGACTGGGAGGACAGTAGTGACAATGCCAGTAGGGATGACAAATTCAACTCTTGTGAATTTACAAGTGTGGGTAGAGAAAGGAGAAGGAAAGAAGGGGAAGGAGAAGAAAGAGAGGAACAAACTGGGAACTGGGGAAATAGGCTTTGAAACAGAAAAGAAAGGATGGCAGTAACAAAAAGACCACAATGGGGGTTAAGCACAGAGCACACACCCAATTGCCACTTCTACAGAAGGCAAAAGGGGAAGGACATTATCTACCATGGCAGACGATGGCTAGGGATTATTTGGTCTACAGTTTACCTTCACTACTGGCAGGGGCCAGCAAATGGATATATGTATTAGAGAAGAAGACAGCAGGGATCCCATGGGCCGTAGGGGACATCAAGAGTTTACTGGCAGTTTTGGTAGTGGAACGAAGTGACAAGATTTTACAGCAAGCAGGGTATGCAAGGGTAAAATGAAGCACTAACATACATGACCGGTCACCTTTAACAATTATAGAGCACATTTGTGGAAAGCTCTGAGAGAACTGTATCCAGACACGTCAGATATGGGATCAATATTAGCATGTAAAATGAAGCCAGATGAGGACCCTGCAGAATACATACGATCAATACAAGAAATGTGAACACAAGAGAATAAACAATCATGGGACGATAAAATACCTTTATATTCTATCACACTTTAGTGAGGGTGCTCCCCACAGATGTGCAGGCTTCCCTAGAAAAAGTAGAATAAGTAGTAGGGATAGAAGCAAAAGGATGGCCTGAGATACAGGTAACTATCATACATTATTGTAAAAGAAAGCAGGAAATAGATAAGGAGGCAGTAGATAATGTGGTAATAAATGTGTGCCAAAAGAATTGGCCAACATAAGCATGGAAAGGGCAGTTAGCTTTCCACCTGCCCAAAAGGGGGGCTTCCAGTAACAGGGGTAATGCAGCATAGAGGCAACAGCAGCCAAGATTTAGAAATGCACAGCAGCCTGGATTTGCACGTGCAAGTGGAGTAAACCCGCACATGGGACAATATCAGACAGGAAGGGGATATTATCCATAGCGAAGGGGATTTGGACATAGGGGTATGGGACCCCGGTTTGTAGGACAGTGTTTTATCTGTGGTAATATTGGGCACTATACCCAAACATGCTCAGCTATTCAACAAACAGGACAACAAGGAGGAGTGCAGAATGGCAGCAATATATGCAGGCATACACACAACCTCAACAGACACAAGTGATGCTGCAGCAACAGATGCAAATGCAACCTACACAGCCACATGTTTTACCAGCACAGGGACAAGAATCAGCCCAAGGGGGAATGATAGCTGGATTGCAGTGTACCGCAAGAGTACTGCAGGCACCAGCGCAGACACATGCACAAGAGAAGGAGACAATATTGGGACAAAATGAGATGCCCCAATACACCAGGGTCTCAGTGGTGGGTAGAAATCCATTCACATTTTCAATAGATACATTTTTACCAAAAATGGTGCCTACTGGAAGTATGAGTGTGTCCTGTCCTAGCAGTAACTGAAGAACCCGAAGAGGAGCCTGAGGTAGCAGTTCAAATGGTACAGAGGGACTGTTCCTAGATACTGGAGCAACTAGATCCTGTAGAAAAAAGGGGTTCCATTTCCCAACATGAAATTGAACATGCAAGGCTTTTCGGGGACCATCCAAGTGGTTCCCCTAACAAAAGATTTACCACTGACAATAGGAACACAACACATTGTAGCTCCATTATTGTATTCAAAAGACACACCTATTAACATATTAGGAAGAGATTTGTGAAGCAAATTGAATGCCATCATTTTATTTCCAGAAAGAGGGACACCTGGGATGTAACCAGCCAGGGTGCCAGTGTTGGTCCAAGCATACTAAGCACACAGCACATTGAAAGGAATACCCATGCACAGACAGATGTTCTTGTACAGGGATGGGTCCAAGGGATAAAAGGAAAGGTATGTTGACATTCAAAGGAATTTATATTCAGACCATGGTGCCCCACAACCATCGCAACTTGGACACAACTTGGACACACCCACTGCAATACCTAGAGGAAGTAGCAGTGAGAAAGATATGATTATACTGATTGTTACAGATGATGGTAACATGGTGTGGCGATCAATACTGTGTATCGATCCCACAATGACAGGAGTAACTGACACAGAGCAGTTTGCTAGAAAAGTTGAAGTGGAGGGAGAGATAGTGTTTCAGTTGAGCATACACTGTCCAGTACAGATAAAGCAGTGCCCAAGATGACACAATTGGTGAAAAAAGAGACCAAATACATGTAGGAGGATTATGAAAAAGTTCAAAAGTATCTATGGACCAGAGGACCACATGATGTGGGAATATTGAAGGGGACAGGAGCAGTGCACATTAAGAAAAACCAAGAAGCAGATGAGGGCATATATGAGAGACTGCATGCTTTATCTCACATACATGAATCTACATCACCATGCAATACAGAGATCTATCCGATTAAAAAATCAAAGGGTGGGCCTGGAGATTCGTACAAGATCTCCACGCTCTTAACAATGACATTGAAGCAGAATTTCCGCTAATTCCAAACCATGGAACAATGTTATGCAATATACCGCCAGAGGCACTCTACATCACAGTAGTGGATTTGTAGAATGCTTTCTTCTCCATTGCCCTGCATTCGGACTCCAGGTATATTATTGCATTTACATATCGCGAGACCAGATTTGAACACACGAGAATACTCCAAGGGTACTCTGAGGAACCCAGCATATTTAACAGAGTGAACAAAATTGATGTGAGCAGTTTGCGAGTAGCAAGTACAGTGATACAATATGTGGATTACCTTTTAGTGTGTAGCACAACAGAAACTGAGTGCAGGGCGGAATCACTGACACTACTAAAATTGATGGTTGACAAGCGACACTAAGTGGACAAAGAAAAACTGCAGTACTATCAAACAGAAGTGGTTTATTTGGGGCAGATTGTACAGCAGATGGGAGAAAAATAATACCAGAAAGGGTTTAAGCAATACATAAAACACCCAGACCTAAGAAAGTGAAAGATATGCAACAATTCCTGCGTCCTTGCAATTACTGCATAAAGGAACATTAAATGGACAGCTGAGATGAATGAATATTTTGACAAGCTCAGAAATGGGCTGGCACATGCACCAGTATTGGCCACACCCAATTATAAAGATAGGTTTCTTTTGTTTTCTCACACAAAATCGTCTAAGTAGCAGAACTCCCAGCCTGTATCTGACAAAAGTGTGCTGAATGTGCCCATCTTCTCTAACCTGGGCACACTCACATTATGCCAGGACTTTCCTTCATTAGCTGCTCTGTCGAACTACTGACAGTACTGCACATGTCAAAATGACACATTGGGCCTCATTACGAGTGTGGAGGCAGTCATGCCCTTAATAAGGGCATGGCTGCCTCCATACCAGGGTATGGGGGTTCGGGGGTTCTGTGAATGAGGAATTACTGGGTCATTCCAACCTTGGAGGACCCGGTAATTCCTCATTCACAAAGCCAATCCCCATTCCCATTTGAGCCCCTAAAGGGCTCAATGGGAATGGGGGTGGAGCTAATAATGGGCCCGTTAATAACAGGCCCGTTATTGTCTCCTTGTTCCCCTTGCGGGACCCGCTAAGGATGTCTGGTCTGACCAGACGTTCTGTGCGGGTCCCGCTAGAGGACCTTGTAATAAGGCATCCCGTAATGAATGGTGCCGGTCCCGTACCGTCACCCTTCATTACGGGAGCGCCAGGGTCGTAATGAAGCCCATTGTGCCATTTGCCCTGCTGAGGTCAAATTCTGGCATTACAAAAAGTACCAAATTCATGCCTACTGTTTTTCCGTGCTTGCATTCGAAGAAGGGGGTATTTGATTATTTGCAGGGAGGTGTGGCCCTGTGCAAATGAGTGAATCCGATGTGATTATTTGCATGGATGCTATTGCTAGAGCATGCAAGCTGGCACATTGGTCACATATAGCACATTGAGGGCCTAATTCATGGAACATTTAGCGCAGTGCAAAGTAACTTTGCACTGCCAACAAACACATTGAACCAGGGCAAAGTGTATTATTTTGGGAGCAAAGTCCCTTGCACTGCAAAAGTACTCTTTGTATCTCACTAAATGGCCATTTCTTTTTTTGAAGCAATAAGGGACTTAGCGCCCGATTCATGGAAATGTTAGCATGGTGCAAAGTGACTTGTCTCTGGTGTAAAGTTTCTTTGCACTGCCAACAAACACAGCGATTCACAGAGCAGTGCAAAGTGTATTTTTGCAGTGAAATGTGACTTTGCACCACTTTTGCATCAGTGCAAAGTCACTTTGCATTGCAAAAATACACTTTGCACTGCTCTGTGAATCAGGGGGCCTCATTACGACCCTGGCGGTAAGGGGTTAACGCCAGCGTTAGCTGCGCCGACCCCTTACCGCCAACTACGAGGTCCCTTAGCGCCATGGCGCTTTTAACACCTGCTTTTAGCAGGTGTTAAAATCCATGGCGCTAAGGGACCATGGAGTTAATTACGCCACTGTAATTTACGGTGGCGTAATTAACGCCTTCCCCACTCCCATTATGCCCTATGGGGCAAAAATGGGAATGGGGAAGGGTAAATGGGGATTGGGGACTTACCGCCCCGCCGACCTCGGAATGGGGCGGTAAGTCCGCCAACCACCATGGCGTAAACGTAGTTTACGCCATGGTGGTAAAGTCACGGCCCAGGCGGTAACTTACCGCCTGGGTCGTAATGAGGCCCAGGGTGTTTGTTGGCTGTGCAAAGTCACTTTAGACCATGCTAAAAGTTCCATCAATTGGGCACTTTGTACTTTTTTGTGAATTAGACCCATTTAATGTGGTGCAAAGAGTAGTTTTACAGTGCAAAAAGACTTTGCTCCACAAAAATACACTTTGCACCCCTCTGTGAATTAGGCCCTGTTCAACATGTTTGTTGGCAGTGCAAATTCACTTTGCACCGCGCTACACGTTCCATGCATTAAGCCCTGAATATCTTCCACCTCTGTATGATAGCCTGTGTGTGTAACAAGGTTGACCATTGGGCGAGCGATAAGGAGAGGCAAGGGTTCCTTTTAGGTGGAGATGGGGTTTTTGTCACAGACTTCGCTCCTTGTGCCATTATGAACCCATAATTCGGAACATCCCCAAAGGGGAGAATATCAGAGCAAGTATATCAGAGCAAGGAGGAACTGTTATGATCAAAGGAGTTTCAAGAAGGAATGTGAAACTTTGTCTACAAGATTTGAAGCCAGCGGCTACTCCAGAACAAGCATTCTAACATCCTACAACAAAGCGAAACAGACACCTAGGTTACAAACACTTAGCCAGCAAGGCAGACCAACCCAAGAAAATAAGGTTCAATTTATTACAACCTACTGTGCTAATAACCATGTGATTAGGAAAACCCTTAAAAGACATTGGGATCTGCTTAAACTGGATCCTCATATAGGACCATTTATCCATGACTATCCTTCATTAGTTTACAGAAGGGCAAGAACTTTGAAGAGGAGCCTTAGCCCTTCATTATTACCCGACGACAACAAAGAAACGCCAGGGAACACTTAGCAGCTATCGGAAGCCAAGACAGAAATATGCCACTAGCTGAACACTGGCAGAGGCATCACCAGATGGAACACAAACAAAACGATACATTTATTGGACTCAAAAAGGTGACCCTGGTGCACAGGGGGGGAAATCAAGAATTGCGACTCCGTCAGGAAGAAGCTAAACTCATAAACTACTTTAGATGTATAGAAACTGGTTTGAACAAGGACAATGAAATGTCCAATTTTCTGTAAACATTTTTTGAACTATGAAATGGAATGTCCAAACTGATTTTGCACCAATTGTAATGTACATATGAGAATACAAGTACCCCATGGTCATAGTTGCATTAAGATACATACACATGACATGACATGCATTCCAAGATTTTTTACTTAAAATATGGAAATAATAATCTGACATGTTTGGAAGGTACCCCGTTGTTGGGGTTAATTCTGTATGTTACCATTTTCCCAGAAGGCATTAGGCAATAATATTAGAACCACCAATTCGTCATCTGATAAAAACCCAAGTGCCCCAAGGGGGTACTAGCCTTGCCTGTATTTATATATATGACACTACATCTCCCACAAGGCATGGAGCAATGACTAGTAGGACAACAAACATAACATGCACATTTAAATGAATTAAATATGAAAAAGTGGATAAAAAACCTCAGAAAGGAGCACACATAAATAAATGTTAAGTAGACTTAGAGACATATCTAGAGTCAGATATACGGTTTGTTACCGGCTTAATTTGTCTCCACCTCAGTGGAAAACTACATTTCCCATGTATCTCTGGGAGCATGTCTTCCTAAATACACGTAGCACTGGCAGTAAAATTATGGGAGCCCATTTCTCACCTGTGCACCTATGGTTCATCCTTTTCCTTTAAATATCAAAAGGACAAGTGTTTGCTCAAATGATAAAGAATAGATTGTGACTTAACGTAATTTAGACTCTCACTGAGCCTTTTATCCCAAAACATGGCCGACAGACCTACCGAGACAGAAATGAAAGTAGGACAACTCAGTTGCCTAGGCAACACTACATATGCGCTCTGCGGCTGCCGTAAAGGGCTCTTAGTAGAACCCGACGCGTGAAGCAGGAAACCAGATTGTTAAGGTAAGCACTGAAGGGAAGCCCACCCAAATAGCCTCCCAATCACAAACAGATCCGCAATTAAACAGGTGGGTTTACACATGCCGCTTTGTTTCGTGGACGATACTTTATGCATGCACACGGAACACTTTTTAAAAGTCCTGTTGTTCATTTACTTCACAAACGCTCATCCATCTGAATGAGGAATACAAGACATGCATGCTTTACGAAAATATGTTTCTTTTAATGACCAAGTTTAATCTTTATGCTGGAGTTTCTGCTCCTATTAGAAACCTGGAGAAAACATAACCTAGTTAAGATTTAAATGCAACATCTCCAGGTCGGGTGCTTTAGTATGAATAATTAATTAATCATTTTATAATAAACAGGAGGATTGTCAGATGCCCGAATCCTGATAGAAATAAAACTCTAACACAAAAATAAAACTTCAACACGGTATCAAGCAGGGGAAATTAACATATTCTCCCACTGTGCTCTTTGTTCTTGTTGAAGTGCTCGCAGCGCTTATGAGTCTGATGGGACTCTCTCTGACAACACGAGATCAGTGCATGCATTCCGACGATAGGTATGCCCTATCTGGAGACAGATCTATTTTAAATTTAACTAGCAAGTGAAATATAAACTAATCTCTAGTTCTTTTCTGTTATTTTTTTCCTGCTCTACCAATGATGTTTCCCTCCCTCCCTTTCCTCTCCGACGGTGATCGCTCATGCCACGACTCTTTCTCATGTCCCGTCACCAAATTTGGGTGCCATGATGGTATGTTCTATGTTTTTATGTTTTGATGGATTTACACATGTTTTCTCGGAATCATAATGGTGTGGAAACAAACTGGTGATATATTTTGTTTTGTGTTTCTAACAAAAATGCTGATCTGTTCGGGTCAGATGCTGGATAATATGATTGAGATGCATTTGGTCTTTTGGGAAGCCCTGGGAATCTGTTTTATCTATAAATCACAAAAATTGACTTGTAACTTTAATTTTATTTAAATTCTGCTATCTTGTATATAGTATATCAAGCGACCCTTAATGCCCAGATTTGAAAAAGGCACACTTAGGGTGCCGAAACACGTGTCATCCGTATCGGCAATCAATAAATATAAGATGAATTAAGAAAAACTGGTTTTGGTTGATACCTGAACTTCACTGTGGCGCAGTAATAGATGGGCGCAGAAACCCTTTTTCACTTTTTGCAAACGGAGTGGGGGAACTCTATGGGCCTCATTACAAATCGCCCGGTATGGAAACAACGGTGGTGGTAAACCCGCCGCCACTGTTGTTTCCATGCCGGGCGATCACAACTCCTGCAGGCGGGAGGTGATGTTCCCGCCAGGTCTGACCTGGCGGGTTTTTACACCGCCCGCCTGCAGGCGGACGAGGAAACACCAGCAGCATTACGAGATGCTGCCGGTGTTTACATGATCCCCATTCCCATCGAGTCCTATAGGACTCGATGGGAATGGGGATTAACACCATTCCGACTCTGTGATTCCCGGAAAACTGGGGTTGTAATGCCCCAGTAATTCCGGGAATCACGGAGTCGGAATGATAACACGAGTCCGACGGTAACCAGGCGGTTTTACCGCCTCGGTTACCGCCGGACTCGTAATGAGGCCCTATGTCTCCATTCTCTGCTCCCACCGGTGAGACACTGTAACACTTTTATGCTGCATCAAGTCGCGGAGGTCCTAGAGTGACTGAACAAAAAGTTCCCCGAGCTTCATTCATTTGAATAAATCACTCACCGCACTGACTAAAGATCTGCGCCAAATATAATGGCTGAATATCTAGAAAAACGAGAAGAGGAAGCAAGTAACCTGTTCATGCATAAAGTAAGCAATGTCCATGCTTTTGGAACCAGCACACCGAAACGTGAGGACCTGAGATTTAAGTTTATCAAGCTGGAAAGGATCTCCAGGAAGGAGATAGTTAAATATTGGGAAATCATCTCACTGAATAATTACCTCAGCAAAAAACAAATACCCAGAGGTTTACGGATATTGATTTTTCCTGATTTTAATAAAGATGATGACCAAGACCTTGCGGAAGACTGGGAGAGAAATCTAGGAGCATGTTCCACACGGATGTTAGAGATGTTGGTGGAACACGCAACTCGTGAGCAAAAGAGAGCTAGTGAACAAATAGAAATAATTAAAAAGGAAATTGTAGACGCCAAGGCACTAGAGGTAACGAAAGAGAAAAACTACCTCAAGATGTACGAGGTACTAAAAGAATACCAAGATGACATCGAACTGTGCAAATTACGAAAAATGTTCAGAGACGAAAGAGATTATAATGAAGACCGAGTGTACACATTTCAGGAGAAATATAACACATTTCCTAAATCACAATCCAAGGAGAGTACACCAAATACATCACCTGCCAGCCCAGCACCGAGCTCAGATGCAGAAGAAGACGGAAGTAGAACTGGTAAAGGTTTCCTCAATCAGATATGTAGATATAAAAAAAAGGAAATAGGATCCAAACACCCAAACAAGTCCGTTTTCAAGTAACAAACCTACCTACCAAGAAACAACCTTTACTCGGAGAAGAGGATGGAGGGGGTTGGGTAGACTCCTGCAACCCAGATACCTTAGAAGAGTACCGAAGATTAACAAGAGCAGCAACAAGGGAAGCAGCCAAGAAGTGTCAATAACTAACCTAGTGATGAACCTATCAGACTTTGAACTAAATCAAGATGAAATCAGTCTGCTGAATAAAGGACTATCATTTGGTCCAACAGCATATATGGAATCCATGCAAGTGCATATTGATCTTTTTAAATTTGTGCGCAAACTTAAACTTAAAAAGTTCTTTGCGACTCAAATAACCGCATATAAACAACCAAGAGACGTAGCCATAAGGAGCGAAGTCACAATAGAAGAACTAGGCAATATTCATCTCTTAAGATCATTACAAGAGACAGAAACCTTTCTAATTCACCAGACAGTGCAAGAACTTACAATTGCACCGATCAGCTTAACCCAAAAAGAACTCTAACCAACTTCTAAATTCCTACCTCAATTTTAGCCGGATAACATGATTGATGCCTTCTATAAATCAGTGACGAAAGATCTACAAAAAATAGAGGACAATCAGAAGAGGATGGGCAGAAAAAACGAACGGGAAAATCTAAAAGCTCAGGAGAAAACCACTTTAAAGAAATTGGAGAAAGACCATACAATTGTTATCAAAGAAGCTGATAAAGGTGGAAATATAGTCATCATGATCCGCCTAGACTATATTAAGATGGCTAAAAACCATCTGGACACACCAAATTGCTATGAAATACTACCAGGCAATCCCAAAATTCAGACTGTTTAAGACCTTAAGGACCCAATAGATGGCTGGCACAGACAAGGCCTCATCACCGATGAGGAAAAAGGTTCCTGTTTATACCAAAACCAATATTACCTACAATCTATTTTCTTCCTAAAATACATAAACCATTCACAACCATCCCAGAAGGCAGACCCATACTGAGTGGAATAGGCTGGGCCATGGAATCCATTTCAGAGTATATAGATAATATACTGAGACCCAAGGTAAAAATGGTACAGGCATACCTTAAGGATTCCACCTCAGCAATCAACATTATTGAAAGTATACAATGGCATCCGTCTTATTATTTAGCAACATGGGATGTCAGGGCCCTAGATACCTCCATCGGCCACGACCTTGCCCTGGACACAATTGACTATATATTCAAACAAGAATCGGCATCACATTTTCCGTTTGTTTGTATGCTTAAAGAAATGCTCATGGCCACATTGGGCAACCGTATTTTTACGTTTAATAACACCTTCTTCAAGCAAAAACGTGGGGTAGCCATGGGTGTGAAGTATGCACCAGCCTTAGCAAACCTGGTGATGGGCATGTTCGAGGACTTACAAATTTATACTAAAGAAACATACAGTCAACATGTTGTAAAATGTACCCGCTATATTGACGATGTCCTGTTCATATGGAAAGGCACACCACAAAAACTGGAACTGTTCAGGCAAGAAATCAACAATAATGACTTAGGTATTGAATTTTCAGGAGAATGCAGCAATACAGAGATTAACTATTTAGATTTGACAATCTATGTATCAGGAGATCATCTCGAAACCAGAACGTACCGGAAGAGTACAGAAGTGAATTCAATATTACATGCCACTAGTTGCCATTATGAACCCATAATTTGGAACATCCCCAAAGGGGAGTATATCAGAGCAAGAAGGAACTGTTATGATCAAAGGAGTTTCAAGAAGGAAAGTGAAACTTTGTCTACAAGATTTGAAGCCAGAGGCTACTCCAGAACAAACATTCTAACAGCCTACAACAAAGCGAAACAGACACCTAGGTTACAAACACTTAGCCAGCAAGACAGATCAACCCAAGAAAATAAGGTTCAATTTATGTCAACCTACTGTGCTAATAACCATGTGATTAGGAAAACCGTTAAAAGACATTGGGATCTGCTTAAACTAGATCCTCATATAGGACCATTTAGCCATGACTATCCATCATTAGTTTACAGAAGGAAAAGAACTTTGAAGAGGAGCCTTAGCCCTTCATTATTACCCGACGACAAGAATGAAATGCCAGGTACCTGGCTTCAGTAATCTCGACCGGGTTTCAGGAAATGTGGAATGTGCTCCATGTGTAAACATGCGGCTACTATGACAGATAACTTCAAAAACAAGAATGTAATTCAGATGCAAATAAGAGAACAGATCAATTGTCGCACTAGGTACGTGATATATGCTATCATATGCACCTGCGGGAAAATGTACATTAGTAGTACGATTCGAGAACTCCGTACTAGGATTCGGGAACACTTAGCAGCTATCGGAAGCCAAGAGAGAAATATGCCACTAGCTGAACACTGGCAGAGGCATCACCAGATGGAACTCAAGCAAAATGTTACATTTATTGGACTCAAAAAGGTGACCCTGGGACGCGGGGGGGAAATCAAGAATTGCGACTCCGTCAGGAAAAAGCTAAACTCATAAACTACTGTAGATGTATAGAAACTGGTTTGAACACGGACAATGAAATGTCCAATTTTCTGTAAAAATTGTTTTGAACTATGAAATGGAATGGCCAAACTGATTTTGCACCAACTGTAATGTACATATGAGAATACAAGTACCCCATGGTCATAGTTGCATTAATATACATACACATGACATGACATGCATTCCAAGATTTTTTACTTAAAATATGGAAATAATAATCTGACATGTTTGGAAGGTACCCCGTTGTTGGGGTTAATTCTGTATGTTACCGTTTTCCCAGAAGCCATTAGGCAATAATATTAGAACTACCAATTCGTCATCTGATAAAAACCCAAGTGCCCCAAGGGGGTACTAGCCTTGCCTGTATTTATATATATGACACTACATCTCCCACAAGGCATGGAGCAATGACTAGTAGGACAACGAACATAACGTGCACATTTAAATGAATTAAATATGAAAAAGTGGATAAAAAACCTCAGAAAGGAGCACACATAAATAAATGTTAAGTAGACTTAGAGGACATATCTAGAGTCAGATATACGGTTTGTTACTGGCTTAATTTGTCTCCCCCTCAGTGGAAAACTACATTTCCCATATATCTCTGGGTGCATGTCTTCCTAAATACACGTAGCACTGGCAGTAAAATTATGGGAGCCCATTTCTCACCCATGCACCTATGGTTCATCCTTTTCCTTTAAATATCAAAAGGACAAGTGTTTTTTCAAATGGTAAAGAATAGATTGTGACTTAACTTAATTTAGACTCTCACTGAGCCTTTTATCCCAAAACATGGCCGACAGACATACCGAGACAGAAATGAAAGTAGGACAACTCAGTTGCCTAGGCAACACTACATATATGCTCCGTGGCTGCCGTAAAGTAGAATCCGACGCGTGAAGCAGGAAACCAGATTATTAAGGTAAGCGCTGAAGGGCAGTGGAAGCCCACCCAAATAGCCTTCCAATCACAAACAGGTCCGCAATTAAAGAGGCGGGTTTCACATGCCGCTTTTGTTTAGTGGATGATACGATATGCATGCACACGGAACACTTTTTAAAAGTCCTGTTGTTCATTTACTTCACAAATGCTCATCCATCTGAATGAGGAATACAAGACATGCATGCTTTACGAATATATGTTTCTTTTAATGACCAAGTTTAATCTTTATGCTGGGGTTTCTGCTCCTATTAGAAACCTGGAGAAAACGTAACCTAGTTAAGATTTAAATGCAACTTCTCCAGGTCAGGTGCTTTAGTATGAATAATTAATTCATAATTTTATAATAAAGAGGAGGATTGTCAGATGCCCGAATCCTGACAGAAATAAAACTCTAACACAAAAACAAAACTTCGACACGGTATCAAGCAGGGGAAATTAACATATTCTCCCACTGTGCTCTTTTTTCTTGTTGAAGTGCTCGCAGCGCTTATGAGTCTGATGGGACTCTCTCTGACAACACGAGATCAGTGCATGCATTCCGACGATAGGTAAGCCCTATCTGGAGACAGATAGATTTTAAATATAACTAGCAAGTGAAATATAAACTAATCTCTAGTTCTTTTCTGTTATTTTTTTCCTGCTCTACCAATGATGTTTCCCTCCCTCCCCTTCCTCTCCCACGGTGATCGCTCATGCCACGACTCTTTCTCATGTCCCATCACCACATTTGAGCGCCATGATGGTATGTTCTATGTTTTTATGTTTTGATGGATTTACACATGTTTTCTCTGAATCATAATGGTGTGGAAACAAACTGGTGATATATTTTGTTTTGTGTTTCTAACAAAAATGCTGATCTGTTCGGGTCATATGCTGGATAATATGATTGATATGCATTTGGTCTTTTGGGAACCCCTGGGAATCTGTTTTATCTATACATCACAAAAATTGACTTTTAACTTTAATTTTATTTAAATTCTGCTATCTTGTATATAGTATATCAAGCAACCGTTAATGCCCAGATTTGAAAAAGGCACATTTAGGGTGCCGAAACACGTGTCATCCTTATGGGCTATCAATAAATATAAGATGAATTAAGAAAAACTGGTTTTGGTTGATACCTGAACTTCACTGTGGCGTAGTAATAGATGGGCGCAGAAACCCTTTTTCACTTTGTGCCAGATAGAGTCTGACACCCTTCCAAATGCAAGCTGAGTTGAACACAGCCACCTTTCTGGTGGCCAGAGGGCCTGCCTCAAGTACCAGGGGTTAATTAAACACCAATAGGTTTTATATTTGCTCTGTCGCCGTATGCAGTGCTTTCCTCTGGGTTATTTCTTTATTTTACTTTTACTTTATTTAGTATTGAACAGTCAACTAAATGTTAACGTTTAATACAATTTCTAAAAGAAGTTACCAACAAATATCCATGTGATAAACAACAGAAGCATAAAATTCCATGGGAATCAAATTAGTAAAAGACTAAAATCACACAATTGAACAGTCAATATTACAGATAGGAATGCAAAAATAATGAAAACAAATTTATGTCTAGAATATAGTCAATATATAATAATCAAAAAAATCAGGATGTGAGATCCTACAAATCAGCAGGCTGTGGTTCTGAACAGAAGAGTTTATTTCAGAAAACCACAAGTGTTATAGTCCAATTAGTTTACATAGCTTTCGATAAGCACGAAAGTTTCAAAAGGAACGTACAATAGTGATTGAGTTTGGTGGAAATACAGATTGCGTATTTACCTCTTTTGTGTTGAGGTACAGAGTTCCACCTAAAGGCACAGTGGTATACAACAGTTAGAGGAACATGTACTTATACAATAGTCTACCCAGGACATAGGGTGGTCCAGGGTACCGTAAACACGGGGTGTACACAACATAATCTACAAGACATACACGAAAAAGGGTATTTGCAGTTGTGTCACTGAGGATCGACACAGGTGTGTTTCGGCCAGGAAGGCAGAATTGTGGCCTTCTTCAGGATGAGCACCAAATGTGGTGTAGTCCGTTTTGTCTGCTGCTGTGTTAGCAGTGGTGATGCTGTACAGTGTCATCCAGGGGAAAATGCTGGATTGTAGGTGCAGGGAATGCACTGGGGGAGCCGTGGGTTCCTGAGGTAACGATTTGGTCAGGATCCAGTCGGCTAGAGGAGGGCCGAAGAAGGTCCCTCCTCGCGAGCTGTGAGAGCAACGTGCGTTGTCGGTGGATCTGTTGTTGTAATGGTAGCTACCACAGATCAGAACCATAGCCTTGATTTGTAGGATCTCATATCCTGATTTTTTTGATTATTATACATGTGCCCCCCTGGGTATATCAGGACTCTGCTAGGCGCCCTTATTTTTACTTGATACAATATAGTCAATATGTTGTTCATTCTAAACCATAATCTAATAATATGGTACTTATGCAGCTCAATCAATAGTGTATCGGAGCGCACATGGGTGGAACATTTCAAAAACGTGCATGCCGCTAGAGGCAAACAAGTTGAAAATGTTGTGATCCCTGCATTGGTAAAATGGTATGTCCCCCATAATGTGAATGAAATCAGGGCTTTAATTGAGAGAGCAAGTACATCTAGAGCACTGGGCCAAGAGGGCTTAACAAATGCCATGCCTAAGAAGGCTCCAGAAGTTTAGGCTGCTTTTCCTGAGCATTTTGTTTAAGCAAATAGAAGATTGGGGGCTTATAACAGAATCATAGAGAAGAGCAACAGTGGCCCTGATATTCAAGAAGGGCAATAGGGGCAATCCAAATAACTATTGCCCTATTTCCCTCTTGGATGTCAGTGGAAAGATCTTTGGCTCCTTGCTCTTGTCCCAATTAAATGCTTGGTCGGTGAAGGAGAATCATTGTGATATCTTCTGGACAGCTTTTTTCTGAGGCCTGGCCACTAGTCCTAATATTACCCTGATCACAGTGATAAGCCACCCCCGGTGCCGTCCTGCACATTGTGTACAAGCCAGTACCGCCACGTTCATTCTCAAACACCTTACTCTGAGACTAAGAGGTCTTCTCCCAAAATGTTTACCAGCCCTACCTAAATACAGCTATCTAACCCACCATGCCTTCGCATTCTCATACTACGAGAAGACTAATGATGGCAGTACTGTGTTACTCATGGTAAACCGCGACTTAGCGTGCCGCATTTGCTGCCTTAACGTTACACCAAGCCCATACGGTGGTGCATAATTTACCCAAATCCTCACTATTGTTTGCTACCTGCCTTGCCCACAGCGGAATACCCTATTCTTGTGTATTTAACCTGCTTAGAATGATAATTGGCCTAGACCATCACTACTGCTTGCTACCTGCATTGCCTACAGCGGAATAGGCTATTTTTGTGTATCTGACATGCCTAGAACGATAATTGGCCTAACGCATCACTACTGTTTGCTACCTGCCTTGCCTACAGCAGAAAAGCCTATTTATGTGTATCTAACCTGCCTAGAACGATAATTTGCCTAGACCATCTTTACTGTTTTCTACCTGTATTGCCTACAGCGGAATAGCCTATGTTTCTGTATCTAACCTTCCTAGAACAATTTTGCCCAGGCCCCCACTACTGCCCGATACTTGTCTGCTAAATAGACTAGCCTACCTTGTGATTTTGACTTGCCGTGCTTACGGTGGACTAGCCCACACTATGAATCTAACCTGCCTATTTATAGTGGACTAGCTTACTCTGTGAACGCAAACCCACCTAGGTTTAGAATTTACCTAAAACTTGCCTAGACCCTTACCACTGATTCTACCTACCTCTGCTGATATCTGACTAGCCTACTCTGTGGTACACACCTAACACCATGAATATAGGAAAGAACCAGCCTCACCTACCACGACTGCTCCTATCCTGCTTAATAATGGCCTTAATCAAACCCTCAACCTGTCCCTTACTAGATAGAAACAATAGACTCTGAGCTAGACTACCCTGACTCTATGAGCCTAGAACGAATAACACCATCATCACACTTCTGCACCTTAAGTTCACTACCAATGGCCCTGACCCTGAAGCAGCAGTAGGATCTGCTATTGAGGCCATGTCTAAAAGCCCTAACCTCACCTATGGCCATCCTCTAACATCTCACGCCAGAACCAATCAATCTAGCTCTAGTCCAACCAGTCACCTAGATCCCACTAACATGAACACTATCTCTGGAGCCCTGTTCAACACAAGATCCCTAGTGGCACATGCCACTGATATACCAGACATCCTATCCGCCGATAATCTAGACTTCCTGGCGGTCACTGATTGATTGATTGATTGATTGGTATTTTATTTCTATCGCTCTCGTACACAAGTGTTCCAGAGCGCGACAAGGCAAGGGAGGGGAACAGGAGAGAACAAAACACCGATCTTACTAGGCCCAGTGACATTGAGAACGCACAAATGCATGGGAGAGGGGAGGGGAAAAGTGCATGGAAGGGGGGAGAGGTGGAAAGTGCGAAGCAGAGGAGAAACAGATAAATAACAATAAATAAATAATAAAGGCAACAAACAGTGGTAATGCAGCAAGCAATTTGCACGTGCTAGGTTTAAGGCAGCAGACAGGGTAGGTCTGATAAGTGCAGGAAGAAAAAGGGGGGGTTGCATGGGTACGGATACAGACCCCAGTGCAAGGGGTGGCCCGGAGGCGGTGCGGGAGGGTGGCAGGATGAGCAGGTACTTGGGCCCAAAAGACAGAGGGTGGCCAGGTGCACGGTGCCAACAGAGAACACATCAGCAGGGGATAGGGGGAGCAAAGGCAGAAGAAAAGAGGAAGGCCTTGAGGTGCTTCCGGAACCGGAGATGGTTCTCCTCAAGTTTTAGCGTGGCAGGGAGGCTGTTCCAGAGGGAGGCCCCAGCCAAAGACAGAGATCTACCCCCAGCTCGTTTCTTAGAAAAACGACTGACCCTGAGTGAGTTGGAGGTAGAGGAGCGAAGAGCTCGAGAGGGGCTACATGACGCAGCCGGCCCAGACCTAATGGTAGCTGTCCCTGACAATGATCAGATTCTCAGAGTGGACAGACCTAATGCCAGAGGGTGCGGTATGGCGATCATAGCCAAAACAAGCCTCGCCATAAGACTCATCACCCCACCACCACTTAAATCTTGTGAAATGCTTACGGACAAACTATCTATATCTAGTAACTGGACATTAACCAGCTACCTGCTACCTGGATGCCGCTCCTTTTCAACACTTAGCAAGCCCCGCCCACCTGGTACCTTCCTTCTTGCCACTCCTTTTCACCACTTAGCAAGCCCCGCCCACCTGGTGCCTTCCTGCTTGCCACTCCTTTTCACCACTTAGCAAGCCCCACCCACCTGGTGCCTTCCTGCTTGCCACTCCTTTTCACCACTTAGCAAGCCCTGCCCACCTGGTGCCTTCCTTCTTGCCGCTCTTTTCCCTACTTAAGGAGCCCTCCAGCCTCTTTTCCTTTGCAGCTGGGGAGCAGGTGTAAGTGGATCTAGGTCACCTGGTCTAAGCCCCGCCCACCTTGTGCCTTCCTGGTTGCCGCTCCTTTTGAAAACTTAGCAAGCCCCGTCCACCTGGTACCTTCCTGCTTGCCACTCCTTTTCACCACTTAGCAAGCCCCGGCCACATGGTGCCTTCCTGCTTGGCACTCCTTTTCACCACTTAGCAAGCCCTGCCCACCTGGTGCCTTCCTGCTTGCTGCTCCTTTTCACCACTTAGCAAGCCCCGCACACCTGGTGCCTTCCTGCTTGCTGCTCTTTTCCCTAATTAAGGAGCCCTCCAGCATCTTTTCCTTTGCAGCTGGGGAGCAGGTGTAAGTGGATCTAGGTCACCTGGCCTAAGCCCCACCCACCTGGTACCTTACTGGTTGCCGCTCCTTTTCACCACTTAGCAAGCCCCGCCCACCTGGTGCCTTCCTGCTAGCCACTCCTTTTCACCACTTAGCAAGCCCCACCCACCTGTTGCCTTCCTGCTTGCCGCTCCTTTTCACCACTTAGCAAGCCCCGCCCACCTGGTGCCTCCCTGCCTGCCGCTCTTTTCCCTACTTAAGGAGCCCTCCAGCCTCTTTTCCTTTGCAGCTGGGAGCAGGTGTAAGTGGAACTAGGTCACCTGGCCTAAGCCCTGCCCACCTTCTTAGCCCTGCCTCTTCCTTCCTGCTCTTAACTCTTAGATGAACGGCGTCTCTCGCCTGGGCGTCCAAAGTGAAGGGCAGTCAAAGAAAGGGCTATTGCTCTTTGGACCTTTTCGGACCAGGAGGATCCAGGGTCCAACCCCCTGCTAAAACAGCAGGTAAGCTTGCACCAACATGTGTTTACACCCTCTTTCCCAACAGGCCATCCCGACCCTCTCTGATCCCCCCTGTGTTGTTCCCTTGTGCACCCCTCCCTTCCTGCACACAGGAGTCTGTCCTGATACATTCTGGTTTCACTATCACCGTCTTGTGCCCAATGCTGGATTTTACTTTTATGGACTTCATTAATTCACGGTGCGTCACCCTTTCTCAACTCTCATGCTGGACTTCCTTTGCATCTTCTACTCATGGTGGCCCTGAATCATGCTGTTCCATCTTCATCTTGTATCCTGGCTTGCAACATTATGTGTTACTACTGACTTCTGCAATTGTAGTCGCTCTCCTCTCTTGCTTCTCCACTCTTTTTGACTGCTTACTCTCTGTTCTCTCCTCCTCACCCCTTTCCCTTTTCTCATATCCTCCCCTCCTCCCCTTACTTTCTTCTATGCACTTACTCTATCAAAACTGTCCCTGACCTACTGTGATAGCAACCTCGTCTGTCGCTCCCCATCCCCTAACTGTTGCCCCCCTCCCTCCAGCACTATCTGAAACGGTGTCAGGCCTAGTATGATAGTCACTTGTTTTGTTCCTCCCCTCCCTTTCTGCACCCCCCTCCCTCACCTTTTGTTTTCCTCCGGCTCTACCAGAAATGTCGTCAGGCCTAGTATAGTAGTCACCTGTCTGTTTCCATTTCCTTCCCACTCTCCCCCTCCCTTCCTTATCTATGTCTTAGCACTTGCACTATCTGAAATGTCGTCAGGCTGAGTACGATAGTTAATTTCACATCCTTACTGTTCATGGCCTGTAAGAATGTTGTTGTATTTTCCCTTGTTCCCTTCCTTGCCTTGAAGCGCTTTGAAACACATTGTGTATAGGTGCTATATAAATAAACTATCATATCATATCATATATAGAGCCCCAGGACCTATTGGTAGCTTCGAGGATGACCTATCTTGCCTGCTAGCCAATAATACCAAAGAGTCATCAAAGATATTAATGTTGGGTGACTTCAACCTAGGCTTTAATGACCCTGAGGACAAACATGCACAATCCATAGCTACCATCCTAGCAGAGCATGGACTTACCCAAAAAGTCCACGCTCCAACCCACAACAAAGGAAGGACCCTTGAGTGGGTAGCTGACCTGAACTGCACAACCACTATCATAAATATAACCCAGCAACCATGGACAGACCACCACTTGATAGACTTCACACTACCAATAGACAAACAAATGCTGAAAGCCACTGCTATGGCACCACCACTGCCTACCAGATGCAAAAGAAATATAACTTCTGACAATCTACTGCCTCTTCTCCTCCCAACTCTTAATTCACTACCAAGCAACTCCGACCCGAACCTCCTATTCAAGGTCTTTAACAACACAATGTCCAACGCCTTAGATACCATTGTACCTGCCAAACTCCAAAAAATTAAACAAAAGGCTCACCTCAATGCCTTTTTCACACCCCAGCTTAACGGGTTAAGACTTCAGAAAAGAAAACTACAATCCCTTTGGTGCCACTCCCCTTCTGAGGAAAACAAACTACAAATGACCCAGCTAGCCAACAAATACAAAAAAGAAATAATCAGCACCAAAAAGACTTATACAATGAAAGAATTGCCAAAGCTAGTTCCAACATCAAGGAGCTTTTTGTGATACTCCTCGAGCTAGAATATACCCCTCTAGACAACACACTGAAGTACAAACAATGGTGCACAAGCATCTAGAATGCCCTATCTAGCAAAATAGCATCTCTTCAATCTAAAATTGCAAATAAAAAATCCACACTACACCCTAATGAGCCACAGATCACTACTCCCACTGAAACCCCTAATATGCCACCACCCTTCAGATTCAACAAAATCTCCATCCTGGAGACAGAGAAAATCATCTTTTCATTGAATCCTAAAATCCCTTTCTCACTCTGAGGACCGCCAGATTTGACTTTTACACTGGTTCTCTGGGAATTGTTTTACACAGTTAAAGAATTCTTAAAGGTTTCAACTGTCAGGGCGACAACTGTCTTGCCCAAATAGTCAAAGATGCTGATATAGATCTAGCGCCATTCATCTCAAAACGAATCAATGCATCCTTCAAAAGCAACACCGTCCCAAAGAGCCTAAAAGATTCTTGGGTTCTACCACTTCTCTAGAAACAGACTCGCGACCCATCGATCCCCACCAACTACAGACGCATCACCACGGTACCCTTCCTCCTTAAAATAATTGACAGAGTAGCATACCTGCAAATTCAGGACTATCTCAAAGCCAACCACCTACTAGGACCTCGCCAATCCGGATTCAGACGACAACATGGCACTGGAATGGTGCTAACTGACCTAAAGACCCAAATAGACAAGCTTATGGACAAAGACAAAACTGCCATGCTACTCCTCCTTGACCTGTCCGCGGCCTTTGACTTGGTGGACCATGCAGTCTTGTGCAAACACTAAGCGTCGGCGGCCCACTTCTCGAGTGATGAGGTAGCTTGGGTCCAGTCCTTTTTAGCTAACAGAACAATGAGGGTCTTCTCCCTCTCAGCCTCGGCAGACCCGATCCAGATCACCTGTGGTGTTCCACAAGGATCTTGTGTTTCACCTTCTATGTATAACATATTTACCAATCCCCTATTCGACACATTGGACAGACTGGGTGTCACCTACACTACGACACCAAGATCCTCATTCCCTGTTTGGGCAATTTTGACTAGCATACAGCCTTGGTAAATGAAGTATACCTCCTCATTCAGGCATGGATGACATCCCATGGCCTATGCCTGTATGACGATAAAACAGAGATGCTACTCCTGGGCTCCAAAGCCAACCAAAAAAAACTAAACTCCAACTATGACTCATTCAACATTGATGGCAACATAATTAAAGTAGTAAACGAGGTACAAACACTAGGTTTTTACCTTGACTCCACCCTATCTCTAATAAAACAGGTGAACTCTCTTGCGTCCTCCACTGCCAACACAGGAAAACTTATCAGGGCCTGCCACCCATTCCTATCTGAGGCAAGCTGTATCACCCTATCCAATGCGTTAATATTATCAGAACTGGACTATTGCAACGCCCTATGTCTAGGAGTCAACAAACATATTAACAACAAACAACAAACACTTCAAAATAATGCCCCGAGAAATGCCTTGAATCTAACCAACAGAGAACACATCTCCAAGCTTAGATGAGACCACCACTGGTTAAAGATAAGTGACAGGATCTGACTTAAAACCGTATTACTTACCTTCAAATGACTGAATAATGCAGCCCCCCCTTACCTTACAGAGAGAATGATCAGAAAAACCTTGACTCGCCCATCCAGAGCGGCCAACTCCCACTGTCTAGAAATACCCAGATTCAAACTAACCAAATCGGGAGGAGGCAGCTTTCCAGTGAAAGCTGCACAATACTGGAATGCACTGCCACTGACCCTCAGAACTAACCAATCCTACTATAGCTTCAGACGCAACACCCTAAACTGGCTGCGATCCAATGTTATATGATCCGCTGGACACCATGCAATACAAAACTATATACCGGTCTATAACATTTGTAATCTTCTGTACTACTTTATATGAATGTATATAACCTCTGTACCACCCTTCACTGTAATTTACTTGTAACTATACTGTGCGCATTGTACTGATTTCTATGTTGTAACTAAGCCTAAAGTTGTCCTATCTGCTGCACCCAGTTACCCAACAGTTTGGTGCCCATTACCAAAAAGAGAAACAAACAAAGGGTAGAGCACTGGAAGGAATCTCTAAGACTTATATTGTTTTGCAGACTGGGTCAAGGCTTGTGATAGTATCAATAGGACTAGTCTATGGGCACAACTTGCAAATTAGAAATGCCCAGAATATCTTCTGGAGCAATTAAGGGCTCTATACACGGGAACTTCTATGAGGGGTCAGACTGAATTTGTGGGGCTGCTTTCTGGGGAGATCCGTACTTCTAGTTATCTAAAGAAGGGATGTCCTCTTGCCCCTGCACTCTTTAATTGTTTTATTTCAGACTTGGGTGAATGATTAGCAGAAGCAAGGAGCTTTCCTTCAAGATTTGGAAATAGCAAAATCAGCTATTTATTATATGCAGACAACCTAATTCTGATGGACCAAACAGCAAATGGTCTAGAGAGACGGCTGAAGAAATTGGAAGCTTATGTAGAGCACAACAATTTGAGAATAAACACCACAAAGACAAAGATCTAGGTCCTGGAAAGAGCATAATCAAGGAAAAGAGTTTGCTTTACATGGCGGTTGGGCTCAACCCAGATTGAATAAATGGCAACTTTTAAATACCTGGGTGTTTCTATTAACATGAGTAAGAGAGATGCTAACACTGAACGGAAAAAATAAAGCAGCATTGTTGACAACTCAAGCAAGGTTGTTATGTAGGACATTTTCTATGGTAGCGGTGTGGGATTTTTATAGGCTTAAGTTGGTTGCTGTATTAACCTACGGTGTTGAATCCATTTTTTATGTGCCTGTCTCACTCTGGCCGTTGGCTGAGGGGTTGTTTTGGAAGAGGGTTTTGAATCTACCAATTATCACTCCAATTCAAGTAATCAGGGGAGGAGTGGGACTGATTTCCCTAAACGGTAGGGTGGAATGGAAATTATTGGTATTATATAGGAAATTTTTACTGCCCGCTCTATCACCAATCTTTGCCATAATTAAGAAAGACATGGAAATAGGGCAAGATCAGGTATTGGGGCAATTGGCAAAAAAGCTAAGGCTTGATGGAAATGTTATGTAGCTCAGAAGAGGATCTAAGAAGAAACCCAGATGAGGTGAAACTGAACCTCTGGAGAGCTGATTGGATCTTGACTTCGGAGGTAGCTAATAAGATTAAACTAGTTTGCCATATGGTACAGGAACCAAGGGCTTTTGGCTCCATGCCAAAATACCCCCATACATTTCCCAATAGCCACTTTAGGTGCCAGTTTTTTTTAACTCATCTAAACCTTGTGCCTAAAAAAGAGGTATTGTCTGTCAGACTCCCCATTAGCTAAAGAGTTATGCAATGCGATTACTGTAAAACAGCAGGGGTCAGTTGGAAACCTAAAATATATATTGCTATTTTGCACAGCCTTAACCACACTGAGAACTACACACTTTAAAAACATCTTGGACTCAGTAAGTACCCTGACTCTTGATGAATGGTGGTCACTTTTACTGAGTGGGGAAATACCTCACTAATTTTAGCTACTGTATTGTTTTTAGAAACTGTGATGAACTTGAGATGAAGGACAGGGTTAAATAAAAGGAAAGTGTGACCTGGGTTTGAGGAATTGTACTGTAATGTTTTAGAAGGTTTTGACCTGATGAATTGGAGATTATGTTTTTAGGAATTTAGGAATTTAGCAACGTGTCCATGATGATGGATTTTAATGTCTACCTTTTCATTGAGAACGTTTAACTGAATGTAAGTGCAAAAAAGGTTTGCAATAAATCAAATGTTGCATTCAAATTAAAACAATTAAAAAAATAATATGGCAAATACAACTTGTATCATTCCCATTCATGAAGTTGTTGCAAATGAACTCACTATTTGCAGTAATGCGAAAACCTACTCTCATGGCCATCAGAAAAGAATGCCTTATGGATATCAATGAAGTGCATTCCAACAGCCAATGTGGATACTTTTCTCTGGGTAGTAAAGGTTCATAGCTATTTGAATTGGTAATATGGCCTGGTGCCCACCATTGTCCATTGCTACAGCCTCTGTGTGATAAAACAAGCACATACTAGGTCTGCGTGTGATTTATGTTCTTTAGAACCCATATTTCTAAACCATGGGATAACCTATGCCTAAGAAGCAGAGCAATTTTTTCGCTCAACTCATTCCAATATGAGCTTAATGTGATGCTTTATAACTAAAGTGCATTTGATCTGGTAGACAACTTCAAGAGATGAAGGGCCTGATTCAAGGCATTTTGTTTTTCATGGTTCAAAGGGGTTATGGTCATTTCAACTAAAACCCTTTCATCTAATGCCATTCCATCGAAATGTTTCCATCAAAAAAAGTCTGTCTAATGCATTTTTTTGGGGGGTTGGGACCCCCATTTTTTACCCTTTAAAGGGCACCTGAACAAAAATTAATTTGAATATTTGGTCTAAGAACAACTTCAAAAGGGATCCCTTTCAATCAGGATTCATTAGTGGGTTGGGCACACTTCCCAATATTATAACCATTAACATGTTAAAGGATCAGTATGCAGATCGGAAGCAATCATTATATTGCGCTTTTATTGACTTCCGTTCTGCATTTGACTCAGTAAATCGTGACTTCTTGTTTCAAAAACTATATCTGCTTGCCTGCCCTATATCATTATTAGCCTTGATAATTCACCTCCATAATGACACTACTATGCGCATTAGATTAACTATGGAAGGTCTATTGTCCTCACCGTTTAATACATATATGGGTCTTAAGCAAGGCTGTATATTGGCATCCTTCTTGTTTAATTTATTCATTTTATACATGGGTAAATCTTTTAGGCAAGTCATATCTGATGTTCCTGAGCTGGGGGGACAGCGCATAACGTGGCTTTTGTACGCTGACGACCTGGTTTTAATTTCCCAGACCCCTAGTGGTCTCCAAAATTTATTGGGTGCCCTTACGACTTATGTGAAGAATAATCATTTAATTGTGAACTTTGACAAATCACAAATTATGATTTGTAAATCACATCGCAAAAACAAAACATTTAATTACCCATGTTCGATTTGTAATGTGCCATTGAAAACTGTAACGGAGTATAAATATTTGGGGCTTATGGTGCCGAATACAAGAATTGACTATCTGTATCAGACTAACTTGCAGGTCAAACTCTCAAATTTGATCTCGCAAGCTAAAATTTTGCATTATAAATATGGTAAATTTACGCTGAAGCACATCCTACTTTTTTATGAACAAAAGGTAGTACCAATGTTGATCTATGCGGCGGAATCGAAGTTGCACCCTAGTGATGAAATGTGGAACAAACTAGAAGCCTGTTACTGGAGAAAAGTATTACATCTTCCGAATTGTACACCCATGCCTATTTTACGGTTTGAGTTGGGATTGAACTCACTAGCATCTAGAGTCAAGTGGCGAATGTGTGCTTTTTTTCGCAAATGTTTATTGGGGTTGGAAAGTAACAACATTTTGAGTACGGTGGCTCACCATCTAACTAAATCGAAACATCCCTTCCCACTCAGATGGCGAAACCAGGTATTGACTATTTTGTCTGATGCGGACATAACTTTGACGCTCTTGCTTGAAAGACCAGCTCAGGCCAAAATTAAGTTTAATCATTATGCCTGGATACTAAATTCTGAAATCTGTCGAAAATTTAAAGACTTCACTAGAGATAACTTTGGTCATAAAAAACTCGGCCAAGTGGCGAACTATTTGTTGAAATGTCCTGCACCAGTTATAAGAAATAACTTTCTACGCTTTAGATTAAATTTGTATTTAACTAGAGAAGTGCTTACTAGGCGGCATATGATTCCTCATAATTTGAATTATTGTCGCTTCTGCGAGTTGTCTACAGAAAAGGAGACCTTGCAACATCTAATTATCTCCTGTATCAATTTGCAAGAGTTACGAACCAAACATTTTGCTCATGTACTAAACCTGTATAAACAATATGATGAAAATCAGATTTGGAATTTACTTTTAGCTGGAACTAAGTTCTCCATAATCAAAGCAATAGTTCATTTCCTTGATGCAATTTTACCTTCTGAAATCAATATGTAATCATTCATTGTTACCAATTTTAAAGCGAACAGAACTAATTGTACATCTGAGAAATGAGATTGTATAGTTAACTTTCTTAATTCATTTGTATTGTTGGTTCTCTTTTATTATTCATTTTAATGATTTTCTCTTGTATTTTTATTTCATTTGTTACTATTTCTCGTTTTTGAAAAGTTGATTAAACTCAGCTGTATCAAAAAATAAATAAAAAAATCCTTTACCCCCCAAAAACATGGATCAGATGGACATTTTTTAGATGGAAACATTTGGATGGAATGTGTTTAGATGAATTGACTAGATACCGGTTCAAAGGGACTTTGCGCTGCTGAAAAGTTGTTTTGCACTGCAAACACAAACCCTGATTCATCGAAACTGTGCAACGTGTATTTTTGCTGTGCAAAGTCAGTGCAAAGTCAGGACAAAGTAATTATTGCAGTACACTTTGATTCTGATTCTAATAGGAAGATGATGCTGGCATGAAGCGTGCTGTCATTATAAAGCTGTTAGCACCACATATTCCCGAAGAAACTACACACATGGTATGTCATTGAATTTTACTGCTGTACCTTGGTATCATTAAATGTTTGTGTCTCATGGGACGGCAAGCTCAATAACACAGATCCAATATAATGCAATGTTTTGCTGATTTCTAAACGTTCCGGTTTTAGAGTTGGCTTCGATTGGCATCTTTGGTGCCACTGGATATTAAACTATTATACACATATGTATCTATAAGTGTGGGCATGGTGGACTCCACCGAGCATCAGAAGGAAGGTAAAAGAGGGAACTATTTGATTTTCCTTGTAAGTAGAAACAATCATTGTGATGTGTGGATAAAGATGATCTATTCATCAAGGCCATGTTGGGGAAAGAGGCTTTAAACACGTGAAACCTTTGCATTCATTCGATAAATATACCGGAGCAGGAACAACCTTAGATCCAATGTTCGTCCATGGGAGAAGGAGAGCTCTCGCCAATTGCCCCATGTCCCATTCAAGTCTATGCGAGGTGCTGCTATCATCCCGGTCCTCTAGAAATGTTGATCCTTTCCTCTTTTACAACTTCCAGAGTGATGTTCTATTCACTTGTGTGCAGCTTTGGTTTTGTTCAGGGGAAATAGGTGAATCATTATTTGAGATGCAGTGAAGATTGCTAATGATTGTGGTGGTTCATGGGCATGAGCTACCAATTCAGACAGCCATATTTGGCAGGCAGCCTACAATGTGACCGGTAGAAGGCGCATCCGAATTTCATTCTCATACATAATCCACCACTGGAGGCATGACTTATTATAGTGGTTTGTGAAGCCAGCCATGGACATGACCACCTTCCCAGATCTTGTAAAAGATGTATGCAGACACGCAGGTTTACTGGAACACCAAAACAACCAATTACCCTCTGGGAAGGGCAACTAGATAGTTACAATGTTCAGTAATGTGTGTGACCCAACGTGCATCAGTGCAGTTCAGAGCACGAGCGGACAAGTTTAATTGTAGAGTGTGTGAAAATACCATTGCATAAACTGCATAGTGAGGAAAAGGGGGTGAATCCCCCTACCTCTACTCTTCTCGTCATCCAAAGAAATGTTTGTTGATTAGACATACAAAAGAGTCAAATAAAACAAGCAGTGGCAAAGCCAACAGTAAGGGATTTTGTGAATGTATGTGTTAGCCATTTGCCAGGCACTGCCATAATGGAACTACCTGACCATAGGACGGCATCAGCCGGTATATCGTGTGAGTACCTGGGCACATGAAATCATTGATTGATAAATGCACTCTATATGCAGGCAAGCCAACACTGTTGGATTTGTCAGTGCTTGTGTTTTACAGGACTTCAGTGCAACGAGCACATACATTAAGTAGCACAAGGCACACTTAGGTGAGAGGTTTCTAGTTTGCAACAGGCCCTACACAACACAACGTTTGGTGTTACTATGTGACAGAGCTTGAACAAAGAAAACCCAAATGTGTGTGTTTCTGGGTGGGGCGGGGCAGGTAGTGGGTGGAAATGGCTACACGAATTAGCATGGTCAGGGTTTATCAATGGATGGATAAAAGGGCGAAACCCACTCGCTCTGTGCCCCTCCTCACATTCCTTCTCCCTCGTGTCTAAGCTCAATTTAAATAGGTTCAGCTAAAGTAGCAATAGCTAACACTAAACACACCTTGACTGGTTTTTGTAAAAGAGGTGTTTTGACATAAGAATTCAGTTTTCAGAGAAGTATAAAAAGGACTATTTGATGATGTTTCTCGTTGGTACCACGGAAGTAAATGAAGTTATGGAAGAAAGGCCACCCGCAGCATATGAAGGGTAGTGGGGAGTTCAAGCGGGATGTTTTTCTTGCCTGGATTGTGTATTGATTATTTCAGACAGCAGAAGCTAAAGCTTTCCCAATAACTGTAATCTTTAAACAAAATTAAATGATGTATATGTGTCTCTCAAAAGCTATATTTTTTACAATCAAAATTAATATTATGGCAAAAAGACGTGGGCAAATATATACAATCATTGGCTTTTCAGTAGGAATGTCTCCTGTGAACATCTACACACCACAAAGGTCCCTGCATCCTTTCAGGTGATTTCACCCCAGAACAATGCACTGGAGCAAGTGACTGTTATGAATATTATTGCTGCTAAATACCCACTTTTTAGCTTCAAAGGTGGGTTGATATTCTTCAAAACGTAAATTTCTTAAAGCAGTTCTACTGTATCTTGTCAGTGACAAGTTCTTAAAGGGAAAGCTGTGCTTCCAATTGTGCAATTCTTTCTGAGAACAGTCGGTCTGCGGTTGTAAAGGTTTAGCTAATAACATTGTTCTTAGCTTGTGCAATCTTTGTGACTAACAATGATTTCCTCCTTGTTAATATTGACGTATGTGTTTACACCTTAATTCTGTAGTAAACTCCTTACGTAAATGGGTCTCTGGGAGTTGTGCAGTGTGCATGTTGGCAAGTAGAATGCAATGCAAGGCCTGTGCCACATCCCTAATTCAGCCTCGACCAATGTATCTTTATCTGAATTGTGCCCATCACCCTTCAACTCTGCCTTTTCCGAAAGCCTTTAAACTGTTTGAGACACCAAAATGTCTGCTCCCACACCACCCACTTTCCTGAGCCTCTTTCCCAGCCAGGCTGTGTCTTCAGGCTCAGCACCTGATCTTGGCTGTGTTAAGTGTGTTCAATACCTTCACACTGTGTCCCCATTGCACCCTCACCATGCACATGCTGCCACTAAACGTTCTTCTTGTCTGTGATGTGTCTCATTGCACACTAAGCCATTAGGTGACCTTGTGCAATGTTTTGACTGTACATGGAAGCAATTACCAAAATGCAGAGCTAAACTTTATACCAGAGATATCCAATTAAAAGATGACTTTTTATTTGAATCACTAACTGTGGAAGCATTCAGAGTTACAAGTACCATGTTATGTAGATGGCAAGGTAAGGTGTTTTGTATTGTTTTACACACTGTCATTACAATAGAAGTGAGCAGGAAGTTCAGGCACAAAAACACGTAATATGCTGTGAGTTGGCTTGGGGAAATGCTGAATAGTGTTCTAGTGAAACCATTGATGAACTCACGCCACTTCAGCCAGTTTACCATGTGGGGTAGGTTCAGAATCCCATGACACTAGCCTGAACCTTTAAGGGTGCAAACATGTATTGTCTGCTTTAATCAAGTAGAACCTATACAATTCCCAGGGAAAAAAGGGCATGTGAATAGGCTTTCTGAGTAATGAACAGCCCTCACCTTTACACGTCCATTTAAGGACAACATCATCCGATAAATACACACTAAAATACCACCAGAAATTAAATTCATAGTGTTTGCAGAAGATGAAGATCTGGAGTGGAATGATGGTCTGATTTATGACCAAGCCTCAAAGACACCTTTCGACCCTGCTCGCTCATCAAAGTCAGCTAGGAGTGGGGTGCTGGGGTGTTTTTACCAATCTAGGGGTAAAACTCAGAGTTGGTGTCTCAGAGCATCTTGGGGCCGCATTTCAGAGAGGAACTGTTTCCATAGGTTGTGGGACCTTTATTCTTTTAATGACCTTCAAAATAAGTGTGTGGTCCCCAAATCATGGATGACTCTAATTAAAACAATATAGAGGTAATAGTTCTGGCTCTTCTAACAACTCTAGCATGAGTTCGGACGATGCCATAAGGGCACAACAACAGCAACAACAGACAGCCCAAATGACCACAGCAGGCACATTTTGGAACATCCAAGGACAGGGGAGAGCCTCTAACAATGTCAGTTTTTTAGGCCAGCAAGGAAATCAATGAGGGAGACCACGTTGGCAACATTTCTCCCCAATGACAACTCGCAGTTGAGGACGAGGGTTCCAGCAACCCAACTTTCGTTAGTCATGAACTTGTCATCACATGCACTCATTGAAGCAGAAAAAAACGTCCTGGAGAAGGGACTCTCCTTCATACCCACCGCCCGATATGATCCATTCCAAACGAGAATCGATATAACACAATTAATCAGGAAAATGAGACTCAAACAGTTCTTTCAGAATATTACAGAAAAAGATAATGGAAAATTCACAGATTTACATCCAACCTCACAATTCTTTCCACCTTTTGAAAGTAATACCCCTGAGTGCACCACTTTTGAACAGGCCCTATTAAAGAAATTAGAGGCAATCGAAAAAGAACAGAAATGTGTACATAACAACTACAGCAAGATTGAAGCCGAAACATTGAAAACATTGGTGAAAAATGATGATATCACAATAAAACCAGCAGATAAGGGAGAAGCCACGGTCATAATGGACACCGAAGACTACCAACAAAGGGTCAACACCCTGGTCCAAGATCAGAATAGCTACAGAGCCTTACCCGGCGACCCTACTTCTGCCCTGAGAAGAGTTATCGGACCAATCGTGGAAGAAGCACTTAATGAAGAATATATCAATGACAAAGAAGCCTCCTTCCTCAATCCGGCACATCCGAGGCTGCCAGCTTTTTATGCACTACCTAAAGTGCATAAGGGGGTAACACAAATACCAGGCAGGCCCATAGTATTGGCCATAAACTCAATCCTGGAACCCCTGTCGCAATATGTAGACAGGTTCTTACGTGACAGAATACCAAAGATGATATCATATGTAAAGGACTCAAGAACAATACTGAATCTGCTAACTACCCTAACCTTTGTCCAAACCAACCAATGGTTGGTCATGATGGATATTGGGGCCCTTTACACCAACATTCCCGAGGCAGAAACGGTGGAAATGGTGAGAAGAATCCTGAAAAATGATCCAACAATTACCTCAGGACACGCAGGCTTCATTACCCAACTTGCAGAAATCGCACTGACCAGGAATTTCTTCATTCTTGAGAATACTTTCTTCCAACAAATCTCTGGAACAGCAATGGGCGCAGCTTTGCACCCAGTCTGGCAAACCTTTATGTTTAACATTTCAAAAATGAATGTATATATGCCAACACAAACCCCTTTCTGGACAAAATAAGGGTGTGGAAGAGGTTCATCAACATCATCCTTATGATCTTTCAAGGGACAAAAGAGGAACTCACTACCTTCCACCAATGGCTTAACAGCTGTCACAACCATTTCAAATTTACCATTGATGCAAACAGTGCAGAAACACATTTTCTAGACCTCCATATCATCAGCCAAGGAGAAGAACTATTAGCCCGAGTCTACAAGAAAGACACCGATCGAAATCCACTACTACAATATAACAGTTACCACCCAAAGGCCCTGAGGGATAACCTCCCCTTTGGCCAATTCCTCAGGTACCGCAGAACATGCACGAGATTAGAAGACTATAAGGAACAATCTGGAGCACTCAAGAAACAACTAATCCATAGAGGTTACCTGAGGAAAATTGTCAATGACACATGCAATCGGGCAAGGAACATACCAAGGGAGATAACACTACAGCAACATGTAAAAGACCCAAGAAGAGATGAAATAACGGCTGTAATGAGTTACTCACCTATGTTCAATGCCCTCAAAAAAGAAATAAAAAAAGCTCTGGCCAATCCTGAATACAGGCACAAGCTCCCTGGCCCAACCATCATTTGCCATCAAAAGACACAGAAACATAAGAGATGGCCTTGCACATACTTTAAAGGAACAAGGCAACCGCCAAGAAGAGAACACAATTTTGGAAGCAGAAAAACCCATGGGACACACACTGTGTGGAGGCTGCTCGATGTGTGCACAAATCTCAAGGAGCAAGAACATCGAGATAGGATGGCACACACCCTGGAAACAAACACACCTAGCCAACTGCACATCTAAAAGGGTGATATATCTCATCACATGCCCATGTACCCTCAGGTGTGTGGGTATGACAACGAGGGAAATCAAGAAGAGACTCATCGAGCACAAATCATGTATTTGCACAGAAAAAAAAAACTGATGGTCCCCCTTGTCAGTCACTTCATTCAGAAAGGGAATACACAGGAGAAATCCACCTGGACCATTCTTGATACCACCAAGAAGGGGTGGGGACTTTGGAGAAATGCACCTAAAATTAGAACAACTCTGGATCTTCAGACTTGACACAGTAAGGAAAGGTCTAAATGACGAGATACAGTAGCACAATCTTGCCCTAATGAAATAAATATCTAAAAAAAGATCACTCCACCAAAAGTTTAGCTCAACCAATGAATCTGCAACCGAAAAAAACTCACATGGATGCAGCCCTGGGGCCACCGTGATTAAGAAACACACTACACCAGAAAGAACAACGAGTGGTGAAGAAATTAAGACAGGAGGGCAATGACACTCTGATAAGAAGAATGGACAACCACACACACATCTACATATATGTTGGATGGGGAACCACTGCCTTGCCCGAGTTTGCAAGACGCAAGGGCCATCTAGTATTACACCCGTTAATAACTATGCTTTCTCCATCATAGTGCCCCGTGCGCTGCACTAGACGCAATGGGAAAATGTCTAAAAATGTCTGATGCTACTATGAGAGACGCTCCAGAAATACCTCTATGTAAACATTGCACAATCATGTGTATATATGCATGTTGGATGTGGCACCCCCTCCATGTTTGCAGTACCCAGTGGCCATCTGGTATTGCATCTGTTTAAATTATGTCTTCTTAACCAAATCACCCCATGTACATCCCCAAAAGGCCGAAAAATATCACACATACAAATGAATGATGCTGTGATGTGATATGGTTTAAACACTCCTATGTAAACACTAGACATGTATATGCATACATGTTTCCTGGATGCAGAAACCCTGTATCCTCTATGGCTGGATTACCGGATGGCCATCCGGCCCAAAAAACCAGGCTCACCATACTCAGCACCCACACCTAAATTGACCCGCATCTGGTTACACACATGAATGAATGATGCGGGTATGGCTCAATGACGCAGGTTGTGATATGGCTCAATAACACTCTTATGAGAAGACTGCAAATGAGTAAAGATTTTTAATGTTGCATGCATTATTAAGTATACGATCTACAGAATACCCAGCATCACAGTATTGAGCCTGACCTAGATAGCACTAAGCAGAATACACTACATGCCAATATGGCCGCTGTCTCGAACTAGGGGCACCAGCAGCGAGGACGGACTCTATATAGCTGTCCTCATTGCTGGGCAACCCTGTTTGTATAGACACACAGAGCGAGAGCCCTGGCGTCCCGAGGTCCTGACGAAAGCAGAGCCCCTGGGATGAATCCGGTAAGCAAATCTAAATAGTACTCGTGAACTCTTCACCACCATCTATGCTAAAGCGCAGCTGCGCTACGAAATTATTAGCGATCGTCAGTGGCGGTTGGCACCAGGAAGAACTACGATCATGCCCCCCCCCTTTGGAATGGCCACTAGCATTTGGCAAGCGACAAACACAGCGTGTTCTCATGTGCACCCATATGGGAAGCAGCTGGTTATCGTTATGAAAAAGTACGAATCTCCAGCCTGGCACCAACTTATATCAACGATCATGTACTATGGAAGTACCGTGCTCATGATCAAGCCTTTTCTCTCATATTGGTCATACACCGTGCGGCAAGTTCCTTCACGCGCGTACCTATATGAGAAGTAGCTGCATAAATTCCTAGCCAGGTTTCTTTAATGCTGCATGGCAGATGCTGCGCTACTCCAAGGTGCAATACCAAGCAGGTTTTAAAGAAAAACCTGAGTTTCCATCCAACAGCCCTGCGGCCCTATACAACAGCAAATAGGTGCTCGCCTCGGGCACCACTGAGTGAGCACATCCACCTTGCGTGCCTTATTAATGAAACAATAATATGGTTTTTAGATGGCATGACTCCATGCCCTGAGACAATTTCCCGACACATAACATCATTGTTTTCTAGGATACCACAGAAAATCCCTTCCAGCCCTAAAGAAGCGATAGAGGCTGATAGCATCTGACCAGCAGAGCTGCATGGAAGGTAACAAACACGCCCTATAGCGGTGAGAAATAGCGGTGGTTCTCGCCAATTGAATTAGAGTCTAAACTACTAGATTAATAATAATGTATTTACAGAATGCAAAATACGACCTTATGACTACAAGACTAATTCCTGTTTTTTCTCTCCTCAGGTAGATGGGATGACGGCTATTCCAATCTCATCCACATCCTGATCTCGCTGAGACAGGTTTGAAATTACGGTCCTGAAGAAGATGATGAATTACAATCATCGAAACCGGTCGACCACTTTTTAACCAAGGATATCCCAAGAAACGAGCCGGGATACCCCCCTTAAAGAGCTAAGCATAATTGTGGAGGAAGGACCCTCCTATAAGTTCTGCTGTTTTTTTGGACTCCCATACCAGAATTCAAAGGGAGTGGTAAAAAACTTCCAAGGAAAACAGACCACAAAGAGAAGACTGGACAATAACTTAAAAAAGAAAAAAAAGCCAGATCTAACATAAAACCTACTTAAGGGAGACCAACACAACGTGCCGGGTTTTATGATAAAACATTTTTTTTATTAGAGTGATCCATGACTTGGGGACCACACACTTCTTGTGAAGGTCATTATAAGAATAAAGGTCCCACGACCTATGGAAACAGTTCCTCTCTGAAATGCAGCCCCAAGAGACAATAACTCTGAGTTTTTCCCCTAGATTGGTAAAAAACACCCCAGCACCCGACGCCTGAAGACAGAAGCCCACACTCATTACAAGGGCTACACCAGAAGAAATAATATTGAGGCCACGCCTTAAAAGGGACCTAAATAGTGAATAGTCTCCACGCTGAAATAAGTGGATCCCATGAAGTGTTACTGTGTGTGAAAAAATGTTCAAAATAACACTTCAGGTTGAATAAGAATTAAACATTTTATCCATCCCTGAGTGTGTTTCGGTGCTCATCAAAGTCAGCCATCATATGGGACTAATGCAAGCAGAACAAAGGGGCCTGTCATATGTTTCTGATCAATCATTGGTGAATGGTTTCAAAGGGAGGCCTATAGAGAGCTATTGCATGATTCATCCTGGAATGCACGAGAACCTGTGTACAGGTTCAAGCACCCATTAGTTGCAATCACATGTTACATATAGAATCAATTTACCTCATAACTTTGGAGCCATTCCAGGTATAAACATGGTACTGGGTGGGGTTTGACATGTGGCTTTGCAATCAAACACAATGTCACATCCTTGAGGTCTGATGGTCACAGTTCATGGAATGTCCGGTATTGCTGTCTAGTAGCAATTGTAAGGAAGGCATGGTATCAACAGTAAGACAGACACAGGTGACCACGGTTCAATGGTGTTTTTTTTAACTTAAAAAGGGTTTGAAAAATGCCTATCTATGCCTAAATCTACAGATGGGAGTAAGCTACAACCAAAAAATAATAATAATGCAGTCCTAGTGGTGTTTTGTCAAAATAAAAGGGCCTATACCAATAAACCTATTGCCAATTCTTACTCTAAATACAAATAGTGTGGGAAACAATGTTACAAAAAAGAAAGAGGTGTTCACAAAATGATATGTCAGGATGTTCAGGCGATTGGCCTCCCTTCCCCACATTTTCAGTACGGGATAAGGCGGTACACCCAAGCATAACACAGTCTCTGGCTTCTCTAGCATGAGGAAACAGCTCAATCATTAGCAACAGGGCCTTTGGTGCCCTTTTCAAAGTCTCTTCATTCAGAGGGTCTGATAAGAAAAATAAACGATAACTTCTGTTCCTTTTTCAGATTTTTACAAGTACTCATTTCTTAGGTGATTCACTATTAACCTCGGCTCCCCCTCAGCCGGTCTCAGATCCTTTCAACAAAATGTTCTTCACCTTGGATCTCCCCCATTCGGGCTCAGATATGTCTCTTATCACAATGCTTTCAATCCCAGGTGACTTGGTTCACCCCTGGATCCCCAACATACAGGCTCAGATATCGGATCCCCTTCAATCGGGCTGAGATCAACTTCATATACTTTTCCTCAATTATCAAAGACTTTCAAATGTATACAGGGTTTTGCTTGACCCGTTGCAGGCCCACTTCAATTTCACAATTCTTTATCACTTTTCACCTTGGCCACCTTTCAGCTGGACACCCAACAGAGACCTTTGAATGAGCACTCACGTGATACTGGACCACTCTGTCTATGGTATCATAGCTTTGTTTCAATGTCTAATTATTCTGCTGTTTAATTATGTTTGCGTCGCTTGTCACATACAATTCATATACTGTTCTCTTCAGTTTTCACTTTACAATGTTGCCGCTTGCCACCTTGGCTTCAACACAGACCTGTCTGGTATCAGTCTCCCCAACTCACCGGCTGTGCTGACTTCACTGGTGCTGCTTTATTGTAGGAGCCAAGGGCTGTACCACGGTGGCAAACATTCCTCCCGGCCTTGACTAATGACGCAGGAGCGCCCTGGTTACCTCTGACACACAATGCAGGATTCTTCAGCCTTGATTCCTGGTCTTACATTTCCTATTCTCAAAGGTTCATGAAAGTAACAGTCTTTCAATGAAAAGGTCAAGGGCACTTCCCTCCTTCGGTCTTGCTGTCTTTTTCCTTGTATTAAACTGCCATCTTCGAACTGAGGCTTACTCATGTGCTTTCGTGCTCCGCCTTTTATCCATATGGGGAAGTGTGATGGAAGTCAGGTGTGTGTAATGATCAGGAATTGCCTGACCCTGCCTCACCATTGTATTGGGACATGTCAGTTATACGGCTCAGGTGTTGGTCCATTTTCTCTCACAGTGAGCTATCCGTAAGTGTTAGCATTGGGTAAGGGTGGGGGATTGAGTTCCTAAGTATCCTACCTGGTAAGATGGGGTAAAGGTGTTACAGGGAAGGGGATACCGCATCTCACCATCCGGTGTCCCATTTCTACTCCTCAAAGGCCCCTCACCCAGGTGATCCTCCCGCACTGGTCCACCCCCAGGAACTGGATCCAAAAGCAATAGCCGTGTCATGCCCACATGAATGACAGATCCCCAGGGACTAGTGGGTGAGAGACCTTCAGGTTTCTCATACAATGTGATGCTTGATATTGTATAGTGATGAAGGAGATCAGGAATCAAAATGCAGCTCGGGTAAACAAAAGCATACAACAACAATGAGTAGAATTATAGGGTTGTTCGTCGGTGCTGCACTCGGGAGTTACGACCTAGAACAAACCCTTTGCTTCTTCTAACCGGAGTATACTCCAGTATGTCAGCGGGTGCACATAGGAAGTCACTGGGTTACCTAGCAACTGGTGATGTGACTCAAGCACCCGTGACTGCCCAACGTGGCAGTGCAAAGATGCAATCCCAAGATAAACGCATACCGAAGATATTGGCTTGCTTAATTAGGGCCAGCCACAGTGAGAGCTACTTCCTCACACCTTAAAGGTAAGTATAGGGTGCAATTCCATTGTGTATTCAGCATGGGCGAAGTGTATTCTCTTGATTTCAGGGAATGAGACTCCCTTTCATTTCCCCTTGCTGTCTGTCGTGAGAAAGAGTTGACCGTAAAGACTTAAATCAACACCCTATTTGAGTGTTTGTTTGGTTACAGAATGGAATAAATTGAGCCAAGTGAAGGCCATGGGAAAGGCAGCATTGGTGGACTCACTAATTCATGAGTATGCCGGGTTGACGTTAAGGACAATGAATCAATTTGAAATGGTTTGCCATGCACTCCCATAGAAACTGAGTTGGGTGTTTTTGTGCTTTTTCATATTTCTGTTTTAGGTGCATAGAGTGAGTCTGATTGGAGGTCACGTGGGGACCACATTGCGGCTAGCAAGTATACAAATAACTAAAACCATACTGACACCAGATAGAAAGTAATGTGATGGTCAATGTATGGGTAATTGGTATCAGAGATGGTCCTGAGCAACGTGGCCAGCACACCTGTAAAATACTGAAACCGGTCTATCCACTATAACCAGGAACAGGCCTAGAACAGTGCCCACCATGGGAGTCCTAAAAACAAGAGTGGTGCCACAATAACAGCACACCTCAGTATTTTTAGATCTTTCAAGCACCGCCAATTGATCTAATCTGGGTCTTCCCAGTTTGTTTTACATCAAATTCCTTTTTAGTATGAGAAACCGAAGTTCCAGGAAGATTAAAGTTGTTACCTTAGAGACCATGGCCCTTTCTCTCATTCTTAACTATTGTGTTATGTGAGTTATTTGTGAGTCAGAAACCCTCAAACATCCCCCAACAAACTGGTACGAGTGAGTTGTGTAAAGGCAGAATGGTAGGCAACGGTGAACGAATTATAATCTTCATGTACAGCAAGGAGGCCTTGTAGGGACAGATAGAATGTTTGTACTGGCCCTTTCTATTGTGTTGAATTGCCATTCTACCCTGCCTAATTGCTGTTGATGACACATTAAAAGTGGAGTATGTGAGGGTATTCATGGTTAATGATTAAGAGGTCACCATTCTAAATCCCTAAACACAAAACTAAAGGGATCTGATGCCCTCACCCAACATCCCACTATGCCTGCACTGGCTCCATGCTCTACTAAAACGTCATCTTGCCTGTTTCATGCCCATATCCATTCAAAGCCAGACATATAGCCGAGATACCCAAAAGTCTGTCTCTATGGCGCTTGGGGAGAGAGACAACATAATGTAAGATGTCCCTGTGGGGAATTAGTTAAGTGAGCTTAAAGTTATTAAGCTTAAAAAATGTAATCACTTCAACTTGTCATACGTGTCACAAAATGCGTTGGAAAACGTGTTTAATTTTTCATAATGGTGTTTATTTAAAATTAGATTTGAGCATTTTCAAAAGAGTATAAGTTAATTTAGGAATCACTCATAACATCAAGCACTCAATTGTGAATCACTTTCATTGTCTCATTCATGCACAATGATACACAATTAATCAGGACTACAAATTGTATATAAAGATATTTTTCTTTCAGAAAATGACACTTTCTGCACCCTTTGTTGCCCCCACATTAAGGCCCGCACCACTTGTTTGCAGTACGAGTCCTCATCATTTCACTCCTCCTCACCCAACCCCCATGAGCTGTCCCCCTTCCCTTTTGACTTCTTCTCTGAAACACCAGTCCCCCATAACTGCCAGACCTCCTCTTACTACTATTTCACCATCTGATGTGGTGACATCCTGTTGTCAGTGTGTTGCCCCACCCTTCTACCTGCAGTTTATGAACAAGCAATGAAGTTATTATACACAAATTGGCTTGACCAATATGTTGTAATGATTGCAGTACACAGATGGAAAAAAAACGTGAATCCCCTTCATATAGAGAACAAGGAATTGCATGATTTCAGATTCAATTGGGAATACTTTAGTCATACATTCACCAAGTGCTTTGTGAAAATCTTTACAGCATCAGCATATCACTCTCATCATATTCTATTCGGAGCTACAATTGAGTAAATGTCCAATCGGCGTGCACGTTTCACTTTGATGTAATATATAACTTGTCAAGACCAAGGATGCTCAGGGTCTTCTCAGTGTGAGCTGGGGACCAAAAGGCTGATAGCCATGGATGAGTATAAGAAAGCATAAGAGAGAACAGTCTTTGAATGTTCATGGTTACATCTGGTCATATTGAGTTCCTGTAAACCTTGTGGGCAGATTCGCTGTGAATTGCTATTTACAAACCCCAGATCGGCCTTTATGATTAATTGTATTCACATTGGGAGTTATTATTATTATTATTATTATTATTATTATTATTATTATTATATTGAATGAGTGAACCTAGATTCGGGAAGCACGGGAGCGTTTTTCAATCATAGGGGGAGAACATGGCGAAGCAAGCAGAGATCAACAATACAAACAAGGAAAATAATTAAGAACAGAGTGCAAATGCCCTCTCCAGCACCCAAAAGATGGAGAGAGAAGGAAAGTCCAAGGGTATTAGTCCACTATCAGCTTTATTTAGCAGCTAAAACTAGTGCTATCCCTAGATGGAAGCACACAACTGTCCCTACAAGGCGGTACTGTACTTAGGCCAACGGTGGAGTGCTGCCTATCTAGAAGGAAAGGAGAGCATGCTATCCCTCCATTAAACTGCCATTAGTGTATGCTGTTAAAAGCACCCACTCTCCCACAATTAGGACCAATGTGGTCTATAGTAACAATAGCAGAACATTTCAGAGGGGAATGTCATTAAATTCCTTTATTAACCCACACTGTAGTGTGTTTGGAAAAAGTGTGGGCTGGGTGCATCCACAAAAGCAACAATATATAAAACGGTGTGTGCACATACACCACCCAATGCACATACCCAGAAGGGGTAGAGCAGTATTCCTAAAGGTTAAATTAATGAAAGCATATCAGAAAAAGAGGTTGACCGGTTTTGATGAGATCTAGGTCAGTACGTCATCTTCTTCAGGACCAGAGGCTTCTTTTTAATAATTGTATAAAGAGACCCATTTCTCATCTTAATTTGGGTGTATCGGCATGCCTATCTATGAAAGGTGGACAGAGGTACATGCGTCCAAAGGAGGAGCTTTTCAATCAGCTTTCGTAATTGAACCATTAGGTAGGAGACACTATTAAAGGCAGCCCCTCTGGTATCACAACTTCCATCCCACATAGCTTCCAAAAGCTTTCCACTATATTTTTTAATATGTTGATAGGCAGTGGTCAAATGTAGTTGCATCGTCCTTCTTATTCACCCTACTGGAAACGATGACTAGAATTGCGTTTTAGGCACAAGTGCTGCTATGTATAGGCTTGTTTTATACTCCTGGGTAGTAATGGAGTGCCCACCATAGTGCAAAAGCCCTCACTCTTGGTCTGTCATGTTCTTACAAGCAGGTAGCTGCTTGTCAATAGCAGCGAAACACGGGGGCTTATCACTGATGGTAAGCGTGGCGCTCCGTAGTTGTAACTGAGGAGCACTGTATTCATCCTATACACCTCAGTGTGCAAATTGGGAAAACAACGATTGGTGCAGGTCTCACTCAGTCACGGTGATCCACCAATTGTAATCCATGGCTGGATGTGAAGCAGATGTCATTGGTAATCTCTGTGTTGTTCTAACCCTCTGTGTATTCTGGGGCCACCCCTAGTTATAGCGTGCACCGTGTTGGAAAAGAATGCCAGTAGGTGTCATATTAATCAAAAGTGGGCCAGCGCGGGGCCCATAAAGTGTGCTTATATTTTATGGGTCCCATGTGATCTATCCATATGTGATACATTTGCAAAACAAAAGTGATTGCAATGGAGGGAATGTGATTAAACGTATGGTGATGAAATGCCAAGGTACACCCCCTAGTGGGGGATATGTCCAATGTTGTTAAGTGACAACCACAGGCATGTGGCTGTGTATTGGGCCGAGAGATATCAAATGTGGGGTATATGTGATATGTTCACGGTTTATTTATTGTGTGACAGGCAATCATAAGCTCAATCCGTAAGGAGAGCTTAGTATTTTCATATCTACGATGGTCATATGGATCCTAAATTGAGACCACATTATCCAAGGAGTAGATGCAATGTAGTCCTATGGATGCGGACATCCCAAAGTGGTGTGGTCAATTCAATAAGGCTGAGCACTGGTCTTATGGCAAGTCTTGACCTTTATGAAGAGCCTGTTACATTGTGTATAGATTGTGCCATTGGACTTCTTCATTCAGGCCCTTCTTAAATGTATCCAAATTAAATATCCAATGTTGTTCCTTTTTTTTAGAAGGATTGCTTCAAAATCCTAACCCGTTTGGGGAGATGTAATTACTCTAGAATGGTCCAAGCCCTCACCTTTACACGTCCATTTAAGGACAACATCATCCAATAAATACACACTAAAATACCACCAGAAATTAAATTCATAGTGTTTGCAGAAGATGAAGATCTGGAGTGGAATGATGGTCTGATTTATGACCAAGCCTCAAAGACACCTTTCGACCCTGCTCGCTCATCAAAGTCAGCTAGGAGTGGGGTGCTGGGGTGTTTTTACCAATCTAGGGGTAAAACTCAGAGTTGGTGTCTCAGAGCATCTTGGGGCCGCATTTCAGAGAGGAACTGTTTCCATAGGTTGTGGGACCTTTATTCTTTTAATGACCTTCAAATGATGTGTGTGGTCACCAAAGCATGGATCACTCTAATTAAAACAATATAGAGGTAATAGTTCTGGGTCTTCTACCAACTCTAGCATGAGTTCGGATGATGCCATAAGGGCACAACAACAGCAACAACAGACAGCCCAAATGACCACAGCAGGCACATTTTGGAACATCCAAGGACAGGGGAGAGGCTCTAACAATGTCCGTTTTTTAGGCCAGCAAGGAAATCAATGAGGGAGACCACGTTGGCAACATTTCTCCCCAATGACAACTCGCAGTTGAGGACGAGGGTTCCAGCAACCCAACTTTCGTTAGTCATGAACTTGTCATCACATGCACTCATTGAAGCAGAAAAAAACATCCTGGAGAAGGGACTCTCCTTCATACCCACCGCCCGATACGATCCATTCCAAACGAGAATCGATATAACACAATTAATCAGGAAAATGAGACTCAGACAGTTCTTTCAGAATGTTACAGAAAAAGACACTGGAAAATTCACAGATTTACATCCAACCTCACAATTCTTTCCACCTTTTGAAAGTAATACCCCTGAGTGCACCACTTTTGAACAGGCCCGATTAAAGAAATTAGAGGCAATCGAAAAAGAACAGAAATGTGTACATAACAACTACAGCAAGATTGAAGCCGAAACATTGAAAACATTGGTGAACAATGATGGTATCACAATAAAACCAGCAGATAAGGGAGTAGCCACAGTCATAATGGACACCGATGACTACCAACAACTGGTCAACACCCTGGTCCAAGATCAAAATAGCTACAGAGCCTTACCAGGCGACCCTACTCCTGCCCTGAGAAGAGTTATCGGACCAATCGTGGAAGAAGCACTTAATGAAGAATATATCAATGACAAAGAAGCCTCCTTCCTCAATCCGGCACATCCGAGGCTGCCAACTTTTTATGCACTACCTAAAGTGCATAAGGGGGTAACACAAATACCAGGCAGGCCCATAGCATTGGCCATAAACTCAATCCTGGAACCCCTGTCGCAATATGTAGACAGGTTCTTACGTGACAGAATACCAAAGATGATATCATATGTAAAGGACTCAAGAACAATACTGAATCTGCTAACTACCCTAACCTTTGTCCAAACCAACCAATGGTTGGTCATGATGGATATCGAGGCCCTTTACACCAACATTCCCCAGGCAGAAACGGTGGAAATGGTGAGAAGAATCCTGAAAAATGATCCAACAATTACCTCAGGACACGCAGGCTTCATTACCCAACTTGCAGAAATCACACTGACCAGGAATTTCTTCATTCTTGAGAATACTTTCTTCCAACAAATCTCTGGAACAGCAATGGGCACAGCTTTGCACCCAGTCTGGCAAACCTTTATGTTTAACATTTCAAAAATGAATGTATATATGCCAACACAAACCCCTCTCTGGACTAAATAAGGGTGTGGAAGAGGTTCATCAACATCATCCTTATGATCTTTCAAGGGACAAAAGAGGAACTCACTACCTTCCACCAATGGCTTAACAGCTGTCACAACCATTTCAAATTTACCATTGATGCAAACAGGGCAGAAACACATTTTCTAGACCTCCATATCATCAGCCAAGGAGAAGAACTATTAGCCCGAGTCTACAAGAAAGACACCGATCGAAATCCTCTACTGCAATATAACAGTTACCACCCAAAGGCCCTGAGGGATAACCTCCCCTTTGGCCAATTCCTCAGGTACCGCAGAACATGCACAAGATTAGAAGACTATAAGGAACAATCTGGAGCACTCAAGAAACAACTAATCCATAGAGGTTACCTGAGGAAAATTGTCAATGACACATGCAATCGGGCAAGGAACATACCAAGGGAGATAACACTACAGCAACATGTAAAAGACCCAAGAAGAGATGAAATAACGGCTGTAATGAGTTACTCACCTATGTTCAATGCCCTCAAAAAGAAATAAAAAAAGCTCTGGCCAATCCTGAATACAGACACAAGCTCCCTGGCCCAACCATCATTTGCCATCAAAAGACACAGAAACATAAGAGATGGCCTTGCACATACTTTAAAGGAACAAGGCAACCACCAAGAAGAAAACACAATTTTGGAAGCAGAAAAACCCATGGGACACACACTGTGTGGAGGCTGCTCGATGTGTGCACAAATCTCAAGGAGCAAGACCATCGAGATAGGATGACACACACCCTGGAAACAAACACACCTAGCCAACTGCACATCTAAAGGGGTGATATATCTCATCACATGCCCATGTACCCTCAGGTGTGTGGGTATGACAACGAGGGAAGTCAAGAAGAGACTCATCGAGCACAAATCATGTATTTGCACAGAAAAAAAACTGATGGTCCCCCTTGTCAGTCACTTCATTCAGAAAGGGAATACACAGGACAACTCCACCTGGACCATCCTTGAAAAACTAATACCACCAAGAAGGGGTGGGGACTTTGGAGAAATGCACCTAAAATTAGAACAACTCTGGATCTTCAGACTTGACACAGTAAGGAAAGGTCTAAATGAAGAGATACAGTGGCACAATCTTGCCCTAATGAAATAAATATCTAAAAAAAGATCACTCCACCAAAAGTTTAGCTCAACCAATGAATCTGCAACTGAAAAAAACTCACATGGATGCAGCCCTGGGGCCACCGTGATTAAGAAACACACTACACCAGAAAGAACAACGAGTGGTGAAGAAATTAAGACAGGAGGGCAATGACACTCTGATAAGAAGAATGGACAACCACACACGCATCTACATATATGTTGGATGGGGAACCACTGCCTTGCCCGAGTTTGCAAGACGCAAGGGCCATCTAGTATTACACCCGTTAATAACTATGCTTTCTCCATCATAGTGCCCCGTGCGCTGCACTAGACGCAATGGGAAAATGTCTAAAAATGTCTGATGCTACTATGAGAGACGCTCCAGAAATACCTCTATGTAAACATTGCACAATCATGTGTATATATGCATGTTGGATGTGGCACCCCCTCCATGTTTGCAGTACCCAGTGGCCATCTGGTATTGCATCTGTTTAAATTATGTCTTCTTAACCAAATCGCCCCATGTACATCCCCAAAAGGCCGAAAAATATCACACATACAAATGAATGATGCTGTGATGTGATATGGTTTAAACACTCCTATGTAAACACTAGACATGTATATGCATACATGTTTCCTGGATGCAGAAACCCTGTATATTCTATGGCTGCATTACCGGATGGCCATCCGGCCCAAAAAACCAGGCTCACCATACTCAGCACCCCCATCTAAATTGACCCGTATCTGGTTACACACATGAATGAATGATGCGGGTATGGCTCAATGACGCAGGTTGTGATATGGCTCAATAACACTCTTATGAGAAGACTGCAAATGAGTAAAGATTTTTAATGTTGCATGCATTATTAAGTATACGATCTACAGAATAGACAGCATCACAGTATTGAGCCTGACCTAGATAGCACTAAGCAGAATACACTACATGCCAAAATGGCCGCTGTCTCGAACTAGGGACACCAGCAGCGAGGACGGACTCTATATAGCTGTCCTCATTGCTGGGCAACCCTGTTTGTATAGACACACAGAGCGAGAGCCCTGGCCTCCCGAGGTCCTGACGAAAGAAGAGCCCCTGGGATGAATCCGGTAAGCAAATCTAAATAGTACTCGTGAACTCTTCACCACCATCTATGCTAAAGCGCAGCTGCGCTACGAAATTATTAGCGATCGTCAGTGGCGGCTGGCACCAGGAAGAACTACGATCATGCCCCCCCCTTTGGAATGGCCACTAGCATTTGGCAAGCGACAAACACAGCGTGTTCTCATGTGCACCCATATGGGAAGCAGCTGGTTATCGTTATGAAAAAGTACGAATCTCCAGCCTGGCACCAACTTATATCAACGATCATGTACTATGGAAGTACCGTGCTCATGATCAAGACTTTTCTCTCATATTGGTCATACACCGTGCGGCAAGTTCCTTCACGCGCGTACCTATATGAGAAGTAGCTGCATAAATTCCTAGCCAGGTTTCTTTAATACTGCATGGCAGATGCTGCGCTACTCCAAGGTGCAATACCAAGCAGGTTTTAAAGAAAAACCTGAGTTTCCATCCAACAGCCCTGCGGCCCTATACAACAGCAAATAGGTGCCCGCCTCGGGCACCACTGAGTGAGCACATCCACCTTGCGTGCTTATGAATGAAACAATAATATGGTTTTTAGATGGCATGACTCCATGCCCTGAGACAATTTCCCGACACATAACATCATTGTTTTCTAGGATACCACAGAAAATCCCTTCCAGCCCTAAAGAAGCGATAGAGGCTGATAGCATCTGACCAGCAGAGCTGCATGGAAGGTAACAAACACGCCCTATAGCGGTGAGATATAGCGGTGCTTCTCGCCAATTGAATTAGAGTCTAAACTACTAGATTAATAATAATGTATTTACAGAATGCAAAATACGACCTTATGACTACAAGACTAATTCCTGTTTTTTCTCTCCTCAGGTAGATGGGATGACGGCTTTTCCAATCTCATCCACATCCTGATCTCGCTGAGACAGGTTTGAAATTACGGTCCTGAAGAAGATGATGAATTACAATCATCGAAACCGGTCGACCACTTTTTAACCAAGGATATCCCAAGAAACCAGCCGGTATACCCCCCTTAAAGAGCTAAGCATAATTGTGGAGGAAGGACCCTCCTATAAGTTCCGCTGTTTATGGACTCCCATACCAGAATTCAAAGAGAGTGGTAAAAAACTTCCAAGGAAAACAGACCACAAAGAGAAGACTGGACAATAACTTAAAAAAGAAAAAAAAGCCAGATCTAACATAAAACCTACTTAAGGGAGACCAACACAACGGGCCGGGTTTTATGATAAAACATTTTTTTTATTAGAGTGATCCATGACTTGGGGACCACACACTTCTTGTGAAGGTCATTAAAAGAATAAAGGTCCCACGACCTATGGAAACAGTTCCTCTCTGAAATGCAGCCCCAAGATCCTCTGAGACAATAACTCTGAGTTTTTCCCCTAGATTGGTAAAAAACACCCCAGCACCCGACGCCTAAAGACAGAAGCCCACACTCATTACAAGGGCTACACCAGAAGAAATAATATTGAGGCCACGCCTTAAAAGGGACCTAAATAGTGAATAGTCTCCACGCTGAAATAAGTGGATCCCATGAAGTGTTACTGTGTGTGAAAAAACGTTCAAAATAACACTTCGGGTTGAATCAGAATTAAACATTTTATCCATCCCTGAGTGTGTTTCGGTGCTCATCAAATTCAGCCATCAGCTGGGACTAATGCAAGCAGAACAAAGGGGCCTGTCATATGTTTCTGATCAATCATTGGTGAATGGTTTCAAAGGGAGGCCTATAGAGAGCTATTGCATGATTCATCCTGGAATGCACGAGAACCTGTGTACAGGTTCAAGCACCCATTAGTTGCAATCACATGTTACATATAGAATCAATTTACCTCATAACTTTGGAGCCATTCCAGGTATAAACATGGTACTGGGTGGGGTTTGACATGTGGCTTTGCAATCAAACACAATGTCACATCCTTGAGGTCTGATGGTCACAGCTCATGGAATGTCCGGTATTGCTGTCTAGTAGCAATTGTAAGGAAGGCATGGTATCAACAGTAAGACAGACACAGGTGACCACGGTTCAATGGTGTGTTTTTTTAACTTAAAAAGGGTTTGAAAAATGCCTATCTATGCCTAAATCTACAGATGGGAGTAAGCTACAACCAAAAAATAATAATAATGCAGTCCTAGTGGTGTTTTGTCAAAATAAAAGGGCCTATACCAATAAACCTATTGCCAATTCTTACACTAAATACAAATAGTGTGGGAAACAATGTTACAAAAAAGAAAGAGGTGTTCACAAAATGATATGTCAGGATGTTCAGGCAATTGTCCTCCCTTCCCCACATTTTCACTACGGGATAAGGCGGTACACCCAAGCATAACACAGTCTCTGGCTTCTCTAGCACGAGGATACAGCTCAATCATTAGCAACAGGGCCTTCGGTGCCCTTTTCAAAGTCTCTTCATTCAGAGGGTCTGATAAGAAAAATAAACGATAACTTCTGTTCCTTTTTCAGATTTTTACAAGTACTCATTTCTTAGGTGATTCACTATTAACCTCGGCTCCCCCTCAGCCGGTCTCAGATCCTTTCAACAAAATGTTCTTCACCTTGGATCTCCCCCATTCGGGCTCAGATATGTCTCTTATCACAATGCTTTCAATCCCAGGTGACTTGGTTCACCCCTGGATCCCCAACATACAGGCTCAGATATCAGATCCCCTTCAATCGGGCTGAGATCAACTTCATATACTTTTCCTCAATTATCAAAGACTTTCAAATGTATACAGGGTTTTGCTTGACCCGTTGCAGGCCCACTTCAATTTCACAATTCTTTATCACTTTTCACCTTGGCCACCTTTCAGCTGGACACCCAACAGAGACTTTTGAATGAGCACTCACGTGACACTGGACCACTCTGTCTATGGTATCATATCTTTGTTTCAATGTCTAATTATTCTGCTGTTTAATTATGTTTGCGTCGCTTGTCACATACAATTCATATACTGTTCTCTTCGGTTTTCACTTTACAATGTTGCCGCTTGCCACCTTGGCTTCAACACAGACCTGTCTGGTATCAGTCTCCCCAACTCACCGGCTGTGCTGACTTCACTGGTGATGCTTTATTGTAGGAGCCAAGGGCTGTACCACGGTGGCAAACAATTCTCTCGGCCTTGACTAATGACGCAGGAGCGCCCTGGTTACCTCTGACACACAATGCAGGATTCTTCAGCCTTGATTGCTGGTCTTACATTTCCATTTCTCAAAGGTTCATGAAAGTAACAGTCTTTCAATGAAAAGGTCAAGGGCACTTCCCTCCTTCGGTCTTGCTGTCTTTTTCCTTGTATTAAACTGCCATCTTGGAACTGAGGCTTACTCATGTGCTTTCGTGCTCCGCCTTTTATCCATATGGGGAAGTGTGATGGAAGTCAGGTGTGTGTAATGATCAGTAATTGCCTGACCCTGCCTCACCATTGTATTGGGACATGTCAGGTATACGGCTCAGGTGTTAGTCCATTTTCTCTCACAGTGAGCTATCCGTAAGTGTTAGCATTGGGTAAGGGTGGGGGATTGAGTTCCTAAGTATCCTACCTGGTAAGATGGGGTAAAGGTGTTACAGGGAAGGGGATACCGCATCTCACCATCCGGTGTCCCATTTCTACTCCTCAAAGGCCCCTCACCCAGGTGATCCTCCCGCACTGGTCCACCCCCAGGAACTGGATCCAAAAGCAATAGCCGTGTCATGCCCACATGAATGACAGATCCCCAGGGACTAGTGGGTGAGAGACCTTCAGGTTTCTCATACAATGTGATGCTTGATATTGTATAGTGATGAAGGAGATCAGGAATCAAAATGCAGCTCGGGTAAACAAAAGCATACTCAACTACAAATACAACAATGAGTAGAATTATAGGGTTGTTCGTCGGTGCTGCACTCGGGAGTTACGGCCTGGAACAAACCATTTGCTTCTTCTAACCGGAGTATACTCCAGTATGTCAGTGGGTGCACATAGGAAGTCACTGGGTTACCTAGTAACTGGTGATGTGACTCAAGCACCCGTGACCGCCCAACGTGGCAGTGCAAAGATGCAATCCCACGATAAACGCATACCGCAGATATTGGCTTGCTTAATTAGGGGCAGCCACAGTGAGAGCTACTTTCTCACACCTTAAAGGTAAGTATAGGGTGCAATTCCATTGTGTATTCAGCATGGGCGAAGTGTATTCTCTTGATTTCAGGGAATGAGACTCCCTTTCACTTCCCCTTGCTGTCTGTCGTGAGAAAGAATTGACCGTAAAGACTTAAATCAACACCCTATTTGAGTGTTTGTTTGGTTACAGAATGGAATAAATTGAGCCAAGTGAAGGCCATGGGGAAGGCAGCATTGGTGGACTCACTAATTCATGAGTATGCCGGGTTGACGTTAAGGACAATGAATCAATTTGAAATAGTTTGCCATGCACTCCCATAGAAACTGAGTTGGGTGTTTTTGTGCTTTTTCATATTTCTGTTTTAGGTGCATAGAGCGAGTCTGATTGGAGGTCACGTGGGGACCACATTGCGGCTAGCAAGTATACAAATAACTAAAACCATACTGACACCAGATAGAAAGTAATGTGATGGTCAATGTATGGGTAATTGGTATCAGAGATAGTCCTGAGCAAGGTGGCCAGCACACCAGTAAAATACTGAAACCGGTCTATTCACTATAACCAGGAACAGGCCTAGAACAGTGCCCACCCTGGGAGTCCTAAAACCAAGAGTGGTGCCACAATAACAGCACACCTCAGTATTTTTAGATCTTTAAAGCACCACCAATTGATCTAATCTGCGTCTTCCCAGTTTGTTTTACATCAAATTCCTTTTTAGTATGAGAAACCGAAGTTCCAGGAAGATTAAAGTTGTTACCTTAGAGACCATGGCCCTTTCTCTCATTTTTAACTATTGTGTTATGTGAGTTATTTGTGAGTCAGAAACCCTCAAACATCCCCCAACAGACTGGTACGAGTGAGTTGTGTAAAGGCAGAATGGTAGGCAACGGTGAACGAATTATAATCTTCATGTACAGCAAGGAGGCCTTGTAGGGACAGATAGAATGTTTGTACTGGCCCTTTCTATTGTGTTGAATTGCCATTCTACCCTGCCTAATTGCTGTTGATGACACATTAAAAGTGGAGTATGTGAGGGTATTCATGGTTAATGATTAAGAGGTCACCATTCTAAATCCCTAAACACAAAACTAAAGGGATCTGATGCCCTCAGCCAACATCCCACTATGCCTGCACTGGCTCCATGCTCTACTAAAACGTCTTCTTGCCTGTTTCATGCCCATATTCCATTCAAAGCAAGACATATAGCCGAGATACCCAAAAGTCTGTCTCTATGGCGCTTGGGGAGAGAGACAACATAATGTAAGCTGTCCCTGTGGGGAATTAGTTAAGTGAGCTTAAAGTTATTAAGCTTAAAAAATGTAATCACTTCAACTTGTCATACGTGTCACAAAATGCGTTGGAACACGTGTTTAATTTTTCATAATGGTGTTTATTTAAAATTAGATTTGAGCATTTTCAAAAGAGTATAAGTTAATTTAGGAATCACTCATAACATCAAGCACTCAATTGTGAATCACTTTCATTGTCTCATTCATGCACAATGATACACAATTAATCAGGACTACAAATTGTTTATAAAGATATTTTTCTTTCAGAAAATGACACTTTCTGCACCCTTTGTTGCCCCCACATTGAGGCCCGCACCACTTGTTTGCAGTACGAGTCCTCATCACTTCACTCCTCCTCACCCAACCCCCATGAGCTGTCCCCCTTCCCTTTTGACTTCTTCTCTGAAACACCAGTCCCCCATAACTGCCAGACCTCCTCTTACTGCTATTTCACCATCTGATGTGGTGACATCCTGTTGTCAGTGTGTTGCCCCACCCTTCTACCTGCAGTTTATGAACAAGCAATGAAGTTATTATACACAAATTGGCTTGACCAATATGTTGTAATGATTGCAGTACACAGATGGAAAAAAAAAACGTGAATCCCCTTCATATAGAGAACAAGGAATTGCATGATTTCAGATTCAATTGGGAATACTTTAGTCATACATTCACCAAGTGCTTTGTGAAAATCTTTACAGCATCAGCATATCACTCTCATCATATTCTATTCGGAGCTACAATTGAGTAAATGTCCAATCGGCGTGCACGTTTCACTTTGATGTAATATATAATTTGTCAAGACCAAGGATGCTCAGGGTCTTCTCAGTGTGAGCTGGGGACCAAAAGGCTGATAGCCATGGATGAGTATAAGAAAGCATAAGAGAGAACAGTCTTTGAATTTTCATGGTTACATCTGGTCATATTGAGTTCCTGTAAACCTTGTGGGCAGATTCGCTGTGAATTGCTATTTACAAACCCCAGATCGGCCTTTACGCTTAATTTTATTCACATTGGGAGTTATTATTATTATTATTATTATTATTATTATTATTATTATATTGAATGAGTGAACCTAGATTCGGGAATCACGGGAGCTTTTTTCAATCATAGGGGGAGAACATGGCGAAGCAAGCAGAGATCAACAATACAAACAAGGAAAATAATTAAGAACAGAGTGCAAATGCCCTCTCCAGCACCCAAAAGATGGAGAGAGAAGGAAAGTCCAAGGGTATTAGTCCACTATCAGCTTTATTTAGCAGCTAAAACTAGTACTATCCCTAGATGGAAGCACGCAACTGTCCCTACAATGCGGTACTGTACTTAGGCCAACGGTGGAGTGCTGCCTATCTAAAAGGAAAGGAGAGCATGCTATCCCTCCATTAAACTGCCATTCGTGTATGCTGTTAAAAGCACCCACTCTCCCACAATTAGGACCAATGTGGTCTATAGTAACAATAGCAGAACATTTCAGAGGGGAATGTCATTAAATTCCTTTATTAACCCACACTGTAGTGTGTTTGGAAAATGTGTGGGCTGGGTGCATCCACAAAAGCAACAATATATAAAACGGTGTGTGCACATACACCACCCAATGCACATACCCAGATGGGGTAGAGCAGTATTCCTAAAGGTTATCCCAAATTAGTGAAAGCATATCAGAAAAAGAGGTTGATCGGTTTTGATGAGATCTAGGTCAGTACGTCATCTTCTTCAGGACCAGAGGCTTCTTTTTAATAATTGTATAAAGAGGCCCATTTCTCATCTTAATTTGGGTGTATCGGCATGCCTATCTATGAAAGGTGGACAGAGGTACATGCGTCCAAAGGAGGAGCTTTTCAATCAGCTTTCGTAATTGAACCAGTAGGTAGGAGACACTATTAAAGGCAGCCCCTTTGGTATCACAACTTCCATCCCACATAGCTTCCAAAAGCTTTCCACTATATTTTTTAATATGTTGATAGGCAGTGGTCAAATGTAGTTGCATCGTCCTTCTTATTCACCCTACTGGAAAGGATGACTAGAATTGCGTTTTAGGCACAAGTGCTGCTATGTATAGGCTTGTTTTATACTCCTGGGTAGTAATGGAGTGCCCACCATAGTGCAAAAGCCCTCACTCTTGGTCTGTCATGTTCTTACAAGCAGGTAGCTGCTTGTCAATAGCAGCGAAACACGGGGGCTTATCACTGATGGTAAGCGTGGCGCTCCGTAGTTGTAACTGAGGAGCACTGTATTCATCCTATACACCTCAGTGTGCAAATTGGGAAAACAACGATTGGTGCAGCTCTCACTCAGTCACAGTGATCCACCAATTGTAATCCATGGCTGGATGTGAAGCAGATGTCATTGGTAATCTCTGTGTTGTTCTAACCCTCTGTGTATTCTGGGGCCACCCCTAGATATAGAGTGCACCGTGTTGGAAAAGAATGCCAGTAGGTGTCATATTAATCAAAAGTGGGCCAGCGCGGGGCCCATAAAGTGTGCTTATATTTTATGGGTCCCATGTGATCTATCCATATGTGAAACATTTGCAAAACAAAAGTGATTGCAATGGAGGGAATGTGATTAAACGTATGGTGATGAAATGCCAAGGTACACCCCCTAGTGGGGGATATGTCCAATGTTGTTAAGTGACAACCACAGGCATGTGGCTGTGTATTGGGCCAAGAGATATCAAATGTGGGGTATATGTGATATGTACACGGTTTATTTATTGTGTGACAGGCAATCATAAGCTCAATCCGTAAGGAGAGCTTAGTATTTTCATATCTACGATGGTCATATGGATCCTAAATTGAGACCACATTATCCAAGGAGTAGATGCAATGTAGTCCTATGGATGCGGACATCCCAAAGTGGTGTGGTCAATTCAATAAGGCTGAGCACTGGTCTTATGGCAAGTCTTGACCTTTATGAAGAGCCTGTTACATTGTGTATAGATTGTGCCATTGGACTTCTTCATTCAGGCCCTTCTTAAATGTATCCAAATTAAATATCCAATGTTGTTCCTTTTTTTTAGAAGGATTGCTTCAAAATCCTAACCCGTTTGGGGAGATGTAATTACTCTAGAATGGTCCAAGCCCTCACCTTTACACGTCCATTTAAGGACAACATCATCCAATAAATACACACTAAAATACCACCAGAAATTAAATTCATAGTGTTTGCAGAAGATGAAGATCTGGAGTGGAATGATGGTCTGATTTATGACCAAGCCTCAAAGACACCTTTCGACCCTGCTCGCTCATCAAAGTCAGCTAGGAGTGGGGTGCTGGGGTGTTTTTACCAATCTAGGGGTAAAACTCAGAGTTGGTGTCTCAGAGCATCTTGGGGCCGCATTTCAGAGAGGAACTGTTTCCATAGGTTGTGGGACCTTTATTCTTTTAATGACCTTCAAAAGAAGTGTGTGGTCGCCAAATCATGGATCACTCTAATTAAAACAATATAGAGGTAATAGTTCTGGCTCTTCTACCAACTCTAGCATGAGTTCGGACGATGCCATAAGGGCACAACAACAGCAACAACAGACAGCCCAAATGACCACAGCAGGCACATTTTGGAACATCCAAGGACAGGGGAGAGGCTCTAACAATGTCCGTTTTTTAGGCCAGCAAGGAAATCAATGAGGGAGACCACGTTGGCAACATTTCTCCCCAATGACAACTCGCAGTTGAGGACGAGGGTTCCAGCAACCCAACTTTCGTTAGTCATGAACTTGTCATCACATGCACTCATTGAAGCAGAAAAAAACATCCCGGAGAAGGGACTCTCCTTCATACCCACCGCCCGATACAATCCATTCCAAACGAGAATCGATATAACACAATTAATCAGGAAAATGAGACTCAAACAGTTCTTTCAGAATGTTGCAGAAAAAGACAATGGAAAATTCACAGATTTACATCCAACCTCACAATTCTTTCCACCTTTTGAAAGTAATACCCCTGAGTGCACCACTTTTGAACAGGCCCTATTAAAGAAATTAGAGGCAATCGAAAAAGAACAGAAATGTGTACAGAACAACTACAGCAAGATTGAAGCCGAAACATTGAAAACATTGGTGAACAATGATGGTATCACAATAAAACCAGCAGATAAGGGAGGAGCCACGGTCATAATGGACACCGATGACTACCAACAAATGGTCAACACCCTGGTCCAAGATCAGAATAGCTACAGAGCCTTACCCGACGACCCTACTCCTGCCCTGAGAAGAGTTATCGGACCAATCGTGGAAGAAGCACTTAATGAAGAATATATCAATGACAAAGAAGCCTCCTTCCTCAATCCGGCACATCCGAGGCTGCCAGCTTTTTATGCACTACCTAAAGTGCATAAGGGGGTAACACAAATACCAGGCAGGCCCATAGTATTGGCCATAAACTCAATCCTGGAACCCCTGTCGCAATATGTAGACAGGTTCTTACGTGACAGAATACCAAAGATGATATCATATGTAAAGGACTCAAGAACAATACTGAATCTGCTAACTACCCTAACCTTTGTCCAAACCAACCAATGGTTGGTCATGATGGATATCGAGGCCCTTTACACCAACATTCCCCAGGCAGAAACGGTGGAAATGGTGAGAAGAATCCTGAAAAATGATCCAACAATTACCTCAGGACACGCAGGCTTCATTACCCAACTTGCAGAAATCGCACTGACCAGGAATTTCTTCATTCTTGAGAATACTTTCTTCCAACAAATCTCTGGAACAGCAATGGGCACAGCTTTGCACCCAGTCTGGCAAACCTTTATGTTTAACATTTCAAAAATGAATGTATATATGCCAACACAAACCCCTCTCTGGACTAAATAAGGGTGTGGAAGAGGTTCATCAACATCATTCTTATGATCTTTCAAGGGACAAAAGAGGAACTCACTACCTTCCACCAATGGCTTAACAGCTGTCACAACCATTTCAAATTTACCATTGATGCAAACAGGGCAGAAACACATTTTCTAGACCTCCATATCATCAGCCAAGGAGAAGAACTATTAGCCCGAGTCTACAAGAAAGACACCGATCGGAATCCACTACTGCAATATAACAGTTACCACCCAAAGGCCCTGAGGGATAACCTCCCCTTTGGCCAATTCCTCAGGTACCGCAGAACATGCATGAGATTAGAAGACTATAAGGAACAATCTGGAGCACTCAAGAAACAACTAATCCATAGAGGTTACCTGAGGAAAATTGTCAATGACACATGCAATCGGGCAAGGAACATACCAAGGGAGATAACACTACAGCAACATGTAAAAGACCCAAGAAGAGATGAAATAACGGCTGTAATGAGTTACTCACCTTTGTTCAATGCCCTCAAAAAAGAAATAAAAAAAGCTCTGGCCAATCCTGAATACAGGCACAAGCTCCCTGGCCCAACCATCATTTGCCATCAAAAGACACAGAAACATAAGAGATGGCCTTGCACATACTTTAAAGGAACAAGGCAACCGCCAAGAAGAAAACACAATTTTGGAAGCAGAAAAACCCATGGGACACACACTGTGTGGAGGCTGCTCGATGTGTGCACAAATCTCAAGGAGCAAGACCATCGAGATAGGATGACACACACCCTGGAAACAAACACACCTAGCCAACTGCACATCTAAAGGGGTGATATATCTCATCACATGCCCATGTACCCTCAGGTGTGTGGGTATGACAACGAGGGAAGTCAAGAAGAGACTCATCGAGCACAAATCATGTATTTGCACAGAAAAAAAACTGATGGTCCCCCTTGTCAGTCACTTCATTCAGAAAGGGAATACACAGGACAACTCCACCTGGACCATCCTTGAAAAACTAATACCACCAAGAAGGGGTGGGGACTTTGGAGAAATGCACCTAAAATTAGAACAACTCTGGATCTTCAGACTTGACACAGTAAGGAAAGGTCTAAATGAAGAGATACAGTGGCACAATCTTGCCCTAATGAAATAAATATCTAAAAAAAGATCACTCCACCAAAAGTTTAGCTCAACCAATGAATCTGCAACTGAAAAAAACTCACATGGATGCAGCCCTGGGGCCACCGTGATTAAGAAACACACTACACCAGAAAGAACAACGAGTGGTGAAGAAATTAAGACAGGAGGGCAATGAAACTCTGATAAGAAGAATGGACAACCACACACGCATCTACATATATGTTGGATGGGGAACCACTGCCTTGCCCGAGTTTGCAAGACGCAAGGGCCATCTAGTATTACACCCGTTAATAACTATGCTTTCTCCATCATAGTGCCCCGTGCGCTGCACTAGACGCAATGGGAAAATGTCTAAAAATGTCCGATGCTACTATGAGAGACGCTCCAGAAATACCTCTATGTAAACATTGCACAATCATGTGTATATATGCATGTTGGATGTGGCACCCCCTCCATGTTTGCAGTACCCAGTGGCCATCTGGTATTGCATCTGTTTAAATTATGTCTTCTTAACAAATCGCCCCATGTACATCCCCAAAAGGCCGAAAAATATCACACATACAAATGAATGATGCTGTGATGTGATATGGTTTAAACACTCCTATGTAAACAATAGACATGTATATGCATACATGTTTCGTGGATGCAGAAACCCTGTATACTCTATGGCTGCATTACCGGATGGCCATCCAGCCCAAAAAACCAGGCTCACCATACTCAGCACCCCCATCTAAATTGACCCGCATCTGGTTACACACATGAATGAATGATGCGGGTATGGCTCAATGACGCAGGTTGTGATATGGCTCAATAACACTCTTATGAGAAGACTGCAAATGAGTAAAGATTTTTAATGTTGCATGCATTATTAAGTATACGATCTACAGAATAGACAGCATCACAGTATTGAGCCTGACCTAGATAGCACTAAGCAGAATACACTACATGCCAATATGGCCGCTGTCTCGAACTAGGGACACCAGCAGCGAGGATGGACTCTATATAGCTGTCCTCATTGCTGGGAAACCCTGTTTGTATAGACACACAGAGCGAGAGCCCTGGCGTCCCGAGGTCCTGACGAAAGCAGAGCCCCTGGGATGAATCCGGTAAGCAAATCTAAATAGTACTTGTGAACTCTTCACCACCATCTATGCTAAAGCGCAGCTGCGCTACGTAATTATTAGCGATCGTCAGTGGCGGCTGGCACCAGGAAGAACTACGATCTTGCCCCCCCCTTTGGAATGGCCACTAGCATTTGGCAAGCGACAAACACAGCGTGTTCTCATGTGCACCCATATGGGAAGCAGCTGGTTATCGTTATGAAAAAGTACGAATCTCCAGCCTGGCACCAACTTATATCAACGATCATGTACTATGGAAGTACCGTGCTCATGATCAAGACTTTTCTCTCATATTGGTCATACACCGTGCGGCAAGTTCCTTCACGCGCGTACCTATATGAGAAGTAGCTGCATAAATTCCTAGCCAGGTTTCTTTAATGCTGCATGGCAGATGCTGCGCTACTCCAAGGTGCAATACCAAGCAGGTTTTAAAGAAAAACCTGAGTTTCCATCCAACAGCCCTGCGGCCCTATACAACAGCAAATAGGTGCCCGCCTCGGGCACCACTGAGTGAGCACATCCACCTTGCGTGCTTATTAATGAAACAATAATATGGTTTTTAGATGGCATGACTCCATGCCCTGAGACAATTTCCCGACACATAACATCATTGTTTTCTAGGATACCACAGAAAATCCCTTCCAGCCCTAAAGAAGCGATAGAGGCTGATAGCATCTGACCAGCAGAGCTGCATGGAAGGTAACAAACACGCCCTATAGCGGTGAGATATAGCGGTGCTTCTCGCCAATTGAATTAGAGTCTAAACTACTAGATTAATAATAATGTATTTACAGAATGCAAAATACGACCTTATGACTACAAGACTAATTCCTGTTTTTTCTCTCCTCAGGTAGATGGGATGACGGCTTTTCCAATCTCATCCACATCCTGATCTCGCTGAGACAGGTTTGAAATTACGGTCCTGAAGAAGATGATGAATTACAATCATCGAAACCGGTCGACCACTTTTTAACCAAGGATATCCCAAGAAACCAGCCGGTATACCCCCCTTAAAGAGCTAAGCATAATTGTGGAGGAAGGACCCTCCTATAAGTTCCGCTGTTTTATGGACTCCCATACCAGAATTCAAAGGGAGTGGTAAAAAACTTCCAAGGAAAACAGACCACAAAGAGAAGACTGGACAATAACTTAAAAAAGAAAAAAAAGCCAGATCTAACATAAAACCTACTTAAGGGAGACCAACACAACGGGCCGGGTTTTATGATAAAACATTTTTTTATTAGAGTGATCCATGACTTGGGGACCACACACTTCTTGTGAAGGTCATTAAAAGAATAAAGGTCCCACGACCTATGGAAACAGTTCCTCTCTGAAATGCAGCCCCAAGATCCTCTGAGACAATAACTCTGAGTTTTTCCCCTAGATTGGTAAGAAACACCCCAGCACCCGACGCCTAAAGACAGAAGCCCACACTCATTACAAGGGCTACACCAGAAGAAATAATATTGAGGCCACGCCTTAAAAGGGACCTAAACAGTGAATAGTTTCCACGCTGAAATAAGTGGATCCCATGAAGTGTTACTGTGTGTGAAAAAACGTTCAAAATAACACTTCAGGTTGAATCAGAATTAAACATTTTATCCATCCCTGAGTGTGTTTCGGTGCTCATCAAAGTCAGCCATCAGCTGGGACTAATGCAAGCAGAACAAAGGGGCCTGTCATATGTTTCTGATCAATCATTGGTGAATGGTTTCAAAGGGAGGCCTATAGAGAGCTATTGCATGATTCATCCTGGAATGCACGAGAACCTGTGTACAGGTTCAAGCACCCATTAGTTGCAATCACATGTTACATATAGAATCAATTTACCTCATAACTTTTGAGCCATTCCAGGTATAAACATGGTACTGGGTGGGGTTTGACATGTGGCTTTGCAATCAAACACAATGTCACATCCTTGAGTTCTGATGGTCACAGTTCATGGAATGTCCGGTATTGCTGTCTAGTAGCAATTGTAAGGAAGGCATGGTATCAACAGTAAGACAGACACAGGTGACCACGGTTCAATGGTGTTTTTTTAACTTAAAAAGGGTTTGAAAAATGCCTATCTATGCCTAAATCTGCAGATGGGAGTAAGCTACAACCAAAAAATAATAATAATGCAGTCCTAGTGGTGTTTTGTCAAAAGAAAAGGGCCTATACCAATAAACCTATTGCCAATTCTTACGCTAAATACAAATAGTCTGGGAAACAATGTTACAAAAAAGAAAGAGGTGTTCACAAAATGATATGTCAGGATGTTCAGGCAATTGGCCTCCCTTCCCCACATTTTCAGTACGGGATAAGGCGGTACACCCAAGCATAACACAGTCTCTGGCTTCTCTAGCATGAGGATACAGCTCAATCATTAGCAACAGGGCCTTCGGTGCCCTTTTCAAAGTCTCTTCATTAGAGGGTCTGATAAGAAAAATAAACGATATCTTCTGTTCCTTTTTCAGATTTTTACAAGTACTCATTTCTTAGGTGATTCACTATTAACCTCGGCTCCCCCTCAGCCGGTCTCAGATCCTTTCAACAAAATGTTCTTCACCTTGGATCTCCCCCATTCGGGCTCAGATATGTCTCTTATCACAATGCTTTCAATCCCAGGTGACTTGGTTCACCCCTGGATCCCCAACATACAGGCTCAGATATCGGATCCCCTTCAATCGGGCTGAGATCAACTTCATATACTTTTCCTCAATTATCAAAGACTTTCAAATGTATACAGGGTTTTGCTTGACCCGTTGCAGGCCCACTTCAATTTCACAATTCTTTATCACTTTTCACCTTGGCCACCTTTCAGCTGGACACACAACAGAGACTTTTGAATGAGCACTCACGTGATACTGGACTACTCTGTCTATGGTATCATATCTTTGTTTCAATGTCTAATTATTCTGCTGTTTAATTATGTTTGCGTCGCTTGTCACATACAATTCATATACTGTTCTCTTCAGTTCTCACTTTACAATGTTGCCGCTTGCCACCTTGGCTTCAACACAGACCTGTCTGGTATCAGTCTCCCCAACTCACTGGCTGTGCTGACTTCACTGGTGCTGCTTTATTGTAGGAGCCAAGGGCTGTACCACGGTGGCAAACAATTCTCCCGGCCTTGACTAATGACGCAGGAGCGCCCTGGTTACCTCTGACACACAATGCAGGATTCTTCAGCCTTGATTCCTGGTCTTACATTTCCTATTCTCAAAGGTTCATGAAAGTAACAGTCTTTCAATGAAAAGGTCAAGGGCACTTCCCGCCTTCGGTCTTGCTGTCTTTTTCCTTGTATTAAACTGCCATCTTGGAACTGAGGCTTACTCATGTGCATTCGTGCTCCGCCTTTTATCCATATGGGGAAGTGTGATGGAAGTCAGGTGTGTGTAATGATCAGTAATGGCCTGACCCTGCCTCACCATTGTATTGGGACATGTAAGGTATACGGCTCAGGTGTTAGTCCATTTTCTCTCACAGTGAGCTATCCGTAAGTGTTAGCATTGGGTAAGGGTGGGGGATTGAGTTCCTAAGTATCCTACCTGGTAAGATGGGGTAAAGGTGTTACAGGGAAGGGGATACCGCATCTCACCATCCGGTGTCCCATTTCTACTCCTCAAAGGCCCCTCACCCAGGTGATCCTCCCGCACTGGTCCACCCCCAGGAACTGGATCCAAAAGCAATAGCCGTGTCATGCCCACATGAATGACAGATCCCCAGGGACTTGTGGGTGAGAGACCTTCAGGTTTCTCATACAATGTGATGCTTGATATTGTATAGTGATGAAGGAGATCAGGAATCAAAATGCAGCTCGGGTAAACAAAAGCATACTCAACTACAAATACAACAATGAGTAGAATTATAGGGTTGTTCGTCGGTGCTGCACTCGGGAGTTACGACCTGGAACAAACAATTTGCTTCTTCTAACCAGAGTATACTCCAGTATGTCAGCGGGTGCACAAAGGAAGTCACTGGGTTACCTAGCAACTGGTAATGTGACTCAAGCACCCGCGACTGTCCAACGTGGCAGTGCAAAGATGCAATCCCAAGATAAACGCATACCGCAGATATTGGCTTGCTTAATTAGGGCCAGCCACAGTGAGAGCTACTTCCTCACACCTTAAAGGTAAGTATAGGGTGCAATTCCATTGTGTATTCAGAATGGGCGAAGTGTATTCTCTTGATTTCAGGGAATGAGACTCCCTTTCACTTCCCCTTGCTGTCTGTCGTGAGAAAGAGTTGACCGTAAAGACTTAAATCAACACCCTATTTGAGTGTTTGTTTGGTTACAGAATGGAATAAATTGAGCCAAGTGAAGGCCATGGGGAAGGCAGCATTGGTGGACTCACTAATTCATGAGTATGCCGGGTTGACGTTAAGGACAATGAATCAATTTGAAATAGTTTGCCATGCACTCCCATAGAAACTGAGTTGGGTGTTTTTGTGCTTTTTCATATTTCTGTTTTAGGTGCATAGAGCGAGTCTGATTGGAGGTCACGTGGGGACCACATTGCGGCTAGCAAGTATACAAATAACTAAAACCATACTGACACCAGATAGAAAGTAATGTGATGGTCAATGTATGGGTAATTGGTATCAGAGATGGTCCTGAGCAAGGTGGCCAGCACACCTGTAAAATACTGAAACCGGTCTATCCACTATAACCAGGAACAGGCCTAGAACAGTGCCCACCCTGGGAGTCCTAAAACCAAGAGTGGTGCCACAATAACAGCACACCTCAGTATTTTTAGATCTTTCAAGCACCGACAATTGATCCAATCTGCGTCCCAATCTGCGTCTTCCCAGTTTGTTTTACATCAAATTCCTTTTTAGCATGAGAAACCGAAGTTCCAGGAAGATTAAAGTTGTTACCTTAGAGACCATGGCCATTTCTCTCATTTTTAACTATTGTGTTATGTGAGTTATTTGTGAGTCAGAAACCCTCAAACATCCCCCAACAAACTGGTACGAGTGAGTTGTGTAAAGGCAGAATGGTAGGCAACGGTGAACGAATTATAATCTTCATGTACAGCAAGGAGGCCTTGTAGGCACAGATAGAATGTTTGTACTGGCCCTTTCTATTGTGTTGAATTGCCATTCTACCCTGCCTAATTGCTGTTGATGACACATTAAAAGTGGAGTATGTGAGGGTATTCATGGTTAATGATTAAGAGGTCACCATTCTAAATCCCTAAACACAAAACTAAAGGGATCTGATGCCCTCACCCAACATCCCACTATGCCTGCACTGGCTCCATGCTCTACTAAAACGTCATCTCGCCTGTTTCATGCCCATATTCCATTCAAAGCAAGACATATAGCCGAGATACCCAAAAGTCTGTCTCTATGGTGCTTGGGGAGAGAGACAACATAATGTAAGATGTCCCTGTGGGGAATTAGTTAAGTGAGTTTAAAGTTATTAAGCTTAAAAAATGTAATCACTTCAACTTGTCATACGTGTCACAAAATGCGTTGGAAAACGTGTTTAATTTTTCATAATGGTGTTTATTTAAAATTATATTTGAGCATTTTCAAAAGAGTATAAGTTAATTTAGGAATCACTCATAACATCAAGCACTCAATTGTGAATCACTTTCATTGTCTCATTCATGCACAATGATACACAATTAATCAGGACTACAAATTGTTTATAAAGATATTTTTCTTTCAAAAAATGACACTTTCTGCACCCTTTGTTGCCCCCACATTGAGGCCCGCACCACTTGTTTGCAGTACGAGTCCTCATCACTTCACTCCTCCTCACCCAACCCCCATGAGCTGTCCCCCTTCCCTTTTGACTTCTTCTCTGAAACACCAGTCCCCCATAACTGCCAGACCTCCTCTAACTGCTATTTCACCATCTGATGTGGTGACATCCTGTTGTCAGTGTGTTGCCCCACCCTTCTACCTGCAGTTTATGAACAAGCAATGAAGTTATTATACACAAATTGGCTTGACCAATATGTTGTAATGATTGCAGTACACAGATGGAAAAAAAAAACGTGAATCCCCTTCATATAGAGAACAAGGAATTGCATGATTTCAGATTCAATTGGGAATACTTTAGTCATACATTCATCAAGTGCTTTGTGAAAATCTTTACAGCATCAGCATATCACTCTCATCATATTCTATTCGGAGCTACAATTGAGTAAATGTTCAATCGGCGTGCACGTTTCACTTTGATGTAATATATAATTTGTCAAGACCGAGGATGCTCAGGGTCTTCTCAGTGTGAGCTGGGGACCAAAAGGCTGATAGCCATGGATGAGTATAAGAAAGCATAAGAGAGAACAGTCTTTGAATTTTCATGGTTACATCTGGTCATATTGAGTTCCTGTAAACCTTGTGGGCAGATTCGCTGTGAATTGCTATTTACAAACCCCAGATCGGCCTTTACGCTTAATTGTATTCACATTGGGAGTTATTATTATTATTATTATTATTATTATTATTATATTGAATGAGTGAACCTAGATTCGGGAAGCACGGGAGCGTTTTTCAATCATAGGGGGAGAACATGGCGAAGCAAGCAGAGATCAACAATACAAACAAGGAAAATAATTAAGAACAGAGTGCAAATGCCCTCTCCAGCACCCAAAAGATGGAGAGAGAAGGAAAGTCCAAGGGTATTAGTCCACTATCAGCTTTATTTATCAGCTAAAACTAGTGCTATCCCTAGATGAAAGCACACAACTGTCCCTACAAGGCGGTACTGTACTTAGGCCAACGGTGGAGTGCTGCCTATCTAGAAGGAAAGGAGAGCATGCTATCCCTCCATTAAACTGCCATTAGCGTATGCTGTTAAAAGCACCCACTCTCCCACAATTAGGACCAATGTGGTCTATAGTAACAATAGCAGAACATTTCAGAGGGGAATGTCATTAAATTCCTTTATTAACCCACACTGTAGTGTGTTTGGAAAAAGTGTGGGCTGGGTGCATCCACAAAAGCAACAATATATAAAACGGTGTGTGCACATACACAACCCAATGCACATACCCAGAAGGGGTAGAGCAGTATTCCTAAAGGTTATCCCAAATTAGTGAAAGCATATCAGAAAAAGAGGTTGACCGGTTTTGATGAGATCTAGGTCAGTACGTCATCTTCTTCAGGACCAGAGGCTTCTTTTTAATAATTGTATAAAGAGACCCATTTCTCATCTTAATTTGGGTGTATCGGCATGCCTATCTATGAAAGGTGGACAGAGGTACATGCGTCCAAAGGAGGAGCTTTTCAATCAGCTTTCGTAATTGAACCATTAGGTAGGAGACACTATTAAAGGCAGCCCCTCTGGTATCACAACTTCCATCCCACATAGCTTCCAAAAGCTTTCCACTATATTTTTTAATATGTTGATAGGCAGTGGTCAAATGTAGTTGCATCGTCCTTCTTATTCACGCTACTGGAAAGGATGACTAGAGTGTCTACATTGCGTTTTAGGCACAAGTGCTGCTATGTATAGGCTTGTTTTATACTCCTCGGTAGTAATGGAGTACCCACCATAGTGCAAAAAGCCCTCACTCTTGGTCTGTCATGTTCTTACAAGCAGGTAGCTGCTTGTCAATAGCAGCGAAACACGGGGACTTATCACTGATGGTAAGCGTGGTGCTCCGTAGTTGTAACTGAGGAGCACTGTATTCATCCTATACACCTCAGTGTGCAAATTGGGAAAACAACGATTGGTGCAGCTCTCACTCAGTCACAGTGATCCACCAATTGTAATCCATGGCTGGATGTGAAGCATATGTCATTGGTAATCTCTGTGTTGTTCTAACCCTCTGTGTATTCTGGGGCCACCCCTAGTTATAGCGGGCACCGTGTTGGAAAAGAATGCTAGTAGGTGTCATATTAATCAAAAGTGTGCCAGCGCGGGGCCCATGAAGTGTCCTTATATCTTATGGGTCCCATGTGATCTATCCATATGTGATACATTTGCAAAACAAAAGTGATTGCAATGGAGGGAATGTGATTAAAAGTATGGTGATGAAATGCCAAGATACACCGCCTACAGGGGGATATGTCCAATGTTGTTAAGTGACAACCACAGGCATGTGGCTGTGTATTGGGCCAAGAGATATCAAATGCGGGGTATATGTGTTATGTACATGGTTTATTTATTGTGTGGCAGGCAATCATAAGCTCAATCCGTAAGGAGAGCTTAGTATTTTCATATCTACCATGGTCATATGGATCCTAAAATGAGACCAAATTATCCAAGGAGTAGATGCAATGTAGTCCTATGGATGCGGACATCCCAAAGTGGTGTGGTCAATTCAATAAGGCTGAGCACTGGTCTTATGGCAAGTCTTGACCTTTATGAAGAGCCTGTTACATCGTGTATAGATTATGCCATTGGATTTCTTCATTCAGGCCCTTCTTAAATGTATCCAAATGAAATATCCAATGTTGTTCCTTTTTTTGGAAGGATTGCTTCAAAATCCTGACCCATTTGGGGAGATGTAATTACTCTAGAATGGTCCATTTGAAGTCTTCTGCTCCATGTCCCATCTCTGCAAAATGTTCCACTTTTGTTGCAGTCAATTTATGGGTGCGGATGCATGACTTATGTTCAATATATCTCTTCTTGCCTGTTCTCAGAGTCATGCCTACATATCTCAGTGAGCATGCATAAGTAATTAGGTATCTAACCCCTGAGCTGTTGCAGTTAGTAAAGCACTCTTCTGGAAGAAGGTGCTTGATAACAGCATTTACTATTGACAATTTAGTGGAGGGATAGATAGATAAGCGGCACACCCCCATTCGCCTAAGGACAGTACCCCCGTCTAGAGGCAGTTGTGTGCTTCCATCCAGGGATAGCACTAGTTTTGAATGACAGTGGACTAAAACCCTCGGATTTTCCTTCTCTCTCCAGACACAAAGTGTGTGTGTTAACCTCTGAAGGAAGCAGAGGAACATGGGGTTGAAAGTAAATGCATCAGGAAATCCTATACATGAAAGCCTTGACTCTGCATCTTGCAGTGTCAGGAGCATCAAAGTGAGTGATCAGAATATGCATTCATAACTCTTTCACCGACACATCCATAACACACTCTCTCTCTTTCACATGCGCACCTACACAACACACACTATTTAATTCACGTGCGCATCCAAACATACACTTATTCCTACATATTCAGCCACACACACACATACACATGTTTCTACATACCTGCAGAACCTGCCCCTGGCGCACCTGCCATCTGGAGGATAGGAACTCGCAACGGCTTTCCAGCTCCTGTGTAAACTGGAACCAGGGAATGCTTCCTGGATCCTGCACGTGCAAGCAGGAGCTAGAGTGGCCCCTGCAGCATGCCTCAGTAGCTCTGAATGTGTGCAGAGGCACAGGAGTGAACCCATAGAACATTCAGAGCTGCAGTACCCCATCATGCATTCCCGAATGGGCCATGCTATTTTTTATTTTTTATTTTTATTTTTTATTTAAAAGTTGTTTATTAGTTTGGTTAACAAACTTTTACATCATAGATGGGCCGTGCTATGCCGAGGAAGCAAAACGCCCTGGCCTTGCATGGCCCATTTGTCATGTGCGCTGGGGTATGAACTGACAAAGGGAAACCAGGTGTCCCTTTGACAGCTCAAGCCAGCCCAGTATCGCTCCCTTGGCTGCTTGTTGCACCTGAGGGAGAGCGCACATGTGAACACTGGGCTGGCTTGGCGGCTCATCCAAAATGGGTTGTTGCAGCTGAGGGAGTGCTTAATGTTAACACTGGGCTGGCTTGGCTGCTCATCCAAAATGGGTGGTGCAACACCCAATCAACCATTATAGACGACCAGCCTTTGCATGTGAACACATATTTGTATTACTCTGCAGTACCTGGTATAGATAAAGAGTTGAATGTATTCATCTTCCACAGCACTTATTAATTCAACTGTTCTTTGGAGACAATATTCTTCTCAGTCTGGCATGGAATCCTTCCTCCTCGGGGACAGGACTTGGAATGCAGGACTGCTTCTGTATCTGATGTAATGCGGTTTTATGGAGCAAATCCAATACGGTATTCATCCGTGACAAATACCATTGCAATTAGCCAGTAGGTCAACTGAATGTCATCTTCATCCATTGAACAATGAAGGTCTTATCTGCTTTGCTAAATTATATCGTGCCTCATTACGAATTCGGAGGAATTGCTACCAAACTTGTTTTTCAGTACTATTTTGGCAGTAAGGTTGCCATAGTTTAGTATACTTTTATTCCCCAGTATTGAGTCCCTCTGGACTACCCTAGACCTTGTTGCACTTAGAAACACTTGTGTGCAAGCGCGTTATAAATGCCATATCATATCAGACATTGGGGTAGGGAGAAATTGCCCAATTTTGGTAAATCCACCATTCATCATGCCTCCATTTTTTTGGGGGTAAAATCCTCCAGGCAATTGCAGAAGGTTTTTCCTCCAAATTACCTACAAAGTTGAAATATGGTGGTGTGGTAAACATTGCAGTAAATCTGTCACCATCATATTGTGCTGGTCCTGCCATATTTATAGTAAGGCCCACTGTTAAAATATCCCCTTGTCATCCACTCCTGGCAGGGGAGAAGGCGGATATTTCACAATATTACATTATTGATCAGTTTGACAGCCAATGGGGTCTTACGTAATAGTTGTAGATTTTACTATCTAAGTGACATCAGTGGTACTCCTTTTATTGGCCTAGGAGTGATGAAGGACAGACTCATGGTACCTACAGATTTTATAAATATGGCAGGGTCCTAAATATTAAAGGTCAATAAGATAAGTAAATAAATAAATAAAAGATGTTTAGACGCCGACAAAGAATGCACATGGAACAATGTCAATGGCGATTGTGTGATTATTTCCTAGCCATTTTGAAAACCTGGATTGAACTATGTAGTGGGTTGAAAAGCAAACACGTTTGCACAAAGATCTCGGCAACAAGAGCGCAACTCACTGAGTTGTCTTACGTTCATTACAACACAGCGATCAGATTTGTGACAATAATACTGAGCCACTCATTTAGGGGTTGCATATGTTTGCAAAGATATTCTGCTTGTTACCGCGTGCAGAGGTTCTTGACATCTGGTTGTAATAAATGTGGATTTCTAGAAATAGTGCATCACATATGCAGTATTTTTGAAAATCTGCATGCATTGCTTTAATTGTTTTTTTCCAGTTTTATATGCATTTGGAACGGGAAAACGGGTTCAATGCAAAGACTCATTATACTGCATTCCACACAATTAGTTAGTGTTTATGACTCGTGGTATTCCCTTATTATACAGCATGAGAAAAAAATGTCCAACCCCGTAAGGTTCAGTTCAGTATAATGTTAGGCAGAATTATATGCCGTACCCTTTGGGGACACCACACACAATTAAGAATACAAGTGACAGTACACATTCACCTTTGGTACATGCCCTTACTACACAGTAAAGTGATAGCGATGGTTGAGCAGCCATACTTATCTCAAGAGCAAGTGAGCTGTCTCAATAGTTACACAAAGGACAGCAATTACTATGATTCAAACAAACACTGATTCACGGTGTCTGAGTAAAAGAATATACATGTATTTACATATCAGTTATTAAACAGTTCACTATTATCAAGCAGTTGAAGAATCACGTTACAAATACACTACACCACACCCAATAGATTCTGGAAAAGTTAATCTCAAAATGAAGTGTGAGCAAAATGGTACTCCAGCAATTTAAAAGGGAGTGAAAGACTAAGGTTAGGCAGAAATTGAGCAGCACCAACAAGTTATTTAAGCAGGGCAATCTAGAAAAAGGAACTACAGTGAGGAAATCAAATTCAAGGGACCTGGCCCAAAGTCAATGGAACAGAGTCTTTGCTCAAGATCACACAGTTCAAGGTAGTTTGCGGTGAAGTCTTTGCCAAGAGTTCAGAACGAAGTTGGTCAGATGAAAAGTTACTTTAAAGAATGGAGAAGGACAAGCCCTCAGATTGGCGAAAGGTTTCACACGCTTTCACCGCAGCTGGACGAAACGAACAACTGGATTTGAACAGTACCTTAAATGGAGAAGAAGGCTGTAGCTGAGGTGAACGTTCCTGGCAGGTCCTGCAGGCTCATTGTTCCTGAAGTGACTGTTGGACTAACACGAAGTAGAACGACTGGAGGGTCCTGCACTGCCCAGGAAAGAAACCAGCAGCAGAGCAAAGCAACAAATAAAAGGTGCACTCCTTAAAACGCAAGCAGGGTCTGTTCCTCCTGGCTATCCGGTTCACTGTAGCTCTGTACAGCAAATTCGACCAGAGGAGGGAGGCCTGGCAAGCAGTTTGCGAACTGGTTGTTCCCACCAGCTCAAGGGGAGAAGATTCCTTGCAGATCTTCCCTGTTGTTGGAGTATGAAGATTCGGACCTGCAGCAGGGCTTCACCGGGAGGTTCAGTCATTGTAGGGTCCTCTTCTGTCAGCTCCTCTTCGGTTCTCTCGTTCCAGTGGCTACTTCCACACCCAAGAGACCTGCTTTTTATGCAGTTTTTCCCTATTCACACAGCCTGGCTGTCAATCACACAGCAGGTGTCACCTCAGCCAATCATGCTAGAGTGCAACATGGGTCTCCAAGGAGACCCTGTACCGGGAGTCCTATACCCCTCCCTCACATCCTGTCCCCCTCAGACATTCAGGCGCCAAAGGAAGGCTTATACGCAGAAGCCCGCGAAAGGACACCGAACAAAGGAATCAACCCCGGTTTGGCACGCAGAGAAAGACACGAGAAAGACTTTTACAAAAAGAAATGGCGACTACACCCAGCTGGAACTGTACAAAAATCCATATGGACCAGCGGGTTTAAGTTTGAGGCTACCAAGTTGGCCTAAAAACTATACCAGGGCTATTTAAGATAATCGCGGTAGGAAAAATAGGGTAGTTACCACTGCCAGCAGCCAAGTCTTCATGAAAAGGGAACAAAACATTGTTCTATGAGACAGAGACAGGAAGGGATAACTATTAACCTTTTCCAGAACTCTATGTAAGATTGTTTGTACTGGGTCTGTGAGATTAAAAAGACTAATAAAGTCAACGGCAACTTTACATGTTTCTGGGAGACAGTAGTCAGTCCCAGAAAAATGGAGTCGGAGTTGGGAAGTCTGAAAAAGACAACCCTGTGTCACTGCATTGAAGGTGCTGTGTAACAGACAGTAAAAAGATGATGTCCATGGAGTAGGTGAGGCTCCACAGTCTATGAACACAAAAATATCACACACACACAGCAAAACACATGTAAGAGTGGGAAAAAAGGCTCACACTCTTACCAGGTGAAAACAAAGTATCCTAGAAATCCAGCAAAGCTGCCGTGGGACTCAGTAGGTAAGGGAAATTAGCCACTCTGGAGAATTCTCCCTAACATATAAACTGATGGTATTTTAATTACCGTCTCGTTTTACTGTTAACATTAGACTTATGAGGACCTAAATATCAGGCTTATCACTTAAAATCCAAACACAAATTTAGCTCTCAAAACATCTGATACTTCGGAATAATTCATTCAGGGACATTTTAATATTAAGATTGTATTATTAAAAGGTATGCACCTTAACCCCTCCTTTCACACCAAAATAGCACACAACTAAAATTGGATTAGAAGTAGTTTGGACTCAATTGGTCTGTATGCTTGACATTATAGCACACCCCATATACTACTCTTGGAAGGATGAAAGGCTGAGCAGACATGGGGCCTCATTACGAGATGGGCGGAATGGGTTTAATGGTACCGGTAATTGTGGCGGTGCCGGTAAACCCATTCCGCCCTATTATGAGGTTCCCTTGCGGGACCCGCTCTGAAAGTCTGTTCAGACCAGTCGTCCTTTGCGGGTCCCGCAAGGAGACCAGGGAGCTAATAACGGGCCCGTTATTAGGTACTTCCCCATTCCCATTGAGCCCTATGGGGGCTCAAATGGGAATGGGGATGGGTTTTTTGAATGAGGAGTTACCGGGTCCTCCAAGGTTGGAATGGCCCGGTAATTCCTCATTCAAGGAACCCGGACCTGGACCCAAGTTTGGAGGCCGCCATGTTGGCTGCCTCCAAACTCGGAGTGAGGCCCATTGTGTATACTTAACCTGTTACCTGCAGGCCTCTGGGCAAGCAAGCGCGACAATGCGATTTCTTATCATCTCAGAGCCACATTTTGAGTTATCAATTGTATATGGAAAGAATCCATGTATGAGGCTTTCTTAGAGTGCAAAAGTGTCTCTGAACAATAAGATAATGTCAGGATGGAAATTGCCTGTGCAGATTGTGCTACTGAGCAGACACGACTGATGCGAGATATGCTTCTCCAGTGACAAATGAATGATTAGATGGAATGAATGCAGGTGTGTATAGCAAGATGATGTGGTGGATAGTAACAGGATGCCCTAGGAAGAGCGAGCCAGTGCTCTCTGGGGATGTCAGCTTGCTTTTGAGACACTGCCTGCAATGTAAATTAAGGAGCATCTGAAAAACAGGAGCATGTACTGGACATTTTAACCAGTCGTTGCCTATTTGCTAAGCATCAGAGAATAGGGTTTGGCTGAAAATCACTGAATCACACACATTTTCCCGATTATCAGGAGTTGCCAAACTTTTGAGAGGTTCAGGCAATGGGTTCGGGCATCAAGATTTGACTAGCGGAAAAATGTGCCCTGCCTCTGGATCTTCTCAGGAGTCTCTCTCAGCCTTTCTAAGATTGAAGAGGGTGGTTATTTTAAAAGGTGATGTCTGATACATTATTTCAAGGAGATAAAGTGATTTTCTGAAAGGAGCATTTAAGTTAGAATGTCAAGTAGACAGAATTGTATTTAGCAACATTACATAGACAGATTAAATTACTAATTTAAATAGATTTTTTGTTTTGAGAAGATATTTTATGCAACGGAAATTTAGATGCAGATCAGAAGAGAAACTACTGGCACTATGCCAATTCTTCTGTGCAAAATCCCCAAAGAAATGGAACTCCCTACTATTGATCTGAAGCAGCCTCTCTCTTTAACTTTAGGAGATAACTTAAGAAAGACTGTGATATGTAATACCTAATCAACATGATTGCTGATAAGAAGAATTCCTGATGTCCAACTGTCTTCCACCCAAGTCCTTTATTCTCTTTTGTCAGACCTACCTGCCTTTTCCCTGCAGTAAATGTTTTTATGTACCTCCTTTCCAACTCATTACCCTTCGTCTTCATTCCTTAAATAATCTCTTCTGTGCATGTAAGTGACTCTTTACTACCTCGCCTACTTGTGCTTTTACTAAACACCTATTATTTTACCTGCCTCCTCAGGGAGGATAGTTTACCTTCTCCCCGCTGCGGATGGTCACACACTTTTTACTTTTGGTCTTCTGGCCCTTAGGCCTCATCACGTTTTGTGACTAAAGTCCCCATAATTCCAGTGGTTGTAGTGACTCTGCGGTACTTTCGCCATGACCACAGGGCTAAAAGACTTGCATCAGCGTTTAGACCTGTTCAGGCCACTAACCGCAGTCGTTGCAACACTCTCTCTATTTTCTCTCAGCTAAACTTATTTTGTTCAAACTGTCTTTAGTTAATTATGATGTGTGAATCACATTTTGCTTATTCCAGGGAACAATAATGCCTATAGAAATATCAAGGTGGGTTTTAATAAAAAAGGCGGGCATTCCTCGATCAAGAGCTCGCTTGAGGTGATTTGTGCCCTTATTAACTATTGGTCAGTTAAAAACAAAGCCAGCAATATGTGCGATCTGATTCTTGAGCACAATATATGTATCCTGTTTATTAGGGAAACTTGGACACCTGCTTCCTCTCAATCTTGTCTTCACCTTCTTGTCCCTCAAAGATTTGTCATTAAATAGGTCAACAGACGAATCTGGTGATGTCGGGTTCGGCATAGAAATTGTTCTCAAGTCTGAATTTACTGTCACAAATTTAAATAATAAAAACACATCTTTTGTTATGCATTGTGTGATCTTTTGGCCTGAATTTCACTTTTTTTCAATACTTTTGATGTGATACTGACCCCACCTGGCACAGATAGCCAATTTTTGTCTGGTTACGGAGATATTTTACCATTAGTAGCATTCAAGTATAATAACATCCTGATGTTAGGTGGTTTTAATGTATGGCATAATGTTCCTGCAACTCGTATGCCATTCATGTATCCGTACCTTTCCTTAAACATACCCTCACGTCTCTGACCTTGTGGGGTGCCACAGGGATCCTCTTTGTCGCTTTCGGAAACCTACAGGCCGATTCATGGAATAAATGTGCGCCGAAAATACCGGCGCAGAGGGGCCTATACGTGCGCTGCGCCGAAAAATAGCGAAAAGCGCAGGGAAACCAGCGCACGTCGATTCATGGAAGTCCGTGCGTAAGAAAAGCATAGGACGTGCGCTGAAAAAGTGCGCGGCGCACGCCGGCGCACAGGTCAACCAACGGCGTGCGCCACGGCCACTGCGCTATCACTCCGAGCGCAGCGCACAGCTCTAAAGTAGGCAGAACACAGGGCGGGACACTCGGAATGGGGAATAAAATGGGGCACAACACTCGGAATGGGGAAGAATGTGGGCGGCACGGGGAAGTACAGGAGGCAAGTGCGCGGAACGCCCACACGCTCTCCGGCAACACGTATTCATGGATTCGAACAGGGCAAAACAGCGCTCGATCAAACCAGCGCACAGGCCCAAAAACGTACGCCACAAGTAAGCAGGCGGTAGCGTCCCGACGCACTCAACGAAAGTGCGCCAAAACCTGCGCCAACAAATACCACCCACATACAGCAATGGGCCATACCGTGACCCAAAGGACTAATGATGTGCAAAGGTGTACGCCATTTACAGGGACACCCACTGTTCAAAAATGTGCGCGTGTGTGTACAACGGGTTGCGCGAGAAGTCACTCGCGCAATTGCCCTGGGTACGTGTATCCCGGGGTGCGGGGAAGTCCCACACGCGATTGCCCTGGCCACGTCGATACCAGGGGTGCGTGTGAAGTTCCACACGCGAAAAGCCAGGGTACGTCATTTACAGGGGTGCGTGGGAAGTTTCACACGCGAAAAGCTAGGCTACGGGAATTCCAGGGGTGCGCGTGAAATCCTACACGCGAAAAACTCGGGTACGTCATTTACAGGGGTGCGCGGGAAGTTTCACACGCGAAAAGCTAGGCTACGGGAATTCCAGGGGTGCGCGTGAAATCCTACACGCGAAAAACTAGGGTACGTCATTTACAGGGGTGCGCGGGAAGTTTCACACGCGAAAAGCTAGGCTACGGGAATTCCAGGGGTGCGCGTGAAATCCTACACACGAAAAACTAGGGTACGTCATTTACAGGGGTGCGCGGGAAGTCCCACACGCGATTACAGCAGGGTACGTGTATTTCAGGGGTGCGCGTGAAGTTCCACACGCGAATAGCCTGGCCGCATGTATTTCAGGGGTGCGCGGGAAGTTCCACACGCGAATAGCCTGGGCGCGTGTATTTCAGGGGTGCGCGGGAATTTCCACACGCGAATAGGCTGGGCGCGTGTATTACAGGGGTGCGCGGGAAGTCCCACATGCGATTACAGCAGGGTACGTGTATTTCAGGGGTGCGCGGGAATTTCCACACGCGAATAGCCTGGGCGCGTGTATTTCAGGGGTGCGCGGGAATTATCACACGCGATTTGGCTTGGTACGTGTATTACAGGGGTGCGCGCGAAGTTCCACACGCCAATAGCCTGGCCGCGTGTATTTCAGGGGTGCGCGGGAAGTCCCACACGCGATTACAGCAGGGTACGTGTATTTCAGGGGTGCGCGGGAAGTTCCACACGCGAATAGCCTGGCCGCGTGTATTTCAGGGGTGCGCGGGAAGTTCCACACGCGAATAGGCTGGGCGCGTGTATTTCAGGGATGCGCGGGAAGTTCCACACGCGAATAGCCTGGGCGCGTGTATTTCAGGGGTGCGCGGGAATTTCCACACGCCAATAGCCTGGGCGCGTGTATTTCAGGGGTGCGCGGGAATTATCACACGCGATTTGGCTTGGTACGTGTATTACAGGGGTGCGCGCGAAGTTCCACACGCCAATAGCCTGGCCGCGTGTATTTCAGGGGTGCGCGGGAAGTCCCACACGTGATTACAGCAGGGTACGTGTATTTCAGGGGTGCGCGGGAAGTTCCACACGCGAATAGCCTGGCCGCGTGTATTTCAGGGGTGCGCGGGAAGTTCCACACGCGAATAGGCTTGGCACGTGTATTTCAGGGGTGCGCGGGAAGTTCCACACGCGAATAGCCTGGGCGCGTGTATTTCAGGGGTGCGCGGTAATTTCCACACGCGAATAGGCTGGGCGCGTGTATTACAGGGGTGCGCGGGAAGTCCCACGCGCGATTACAGCAGGGTACGTGTATTTCAGGGGTGCGCGGGAATTTCCACACGCGAATAGCCTGGGCGCGTGTATTTCAGGGGTGCGCGGGAATTATCACACGCGATTTGGCTTGGTACGTGTATTACAGGGGTGCGTGCGAAGTTACACACGCGATTAGGCTGGGTGGGTCCTGTCACCCTCGACGGCCCCTGCAGGCAGCCCACAAAACAGGGGACTACCCTGCACACCTGCTCATGTCTCCCACCACCCCCACCCCCCCAGTCACCAGGGGTACCCTCCACCAGGCCCCCACTCATGTCTCCCACCACCCCCACCCCCCCAGTCACCAGGGGCACCCTCCACCAGGCCCCCAACCATGTCTCCCACCACCCCCACCCCCCAGTCACCAGGGGCACCCTCCACCAGGCCCCCACTCATGTCTCCCACCACCCCCACCCCCCAGCAGTGCAGGGGCAGGCTCCACCAGGCCCCCACCCATGCCTCCCACCACCCCCACCCCCCCGCCACCAGGGGCACCCTCCACCAGGCCCCCACTCATGTCACCCACCACCCCCACCCCCCCGCCACCAGGGGCACCCTCCACCAGGCCCCCACCCATGCCTCCCACCACCCCCACCCCCCACCATCTAGGGGCACCCTCCACCAGGCCCCCACTCATGTCACCCACCACCCCCACCCCCCCAGTCACCAGGGGCACCCTCCACCAGGCCCCCACTCATGTCACCCACCACCCCCACCCCCCCAGTCACCAGGGGCACCCTCCACCAGGCCCCCACTCATGTCTCCCACCACCCCCACCCCCCAGCAGTGCAGGGGCAGCCTCCACCAGGCCCACACTCATGTCTCCCACCACCCCCACCCCCCAGTCACCAGAGGCACCCTCCACTAGGCCCCCAACCATGTCTCCCACCACCCCCACCCCCCACCATCCAGGGGCACCCTCCACCAGGCCCCCACTCATGTCTCCCACCACCCCCACCCCCCCAGTCACCAGGGGCACCCTCCACCAGGCCCCCAACCATGTCTCCCACCACCCCCACCCCCCACCATCCAGGGGCACCCTCCACCAGGCCCCCACTCATGTCTCCCACCACCCCCACCCCCCAGCAGTGCAGGGGCAGGCTCCACCAGGCCCCCACCCATGCCTCCCACCACCCCCGCCCCCCCGCCACCAGGGGCACCCTCCACCAGGCCCCCACTCTTGTCTCCCACCACCCCCACCCCCCAGCAGTGCAGGGGCAGGCTCCACCAGGCCCCCACCCATGCCTCCCACCACCCCCACCCCCCCACCATCCAGGGGCACCCTCCACCAGGCCCCCACTCATTTCTCCCACCACCCCCACCCCCCACCATCCAGGGGCACCCTCCACCAGGCCCCCACTCATGTCACCCACCACCCCCACCCCCCCAGTCACCAGGGGCACCCTCCACCAGGCCCCCACTCATGTCACCCACCACCCCCACCCCCCCAGTCACCAGGGGCACCCTCCACCAGGCCCCCACTCATGTCTCCCACCACCCCCCAGCAGTGCAGGGGCAGCCTCCACCAGGCCCACACTCATGTCTCCCACCACCCCCACCCCCCAGTCACCAGGGGCACCCTCCACCAGGCCCCCAACCATGTCTCCCACCACCCCCACCCCCCACCATCCAGGGGCACCCTCCACCAGGCCCCCACTCATGTCTCCCACCACCCCCACCCCCCAGCAGTGCAGGGGCAGGCTCCACCAGGCCCCCACCCATGCCTCCCACCACCCCCACCCCCCCAGTCACCAGGGGCACCCTCCACCAGGCCCCCACTCATGTCTCCCACCACCCCCACCCCCCCAGTCACCAGGGGCACCCTCCACCAGGCCCCCAACCATGTCTCCCACCACCCCCACCCCCCACCATCCAGGGGCACCCTCCACCAGGCCCCCACTCATGTCACCCACCACCCCCACCCCCCGCCACCAGGGGCACCCTCCACCAGGCCCACACTCATGTCACCCACCACCCCCACCCCCCCAGTCACCAGGGGCACCCTCCACCAGGCCCCCACTCATGTCACCCACCACCCCCACCCCCCCAGTCACCAGGGGCACCCTCCACCAGGCCCCCAACCATGTCTCCCACCACCCCCACCCCCCTCCATCCAGGGGCACCCTCCACCAGGCCCCCACTCATGTCTCCCACCACCCCCACCCCCCAGCAGTGCAGGGGGAGGCTCCACCAGGCCCCCACCCATGCCTCCCACCACCCCCACCCCCCCGCCACCAGGGGCACCCTCCACCAGGCCCCCACTCATGTCACCCACCACCCCCACCCCCCCGCCACCAGGGGCACCCTCCACCAGGCCCCCACCCATGCCTCCCACCACCCCCACCCCCCACCATCTAGGGGCACCCTCCACCAGGCCCCCACTCATGTCACCCACCACCCCCACCCCCCCAGTCACCAGGGGCACCCTCCACCAGGCCCCCACTCATGTCTCCCACCACCCCCACACCCCAGCAGTGCAGGGGCAGCCTCCACCAGGCCCACACTCATGTCTCCCACCACCCCCACCCCCCACCATCCAGGGGCACCCTCCACCAGGCCCCCACTCATGTCTCCCACCACCCCCACCCCCCAGCACTGTGGGGAACCTGCCAGCAGGCCCCCACACATGTCCCCCTGGCCCCAGGTCCTGACGATACACAATCATGGCAGTAATGGCCAGCATACCCAGCACAAACACCCAGGCAAGGATTGCATCCACCCACATAGTGAATGCAATCACATGACACAACCCCAATGCCAAGTATGCAAAAGAACACATGTCCGTCACACACACATACACAATGGGTGCAAGTGAATGTCAAAACCCATATCATGACATGTAACAAACCAATGAGAAAATAACACAAGTGTAAGAAAATATAAAAAATGTATTAAATACCAAAAATAAGTGAAATTTTCAAACATACAACGATGTGGCTAAGTAAATAAATGGTCCATGTCCGAGAACAAAAGTGATAAACAAAAAAACAAAGGAAAAAAAAATTAAAATGAATTTGTCCAAAGCAATATCATGTAATAGGAAATTAATGAAAAACCATTACGTCATGGTGAAAACAATAAGAAATTAAAAAAATGTATCTCCCAAAAAAACAAACTATATACAGGAATGTTCCAGGGTCCATGAGCCCAACACCAAAAATGAAACCTACCACTAACTAATGAAAAATATATGTACAAAAAAGTGGCCATTGTCCGAGCGGTCCAAAATAATAAAAATAAATAAAGGAAACCTAGCACTAACTAACTAAATAACTATATACAAAGGCAGCGGGCAAGTCCTGCGGCTCACTTGGTGATGTTGCTGGCCAGGGCATCATCGAACTCCATGTCGATGTCCTGGAGGCGGGACTCTGTCCTGGCCCCGAGGTCTCGCAGGGACAACCCCATGTCCACCTCAAACTCCCTGCGAGCTTCCTCGAGGCACTCAGCCCGCCTCAATGCCCGACGCATGGAGAACTCCGCCCTGACCATGGCGAGCCGCTCCTCTTCCGCCCGCTGCCGCTCCGCACCTATCCGCTGGCCAAACTCCTCCCACACGGAACACACCACCATCCCAGGGTTGCCCTGCCCTCCGGCCGATGCCTGCCCCTCGGATCTTGATGGCCCCGAGCCATGATGCCTCCCACGTCGAGCCCGCTGCTGCCTCCGACGCCACTGCCTCTGCCAGCACGACGGCATCCAGGCTGATGGAAACCACCGACGCCGTCGTGCACGTGCCCTGCCCGATGATGCCGTCACATCTTCCATCTGCTGGGGTCCACTTGCTGTGTTGTCCACCCCTGCTGGACCTCCGACTCCCAACTGTGGCAGGGATGGGATCCCCACCCAGCTGGCTGCATTGGTCGGGGCAGGTCCACAGGGGGCCCTGGTGGCATCTGGGCCGGAAGACGGCAAGGAGAACGACCGGTGGATAGCCTGCACAGAGGAGGAGAGGGCCGTCAGATTGGCCAACACATGCAGGAAACCCCCGAACATGGCCGATCCCAATTGGGCCACGTCGGCACGGTGCACTTCGTGATGACGTGCGTGCTCCTCCCGGGAAGCACGCACGTCATCACGAATCACAGCCGTGCGCATCGCGACCCCAATCAGGACCTTCTCCACGCGGCCAGGGGTTACCACGTCCGCAGGTGGAGGGGAGTCAGGTGACATGGACATCCCCTCTACCTGCGGACGGGCCTGGGACGGGGCATCCCTGCTGGTGCATGGTGGTGCACTCACAGGGTCAGGGACAGTGACATGCACAGGCCCCTCCACGGTGACCTGTGCTGCCTCCTGCCCCTGGCCCTGGACTGCACCACTTGCACCAGCAGGGATGCTCCCACCAGGCCCCATGTGTGCACCAGTGTCGGCCTCCTCCTCCTCTGTGCAAACCACCAACCTGGATGGCTCCTCACCGTCTCCCGCCGTAGCAGGCCCTTGTGGGGGCTCACCCACCCCTTCCGCTGCAGCCGTGGGGGCATCCCCGCCGCCTTGCTCCACAGCGCCGTCTCCGCCCTCTTCTTCACTAGCCGCTGCGTAGAGGGAGACAAAGGACACAAGCATCAGGCTACTGTACAATGGTCCCCTAGACAGGAAGCAATAGCAGATGAGCACCACTGTCAAAGTACACTTCCATCATGTCCCTCCACAACACATGGGTCAGTCCAGGCAAAACACACACAGTAACAGGCATGGTGCATGCCATGGACATTTCCATGCATGTCCAATGGACTCTAGAAACATTCAATGATATGTAACTCACATGCATCATGGCTCATGCATATCACATGCACACACTTCACCTCAGTCACATCCATCTGGCCCCAAACACACCGAACACAGGCGAAACAAGGGTAAGTTGGGTGCGTCACTGAATCTGTGCATTGTCACACACATGTGTCATGCATCCATGGCATGCACAAGTCACAGACACGCAGGTCAGGCACACAGACATGGCTACCATATATGTACCTGGCATCAGCACCCATCCTTCACCCCCATCCATGTCCAGGTACAGAGACTGGCAGGCTCTCATGTCCAAAATCTGCATAGGGCTCCCCATGCCGCATTTCAACACATGCAACAACCATGTGGGTCACACATCACTGGTCGCACATGCATTACCATGATGTCCCTGCACACATACATGCATACATGGCCCATGGCACACATACAGGCAAGTATCATAGAACCAGCACACCGCAACATGCCCTGTCTCACACAGTAATGCTTGGACACATACCGCTCAACTCCAGACGGGCCTCCCTCTCAAGGACCTGGGCGTGGAGCGCTGGGCGTACGCGTTCCAGGACCCTCTTCTGGATGGAACTCATGCGGCCCCGGCCCCCCTCCACGAGGCGCCGGGCCTTCACAAGGGTCCTGGACCTCAAGTCCTCCCAGCGCTTCTTGATCTTCTGGATGTTGCGGGTTGCCACCCCCTCCGCGTTGATGGCAACCACACAGTCGGCCCAGATCCTCTCCCGTCCTTCCTTGCTGGCGCGGGACGATCCAAAGAGGGCATCATACTGCCCCAGGACATGCTCCACCAGGACACCAACTTCGGTGGCAGTGAAGCTGGTGCCCCTCTGCCCCTCTGGCCTGGGGTTGCCACTGGTGCCAGATGTGGAAGTGCCCGACATGGCAACCCCAGAGGCAGGTGTGGGTGGGCAACTGGGTCCTGGGGCTGGGCTGTGGAGCGATGTAATCCCAGTTGGGAGTCTTCAGTTCCAGCAGGGGTGGACACAGCAACTGGACCCCTGCAGATGGCTGATGTGCAGGCACCAAATGGCAGGGCACGGTGGCAGCAGGCAGGCAGGCAGGCAGGCAGCAGCAGATAGCACGTGGGAGGCTGCTCGGGGCACTGGGGGGCAGTAACTCGGCCTTCTGGGCAGGAGCGTGGTGTTCCGTGTGTTTTCGGGTGGCCAGCTTGATACGGAGTGATTTGGCACGTGAAAATCCTGCACGTCAGCGTGAAATCCGAGGAAAGGCCCTTAGCGCGTAAGCGCGTCAGCACGCATACGCGATTCTATTGGACCAGAGTCCCTCAGCGCGTAAGCGCGTCTGACGTGACCCGCACGGGCGTTCCCCACTCAGCACGTGATGACGGAACACACGTGGAAATACTGCACGTCAGAGTGTCATCGCGTGATTGGCCTATGTACGTGTATTTCATTGCGTGTAATTGGACAAAAGTGCGCGTACACGCGATTGGCCTATGTACGTGTATTTAATGGGTGCGCGGCCACTTACACACGCAAGTACGTCAGCGAACCTGTATCCCGTGGTGCGTGTGAATTTCCACACGCTATTGGACTGGGAACTGGATTCCAGGGGTGCGCGGGTCACACGCTGAATCCCGTGGTGCGTGTGAATTTCCACACGCTATTGGACTGGGAACTGGATTCCAGGGGTGCGCGGGTCACACGCTGTATCCCGTGGTGCGTGTGAATTTCCACACGCTGTTGGACTGGGAACTGGATTCCAGGGGTGCGCGGGTCACACGCTCGCCTAGAACACGCGCAAAGCATAAAATTGCGGACTTTAACAATAACAAGCTCAGACGCCAGGATGAACATACCGTTCCTAGCAGCAGTGGCAGTGGGCTACCAAAGGAGGAGGAGGAGGATAGTCAGGGCCAGAATATTCACACCCAGAACCAGCCTTTTCGGGATGCCTGATGACCAGGTGTATGGGAGGTACAGGTTTCCACCACACATCATACTGGACCTGGTGACTGAGTGGGAGGATGACCTCACATCACCCACCCTGTGCTCCCAAGCACTCAGCCCCCTGGAGAAGGTCCTCAATGTACTGCACTTCTTAGCCACTGGATCATTTCAGCGGACAAGTGCCATAGTGGGTGGGGTGTCACAGGCCACCCAGTCACGCTGCCTACACCAGGTCTTGAACATCATGACTGCACGCCCATCAGTCCGCAGGCACATATACCTGCCCAGAACACCTGCAGAAAGGCATGCTGCCGCCCTGGATTTTTACGGAGTGGCACGATTCCCCAAAGTGCTAGGTGCCATCGACTGCACCCATGTGGCTCTACGTCCCCCCAGGGCATCAGAGCACATCTATAGGAACCGCAAGCACTGGCATTCCATCAACGTGCAGGTAGTATGTAATGCCAAGGGAATCATCACCTCAGTATATGCCAACTATCCCGGGTCCACCCACGACAGCTTCATTTACCGAATGTCCACCCTATGCCGGGACATAGATGCTGGGCGGCATGGCGATACATGGCTGCTTGGTGAGTATGTATGCCACTGCACATGCATGCATGTTGGATACTGAGCAAGGTCACAACCCCACCAATGATACCAATCACCACCTCCACAGGGGACAGTGCCTACCCTCTCAGCCCCCACATGATGACGCCAATTCGGAACCCCACCACGCCACCCCAGGTAAGATATAACACAGCCCACATTACAACCAGGGGCATAGTGGAGCGCACATTCGGAGTGCTAAAGTCACGCTTTCGCTCCCTTGACCGTTCTGGCGGGCAGCTGTTATACGCTCCCCCAGTAGTGTGCAGGATCATAGTGGCAGCATGTGTCCTGCACAACGTTGCAACACGCCGGGGCCTGGCCGTGGACATGGTGGTGGCCCCACATCCCCAACCACATGCACAGCCGCTGCGCATGGGAGGGGAAAGGGCACGGGGGGAGGCAGCCCGTACACAGCTAGTGGCTAATTACTTCACATAGAAATCACACCCCTGTGGAGTGCACACTGCCCTGGCACATTCCATCTGACAATCAATGATGACTCAACCTGACACTGATCCTGAATGTCTGGAGAATGAACCGGGAATACCATGTCAGCCTGAGATTGTTCACCTGGAAGTGTCACAATGTGTGCATCCCTACCCACACAGACACCACCAATGCAGTTTTGTGAAGTTACACATTGAAGCAGCTAAAATGAATACCCACTTGCAAAATGCAACAAGAGGACAGTGCCATGTCAGCCAACCCAACCCCAGCACCGCCACACGACACACCGTGCCATGTCATGCTAATTGCAGGTAAACAAAGTAATCCCCACAACATGACATCAGTCTCACTATGTACAGTGGCACTATTAGAAATCTGCAACACCTGAAATGCTCACAGCAATGCCGGACCAACAACATACTTGAGCACGTAGTACCATTAACATGACATCACAAATGTTACATATTAGTAGTCTCACCACCTGGAAATGCCTGCACTCCCACCACTACCAACTGTGCAGTGTTGTCGCCATGTAGAGTTGTAGGTGCACTGCTGCCAACATGGTCCCCATCTCCAGACTAGAGGTCCTTGTGTGGACATGAGGAAGGGACCTGCAAATTGGGAGGTAGACACAGAAGAAGAGTTACACATCAATGCAACATGCAGTGTACAACACAACAGCAATATGCACTATGAATGTATACACAGTATTGACTACAGACTGGCCACACAGCTCATGGGAGTCCAACGTCACTGTGTAATTCACTGTCACTTGGGCACACCCTTTGCAAGCCCATGGAAACGGGAAGCAGGAGGGGTGTGTGTGACTCAAACCCAAGCATCTGAACCAAATACATTACAAGCCTGCATGTGCCCAGCCACAATGCAGCGTATGCCCACAGGAACCACGGAAGCCAACAGATCGAAGCCAACAGATCGAAGCCAACAGATCGAAGCCAACAGATCGAAGCCAACAGATTGTCCCAAAAAAATTGGGAATAAAAGAAATCAAAATAAAAATAAAAATAAGAAACAATCAAAAATGGCCATTGATGGGCCCAGGGGGGTTGGGGAGGCCACCCAGGAGGTCCGAGGACAGGATGCACACCAGAACCCACCTGCGTGGATCCTGGGAAGATAAAACACCTCCATGGGCTCATGGCCCACACGGCTACCCTATTGTGGGAGTATCACTGCTGTCGCTATTATCACCCTGTGCAGCTGCATCCGGAGGTGGTTGCACTATGGGAGGCAGCCCACGCAAGGCCCTAGTCTGCTCCTCCATGGCTGCAAGCATGCGGGTGTGGTAGGTCTGGTTCTGGAGGATGAGTGTGCGGAGGTCCCCATGCAACAACTCACGGGATGCCCGGACCTCCGCCCTCGTTGCCTGCATCTCAGCTGAGAGCGTACGGGTGAGACGCTCCAGCTGCTGTTCTGTCCTTTGGTGTGTTGAAGCCTCAAGCTCAACAAGAGTCGTCCTGAGGTGAAGGAGCTCCTGCCTCAGGGCTTCCCTGTGGCCCTGGGACTCAATGGAGATGGCCTCCTGGAGAGTCGCCAGTGCCGCCCGCCTGTCCCTGTTGGACCCCAACATGTCCTCCCTGTGTGACTGGCAGATGGAGTCGGTTGCCTGCTCTAGTCACTCCATCAGCCTTTCTGGGGGGACAATGGAAGTGGCCACCCTATCCATGGCCTGAGCCATCATCTCGGATGATGCAGCCTGTTGGGTAGCCATACCGTAAATGGATTGCTCCCATGCGGTATTGCCGGGTGGCGTACGGCCACCACGTCGGCGGGCACCACACCTGTCTGGGGCAAGGCGAACTGCGCCTTGCTGTGCCAGCACTGCCTGAGGCTGCAGGACTGCATTCCCCCTCTGATCTGCTGGCCCAGGAACAGGATCAGATGTCGCGGAGTGTGACCCTGCATCCGTAACCACCGAAGGCGTAGCTGCCAACACTGACATCCCCATGGAGGGTACTGACCCTGGTGCAGGTGGGTGAGACAGAACAGAATCCCTCCCTGGAACACTCACCTGCGACGGCACGTAGGTCTCATCCGAATCAACACCTGAGTACAGCTCGGGGGAGGTGCAGCCAGAGACACCCCTTGAGAGCACGACCTGCAGCACTTGTGGGTTCTCCCCCACCACCACACCACGTCCCTCACTGGTGGTTGGTCGGCCCTGGGACACCTCCTGGGTCTGCACCATCTCCACAACCCCAGCAGTATCAGGTGCGTCTTCCCCTGCAAAGACATGAAAACAAAGAAATGGAAACAGGCATTAGCACCATGGCACACATTGAGGGCTGAGAAGCAAGAGAACCAGTACTTGATTGACACATGTCCCACATGACTAAAACCCTCCCATGCATGCACCCTCACTGCGTATGAAGTGCAGGCAAATGGCACACACTGATGACACCAAGATGGAAGATGAACACATTTTCTGCATGCTGCCTGGCAGTGGCATCACACATTGGCCTGTGATTGGCAGGTGAAACACACATGCCATCACACAGATGGCATGTACCATTGCTATTGAGTGAAGATGGAGAGGAGGGCAGCACCTATTCATTCAGTCCAGTTCCCGCATGTAATAGCTTTTCTAATTCTAACAGGTCAGATTTTTCACCTGGAGCTGCCAGTCTGAAATGGTCAAATTGCACAGGGACATGTGTGTACAAATGATATCCAGGTAACAAAGTCACTCCACTTTACCATACCCATGTCAGACATGTGACTAGTGGACAGCGACATGCCTAGTGAAAGTGGTGGAATGCAAACAAACTGACTGAATGAACAGTGAAAAAGAAGCAAATATGTTGTGTCAAGGTGACACTTCAAGGGCAACTGGCGTGCAGTTGTGCTAGATGTCTACTGTTGGCAGAAGGGATACTGCTATGGCCAAATGCAGCTGCGCAGGAAGGATTGCATGAAGCACATGGCTGACCCATACGACTCAGGCGCACACACTCTCACCTGGCACCCGAACAGAAGCCCTCACACACACACCATGCACATGGATGACACACACATGCATGTGCACTCACCGGACAATGCCTCGTAATCAGCCAGATCTCCCACGCCTTGGATCTGTTCCTCCGTGACGTAGGTCCCAGCGACTGACTCATGTGGAGTGAGTTCCATGTCTACTACTGGAGACCCACCTCCAGTCACTAGAGTTGCGGCATGACTTGAGGCCAGCTTACTCTTTGCCCTGCGCTTTAGGTCATTCCAGCGCTTATAGCAATCATTGGCTGTGCGCCTCACGATTCCAAGGGCACTTACGATGTCCGCAACGGTCTGCCAGTGTGCCTGGCGTTGTGCAGGTGTGGTCTTGGATCCTGCAACAATGACCATCTCGTTGTCATGTCCGGACACATACTCGACAAGTGCATTCAGTTCGTCATCCGTGAAGCTGGGCTTCCTGGATGGGCCGGACTGTGTAGCCGTGTCTGGGGCATCAGCCTGTGCCGGACGAGCACTCTTCCTCTTCCGCTTGGAAGGTGGTGGTGATCCTGAGTGTCCTGCGCCGCTCTGGACACTAGGGGCAGGAGCCCTGGTGGACTCTGTATCAGGAGTGTGGGATTGCACACTCAGCATGGGAGTTGGTGCAGGCATTGGCTCTAGTGTGATGGTGTCAGGGGGAATGTCAGCAGCATGGACTAGGACCGACACTGTCCTGGCTGGGTGTGTGAGGGCTGGGGTGGATGGAGCCGCAGCTGCCCCTGCAGCCTCTCCGCCCTGCCTCCTTGGTGCAGCAGATGACCTTGCTGCCCCAGATCCACGTGGCATGATGGCATCAACGTGCACCAGTGCACGTGTCGTAGCCCTGCTGACCTGGAAGTCAGCCATGGAGTCAGCCAGGTCTGGTGCCACAATGGGCTGGTCCAACAAGGGCTGAGCATGGATGGTGTCAGCCACTTCAGCCTCAACGGGAGGGGGGGAGGGGGGGGAGGGGGGGGGATGATGGGTGCCCTTGACTGGTCCTCCACACATGGGGGGACAGGCTCACCCTGCAAGTTACGACCACGTCCCCTACCGGATCCACCACGGCCACCACTTGTGGCTCTTCCACCTTTGCCACCCTTACGGAATCCTCGCCTCCCAGCCATGGCACTGATATTAATGTGCGTATGGGAGTGGCTGTAGACAATTGTCCTGGGCAATTGGGGGTCAAAGGGACGGGTACCAGATGGTAATTGTACCCTAGTGCTCTAGCACGGCTGATTGTAACCCCTGGGGAAAGATGACGGGTCACGCAACGCACAGGAGGCCAAAAAAAGGGAGATGACGTGCACGCAACCCCTCCTAGACCACGTGTGCAGAAAGAAAAACCTGCACTACGCTGTGGCACCCAGTGACACCAGAATGAACGTATGCGTGTCACACGCAGCCTAGAATGACCTCTGAAGGGGTAGGCTACACACGGGGCAAGCACAGAAGTTGGATACGTGCGTGACTCACCGTCTGCCAGGTAAAAGAGCGTGAAAAATGAGCGCGTTTGGCTGGCTAAACCCCCGCCAAAAGAAGATGTGTACGCTGTCTGAGAAGACAGGACAACAGTAGAAGGGGACACTGTTTGAGGGAACAGGCCCAGGTAAACCAGTAAAAGAGAAAAAAGAGAAAAAGCTGTCAGAGGTAACAGGGAATACGAACTGGAAACGCCGTGAAGTAAATCGCGTGTGAAACGACAAGAAGTACAGAATTCACCCACTCGCTCTCCACGAAAAGCACGTACAAGGAAATGGTGTTCTACATGTACCTTATATACAGGCCCACACGTACAGCGTCACTTACGCGGCGTGTACGTTCACCAATCACACGCTTTGTCACTCCTGCGTGTAGATCCATTTTCACCAATCACACGCTTTGTCACTTCTGCGTGTAGATCCATTTTCACCAATCACACGCTTTGTCACTTCTACGTGTAGATCCATTTTCACCAATCACACGCTTTGACACTGGGACGTGTCACGCAACAATTTCCTGCACGTGCAGGTGACTATAGGCGCGCATATGCTGTTGACGGGTTTACGCGCTAAGGGCCTTTGCTGACGTGTGGGATTTCACTCCCTATCAGGCTGTCCACGCGTTCACACACGAGAGACCACGCTCCTGGCCAGGAGGCCAAATTACTGCCCCCCAGAGCCCTGAGCACGCTCCCACCTGCCATCTGCTGCTGCCTGACTGCCTGCTGGCCACGTGCCCCACAGTGCTGGTGGGTGGGGGTGTTGGGAGACATGGGTGGGGGCCTGGTGGAGGGTGCCCCTGCACTGGTGGGGGTGGTGGGAGACATGGGTGGGGGCCTGGTCGAGGGTGCCCCTGGTGTCCGGGGGGTGGGGGTGGTGATAGACATGGGTGGGGGCCTGGTGGAGGCTGCCCCTGCACTGCTGGGGGTTGGGGGTGGTGGGAGGCATGGGTGGGGGCCTGGTGGAGGCTGCCCCTGGTGGCGGGGGGGTGGGGGTGGTGGGAGACATGAGTGGGGGCCTGGTGGAGGGTGCCCCTGGATGGTGGGGTCTGGGGGTGGTGGGAGACATGAGTGGGGGCCTGGTGGAGGCTGCCCCTGGTGGCGGGGGGGGTGGGGGTGGTGGGAGACATGGGTGGGGGCCTGGTGGAGAGTGCCCCTGGTGGCGGGGGGGTGGGGGTGGTGGGAGACATGGGTGGGGGCCTGGTGGAGGCTGCCCCTGCACTGCTGGGGGTTGGGGGTGGTGGGAGACATGGGTGGGGGCCTGGTGGAGGCTGCCCCTGCACTGCTGGGGGTTGGGGGTGGTGGGAGGCATGGGTGGGGGCCTGGTGGAGGCTGCCCCTGGTAGCGGGGGGGTGGGGGTGGTGGGAGACATGGGTGGGGGCCTGGTGGAGGCTGCCCCTGCACTGCTGGGGGTTGGGGGTGGTGGGAGGCATGGGTGGGGGCCTGGTGGAGGCTGCCCCTGCACTGCTGGGGGTTGGGGGTGGTGGGAGGCATGGGTGGGGGCCTGGTGGAGGCTGCCCCTGGTGGCGGGGGGGTGGGGGTGGTGGGAGACATGGGTGGGGGCGTGGTGGAGGCTGCCCCTGCACTGCTGGGGGTTGGGGGTGGTGGGAGGCATGGGTGGGGGCCTGGTGGAGGCTGCCCCTGCACTGCTGGGGGTTGGGGGTGGTGGGAGGCATGGGTGGGGGCCTGGTGGAGGCTGCCCCTGCACTGCTGGGGGGTGGGGGTGCAGGGGGACATGAGCAGGTGTGCAGGGTAGTCCCCTGTTTTGTAGGCTGCCTGCAGGGGCCGTGGAGGGTGTACAGGGAACACCTGTGAGGACCCACCCAGCCTAATCGCGTGTGACTTCCCACGCACCCCTGTAATACACGTACCCAGCCAAATCGCGTGTGATGATTCCCACGCACCCCTGTAATACACGTACCCAGCCAAATCGCGTGTGATAATTCCTGCGCACCCCTGTAATACACATACCTGGCCAAATCGCATCCCTGTAATACACGTACCCAGCCGAATCGCGTGTAAAACTTCCCGTGTACCCCTGTAATACACGTACACAGCCAAATCGCATGTGATAATTCCCGCGTACCCCTGTGATACACGTGCCCTGGCTAATCGCATGTTAAACTTCCCGCATACCCCTGTAATACACGTACCCTGGCCAATCGCGTGTTAAACTTCCCGCGTACCCCTGTAATACACGTACCCTGGCTAATCGCGTGTTAAACTTCCCGCGTACCCCTGTAATACACGTACCCTGGCTAATCGCATGTTAAACTTCCCGCATACCCCTGTAATACACGTACCCTGGCCAATCGCGTGTTAAACTTCCCGCGTACCCCTGTAATACACGTATCCTGGCTAATCGCGTGTTAAACTTCCCGCATACCCCTGTAATACACGTACCCTGGCCAATCGCGTGTTAAACTTCCCGCGTACCCCTGTAATACACGTACCCTGGCTAATCGCGTGTTAAACTTCCCGCGTACCCCTGTAATACACGTACCCTGGCTAATCGCATGTTAAACTTCCCGCATACCCCTGTAATACACGTACCCTGGCTAATCGCGTGTTAAACTTCCCGCGTACCCCTGTAATACACGTACCCTGGCTAATCGCATGTTAAACTTACCGCATACCCCTGTAATACACGTACCCTTGCTAATCGCGTGTTATACTTCCCGCGTACCCCTGTAATACACGTACCCTGGCTAATCGCGTGTATAACTTCACGCGTACCCCTAATATGCACGTTACCCGCTTTGCGTTCCTTGTTTGGCAGCCCTGTAAACTGGTCCAGGGTTAGCGCAGCCCTTTGCGATGATTTAGCGATTTTGATGGCTTTTCCTTGCGCGAGGGCGTTCTTGGGGGCGTTACTGGCGCTGCTGCAGGGTCGCTGCGATACTCTGCGCCACGGCTGGTTTGGGAGCCTAAAATCCATGAATACGCTGTGCGCGGAAATCGGTTTTAGCGCACGTGCCTGGCGCAGTCAATCGCACGCGGACACTCTGCGCCAGCCGCTTGGGACACTTTTCTGCGAAATTCTATGAATTACCCTGATTATCCGTATATACACGCATATCCTGATGATACTCATAGCATTGGAATGGGAGCTGCTCCCATCTAGAGGGCTGTCAATCTGAAGCCAGACCATGGATGCCAAATAACAGTTACCAGTTAAATCCTTCCAAGAAAGAAGTGATGTTGTTGGGGCCAAAGCACTTGCCGAGGTACTCTAATTCTGTCCACTCTCCACTGATTCTGTTAGGACTGTCCCCTTGTTTTGCTAAACATCAGGAATCTGGGATGATTTGGAAGCCTGATCTATCTCTTACCTGCCAGTTCTATAAATCAGACGGATCATCTTTATTTCAAATGTGTCTACTTAGACAGACTCTTCATTATCTGCTGGAGATGAGTGGGCTACAATGATGGGGCCGCCCATCAATACCCACTTTGACTATGCCAACGCTCTATATGCTGGTTATTCAGACTGTCTTTTGAACAGTCTGAATGCTTCTCCCCATCGAAGATCCTTACAGCGCAGTGTTTGCATGGTTCCATGTTTAGGATTCAAGTGTATTCATGGCGTTGCTCCAGCTGATCAAAACTCCAAAATTCTTCCCTAGGCTATGGTAAGATCCTTCACTCAGCGGATACAGACCTGTTGACTATCCCTTGTACCAGATGCAAAATAGGCAGTCATGGGGCCAAGATTATAGAACCAACTCCCCTTGGAATTTTGCCAGATTGGTGCAATATGTCCTTTCCATACACAATCTCAAAGCTTTGCTTTTTCAGTAAACTATTGGATTTCTTGCTGTCATTAGTCATCATCTGCACCTAGATACACGTTTCCTGCTCAGTTCCATTTTGGATATGTGCCTTAAAAACAGCTCAAATCAAATCAAATTAATATCAGATGGCTATTCCCCTTTTCATTTATGAAGTTTAACACCACGTGAGCACCCTAAAATATCCTATTTTCCAAATCATTGCTACTGGCTGTTAACATGCACTTGAAAGTTCCTCTCATGGACTCAGGGAACATCTAATGACTTCTACTTTTTCTCTCACCTCCTACTTTAATGTCAGATGTGTAACTTTCATCTCCTATCATATTTTCCTCCTACTGCCTGGTACCATTGACTAGAGCAATGGCAGAGGTTAAGATCAATCCTACACCTTCCAGCCATCACCTCTTTTGATTTTCTCTAGTCACCGCGAGTGGAAAGGGTATGTACAGACTTGGGTCCCATGCGTGCTTGGTCTAGAGCAGGGGTCTCCATCCTCTACATTAGCAAGTGCTACATGTATTTAATGGTGAATAGGTGGGATCTTCTTGTGAAAGTTAGGGGTGGTGGTGTCCATGAGTATGAGAATTTGTACCAAGATTGTTTGGGGCAGTTCATTTGCTCATTATATAAAAAAAGAATAACATATGCATTTACCGTGATACTAATAACTTCAAAAACATCTTTATTTCATTATTATTTATTTGTAGCTGTCTCCTAAGGATTTTCAAGCATATCAGAATGTAGGAAACCATTTGAGACATTCAGTGGCAAGACTGACACTGCATTATATCCACCAGTGCTCAGTAATCTGGTGTGTAACTTGAAATAGCAACAACACTCAGATAGGATCAAAGTTTTGATTTCAGGAAGTTTGTGTATGAAAATGGCAGATTTGCAGAGATAGGCGATGACATTGGCAGATAGGTGCAAACACTTTGGCAAGGAGGGTACCTGCACTAATTGCACATCTGACAAGTCAGGCATACATTAGGGACACATTTGTAAATCTTTTAAAATGGACTCAACCACAGGAGTCACTTCAATCTTCACAATTGGACCATATCCAAAAGTACATTTATTTTTCATCAAATAATTAAAAACTTTGAAGGATGCATCTGTAACAGCATCTGCATTGAAGCATTTAGTTTACCTACTTTTTAGGATGGCCAACTGCTTCTTTTGGGAATGTTTGTTTATAATTTGTGTGTGTTATTGCAAAATGCCTCTTAACATTTGTTTTTTTCTCACTGTAATTTGGGCACCTTGGATTGAAGATGCACATTTCCTTTTTTCTCTGGAAGAAAAATAATTGGGTTCCCACTATGGATGGAAATTATACATCTTTGCCTTTTGTTCGATAGTGCATCTGAATCCAAGATTTCAACAAGGGTAGTTTGTTTCTTTAGGGCTGCATGGGCTGAGTATTTCAATCAATGTGTTATATGTTTTTTAAAACATAAATCAGCATATTCCAAGTCCTGCTTTGCCAAAGAATAAAATCCACTGCCAGTTTAGACATAAACCCAATGCATGCAAATTGCTCACAAGCCAGGTCACAGATTTCAGCTGAGGAAAGGTAAGCCAAAGCCTAATGTTTTGACTGCACTTAAATGTTTATGTCAAAATAATTGGCAAGATTGAAATCATGAACATGTGTAAACCATGTGATCAGGTTGCATGCAACAAAAGTGTAAATCAAAGGGCTAAAGTAACATTCAGTTTTATAGTGATTACTTGAAATGTGCATGAATCATATAACAACCCAACCAGACAATATATGGATCATCATATTAACATTTCAAGCAATGAGAATATGGTTGTAGCGAGGGGTGACTTATTCATAATGGTGGCAACCTACCACCCATCTTCCCTTTATGAAGGAGGCAGTATCAGAGAGAACAGCTCAAACTCAAAGGATCGATGACTCTCCCTGCGGGAATCATGCAGGTCATTCTGGCTCATGACAAATGGGCTACACTTAGCCTGCACATACTGCTCCCAGACATAGTGAGGCCCCCAACATAACAACAATGGCTTAAAATAAATGACAATTATGACATATTGTTTGCAATGGCATCAACATGTATTTTACAGTGGCAGTGACAGCATGGCCAGAGTATTGTTGGTGACCAGGCATCTATTGTAGTATTTCATGTATAAGATAATTACTTGCAAATTGTATGGTGTTTTGCCCAATTTCTAGAAATACAATAGTGTTCCTAAATTTCACCATTTCAACACAGTATTGTGCAAATCCTCTTCCAGAATTTGAGCATATAAAGACAGATTCACCACAGATCTCGGTAGATCTCCCGGTGTGTATACATAGTCAAAGGATATCAACCCTACTCATGTTCTCCCATATCACTGTTCTCCTCAATGTTCTCATCCTGTATTCAACACCCGATGTTGTGCAGTGCTCTGTTACTTAGTAACTTTATTTAAGCTATATTAATCCTATACATATCAACATTTATTCATACAAACCACTGCTCACTTGTCTAGCCTAATAACTTAATTCATACTTTGTTTTGTAAAATACAGGCTGAAACAGAACTCTAAAATCTTGTATTTAAAAGAAAAATGGATGTGTCCAATTGTTTATAGAGAAACCTTTACACATATTATAAAAGTTCAACAGAACACATATCAATAAGCTCGAATAATTCATAACAAACACGGATATGTATCCCATGTAAAAACATAGAGGCAAATATTATTAACAGCAAAATACAATAAATATTCATCACTTTATAAAAGGCAATACAATTCAATCTAAAATCTAAACCAAGTAGAAAAGCAATGTGTGAACACTATAATATAAATTGTAATACAATTATAAAGAGGGTGGGCACATATATCAGTGATAAATATATATTTTAGGATATGGTGATCATTAAAGGAGCTTCTCTCCAGACATGAAATGCTGCAACAATGATTACAATAGATAGCATTCCAGAATTGATCACGTTCGATACGATCAATGCTGGTAACAAATTTGGATTAGCTTTTAATATAGTTAGATTGTAATTTCACACATTGGGTAAGTAGATGCCGGGCACACTCGATGTCCAGCCAACACCATCGGCATAGCCTTTGATTTCTAGGCAGATTAGTCCACCTCCCTGTATGCTCAAACGTGGGCAATATACGAAATCGAACATATGCAATGTATCTTCTTATTTGAATTGAATACAATGTGGTGAAATAAAAGCAGTGATGGTTCTGGTGAAAACCCTGCTTAGTATATGCAGCATAAACTTTCAGATTGGCCAATCTATCAATGTTGGAGCACATATCAAAATATCGAGTTCTAAGATACTTGCCCTGTTTGGATTTAAAACCAGATCTTCGATAGATAAATTGAGTTAAGTGCATCAGTGGAGTTTTATGTAATTGTACTAGGAACTCATTTTTGCTATCCAGGGCATATTGTGCTGCTATATAGCTGATCAAAATATTAAATGACAAGGGAGATAGAATAAGAGTAAAATAAAGGTTACATCGTTGTACCAGCCATATTGAGCATATTGGTGGAACACCAAGTTAATTGCGGAGTTGTTAGGCGAAAACCTGTGCAGTTCCCTCTGGGACCACTGCAAAAGATTTAGGACTACAGGTGTTTGGCGGTGAACCCACTTGATAGCAGGCTGTACCACACAGATTTACTTGGTAGCTGTGGCTGAGCAGTCAGACTTCCCTCAAGAAGAGTTAAGCAGTATGTGGAGTATACAAAATAGGGCAATTCTTCCCAGCAAGACAAGCAAACACGCAACGAGGCTTAGTGTAAAGATATTAAGGTATTTATTTATAATGAAACATCTATGGCACATTCACGGCAAACAAATCAAACACAATGGGCCTCATTACGACCCAGGCGGTAAGTTACCGCCTGGGCCGTGACTTTACCACCATGGCGTAAACTACGTTTACGCCATGGTGGTTGGCGGACTTACCGCCCCATTCCGAGGTCGGCGGGGCGGTAAGTCCCCAATCCCCATTTACCCTTCCCCATTCCCATTTTTGCCCCATAGGGCATAATGGGAGTGGGGAAGGCGTTAATTACGCCACCGTAAATTACGGTGGCGTAATTAACTCCATGGTCCCTTAGCGCCATGGATTTTAACACCTGCTAAAAGCAGGTGTTAAAAGCGCCATGGCGCTAAGGGACCTCGTAGTTGGCGGTAAGGGGTCGGCGCAGCTAACGTTGGCGTTAACCCCTTACCGCCAGGGTCGTAATGAGGCCCAATTACTCCACAGAGAAGAAACGATCAATCCCCCTAGCAATATTTCGACAAGTCTAGGTTCTACCGGCACCACCTATTTACAGACAGAGGTGTATACCTCAACCTAGATGGCACTCGAATATTAGTTAGGACAGGAGAGAAAAAGATAGACAGGTTACGAAGTCAACACAGTTCAATACTTCATGGGCAAAATGTACGGTAAGAAGGCAAGAACCACAATAAATCATAAAGTTCAGAGGCCAGGCCCACTCGGAGAGAGGCAAGGCGCTATGTCCCAAAAAGTCTCTAGAGGAGATGCTTTCAAGTCTTTGTAGCAAATTGTTATCGGCAGATTGAACCAGTTCAGAACAATAAATGAGAAAAGCTTGGAGGCGACCCAACGGAACGGAGAGGATTAAGACACCTCACTCGAACCGATCGAAAGGGAAGCCAGGCGGACACGGTACCTTGTTGTGGAGGGCAGCTCCGGCGGGGGCAGTTGTTCCTGGTGGTGGATGCACGTCGGGTCTTTGCCAAGAGTAGAGAGGTTCTCGTCATCGAAGAAAAGTGAAGTCCGGTGCACCACCAGGGAAGAGACCAGCCGCGGAGTGCACCGTCACAAGGCACCACCTTTTGGTCGCGGTACAGGGGTAGTGGCTATCCGGTTGCCGAGGTGCGCCGCACAGCAATTCGAACACTGCGTCCTGAGGCGAATAAAAAGCAAAGGGGACTGGTTGTTCCCACCAGTCAGGGGAAGAGACTCTCCGGCAGGGAGATGTCCTCTGTCGTCGGGAAGTGGTGAGTCGGCTCAGCAGGGCTCCACCGGGGGTGTCGTCATTGCAGGTCGGCTCAGCGTTACCCTCGTCGGATTCTTAGGTCCTGTGGCGACTTCTGAAGATCCAGTCCCAAAAGCCCTGCTTTTATGCAGAAAACCCCCATTCATTCAGCCTAGCTGTCAATCAACACATGCTAAGTGGTGAGCGGGAAGGCTCACCACTTGGGCCACTCACTCCAGAGTGCGACCGGAGTTGGCAAGGCAACTCGGTCCAGGGTGCCTAAACCCCCTCCCACACCCCTGTGGTAACCCAGACAGAATGGCACCACTTTGGAGGGTCTCTGTACAGAGCCCGCCAAAAGTGGAACAAAGGGCTTGACCTTTGGTTTAGGAGTCACAGAGACGAACACAGATGCCATTTTACAAACCGAGTTCTGGCAGGAAATACCCTCCGATAAACTTATTTAAGATAAGTAGATCGGTGGTACGTTAGAGATTAACGAGGAAAAGTATCAATCTCCAAAAATGGGACGAATCCCATAGGGTTATGTTCAGGGTTGAACATAACAAGTAGTTTCCACTGCCACCAGCCAAAACTCGACGAGGGGGGACGGGACAGTGCCCCCTCGAGTAACAGATCCAGGAGTAATCGAATTACCCCTACTAGTATGCCCACAATAAGATGGTTTGTACTAGTCCTGTTAGTAAATTTAGGTCTAGTAAAGCCAATGGTGACTTTACATGCCCGGGGAGACAGTAGTCAGTCCCCGGGTATGGAGTCTATGGTGGGGGTCAGCTAGGACGCCCCAGTGCTACGGCACATAGGGTGCGGTGTAACACACATAGAAAAACATATGAGGCCCTATGGAGTAAAAGACCCTATAGCCCATAGAACACATTGACATTCAAAGGAATTACACACATACATGTCCAAGAGTGGGAGGAAAAGAGTCTCACTCTTGGCAGGATGGAAAAAAACAACCTCCCGAAATCCAGCAAAGCTGCTGGGGGACTCACTAGGTTAGGAAATTCAGCCTAAACAGAGAATTCTCCCTAACACTCGCCCCCCCCAGACTAAGGGACAGGAGGATTTAATCCACTCCTGGATGAATCTCATACCTCTAGTCGATGACATACATCCTAGAGAGACCATCAGCATTTTGGTGGTGACACCTTGACCTATGTTCTATGGTCAAATCAAAGGTTTTCCTTTGCAAGCTATATGACCTACAAACCCTTTGAGAGACATCTGTCTTTTTAAAATTACAGGGGATCTGGTTGACCAGTCCCTCAGAAGTTGAGACAACTACTGAACCTATGATAGGCTTTTTGAAGGAGTCCTTATAAAGAAACTCCTTAGATCTAGAGGGGCCTCCAGAGGTCTTCCCTGCCTCTCTGTTGAGAGAAGGTTGAGTTTTAGGCCTCTTTGTTGGAGGGGATGGAGATAAGCAAGGTACATGCTTCTCCTTCCTCTGAGATCTTACCTTCCCTACTTTAGGAGTTTCCCCCTTAAGTCTAGGAATTGGGTTGGAGTCTTCGGTGGAAGGTCCAACAGTCTGAAGGTTTTTGGCCTTAGACTTTTCTTTTCTGGTTTTCCACCAGCGCAGAGAATTACCAGTTCTCTTAGGCCTAGTTAGGGTTCCAGTAGGTCTATCCACCTCTTCCTCAGAAGCAAGGGGAGTCACAGATTCTGTAGCTGAGGGGACAATGATGGAGCTTGGTTGGGGCTCCCATTTCCCTAACATGTTAGCCTGAAATTTGCCTGGGTCAGAGGTCAATTTACCAACACCAGGGCTTGTCGTGGGGTTCTCAGTAGAGGTTCCCACAGGCTTAGAGTGGTTCCTTAAGGTGGCCTCTCTAACCAATTTGGTTTAGTTCTGGGTCACAATACTGGGAGGCCTGGGGGTACTGGATACTACTCCTAGAGTTTTTAGATCATTCCCCAACAGGACTCTCCCAGGCACCTCAGTCTGAACACTGACAGGAATCAACACTGTCATGTCATTACACTGAATGAGGGTTGGTAGAATTGGAACCATTTGGACAGGGCCTCCAGACATCTTAGCGGGACCTTTGGGTGCCTTAGCAACATCCTCAGGCCTGAAAAAGCTTTCGTCCACTACTGTTCTGTTGGCCCCAGAGTCTCGCCTGGCAGGAGTATCCTGGCCATTGACAAGAACACTGTCCACATAATAACATTTAGAGTTTTCTGGTATAGAGTCGTACACACTCCTATTCTGATTACTAACCAGGTCCATCGACTCTACTGATACACTTGCTTGAAGAGCCCAAGGTTCGTCAGCAAATACTTCAAAGTGAGCACTAGTCATTTGGACTTCCTCGTCAGGAGTGAAGGCTAAGGAGACTGTGCTGATCCCAGTAGGTTTACCCTTACATTTTGGATCTCCTTTGATATGGTCAGTTGCCCCACAGAGATAGCATGTTCCAAATGCTCTCTGGAATGGTGGCTTGTTCTGACCTCCTTCTGATTTGTGGCCAGAAGGGACACTATTCGGTTGTGGTTTTCCTTGGGGTCTACCCTGGTTATTTTGTTGTTTGGGGCCCTCTTTGGGTTTGGAGGTATTAGAATTCTCTTTTGAGTCTTTGTTAGGCTGTTTCCCCTCATCCTTTTTCTGAGTTGCCCCAGAATCCTTATGAGTAGCCCGGTTGGCAACCCATAAGTCAGCAGCCTTAGCTAGCTCCCGGGAATCCAATTCCTTCGAATCAGCCAAGTGCTGTCTGAGCTCAGGAGAACAGGCATCATAAATAGACTCCAACATAAAAAGATTCCTCATACCCTCATAAGTGTTCACTTTGTAACCCTTAATCCATCCCTCTAAGTTCTTCAACCCTTCACTCACCCAGGTAGCCCAAGGGGTACCATCATGCTTTTTGAGGGTTCTAAACCTCTTAAGATACTGGGAAGGGGTCTTCCCGAATCTAGCTATTAAAGCTAGTTTCACACTTTCGTAATCCGTTTTATCCGCCTCCCCCAACTCCATTACCACATCAGTCGCAACAGGAGGGAGCCTAGAGAACAACCAGGGAAGTAACGCATTCCCGGTGATGTCCTGGAGCCCATGATTGTATTCAAACAGTTTCAACCAATCCAACACATCCAATCTCGGTTCATACATACCCACTAATTCCTTCGGCATCCGGGGTCTTTTGGGACTGGAGCTCCTAGAGGAACCAGAGGAGAGAGAAGCATTTTCCATAGACAACTTTTTCATCTCTAACTCGTGATTAAGTTCTATTTCCCTGAGTCTTAACTCAGCTTGCTTCTGCTCAGCCTGGGCATTCATCCGTCTGAACTGGAGCTCTTGGTTTCGTTCAGATTGAGCCAAGAACCGTTTGTATTCTAATTCGAGCTTCATTTTTTCAAGTTCAAAATAAGCAGGGTTACTCGTGGGACCTGGTATGGGCCCCGTAGGCACAGCTGGTAAGGCGGGTAGAGGAGCAGGGGAGACAGTTTCGTTAGCCTCGCCATCCTCATCAGCCTCTTCATCGCTATCATCAGAATTATGATTTAGATCAACACCATTACTGTTATCTACATTTGCTGGAGAGCTCGGTTCCTCTGAACCAGTACCCAGACTTTGGTTCGCCAGCAATCTCTTGATTAGTTCTAACTTCTTGCCTCTTACAGAAAGATTCTCTTGCCTACAGAGAGCTTGCAAACTCTCAGTATTTTCTCCTGACAAGGACTCTTGACTGTAAGTTTCCATCGTAGACATGTTTTTTGAAAGTTGCTTTTTGTGCAAAGTTTTGTGGTTAGTAATCCTACAGTGTCGAAAAGCACTCTAAACTGTATACTCGATACAAATCCCACCGCTGCCACCAGTGTTAGGCGGAAACCTGTGCAGTTCCCTCTGGGAACACTGCAAAATATTTAGGACTACAGGTGTTTGGCGGTGAACCCACTTGGTAGCAGTCTGTACCACACAGATTCACTTGGTAGCTGTGGCTGAGCAGTCAGACTTCCCTCAAGAAGAGTTGAGCAGTATGTGGAGTATACAAAATAGGGCAATTCTTCCCAGCAAGACAAGCAAACACGCAACGAGGCTTAGTGTAAAGATATTAACGTATTTATTTATGACGAAATATCTATAAAAAACACTATGGCACATTCACGGCAAACAAATCAAACACAATTACTCCATCCACGGAGAAGAAACGATCCATCCCCCTAGCAATATTTCGACAAGTCTAGGTTCTACCGGCACCACTTATTTTCAGACAGAGGTGTATACCTCAACCTAGATGGCACTCGAATATTAGTTAGGATGGGAGAGAAAAAGATAGGCAGGTTACGAAGTCAACGCAGTTCAATACTTCACGGGCAAAATGTACGGTAAGAAGGCAAGAACCACAATAGATCATAAAGTTCAGAGGCAAGGCCCACTCGGAGAGAGGCAAGGCGCTATGTCCCAAAAAGTCTCTAGAGGAGATGCTTTCAAGTCTTTGTAGCAAATTGTTATCGGCAGATTGAACCAGTTCAGAACAATAAATGAGAAAAGCTTGGAGGCGACCCAACGGAACGGAGAGGATTAAGACACCTCACTCGAACCGATCGAAAGGGAAGCCAGGCGGACACGGTACCTTGTTGTGGAGGGCAGCTCCGGCGGGGGCAGTTTTTCCTGGTGGTGAATGCACGTCGGGTCTTTGCCAAGAGTAGAGAGGTTCTCGTTGTCGAAGAAAAGTGAAGTCCGGTGCACCACCAGGGAAGAGACCAGCCGCGGAGTGCTCCGTCACAAGGCACCACCTTTTGGTCACAGTACAGGGGTAGTGGCTATCCGGTTGCCGAGGTGCGCCGCATGGGCAATTCGACCACTGCGTCCTGAGGCGAATAAAAAGCAAAGGGGACTGGCTGTTCCCACCAGTCAGGGGAAGAGACTCTCCGGCAGGGAGATCTCCTCTGTCGTTGGGAAGTGGTGAGTCGGCTCAGCAGGGCTCCACCGGGGGTGTCGTCGTTGCAGGTCGGCTCAGTGTTACCCTCGTCAGATTCTTAGGTCCTGTGGCGAATTCTGAAGATCCAGTCCCAAAAGCCCTGCTTTTATGCAGAAAACCTTCAGCCTAGCTGTCAATCAACACATGCTAAGTGGTGAGCGGGAAGGCTCACCACTTTGGCGAATCACTCCAGAGTGCGACCGGAGTTGGCAAGGCAACTCCTTCCAGGGTGCCTAAACCCCCTCCCACACCCCTGTGGTAACCCAGACAGAATGGCACAACTTTGGAGGGTCTCTGTACAGAGCCCGCCAAAAGTGGAACAAAGGGCTCGACCTTTGGTTTAGGAATGACAGAGACGAACACAGACGCCATTTTACAAACCGAGTTCTGGCAGAAAATACCCTCGGATAAACTTATTTAAGATAAGTAGATCGGTGGTACGTTAGAGATTAACGAGGAAAAGTATCAATCTCCAACAATGGGACGAATCCCATAGGGTTATGTTCGGGGTTGAACATAACAAGTAGTTTCCACTGCCACCAGCCAAAACTCGACGAGGGGGGACGGGACAGTGCCCCCTCGAGTAACAGATCCAGGAGTAATTGAATTACCCCTACTAGTACGCCCACAATAAGATGGTTTGTACTAGTCCTGTTAGTAAATTTAGGTCTAGTAAAGCCAATGGTGACTTTACATGCCTGGGGAGACAGTAGTCAGTCCCCGGTTATGGAGTCTATTGTGGGGGTCCGCTAGGGCACCCCAGTGCTACGGCACATAGGGTGCGGTGTAACACATAGAAAAACATATGAGACCCTATGGAGTAAAAGACCCCATAGCCCATAGAACACATTGGGCCTCATTACGAGTCCGGCGTTAACCGAGGCGGTAAAACCGCCTGGTTAACGCCGAACTCGTATTACCATTCCGCCTCCGTGATTCCCGGAATTACCGGGGCATCACAACCCCGGTTTTCCGGGAATCACGGAGGCGGAATGGTGTAAATCCCCATTCCCATTGAGTCCTATGGGACTCAATGGGAATCGGGATCATGGAAACACCGGCAGCATCTTGTCATGCTGCCGGTGTTTCCTCGTCCGCCTGCAGGCGGGCGGTGTTAAACCCGCCAGGTCAGACCTGGCGGGAACATCACCTCCCGCCTGCAGGGGTCGGGATCAGGCGGTCCGGAAACAACGGTGGCGGCGGGTTTACCGCCACCGTTATTTCCGGACCGCCACGGTCGTAATGAGGCCCGACATTCAAAGGAATTACACACATACATGTCCAAGAGTGGGAGGAAAAGAGTCTCACTCTTGGCAGGATGGAAAAAAACAAACTCCCGAAATCCAGCAAAGCTGCTGGGGGACTCACTAGGTTAGGAAATTCAGCCTAAACAGAGAATTCTCCCTAACAGGAGTGCGTTCACATTCACCGATTTGGGATCTCCCAATATGGATCGTAATAGTTTTCCATCAAATCTTTCTATCCAGGATATCATATTTAATGAAAGGACAGCAAGTCCATATAATATTCCTGATAGTATACTTTTACGATATATAGAAATAAGTCACATGATATGATTCCCACCCATGCTTCATATAAAAATCTTTAGAAAGAGCCATTTCTTTAAGATGTTCAAACGTTTGTGGTTACCGTAAAAATCTTGTGGTAGAGAATCACAGATAGGAAATCCAAGATAGACATAAAAACTTTAGTTTTGGATGTATTTACTTAAGATTATTGTCCCGTGTGTAGGTAGACAATGCCTCGAATTACCGCTGTAGGCCGATGTGGGTGTGGTCCATTAATATTGTATTGTCCGCATATCCAACCCACCGGACTGGTGTTGTTCCGATATGTGGAGGGAAATTTCAGGCTGACTTGATGGCTGTATCCATATCACTGACGTATAAATTATACGGCATTGGGGCTAATACACACCCCTGTAAGACTCCAATGTTAATAGGTATTTCGAGGGTGATCTCGCCCTCTTGGCTCATGTGTACAACCATAGTCGTATCAGTATACAAGGCAGTCATGAAGTGCAATAGAGAAATATCAATACCCCAGTTTCTCAGTTTGGTCCAAAGCAAGCATCTAGACAATGGGCCTCATTACGGGTTTGGAGGGAGACATGCCCTTAATAAGGGCATGTCTCCCTCCAAACTCAGGTCTGGGTTCCTTGAATGAGGAATTACCAGGCCATTCCAACCTTGGAGGACCTGGTAATTCCTCATTCAATTTACCCATCCCCATTCCCATTTGAGCCCCCATAGGGATCAATGGGAATGGGGAAGGAGCTAACAATGGCCCCGTTAATAACAGGCCTGTTGTTAGCTCCCTGGTCACCTTGCTGGACCCGCAAAGGACGTCTGGTCTGACCAGACGTCCAGAGCGGGTCCTGCAAGGGTACCTCGTAATAGGGCGGAATGGATTAACGGCACCAGCACCTTTACCGGCACCGTTTAACACATTCCGCCTGCCTTCTAATGAAGCCCACTGTGTTAAATGCTTTATAAAACTCTCTCAAATCATGTTTTTTTAATTCCTGGCATTGATAGCACATTGTTTTACATTCCTGTTTTGTTTTATATATTTAAGCGGACAAGATCCAGAATAAAGTGCAGCTAGAAGTTTTCCACATTTACTTAAATGTAAATTTGATGTTAACACTTGAATTCCTGTATTGGGAATTCACCTCCATATCACTGCAAATTCCATCTTAACATTTAGGGGGTAATTCATAGAATTCAGCGCACAAGTGGCGCACGCGGCTGGCGCACAGTGTGCGCGTGCGAATCCCTGCGCCAGCCGCGTGCGCCAAAATACATTTCCGCGCACAGCGTATTCATGGATTCCAGCCACCAAAACCAGCCGTGGCGCACAGTGGCGCAACGACCCTGCAGCAGCGCCAGTTACGCCCCCAAGAACGCCCCTTGCGCAGGGAAAAGCCATCAAAATCCCCAATCCAGCGCAAAGGGCTGCGCTAACCCTGTACCAGCACGGCAAACGGGGTACGTGTATCACTGGGGTGCGCGGGAAGTTCCTCAAGTTATTTCAGCTAGGTATGTGTATTTCAGGGGTGCGCGGGAAGTTCCACACGCGATTCCATCAGGGTACGTGTACATCAGGGGTGCGCGGGAAGTTTCACACATGAATTCAGCAGGGTACGTGTATTTCAGGGGTGCACGTGAAGTTTCACACGCGATTTCAGCTGGGTACGTGTATATCAGGGGTGCGCTGGAAGTTCCACACGCGAATGTCCTGGGTATGTGTATTTCGGGGTGCACGGGAAGTTACACACGTGAATTTTGCAGGGTACGTATATTTCAGGGGTGCGCGGGAAGTTCCACATGCGAATGTCCTGGGTACGTGTATTTCAGGGTGCGCGGAAAGTTACACACGTGAATTCAGCAGGGTACGTGTATTACTGGGGTGCGCAGAAAGTTCTACACGCGATTCCATCAGGGTACGTGTATTTCAGGGGTGTGCGGAAAGTTCCACATGCCATTCCATCAGGGTACGTGTACATCAGGGGTGCGTGGGAAGTTTCACACGTGAATTCAGCAGGGTACGTGTATTTCAGGGGTGCGCGGGAAGTTTCACACGCGATTTCAGCTGGGTACGTGTATATCAGGGGTGTGCTGGAAGTTCCACACGCGAATGTGCTGGGTACGTGTATTTCGGGGTGCGTGGGAAGTTACACACGTGAATTCAACAGGGTACGTGTATTTCAGGGGTGTGCGGGAAGTTCCACACGTGAATGTCCTGGGTACGTGTATTTCAGGGTGCGCGGAAAGTTACACATGTGAATTCAGCAGGGTACGTGTATTACTGGGGTGCGTCGAAAGTTCTACATGCGATTCCATCAGGGTACGTGTACATCAGGGGTGCACTGGAAGTTCCACACGCGAATGTCCTGGGTACGTGTATTTCGGGGTGCGTGGAAAGTTACACACGTGAATTCAGCAGGGTATGTGTATTACTGGGGTGCATGGGAAGTTTCACACGCGATTCCATCAGGGTACGTGTATATCAGGGGTGCGCTGGAAGTTCCACACGCAAATGTCCTGGGTACGTGTATTTCAGGGTGCGCAGAAAGTTACACACGTGAATTCAGCAGGGTAAGTGTATTACTGGGGTGCGCGGGAAGTTGCACACGCGATTCCATCAGGGTACGTGTATTTCAGGGGTGCGCGGGAAGTTCCACACGCGAATGTCCTGGGTACGTGTATTTCGGGGTGCGCGGAAAGTTACACACGTGAATTCAACAGGGTACGTGTATTCCAGGGGTGCGCTGGAAGTTCCACACGCTATATCAGCAGGGTACGTGTATTTCAGGGGTTCCGTGGAGTACTACGCGTGAATTGGCCGTGTGGGTCCTCCCAGGTGTTCGCTCCACAACCTCCACGGCCCCTGCAGGCAGCCCACACCACGGGGGACTACCCTGCACCCCCACTCATGTCCCCCAGCACCCCCACACCCCAGCACTGTGGGGCACCTGCCAGCAGGCCCCCACTCATGTCCAACTCATGTCCCCCTGCACCCCCACCCCCCAGCACTGTGGGGCACCTGCCAGCAGGCCCCCACTCATCTCCAACTCATGTCCCCCTGCACCCCCACCCCCCAGCACTGTGGGGCACCTGCCAGCAGGCCCCCACTCATGTCCAACTCATGTCCCCCTGGCCCCCACCACCCAGCGCTGTGGGGCACCTGCCAGCAGGCCCCCACTCATGTCCAACTCATGTCCCCCTGCACCCCCACCCCCCAGCACTGTGGGGCACCTGCCAGCAGGCCCCCACTCATGTCCAACTCATGTCCCCCTGCACCCCCACCCCCCAGCACTGTGGGGCACCCTCCACCAGGCCCCAACTCATGTCCCTCTGCATCCCCACCCCCCAGCACTGTGGGGCACCCTCCACCAGGCCCCCATACACGTCCCGCAGCCAACATGTCAACACAATCTAGATCCCTGGCCCTTATGGTCAGCCTCCAAATGCCAAACACCCACCCGAGTATTGCATCCACCCACTTAGAAATGGCAATAACATGATAGAACCCCAATTGCAAGTTTGGAAATGAACACATGTCCCTCACATACACCCAATGGGTGTCAGTGAATCTGAAAACCCATATCATGATACAAAAAATATGTATTAAAAGCAACATAAATTGAATCAAAAATAAACAAACTAAAATGGGAATTCAAAAAAATAAAAACCAGCATGTCCGTGAATTAATGCAAAACCACAAATCATAATCCAAAGGAAAGGTGTTCAAAGTCACAGTCCACAAAAGTAAATCCAATGGAAAATTAAAATTGAAAACCATTGCTCCATGGGTAAATCGTAAAAAAATATCCAACAGTCAACTATATACAGATAAACAATCCAGGGTCCATGATCCCAACAGAAGAAATGAAACCTATCTAATAACACTACTTAATAAAAAAAAACTATATACAAAAATGTGGCCCATTGTCCAAAAGGTCAAAAAAAAAATGCAAAACCAAGGGAAACCTAACACTAACTACAGAACTATTTACAAGGGCAGCGGGCTAGTCCGACGGCTCACTTTTGCATGTCCCGGGCCAGGGCATCATCGAACTCCTGCTCAATGTCCCGTAGGCGGTCCTCCGCCATGGCCCCGAGGGTCCGCAGGGCCATCGACGTTTCCACCTCCAACCCCCTGCGGATTGCCTCGAGGCACTCGGCCCACCTCAGGGCCCTCCGCATGGAGTTCTCTGCCCTGACCATCGTGAGCCGTGCCTCTTCCGCCCGCTGCCGCTCTGCATCTAAGGCGTGGCCCAACCGCTGCCACACGGAAGACACTTCCCGTCCAGGGTCCTCCTGCCCTCCGGCCGATGCCTGCCCCTCCGATGTCAAAGGCCCCGAGCCATCATGGCTCCCACCATGTTGCTTCTGCTGCTGCTGTGCCTCTGCCCGTGCACTGCCTCCTGCTGCCTGCACCTCCTCCGCTGGCTGTGGTGCAGTCATTGATGTGGCCACCCCTGCTGGACATACAACTCCCGACTGTGGTAGGGATGCCTCCTCCACCAGCCTGGCCGCACCGTCAGAGGCAGCTCCACAGGGTACCCAGGTGACTGATGGGTGGGAAGATAGCACGGAGGACGACTGGCGCATAGGGGTTCAGTTGAGGAGGGGGTCGTAGCAAGCCCCATCAAACGGAGGAATCCGGCCTGGGTGACCTGTCCCAGTAGGCCGACGCAGTCAACGAGCCATTCGAGATGACGTGCAGTCTCCTCATGAAAAGACTGCAGATCACCTTGCATGGCCCGTTGATGCAACGCCACACCAGTCAGGACAGGCTCAACCCGGACCCGGATAGCCACGTCCGCAGGCAGAGGAAGGCCAGTTGTCGTGAGCTCATCCCCTGCCTGATAACAGGTCTGGACGTAGGCATCCCTGCTGGTGCAAGATGATGCAGTGACAGGATCAGGGACAGGATTGCACACAGGCACCTCTGCGGCGGCTTGTGCTGCCTCCTGTCCCTGGTCCTGCACTGCACCACTAGCACCAGTGGAATCCCCACCTCCAGACCCAGTCTCTGTTGCTTGCACGGCCTCCTCCTCCACCAACCCCCCCACCAACCTGGATGACTCCGTGCCATCTTCCCCCCGTTGGGCCCTGTGGGGTCCCAGCTGCCCCTTCTGCTGCCGAGGAGTCCAACTCCGACCTCCACCTCTTGGAACTCCCCCGGGCAGCTGCGGCCTGGGACGCCGCACCAGACTCCTCACTCCCCGACGAGATCACAACCTGGGAGTGGAGCCGACCCTTGCATCTCCGGCTGGCGGTGCGATCCCCGCCGCTGTGCTCCACAGCACCTTCTCAGCCCTCTTCATCAGTTGACGCTGCAGACAGGGAGAAATAAAACACAGGCATCAGGGCACTGTACAATGGACACATACACACATGACAGTTGTACATGAGTGGCATTGGCAAACCTAAGACATGCCATCACAATCCCCAACACACATGTCATTTCAACTTGCACACATGAGCCATACCACAGCCATATAGCAACTGCCAGCACCATCCATACACATACAACAGCATGAGCAGGCAAAGGTGAGCCAGACATAACATGCAACACAGGGACACAGTGCACTACACATGTACACACACCACCACACTTGCATGCATGTGTACACCTCTGCCAACTGTCGCAGTGTTCAGATGGGCATCCATGTCACATCTGCCAATCAGGCTTCCACATCCCACTGTCACATGCATCCATGTTGCATCACTGTTGCACCCTTGTCAAATACACACACATGCACATGTACACAGTGCTGATACATGCAGCTGAAAACAACATACATGTGTGACATCACGAACATGCCTACTTACATACACATTCATCCAAACATGTGTGCCCACACAACTGCATTTGGCATGCAAGCCTACACACAAAAGCACCATCCATGTCTCACACATGACAGCCCTCGCATGTGTTAGCCTCACGGCCCTGTACACCCCCACCCATACTCGGCCCCATACAAACAGATGTGCAACCTGGACACTACTGAAACATCACCACACGCACAGCTTACAATCAGGATGCATGTACACTTACCGCTCGACTCCAGACGGGTCTGCCTCTCAAGGACCTGGACGTGGAGCGCTGGGGATATGCGTTCCAGGACCCTCATCTGATCTTCCGACAAGTGGCCCCGACGCCCCTTAGCATCCGCTGCCTTCAAGAGGCGCCGGGCCTTGTTGAGGGTCCTGGACCTGAAGTCCTCCCAGCGCTTCTTAACATGTTGGAAGTCACGGACTGCCACCCCCTCCGCGTTGATGGCAGTCACGATGTCCGTCCAGATCCGGGTCCGTCCTTCCTTGTCGGCGCGGGAACTTCCGAAGAGGGCATCATACTGCCCCAGGACTTGCTCCACCAGGACACCAACTTCCCTGGCACTGAAGCTGGTGCCCCTCTGCCTCTCTGGCCGGGGGTTGTCAGTGGTGCCAGATGTTGCAGTGCCCGACATGACAACCCCAGAGGCAGGAGTGGGTGGGCAACTGGGTCCTGGGGCTGGGCTGTGGAGCGATGGAATCCCAGTCGGGAGTCTTCAGTTCCAGCAGGGGTGGTCACAGCAACAGCACCCCTGGCTGATGTGCAGGCAGCAAATGGCAGGGCACGTGGGCAGCAGGCAGTCAGGCAGCAGCAGATGGCAGGTGGGAGCGTGCTCGGGGCTCTGGGGGGCAGTAATTCGGCCTTCTGGGCAGGAGCGTGGTCTTCCGTGTGCTTACGCGTGGCCAGCTTGATACGGAGTGATTTGGCACGTGAAAATTCTGCACGTCAGCGTGTAATTCGAGGAAAGGCCCTTAGCGCGTAAGCGCGTCTGCATGTATACGCAATTTCATTGGACAGAAGGCCCTTCAAGCGCAAGCACCTCTGTGACGTGACGCGCGCAGGCGTGCATGGGTGTTTCAGCGCGCGTGAAATACTGCACGTCCGCGTGTAATCCGAGGAAAGGGCCCATGCACGTAAGTGACGTGACGCGCACGGGTGTTTCCCTCAGCACGGGTTAAAGGTGAGCGGGGCCAGCAGTTTGCTGTACGTGCCTTTCGTGGAGACCGACGTGTGTTGCTGCTTCTTGTTGTTTCGCGCGCCATCACAACTTCACAGCTATCAAGGACGTATCTCTTCTATTGGCGGGGGTATTGGCTACGTGTGTTTTTCGGCATCGCGCTAGTCAGGCGGTGAGTCGCACACGCTATTTTTCCCACTGCAGGTGCCCCTGTGTATCGCACCCATTTTCGATGTCATAGTAGCCTGCGTGTCCCACGCGTACGCGTTATTCGTGTTACTGGGTGCCACCGCGTACTGCGGGAGGTTGAATCCACGCACGTAGGCTGCAGGGTTGCGTGCACGGTTTTACTGCAGTTTTGTGGTGCCTGAGCATTGCGTGACCCGTCACTACATCACCGGGGTCACATACAGCCTTGCAGGTGCAGGGGGGCTGTTAACATCTTGCTTCCCACCGCCTTCACCCCAATTGACCAGGTCAATTGTAGTGTACACCTCCCATCTGTGCCGGCACTACTACATCTGTGCCATGGTTGGGAGGACACCAAAGGTGAGGGGCGCCTCAGCTGGGCGTACTCCTCGTGGCGGGCGTGGTCGGGGACATGGCCGTGGTGACCAGGGAGTAGGGGGACTCGAGGGTGTCCAGGGCGGCCACAGAGGGGGAAGAGGCAGGGTTGCGCCACTTGAGCACAATGTTGTGCCATGTGTCAGTGCAGTCATGCCACCACCCCCTGTGGTTCCGGGGGATGCAACTTCTGCATCTGGCACTGGCGCCCGTGTGACCCGGCAGTCCATTCCATCGACTGCACGGGCCCAAGGGTAGTGGTAGCTGCACATGCAGCTGTGGACACCACCACCCAGGCTCAGGGTCTGCCAGCGCAGGCTACTTTGGCACTTGAGGAGCCCTTGGTAGATTTCCAACAGGCCAGGAGGGAAACCATAGGGGCAGGCCAGGCTGCTCAGACCGAGACACGTGTCCCTGGGGCAGTTATGTCATCTGCTGCCCCGAACAGCCGGGTGTTGGCAAGTGCAGGGGCAGATGCACCCAACAACACCCCGGTTGTGAGTCTGCCAACCAGGACCTTTGTGGTCAATGACCCTGCCACAGCTGATGTTGCTGTGCAGGGTCCATTAGAGGGCACCCAGCTGCCACTGACACAAGTCAGGCCTTTGGTCGTCCCTCCACCTGCCACTCCCTTGGCTCAATCCACCGAACCCACTGGCCATACTGGTCAGGGTGGCATTAGCCAGCCAGGGTCTGCGCCACAGTCCAAGAGGAGGAAGGTTGCACCTGCAGCACAGGCTGGGACCCCACACACTGCCACGACCTCCTGCACGTCGAGGAAGAAGCCTTTCTGCAAGCAGGAACTGGACTTCCTCGTGGGCTACGTGCGGGGCCACAGCCGTGACATGCTAGTGGGTGCCAATAGTCAGGCTATGGCTGCCCAACGTGACACCCACTGGAAGCATGTTGCAGAACATGTCAGTTCATTCGGCCATGAGGTGCGCACGGCGCAAGAGTGCAAAAAGCGTTGGAATGACATCAAACGCAGCACTAAGGCTAAGCGTGCCTCTAATTACAACTTGACTCTGGTGACTGGCGGCGGGCCTGCACCAGAGGAGGAAGAGCTCACTCCGCATGAGGCACTCGTTGTGGAGTTCATACCACCTGAATTGGTCGAAGGAGTGGGAGAGATGCTGGACTTTGATGCCCAGTCCAGTGAGTGTTGAAGCGTGTTTGTTGAGGACGTGTGTGTTTCACTTGTGGGATTTGTTGTGCATGATTGCCACTACATGTGACGTGTACATGGTTCTGATGTGTAAGTAATGCAATGCTTCCGTGATGCATGTCTCCTCTGCCTGCATGCGGGGACTCCATGTAGGCATGCTCCCTTGCCCTTCCTCCGCCACTCTGCACCCCAGTTCCAACTTTTCACTGGTCTGCTTCAATCTTGCCAATGTGTACTTTCCTGTTCATGCGTCCTGTGTAGATGCTAACTTCCAGCGTAGAATCTGCCAGACATGTGCTGTGTGGTACAGCCTTAGTACTTGATGCAGGGTATCTCACTTGTACTGTGCATAGGTCAGATGTCCCGCAGGGACATGAGTGCCCATTCATGCTCCATGTGCATTGCACGCATGCCCCTATGTGTCCTTGACTGGATGATCACTGTAATACAAGTCCTGGGTGACATACATTGCATGGCATCTCATCAGCCTTCCCATGTCAACTGTGGGTCAGTACTGCGTTGCACACATGTTTAGGGTCTGACAATCTGTGTGGCTCACAGGCCTCAGCCTGTTCAATGGCCAATGACTCTGTCCAACTGTTGTTGTGTCTTCTTCACACGTGGGCGGCCTCCAGAGTTTTCATCATGTGTCCTGCTTACTGTCCCATCATCATTTGCAGTGTTGTCACTTGAATCACATTAAGCTGTTGATGCCAGTCAACACTGCCTGTCAATACACAGGTGTATGGTCAGCCTTTTGATAACATGCTAGGCATCCCTGCTTTTGTACTGGGGTGGAGGGGTGCTTGGCTTCTAGATATGGTACACATTGAATGCACAATGCACGTGATGCCTGAATTTGACCTTGCACTGCCTTCACATTTCCTGGCACACACCATGGAGTCCTTGTACATGTAGGTAGTGAGTGGCGTACACATTTTCTGCACTGCATAGACCCACTTCCATGGAAACTGCCACCTTTCAACAGGTCTGATCACAGAAGCAATTCAAAGTTGATCCAGCATGCATGCCAGGTTATATGTTGTGTGTCACATGTCTGCCTGATGCATTTGTTGTCGGTGTGTGTGTGTGTTGTGTGCTTCTGACATGTGTATTGACCTTTTTTCTCTCTATTTTTCAGATGATGACGCAATGGAGGAGGAGGATGGTGTTGTCATGCCAGACACAGGGTTGTTACCACTACATCAACCCGGCACAAGTGGGGGTCGTGGGGTGGTAGGCCACGAAAACCCCCAAGTGCTACAGTCCATCTTGTCTCTGTCTGCCTATGAGTCCAGCCTTGATGACGACTCTGACGTCCATGTTGAGTTGGATGAGCATCAACTCCATGTGTCAGGGGTGAGTGATTCTGATGTGGATACTCCTCTGTCTGCGACACCTGCACTCAGGGATCAGACAGTCTTGGTTCCTCCGCCCGTGGTGGATTGGGACGCAGGATTACCCTCCGCACCAGTCACTCGGGGGCATGTAGTCGTGCAGCCACTGGCAGTGCCAACACAGCGAGGACCCCCGGTCCTTGGGTCCCGCAGGGGTCAAGCCCGGCAACGCGGTTGCCGCGCGTAACCGCAGTATACTGAGTTCGAGCAAGACATGACTGCCAATTCAGAATGGCAGGGGGCAGCAATGGAGAACAATCCTGAGAGCATGGAGCGTGTGGCCCAATCTGTGCTCCCCCCTGCTAGGCAGGTGCTTCTCCAGCAGCAGGCGGCACGGTCCATGGCCCGCTCGCTCCGGCTGGCCATGGCGGCCTCAGACAGGGCACGCCAGGCTGAAATGTCGTCTCTGCGTCAAGCAATTGCTGCTCACGTAGAGGCGCACATGGATGCCCTGAGGGAGGAGTATGCTTCCCTCAAATCCACTCTGGGTGTCCTTATGATTTCCCAGAGGCAGCGGGTAGAGGAGAGGTTTGCACAGCTTGAGCGTACCATCTCGGCTGAGCTACAGGCTTGCTGGGAGGTGCAGCGGTTGTCCAGCCAGGCCGTGCAGGAGGAACTCCGTGTTACACGTGCTACCTTGCAAGAGGGAGCACGTGTATCACGTGAGGTTCTGCATGCAGACCTACGTCACATCGCCACACAGAACTAAGCTCACCCGTCCGGCAGACTTGCTGCCGACGAGGGTCAAGCTGCGGCTAGGCATGGCCAGGCTACTGTGCCACATCCTCCTTTCCAGGATGAGCCAGACTCGGACGACCATCTATCTCCCACATAGGTCGTGCTGTGCAGACGTTGAGCCCATGGAGTTTTTTTTTTGGCTCAGCATCATCGCATGTGGGTGTTGAGCAGCACTCTGTACCTCCCCCCGGGTCGTGTGTGGCCATTTTTGATTTTTCTTTTAGTTTAGTTAGTTAAGTTTCTGTTTGATAGTTAGTTTAATTAGGTAATGTAGGTTTTTCATAGTTAGTGTAATTAGTTAATATAGTTTAAAATTGCTTGTCTATTGTGCTTTCATGTACCGGTGCAGTGCTTTGTGGCTTTTGAAGGCATCCACTGTCTGTTCCAGCAGGGCCCTTCAGGCTTGTCTTGTGTATGTGTTTGCTGCTTGGGGTCCTTGACTCACATATTCCACTCCTGCCTCCCTTATCCATGGGCTCGCAAGGATGGTTCGGTGTGACAACCAATTACACAAGGGCGTTGGACTGTCCTATCTGTGGCATGTCTGGTGCTGTGTGACTTGTGTTGACACCCCTAGTGGGGATGATTGCGGTGTTATTGTCCACTGTTCAGGTATTGCTAGATGGGGTGTTTCATGATTAATGTGTACATTCATTGCTTATGCATTGTGTAGTATGTTTCTTATCTTTACTTGACACGTGCTTGTTGCAATTCATGCTGTAGATAGTGTGTTCCACACTTTGGTTGTGAAAGACGGACTGATGGTGTGATTTATGATGTAAGTCTTTGACATGGTCAAGTAATGAGATGCCTGATGAGACACACACAGATGACTTTGAATCATTAATCATGTGTTTCATGCCCTTTCTGCAGGGGGATGAGCCTCCAGAGCACCTTTGCTAGCAGACATGGCCCATTGGACGTCTGAATTCTGGACACGTTTGTTGGTGCCCACATGCACATGTGTGCACAAGCAGAGGCACAGGGATTGCAGACCTACATCCTAGAACTGCTGACGTGTTCCAAGGAACTCCAGGAAAGGTGAGCAGCACAGGGGGGCCACAACACAGCAAAGCTTGCACCAGGCGAGTTGCACATGCAGGCTTAGTCACAGCACTGAGGGTGAGCTTGGACGAATATTGGTGTTGAAGCACACAATGCAGCTCAGATGTGTTGGTGGACTGATGGCTGTTGATTGTAAGGTTGTCTGGGACACCTGCAGGGGCAGTGGCACATACCCTCCGGTGCACCAAGGTCCATTGAGGCACTTGTATCAACCATGTAGCCTTCCGAGACATGGAAAGGGGCAGCTCACAGGGACATACAGCAAGGGACATACTCGGGTGCAGTGCATTTCATTTCCATGTACATTTTGATACATGCACTGCCAACTTTGTTTTGGTCATGGTGGAACACGACTTGCTCTGAAGTCATGCCTTGCTATATGGGTCTGTCTGCTTACCCAGGGAACATTGCATGTTGTGTGAATTGTGACACATTGGTGTTCCATTTGCCACGCACCCACCGGCGGCTGACTTACTGCATTGACTTTGTATGACCCATCACAGGGGTAATGTTATATATGGGTACGAAGCATCTACACCAGATGTCTGTTTGTAGAGTAGTTTGTTGCTATGGGGCAAGTTTGGTGGTGTGTTTTTGTGTAATGGGCACGTACATATTATTGATGTGGCTCTCTTTGCAGCATTGCAGTGCTCCTGTAACCGGACCTGAGAGTGCGCAGGCAGGAGGCCAGCACTCAAAACCAGAGCTAAGTGTCTTGTTGTTTTTCTTTCAAACTGCTCTGCATAGGCTTGCTGGGGGGTGCACTAATGCATGGATGAATGTGTAATTCAATTTGGGATTTTTTTTTCCCCTAATCACCCGGAGTCCTATCCAATTTTAAACTCTGTACCCTCTACCCGGTGTTCCTGCTTCCCGTGCCTATCCAAGCAACGTTCTTTAACCCTCTTTCCCCGCTGGGGTTGCGGATGCCTGTGTAAGCCCCAAACTTGCAGGCGCCAAAACCCTAGAGGGGGTGGTGGGTTCGTGCCACTCCTAAGCCTGGACTACAGAAGGCCATGACAATGATGTCCAAGTTTGTTCGGATTGTGTATGTGTTCATGCAGGTAGTACATTTTCATGCATTCCCTACTTTCATGTGTCATTCCTCCTCCCCTCTCCTGCCACTCATTCCAGTTTTCCAGTGTGCCAACAGCTGTCCCGACTGCATATCCCTGACCCTCCTTCCCCACCAGGGTCTCAGAGGCCTGTGTGAGTTTGCCGTTGCAGGCACCCGGGACACGGTGGGGGTGGTTTTTTCGTGACACTCCCGCGCCTGTACTCGGACCTGTGACAGTACACATCCGTTCATGGTGCATCATTCAATGTTATGTACCACACATGGTTCACATCCTGTTGTGACATTGTTTTACTGTGCTACCTTGGTTGTTACATCATTGTGGTAGTACTTGGCCTTTGTGAGGTACTGCTACGTCAAGTCATCTACTGGAGGGTGTTCTGGTTCGTTTTTCTGGCTTGGATTTTGTGATTTTGCAAATGAGGGTGGACTCTGAGGGTGCAAGCACCTTTTTACACACAAGGTGGGAGATGGTGACGAAGGGGAAGGGTGATCCTGTGGCCAGGTGAAATGTAGGGTTGAAGGCTCCATGACCCAGGTGCAGTTGTTCAGTGGGTCATGGTCATTTGTGAGGGGGGGGGGGTTTGTTGTTGATAGTTGCCTTGCCCTGCAGTGTGATGAGAACCCTGACATTGTAATGGTGGTATCCTATGTACATGTTGTGTTCTGCTGATCAATGCCTGTTCATGTGTTGTCTTTACCTTTCAGGTGTGAGGGGATAGTTGTGGTTTGACATGCTGGGGTGTACACATGGTGAATGTTCACATGTGATGTGTAGAGGACACTGATGGTCACTTGATTGCACATGCATATGTTGAGTGCATGTCCTTACTGACCCACACACTTGCACTATGATGCACTACATGTACAACCACCCTTGCATATCCACGTGTACACTGTTTGCCTTCTGCTGCCCACTGTGTCCCTGTAGCACATGTTCTGTGACCAATTATGGATCCTGTACATGCCTAATTTGCTTTTTGATGTGGTCTGTCACTTAGATGTGATGCTCAGGGTGTGCATCACACACAATGGCTGTTCACTGTGCTGTGCGCTGAGCAGTGTGTTGCAGGAGTTGGACACAGCACACAGAAGCTGCAGTGTTGATTTTGCAATGCACAATGTGCATGTAGACAGGCATTCATTGTTATGTTACGTCTACAACTCTTGTAATGCATTTGGAAATTACTTATTTTGGGTGGGAGGTTGTTGGTCAGTCATTTCATCTGATTCCATGTCAGGCATCATTGTCTGATGCCACTGTACATTTTTGACATGGCAATGTGTACCTTATTGGTACTGTGTTGGTTAATGGGTATTGCTTGCCATGTCATGTTGTGGTTTGGGAGGGTTTGAGTGACATAACAGTGATGGCCATGGCCTGTTTTGCAGGTGTGTGTGATTCACACCTTGCATGTCAGGGTCATCCGCTTCTCAAAGCAACTAGCTGGGGGTAGATCTCTCTCTGCGGCAGGGGCCTCCCTCTGGAACAGCCTTCCTGCCTCACTGGAACTTGAGGAGGACCATCTCCAGTTCCGGAAGCACCTCAAGACCTTCCTCTTTGCTTCTGCTTTCTCTCAGCCTCTCCCTTGCAAAATTCTTCACTGGAACTGCACTGGATCTGCAACTGGGCCACTCTCACCGACCTCGGTCCCTGGCCCAGCCACTCTCCACTTGCACTGCCTCCCTGGCAACCCCTGCACTGCGGGAATGTCTCTCTATCCCTACAGCCCCCCATTCCCAGCACTTGTCTGCACTTACCTTTGCAGTTGCCACCAGCTGGCCTATTTATTTGTTTTTAGTCTACTTACCCGGTACTGCACTCCCCCCTCCCCTTCCCCTTGCACTTTTCCCTTCCCCCTACCCCTGCACAATCTAAATGACACCTGGCCTAGTAGTATTGTTGTCTGTCTTCCCTTGTTCCCCCCTCCCTGCCTCATCGCACCTTGAAATACTTGTGTATAGGCACGTTACAAATGCCATATCATGTCATGTCATATGTGTGCCTTTTGGTCACACAGGATAGCTTGTGTTTAAGTAGCTAGGGATGCAGACAATGTGGCACTTCCATGGCAACTATCTCAGGGTGGTAGGGTTGTGACAGTTGACTGTCTCTTTGTCATCATCGATTGTCACCTGGTATGTGCCAGGCCTGCGTGCACTCCGCAGGGGTGGGAGTTTAGGTGAAAAATTTGGCCACAAGCTGGGTCCGGGCTTCCTCACCACGTGCCCTGTCCCCTCCCATGGGCAGCGCCTGTGCCTGTGGTTGGGGATGTGGGGGCACCACCATGTCCACCGGTACGCCCTGCCGTGTTGCAACATTGTGCAGGACACATGCTGCCACAATGATCCTGCACACTACTGGTGGTGCATAGAGTAGCTGCCCGCCAGAGCGGTCAAGGGAGCGGAAGCGTGACTTGAGCACTCCGAATGTGCGCTCCACTATGGTCCTGGTTGCAATATGGGCGGCGTTGTATCTTACCTGGGGTGGTGTGGTGGGGTTCCGGATTGGCGTCATCATGTGGTTGCTCAGAGGGTAGGCACTGTCCCCTGGGGAGGTGTAAATGGTTGTGATTATTGGGGTTTGTGTATTTGTGTGTGTGTGTGTGTGTGACATGCATGCATGTGGAAGGGCATTTGTACTCACCTAGGAGCCATGTGTCGCCATGCTGCCCAGCTTCCAGGGCCCGGCTCAGGGCAGACATTCTGTATATGAAACTGTCATGGGCGGAGCCAGGGTAGTTTGCATAGACAGAGGTGATGATTCCCTTTGCATCGCATACCACCTGTACATTGATGGAATTCCAGTGCTTGCGGTTTCGGTAGATGTGCTCAGTGGCCCTAGGTGGACGTAGGGCCACATGGGTGCAATCTATGGCACCGAGCACTTTGGGGAAGTGTGCCACCCTGAAGAAATCCAGGACAACGGCCTGCCTTTCTGCGGGTGTTCTGGGCATGTATATGTGCGTGCGGACTGAGGGGCGCGCTGTCATGATTGCCAGTACCTGGTGTAGGCAGCGTGACTGCGTGGCCTGTGAGACCCCCCCCACTATGGCAGTAGTCCGCTGAAATGACCCAGTGGCCAAAAAATGCAGGACATTGAGCACCTTCTCCCACTCCCTGACCAGGTCTAGGATGATATGGGGTGGAAACCTATACCTGCCGTATACCTGGTCGTCAGGCATCCCAAAAAGGCTTGTCCGTGGTGCGAAAATGCGTGCCCTGGCTATTCTCCTCCTCCTGCGGTGTCCCACGATCAGTGCTGTGACAAATGGGGCATTCATCGTAGCTGTATATACGTGTTTGTTGTTTGCGCGCACTTTTATACTGTGCGCGGGGACGCTTCCGCCTGCCTTCGTGTGGCGTACGCGTTGACGCCTGTGTGCGTCTTTTGCCGTGCGCGGGTTTCCTGTATTCGAATCCATGAATACGGGTTGTTCGCGTGCGTGTGGGCGTTCCGTGTAGTTCCCTGCAGTACTTCCCCAGTTACGCCTTCTTTTTCACACGTTATTCCCCATTCTGCGTGTTACGCCCACTGTTCCGCACACTTTGGTTGTGTGCGCCATGCTATGTGGCTTTTGCTGTGTGCGTAGCGCACGCCGTGTATGCCCGCGTGCGCCATGGCAGGATTTGCTTGCGCTGGGATTTTCGGCGCACGTTTGGTCCATGAATCGACCCCTAAATATAAATGAGGTAATACTGCTTTAAAACAGAGAAATCAGTATCTTCAAATAAAAGAAAATAATTCAGAGTTTTACGAAAAACTGCATCATGTATCGTTAGATGTACAATTTATTCTTGCAAGCTGGAACTAGCACAGATTGTCTTTTTTCTATACGCATGTGCATACACACATGTACAGATGCTGATGCTTTATTTTCCCCATTCTGATTGAAAGCCTACAATTATCAGCATGTAAAATATGCAAAATAAATCTCAAGAAACAAAGTGAGATTGAAACGATCACAGCCCCAGCTTTGTTTCAATTAGCATGCAGATTTGTGCACTCCTTCCCTTTCTAATCATCCATCATTCACAAAATAGAAAGTGTCCCAATTAGTGGACACACGTATCCCCTGCACACCTCATATACTGATGGTAAGCTCAGTCAAGTCTTTTTAATGTTATGAAGTGCTATTTCTTTAGATTGTAGGTTGGTAATGTGGTCCAATTTATGAAATAAGCTTACATCAAATTTACAATGTTTATTCATCACATTTCATCGCAAAAATGCTCAAACAATAGGAAAAAATTAGAGAACATTTATGACTTATATCCACATAAAATTAAAAGTGGAGCTTTACACGTTTCGGGACATACAATCCCTTCATCAGGAGAGAAACTTCATATAAAGTTCATATTTTCAAGCTTCAACTCTTATCTATTAAATAAACCAAATGCTCTAGGTAATGTGTTATTTGAGAGTAAAGAATTCAACAAAGACAAGCGTTGTGCAATTCAATGGAGTGGGTTGTGTCACCTTGTTGAAAGTGAAAGGATGGTCCTCTGGTGAGAAATGTTCTCCTTTGAACATATGTCACATCTGGCGGAAGAGACAATAGTCAAAGTAGTGTCTTCAGTTCTATGGAAAATGATATTAATATATAAGGTTTATGGTAGGCAAAGGGGTTGTCATCTGTATTATGTCAAATAACTAATCCGCAAAAGGGAACGTACCTCTAATAATAGTATCATGGCTTGATCAGGCAGGATAATGGTTATTCTCCAGGGGAGACCATCCGTCTAATGTGTGAATGTCAAAAAAAGTGTCTAAAGATAGGCAATGGATAGAAAACTCATCATGATTTAGTTAAAGTCATTAGATGTGGTGGGACCAAGCCTGATTTCCATTTTGTCTTTCCCCTTTTGTACTGGCTTGGCTGGTGAAGGTCTGGTGGGTTGTCCAGAGTCATGCCAGTGGTAAAGATAATTCTAAACCTTCCAGCCATCACCTCTTTTGTTTTGCTATACCCACCTTAACTGGGAGGAGTATGCCCAGGCGTGGGTACAGTGCCTGCTGGCCCTAGAGACCCAAGCTACACCCCACTGATGATTCTCAATGTGGCCGAAACATGTCAAGGGATGCTTGTGCTCTTGTGCAGATCATCTCTTTTGTTTTGCTATAGAACCATGAACTTGCTGGATTCCCCTTACTTGCGGGATTATCCAGTAGGTTTGGCTTCTGCTATTGGGCACTCCCCCCACACCCTCATCTGAATGCTGTTATATGCTGCAATATTTATTAGAACTGTCTAAACTCCCTTGAATGCTCATAGCCAGACGGCCTGCCAAAGGGTCACTCCTGCCTCCTAGCATGATTGCTGGTTTCATTAACATCATTCACTATGAATTTAGAACAAAAGGTGTACATTAATGTTACAAATAAGGAGCCGGCATTACAAGTATGTGCAGCTGACTGTAGAAACACAGACACGGGACTAGCGGGGCTAGCAAAACATCCCTCGCCCGAACATTTGTAAAATAGCAAGAATAACAGATAACACATATGTGTACACTGTCAAACTATTTGCAATCCTGTTTGTCTATGGACAAAATAAAACAATAAAGTGAAGAGAAATATCAAATATACAGATTCTTTAAATGCACTTCAAGAAATCCATAGCGGTAAAGGCGACAGGCAAGATATTGGGCCTCATTACGACCCAGGCGGTAAGGTTTTAACTGTGCCGTAAAAGGTGTTGGCACCGTTAACCCCTTACCGCCTAATTACGAGGTCCCTTTGCGGGTCCCTACCTTAACGGCTGTTTTTTACCAGCCGTTAAGGATTGGACCCGCAAAAGGACCTTGAAGGTAATTATGGTACTGCAATTTGCGGTACCATCATTTCCACCTTCCCCATTCCCATTGAGCCCTATGGGGGCAAAAATGGGAATGGGGAAGGGCCAATGGTGAATGGGGAATTACCACCCCACCAACCTTGGAATGGGGCGATAATTCCACTAACACTATGGCGCAATTGTTAAAATACCGGTGTCAACCATGGCGCTAATAGCGCCATGGTTAATGCATGGGTCGTAATGACCCCGATTTATTGTATACATCCTAATACAATGGAACGGGAATAGCTTAACGGGAGGAACTGGGATGGAATCAGCATGGATGCCTGGTCATTCCGCTATCCCAGGAAATGAAAAAGCAGACTTAGCCGCAAGGGCAGGTATGGAACAGGAGATATGGCTCTAAACATCCTGCTTAGTCAAAATGAAATACAATCTACTATTAGAGAACACATATTAAAGTTTTGGCACACACGATGTGCCGAAAGTACCAACACAAGGCACCTTTATAGAATCCAGCCACTTCTTTTAGGATACATTTCAGTGGAATGACAGATTGACCGGGATGGGGCACGTGGAGGTAAATACAATGCGGGCATGTCACGTGAAACTGTGCAGCACAAAACATAAATCGGATGCGTGCAAACGGCAGGGAATATGAAACAATACAGCATTGCATTATGGACTGTGAACAGTATGAGGCCCAAAGAACAACATCGTTCCAAGCCTTGACGCATTTAGGGGTAAATGGGACAATTGTTATTGATGTCTCTAGGATGTAGCACATTTTTTTGGGAGACAAAGAAGATTGCATAGGAGCTATAATGAAGCAAAAGGCTGCACAAGTCCGGTATGACGGAAAGCGCTTCATGTAGCACCAACAATAAAAAGGACGTATTTTCCAACATAGCGCCTCAAACTATAAAATACTGTTTCCATGCCAACATATGTTGCTTTCCTCATGCTACACCTCATCCTACACCTCCCTGCTAATGGGGGGCTAATTGCATTCACAACCCCCTTTAACTACGTTTCGATTTTAATACCTGGAGCCTGGACCTCTTCTTCCGGTTCAAGGAACATTTGAAGGCTTCCCTCTTAACAGAAGTTGAGAATGTGCGTGTTGTGTCACTTTCCCACCAAAGTCACTCTTTTGAGCCAAAGACTGGCTCTATTCACTCTAGTGGTCTCCCATTGGTCTCCTTTGGATATTGCCATTCTAGATAGAAAATGCTTTACTGACTATGGGCCTCATTACACGGATGGGTAAAATACCGGTACCGCCTTGGTGGAAAGGGGAATTACCGCCCTATCCCAAGGTTGGTGGGGCGGTAATTCCCCCTTCCCCCATTGCCCTTCCCCATTCCCATTTTTTCCCCATAGGGCTCTATGGGAATGGGGAAGGCACTAATTACGGTACCGCAAATTGCGGTACCGTAATTAGCTCCCTGGTCCCTTTGCGGGTTGGTTTTTAACACCTGCAAAAAGCAGGCGTTAAATTCCCCAACCCGCAAAGGGACCTCGTAGTAAGGCGGTAAGAGTTTACCGGTACCGGTAAAATACCGGTACCGGTAAACCCTTACCGCCTACCGTGTAATGAGGCCCTATGTGTTTCTTTCTAGGAGGGATTCTCTATTGACGCTGAAGAACTCTGACTTAAAACTCTGTTAACCGAAACATTCGGATATCTTCTGTTTTTGAATTTACCTGTGAGTTTATTGCTTTTTCTCTTTTCTTACATAAAGATCTTATTATTATAGGAATATACTGTGTGGACATTCTCTTACTTGGTGAGTACTGTACCGGTGAGCCACCCGACGGCTACTACTTGGAGAGCATGTTGAGCTTGAGGGAATCACTAACAGTTCCTATGTCAGGAAAGTACACCTGAGAACCCTGACCACAGGGCCTAAGGAAAATCTCCCTAACAACTGGTAGGTTCTATGTGAAAATTCCCCTTAGGACAAAGTCGCCAGGTAGGTAGCTCTCTCCCCTGCACCCCTAAAAGCCTTCCCCACATATTGTAGGATGGGTAATATTTACTATTCTAACTCCAGTACTAGAATCTATGGGGAAAGTGCTTGATTTTCTTGGGAGTTCAAACTTTGGGAAAGGTTGCCCACTGGCGACCTTTTCCCCTGCAACGTTATCACTGGCTACACACTGGTACTGATCCAGTCTGCCAAATTGGTGCCAGTACCATGGACAACTATAGCCAGCAGCATTCCTCTTTTGCCAGTTCTGCACCAAAAAATGTTATGGGTGGCGCACTACCTGTAGTGGTGGTCTCTAGGCAGGGCCCCTTGGGCTACATAATGAGGGAGGGTGGGAATTAATGCCTTTATAGCGGTAAGTCCATTAGTCAGGGGCAACTGGACTGTGTAGAGGTGGTGGGCAAACTGAGAATCATGTGGCATACCACAACATTTCTCTCTCCTGTAGATCATTGGGCGGCAGAAGGAATGAGATAGCCATGGGGAGGGATCGCTTCACAGAGGGACTCCCTACTCACGAGAGTATTGGCGGTGGTCTGTGAGAGAGCTGGAGAACATTAGGAAGCACTCTGTTAGATAGCCTGTGAACTTTATTGGCCCCTGGATAAGTGCCTGAGAAACGTAGCGGGTGGATGAACCCTGTGAAATATCCCACAAAATGTGGTGTGTGGTGGGACCCTGTAAAAGAGCCCAACAAACTTAGTGGGTAGCTTTGTCTTGTCAAATAGCCAGAGAGTTTTAGTGCGTAGCTATGCCCTGTGGGACTACATGAGAACATTTGACAAGTAGTGTGATCATGAGGCAATGTAAGGATTTTAAGACATGACTCACTCTATATGGCATATCTATGCCAGCACCTAGTCAGTGCCTCTCAGTCACTACTTTCATTTCCCCAGGGAAATACACCATGCAAATGCAGTGTTCCACTTTCAGTATCTGACATGTACTGGCATATACTGATTGTCATTGTCTATGCTGGTGTGTTGGATATGATTAGATGTTGTTCTATGGCTTCCAATATGAAGTGACCTTTTTAGATAAAGGTCAATTCTTCTAAATGTAGCACAGCTGAAAGAGAACATCAAGTCAAGAATGTAATGTGACAGCTAACCCACTTGTTGACCTCTAGAGGTCTTTACATTAGACACCATCTGCCACTGGAACTCTGTTAAAAACACCTCATTTAGAACTCTGTTGTGAGTATTGCAGTAATCTGTAATGACATTGTGCTCCTCTCATAGCCTGTCCCACATGTGCAAATCAGAGTTCCAATGGGTAGCCCTTGAGGTCCTTAAATTGTGCAGTTGTGAATTGTGGTACACTTGCAGTTGGAAAGGTGCAGTTTTGGCATGGTATGTCTGGCTGAAATGCCAGCTGATACGCTTAGACACAGCAACAATTGCTTTCACAGGCTCAAAACTGGCAATATAGAGGTGAAGGGCATTCACAGAGAAGCATGTCCTTACCCATTTATAAGGCAGCAAGAACATTTGATCAATTATCTGTGGTAGCAGAGCACAAATGAAAACTACTTGTCCTTAGCCACTCTGCTTCCCCCTTCCCCACCTCCTTTCATATGTCAACTCCCTTGTCTTTTCTGAAATGGACATTTAACCATCTTTGGGATTTTCCTGCACATTTATGTATTTATTTATTTATTTATTTATTTATTTATTTATTTTTTATTTATTTATCGATAACACCCAGTACCCGGAGGTATCACGGCACAGGTGAGGATAGAAACATTCTGAGCATAATGGCAAGTACATGGTTTTTCGACATTGTTATGGTTGCAGACGATCCTTTATGAGGAGCAGCATAATGATAAATACATGGTTATTTTGTATCATAATGGTTACAGATGATCCATTATGGAGGGCAGGATTAGGCAAATTAATTAAACAGAGCCATTTTTACTTTTTTGCGGAAGGTCAAGTAGGAGGGTTCTTATTGGATGGAGGGGGGAGGGCGTCCCAAAGGGTGGGAATGATAATAGTGAAGCTTGATCCTCCTGCTCGTTTTCTGATGAATCTGGTGGTGGATAGTGACGGTAGAGGAGTAGCGCAAGGTGCATGGATCGGACGTTGTTGTGATGCAATCTGAACATTGTTTTAACATAGTCAGAACACATTGTAGGCAGAGAACCCGATCTTGATAGAATCATTGACTCAGAAATGAGAGCTATTTATATAAAATATAACAGGGACGGTGGGCAGATGGACTTGTAGTGATGAGAGTGCCTCTTTGGTTTTTTGTGGTACTTCAGTCGAAACACATTTTGCTTTCCTTTCCCTGTGCCCACTATACTCCAATTTAAGACAAATGGTAGAAGTCCTTAATAAAGAACACCAATGAAATGGTGAGTGATATGGTAGTTTTTACAGTGGCACAATTCACTTGGAAAGCGTGGGCATGCAGGAAACTAATATGAGCGAGGGGAGGATGGTGACCTTCAGTTTTGGAATATTGACTGATTGATTTTATATTCGTTTATCATTGTGTATCCATTGTGCAAGGACATGTATGTGATTGTAAAAGCATCATGCTGAACAACTACATTTTTACTTGACTCGACATCTGTGCATAATGCCACTGTATACGGGACCGTACAGATGTGGTACCCAAGTTGATTCCTGCCTTTCCTAGTCACACAGTTTCATGAATATTGTGCAAGTGGCCAGTTTTGGCATCTGTTTATTCTCTGTGATGTACTGCCACACTTTAGACTTTCATAATGTCGTAGCACATAGGCTATATTCATGTGAGTGCAATGGCGCTGACAGTGCTGGTGCTGATAGTGTTCTGGATGCAATACAATGATGTGCTGTGATTTCTGATCTCGGAAAGAAGTGAATATTGGTGGGGGTGAGCCTTGTGGAGTGCAACAGACTCTTCACGTGCGGTGCCATTCTCTTCTCCATCCTCAATTTCGCTGATTCCAACAGCAATCAATGCTTGTTCTGACCTGGACTTCGATAGAACATAATCTTTGTCTTGATCATCATCCATCCTGTCACCATTGCCAGAATCTTCCGATTTTCTTTAGATAACAACTGGCCTCCTTTACCTTTTAACAGAACGGAAAGTGCAAGTTCCTCCGTCGGTCTCTATAGATGTTCATTGCTGTGGTGCAATTCCCATGGGTTTTTGTGCATTGGCACATGCACCACGGAGTAACCTGTAACAGGGTTTGGAATGTGATCAGGATGGCACCCTAAATTAACCTTGTGCAACCCCCCTAGTACACACGGCAAGTGCTGCTACAGGAGGGAAAGACACAAGCAGCACAAGCAGCACATCTCCCACTGCCTCTCGCTTTTTGGTTTCTGGTATGCGGATCCAAATGCATGACACCTGACCCCCAAAATATCTTCTTCTCCCTACCAGCAAAATCAGTTGTCCCCCCTACAGTATACAGAAGGGATTTTTTTATTTTTTTTTATTTTTATTGACACAGTTGAAAAATCAACTTTTCAAAAAAAAGAAAAGAAACACGAAATGTAAAACACAAGATTAACAACATGTTCACATCTATAATAGTATCACAATTTTGTTTTAACACATTTAAGATAACACTCTAAAAAAATATATATAAACACTAAAACATACTAAAACATACTAATTGCAATAAATAAAGATAAAATGAGACAATACATTTTAGTATCGTATACTCAATTCAAGTCAGATTCGCAGATATTTTCCTTCAACTTCAAAGCCTTCATGTAATTTAAAATTGCTATTCTCACAGTAGTTAGCTGAGTGTTGAAAATTCTATCCCAAAAAAGTTCAGTAGATACATATGTATAAGTACAAAAGTGTTTCCTAAAGTGTTCAATTCTCATGTTCAGTAACGCAGGACACTCCGGGACTAAGTGAAATAAGGTTTCAGATACATTAGGAGTTTTGCAAAATCTACAAACATCCTCTTCCTTAGATATAAGGTTCCACTTGGCCAAAATATTTCTTGTATGCCAGCAATTCATTCTGAATCTTAAAAAGGAAAGTCTAGCTTTAGCATTAGGGACCTTCAACAAATAACTCAGTTGTTCTGATTTTTTTAACAATTATCCTATGGGTAAATGCATGTTTGGTCTTTTGGCACTGTTCATAAGTATTAATCCAGTCCCACATTATGATCTTCTGTTTCGCTCTGCATGGGTTAGATATCAGCATTTCCTTAGAGACCTCAGTTATTAATAAAAATTGCTCCACTTGCAAACGCCATTTGGCCATTACTTTGTGATCGCTTTTTTCCATATAAACAGACAAGACATGCAAAAGAGAGTTGTCTTGATGAGTCATTAGACATTTACGATATAGACTACATAGTTTCCACATATACATGCAGTAAAGAGAAGATAATCCCAGTTCATATCTCAACAGGCATATCTGCAAAGATTTGGGAACATTCAAGATCTTTTTCCAAAATGTGCCTTCCATTTTTGACCATGCCAGTTCATTTCTCCACGATCTAGTTTCAGCACCGAAAAGAATTGTCGGTACTACTTTCTGACAATAGAACAAGATGATGGGTTTCATGGAGAAAGAACAGTATTTGTATTTAATAATGGAAGCCTGGGAGATTAACGTATTAACTTTATTTTTCAGTTCCTCCCAGTAGGGGAAATCAGCCTTGTATGTATTAACATTTAACCCTAAATATTTATACTGCGTCACATTTTCTAATGGCTCAGCCATTAATGACCACGAGAACCGCGCTGCACTGGAGGTTCTATTGGGTACATTTTTCAAAGTTTTAGTTTTTGACACATTTATGACCAGATCATTTCGTTTAACATATTCTCCCAATTGTTCGAGTAGCTTCTGTAATCCACAGGATGTTTTGGAGAGTAAAACCAGGTCATCTGCATAAAACATCCAAGGGACAGCACATTTCCCTAGCCGCGGAGCATCTGACAAAACCTTTCTAAAATCCTGCACCACATCTGCTATAAAGAAATTAAACAAGGTCGAAGCTAAAAGACATCCCTGTTTTAATCCCTTGTGCGTGCTGATTGCTCTCGACAGAGAGCCATCCATATTCAGACGAATTTGTATTGAGGTTTGTGAATGAAATTGGATTATCCAATGAATTAAGTATTCTGGGCATGCATTATTAGCTAGCTTGTTAAATAACAATTTTCTTGAGACAGAGTCGAAAGCAGTTTCAAAATCAATGAAGGCCATAAAGACCGCTTGATTAAGCTGAAGTTCATGCTGTTTAATTGCATCTAACACTTTTAGGTTTACAGAAGTGCCAAGGCCAGCTATAAACCCCGTCTGGAACGGATCTCTTATTCTCTCCTGCTGTGACCATTTGTTAAAGTCCCTCAAAATCAAGCGGGCAAAAATTTTCCCAGGTGCATCAAGGAGAGCAATTGGTCTGTAATTCTTGGGGTTGAGCCTGTCTCCTTTTTTATAAATGGGTACAATAATAGATTTTTGCCAGGAGGCAGGAATTCTTCTGCTAGTAATTACTTGATCAAAAATCGCACCCAAAATAGCAGCCCACACCTCTGGATTTCCCTTTAGCATAATATTGGAAAGACCATCAGGACCAGGGGCCCTAGATGTGCTCAGTTTTTTAATATACATTTCGATATCTATGTTGTCATACTCAAGGTCGTATTTCCCAATATAATCCATCTGATACATCCGGGCAGGGATATGCGTTTCAGCATACAGAGAGGTGTAATATTGAACCCAAACCTCTTCAGGGACAGGATTAATTTGTCTTATGGATTGTGTATCCCCATAGGAGGTTTTAATCAGTCCCCATATTAATGTAGAGTTCTTAGATGCTATGGAAAGCAACATAGTATGTGCATCCTGCAAAATCATCTTTGCTTTCCGCTGTTTGATCCAGTTCCTATATCTGTTTTTACATTTGGATATCATAAGAACCTTATTAGTGGCAATTTGCTGAGTAATATATCGTATCTCTCTTCTAAGGGCTGTTTTCCTGGACCTTATTTCCTCATCATATGCATGCGTATGGGATTTCTGAGCATTGACATTACATCGAGCAGATTTTTTAAAATTCTGGAGTATGCTCACATAATCCCCTTGTATATACTGCAAGTCAGGGTTTATGATATCTTTCGGATATGAAACCGCCTGCAGTAATTTGCTAAGATTCGACGCAGTCCACTTAAAGCGGTTGCCATTGGTAGAGACTCCTAGATTTGGCATATATTTCCAACCAGATTCTAGAATATTCTTAACTGGTAAGCACCAGGACAGATGGAGCAAATTATGATCACTTTTAGTTTGGTACAGCACTTCAAAAGAGGTAACTATGGAAAAGAGTTCACAGTTGGTATATATATAATCAATGGTTGATGTAGCATTACCTTGTTGCCATGTGGCTTTTGGCGGTACATCGCCCTCGACAGAACCATTTATCATGTTAAGACCTCTTTCTGTCATCAGTGAATTCCATTTTTCTTTAGTTTCTCGTAATTTTCCCCCCTTCAAGCACACACAATCCATATTCAAGTCACCTGCAATAATTATGAATTTCACCAGAGGATCTCTCTCAATTATATTCAGGCAGTTATTCAAGTCCCTAAAAAAATGGTTGTCAGAGATCTCTAAATGGTTCCAATACAAGTTAATACAGGCAATAATATGATCCTTGTTGGATATTCGGACCATCTGGGTGTAGCTGTTAGGGGCGGCCCATGCTTCGATCTTCCAGCCATGATCTAATTTTACGGCTGTAAGAAGACCCGCCTTGGGACCACCTCTCGGAAGTTTAATTGCAGGTTCCAAGATCACCTGATGGTTCTCCCAAGCCAGGGAAGAAGTTAACCAAACCTCCTGAAGCATGACAATGTCATGCATACCAAAATAGATGCTGAAGATGAACTGAGGTGTGCATGACCTCTTGTATTCCAAGAGGCCAATTGGACATTCATTCTAGTCCCATTACAAGGCAGCTAGCATTCATTTAGCCTTTTGTTCAAAGCAGCAGTCATTACCATTCGTGATTGATTTCCACCTGTTGTGAAACATTTTATCATTAAAGGGTCAGCTGATTTGTCACTACGTCGTATGGTTCCATTTATACCGTTAGTAGAACTTGAAGGGAATATATTGGCTACATTTGCGGGGAAAGTATTGATCACTGCCGACGTAGCCGAAGGATTGTGCAATAAAAACCCTAGATGGAAAATATCATCCCTTGCTTGCCAGATCGTGTGTTTGACTATGTCTGAGGTCATCCATATTTTCACAATTGCTCTATCTTGGTCATCTATGAATTCTATCTGAGCCATATCCTCAGATTTAATTCCTTGTAAAATTGGGATAGTGCGCAGGATGTTAAGCACAGATGACCAATTTAAATCATACATGCCATACTCCCCACCTCTGCATTGTAAGATTAAGCTTACATGAGTTTGATCATTGCATTTATCATGTCTGTTCCTCGGCATCAATTTTGTGGTCTTTTGGTTCTGTGCAGGCATCGTGTTCACATGTGGTGTTTTTATGCTCTGGAGAGAAGTTGAACCCTGCTCTAATGGATTCTGCCTACCTGTCTGATTAAAACCAGTTACCAAAAGATCTTTTTATTGGGGCCCTTGAAAGGTCAGAGGGACGGGAGAAGAATATTCCCATCGACTTCATGATCTCTTCACGTCTCTCATCTAAGGTTAGAAAAGAGTATTTTTGTAACTGGTTATCAGGAAAACTCATCTGCTCCTTCATCAAAGGTTGCTGCCCTATAGTGATAGAATTTGAAGAATCCTCTTTCGAATCCTGTTTGGTAATTTCGGACACTAGATTATCAAGGGGCTCATGTATCGGAACAGTGTTATTAGAATTACAAAAGCTTGCCGCTGATAGCTTAATGGGAGGTTGGGTAGCTTTGTTCCTCTTAATGGCAGTATACTTCCGAACAATAGCTGCACTTTTCTCTTGACAACTTTTATCAGGTAAAGAAATGTGCTTAATAAACTGTTGAGAATTATTATTCTTTTGCGTCTTTGTGATCTTTTGATTCTTTGTTTTTTTAGATCAGATTGGGGATTATTTATATGTTTTTTCCCTTTTTTGGTAACACTGAATATATCGTAGGTCTCTGTGTCTATAGCGGGACAGAAAGCAGGTTTATCAATTTGAACACCTGTCATCTTCCCTGTTAATTTTATTTCCTCATCTTTCCCCACTCTGAGGTCAATTGTCTCAATTAAACTCATGTCCTGACCCACACAGTTAGAGCTTGCTTTCTTAATTCTCTTTTCACTCAGGTTGCTCACACTAACTTCTTGGAGCAAAGGCACTGGTTCGGTCATTCTTGATACTTCTTCCGCCACACTTATTGGCGCGCTAACAGATCTAGAAATAGTGTTTGTATTTTCATTTATAGGACAGGCAACAGGCAAGCTGACCGCATTTTTGCTTTCTAGCAGCTCTTTTAATAGAAAATTTTGATCTAACAGTCTCGCATCTAAGGTTTCATATAGCTTAGCCAAAGTGAACAAAGCCGTATTCATCGCTTGTAACGCAATTTCGCTGGGTGAGGAGGGAGGGGCTTTTTGTAGGTTTTGGGAATCTGCCTTTGAAGAGATAGCACGCCGAGGGGAGTGTTGCGTAAAGGAAATTGATAAAATAGAGGATTCTTGAGAACATTCTGGAAACATCACAGGGGATTGAGACAACTGATCAACATCATCTTCAGCACACGGTTGAACTATGGCGTCGACAGATGAAGAATCAACTGTCGCTATAGGCGCTTCATCAGACTCTATAATTACTTCTGGCGGATAGCTTTCAGGGGATTTGACATCCGTAGGAGGGATGTGAATAGAGTGTACAAGAATATCAGCAGAGGATTTTTTATTGGCTGACAACGCAAAAACCCCCAGAAGATTTTCTTCTGAAAAAGCCGCTAAAAGTGAGTCAGAGGGAGTACAAAGATCTATAGCTCCAGCATTTGCATTAATTTTTTCGTCACTTGTAAGACCTTCAGGTACACCCTTGTTACTATTTTCACAATCAGATCCCTTTTCATTAATTCTTTCGTCACTTGCTAAAGCTTCAGATACACCCTTGTTACTATTTTCGCATCAGTACCCTCTACACATATGGCCGGGGTAGAAGTAGGTATACACACATCTACCACAGCAACATTTTCGCTTAGCTTTTCACTGCAGGCAGGGACTCCAAATGCACTTTTATGATTATTTTTGCGGTTGTTATCTTGCTCGCATACGTTAGAATTGGCTTGGCCAGCAGAGCTATCCGCACAAAATTTCCTGATGTCGCAAGTGTGGGATAAAGAGCGACCCCGCACAATTATGCGGGGGTAAGAGCCATTCACAATACGCTTTGGGGTAGTTTGAAAATCATAAGGTTTGTCCACAAGGGACTCAAAATTAGGCATGTTAGACTTTAGCGTGTACACTTTAGCCATTGACTTAGTCTAAGTGAGGGTCGAACAGTTAATACTTCAAACAAACACCACAGTATAAGCCCCGCATACACGGCTCTGTTCAAAGGTGACTTGCTGATTCTATAAGCAAAATCAAAGCCAGGGGCAAAAAAGGGACAAGTTCCTAAAATACAACAGGACAGGCTACGACGCTCACCGCACACCGCGCACCGCCCACAGACAAAAGCTAACAGTACTTCCTTGTACTTCACGAGTGCGCGCGCCGGTGCGCAGGGCACTCGGTATTTGTAGGCACAAGGGGGCGGAGTTAAAGGAGGGTCTTGAGAGTTTAGGCAAATCCCACGGGAGTTTGAAGTCCAGGTCAGGCAACTTCCGTGTTGCAGCAAAAAACTTCCTCCCGTCGAAATTGCTTCGGATTTTCAATTGTAGAAACTTGCCACGAAGCACACAGCAGACAGGGAATGATGTGTAAACAGCTAACAGTACTTCCTCGTACTTCACGAGTGGATGAAGGGATTTTCAGCTCCTCACACTCACCCTCCCAGACTCTCACACAAGCTGTCCTCAGGGTTTCTCAGATCCTCCCTGGTGTTATCAGATGGTGTGCGTCTCATCTACTCACTTCAAGAGACAGACAATTTCTTGTTTGTCACTCACCTCCTCAAATCTCTGTTCAGGAGACTTGTGTCGATTACCCATTCCCCCAATCACAGAATGTGTCAGAAAGCAAAAAGGTAAATCATTTTCTGACTTAGTCTCAGACATTCACTAGTTGTCCATATCCTTCTTCCCACAAAAACACACTGAACACACACAATGTTATTAACCCATCTCTAAATATCCTAAGCCTGAATCCAGTAATCGCCTCATGCCTCCTTGGAAGCTGCCCAAGACTGAATAGGAGCTCATCCAACCACATGTCCTCCTTTAAGCCATATGGGCGAATGCAGGACAAACTTTTCAAAATGTTATATCATAGATAAACCATCCATAGTTCAGCTGATTTGACTTACTGCATGAAAGCTTGGACATGACTACTACCTGCAGCACTCTTTAGGCCCTCTGCCCTCCAGGTTTCACATCTCCCCCCTCCCTCTCCCTATTACAGCTCTCACAGCTTTCCTCCCTTTGCTGCATTTATTTATTTATGTATTTTATTTATTTCCATATATAAAGCGCACATCAACCCAGAGGCATCATGGTACTGTTACAGAATATTCATTTGGGTATAATTTCATACAGGTTAGTATAAGTGAAATAAGAAAGTTAACAGTAATGAGTGCAGTCAGCGAGTTCCATGGTTACATTGGAGCAACAATAAGGTAACGGTCTCAGTTGAATAACTTGTTTTTTAGAGCTTTTCTGAATGTCAATAGAGAGCTTTCCTTTCTGAGTCTAGGTGTTAGGGCGTTCCAAGATTTAGGGGCTAGCACTTGAAAGCTGGTACCACCGGCTTTGGCTTTTGTTGAAGGCTGGGACTGTGAGTTGGTGTGTGTATTGGTCTCTCTTTGGTCTGTGCGAGGTCCTCTGATGAATTTGTTGCACTAGATACGTAGGGGAATATTGAGACAGGCACCTGTGTGTGATGGTTGTGTGTATCTTCTCTAATTCCCCAATCTCCACCTAGTTCGTGTGGAGTCCTATCACCTGTTCACACTGGTCCCATGTGGTAGCTTATATTTTACCATCTTACTTATCCATTGTTCTCTCTTACATGCCACTGGTCACTTGGTTCAACATGAGGGTGTTTTACAATCTCAGGTTATGACTTTGGATTTCAATTCCACTTCCTAGAAGTCTTTAGTCAGGGATAACATGCCTCTGTTCTCTAGGAATGACAGGCTTTGTTTCACCCCCCCAAACCCCAAGTCTGTATAAAACAGATTAGTTGTGTTTTAATGTGTTGTTGTTCATTGGAGAGATACACTTATCCACATTCGTTCCCTCCTATTTTAGTTTCACAAGGGTGTTCTGTCAGGCTGACCAATGGCAAGGGCCAGAAGCAGCAGTGGATGACTTGCTGTTTGGCCAGGAAAGAAGAGTATATGCATAAATCATATGCACCACAAAGGGAATCATAGCCCTTTGGTATTATCTAGAAAATGGCGGACAAAGAAAATGACACATTGCCTGCTATCTCCTTCTTTACTACACTTTGCTTCCAGTAAGACCACCTCTGTGTGCCTGCCTTTGTCTATTTAAAAAGGTATGTTCCCTTCTTCTTTGTTGTGCTCCTAACATGATACTACATACTATCCAGAACCTCAACCTAACCAGCTTCTTCCTGCTCTTCACCTGGGAACTCTTTGTACTCTCTGGTATGGTGCCCTCACTACTTCTCTTTCCTCTGACCCCACACTGGTCATTTTATACACAATGACTCCCTGGTCACTCAATATATACCTACTTCAACGACATCAAACTGACTTTTCTTCCTCAAGAATCTTATACTTGTTCCCTATACCCTGTTCCAGCTCACACTGGGATGCTGGAATGCCATATTTCACTGTACCAAAAGCATTTTTCTTGCAGACCTCGTACGCTCCCTGCCCTTACCATGATAGTTCTCACAGAAACATAGATTCACTTTCTTGACTCTGCCATTCTTGCTATCTTACCATTTCTCACTGCAATCCCCTATCTAATAAAGGCAGTGGTGCTGACCTCATGACCAACAAAGTCCACCATTACCCCCCATCTGACTTTCAACCATGTTCTTTCAAAACCAAGGCCGTCATACTCTTGCACCAACCCTGTTAATATTATCCCCTGGCACCCTCAACAACTTCTCCATGACCTTCACCTCCTCCTCAAATTTCTTATAAAGTCCCAGTGACGTCCAACTTGGCTTATTAGGGACTTCAACTTCCTCATCACTTTTCTCTTCATTTCACTGTACCCTCAATTTCTCCACTAACTCCCCTACCCTCATTGAGCACTCTTATTCATCTCAGTCCTTCACCCCCTCTCAGCCTTGCCCTCAATCGTTGCTAGCCATTCAAAAGCTGAGGACAAACATATGTCTAAATAAGTGCTGATAGTCCAAAACCTGCTCTCTAATTCCCATTGACTACGGCACAGAATCTCTCCTTGCACTCACTGCTTTCTCTGAAATGATCCAAGTTCAACTATTCCACTCAATCTATGTCTTCTCTCCAATCTAATCCTTGCAATCGATCGAAGGCCATTGAGCTGTGGTTTGCCAGTGGCAGCTCATCCATAATGGACAACAGGGTGCACACCTGCCATCCATTATGGATGAATCAAAGGTAGCCCAGTGAAAACCTGATCATGAGCTAAAATGCAGTATGCAACTGAGAATCCATTCCTGAGCAGCTGGGTATTTGGGGAAAAGAGGATTCCCATGCAAGGAGAAATCCAGCTGTACATGTCCAATGAGTTGTGAAATGCTGGAATGTTGTGCTTCCAGAACCTTGCATGGCCCATCGGGTGTACTTCAGGATATAATACATGAAGGGCGCACTCCTCAGCATACTCATAGGTTAGGAGGGCCTAGGGTGGTGATCTCTGGGTGCTCTGACATACACTTTAGGAACCATGATTCAGGGAGTGGTTTTTGTGGGGTGGGCCCTCTGGAGAAGCAGTAGCATGAGCGGGATTCTGGTGCAGGCACTGAGAAGTTAAGGAAATAAAACAAAACCATGTGTGTGTGTGTGTGTGTGTGTGCGTGTGTGTGTGTGTGTGTGTGTGTATGTGTGTGTGTGTGTGTGTATATTTGTGTCTGTGTTTTTTTCTTTTTCCATCGCCTGCATTGCAGTGTCACCTGACATTACTTTAATCCCTCCTCCTCAAATTGTTGAGGTTTATTTTGTTTAATTGTTGGAATGATGCAAGCATGATCTTTTGAATAGCAATACGATGGTCAGTGAGGAACATTTTACAAAGATCCACGTTTATATGGTTCATAAAACATAATGTTGAAGGACTTGAATATTTTGTGATGTGTCAATCAAGTATTAGGGAATGTTTCCATTGTGATGATACAGTGTTTTTGATTGGATGAGTGTGTGGATTGTTCTGGGAGTTGTAGAGGTGCAGAAGTAAGGCTCGGACACAAAGGTGATATCGTTTTGGTTATGAACTTGTATCAACCAAAAAGGGTTGAGAAAATTACATCTCTGCCCCTAAAGCTTAAAGGGGCTTCCCTGCCTGAAGGAAAACTAGTGAAAGTGTCAGGATGGCAAATACAATGTTTGTCACTATTGTGTCCCAAAGACCTACTTCTGATCCTAACATTGATAACCTAAACTAAATGTGCATGGGTGTTCTCTTCCAAAGTAAAATGATAATGACAGTTCTTGCCAACAGACAACTTCCCAGTGTCTCTTGTGGTCAAAACAACAAAAGAAATGTTCCACAATGTTTAGCTCCAAGGATTAGGGGTTTGCTCCTTTCCCCAAGATTCCTTCTTGTTCTATTTTTCCATTCTTTATCTCTTTGGGTCCCAGACCTCGTATCTTATTGGATGCAATTCACTGTAATCATATAATTTCCCATGGATGCGAGTCGCAGACTTGCAATTCTGTATTACACCAACTTGGGTTACTCTTCTGCCAAGCATAAGCTTTCTTTTGGTCTGTCTCTTTTGCTTTCAGGGTCCAAACACTGTTATTCTCAAATTCTCATGTGGGCTTGGGTCCCAGACCCGCAATGTATGGTCACAATAGCTTGGTTTACTCTCCTGCCAAGCGTATGCCTTCTTGTAGACAGTCTCTGTTTCTCTCAGGGACCCAGACCATCTTATTTTATTTTTTGGCTCTCATATGGGTGCAGGTCCTAGATTCACAGTTGCTCTGTTGAAATAGCTTGGTATACTCTCTTGCCAAGCATATGCTCCATTCTGTACTGTATCTGCTTCTCTTAGGGTCCGAGACCCTCTTGTTCTCTTGCTTTCATATGGTTGCAGGTTGTAGACTCCCAATGCTATGTTGCAATATCTTGGTTCACTCTTATGCCAAGCAGATGTTCCCTTCTGTACTGTCTCTGCTTCTTTCAGGGTCCAAGACCCTCTTGTTCTATCACTCTTTTACAAGTGTGACTCCCAGACCCTCTTATCTCATGATCTCGTGCCTAATCCCATAAGTGCCTCCCTCTCCCATGTGATCATCCGCCGGTGCACCACCCCCATTGGGACTATTGTACTGTGGATGCATCATCCTGGCCCCATGGGAAAGGTCTCCCATAGAGGAGAAGGGATGACATCCTCAGATTTGTCACAGAATACACGTAAGTGAAAGTAAATGTGATGTGATGAGACCTTTCTGGATTTGCAGTAATGATGCCTAGTAACAAATGTGCTTTTGATTGGTTCCTTATTTCTTTAAATCATTTTACAAAGGTATCGTCCTTTGGTGTGGGGTCTTAAAAACACATGATTCCCCTTTTGCAAAATTAAAGGTATGAGCTTATTTATGATGAATTCTTTGAAAATTGTTTTTCAGAAGGTAAGTAGTGTGTTTTTGCATTAGCAATGTCTGCTCTTTCATTGATCAGCTTTTGACAACATTATTGCAGTTGGGGCCTTTCAAGTGATATTCAAATGCTATGGAAAACATAAATGTTGAACTGGTGAGGAGTGTCATATGGGTAGTCAGTTATCTGTAATGTCTAAATGCATAGAGGTTGATTTTTTAGATTGAATGAATAATGCTTAGAGGCGTTTATTCTGGGTAATAATGTGTGTATATTTAATCCATGTCAATTTAGCATTGGATTTGCCGATGTGTTTTGAATACGTGTCATCATTTTAGGATATTTAAAGGTAGAAATGGAACCACATTTTTTAGCCTGTGATTATTCATTATGCATTATGTTTTATTCTGTGTCACTTGCTTCTTGGTTCTATGAGGACTTTTTTCATTGTTTAATGTACTTTTGAGGTTGGAACCATACTCACATTTGCATACTGTTCTAATTTTTTCAGTACCTATTGAAGTGATTTTAATTATATATTCAAAAACATTTCGGAGGGTTTTTTTGGGGGGTTTCTTTTCAGGCAAATATCTGTGAGTTTGGTTTGGAGGTGGGAGGCATTCTTTCTTAAAAGTTGAATATTTTTGAATAGTTTTGACAGCATTAGCATGTATATTTTGTCATATGTGATAAGTGCCAAGTTGTTTTTTCTAGAGAGAGAAAAAGATGTCTTGTTCGGTCGTTGTGTATTTTAGGTTCATGCCGACTTCTTTACATAAAAAGCAGATTCTTTTATTGAAAGAATTCATGCTTCATCATCATGAATCAAATGATAATCTTGCTGTACCAGTATGACTTTCTGGCCAGGTGTGGCTTAATCTAACAAACATGGACAAATAGATAAAGATGACAGTGTCCTCTTGTTATTGATTCAATCATTCACACGAAATGATTTTAATTCTTCATATGTCAATACAGTACAAACCTAATATCTAAAAAAGACGTTCATAATTCTTAACCCATAATTCACACTCTTGCTCACTCATTCATACACCTTGATTCTCAATTGTTTTCAAAAGAAACAGTATCTTGGTTTCACCATGTCATAAAACACAATGGCCCTCATTACGACCCTGGCGGATTTTTTCCGCCATCGACGGACTTTTCCGCCATGGCTTAAAGTCCGTTTACGCCATGGCGGATGGCGGACTTACCGCCCCATTCCGAGGTTGGCGGGGCGGTAAGTCCCCATTGACCCATTTACCCTTCCCCATTCCCATTTCGGCCCCATAGGGCTCAATGGGAGTGGGGAAGGCGTTAATTACGCCACCGTACATTGTGTGATCTTGAACAAAGACTTTGGTCTATTGACTTTGGCCCGTGCCCCTTGAATTTGATTTCCTCACTGTAGTTCCTTTTTCTAGATTGTCCTGCTTACTTACTTGTTGGTGCTGCTCAATTCTTGTCTAACTTTGTCTTTCCCTCCCTTTTAAATAGCTGGTGTGCCATTTTGCTCACACTTCATTTTGAGCCTGACTTGTCCAGAATCTATTGGGTGTGGTGTAGTGTATTAAGAGTGTGATTGTCCAACTGCTTTACTTCAGTGAAATGTTTTACAACTGATGTGTAAAAAAATGTATATTCTTTTACTCAGAAACCTTTAGTCAGTGTTTGTTTGAATCATAATAATTGCTGTCCTTTGTGTACCTATTGATACTGCTCACTTGCTCTTGAGATAAGTCTGGCTGCTCAGCCGTTGCTACCACTTTACTGTGTAGTACAGGCTTGTACCAAAGGTGAATTTGTACTGTCGCTTGTACTCCTAATTGTGTGTGGTGTTTCCAAAGGGTACTGCATATAATTCCGCCTAACATAAATCAATGGGGATTGCCACCCATAATAGGGCATCTCAAATGTGGGAACTGTGTGGTATACCCAATGACAGAAACAAAGTATGTGTTCAATCATGGGCATGTAAAATGGGATTTAAATAGCCATTCAAATTGCCTAACAAAAAATGTAATATATATCATCACCTGTCCATGCAATTTGCTATATGTTGATAAAACCACAAGGCAAATAAGACACAGAATATGCAAGCACAGATCGTGCATTTGGAACAAAGTGGCAGACGAGCCTCTTGTCGACCATTTTACAAAAAAAGACCATAAAGACACAGAATTGAAATGGTTTGTTTTATAAGCCATCAAGCCTAAATGCCGGGTAGGCGATATGGCAACTGTACTCCATCAGTTGGAGCAACGCTGGATTTATTCCTTAGCTACTGTGTGGCATGGTCTAAATATTGCAGTGGAGTGGAATGCTTTAATCACTAGGTGAGCGTTTGTCTATGGTGATTTGAATGCAGTGTACCACTATTAAAGAATTACTTGGCACTTATTTCACATCGGTATGCCCCATAGGTGCTTTTAAAACACTAAAAAACACTAAGGAATGAAGCAGGATCGAGGAAAAGTGCCCCTGACTGAGCAATAAGCTGCCTGCCTGTCCATATATGATTCTCTAAGGTGCAGGTTCACATGGACCACGCAGAAACTACATTACCCAGGACTCATCATATCTACCTGAGGCATGCTACATTAGATTTTGGGAGTAAATAATATATATAGGACATGAGGATGGCCCATACACGTATTTCATTTTGTTAACATTAAGAATTACTATTTGGTGCACTGCCATTAGTCGTTTTTAGGACATCGGGAGATGACCAGTCAGTCCTCTCTAGGACTATGATTCCTCTAATACAACAGATGCTTTGATGAGGAACGTTTTCTTTTCTGCCCTCATAGATGTGCGGGAGTCCATACCTTTGTGAACGTGCCCTAGAGAACTGAGAATCTATTCGATCTAGCCAAATGTAAGCAATTGCACCACACTTATATTAATGAAACTGTGGTCTGCACAAGGAGATCCGACTTATGCTTACCACATCTGGGATTGCATTGACATCATTTAACGTAGGCACATTGCATGTACACGCCGGGCATTTGAAAAATGAAAAAAACGCGGGAGACAAGAGGTAACTTTACTTGCGTTTAGTGTTTGGCACTCTGCTCAGAAATAATGAAGCAAAAATGTCAGCAAGAATAATATATTGACTGGCAGTGCTTCTTTCATTTCGAGTAGCCTTCCACTGTTTGTAGCTGCGAGTGAACGGAGGTTTGACTTAATTGTGAATATAAGCCATACCCCATTGTCTCCCATTGAACGGTGAAAATATAAGGAGCACACATTCCTTTACCTGTCCGACACAAAGAACGAGGGATGTAGTCGTAGGGGAAGCACAGTCCTATGTCTAATTATGCACCACAGTGAAATAAGAACTAGAAAAAAAAGTTTTTTGCATGTCTTTTGTTTCAGCAACTGCAACGTGTATGCAGACATAAAGGGTGGACTAGCGGGTGGTTGATGCCATGCCTGAAAGGTCTAGCGAGAGGTCTAGTGAGAGAGTAACAGTGCGCGATGGAACGAAAAATTGTTCACTAAATTTCCAAATAAATTTGAGGGGTTAGAGACTTGATAGAGAAGGGTATTTCAGTGAAATAGGGAAAAAAGACTAAGTGACTCAATCAGTCTATGGCTGTCTGGAAGTAATAGACCTGAAATGCAGAAAAACTTGCAGAAAACATACGCATGAGGACAAATGGCCCTGCGTTAGTACATTAATTATATTGTGGATATATTATCACACAAGCAGGTAAAGAAGTTCCAAATAGTAATGTCAGACTTGTCCATATTATCCGGCAAAGCTGTAGCTGTGCGTGTTTCACTAGTGTAGCATGCCCTCAATTTGAAATGGAACTACATTGTATATGATGTAAACTATAAGACACACAATTGTCTGTACATGTGGGCAGATATCCAAAGGATATACATGTATAGGGTCAAAGGTTTTGACCCATGTTGAATCAATAGACTGGGTAGATGTGGGGATGTGCTGTCGCCGCCCATTATTCTATCGAAGAACAAACTAAATCAATAAACTGGGTAAATGTGGGGATGAGCTGTCACCGCCCACATTCACGCCAGAATCCAGGAGAACTGCGCAGTTTGTGCACACCAAAATGGTCACCTAATCTGCCACCCACTAGTGCAAAGAAAGGTGGTTCTGTTCAAAATCCGTTTTTTTATGTCAAAAAGTTGCTAAAATCATGGGCACAAGACCACTCTAAAGATACAACCTTCTTGTGGGGGATCCACATAACCACTCTAATGTAAGGATGCCCATCAAAACAATAGCAAAAATCTCCTGTCAATTTCAAGACAACTCCTAAAAAAATGGATGCAGTACCGGCAAGTTCCACAAACCGGCGCTAGCGGTCTAAACTCTGGCAGGGAAACTGTATTTAGGAGTTGCAAGAGGATCCCGAGCTAACTGGGACTTCAAAGGTTTGTTCCCAGGAGGCAGGCTGATTCAATTAAAACACATCAAAGGGCCTCTGCCCATGGAAAGCATTCACACCAGCCCTTACCAGCAACAGCCCCGGAGATCACATGGACCTGCTAACCAAATGCAGGGTGGCCCCCTGGTTTGCTGACCCCAGCCCACACATAGGGCCTCATTACGACCCAGGCGGTAAGTTACCGCCTGGGCCGTCACTTTACCACCATGGCGTAAACTACGTTTACGCCATGGTGGTTGGCGGACTTACCGCCCCATTCCGACCTTGGCGGGGCGGTAAGTCCCCAATCCCCATTTACCCTTCCCCATTCCCATTTTTGCCCCATAGGGCATAATGGGAGTGGGGAAGGCGTTAATTACGCCACCGTAAATTACGGTGGCGTAATTAACTCCATGGTCCCTTAGCGCCATGGATTTTAACACCCGCTAAAAGCGGGTGTTAAAAGCTCCATGGCGCTAAGGGACCTCGTAATTGGCGGTAAGGGGTCGGCGCAGCTAACGCTGGCGTAAACCCCTTACCGCCAGGGTCGTAATGAGGCCCATAGACTCTTTCCTTTGAATAGGATATGCTAATTTTGAGTGTGGACTGTAAATAGAGCTGCCTGGGAGGGGAGAAAAGTGATCCCTGACCCACCCAAGCTTCTGAGGGGTGGGCTCAGACACTTTTGTGGAATCATATTGCAGCAAATATATGTTTAAGTTAAATGCTTCTAAAATATTGTATTAAGCTTACAAAAATGTTCAATTTGGAGAACCTCAATCTAAGAAATGTACCCACAATTCAAGACTTGATTCAACTTTGTACCATGTTCTGAGGCAAAACCCCGCTATTTATTGATATTGCAGACACCGGGTTTATGCTAGAAACCTAGTAAATAGCTGGAATGTGTGTAGAAGGAGGGTGTACATTTGTGTAATTTTTGATGAAAAACCAATGTTGCAAAACCCACTAAAAACGAAATTAAGTTGCCATTTGTTAATGCAAGCCCCCAGGAAGATCAGAGTCGGACAAGCATGGACCATAAGGAATCTGTAATATGTACATGTAATTTCAGAAAATTTGGGAAATATGTATTTGGATCAGAAATAGATTTGTGTGCACATTGACAAGGGGAGTGTCTTTCGGCAAGCCATAAAGATGACACACACCCAGCCCTCCAATCAAGGGAGAGGGGAGAACTGGGCCAATGACAAGTTGAGAGGGGCAGGCTCAGTTATGCTACGCACACACCCACTTTCTAAACACATAAAAGGAGACAGTGCAGGACGGGTGGGGAGATTCAATTCCATTTCCTTGCGGAGCACGCTGACCGACGACTTCACATCCAGAGATCCAGCACTTAGACTTTCAAGCAAGACAGAGACCAGAACTTAGAACTCTGGTTTCAGTACTTAAAGCAAAGGCCTAAACCACAAGCTGAGTTCTCTTCAGCAGGCCTTAAAACCAACCAAACTACTCAACAGCCGGGCAAACTGTTTGAATTCTTTGCCAAGAACTTTTTCCAGAACCAGAGATCCCGACCGCTGTGCAGTGCCTCTAGCAGACCCAGACCAGATCGCTGTGAAGTGCTGTGCGCAGAACGAGTCCAAGTGGCGAGAAGACCGCCGCCAATACTGACCCGATCCATGACGAAGTCGCCTTCCTGTCCAAAATATAGTGTGAGTACCCAGCTAGGACTGTGCCAGAACTAATCTCTTAGTTTAAAATAATATAATCCAAACTATTGTAGCCTATTTGAACTGCCTCCCAGAATTGTGTCATTCTGTCATCTTTAAAACTGAAAACTATCATCTGTTATTCTGAGCTTGACTTTTTCTTTTGAGAATCTACCTTCACGAAATCATCCGTATCTCTTGAACCGTTTGTGATAGAAGCGAAATTTAACTTTCATCTTAAAGCTGAGATTCTAGGCTTTCCAACAAACTGACTCCCTACTCCTTATACTTTTTCCCCAATTGCGATTTACGCACTCGCAAAAATTACTGCGATTTGCATTTTGGCCTGATTTCTTCACCTGTAAAAAGATAGCCGCTTTTGCTTGAACTGCTAAAATTTGTTTGCAACCTAATAGCCATCCCTGAATCATTGTTAGGGCTGACCTGAACTGATTTAAAATGTCTACCACTCACCCTGAACCTCCTACAGGGAATTAAAATCAATTTTAGCATCATTTCACTTCATTGCCACCACATTCAAAGCATTTTGGGCCTGTGTTTTAAAATCATACCTGTTTTTCTCTAAGCTTGCTAGGGGGGAACTGCATTTCGTATTGCATGTTTGTTGGGATTCTTGAAGACTGTGTGCTCTCCTTCCATTTCTTACATTGCATAGGGGGCGGGGGCGGGGGGGTGAATTGCCAGAGAAAAAGTGATTATATTATCTTTTGCTAAAATCATATCAAGTTATTTCTGTACTGCATTTCATTCCTCATTGCTTTTCCCTTGAAACCATAAAAGTATTTTCGCTGCCTTTTCCATCCTATACCAACTCCTCATTGATTGTAAAGAAGTGTGCTAGTGTCATATTACCCATTGTTGATCAACATTATATTCATAAGTGTGATATCAATTATTAATTTATTATAAAAGTATGATATATATATATATATATATATATACTGTTTAATTTGTCAAATAAAACCTTTTAATTTGCGAAACAAACCTACTTCTTGGCTCAGTGGGGTCAGGGGGATTCTAAGAGAGGGGTGTGATATAAGGGTTGTCATCCAGAGTACATGAACTGGACATAAAAATATATCAATAAGGGTTTCCATCAGCATCCCAGACTAGGCATTGACTTAGCTGTAGTGTTGAATTGAATCTGCTTACAGTAGTAACCAGATAATTAGAAGACATCATGGCCTATCATATCACTGTAAACATGGCAAAAGGAGTTCGAATCTCAAAGCAACACCACTAGGGGTCATGATATAGGGTAGAGCAAAGTGAGAAAGCATTGGGAGAAAACATTCATAGTGGTTTCATTCATAAAGTTGCCAGGATCTGCCAGCTGGTTGGCTCATTCAGGCCTCCACAATTTTTCTCTTCTGAAGAGTAAGTTATGGATATTTCCTCCTCGTTTTGGAATGTTGATTCTCTCAATAATTGTCCATTTAAAGTCAGTGGTGCCATGATGGTGTTCTACAAAATGGGTAACCATTGGGGCAGTTCGTTTTTTGGTGTGAATGAACAACCGATGTTCAGCCAATCTGGTTTTGATGGGTGGGGTAGTCATTCCCACGTATCGCATTCCACAAGGGCAGGTGATCAAGTAAATGACATTCTTACTATTTCAATTCGTGAAAGATTTTTACGCAGTAACGGAGCATATTCTAACAGCGGCAACTTTTTGAACGATCGTTTAACAAACTTGCAACTTATGGTCCTCTTTTTGAAGTCTCTTTCAATTTAAATATGCCGTGGGTCTCTTCGTACTGAATTGACCCAACTATCTGAGCACTTTCTTTTTACTTAATGATGTAATTACATACATACTCTTCGCCCCCCTGAAATGAGATGACGTAATTACTTTTCTCATTTTAGATTCCCTAGGATGCAAATCACTTCATGCTATCCCATGAAGCCATCATTTAACCCTTCCTGACCGCACATATTGATGTTTCTGGCGATCCTCACAATTGGGTAGGATATAGTTACAGTAGACTATGCGACAGTACCTCCCCAGTCTATATTTTTGTGAAACAAAATATTTATCTATAACACTGCAATTTGTATCTACTCTGTTCCCTCCCCCCTCCATCTACAGGTGGGATCTCCTGTCTTAATCCACTTTATACCAGCAACCTCTTGTGACACATCATATTTTGAGTGCCTGCCCAGCCTGATGAAAGTGGCTTTAACTTAATAGTGGCACTGAAACCGGTAGGCTTTTTTGGCTTTTTTCTTTACCAAACAATCCAGACAAGTAAAAATGTATTTAAAACTCAGTGGACGTTTTTTGGTCTAGGATTCTCCGAAACAACATGAGAATCACTCAAATCTTGAACTGGACTCTGAAAAGATAACGAAAAAGACCAGTTCATAGAAGACACAGGAGAGCTGAACTAAAAGACTTTGGTATCATCCGACACAGTGTCTCAAGATATGCAAACATAGTATTCAGACTTACCTCAAAGAAACAACGCCTGTCGTTGTTTAGAGATACAACGAAATATATATACATGTATCTTCTTTTTTAATATCCTATGGATAGAAAAATAAAATAAAACATGTCTTTTCATCTATGAAGCAGTTTTAAAGAAACCCTAAGAACCTCACACTAAACCTCAGCAAGAGGGCGAACCTAGAACAAAAAACAAAAAAACGTTTATAAAAATACCCCCGACATAATAGACCAGCCTGAGTTTTCTGATGTGTGAACATAAAGGGTAAACTCAGGTGTGAGACCCTCCCATGGTCCTGTTGGTGCTAAGAGACAAAATATATATAAACAAGATACCTTGAAATTTAAATGACAGCAAGTTTAATTCCACAAAACATTCAAGTGTAAGAACTACATAGAACACCTTCACATGTATATGACAGCCATAGTAACTTGACAATGTCCCCTTTACTTTAACATACACAGTTAAATGCAGTTACTATTAGGACTTACTTGGTTATATTTGTATGAAATAATGTTTGCCAAAGCGAATAGTTTTGCCATTTACAATTATTTATTACCTAGCAAATGACCCAAGCTTCAATGACTGTGTTCAATCACTTGTATAAAAAGGTAGGAAAGAACATGCATTGGAAAACAAACAGTTTTGCTTTTTGTAGTTGTTAATTAACAATTAAATTGGAATAACTTCAATTACTAAAACCAATAACTTGTGGAAATATGCACAAAATAACAAACATTGACAAAGCCAAAAGTGTTGGCTTTTGTAGTTGTTAACCGACAACACATGGTGGGAACATCAATTAATAAGACCAATCACGCTTGTAAACACGGTTGTACTTTCAATTTCTATGACCAATCACATGTGCAAAAATGTAGGAAATAACACACATTTGCAATGCCAACTGATTTGACTGTTATACTTGTCCATTGGAAAATGGCCATAGCTTAAATTACTACAATCAATCACTTGCGTGAAAATGTATGCCAAAACAAGCGTTTGCAAGACTTTTACCATTTGTAGTTAATTATCCACAAAAATTCTTGTATCTTCAATAACTATGAACAAACACTTGTTTAAAATTGTGTGAAATAACAAACATTAAAAAAGCATATAGTTTTTATATGTATAGCAGTTTCACGATACATAATCATATATTACATTATTATGACCAATCACTTTGTAAACATTGACATTTTGACAAGTATTGCCAAAACCGATAGTTTTGGTGTTTGCAATCAGACATTGACAACGGTTCTAACTTGCATTACTGTGAACAATCACAAAATAGGATGTAATGCAATCCTACAGGGATATAGCTACACACAGACATATCCACATCTACACATCCTTCATTTTGTTGTTTACATTTTTCAGTGAATCAAGTGTGTCTCCATTCAGCATTGTTCCAGACCTTTCCTGCATGCCTTATGCCCCTCCATCCACCCCTCCAGAATCAATGACTGTTAGCACCTGTGGCCGTGCCCTCCCAAGGTGGCTGGACGGGTGGGAATGGACAAGGTGTAACACACCATGTACACTTCAAAGGTATCTTCCGCATTGTTCACATGCCCTACTCAGACCCAGTGTCTCCAGGCTTCCTCCTCTGAATCAGACCGTGCTCCTGCAATCCACATAAGTGTGTCTCCATTCAGCAGTGTTCTGGCCCTTTCCTGCATGCCTCTTGGCCGTCCACCCCCCCTACCCTGTCAATGGCAGTTCACACCCGTGTCCGTGCCCTCCCAAGGGGTTCTCAGGGTGGGAACGGCCGAGGTGCAAAACACCATGTACACTTCAAAGGTATCTTACGCGCAGGGGGCAATGTACACATGTCCTCCCCAGACCGTGTGTCTCCAGGCAGGCTCCCCTGAAGAAGGCCGCGCCCCTGCTATCCACATCAGACCACACCATATACACGTCACTCATTCACATACACACCCACTTTTCTAATTCTTTATAAACCCCTTGATATTTATCATAAGAGCATCTGTGAGCACTGCAAGTCAACTCGTGAACGTGATACCTGAGAACACCTGTGACCACTGAAAGTCAGCTCATTATTGTGCTACCTGTGAACATCGTCCCTGTTCTCCTGCTACTAACTACCCTGCTTGCGGAATCTAACTGTTTGTTGGCCATGGTAAGGGCAGGTCACCTAATCATATCTTATTGAACTAAATTTCTATCTATTTTGAACAAATGTACCCAGTAGTGTAATGTTCATTCACCTCTTTTCCATTACCATTGACTTGAGTTTAATTTGTTCTGTTATCGATATATATCAATTGTCATCCGTGTCAATTGGGATAGAATTGCATCCTTCGCGGACCGTGTCTATAAGCATGTTTCCTTTTGATGCATGATAGTACATTCAAGGGACCAGTAACATGTTATGATTTGCATCACATCAATCGATTGTGTATGAATGTTATCCTAGAATACAGTCGGCTACGCTACACAGGTTTTGCTTTTGTGACCAAAACATACATTACATAGAAAAATGTGCGATATAATTCCATCTTTCTCACGCTGTCTTGCAAAATAATTTTTTAACGATGTGGACCATTTTTTTTTACAGAATTTCTAACCATGCCTGCTTTATGGTTTATGGTTGCCATTCTAAGACCCATAACAAACCAAAAGGTGCAATAATGCATAGATTCCTGAGGAATATCGATCTAATAAGAGAATGGGTCAGATATTGCAGATTTGAGCCGGAAGAGCTTAAAAGTAGAGCCCAGGATGTCTTGGGGGACTTGAGGGGTGATTGATTCCACACCTGCAGCCTTCACTTTACCACGCTTATGTACGACCAATCACAGTACACAAAGAAGCATTGACTCAGAATGTCTCGTAAATTAATTCCAAATGCAATTCCAACTCTATTCATGCACACGCTGCCTCAGGTGAGTCATGGTTCATGATTTAGCTACAGGCCTTGGGGAAGTGAACAGGTAACTACATGGACGGATTGATTTTATTGCTTTATAACTAAACCCCATTTTGCTATACATCTGTCCCTGGTTTTAGGAGCATCATAGAAAACTATTAATGGACACAGAAAACTATGCTATAGTGCCCTTGGAAATACGCATAATCTTTTTGTTATCACTTTCTTTACATGTCAGTTTTTTTAAGTTAGCAGTTCTAATTCAAATCTAATTTTCCCTTTACAACTCCATGACAATGCACTGAAATCGAAGGAGCAAGATTCTGCATCCATGTCTTTCCCGGAGTAAAAATCAACTTTGAGCGTGTATCAGTTAGTTTTATTTTGCTATTCAGTTTCTGGAAATGTATTTTACATGGAATTAGAGATAATATGATAACGTTTATGTATCCTGTTATATGTTTACATGTTTCATTTATGAGTTTTTATTGATATGTACTACTGTCTGCATCCCATTGTGTGTGTTCAATTTCACTTGTTCCATCCATACTAAAACAAGTACTGTGATACATGGGCCCTCATTACGACCCTGGCGGAAATCGCGGTGCTAAATGCACCGCGAAGCACGGCGGAAAGCTGCCGATAGCGCCATGGAGGATGGCGGATTTTCCGCCATATTCCGACCTTGGCGGGGCGGTAAATCCCCATCCCCCATTTTACCCTTCCCCATTCCCATTTTTGCCCCATAGGGTATAATGGGAGTGGGGAAGGCGTTAATTACGCCACCTCAAAATACGGTGGCGTAATTAACGACAAGGTCCCGTAGCGCCATGGATTTCTCCGCCCGGAAAAACCAGGCGGAAAACGCTCCATGGCGCTACGGAATCTCGTAGTAGGGCGGACGGGTCCGCCGCGAATAACGCTGGCGTAAACCCACTCCGCCAGGGTCGTAATGAGGGCCATGGTGATGCTGGTACTACGACTATAATTACATCATCCTTTGAAGCTGATCCAGAGTCTGAGGTACTCATACTGACAGTTCCCTTGAATGAAATAAAGTATATCCTACATCTGATACTATTAGACAATGACATTACTATAAACAAGCATCTTTTGCAAAATGCTTGAGTGCAACATTACAATCAGTGGGTTTTGCAGGGTGATCTCTGATCGAGTACACTAGCCATCAATCAGGTGAAATTCAAAAGGTATATTTTGACTAAATGACGTACACAGTGTACAAGGGTATTTATGTAAGCCATATGTGCTAGGAAATAATGTTATTTCAAACATGATTGACTTTTTTTAATGAATGTTCTATTCTAGGGATGTATACAAGATCGGGAAATAGAAGAGGAGGCACGCAGATCTGAGGTGGTGGACCAACTTGCTGGTGCAGTCGTAACAGTGAAGAACACGGTTTCACAGAAAATCAAGAAATGAAGGGTAACTAACAAACAATTTTGATTACAAAATGTGTTTTGGACTGGGGTCTTCATAACATGTTTTTTTTTTTAAATCCAAAGTGCTATATACTCTCTGTTGGATTTACATTGAACATGTTTTTATAACCCATCTCCTAGAGGCCCAGAAGTAAACAAACTATGCAGACACAAACAGCTACTGAAACCAGAGATGTTGCTTGCCAAACTGATTTCACAATTGAGCAACTATTATTTGAGGTGCAGCATGTTCAAATCAATGAGCAAACTCGAGATGTTTATGCCCAATGGCCAGAAAATGAATTGAAAGTAACCGGCGAAGCCATCAAAGTGTTGTTGGACCATTGCTACAATGCGAGAACTCCAAAAGATGCAGATGAAACTGAATATAATAAAGATGCTTTTGAATTACTCGCAGACCAAGTGACACAATCGACCCCCGCAAAAAAAGGGCCACCCAACAGACAATCGACATTGATGTTTTCTCTGATTCCTGTTCAAATAAAACAAGCTGAAATAACAGAGACTGAAGCCTCAACACAATTGACAGAGGAACTAGCCAAAGACCTTGACTACAGTTTGTCCTGTTCGGCTTATATGTCCACCACAGTTGGGTCACAAACCACATTCATGCAGGACGATAGTTTAATAAAGGAACCCAAATACATTGTATTCAACAGCTGCCTGGTGGAGATTATACTGATGCTGAAACGTGTCCATTCAGTGAGGGGGGAAGTATGCGGGAAGCCATTGCTGAATGCGACTTGTGTATTTCATGGTCCGCTCAACCGATGCTGGGGAAAGTGCCAGCTGGAAATCTCATGTGCGCAGCAGTTTACTTTTCAGTGGCTCTACGTTTAGTAAGTTGTACAGTTTCTGTCAATTTGTGGGACTCCAGTTCCTTTCTAAAATGCAGTACTACAAATATCAACGTGAATATTTATTCCCTGCTATTAGTGAAGCTTGGAAAATTGAACAAATCTCAATTGAAAGGACATTCACTGATAAACGGTTCAGGCTAGCTGGCGATGGACACTGTGAGAGCCCCCGATTTTCAGCAAAGTACGGCACATACCACTTTCAGGACATGGAAACTAAAGAAAATTGTGAGTTTGGTGGTCGTGCTGTTGTCCGAATGTAAATCCTCAATGGCAATGGAGAGACATGGTTTTATCAAATCCCTGAAATATCTCAAATCGAGGGGAATGCAAATAGAGCTCATAGCCACCGACAGACATGTTTCAATAGCCAAGACCATGAGAGAGCAGTTTCCAAATACTCGCCATCAATTTGATGTAAGGCACATTGCCAAAACAATCAATAAAAACATCTCAGCTGCTGGAGAAAAAAAAAGGTTCTGATGGAGAAAAAAAAAGGTTCTGAAAATATTTTACGGTGGTCCCAGTCTTTCAGCAACCATCTTTGGTGGTGCTTCAAAACTTGTGGTGGATCTGTGGAAATTCTACTAGAAAAATGGTGGTCACTAATGCACCACTGTTCCAACGTTCACTCTTGGACAAAAAAACAACATTTCCACCAATGTGCACATGAACCTTTGTCGGAGAAGCAGGAACGCAAGAAGAAGTGGTTGATTTCATCTTCACCTCCACACAAAGCTCTTGAGAAGATTGTGTTTGATGAAACTCTTTCAAGAGATCTGAAGGGACTCAGATAATTATGTCACACAGGAGATTTGGAGGTGTTCCACAATATGTGCCTAAAGTACAGGCCCAAGAGATTGCATTTCGGCATAGACGGGTTGCAATATAGGACATTAGTAGTGGTATTAGTGCATAACGAGAACATGGGGCGTGGACAATCGAGGACTGCAGGAAACTTTGGGATGCTTCGTTACACTATGGCCATCATGAAAAGAAGCAAACAATGGGTGGTCAAGCCAATATACCAGGAAATGGAATTCGATTTTGTGAAAGATCTCATTTGACTGTGTTGGACATACATACTCATGGAATCGCCCATGATTTTGTTCCGAGGACACATACATTGCCACAAAACATTGCAAATGTACCCTGTCCACAGAAAGCAGACCTCGTGGAACAGTTCAATTCTTGGTTCAAATGATTAGCAGCTATTTATTTGTTCAACAATGTTTATATAAAGTGTCCACATAAAGCGTCCAATTTGTCTTTTGAAATGTATCCTCTTTGTCAATTTTTTGTTGTTGCAAGAAGTGCCTTTTGGAGAATGCCAAAATACAGTGTAACACTGTGCTTTCTCACTTCCCGCTTTCGTCGAGCCCTTGTGGGTCCTTCACTGATCGTGGGAGGTTCAGATGGATAACAGCATGACAGCAACGTTGGGGTGCTGCAGTTGCCTTACCAAACGCTTGTCCAAATAGCTGAATAACTATGCATCCCACAAAATGAATGAGACCTAGGCTAGAAAGATACTTGGCATGCAAGAATTACTGACTGTAAGCAAAACAGCGCATCAAAGGGGGTTGATGTACCAGAAGTGTGACCCTTCCTTGCTGACAACCCCAGAGTGCCCTCTAATAAAACAAGACCCCAGTCACAGTATATTCCGTCCTAAACTAACATGTGTTACTCCACCCCCTTCTCTCTCTTATGTGCCAGAACTGAGAGCTATCAATCCCGACCCCCGCAGGTTTCCTTAGGGGCAAGACTCCCACACCCTTCACCTCTCTAGAGACCCAAAGTGGGATAGTACAATCACAGGTGTGCAATTTATAGGCACCTAATATATACTTAAAAGTTATAGTGATGATCATTATTTAATTCATGTCTAGGATAAGTGTGTAGATCAGTGTGGGGAGTTAGCGCATTCACTATCGGATGCCTTATCACAGGGGCTGATCATTTATTTGAAGCCCTCAGAGTCTTGCGATTTCAAAAGCAGTGGGGTAGGTGTCAGGAGGAGGTTGCAGCAGGGCTTGCTCTGACATTCTCGTACAAGCACATTTAGTCAGGGCTCGAGACTCACTCCTTGTGAAAAATGGTTATGCGATTTGCTGTGTGAACAGGAGACGGGCTGAGCTGACAGGTGTTGTGGGCTGGTTGTGGCAGTCACGGTGAGAGTGCAAAGTTTGCCAGAGGAACTTTATAAATAAGGCATTTGGAAGTAAACTAACTGTCACCGTTTTCATTAAAAAAAGTAAATTTCTAGAAATTTTGCGCGCCATTGGTGGATGGCAGCAAACAATTCATTTGTTTTTCAAAAATATTTCTAATGCCACTATGGTCTGAATGGCTTTTCGCTTCCATTCAGAGTTAAGGTCAGCGCCTTTGAATTTTGCTTGTGAGCTGAGCAAACCCACACATTGTACACAGTATAAGGTTCAATTGTTTTTCGACCTTGAAGAAAGGCAGGATTCCAAGAGGAATGAATGAAGGGAGGGTAATACCGTCAAATATCATAAGGTTCACCATTCCAAAGCTGGACAAAGAAACATGTAATTTAATTTTATGAATATATCTTGATCTGAACAGAGTCTCTGGGTTAGACTGAGAGAATGGAAATGCCGAATATTATGTAAGTTTTACTGTAGACGATGTTATAGACAAACGAGTCAAGGTTTCATTGGCCAACCGCTATTGCTGGAATACATTGTAATGGGTTGTTTGTGGCATATTGCAATGACACGCAAAAACTAACTGTGTGTACATGTCTTTGTCCCGGGCACATGGGCAGTCCAGCATCAAAATGCATGTAGTCCTTATCTTGGTTCCCCCATGTTCCACAAACGCCAAATTTCAGGCTAATATTTAGTTAAAATGCTGTCTATGTGTGCTTCGAATTGTAGCGTCAGATTCCACATTCCATTGCGAGCTAAACATAATCTATAGCACTAACCTCTCAAGCAAATTGTAGACTACCTTCCACAATGTTTTCTCTGTGTTCCCATTGTTTCACCTGTGTGTTCATCATTAGTTTTCACACAGTGCAGAATTAATCGGTAAAATTATAAATTATAATAAAGAACGGCTACTGAGACACATTTCTGTTATGTTTTCCAAACAGCTACATCCTGCCTTTCTGCGATTGTCAGTGATTCCAGATACCAATTGATGGCTTCTTTAAAAGGCAGCTCATGATACACTTAAATGTCTGGATCACCAAGACAGTGTTTTGGTACGATCGCCACGGGCCGATATGCCCTTACGTGGTACCAAGTGATAAGGAGAAATTTTACATCGTTTACGGTGGCCTAGCGCCAAACTGATGCCGAAGACTTGCGATTCACGGTGTGTCCAATGTGCTTCTTATTCCCAAACACTGTGTGACTCACAATAATCATTTGTGGATCGAGAACAAAGAATTGTCTTGAATATGGCAATCGCTGGATGTTCTCGGAGCATTTGAAATAAAAGTACATTACAAATTGTAGAGTTTTGCTATTTCCTTTAAAAGTATAGTTGTATATTCAAAATTGGGACGCGCTGTGTTATGAGATGATGTGTGTTGATGTTCCGGGTTCTGCGTCAACTTACGTTAACACTTAGGTGATGACTGGGCGTGTTTGGCTACGCTGCCCAGTAATGTAATTGAGATAAGCAGAGAATATAACTAGGTTTGGTGATGTCAGCCTCAGGGGCAGGGTTTATGATTTAATGCCGCCAGGGCAGTTCACCTTGGGGCAATGCAGCAAAGGATAAGATTAGCACAAGATGGCCGCGCCCTGCTGCCTGATTTTGCATGTGTAAAAATGAGGAAAACTACGGTAAGGTGCACAGGAAATGTTTGTACGATCGATCAATGTATGCTTAAAAACACATGCCCGAACCCTCAGAACAATAATATTTTTGAGCGCACTATTCCTTTAATTGTGATTATCCAAATGCAAAATGTTTTCAAAAACTCTGCATCTCCAAATCCAAGCCATAATAATGTTGTCAATATATCACTGACATTCTTTTATTCGGCTCTTAAATGGGTCGAGATCAGAGAAAATGTAATCTTAATACCTTTCTATGTACAGTGTCACCAGACTCAGGGCAAATGAAGCACACATAGCAGTTCCAATGCTAAATACATTTTTTCATTGAGTTCAAAGCAGTTTCTTTCTAAGATAAGGTAAGTAAATCAATAATGCATTTTCTAGATGTTATTGAGGATGTTCACTGTAAATTAGAAATTCTCGAGTCACTTCAATTTCTTTATTTTGAGCTATACTGGTATATAACGAGGCAATGGCTTAAGTGTCAAAGAGTTCTTATATGAAATGGCATTACTTTAAAAATATTAATGAAAGAAGTGCTGTCTTTCAAATAAATTCTAGTCTTTACACACGTTGGTTTTAGAAAAAAAATAGATTAATTAACAAAGGGTTTCTAAAACTGACCCAAAACCTGCCACAATTTGCAGTCCTGGATGATCCGACATCGATGTATGCACTTTAGGAAGGCAGACTGTCATCCTGCAAACATGACAGAAGGAAAGGGAAAAATGAGGTGCAATGCTAGCATTCAGCGAGGGGCTTGAATTATTTATGTGCCTGAGCACGAAGAAAGCAAGAAACTTCAGAGCAGAGAGGTGTCTCAAGGAAACAAGTTGTGGGGTTAGTAGATAGAGCTAGTCAGCTGGAAGAATGACAGGCTGGCTGCGAGAAGGCTCTAGAGAAGATGCATGCATGGATGAGTAACACGACCCATTATCACAGCAAGAGCATTAAAGGAAGGTTCAGTGGATTATTTACAGTGCACTCTACCCAAAAAAACACCTCTAATCGACACACTTCATTTTGTTGTCATTATAGATGCCAGTGGCAGAAGGGCATAGAGACAGAGGTGCAGATTAACTTGGATTCTTAGTGGTGCATTCCACTTTGTGGTGTGCCTGCTCTGTCTTGTGCCACATTAACCCCTTAACTGCCAGGCTATTATGCAAGTCTATGCAAAAAGGACAAGCATACTCGTCCTTGGCGCTTGAGCGCTTGGCCGTTGTTCAGTATCAGCAACGATAGTTGTGGCATATACGAAGCAGAACAACCATTGCTATTCCTGTGGATTGCTCCCATGCATCTGTTATTCTTTACAAGGACAAATTAAGACATTGTTTAGTGTGTGTGTGTGTCTTGCGTGTGTGAAAGAGAGAGACAGAGAGAGAGAGATGTTGCGTGGACTGCTAATATGTAACCGTTGGAAGCTAGGAACACCAAAGGCAAACATGGTGTGTCCAGTACATTTACAGGCCGATTCATGGAATAAATGTGCGCCGAAAATCCCGGCGCAGAGGGGCCAATACGTGCGCTGCGCCGAAAATCAGCGCAAAGCGCAGGGAAACCAGCGCACGTCGATTCATGGAAGTCCGTGCGCAAGAAAAGCAGAGGACGTGCGCCGAAAAAGCGCGCGGCGCAGGCCGGCGCACAGGTCAACCAACGTCGTGCGCCACGGCCACTGCGCCATCACTCCGAGCGCAGCGCACAGCTCTAAAGTAGGCGGAACACAGGGCGGGACACTCGGAATGGGGAATAAAATGGGGCACAACACTCGGAATGGGGAAGAATGTGGGCGGCACGGGGAAAGTTCAGGAGGCAAGTGCGCGGAACGCCCACACGCTCGCATACAACACGTATTCATGGAATAGAATAGGGCAAAAAAGCGCACGCTCAAAGCAGCGCACAGGCACAAACAGGCACAAACACGACCGCCACAAGAAAGCAGGCGGTAGCGTGTCTGCGCCTGCAAGAAATGTGCGCTAAAAGGCGCGCCAACAAATAGCACCTATATACAGACATAACCAATGTACAATACTGTTGCCCTCCTGGACAAATGACGTACAAAGGGGTACCCACAAACACAGACACGCGCAGAGAGAAAAAATAAACGTGTGCGTGCATACCGGGGTGCGCGGTAAGTCCCACACGCGATATGGCAGGGAACGTGGATTCGAGGGGTGCGCGGGAAGTTGCACACGCGAAAAGGCCGGGTACGTGGATTTCAGGGGCGCGCGGGAAGTCCCACACGCGATATGGCAGGGAACGTGGAATCGAGGGGTGCGCGGGAAGTTGCACACGCGAAATGGCCGGGTACGTGGATTTCAGGGGCGCGCGGGAAGTCCCACACGCGATATGGCAGGGAACGTGGATTCGAGGGGTGCGCGGGAAGTTGCACACGCGAAATGGCCGGGTACGTGGATTTCAGGTGCGCGCGGGAAGTCCCACACGCGATATGGCAGGGAACGTGGAATCGAGGGGTGCGCGGGAAGTTGCACACGCGAAATGGCCGGGTACGTGGATTTCAGGGGCGCGCGGTAAGTCCCACACGCGATATGGCAGGGAACGTGGATTCGAGGGGTGCGCGGGAAGTTGCACACGCGAAATGGCCGGGTACGTGGATTTCAGGGGCGCGCGGGAAGTCCCACACGCGATATGGCAGGGAACGTGGATTCGAGGGGTGCGCGGGAAGTTGCACACGCGAAATGGCCGGGTACGTGGATTTCAGGGGCGCGCGGGAAGTCCCACACGCGATATGGCAGGGAACGTGGAATCGAGGGGTGCGCGGGAAGTTGCACACGCGAAATGGCCGGGTACGTGGATTTCAGGGGCGCGCGGTAAGTCCCACACGCGATATGGCAGGGAACGTGGATTCGAGGGGTGCGCGGGAAGTTGCACACGCGAAAAGGCCGGGTACGTGGAGTTCAGGGGCGCGCGGGAAGTCCCACACGCGATATGGCAGGGAACGTGGAATCGAGGGGTGCGCGGGAAGTTGCACACGCGAAATGGCCGGGTACGTGGATTTCAGGGGCGCGCGGGAAGTCCCACACGCGATATGGCAGGGAACGTGGATTCGAGGGGTGCGCGGGAAGTTGCACACGCGAAATGGCCGGGTACGTGGATTTCAGGGGCGCGCGGTAAGTCCCACACGCGATATGGCAGGGAACGTGGATTCGAGGGGTGCGCGGGAAGTTGCACACGCGAAAAGGCCGGGTACGTGGAGTTCAGGGGCGCGCGGGAAGTCCCACACGCGATATGGCAGGGAACGTGGAATCGAGGGGTGCGCGGGAAGTTGCACACGCGAAATGGCCGGGTACGTGGATTTCAGGGGCGCGCGGGAAGTCCCACACGCGATATGGCAGGGAACGTGGATTCGAGGGGTGCGCGGGAAGTTGCACACGCGAAATGGCCGGGTACGTGGAGTTCAGGGGCGCGCGGGAAGTCCCACACGCGATATGGCAGGGAACGTGGAATCGAGGGGTGCGCGGGAAGTTGCACACGCGATTTGGCTGTGTGCTCCCAGGCATTACCTGTACACCCTCCACGGCCCCTGCAGGCAGCACACACCACAGGGAACTACCCTGCACACCTGCTCATGTCTCCCACCACCCCCACCCCCAGCACTGTGGGCAACCTGCCAGCAGGCCCCCACCCATGGGCAACCCATGTCTCCCACCACCCCCACCCCCAGCACTGTGGCCAACCTGCCAGCAGGCCCCCACCCATGGGCAACCCATGTCTCCCACCACCCCCACCCCCAGCACTGTGGCCAACCTGCCAGCAGGCCCCCACCCATGGGCAACCCATGTCTCCCACCACCCCCACCCCCAGCACTGTGGCCAACCTGCCAGCAGGACCCCACCCATGGGCAACCCATGTCTCCCACCACCCCCACCCCCAGCACTGTGGCCAACCTGCCAGCAGGCCCCCACCCATGGGCAACCCATGTCTCCCACCACCCCCACCCCCAGCACTGTGGCCAACCTGCCAGCAGGCCCCCACCCATGGGCAACCCATGTCTCCCACCACCCCCACCCCCAGCACTGTGGCCAACCTGCCAGCAGGCCCCCACCCATGGGCAACCCATGTCTCCCACCACCCCCACCCCCAGCACTGTGGCCAACCTGCCAGCAGGCCCCCACCCATGGGCAACCCATGTCTCCCACCACCCCCACCCCCAGCACTGTGGCCAACCTGCCAGCAGGCCCCCACCCATGGGCAACCCATGTCTCCCACCACCCCCACCCCCAGCACTGTGGCCAACCTGCCAGCAGGCCCCCACCCATGGGCAACCCATGTCTCCCACCACCCCCACCCCCAGCACTGTGGCCAACCTGCCAGCAGGACCCCACCCATGGGCAACCCATGTCTCCCACCACCCCCACCCCCAGCACTGTGGCCAACCTGCCAGCAGGCCCCCACCCATGGGCAACCCATGTCTCCCACCACCCCCACCCCCAGCACTGTGGCCAACCTGCCAGCAGGCCCCCACCCATGGGCAACCCATGTCTCCCACCACCCCCACCCCCAGCACTGTGGCCAACCTGCCAGCAGGCCCCCACCCATGGGCAACCCATGTCTCCCACCACCCCCACCCCCAGCACTGTGGCCAACCTGCCAGCAGGCCCCCACCCATGGGCAAGCCATGTCTCCCACCACCCCCAACCCCCCATCCACCTGGGGCACCCTCCACCAGGCCCCCACCCATGTCCCCCTGGCCCCTGGTCCTGACGATACACAATAATGGCAGTAATGACCAGCATACCCAGCACAAACACCCAGGCAAGGATTGCATGCACCCACATAGTGAATGCAATCACATGACACAACCCCAAAGGCAACTAAGCAAAAGAACACATGTCCGCCACACACACATACACAATGGGTGCAAGTCAATGTCAAAACCCATATCATGGCATGTAAGAAATCAAAGAAAAAATGACACAAGTGTAAGATAATATAAAAATGTATTAAAAAATAAAAATAAAGAAAACTCTGACAACTATCTGGGAAAGCAAATAAAAGGTCCATGTCCGGGAACAAAAATGAGAAACCAAAAAACAAAGGATAGAAAAAAGAATCGATTTTGTCCAAAGTAAACACAAGTAGAATGAAATGAAACATAAACCATTACGACATGGTGTGACCAATATGAAAGTAAAAATAAATTATCTCACAAAAAAAATAACTATATTTACAGGATTGTTCAAGGGTCCATGAGCCCAACACCACTAATTAAACCTAATACTAACTATCTAAAAAAATATGTACAAAGAAGTGGCCATTGTCCAAGCGGTCCAAAAAAAAATTTCAAATAAAGGAAACCTAGCACTAACTAACTAAAAAACTATATACAGAGGCAGCGGGCTAGTCCTGCGGCTCACTTGGTGATGTTGGCCAGGGCATCCTCGAACTCCATGTCTATGTCCTGGAGGCGGGACTCAGTCCTGGCCCCGAGGTCTCGCAGGGACAACCCCATGTGCTCTCCAAATTCCCTGCGAGCCTCCTCGAGGCACGCAGCCCGCCTCAATGCCTGATGCATGGAGATCTCCGCCCTGGCCATGGCGAGCCGCTCCTCTTCCGCCCGCTGCCGCTCCGCATCTATCCGCTGGCCAAACTCCTCCCACACGGAACACACCGCCATGCCAGGGTTGCCCTGCCCTCCGGCCGATGCCTGCCCCTCCGATCTTGATGGCCCTGAGCCATGATGCCTCCCACGTCGAGCCCGCTGCTGCCTGCGACGCCACTGCCTCTGCCAGCACGACGGCATCCAGGCTGATGGTAACCACCGACGCCGTCGTGCACGTGCCCTGCCCGATGATGCCGGCACATCTTCCATCTGCTGGGGTCCACTTGCTGTGTCGTCCACCCCTGCTGGACCTCCGACTCCCAACTGCGGCAGGGATGGGATCCCCACCGAGCTGGCTGCATTGGTTGGGGCAGGTCCACAGGGGGCCATGGTGGCATCTGGGCCGGAAGACGGCAAGGAGAACGACTGGTGGATAGCCTGCACAGAGGAGGAGAGGGCCGTCAGATTGGCCAACACATGCAGGAACCCCCCGAACATGGCCGATCCCAATTGGGCCACGTCGGCACGGTGCACTTCGTGATGACGTGCGTGCTCCTCCCGGGAAGCACGCACGGCATCACGAATCACAGCCGTGCGCATCGCGACCCCAATCAGGACCTGCTCCACGCGGCCAGGGGTTCCCACGGCCGCAGGTGGAGGGGAGTCAGTTGACATGGACATCCCCTCTACCTGCGGACGGGCCTGGGACGGGGCATCCCTGCTGGTGCATGGTGGTGCACTCACAGGGTCAGGGACAGCGACATGCACAGGCCCCTCCACGGTGACCTGTGCTGCCTCCTGCCCCTGGCCCTGGACTGCACCACTTGCACCAGCAGGGATGCTCCCACCAGGGCCCATGTGTGCACCAGTGTCGGCCTCCTCCTCCTCTGTGCAAACCACCAACCTGGATGGCTCCTCACCGTCTCCCGCCGTAGCAGGCCCCTGTGGGGGCTCACCCACCCCTTCCGCTGCAGCCGTGGGGGCATCCCCGCCGCCTTGCTCCACAGCGCCGTCTCCGCCCTCTTCTTCACTAGCCGCTGTGTAGAGGGAGACAAAGAACACAAGCATCAGGCTACTGTACAATGGTCCCCTAGACAGGAAGCAATAGCAGATGAGCACCCCTGTCAAAGTACACTTCCATCATGTCCCTCCACAACACATGGGTCAGTGCAGGCGAAACACACACAGTAACAGGCATGGTGCATGCCATGCACATTTCCATGCATGTCCAAATGACTATTGAAACATTCAATGAAATGTAACTCACATGCATCATGGCTCATGCATATCACATGCACACACTACACCTCAGTCACATCCATCTGGCCACAATCACACCAAACACAGGCAAAACAAGGGTAAGGTGGGTGCGTCACTGAATCTGTGCATTGTCACACACATGAGTCATGCATCCATGGCATGCACAAGTCACAGACATGCAGGTCAGGCACACAGACATGGCTACCATATATGTACCTGGCATCAGCACCCATCCTCACCCCCATCCATGTCCAGGTACAGAGACTGCCATGCTCTCATGTCCCAAATCTGCATAGTGCTCCCCATGCCGCATTTCTACACATGCAACAACCATGTGGGTCACACATCACTGGTCGCACAGGCAGTACCATGATGTCCCAGCACACATACATGCATATATGGCACATGGCACACATACAGGCAAGTATCATAGAACCAGCACACCGCAACATGCCCTGTCTCACACAGTGATGCTTGGACACTTACCGCTCAACTCCAGACGGGTCTCCCTCTCAAGGATCTGGGCGTGGAGCGCTGGGCGTACGCGTTCCAGGACCCTCTTCTGGATGGTACTCATGTGGCCCCGGCCCCCCTCCACGAGGCGCCGGGCCTTTACAAGGGTCCTGGACCTCAAGTCCTCCCAGCGCTTCTTGATCTTCAAGACGTTGCGGGTTGCCACCCCCTCCGCGTTGATGGCAACCACACAGTCGGCCCAGATCCTCTCCCGTCCTTCCTTGCTGGCGCGGGACGATCCAAAGAGGGCATCATACTGCCCCAGGACATGCTCCACCAGGACACCAACTTCGGTGGCAGTGAAGCTGGTGCCCCTCTGCCCCTCTGGCCTGGGGTTGCCACTGGTGCCAGATGTAGAAGTGCCCGACATGGCAACCCCAGAGGCAGGTGTGGGTGGGCAACTGGGTCCTGGGGCTGGGCTGTGGAGCGATGTAATCCCAGTTGGGAGTCTTCAGTTCCAGCAGGGGTGGACACAGCAACTGGACCCCTGCAGATGGCTGATGTGCAGGCACCAAATGGCAGGGCACGGTGGCAGCAGGCAGGCAGGCAGGCAGGCAGCAGCAGATAGCACGTGGGAGGCTGCTCAGGGCACTTGGGGGGCAGTAACTCGGCCTTCGGGGCAGGAGCGTGGTGTTCCGTGTGTTTTCGGGTGGCCAGCTTGATACGGAGTGATTTGGCACGTGAAATTCCTGCACGTCAGCGTGAAATCCGAGGAAAGGCCCTTAGCGCGTAAGTGCGTCAGCACGCATACGCGATTCTATTGGACCAGAGTCCCTCATCGCGTGAGCGCGTCTGACGTGATCCGCACGGGCGTTCCCCACTCAGCACGTGAAGACGGAGCACACGTGGAAATCCTGCACGTCTGAGTGTAATCGCGTGTAATTGGCCAAAAGTGCGCGTTCACGCCATTGGCCTATGTACGTGTATTTCATCGCGTGTAATTGGCCAAAAGTGCGCGTACACGCCATTGGCCTATGTACGTGTATTTCACCGCGTGTAATTGGCCAAAAGTGCGCGTACACGCCATTGGCCTATGTACGTGTATTTCAGGGCCGCGCGGCCCCTTACACAGGCAAGTACGTCAGCGCACCTGTATGCCTGCAGCGTGGGAATATATACACGCGATTGGAGTGGGAACTCGATTCCAGGGGTGCGAGGCTCACACGCTGCCTACTACACGCGCAAGGCATTAATTAGCGCACTTTTCAATAAACAAGCCAGATGCCAGGATGAACATACCGTTCCTAGCAGCAGTGGCAGTGGGCTACCAAAGGAGGATGAGGAGGAGAGTCAGGGCCAGAATATTCACACCCAGAACCAGCCTATTCGGGATGCCTGATGACCAGGTGTATGGGAGGTACAGGTTTCCAGCACACATCATACTGGACCTGGTCAGTGAGTGGGAGGATGACCTCACATCACCCACCCTGTGCTCCCAAGCACTCAGCCCCCTGCAGAAGGTCCTGAATGTACTGCACTTCTTGGCCACTGGATCCTTTCAGCGGACAAGTGCCATAGTGGGTGGTGTGTCACAGGCCACGCAGTCACGCTGCCTACACCAGGTCTTGAACATCATCACTGCACGGCCCTCAGTCCGCAGGCACATATATCTCCCCAGGACTCATGCAGAAAGGCGGACGTGCATCCAGGAATTCTATGGTGTGGCTCAATTCCCCAAAGTGCTTGGTGCAATTGACTGCACACATGTGGCTCTACGTCCACCCAGGGCAACAGAGCACATCTATAGGAACCGCAAGCACTGGCATTCCATCAACGTCCAAGTTGTATGCAATGGCAAGGGAATCATCACATCAGTATATGCCAACTATCCAGGGTCCACCCACGACAGCTTCATCTACAGAATGTCTACCCTATGCCGGGACCTAGAGGCTGGCCAGCATGGAGATACATGGCTGCTTGGTGAGCATGAATGCCACTCCACATGCATGCATGTCAGATACTGGGTCATGACACAACACCACTAATGATACCCATCACCACCTCCGCAGGGGACAGTGCCTACCCTATCAGCCCCCACATGATGACCCCAATCCGGAACCCCACCACGCCACCCCAGGTAAGGTACAACACAGCCCACATTGCTACACGGGGCATAGTGGAGCGCACATTCGGAGTGCTGAAGTCACGCTTTCGCTCCCTTGACCGTTCTGGCGGGCAGCTGTTATATGCTCCCCGAATAGTGTGCAGGATCATAGTGGCAGCATGTGTCCTGCACAACGTTGCAACACGCCGGGGCCTGCCCGTGGACATGGTGGTGCCCCCACATCCACAACCACATGCACGCCCGCTGCGCATGGGAGGGGAAAGGGCACGGGGGGAGGCAGCCCGTACGCAACTGGTGGCCAACTTCTTCACCTAGGAATCACAGTGCTGGCTAGTGCACACTGCTCTGGCACATACCATCTGACAATCAATGATGACTCTACCTGACAATGTCTGAAAATTACTTGACAATGAACTGTCAGATACACATCAGCCTGAGATTGTTAACATGGAAGTGTCAATATGTGTGCACCCCTAGCTACACATACACCAGCTATGCATCACAATGCAAAGACACAACTCCATCAATCTAAAATGCATTGCCACAGGCGATTCACTACATGACAACATTGCCATGTCACCCACTCCCTTCACAGTCCCGCCACTGAGGACACCATGTCATGGTATGTGACAGCAAACAAACTGGCCATCACAACATGACACCAGTGTCACAAATAGCAGTGCCCAAAATGGAACATAGCCGCACTTGAGCAGCTAACCGCCCTGGGGCCACTACTACACACCTGTGTAAGAGTAATTTCTATCAAATTACACACCAACCCACCCTGAAGCCCACCCAAACAAGACACATTGCATGTAATCAATGGTAGTCTCATTACCTGAATCTGCTGGTATGTCCTCACCGTCCAGGTGTACAGTGATGGCGCCATGCAAAAGTGTCAGTGCACATCTACCGACATGTAGTGTGACTCCAGAGAGTATGCCCTTGTGAAGATCTGTGTGAAATACCTGCAAAACATGAGCAACATATGTAAGTAGAGGCACATATCATACCATCATGCATAGTTAGGTGCAACAACAATGAACACTATGAATGTCTACACAGTATTGACTATGGACTGGCCAACAGCTCATGGGAGTCCAATGTCACCGTGTAATTTGCTGTCACTTGGGCACACCCTTTGCAAGCCCATGGAAACGGAAGCAGGAGGGGTGTGGATGTCTGCTACCCAAGCATCGAAACCAAACTCAGGACAAGCCTGCATGTGCCCAGCCACAATACAGTGTATGCCCAGGTACCCACACAAGGCAACACTCTTGCAAAATAAAAATGAAAAAGAGAAAAAATGGCCATGAAAGGGCCGGCGGGGGGGGGGGGGGCCACCTATGAGGTCCGAGGACAGGATGCACGCCACAATCCACCTATGTGGATCATGGGAAAGGAAAACACCCCATAGGCTCGTGGCCCACACGGCTACTCTGTTGTGGGAGATGAGTCGCTATGGCTCTGCCCAGACCCTGCAGCTGACTCTGGAGGTGGGGGAGCTGCCTCAGAAGATGGTGTGACAATGGGAGGCAGCCCACGCAAAGCACGAGTTTGCTCCTCCATGGCTGCAAGCAGGCGGGTCTGGTAGTTCTGGTTCTGGGTTATAATCATGCGGAGGTCCCCATGCAGTAACTCCCGGGATGACCTGACCTCCGCACGAGTTGCCTGCATCTCGGCCGAGAGCGTCCGTGTCAGACGCTCCAGCTGCTCCTCTGTCCTTCTATGGGATGAAGCCTCAAGCTCTAACAGGGTCGACCTGAGGTGACGGAGTTCTTCCCTCAGGGCTTCCCTGTGGCGCTGGGACTCCATGGAAAGTGATTCCCCCAGAGTCGCCAGTGCCGCCCGCCTGTCCATGTTGGACGCCAACATATCCTCCCTGTGTGCCTGGCAGATGGACTCTGTAGCCTGCTCCAGTCGCTCCATCAGCCTTTCTGGGGGGACAATGGAAGTGGCCACCCTATCCATGGCCTGTGCAATCATCTCGGATGATGCTGCCTGTTGGGTGGCCATACCGTAGATGGATTGCTCCCATACGGTATTGCCAGGTGGCATACGGCCACCACGTTGACGGGCACCACACCTGCCTGGGGCAAGGCGGACTGCGCCTTGCTGTGCCGGCAAGGCCTCAGGCTGCAGGACTGCATTCCCTCTCTGATCTGCAGCCCCAGGAACAGGATCAGAGATTGGGTGGTGTGGCCCTGCATCCGTAACCACCGGAGGCTGATCTGCCGACACTGACATCCCCATTGAGGCCAATGGCCTGGCTGCAGGTGGGTCGGACAGAGGAGATTCTCTCCCAAGAACACTCACCTGCGACTGCACATAGGTGTCATCCTCCGAGTCTACACCTGAATACTGCTCGGGGGAGGAACCCCCAGAGACACCCCTCGACAGCACGGCCTGCAGCACTTGTGGGTTTTCACCCACAAACACACCACGTCCCTCACTTGTGGTAGGTCGGCCCGGGTTGCCCTCCTGGGACGGCTCCACCACCACATCCCCAGCATCAACAAGTGCTTCGTCCCCTGCAAAGACATGAAAGAGAAAAATGGAAACAGGCATTAGCACCATGGCATGCAACAAGGGCTGATGAACAACATAGGCAGTAGTCCTACGACACATGTCCTACATGACTGGGAGTCCTCCTATGCATTCACCATCACTGGGTCTGTAGGGGAGGCTCAGGGCATACTATGTACTGATTGGAGAGCAACGCCTGCTCACCTTGATGCCTAGCACTGCCATCACACATTGGGCGGTGATTGCCATGTCAAAGGCACATGCCATCACACACATGGCATGTGACATAGCCACCAAGTGAGGAGGGAGAGGAGGGCTACTTTTTTGGATTTCAACCACTCTGGTCCTGACATTGCATCGTCACATCAATTAGTATACATGTTGTACATGGATCTGCTAGTCCAAATTGGCAACGATGCACAGTGCCTTGTCTAGATCAACATAATGCAGTAAACATTGTGATTCCACCTCCCCAACACCTGTAACGGAATAATTTTGCATTCGTGAAGCACCGGTCAAGTAATGTTTGTAGGTGCAGCGGAGCACTGAGGGGTGGTGGGGCAGAAGGGGATGCCAGTCAACAATACTACTGGTGCTGGTGTCATTCATGTCACGCAAGTGCAGGGGTGGGTGGCACAATGAAGTGCAAGGGGGAGTGGCGGCTGGAAGTGCTGTACAAGGTAAGTAGGACTTGACGTCAAGGGCAGATGGTGTTAGGCGCAGACAAGTGCTGGGGGGGGTGGCCTATAGGGGTACAGAGACAATCATGCTGTGCTGTGGGCTCGGAGGGGACAGGGGAGGTACACACTGCCTCTGGCTCGGCAAGGTCCTTTCAGATTTCTATGTGTCCTGCAGAGTTGTCACATGCCGCAGATATGTGCCCTTGGATTGGGGATCTCATCTTGGTGAGAAGGGTGAGGCGCTATTGCCTTTGGAGCATGTGGCAGGCCAGTTTGCCAGAGGATGGCCATGATGCAGGACATTCCCTCTCTGCCACCCGGCACCTGTGGTTTGGGTTCCCAAGATCCGAGTCATGCCAGGACTCTGCATTGGCATGGGGCTTCAGACAGGTGGTCATGACCGTGGCTAAGACATCCAGTGTACCTGACATGGAGTGGAGCATGGAGTGGGCCCTGTCAGGATGGGAGTGAGCCTAAGGGGGAGCTGGATGGGGGGGACATTTTGGCAGCATGAGCCTCGACTGACACACACTTCATGGGTCGGAATACAAAGAAGGTGTGTGACAGTGGTGAGGGTGGCTTTGCCTGTGGGGTGTTGAGGGTGAGCTGGGAGGAGAGGAGAATGTGATCACTCCAGGAGAGAGGAGTGCAGAGATGGACGGAGAGGGGAAAGTCAGATGAGATCAGAGCATCAAGAGTGTGCCCTGCAGAATGAGTAGGGACAGACGGGAGTCTAGAGGGTGAGAGGGAGTTGCTGAGGTCACAGAAAGGTCAGGTGGGGGCGTCAACAGGCATGCAGGTGGATGCGTACCGCACCAAGGATGAGGAATTCTGTGTCTGGGGACATGAGTGAGGAGGAGAGGTGAGGACACTCAGAAAGGAAGTAGTACATTTGACCAGTTTTCCCAGACACAGTACGCACTGTTTGGAATGTCAAGGTGTGGTGGACAGTAACCTCACACAAGCCATTCCAGAGTGGAGTAGGTCTAAGTAGGTGTGACAGTGGCAGGAATACCCTCAGGGAAGCCAAGGGCACACCCCCCCTGCACAGTGGTGGCGGGCCAAGGAGAGGGTCAAGGATGCAGACAGAGCTGGCCGTCTGACATGTTTCCATGAGACCAAGGATGTCAAGGTGCATAACCTCATGTAAGTGACAGTTATCGGAGGAATGCCTGATGCAGCCGCAGTGAAAGGAGTGTAATTGTGGAGGAGGTTGACAGCCTTGTAGGACTTACGGGGAGTGCTAGAGATCAGAGGTGCCGCATGTGTAGGAGTTGGAGTGGGAGGCGGAGAAGGTTCATGGGAGGGTGCAGGGAGGCAGTGCAGGATTGATGAGGAGAGAGGAGGGGGGACAGCAGGAGAGGTAAGGAAGTTGATGAGATGTGGGTAGCATTTCTCAAGGAGATTGAGGTTGGCCTAAGGGCCTTGGACTGAGACGCTCCCATTACCATGCACATCATTAGTGGTATCTGAGGATTGGAAGGAGGCCAGGAGTACACCCCAACGGGTCCCACCTATGATGGTGGAAGAGGAGCAAGGAGAGAGGACAGGGACCATGTGAAGGGTCTATGGGACAGGCAAAGGCATGTATGAGCAGATGTCAGTGAGAGTTAGCTTAGAGTAGGCTCAGATGCACTGGTCAGCAATAGGGTGGGTCGCATTGGAGGGCAGGCTGCCCTCATTTGACTTTTGGCAAGCAGGTGTCGTGCGTAGGGCACGATGGTCTGAACTGTAGAAGTCATGGAAGATAGACCATGAAGAGCAGCATGGAGTGTGAGGGAATGGGGCTCGAAACCAGACGGTACCAAAGGACCCAGGAAGGAGGTGGATCTCAAGGCTACATCCACATTATGACTGCATGTTGGTAGGCATTTATATACAGAGGACGCATTAGCATGTGGTATCATTGCATGTCAGGCATGTGAAGATGAAACTTGAATGGCTGGGGGAAAGGAGAGGAATGGTATGTAAGACATCAGATGAATGGACAGGGGAGTATGAGCAACAATGTAGTGACAAAATTACTAATCAAGGGCAACTTCCATGGTGTTGGCCCATATGTGCACTGTTGCCAGTAGGGATAGTGCTGTGGCCAGATGGTGTTGCACTGAACATACTGGATGAGGCACATGGGTGCCACTATCAACTCTGCCACACACCCCCTTGACAGGCACCCAACATGAATGCTTCACACACACAACATGCACAGGGATGATACACACATGCATGTGCACTCACCGGATGATGCCTCGTAATCAGGGAGGTCTCCCACACCTTGGAGTTGTCCCTCGGTGACGTAGGATCCAGCTACGGACTCGTGCGGTGTGAGTTCTATTTCCTGTGCTGGGGACCCACCTCCAGTCACCAAGGTTGCGGCATGACTTGAGGCCAGCTTATCCTTTGCCCTGCGCTTAAGGTCATTCCAGCGCTTCTGGCAATCACTAGCTGTGCGCCTCACTACTCCAAGGGCACTTATTCTGTCAGCAATGGTCTGCCAGTGTGCCTGGCGTCTGGCATGTGTGGTCTTGGACCCTGCAACGATGACCATTTCCCTATCATGATCTGACACATACTGAACAAGTGCATTAAGTTCGGCGTCTGTGAAGCTTGGCTTCCTTGATGGGCCGGACTGTGCAGCCGTGTCTGGGGCATCAGCCTGTGCCGGACGTGCACTCTTCCTCTTGCGCTTGGAAGGGGGTGGGGATCCAGAGTGTCCTACGCCGCTGTGGACACTAGGGGCAGGAGCCGTGGTGGACTCTGTACTGGGTGTGTGTGATTGCCCACTCAGCATGGGAGTAGGTGCAGGCATTGGGGGTAGTGGGATGGGGTCAGGCCTCATCTGAGGTGCATGAACTAGGACCGACACAGTCTTGGCAGGGTGTATGAGAGGTGGGGTGGATTGAGCCACACCCTGGCTACGGGGGCCAGCAGATGACCTATCTGGCATAGATGCGCGTGCCCTGATGACACCAATGTGCACCGGTGCACGTACAGTGGACCTGCTGACCTGGATGTCAGCGATGGAATCACCCTCGGACAGGTCTGGTGCCACAATGGCCTGGTCCGACATGGGCTGATCAGGGTTGGTATCAACGGGGGGGGGGGGGGGGGGGGGGCATGGGTGTCCCTGACTGTTCCTCCAGACTGGGGGGAACAGGGGCGCCCTGCAAGTCACAACCACGTCCCCTGTTGGATCCTCCACGGCCACCACGTGTGGCTCGGCCACCTTTGCCACCCTTACGGCTTGCACGCCTCCCAACCATGGCACTGATGGTATTGTGCGTATGGGAGTGGGTGTGCACAATTGTCCTGGGCAATTGGGTGTCAAAGGGGTTGGGTACCAGATGGTATTCGTACCCTAGTGCAGTGGCAAGGCTATATGACACCCCTGGGGAAAGATGACGGGTCACGCAACGCACAGGCACCCCAGAAAAGTTAAGGAAAGTGCACAATACCCCTCCTAGACCACGTGTGCTGATGGAAAACCCTGCACTACGCTGTGGCATCCAGTAACACAATGAACGTATGCGTGTCACACGCGGCCTAGATTGACCTCTGAAGGGGTAGGCTACACACGGGGCAAGCACAGATGTTAGATACGTGCGTGACTCACCGTCTGCCAGGTAAAAGAGCGTGAAAAAATAGCACTTTTGGTTGGCAACACCCCCGCCAAAAGAAGAGGTGTACGCTGTCTGAGGAGACAGGACAACTGTAGAAGGGGACACTGTTTGAGGGAACAGGCCCAGGAAAAACAGTACAGGAGGAAAAAGAGAAAAGAGCTGTCAGAGGTAACAGGGAGTACGAACTGGAAACGCCGTGAAGTAAATCGCGTGTGAAACGACAAGAAGTACCGAATTCACCCACTCGCTCTCCACGAAAAGCACGTACAAGGAAATAGTGTTCAACACTACCTTTTATACAGGCCCACACGTACATCGTCACTTACGGCGTGTACGTGCTTGGCCCATTTTCACCAATCACACGCTTTGGCACTCCTGCGTGTAGGTATCTTTTCACCAATCACACGCTTTGTCACTCCTGCATGTGGATCCTTTTTCACCAATCACGCGCTTCGACACTCCAGCGTGTAGCTCACTTTTCACCAATCACACGCTTTGTCAATCCTGCATGTGGATCCTTTTTCACCAATCACGCGCTTCGACACTCCTGCGTGTCCCTCACTTTTCACCAATCACACGCTTTGACACTGCACGTGCAGGTAACTATTGACGCACATATGCTGGTGACGGGTTTTCGCGCGATGAGTGGGGGGTTTTCAGGTGCACATTCACTCCCTATCAGGCTGTCCACGCGTTCTAACACGAAAGACCACGCTCCTGGCCAGGAGGCAAAATTTAAGTCCCCAAGAACCCTGAGCACGCTCCCACCTGCCATCGGCTGCTGCCTGACTGCCTGCTGGCCACGTGCCCCACAGTGCTGGTGGGTGGGGGTGGTGGGGGCCTGGTGGAGGGTGCCCCTGGTGGATGGGGGTTGGGGGTGGTGGGAGACATGGATGGGGGCCTGATGGCAGGTGCCCCTGCACTGCTGGGGGGTGGGGGTGGTGGGAGACATGGGTGGGGGCCTGGTGGAGGGTGCCCCTGGTGGATGGGGGTGCAGGGGGACATGATCAGGTGTGCAGGGTAGTCCACTGTTTTGTGGGCTGCCTGCAGGGGCCGGGGAGGGTGTACAGGGTACACCTGTGGGGGCCCACCCAGCCTATTCGCATGTGATAATTCCCACGCACCCCTGTGATACACGTACCCTGGCCAATCGCGTGTTGGACTTCCCGCTACCCCTGTAATACACGCACCCTGCCTGTTCGCGTGTGATGATTCCCGCGGACCCCTGTAATACACGTTCCCTGGCCCATCGCGTGTTCTACTTCACGCGTCCTCCTGTAATACACGTTCCCTGGCCCATCGCGTGTTGAACTTCCCGCTACCCCTGTAATACACGCACCCTGGCTGTTCGCGTGTGATAATTCCCGCGTACCCCTGTGATGCACGTTCCCTGGCCTATCGCGTGTTCTACTTCACGCGTCCCCCTGTAATACACGTTCCCTGGCCCATCGCGTGTTGAACTTCCCGCTACCCCTGTAATACACGCACCCTGGCTGTTCGCGTGTGATGATTCCCGCGTACCCCTGTGATTCACGTTCCCTGCCTAGTCGCGTGTAGTACTTCCCGCGTACTCCTGATTTGGAGATTGCCCGCTTTGCTTTCCTTGTTTGCCTGCCCTGTGAAGTGGTCCGGGGTTAGCGCAGCCCTTAGCGATGATTTAGCGCTTTTGATGGCTTTTCCGTGCGCGAGGGCGTTCTTGGGGGCGTTACTGGCGCTGCTGCAGGCTCGCTGCGATTCTCTGCGCCACGGCTGTTTTGGGAGCTTGAAATCCATGAATACGCTGTGCGCGGAAATCTGTTTCAGCGCACGTGCCTGGCGCAGACTATCGCAGGCGCACGCTGTGCGCCAGCCGCGTGCGCTACTTGTGCGCTGGATTCTATGAATTAGCCTGTTCGTTTCTTGTTGAAAAAGTGAATCATTAGATGTTCTACTATCTTAGTACTTAATGTTAATACACTGAAGATATCATAATTTGCTTTGCAGTGAATGCATCACCTACCAGGCTGCAACAGACAGGGGTGGCGGGAGTTCACGGACGACAACGTGCAAAGGTTAGTACAAGTCCTCAGGTTGTGGATTTAGGAGTGATATTATGAAGTTGTGTAATGTGAGAAAGTGGATGAATGAATAAACACAATAAACATGAACTAACAACTGTGTTGTGTGGATCTGCTCACTAAACCACAATAAAACACTGCATTTTTCGCTACATATGCTTTTATCTTCTGACTAGTTGTCCGCAGAAGAGGCTTTCAGGACATTTAGACCCATGCCGCTATTTTTTTTAAAAATAGTTGTTAGCAAATATATAGTAGAGCTGCTTGTCTCCATCTGGAGCTCAACTCAAACGTGTCCAATGCCAGTAAGCACCGTTCTGGAAGTGGCTTTCTTAGTGGCTTAACCCAAGAACCCATCAACACTTGAAAGAGGGGCATAGCAGATAGTACATAAGCACGTTTACATTGCTGCAATGTCACCAATATATCTGTTTATTAAAAAAGCCAAAAGGCGCTAGTTTAATAGACAGGTGTGGGTGGCTACATGCTCATGTTATCATGGGTAACCTGACATATTCAAGGTGTGTTCACACATGGTAGATCAATTGTTGTTCCATCCATATCAAGTTCTATTGCCTTGCATTAAGATGTACCCATGCAGATCCTTCCTTCCTTCCTTCCTTCCTTCCTTCCTTCCTTCCTTCCTTCCTTCCTTCCTTCCTTCCTTCCTTCCTTCCTTCCTTCCTTCCTTCCTTCCTTCCTTCCTTCCTTCCTTCCTTCCTTCCTTCCTTCCTTCCTTCCTTCCTTCCTTCCTTCCTTCCTTCCTTCCTTCCTTCCTTCCTTCCTTCCTTCCTTCCTTCCTTCCTTCCTTCCTTCCTTCCTTCCTTCCTTCCTTCCTTCTCCTTCCTTCCTTCCTTCCTTCCTTCCTTCTTGGGTCGCCATCTTCAGATTGGTTGTCAGCATTTATTTTTTATTTTATTTTATTCCTTTATAAAACAATTAGAAGCCCGGGGGCATTGTGGCAGTGTTACAGTGATCACATACATATGTTACAGGTAGATGGCGTATACATTCAGTTACAGTTAACATTAGGCACATACAAGCTTGACTTATTTGAACAGCAACGTTTTGACGGCTTTGAGGAATGCCCAGTAGGATTGTCCTGCTCTAAGTGTGGGGGGTAGGACATTCAATTGCTTTACTGCAAAGTTTACCTTCTGGGAGAGATATGGAGCGGCTGCGTTGCCGTCTGGTGAGGCACTTGTGAGTGATGGTGAGTGTTTTAAATACAACCCCCTCCCTAATAGGCAGCAAGTGAGCTTACCTTCTTTCTTCCGCTCTTTTGGGGATACTAAGGGCTGCTCAGAGTGCATTATTATGAGTGACTTTTTATATAGATTATTTTACCAGGTGCCATTATTATCCTCAGACACAACATCATTGGATGTTGGTGGTGATGGAGGAGATCAGGAAAGTCATACACCCTGTATCTCTGCACTTTTTTCTCCAGGCACATAAATAGATTCCATTTGTAATTCCTCTGACCTTCTGCCACAGAAACAGTGGGACGAACGTCCTCTGGATGGTCCTTTCTCCTTCAGGATGTTTAAGTGATCTGGACATGTTGTCACTCAAAATAGCCACTAAAATATTGTGCAGTCACTTAGAGTCACTGACTATAGTCTCCTACTGCTTACCAAGAATTGTAAGACATTTCCTGTGCAACTTGTACTCCGCAAGACCACTAAAAGGCAACACCCTCAGTTACAGCTGCTGAATATACAACGCTCCATTGCCAACCCAGAAATATTTGTTTATTTCTCAGCATTTATCATTTTGTATGACCTCTAAAAAATAACAAATGGCATTACTGCCTCTGAATGCAGAATGCAATCTCCAGCCATATAGAAAATCGTAAATGTGTTCATTAGATCAAAGCAAGCACTTAGTATGTTTATGTGTCCACTAAACTGAGTTGCAGTTCCTTACATCCACTAAATATATTTTTTCCTGCCTTCTAAGAACTATAAATCCTTTCATTACAACTACTAGTTTTTGGTCTTGCCACACAATTGTTGCACATTCACTTAAAGCCACTGAATATAATCTCCTCCTTCCTATCTAGAAATATGATACATTTTCTCAAGAGTATTAGGAATTGACACTAAGAAGCAACATACTCTGCTACATACACTGAAAATAATCATATGCTGCCTACCAATGAATGTAAAACACCTTCTCTTCATTTAATATTTTGTATGTTCACTTAGATAGGTGCCACTCAGTTACAGACACTAAATATAATCTTGACCTACCTACCAAGAATTATACGATATTTGTTCTGCAACTAATATTTGGTATGCTCATACCACCACTCAAAACTAACACCCTTTTGCTTACTGAAGGCATGCCACTAAACACTCACACCAGAAAAAATGCAACCTGCTTGGGAAAAGGCCCAATATTCTCTTGCAAGTGGAACTAGTATTTATGTCTACGAAAATAGGTGCATCAGAAAAGAACTCTGCAGCCATGGAACGTTCTGCCAAAGAGTGTACAAGCAGAATCTTATTAGGAGACACAGCGTCATAGGTGACGTCCTCGTATACAGTGAAAACCTGTGCGGCTGATTGGTGCGACCCCATACATGGTCAGAATGCCCCATAGGGGATGGCAGGTCATTGGTCCCAGCCCAGTCCGTCCACCTTCCATTACGTGGGTTCTGCTTGACCCAAGTCTGAATATGCAATTAGCTACATTTGAAACAATGCTACTCTATCATTATACAGTGCAGCTGGCAGGCTCGAGGGCTGGCACAAGGGGAGTTTCGAGGTGAAATCAACCCACACATACTTCACTCATTTCTGATCATGTCATCAGCTCCCAAGGCTTCTACCCTGGCTTTTGAACTGTAATGTATAACTCCCTGTACCTAGCACTACAAACGATGTCATCATAAAATCAAGGTGGGACTACCATACTCTGAGATCTTTATGTTTGATTGATTTATGGTCTGTGGTCAACTGGCATCATGGAATTCGAGGTCTGGGGACTAGCGCAGTTGTAGGGGCAATTACTCATAGTTAGCTGGGTGGGAGTTTTAGGCCTGCTTCGGCCTGTTTGTGATAACACATACACCAAGGCGTTAAGTTCTGTCATGTGGCCTTGCAGGGCACATTCTTTTTAGAACAAACATACTAACAACAACTCCTTAAAACAAAGAATGGTTTCTGTGGCAGTTGGCAGCATGGGCCTCTCTCATCAGTGCTTGGGTCTATCCATGTTTCACCTTCAGGCACAGGCCCTGTGTCTAACACACTAACCACTGCATGGCCATGAAGGGCCTGTGTTTTGACTATGGCTACTAATATCTACAAAAACGGTGTTTGCTTATATGCGTGCACTATGTCTAAATGTCTAAATCGCATACAATATTATGTTTGTATCAGGACTTTTAGGATACCCCCCTGGCCCATTATAGTTCTTTCAGTGGGGCTCATCTCACTCTGAACCGCATAGAGGGATGGATGGGTTTGCTCCCACCCCAACACTGCCAATAATTCATAGACATTCTATCTGCAACTACTATTTGATATGGCCACTAAAAGACAACACGCTTAATCATGCATACTGAATTTCCAAGAAATATACAATTTCTTTCTCTGAAACTAGTATTTACTGTTGCCACTTATACACAAAACACTCAATTACATCCAATTAATTCACTCACTTTCTTTTGCAAGAAACAACTTTCCAAGCAGCAAGTATTTGATCTGGCCACAAAAAGATAGTGGCACTGATTCACAGCCACTGGCCACTGGATGTAATATAATGTCCCGGGAGGATAGCTCAGTGGCAGAAGAAAGACGGCACAAAGCCACACAGGTTCGATCCCCGGGTCAGCGCTTAGAAACCTCTGGCTATTTAAGCACGTTATAAATACGCAACTAAGACAAAAAAAAACAATTACGCATCCAAAAAACAAACAATTCCTGTAACAGCGCCTCGTTGCCTGTGGGCTGTGTGAGCGCTTTAGAAATGTAAAAATAAAATAAAAATAAAAAATAATCTCCTGCCTCCAAACAATTCTAACAATGTCACACATGTTTATGTCATGCAAGATGGTGAAGACGCTACAATAGATCCGTTTCTAGTGACAACAAGGTATATCCTATTTCATTGTCTGATTTCTCCTTCAGGAAATGTCTGTTTAAATTTGCTACTTGTCCCCCAACTAAATCCAACTTAAATTTTCTACCTGTCCCTCCACTAATTCCTATTTTCATTTTCTGCTTACCTATCAGCTAAATCCTATAAATGTTCTACCTCTCCATTAACTCTGTCCTACACATTTTTTACCCATTCCTCAACTGAAGCCCATTCATGCAGCTTCTCTAGCAAACTACTGCCTTTGCATCTGCCTAGGGAGACAAATCCTGATATTGAATCATACATGCCCTGGTTATATTATTTTAGTCTGAACTAGAATAAGCAGTTTGCATGAACCATTAATAATGTTGAGAATTACTTTATTTGTAATAACGTGCACTAGATGGGTGCCTCGTGTTTGTATGAACAGTGACACTGATACTTATTGATTATACGTACAGTTCATTTTTCATGCACAGCATTCTGAATTCAAATTATTTGGTCCTGATGAATGCATGGGCACAATTGGCCATATGCTGAATATTATAACATGCACATAAACCCATTTTATATTAGCCAATCTTCTATTAAGACTAGCATATGATCATTTTTCTTTAACCACTTTTTTTTCTGAGAAATAGCTGATGAATGTTCCTAAAGAGTACTTCAAGCTGTTTTGATTATTATATTATTAAAGCACTGTTTCATCATTTTCCTACAAAGGTCGAATTTATAATAATTGTTGTCAAATGTTTGAATGACCTTCAAAGCATCAATACATGGTGGTGTGCATTTGATTGTATTTTATGCAAACAGTCAACTCATAGTATTGTGCTTTTGCCATTTCACAACCTTAATTAATAATTTATTCTAACATGGATATTTGATTGGTTTTGTAACCCTACTTCTGTTTTTATTTACACAATGTTTTAGTAACAACTACTCATTAATTTACAACCTGATACTTTCATGTTCATTACAATTCATTCCATAATGTACGTTTTCACATTGTCTACCAAACCTCTCACAAGAAAATGTGCTCATTTGATGATTTAAATGAGTTAACTATGACTTGACTTAAAATAATTACCCTCTGAGAAGAGAACACCCACTAATTGTTATTTTGTAGTTGTTACTGGTTTCAAATGTAGGTTCAGGCTGTCTATATAGAGCGTGGAGCTTGCACTGTTGTTTTATGATAACACTGATTTAGACACAGGGGGCCTCATTACACGGACGGCGGTAAGGGTTTACCGGTACCGGTATTTTGCCGGTACCGGTAAATCCTTACCGCCTTACTATGAGGTCCCTTTGCGGGTTGGGGAATTTAACGCCTGCTTTTTGCAGGCGTTAAAAACCAACCCGCAAAGGGACCAGGGAGCTAATTACGGTACCGCAATTTGCGGTACCGTAATTAGCGCCTTCCCCATTCACATAGAGCCCTATGGGGCAAAAATGGGATTGGGGAAGGGCAATGGTGGAAGGGGGAATTACCGCCCCGGCAACCTTTAAATAGGGTGGCAATTCCCCTTTCCACCAAGGGCGTGCCGGTATTTTACCGGCATGAACCATGGCGCTAATAGCGCCATGGTTCACCGCCACCCGTGTAATGAGGCCCAGGGGATTACTTTACGATACAGAGTCTAGATATCGCCCCTGTGACGGCATTCTGAGGGCCTGATTCAAGAAGTAACTCAGATCTCAAAATAATGGAAAGAAGGCGGAACAAGAATGACAGTTATGAAAGGGATCTATGATGGGTTCGGTCCACGCTGTTGCTCTAAATTACTAAAACACGTTTAAACTGATTGTTTTAGTTTTGTTTGCCTCTTACTGTTAATTATCATAATAAATGGTAGGGAAGCATTCTCTGTGTTTGATCCTAGGACGTGAAATGATGTGGCGTTAAAAATGTATGCAAATCAAATCAGGCCAAGTCATTCTTATTGAATGTTTCTGAAACCATTTAAAAAAACCATTCAAACATCAACAATATAGAGATTCATGCCAGTAATGATAAAAAATCTATTTTGTTCAGTGTGCTCCTATAGACAATAATGGAATCTGCTTCCTATGAGGTAGAGTGCATGCTTGATAAACAGATGGACTTGGCCAGTCTACATTTTTACTTTCTTAATCTCAGATAGGCCAGCAAAATGAGATGATTAGACCCAGTGCGGTACTCACTAAATGACCGCTATGCTCCTTACTTACAATTTCCCCCCTCTCCCTCAACCGAACCATATATAAAAAGTAGGGACACCCAGTTAGAACTTCACAAAACATGTCCCTGTCATCTCATTTGGTATGTCTAATAAGCCTCTCTCGCCCCCCACACCTACATAACCTCCACAGTAAATTAAAACAACGTAAATAAATTCTTACATTATGGAGTTAACAAAAATCATTCTTCTATCTTCAGTTTGCCACTGTAAGCGAAATTCAATCAACACTACAGCTAAGTCAATGCCTAGTCTGGGATGCTGAGGAAAACCCTTATTGATGTATTTTTATATCCAGTTCAGTACTCTGGATGACAACCCTTGTATAACACCCCCCTCTTAGAATCCCTCTGACCCCACTGAGCCAAGAAGTAGGTTTGTTTTGCAAATTAAAAGGTTTATTTGAAAATGTAAACAATATATATATATATATATATCACACTTCTATAAATAAATTGATAATGGATATTACACTTGTGAATATGAGCAGTAGTCAGCAAGAGGTAATTTATGAATAGGAACAGAAGAATAAGGTGGGAAAGAATGCTTTATATGGTTCAAGGAAACGCAAGGTGGAATAAAATGCAGTACAGAAATAACTTGTTATGATTTTAGCAAAAGGTAATATGATCACTTTTTCTTTTGACAATTCACTCCCCCCCTATGCAATACAAGAAATGGAAGGAGAGCACACAGTCTTCAAGAATCCCAACAAATCACACTTTATAATGCAATACACAGTTCCAGTTCCCCCAGCAAGCTTAGAGAAAACAGGGATGAGTTTTAAACACAGGCGAATTACTTTAATGTGGTTTGCAAGGAAGTGAAAAGGTGCTAAAATTGCTTTTAATTCCCTCTAGAGGTTCAGGGTAGGTGATGGCTACTTTATATTAGTTCAGGCTCACTTTAACAATACTCTATGAATGATTAGCAGATTGCAAACGAATTTTAGCAAAGAGAAGCAAAAAGCTGCTGATTTCTACAGATGAAGAAATCGGGCCAAATCGCAAATCGCGGTAAATTTCGCGAGTGCGTGTCTAGCGATTACGGAAAAAGTAAAGGGAGTAGGAAGTCGGTTCTAGGTTCGTTGGAAAGCCTAGATTCTAAGCTTTCAGATGAAATGGTTCTGGAGATACGGATGATTTAAAAAAGGGAGATTTTCGGATTTAAAGTAAAACTCAAAATGACAGGTGACAGCTTGCAGCTGCAGTATTGACAGTGATTTCTAGGAGGCTGTTCTAATTAGGTTAAAATAGCTTGGATTAGATTATTTTAACTAAGAGATTGGGTTCTGCACAGTTCTGGCGGTACTCACAATATATTTTGGGCAGGAATGGGCCTCGCCACGGATCTGGTCAGGTTTTGGACTGGACTCCGGTTCTGGTCTCGGCACTTCACAGCGATCTGGGTCAGCTCTCTGGATACAGTGGCCTGTGGTTCTCTGGATCTCTGGTCTGCTTCCGGTCTGGATCAAGTGGCTTCTGGATGTAACACTGCTTTCTGGGTACTGGCAAAAGTTCTTGGCACAGAATTCAGACAGCTCGCCCGGCTGTGGAATAGTTTGCAGATGATTTTAAGGATGCTGAGGCCTGCTGAGAAGAGTTCTCAGTTTGTGGGTTTAGGCCCTTGCTTTAAGTTCTGAAGTAAATTTCTGGTCTCTGAAGATTGATGGATGTGAAGTCTGGAGTCTCCCGGCAGAGCGTCCCGCAGAAAATGGAATTGAATCCTCTACCTGTCCCAGCAGTCTCTTTTTATGTGTTTTGGAAAGTGGGTGTGTGCGTTGGTCATAACTAAACCTGCCCCTCTCACTTATCATTGGCCAATTCCTCCTCTCTCCCTTGATTGGAGGAAGGAAATGTGAGTCAGAGTGATGCTGTAGGTTTTATGGTCAGAGGAACCTCCCCTTGTCAGATTGCACACAAATTTCTGACCCAAATACATATTTATCTATGTACCATTTTTCTAATATTATAGGTCCAGTTAACATATTTTCTGTAGCACCAAACCATCCGATCCCTGTCTTTGTACGATGTCATGTCCACTGATGACAGAATTCTCCCCTTTTCATCCAGATAACGACCTCTAAACCTTTCCAGATTTTACACAAATGTGCACCAGGGATATGGGTTACAGATGATTAAGTGTCAGATTTTTAACATGCAGACATTTGGAGTGAGACCCTATTTTCCACTAGCAACCCCCCAGAATACACCACAGGGTCCTAACACCTCTTAAAACATGCACAGAAAAATCACAAGAATAATTATAATACTTATATAATTCGGACAAGTCGTCACTATGAGTTATCTATCTTTTTAAAATTATGCTCTGGTCAAAAAGGGGTGTGGCTTCCCACATCACATGGTGGAATAACTGGTTTATCCACTTCCCCCAGGCCAGCTTGTTCAAAGAGGCACAGCTGCCCCCCAGTTTCTCCCAAGAGGAAGCTATTTTACAACGCCCCCAATATAACATTTGCCTGAGTCAAGGAAGTTGCATTGTTCTGTCCCTTCCAGTTCCCAGGTGCTCCACCCCTAATCTAATCAGAGAGGTGTCAACTCCTTTTGGTGGGGAAGCAGGATGCAGCTAGGCCTGGGAAGAGTGGCTGAGCAGGTTTCTCCTGTCGGGGGTAGTTGTCAGGCAGAATTCAGTTTCATTAAGCCAGGTTTCAGCTAAATGTCAATTTTTGTTCCCAGTTTTCTACATTCAAATCAAACTGACAATTTTTACCTATACATTAAATAATTACTTCCTTCAAGTCATTTCAGAATATAGTTTTACATTGTATCCACCTCTTAGCAAGTCTTTCCTTGGCCTGGTTTTGTTTCATTTGTTCAGTTTTACACAAAAGTCTGGTGGTTTTAAAACGCCGGCTTTCTGATAGTGGTGAGTACCGGTATTGCAACCAGTTTTGGGAATAAGAAAATGAATTCCCCACAGTTCTGAGTTGCTTTTTTTGCAATCAGCATTGCCATTCCCAATGGTTTCAGGCTACTGTGTGTGTAGCCCAATGGTGGTTTTAGGCAGTGCCCTCCTGTGCTCACAACATAGGCAAAAATGGGTGGCAGCCTATTCTTCATGTTTTCCCTGTGCACTCTCTGGGGAGTTCTGGCCATCATGATGTTTTCCATGCCAGTACTGCACAGTTTTATGGTAGGGCTTGGATGCATGGGTAAAACATCACACACCACTGCTAATTTCAACTGCACCTGAAACTCTGATTATGACACTGATATTGTTTACTGAACCTCCGACACCCTGGGTCAGTAGGTAACTCTTACAGATTGTCAACACATTTTTCATCCATGAATGTAACATACAAGATATTTCAATGACAATATCCCCAACAACAAAGTTCTCTCAAAATGTATCAGAGAAAAGATGAGTCTAGTTCAGGCCGCCAAAGTCTTATTATGGATTATGTGAACCCTACTTTACCTCTAGGCTTATCAAATTTACTTATGATGAACCCTTAAACCGGAAAGATGAATTCCAAGCACATGTTTTACAGTTTTTCACAAAATCAGGTATACAAATAGCACCAAAGGTCAAAACCTTATGACATATGATATTATCGGAGAACTTTTGCATTAATTCACATCTGACACAAGGATCACTAGCATTCACCTGAAATTTCTGAAGCTCTGGGAGCAATTGAGTGAGTGATCGCTGTACAACGCTCCAGCTGCTTGGAACGGCAGGCTTGCAGCAGATAATAAAGATTATCTTCCAAGCATCCTGAATGGCTGTGCACCATGCCCAAGGAGCTAATGTTTATTAGCCAATTTAGCCAATTTAACAAATGCAGGGCATCACATGAACGTTGGAGCCCAATTTCAGTCAGGTCAGATAAATCTGGCATTAATAACTATACCTGAGAGGAATCCAATTTGGAGGGGAGCTGTTTGTTTTACCAGTAAAGACTGACCGACCTGACATATACTGTAGCAACAAATCAATGGAATACTCTCTCTGCTACCTTACGGGAGATCAGCAATCTATGTGATCAGAAATTACCTGAAAACCATTCTGTTCAAATGAGTCATAGCTTTGTTTGGCTCATTGTCCAATGCTGTGTGTTCTCTGCCGTGTATGTGTTTTTTTTTTTTTATCTGTCACATTTACCTGCCTATTCCAGAGCACTTTGTTGGGTGGTATTCCTTTCCCCGATTATAATACAATACAAATAGTGGTTGAATCAAACATAGTCAAAGTCACAAACTTCCTTAAGACTGTGAGGAATGGAAAGCCCTGGCTTTTTTTTTATTTGTAGTAATGCATACAATTATATGGGTAATCCCATCTCCAAAAGGGCAAGCTGCTAACCAGATTCCCATTTTCATCAACTCCATGCCAAGGCATAGTGTACTTGTGTTCTGCTCCATTAGTAGCCTGGTCCACAGTGCATGCTCTGCCTGTGGTATAGAGCAGGTTCGAAGGTGACAAGATGCCTACTCAACCACGGCAGTGACAGGCAAGTCTCTGCGGTGCAGGGGAGGCATTTAAGATATGTTCCCTCTACCAAGTCTATGTTGATCCTAAATAAACCATGCTTGTGGCAGTGTAAACTCTAAAATAAAGCAAAGTCTGAATTTAGGCATAGTTCATGACATTACATAGGATCATGGCTACCACATCCCAATTGAGATCACACATGAGTCAGCTCCTGTGGGTCAGCTATTCTGTGGAAGGTGATCTGTATTTTGGTCACCCGGGTGGAACCTGTCAAATCACTGTGTGGGAACCTGGAGGGCCGGGCCTCTTCTTTGATCTCTTTGGAAATGCCGGTAAGACCCTCCATCAGGGACAGCTGCACAGCAGGCAGCTGTCCTGGGGCCTGGCATCAAAGGGGCACATCCATTCAAAAGGACTAGCCCCACACAATGGTGCTGAATCTCTGAAGGCCTTTGTTCTTAGTGAGTAGGGAAGGGTCTGGATTAGAGTAGGCAGGAATGCTCTGGTCGCTGCAAGAAGACTTCTACCATTTTGTTTGTTTCTGTCACTCTTTTCCGTTGCTGTCTCCTCCACTTTCTCTGGAACAAAGCACTTTGGGTAAAACATCAGAAGAGCGAAGGCCACCGAGGCAGGCTAGGTTTAGACAAATCACTTGAGGACATTTGCTTTTAAAAGAAGGGGTCTCTCACCCCTTCAGCAGATGATCTATAATCCTCTTAAGGCCACAGATTCACATTGAAGAATACACTGGACTTCCTTTGGAAATATTATACTTTCCAAACCCTCAGCCTAAGGTGAAGAAGGAGCCTTCCAAGGTAGAAGGAAGATCTCTCCCGTACCCACACCAGAGCACATTGGGAGTGACTTCTGCTGTAGACCAGGACATATCACTCTGCACTGAATTTCCTAAAACTGGAAGAGCATTCCCTGAATGGAATCCTCCTGTCCTTGAGTTCCCGTGAGTGAGCCTCACAGCAACGTGAGGGCCAGACCAGCAGACGCTCCCTGTTCTGCCACACCAAACCAGTCACTCCATGTTCACCACACTTTGAATGAGAGAGCAGTCACCAGCTCTGGCTTGTGTGCTCCTCCACCACTTAAAACTTGCTTGCACTTCAAACAAGTTTGACACTGCATTGTGCCGGTTAGTCCTGAAGCAACTGCTTGATGCTGGGACCTGATCTGAGTCACTGGTGACTCACACACTCACTCAGATCAAGGATTACAAAAATGACTCAGCCCAGTTAGCCCTTGAACAACTGCTTCATCGACATACACATAGATGATCACCACTTTGATGACCGTCACCTGCCGACTCAAACCGCTGGAACATCACTCATCAACCCCACCCTTCAGCTAAAGCCTGACTCGGCCTGGCCAACTGCAAAGTGATCCTGGGACCATCCCGACCTGCATCTTGAAAGTCACTCTTCTACCGCACAAATCCACTGCATTTGCCCGTACTCGACACACGCTTGCTCCTTGGGCCTACATGATTCAACCGGTCTGAACTGAGCTTGATGCATTCACATCAACGTTTCACACTGACTCCGTCATTTCACCAAGAACTGAATCCAGGTACTGTAGACCATGAACTGCCCTATCAGTCCTCCTGGGCCTAGAATATGGCTAAGTCACGAATGCTCCTGTTTTCACCAACAACATATCCTTTTTGTGATTAGTGATTTACCCTCCACCCCTGCAACCATGATAAGTGTTCTACTGTCCTTAGTCTGTCACATCTTCTCTGTTCTTCTTTTGGGGTGGGTTTGTGTACAGTATTTTCTATTCATTCTATTTGCAGTGTATTGCAATGTAATTTGTCATTTGTATAGTGTCTTTATCCCATTGTCATGGCCTGAAAGCTCTGCAGGTAATGCCCTTGGGTACCGTAGTTCAAGGTTTAGGAACATTGATCAGAGGAGTTTAGAATTTGTGTGTGCATTTTGACCAAAGTGGAGTTGGGTAGGGGTGGCCAGGTCCTTACTAGATACCCATATTGAGCTTGGAAGTTGATGAGTGCTTTGAAGTTGACAAGAGAATATAGGAGTAGTAGAACTCATTATGTGTCCAGCTAGACAGATTTATTTGTCATGGGGTAAGCTGCATTCTAATGGTTGCAGATGTGTGCGGGTGGGTGACCTTGCCTTTGGCTATCTTCCATAAGCATGGAGTGTGATATGTACCTATATGACTGTACATATATTTTTATAGCTACTTGATTGGACATCCCCTTTATTCTGGACTGTGATACTGTGTTGTTTTTGTAGCTACTGGTTCACCTTCACACCCTTATTAAGAGCATTGCCTTCCCTCGAGCCAAGTTACCACAAACAGCAATGGAGGTATATCTCTTAACATCTCTGTTTAATATGTATGACTGCATTTGGTTTTGTTATTTAGAAGTGTGATACTAAGTGGGCCAAAAGCAAAAAGGAAATATATTGCAATTCAATTCAACAACAATATAAAACCTGGTTCACAATGTGATCAATTTCTCTTGTAACGATCTGGAGGAACTTCCCTTCCCCAGATCAAAGAAAGTCAAAATCAATAAACAAACAAACAAATAAACAAACAAAGTGTCTCTCCACAGTTTAAATAAAAAACTAAGAAATCCAGTTTAACACAAAGCTCCAATACAGTTCTTAAGTTCTTGTACTCAAATTTGCAAAGTTATGTTGCTTCAAAAAAAAAGTTAGAAGCTCTCACTCCTCCTGTAATAGGAAGTGCCCCACATTTGTAAGAACAACACATAATTTGGTCAGGATGGTTTACCACAACTTCAACTGCAGAAAGAATAGTAACTTTTCTTCAGCCAGCTTTCACAACTCTTCTGCAAATGTCACAACTCAACATGTTGTTTTATATTAGTATCACTCTTCATGACTTGCACCTTCTACTACCTGGCTTATACTTTCACAGCGTTACTTCTGGGCAATCACTTCTTGCCATACGAGTATACTTTCCTGCCGGTCTACTTCTTCAAACACCAGAAAAGAACAGTGCTTTAATGGTAACTTTCAAATTATAATAACAGCTACTTCAATGGTCTTCTTTGGTATCAAAAATGTTAGCCGCTTTCAGGGTTTCGAACATTCACATTGTTCCACATTAAGATTGTTCTGCAAATGCCATAGCATTTCGGTGCTGGACTGCCCATGTGGGCGGGACAAAGACTAATATGCAAATGGATATGTCCCATCTGTGAAAGGTACAGTGAGCAAACTCTCAGCTCAGAACAGGTTATCATGCCATGTTCTTTCTGGAGAGGAGCACCTGCTACCTTCTTTGAAATGTTCGGCAAATGATGCTCATCTCCCACTGGTTGGCTCATTCCAGAAGGGCAGACTGTTTGCCACCTTTCTTTCCCTTCTGCTTCAATAGTTACGCAGTAGCTAGGATCCAGTCTTTTCTTGTTGCTACCTTGGCTTTGGCAATGTGAGTTTAGATCAGACACATTCTTTTCAACATGTGAGCAGCACCTCCTACAACCCTTGGAATTTGTATTACTTCTCTCTGGCTTTTGGCAATGCTTGGTGATATCACATTGCCCCGATTTAGTGTTCTTTTGGATTTGCTATTGCTTGCATGCCTTATGTCTGAATATTGTTTCCCCACTGGGTTGTTGGGATCTCCACAAACTCACAAAAGGGACATCACAGGTACTTTGTTTCATTAACCACCAACTCAGTGGTTTTCTGATAGTTCGATATTCAATAGTAGTAAATCTGTCACTCACACGAGAACAATGCGCCTGACCTGGCGCATGCGAGCAGCACCCGAGTGCTCTGGTACCACTTGCAAGTGGGGAACTCACTGGGTAATTCACTCTCGCTGGGTGCTCTCTGACTGTTAAGGTCATTGGCTCTCCTGGACCTGGCCAACAGTTCCTTGTTGTTCACTCTCACCGCCTCCACACCACCTCAGAGCCTCCCATTCTCCTACGAATCTCCTGTGTGACACAGTCACCAGAGATCACTCTGTGCTTTCCTCCATGCTGACATTCTGCTGCACAACCTCTGTAAGGCAGATAAGGAGAGGTACCGACCCTCCCAGGACCCCCAGTGTTTTCGGCATCTTCTCACTCTATTAATCACACCTCTACCTGCAGACACATCCCGCAGAGCATACACTGCTTCCTCTGCTTCGGCCTCTCTGGCTTCTCCATCTTCACTACAGTCTGATCCCGAGGGGAGCCCAGTCCCTCACAGGTGGGGACAATCTCCACTAATTAGCTGATTACTACAGTGTTGTTCCTCTGCATCCCTCTTCCTCATCCCAGTACAAAGGGAACTATGGGACTTGAAATCCTGAACCACAAAGTTAGTTTTCTTAACTTTCTGCTTTGCAAAAATCCATCAAAAGACTTGGGTTTCATGGAAAGATAAACAGGGGAAATTCCCCTTCCTCCTGACCTGTTTCCTCCCCCAGGTAATCCTCCTACAGAACACCACCCCAGGGTCGGCATCAGGAAGTGTTTGCCTTCCCCAGGCCACATGATTCAGGTCCCAGGCCAAGGTTTCGGGGATCACTACTGATTCATAACCACCCAAAGCACTCATTTCACCTTCCTTAGTATGTTGGTGGGTAGTCCCAAAACTCACCTAGCCAGTTGGGACTTGTTCCTGTTGGGACAAATAACGTTGCACAGGGCTGGAGGGAAAATCCTTGTTTGCTGCTCTCAGAGGTGTGCACCAGAGTGTCCCACAAGCCCCAAACTCCTCTCACACAGGCCAAAATGAAATTTCACTTGCTCCTCACTGGCCATAACTCAGCTAGTTATGACTCAGCCCCATAATTTTGGTTTCAGAATGATGGTGAAACATTGCAGGGGCATTTTCATGATAAAATAAGGGATAGGAAAGATACATGTGCAGTTTGGATTCCTTGAAGTGCCCTGCAAACCTGGGTGCACCATTCCTTGGTGTAAATGGGGTATGAGGGCTGCAGAATGGTAAAGAGAAGCATGCTCACAGTAAAAGAAAGGATATTTGTGAAGGTGGATAAGATGACCACTCCAATGACTCTGTCAAATCTTGTTTGAAGTATCTCTGGTCTATTGATTGGTAATTAACTCTGCTTGAGCACCTTAGAAAGCTTTGAGCAACCACTAAACAATTAAACCGGGGCAAAAGCAGTGATACAGTATTAATCTCATATTAATCTCATATTAAGGGTGTCCATCCATGGATAGGAAGTCGTTTACAGGAATGATCATGTCAACAAGATGTAATCTGTTCCCTCAGGGCTGTCCAACTACAGGACTCCAGGGCTGGAAACATGTTGAATTTTCAAGATACCCCTCATTAATATCCATGAGATAAATTTGCATACAATCATTCTATATGTATGCACATTTTTTCTCATTAATTTTAATGAGGGAAACCCTGAAAATCCATTGGGATTCCGGCATTGAAGGCCTGGAGTTGGACAACCCTGATTAACCCATTCATAGCTATTTACACTAACAAGACACAAGAAAGGAGAAAGGGGGCTGCCTTTCTAAGGTAAGATAGAGTTGACTAATTGGTGCCTTAATATTTTCAGTTTGACACAATTTGGTAGGATTTCTAGGAGGTTTTTAAGAAAGTTATTTCCATAGTTTTGAAGCTATTTGTAATATAGTTTTGAAAAACCTAGATGGCCCACTAGGTTCCCTTTGGTTGCCTGGTCATTTTCTGCAGTCTTCTGGCATGTGGGTCCTTCAAGGTCTCCAGTCTTCGAGAGTTGGGGGGGGCCAGTTCTGCTTTCTAAACATAACCATTGTTGGGATGCATGTCCAGTTCTCCTGTCCCCCAAAGTGATTTAGGTTAAGAGAAATATATTAAAACTTATGCAAACATGGTTGCATGTGACTGCAGGGGGGTGTAAGATGGAAGAGAGGGGCGATGGGTGGGGCATTTGTGTAGCGAGTTCTAGAATTTTAAGTAGACTTAAGCTTAGGGTGTGTGTGTGTGTATGGGTAGAAGGGAGTAATGAATGATCAATGGAAAATAATGTGGCATCTAGCCTAAGCCCCAATGTGTGTAATACTGAAGCATGGCCATTTTAAAGTAAGACCTACTGTGTTTCAGGCCATGGTGTAAATAGCAGAGCACTGTGTTAATGAGTCCCAAACCCTTTTCTCATCTGCAAGAGAGGGAAGCACGAAGGATTGCAGGCCTGATAGATACATCTATTTGTGGCATGATACATGCGAGTGAAATTAGAAAGGAATGTGAGTGGCCAGGCCCAGGTAGATCTGCGCCTGTCCTGAAGGACAAGCCCATGAGAGCTGGGACAAACCCATGAGAGCTGGGGCAGAAGTCCTGAGCCGCCGAATAGCTCCACTTAGATTTAGGGCACTAGCACCCCCTCCCCCCCTGGATGATGATCATCCTATTTGAATTACCAGATGCCCGCAACCAACCTTCTGAATCCTTCACAAATTGGCTGATTGGTGTGACCCTGGAGAGGTCCAGCTGAAGCCCCCAGAAGGGGCAGGTTATCCTTGCAAGAGGTGCACCAAGCCTTTTTCCTCTGAGGAATGTTTTAGTTTGTCTGGTTGTCTAGTTGTCTGCCCTACACCATGTTTGTGCATTAGGTGTTATATCTGCTCTTTAAAGCCATCCCATGTAATGTGGCATCTAGCCTAAGCCCCAGTCCGGGTAATACTGAAGCATAGCCATTTTAAAGTAAGTCCTACTGTGTTTCAGGCCATGGTGTAGATTGCAGAGCATTGTGTTACTGAGTTCCAAACCCTTTTCTCATCTGCAAGAGAGGGGAGCATGAAGGATTGCAGGCCTGATAGATAAATCTATTTGTGTTATTATACATGCCAGTGAAATTAGAAAGGAATGTGAGTGGCCAGGCCCAGGTAGATCTGCGCCTGTCCTGAAGGACAAACCCATGAGAGCTGGGACAAACCCATGAGAGCTGGGGCAGAGGTCCTAAGCTGCCAAATAGCTCCACTTAGCTTTAGGGCACTAGCACCCCCCTCGTCCCCCCAGGATGATGATCATCCTATTTGAATGACCAGATGCCCACAATCAACCTTCTGAATCCTTCACAAATTGGCTGATTGGTGTGACCCTGGAGAGGGCCAGCTGAAGCCCCCAGAAGGGGCAGGTTATCCTTGCAAGAGGTGCACCAAGCCTTTTTCCTCTGAGGATTGTTTTAGTTTGTCTGGTTGTCTAGTTGTCTGCCCTACACCATGTTTGTGCATTAGGTGTGATATCTGCTCTTTAAACCATCCCATGTAAGGTGCAGCATATGCCATTTATGGGATAGCTTTGCTGTCTAAATCCTGACATTGTAGCTTACAGTATATACAATTTAGTGGGATAGCTTTACTCTCTAAATACTGACCCTTTCAGTTTTTTTATTTGTGATTTTTGGGGGCAATCTTGGTTTTCTAAGGGTTGAGTGGAAAAAGAGAAAGGCCTGAATTGGGGGTGCAAGAGGGATAGCAAAAAACCTGAGGTATAATTGGGTTTGGATTGAGTGGAGGGAAATTGCCATAGATCTGTTGATGCAAGAGGAGCAGAAGGGATGCTCAGGGAGAGTTGGGGCCAAGTTGAGCAGCGGGGAAAATGCTGGAGAAGCTGTGGTTGTAAGGTGATCACAGGGGAAGCTGAAGAGAAAACGATTGGAGGTCTGAGGATGCAAATCAACCAGAAGGGAAGTATGGAGAGAGTTGGGACTAAGTTGTGTGTGGGTACAAATGATGGGGGATGGGGATTGAAGAATTGCAGGGGGGGAGCACGGAGCAGGATTCAGCCAGTTTGAGTGGAGATGCAGAGTGCACAAGGACTTGGGATGCAAAATGAGTTGAAGGGATAAGAGAAAGATGGGACTGGTTTGAGTGGAGGGACACTGTTCCACAGCAGCAACATTAAAAGAGAGGATACTAACAGGGTGTTTTAGCCGAGTTGCATGAAAGGAGAAAACCTGGAGGGGCTGGGGATTTAAGGGAAGCAGATGGCAATCTTGGAGAAGATTGGGGTGAGATTGTGTGGATGGAAAAAGGCTGTGGGGGTTAGGGAAGCAAGAGGAGGGGAGAAACTAATTGGATTTTATTGCTGCCAGTTTGATTGGCGGGAGAATGGCGGTAGAGGCTGAGTATGCAAGGAGAGGGAGGAAGCTGGAGGGAAAAGGCCAGGGCACGGTGAGTTTAGGGGTCCAAGGGGAGAAATGTGAGAGGGTTGGGATAGGGCTGAGTTGGAGGAGATATTGTAATTGTAATTGGTTATTTCTAACATACTTACTACCCAGTGGTTTCCAAGTGCAGACCCGGGGATCGGACCTGTGCTGCTCCTCATCATCAATCTTCCAAGGTGAGTGCATTGCCCCTGATCTATCCTCCTGAGACAATATGGCCAGCGGGTCTTGGAGTGCAAAGGGAAAAAGGAGATGCTAGGAGAGGACAGGGGCAAATTTGAGTGCAGGGAGAAAGGCCAGGGCGAACGGCACTTACGAGAGGATTACTAAAGCAAGTAAAATGGTACAAACATGCCATATAAAGAGGTCTTATATAGCACCCTTCAGTCATTTGTAATGATCTGGTTGCACAGGACCCTGTAGCAATATAGGGGTGTGGCGGCCAATAGTGGTATGGTGAAATAGTTGCATATGCAGATGTGAAATTTGTGGTGTTGATGGGTGCAGGTCAGAAGTACCTGGGTCCTGAGTGCTGATCTGTGCTTTCTTTGGATTTGGTGGAAGCACTTTGGAGTATGATATCCTAATAGCTGAACATAAGATCTCACACACTACAGTGTTCTTGGTCTGGTAGCTGATGTGTGGGGAAGTGTGGTAGAGCTAAAAAAAAAAATACTGCTATATTGATTTGTGTTGACTAGTGGAAACCTGTGTGTACACAGGCTAATGTCTGCAAAGGAAGAAATGTTCAGAGTGTAAATATATTATATGGTGCATTTAAAAGTACTTTATGTTAATAGGAGAAAAAAAAAGCATTTGCTTAAAGGATCTTGCTCCTTTTACTTGGAGGAGTAGTAACCTCAAATTAAATTTCACAGAATCAATTTAAAGTTCAACATAGTATATATGGCCAATTGTTGTATCGGCTCCTCATTGTCTTGGATTCCACTTATGGGTTTTGGACTCAAATATATAATGTTGAGGGATGTAATACAATTCATATGCAGCATGATTCTAAGTAGACATGAGATCATAACATAAAGTACATTGAAGTCAAATACATTTTAAAACGTACATGAAGAATATTATTGATATAATAATACAAACCATGGTTGGGTTATTGCAACATCCTCTTTCTAAATCTACCTGCTTCTACTCTCTGCCCTTTACAACTCATCCAGAACAGGACTGCAAGATTTGTCCTTGGCTTCAAGCCCTTGGATCGTATCTCTCGAGCCCTGAAATCTCTTCATTGGCTCCCAGTGGCTGCTAGGATTAAATTCAAGACCCTCACATTGTTCACAAGTATTTCTGGGTCCTGGGTCCAAAATACCTTCAACTCTCCCTACATAAATACATTCCCTCTTGAGCTCTTTTCTCCTCCACCTCAACTCCCTCATGGTCAGTCGTTTCTCAAAGGGACACGCTGGGGGTAGCTCTCTGTCTTTGACTGGGGCCTCCCTCTGGAACAGCCTCCCTGCCACTCTGAAATGTGAGGAGAACCATCTCCAGTTCTGGAAGCACCTCAAGACCTTCCTCTTTTCTTGTGACTTCGCTCCGCCTCTCCCCTGCTGATCTGTTTTGCTTCGGCATCATGCACCTGGTTCCCCTCTGATTGTGGGCCCAGGTACTTTCTCACACTGCCACACACCCGCACTGCCTCCTGGCAACCCTTGCACTTAAGTCTGTATCTGTAATGCTAGAGTCCCCCCTTTTCTGCACTTATCAGACATCCCATGTCTGTGCCTTAAACCTAGCACTTGTCACTTGCTGGCTGCACTACCACTGTTGTTGTTTTTATTCCTTTGCTCAGCACTTTCCACCTCTTCCCCTCCCCCGTGCACTTTTCCCCCTTCCCTCTCCCATGCACTTGCACATTCTCAATGTCATTGAGACTAGTAAGGTCATTGTTTTTGTTCTCCCTTGTTCCCCTCCCTTGCCTCGTTGCGCTCTGAAACACTTATGTAGGAGCACAATACAAATAACAAATAAATATCAATACCAAGACATATTACAATGAATAATTACATGATACATAAGTACATTAAAAAAAAGTCATGCATATTGTTAGGGAACTAGTGCTCAATCAAATGAATTTCTGTTTATATGTTTTTTTTTTAATGTATATATTTTCTTAGTGTATGCAACTTGAATTATGCTTTAAAATGGTACCCATGTCTTGGGCCTTTTCTGCAGCTAATTGTATGTTTATCATTGTTCAAATACACATTTTGTTTGCCTGGATGATGAACTTGACGTCTTATTATTGTATGAGTGAGGCCACAGCTCCCACTAATGATGATAACATTTTATTATATAGTATGTTGATGTACTAACAGTTAGACTTGCAGTGACCATCTGTCTGGGATTTATGTGTGGAGTATAAGGGGTCAGAGTATATAGCAGTGGTCTTGTAGACTAATTAAGGTAGCCACGGAATCAAAACTACACTGTATAAACAATGTGTGAAAATTAAATATCTAGAACAAAATAGATAACAATACATTCAATATATTTGATTGCATGTGTATGTTTTTTTCTGTATTCACCCTTAATTTAAGATGGCTCTTTTGACAAACAAAGGCAAAACCAGAAGTTTTAGTTCTCAAACAGCAGACTCCTTGGGCATCTTTGGCAGTGTACTAGGTCACTAGCAGATGGATGGGGGAGGTGGCCAACATGGCTGAAGGACGGTTGCTTTGCCACTCTGCCAATGATTGCTCTCAAACTCCTGTAAAAGGTTCCCCATTGCAAAGGACTGCCACCAAGTGTCCAGTGTTTGCACCATTAATAGGGATGTCCATTAAATGCCCTGAAGCTTGCCCTACTTCAAAGTTTAACTAGCAATTGCTCAGTTACCTGTCCTATCCCAAAGGTTGCTATCAACTGCACAGGCTTTAAGGAGTGCACGATGAATGCTGTTCAGCCGTGGAACCCCTTGGCGTCTGATCCAGGGTGGATATTTGTCACAATTTTTACCTGGACATACTATTTAGACAAACAGTTGTGGCATTTATTCTTCACCCCACTTCTGCCCCACCCACTGCTGCCTACGCCTTTAATATCTGGCGGGTGAGCGCTTCTGCAGGTGTGCGCTTCGAGGAGTGCTTGATGAGTACTGTTCAGCTGTGGAACCCCCTTGGCATCCAATCCGGTACAAAGAAAAGACTTGCTTACATAAACTCCTTCTCATCACTTTGGACTCACAACTGCATAACTATGTTTTGGTAGTCCGAGTTATTCAGTGCCATTGGGCTATTATGTCAGCTAGCTCCTACCACTCTGTGTCTCTTTTCCGTTTGTCTCTGTCTGCGCCCTAATGCCTAAGGGTCCATGGCTACACATTACAAATAAATGAATGTAAAGTAAAACAGTAAAGTTTCTTTCCTCTTCCTAGAGTGGATATTTGTCACAATGTTTACCTGGACACACTCTTTGAACAAAATGTTGTGGCCTTTACCCGCCTTCCATCCTGCCCACTTCTGCCTTTGCCTTTAAAATCTGGCGGGTACGTGCTTCTGCGCACACACTTTGAGGAGTACTTGCCGAATGCTGGTCAGCTGTTCGGTAGTAAGGCAGGTAGTGCCAGGGCTTTCTATCACAACATTTTTATTTTTTATTTATTTTCAGATTCACAGTGTCATACTCTTTTATACTTATAGCCAACATTTGTGCTTCTGTAGCAAGCTTTTTATTCTACCACTTGTCTGTTCTACTCGCCCCACCTATCATGTATAACCTCAAGATGGCCATGCTCAAAAAAGCGGGCAAACTTTTTCAAACTTCAATGGCTCGGAAAGTCACAGATTCTATCCCTTCACTGACAACAACTACTCAGAAAAAAGGGCTTAACATGCTTCAAATCTCTTTCCGCTGATATCAGGTATTACTGGCAAAAAGGATCTAGGGACTGTTTTCCTTCCCTGCACCAGCAACCTTTACCTGCTCCACCTCTTCCTGAGCCAGTGGTCTTGTCCAACCAGTCTCTCACATTGCAAGACTTGCGTTTAATTGATTTTAGCAAAACCATTAGTCGCATCAATGTGACTGGTCCACTTCCTTGTGACCACAACCAACCCAGCCAATCATCTCGCTGACCCTCTACAGTGGAACTACAAAAGTCATCTATACCTTTTGATTAGTTGCCCATAACCAGTCATGTTCCTCTATCCACTGAAGCAATTATTCATACTTTTGGCAATATAGACCAATCACAACTTAATTTGCAAACATTACAGACTCCTGCTGCTCCAGAATTCAATTCCTTAAACACTTCACAGGCACTTAAATAACAACAACCACCCTTTTTGCATATTCAAAGTGCCTCCAATATGCCCATTTTACCCCACATAAAGCTATACTTGTCCAAGAAACTGAACTAGGAGAACCCCTTCAAGACCCTCCACTTAATTTCTCTGCTTCTCCGATTATATGTCCCAACTCAACAAACTCATCTCTGAACTACTCTTCAATTTGTGCACCACCATATGCCAGACCTACTCTAAGACTTTCATTTGGCCTGAATCCAATCTCCACCCCGTCATTGAAATTACTTTGATAGCGCTTAACAACATACTCTTAGCACTAAAAAAACTATTTGAGACCTTGAATACCAAAGCGACCAATCAAATTAGCACAATTTAAATAGTAGGACAGAAATTTGCCGCTTTAGAACACTCCCTTACGGTCACCATGACCGTGCAATCCTTGGCTCTGTACGAAGAAAGATCTGTTATGGTACTGGTAGCAAGAGACCTGTTTCTCAACAATATATCACATCAAACAACTAATGAGAAGACTCGGTATCCTCCCGTAGAATCTCACATTGTTTCTGACACTCCAGATCTGGAAGGCCTCTCACCCCTTCCTCATCAAACCATCTCTTCTGGATTGCCCCAAGCCAGTGATGAACAAGCCAAATTCCTATTTGAAGTATTCAAAAAACAAAAGCGGCAGAGAACTAAAGTATCAAATATTAACCCAACATAAATGTGTTTTTTAAAACAAGCTGCACCTTCCAAATCTTCTATAAACTCTTCCGGGAAATTCGTCAACACCTTAACCATCCCACAAGCAGACCACATTGAGAAAATAAAGATCATAGAAAGCGGAAAGAACACTGAATTATTCAACACAAGTCAAAAACAAATAGAAAAAAAATAACCAATTACCTGAGCTAGCAGATGGGTAGCACTCCCCTGTTATCACTCAATCTGCACCTTCCTTAAAAGAACACTTGACACCTCTGTCCCAAGATGTAAATCTGATGGGCTTATCTATTTGTTCCGTCCCTTCACATGCTTTATGCATATCACCTGCAAAGTCATAAACATCAGCCATTTCTCTATTTGAGCCCATGGCATTAGAGCTACAGGAGCGTGTGTCCTCTCATCTCCCAACAAGAATTCAACATGCTAAAGCAAAAAAGATGGTGCACCCTACATAAAGTGAAACAGCAAATCCCTACCCTAATGAATGAGCAGAAGATCTAAAACCCTTCACATTAAAACCTTTCCAAATCCTGCCTGACCTGAAAAAAGGTGAATAACTTATACTCAGAGTAACAAAAATGGACACACCGCATCAAGGTGCAGAGGATCTGAGACACACAGATTGCATACATTTAAGGATGAAAGATATACAACCTCATGATCCTTACCCAAATGGAACAACCATTCTGACAATCCTCACAACCATGCCTGGCTTGAAAACCATTAAATTACGAGACATAGAATACATCTGGTGTACAGATTATCAAAAATTTGATAAAGTAAATCTCACCATCCCTTCTCGTCTTGTAAGACACATGTTATGGGATGCCAAAGACCAACTAAGACATTGTGCTTTTGGAATAAAAATTCACAAACATTTCCATACTCTGGAGTACAGGCCTTGTTCAAGGCAAAATACAGTACATCATGAAGAAAAAAGAATACCTGCTTTTGAGCCTTTAAACATTTTGTGTCATGGTTGTCAAGGGGAACTTACAAGAGAAGTGGCATTCAAAGACCATACCAACACGGACTGAAGAACATACTGGTCGTTGCTCCAAGATGTCCCACGTGACACCAAGAAATCGACCTATCTCTAGAGTTCAAAGAAGGTAACACTTGACAGACTTACCTTTTCTGTATGTAACACAAGGGGCTTCAAACATTTATTTTCTCAACAGGACACACGTCTATCATATCAGACTAGGCTGCAGAGAAGCCTGTTTATTTGGCACCAAAGACACTGCTATTCTGATTCTCTATTGGAACCTATCAGATATCACAGAATATGACTTTATAAGAGCAGTTGAGTCCACCTTAGACCTAATCATGGCTGATGAACCTATTGACAAATTATCCTGATAGCTGGTGATCTGAATATTAAATGCTTAAATATCCCTCATCATCTTCCCTCTGCCCAGGCAAAGTGATGGTTAGGCCTACTGGACATTAGATTTTTTATCATGCTCAATGGAGCCCTCAAAGGAGATATCCCTCCTCACTCCACTTGGAAGAGAGATGTGAATCAGCCATAATTGATTACATCTTTATTACAGGCATTCTCTTCCCAAAATGGAAAATTTTCAAGACCTCCCATCTCAGAATAGCGACCACAGTATCTTAATCCTTGTTTCGACTGAACCTATCAAGTCGCAAAATGAATATTATTTTCTCAAAGTTCAGCCAACAGGAGGTAGGAGCGAGTTAATCTGTAGAGAACCAAATTGCAACATTTTACTGCCTGTTTAACCAATGTTTGTTGTCCAACTGAGAACCAAGCATTTGAGCCATGCACCACATTCTTGAAACTTTTCGCAGAACACTCAAATAGAGGGCCTCAACCTACCTTCACTCATAAACACACCTCTGACCAGGAAGTTAGTAACATGAAAGCCATTTGTGGAAAGGAGCGCAGGAGAGTATCCCAAGGGACCCTAGTAGATAAAGGCCTCATGCTAAGAAGATCAACACAAAATACAGAAACCGGTGCAGAAAGCATTTAGCAAGAAAGACACAACTGGATGGAGAAGCCATGGTCTCTGCATTAGCATCTAAATCTAATGCTCAGATTTGGCAATTGCTAATAACCGGCATAAATACCACAGCACTCCCAACAATGATTAATTCAGTTAGTGAACACACCTGGATCACACATTACACTGCCCTATTTGCTGAGCAAATCATTTCAATAACCAATCCCCTTCCCTCCTCTCATGCTTTTTACTATTTAACCGTTGATCATGATGACATTATGTTGGAAATTTAAAAAAACTGAGCACCTCTAGAGCCTCTGGCCCAGATGGTCTTTCCAACCTCATGTTAAAATCTCATCCAGACCACTGGGCATCTATATTACTGCTCATTTTCCAGCAGATTTTACTTGAAGGCTCTATCGCCTCGTCTTGGAAACAGTCAATTATAATTCCCATTTTCTAGTAGGGGCATAGGGACAGTCCCGTGAACTACAGGCCAATAGCCTTCCTGGACATCGCAGGCAAGAATGTTGCCTGGAAAATCCTTAAACATCTCTGGAAATGGCTTCAAACTACTTCCCAACTGCATATCCATCAATTCCAATTTGTCCTGGGGTTGGACACTTCAGTGTACCTATTAATTCTATCTGCCATAAAGAATTCATCCAACTGGATATCCATCAGTCCCAATTTGCCATGGGGTTGGATACTTCAGTGTACCTATTAATTCTATCTGCCATAAAGTAACACGTATCTGTCTCTGGTCAACCTGTTTACCTAGCCTTTATAGATTTCAAACAGGCTTTTGATTTCAAACCTTGAGGTCTCCTCTGGTAATAATTAGCCAAGACTGAGTGTCCCTCTTCCATTTTGAATTCAATAATTCAACTCTATACAAATATTTCGATTTGAGGTAATCAGATTCAATAAGGCCTCTTCTCCACACCTATTGCTACCTTTCGCTGTCTTAAACAAGGCTGCACTCTAGCTTCTGTTCTCTTCAATTTCTTCATCAATAATTTTGGGCCCCACATCAATAAAACACACCTGTTTCCCATTTGAATGGGTAACCTACCCATATCATGGCTGTTGCATGCTGACGGCTTAGTGAATCTAGCAAAAACACCAATAGGCCTACAAAGGAAATTGACCTCCCTCAAGTCCTACGCAGCAGCTAACTATCTCTATATTAATATCACCAAATCCAATATTCTCATAATGTCTAAGACTACCCTGATCCGAATAAACGTTTCAATTGGACCATGAATGTGCTTCCTCTATGGCCTCCCAAGAGATTATTCTTCATTGCAAATATGTCAAATTTTCTTGCAAGCCCATCACTAACTTTTACAAGCAGAAAGCAGTCCCAGGTGTCACTTATGGAGCTGGTGCCAACCTTTTAGAATACCACCCTAAGTGGGATTTGTTTGAAGGTCTCTATTGAAAGAAGGCTCTTTCTTTATCCTCACGCTTTCCAATCCAAGTGATACGTTATGAATTGGGACTATTCTCCTTAAAAATCATTGTATTCTGGCACACCTTAGCTCTCTACAGAAAATGTGATCAATCTGATCACTCTTTAAGCGCATGGAGGAACCGTTGCTTTTTGATAATGGCTCAGGCAGATATTGATGAACCTCTGTTAATAGCCAATCCAAAACGAGCCAATTAGATAGTATTTTCTTTTAATTGTTTTATAAAAGGGAATTCTGTAATCAACCCCTTCATCATATTCCCACATACTTGCAAAACAGTCCAGATCCAAAGTACTGTAATACATTCATGAGACTATGATTTAATTTATGTTTGACCAATTAAGTCATTTGTGATTAACTGCAACTTCCCAAAGCTCAGAATGTGTGTAGATTTGTTTATAATACTATGGAACCAGAAACATTAACACATTAATTGTCCAGTGCCCATGCCTTGATAAACTAAGAAAGACATTCTTCTACAAATACTTTGCAAACTTTAGAATACTCGTGCCAGATGATATGTGGAGTATATTTTTTTTTAATGGTTGATACATTTCATTTCATTTAGCAGCGATACATTATTTATTACACCTTGAAGTGTTATCCTCCAACCCCTTAAAGGCTGCTCCATTTTAAACCACTTTATGTACTTCAAAGCAGTCTGATTTTTTACTTTCATGAATCATGGCAGCTCATGACATATTCCACCTTATGAATTGAGGCTGTGCCTAATGTTATCTTTTAATCGAGTTGTTATATTTTTTGCCTTTGAAAATTGAATCTTTGTTCGAAATGTTTCGTTCTAATCAATTTTGTCGTATCTTTCATATTGAAAGGTGGAATTTTCAACCATATCAATAAGAATAAATAAAAAGACAACACTATAATCATTACATGTCTTTGGCCATGTTAAAGAGCAGAGGCATAACTTGTATTTAAAGCCTGCGCTACGGTCAAAGGGCTGTAGTGCCTAGGCTGCCTGTTACATGACTGCTAGACCCACGTTCTCTACCTTAGTCTTTTTAGAGTGCGTAACAACATCAAGCAGGTCTTCTAGCCCTTTCTCACAGATTCAAGCTGCAGACATAAAGTAGGAGATGTGGAAGGCTGAGCCCAGATGTCTAAAGGTTGCCAAGCGACTTGATGGGTTTCGATCCCAGTATAGATGACGTTCAAACTGGTAGTTCTACTGGCATTTTGAGAGAGCTTGTTGTGCGGAGCAGTAGGTTGGAGCCCAAAAGGAGGTCAGGTGCATGAAACAGTCTTGCAGCACAATCTCAGTCTGACATGGCTGCAAACAGGCCTGAATTACTAACTTGGCTTTCAATGGCACATCACGTTCAATTGGTGTTGTATCTTGACTTTAATATACTTTGGATCTCGTACAGAGACGCAAACAGAGGTTGAGTCTCTTCTGCAACTTAGTTGTCAGACTAAAGCGTGTATGAAGCCAACTCTGGGCACACTGTCTCTGTGTCGGCACCTAATTGTTTTTGTCGCTTGGCCTTTACCATTATCCAAGCACCAAGGTACTTTCCACATATGTCCCTTATGCATCCCAGCTATATCTGAAAAGGAGAATCTGTCCCTCCTTCAATGAGGTGCTTTAATTCCCAAAAAAGGGAATTTCTAACTTTCAATAATTTCCACAAAAACAAGGAAACAACAGAAAGGCCTCTTGCCGAGATTCAACATCTCTCTAGGGGGGTATGCACCCACTTTTTCAACTATTCCCACTATGCATTGCTCACAGTGGAGTCACTGTAGGGAAGAGGTAAACATGTAGGAAGAAACCAAAATAGTAGAAAGGACCATTCTGTGCTAGACCTCCCCTGCTACCTTAGATCCAGCCATGCCCTGCCTCTATGAAAACACACAGGGCTCTGACGGCATTTCCTAAACCCATGCCTTTCAGCCCTGCTAAGCAGGCTGCAGTGCTACTGTGGGTGCAGACATACCCTGGTACTTCTCCCAATCCCAGGTGGATTAATTGAGATAGTTTGTCATTAGAAGAACAAAATACATCCTTGTGAAACATCTGCAAGAAATATTTGCAGAGTGACTCATCTTCACACTACCTCAGCCGCAGTCCCAAAAATACAAGATATAGGCATTCTAAATTATTAAAGCAAATTTGGACATAACATTTGTTCTGTACATATCACAGCAAAATCCTTTGGTGATACACTGCTTTATATTTATGTCTGTCCACCAACCAATGTTGGGGTGAGGACACTGCCACCAAATGCAATGGGGCGGAATGTTTACAATTACCCACATTCTACATAAGAGTGGTTTTGGACTTTATAGTCCTTTGTATTGAAATTATATACTACTCTGATTAATTGATTTTATGCTAAAACACTCATGCCAGTTGAAAATTGTATAATATGAATGAACTGTCTTAAGGCCAGTAGGCATTTACAAGGCGGTACACAGCTTATTCAGCATGCCAAGTGCACATTACTCTGCTGTATGTACGTTTATGCCTGAAAGAGGACCATGTTGCTTAACAGCTGCTCATGTTTTAGCAAAACTGTGCACAGCAGAATGTATATATGTGTCTCTATATGAATATCAGTGATCAGGTCATGTGCTGTATGGGCCGACTTGATAGACAGAACTAGCGCCACATTGTAAGACAGTGAGGGTTTGATTTTAGGTTTGGTTGTATAAGCAGACCTAAAACCATCAAATGTGATTGCCATTGTAGAGGAACCAATTTAGTTAAATCTTAACAATATCCTTTTTTGTTATTCATAATGATCAACTACCATCTTTGAGGATAGACCATATTATTGCATGTGGCACCATGGCCATTACTGACATATATAGAGGACGATTTACCTGAATGTTTGAGAAGGTATTGTTTTGTCCTGTGAGTCACACAACTCCTAATAGGTCAGTGTAGTAAAACTGGAGGCATTCAAAAGCATCACCAAGGGGCATGGCTTTGTGCTGAGAATAATGGCCAAATGAGAACATCGCTCTGACCCACCAATGCCTAATAAACAGTTTTTCTCCCACTTACCGCCTTCTTTTTGCTCTAGCTCTTCTCCTCCGGATCAACGCTTGTGGGGTGCAACTCCGGCTCACTTTTCAGCAGCCCCACTGTATGCATTCTATGAGTCATCTCGGCTGGGAAGGCAGAGCGCTTGTTGCTTCTATTAGCGGCCGCCCTCTCTGAGGTAACATCCAGCCTCCTGCGTCCAAGCCTTGATAAACTAAGAAAGACATTCCTCTACAAGCGATGGGTCGGCTTTGGCCTCAGCAGTTCCTCTCAGCTAGTGGTGCCACTGCATGTTAAACAATGCCAATTACACCTATTTATTGCTGCTTTCTGGGATTATAATGCTAAACTAACTTTAATTTGGCTATTTTGAGCATTTTCTTCACTATTTGTAGGATATCCCCTAATATTGTAGCTTTAATAATGCTGCCCCGGGCATTTGCTATGTGTTTATATCTACAAGAAAACTGCACCCATTTCTGCTGCCTATTCAACATATAATGGCCTCATTTATCTTCCTTCTGGCTTTTTTTTGGATTGCTTTGATATGCTTCCTGACAATTTAAATATTCTCACTCTGCCCTGTGCTGTCTTGGTGTGCATGCCTCCTCAAGGAAACCTCACATCTTGTTTGTGATCAATTAAAAAAAAAAATCCTTTGCTCTTCTGGTGTCCTTGTTCGTGGCTTGACTTCTTACCTCACTCTTTCTGTCACCATGGCCATTGGTAAGGGCAACTAGAAAGCTCCAACTATCACCAAAGAGTTAAGCCCTTGCTTGACCAACCTTAAAAGACCAAAAAGTGATTTGCCTCCACCACTCTCTCCTGTTGCTCAAGCCATTGAGGCTATCTTACAGGAAATAAAAACATTAAATGCGTTCATCGAACCTACAAATCAGAAAATACAGCAACTTGATGATAGGTTGAAGGGATTTGAAAACAGAATGGATGAGATGGCTTGGTTGAGGATGTTTCCCCTAGGCTGGTGCTGCTGGAAAAAAACAGTTAAAGATCTCCGGAGACATAATGAAGAGTTGGAGAACAGAAGCAGTCGCAAAAATCTAGGTGCCTCTTGCCTGCCGGAGGGGTGTGAAGGATCTTACCGCATTACATTTCTTCAGAAGATGCTCCCAGCCTTGCTTCACCTTCCACTGGACACCTCACTTAACATCCAGTGCGCTCATCGCATTTGCCCTATAAGAAATCCTTCACCCTCTCACCACCCTCCTCATACGCTCATATTCTATTGTCTTGAATACACAGAGCTCCAGCTCATAATCTTTAAAGTCAAGGAGAAAAATTCACTAAATTGGCACGGAAGCAGAATCCATATCTCACAAGATGTGGGGAAGATTACTACCCAACATAGAAAGGAATTTCTGTCTTTTCGCCCTTCTTTGAAACAGCACAATGAGAGGTATGGACTATATCATGTGTGCTCCTTTAAAGTCAATCACGATGGACACACTGCTGTTTATGATGACCCAGCTGACTAATATGCCTTTAGTCGCTCCATAAAATCTGATGCATGGACACGTCGCTCCCTTTGAAGTCTTCTTCTTCAGGATGCTGATTGACTATTATTTTTTGCGGCCTATTTTTAGGCATCATATGTAATGCTGTCATTAATCTTGCCTTGTTTCTCTGGTGTGGTGGTACAGTCTCAACATCCTTCTCCATTTGTGGGCTGTCTCTGTCTTTTTGACAGCCATGTAGGTGTCACCTACTCCTATTGCTTTTTTTTTTGCTTTTTTCCTCCCCGCATACCTGCCTGATCCCATATGAGGTTGTTTACTTTGGCGTGTTTTGCTGCCTGGATCAGTGGACCTTTTCCCCTTTTTCTCAATGGTTTTTACCTGTGGACAGGCTTCTCTTTCCTCTCCCCTTATACTCATGTGTCTTTCTTTTGTGTCCCACCTCTGCTCACATATCGTCCTGTTTATGCTTGCATGTTATTGATTCAGGTTTCATATTCACTGTGCATATTTTTCTGGTTCCCTCATACACCTTACTGCTCCATACTTACTGCTTACTGATCCATATTTTCCTCACAATGGGCCTCATTACGACCCTTGCGGAAATGGAAAAATGATGGCGGAAATGCAATACCGCCATCGAACACCGCTCGTTGCGATCATGACCCGTCACCGTAAAGTACGATGCCATTAGCGACACCGCAGTGAACGGCAACGCTAACTGCACCAAGTACGCGCACGCGCGCCTTGCAAAACCGGAATCACCGCCATGGCGCAACGGTACGCGAATTCTGACCCTAGCGGACATGTACTGAACGCCATCAAGCACGTCGTAAAGTACCATTCCGCCATGGCGAGAAATACGGCATCGTGAACCAACCGTAAATGGCCCACTGAGTGCCTGTACTCCACTCCCTGGCCACATTGCACAACTCCTGGCAGGCGCAATGTACTCACACTATGCAACCAGTGAAATCTACAATTCACCCATGCATGCCAACGTAGAAAAGCATGCAGGGGCTCAAAGCGCCCCGTGAGTGGGCATCCATGTACGGCATGTCACCATAGCCGTACTGACGCAGCACAGGCATGTGAAGGTACAATACATCAAAATGAAAATCAAGAACACATGACACAAAACAACAGTAGTCCCCCATCGCTTGCCACCAGCGCAAGGCAACATCCAAAACAGCATCCTGAGGGGGATTGCACCAGCCCTGTACTCTTGCCAGTAAACAAACCAACTATCAGCAGAAGCATGTACCACACAAGTTGGCAGAGTGACTGAGCAGCCAGGCTCATCCCAAGAGGGGCCGATGGGAGCTGCAGGGCACAGATGGCATCAATACAGAAGCTATTCCAATGGACATGACCCCAGTCCCCCTCCAACAAACGCACGCAAACACAGTCACCTGTGACCAGCCACATTCTGAACATCCCATCATTCCACCAATCGACCTGGTGACAGGCACCAGTCGGCCAAAAGCCAATCCCCCGCCCCTGAACAGCACATCATGTAAACAGTCACAATGGCAGCCCCTATCCGTGACCATAATGTGCTACGTAGGCAAACGCGGCCAGTACTGTACCACACAACTCAACTCAGAAGGCGGAACACAATGCAGATCATCTCGCAATACATACCGCCACAAAGCGAAAATCGCCACATCACCTGCAAAGAACAACGCAACACGACAAATATCGGAATACAATTTAAATGCACATCCAAATGACAAAGGCCCCACAGCAATTTGCAAAATAACACCAAAACAACCATCATCACCGAGGGCTGCATCTGCAATAATTGACCAGCTTCCACTTGTGTGACGCCCTGTACCATCATGGCACACAGGGCCTACATCAACGTTCCAAAAGGCAACATGGAAGCGGCAAGAACCGCAGGTCCGTCCCATGAGGCAGGCACTAGTCGAGCTGAAAGGCCGAAATGTTGCACCTAGCCACCAGTACAGCGTAAGGGCATGTGGCCCATTGGCGATCGTCCCATAAGATCGAAATGGTGCTCCACTGATTCACCCGAAGCTGCAGGAGTCGAGAGTAAAAACCATCTGGAGGAGTGGCGTAGAGATGGCATCTGCAATAGGGCAGGAGATACCTGTCACCCAAAAGAAACACAAATTAACCGATTGCATTACGGGACTCATGATGCATTACAATCTTCATTCAACACACCAAATCCACACCCATATGCATGCTAGCCCACTCCAAAGGAATATACACACCCCTAAATCAGTATCGAATCATAACGAAATCAATCGAGCTAAATACACCATTGGCAACGTCGGTTACTGTGCATGCGTCCGTCAAGATAGAACCCATGACATGGGATTAGTAACGTGCCTAGACACAAGTGTATGAAGGCGCGTCGAGACAGGGAGGATCCGACAAGGGCAGATAGACGTATGTCCCACTATGGCAGCCTTGCATCACATAGCGCAGGGGAAGGGGAGTGATTCAAAAAACCCATGTACATGGCAGACCCTAAACGGAATCATCAGTCCATGCATCCATTCATCATTCCCTCATCCCGCAATGAAAACGCATGAATATTCACTCACATTATATGTGAAACTTCCATCGCGTCTGTGCGTAATGCAGTCCGCAAAAACCACTGTGCCCCTGGCCGGATCTGTAGTGTTGTGAAGCTAGATGGATTTGGGAACGTCCTGCCTTATCGTCCACTACGCTATTGCGCATCCCATTCAATTCATATCATTCATTGCCTGCTCGTTATGGGCCATGTCCCAAGGACATTCTACAATAGAACGTTACATTTCCAGCCAGACCTGTGGGCGTATCCTCGCCGCTACTTCAAAACCAAAAATGCTGGCCTTCGAATTCCTCACTTGCAACATTACGTCGAAAAGGCTTCTGTGAACGCTTGCATTCACAATTACATCAATGTAGTGCGGCTGTGTGTCATGATGCTAACTGGCTGCAATCACAAATGGGACGCCACGCCCGTCGGTGAAGTACGTTACTGTGCTGCATGAGGGTCGGCCATCGATCGAGCCCTACATACCACTGACTCTTCACAGGTATGTAAGCGGCTGCAATCATAGCATGTGTAACAATGGGAGCATACCATGAAAATCAGTCAAAGTACATCACACTGCCATCGGGATTTGATACATGATTCCAATCCCAAGATGCCATGCGGCCAAATGCAGCCTTACGTGCGGGACGTGCTCGGCCAGAAGGGATAGCATCTGCCACAGAATCATTCAATCAGCACAGGTGGAGGCCATACAGGCCGACAGCACATATATAGCAGACCCAAACCCCTCCCACAACCACTCCCACTCCAAAATGCTACCGGCAGGACTAGCGATGTTGGGCCTGGGGGACCAGATAGCACTGCAAGTGCTACAACTACAAGAAGACGACGAACAACAACAGGTACAACAACCGGGCGCACAGGGGAGACGGAGGAGAAGGAGGAGGAGGAGGGCAAGGCAGGGTCAGCAAGGCCCACAAGCACTGCCACTACCACCACGCAGGCGGCCCGCAATCCCACGCCTCCGAGCCGATCCGTTCAACCTCACTGCTGAGCAGATCCACACCCTCTACCGTTTGGACCGGGACACCATAATCGCCATTGTGGACATGACACATGCTGACCTCGTGAGCATGATAGATAGCCCAACCGCCATCCCACCCCTACTGAAGGTGGTGTCTGCACTCCACTTCCTGGCCACAGGCACCTACCAGCACACAGTGGGACAGTTGCATGGCATTTCACAGCCACTGTTCTCACGGACACTCTTCCAAGTGCACGATGCCCTCCTGAAGCACGCCGACGACCACATCACACTACCACGCACGTACCAGGAGATTACCAACGCAAAAGTGGGATTCCATGCACTTGGCGGCATCCCGGGTTGCATTGGTGCCATCGACTGCACCCATGTTGAATTGGTTGTCCCACATGCCATGGAGGTCCAGTACCGCAACCGGAAACAATTTCATTCAATCAATGTGCAAATGGTGTGTGACTCCAACAAGATATTTACGCATTGTTGTGCCAGATTTCCAGGATCTACCCATGATTCTATGGTCCTGAGGAACACAAGAATACCACGCTACATGGAGCGACACGCAGGGCACAGATCCTGGCTACTCGGTGAGTCTCATTCCATGCATGACATCGTGGCCCATTTGATGCGTCAATGACCTTGCAGGAGGGGGGGGGGGCTACTTAGCACTATCATTCCACTGACACCCTTTATTCGTCTCATACAGGTGATGCCGGGTATCCACTGAAGAGATGGCTCCTTACACCAATCCGGAACCCACAGAACGAGCATGAGGAGGACTACAACCATGCCCACTCACGTACCCGTGTGGTCATTGAACAGGCATTCGGCCTACTGAAGGCTCGTTTCCGCAGCCTCAGCAGGTCTGGCGGGGCACTCATGTACAGCCATGAGAAGGTTTCTAAGATGGTCATGGCATGTGTCATGCTGCACAACATGTGCATACGTAGGAATGTGCCCATGCCCCCTGACGCTGTACTGCATGCACCTGAAGATGATGATGATGATGAGGGTGGGGATGTGGAGGCACCTCAAGGAGTCCATGAGGCACAGGATGCACGTGCAATCCGACAGAGCATCATAGATGCATGCTTCTAGCAACCACGCATGGTGCCTATTACACGGAAAGGGGACCTGTGGCACTGTGTGTGTGTAGTACAGGCACATTGTGGACTGTACGCCTATGAAGGCCTCGTACGCAAATATCAATGTCCACACATGTCATTGGATGATTATGAGATGCTGTATTGTTAATGTGATTTGATTTATACACCCTATGGACCCGCCACCCAGTGAAGCCCAACACACCCCCTCCACCCTACTACCTCCCCCCCCAACACCAGTGTCCAAATATGCATGCTGTCCGTGGTTGGACGCTATTGCAAGCCCCCTCTACGGGTATCAGGGGCACCCCTGCCCGTGGAGCGCAGGTTCCTGCCAGATCTGCGTTGGGGGCTGCCCTGGACGGAACTTGCCACGGATGATGTCTCTGCCTGCTCGCGTCCATGCATGTCTCTGAGGGTTTGTGAGAGCTCCGAGAGCACACGGCGCACAGCAGCAAGTTCAGCACAAACGTCTTTGGACGTCGCATGCAGTTCCCCCCTCAGGCTCTCGGTGCTTTTCTCCATTTGTGCTCTCAGGCTCTCGGTGCTTTTCTCCATTTGTGCTCTCAGGCTCTCGGTGCTTTTCTCCATTTGTGCTCTCAGGCTCTCGGTGCTTCTCTCCATTTCTCCCCTGAGGCTCTCACTACTTTTCTCTATTTGTGCCCTGAGTGTCTCGGTGGATGTTTCCATGGCTGCCCTGGAACCCCCGCATTCATTTGCATGGTCCTTGAGTAGCGTGGACACTTCCTGCTGTTGCTCGATCAGCAGGTCGAGGGACTGTTGCCTCTGCTGGGCCATGGACATTTGCGGTGGTGTGACAGGGGGGCTGCTCAACACATGTTGCCTTGGCACAGGACTTGTGGGGGTTGGCCAGTCGTCGTCTTCAGGGTGCCCCTGCGTGGTTTCGTCATGGTGTAGGGGATGGAACATGCAGGGGGATTGGGAAAGGTCATGGATGGTACCTACGTCGCCAGCACTGTTTTCCGTGTCGGAGCATGCTGGCATGACAGCTGTGTCACCTATGGTGCTGCTACCACCAGAGGCAGTGCCATCAGATACGTTCTTTGGGGGGACCTGTGGTGCTGGGGTTGTGGACTTGCTGGCTGCTGGGGTGCCTGTTGCAGTCCCCTCCAGTGTGCTGCCACTTGATTCCTGCTGCTGCCGTGTCTTGATCCTTGCACCTGAGGTGGAGGCTCTTGGGACGTTGGTCCTGGCCCTCTTTGCAGGCGTGCTGGTAGGGGTGTCCTGCAGCTCGTCGTTGGTATCGGACCCTGTGGTGGAGTAAAGAGGGGCGAGCGTTAGTTATGGGTCTGTCGGATTTGGAATGGCAACGTATCAAATGCATTGGGGTGGTACATGAGGCTGATTTGGGACTGGGCCTTGGAGGTGGTCTCATTTTCGTGTGGATTGAGGATGCATTCATTTGGCTGCCTGCAGTTAGGGGGTGCATGCTGCACATGTAGGGGTTGTTTATGGCATCTTGATTGATTTGTTTATTCATTCTGACTTTTAGAGGGCGCTGTCAGGGCAAAGTATGTATTGCACTATGGGGTCACATGGTACTGCACATGTTCGTGGTTTGTGGATTTCGCATTGTTTCTCTTGGCCAACCTACCTGATTCTCCGGATGTCGGCACTCCTTTCTCCATCCCTCCGACTCCCTCTATGCTCTCCATTCCTATGGTGGAGGCGCAGATATCCTCCCAGGGGGTCAACTTGATGGGCGACTCTGAACCCCCCCCGGTAGCTGTGGCGATGTTCCTGTTCGCAGAAAGTATGCTGCGTACGCGGATCCGCAGGTCGTCCCACCGCTTGCGACATTGCTGTGGCGTGCGGGGTGTTGTCCCCACCGCACTTACGCGCTGTGCCACCAGGGCCCATATGGCCTTCTTGTTGGCAAGGGCCGTCCTGGTCATTTGACTGGAGAAGACGACGGCGGCATTTTCCTGGAGGGTCTCGGTGAGCACGGTCAGTTCCTCTCGGGAGAAGTGTACCTGCCGCTTGCGGTCACACGCTTTCTTGGCTACCTTTCCCATATTTATTTTTTTAACTGGGGTTGCTAACGGGTTGGGATGTGTGTCAGGGTCGGATTTTTAATGGTTGTGTTGGGATTCGGTTTTTATAGTTGTGCGGTGTGCTGTTTCCCGTTCCGGCCACATGCTTTTACTTCCGTTTCCGTATATTTACGGTGGCCGTAATTTGCGGTGCCCGCTCGTTACGGTGACCGCTCATTACGGTGACCGCTAAGATGGGTGGCGGTATTGCACCTGGTGCAGCGTACGGCGGCGGTAAGGGCCGTTTTGGGGTCATTTCCGCCATCGCAGCCTTTCGGATTCCGCCATGGCGTAATGCTCGTGCCCGATGGGTCGTGATTAGCCGCACTTTGCTCCTTCGTGCAATGGCGGAAACGCTATTTACGCTGTTGCGGTCCGGTCAGTCACTTTCCGCCAGGGTCGTAATGAGGGCCAATATCTTTTAATGTGTTACAATGGTTTTAAAATGTGTAACCTGGAACATCAAGGGATGTAATAACCCAATTCAAAGACATCTCCCACCTTAATAAACCCAATCTGTTGGTGGCGTGCATACAGGAAACCCATTTCTCACTTGCTGAAGCCATGAAACTTAAATCCTTTTGGATCAAACATGTTATTGCCAGCCCTGTTGTGGGCAAGAAGGGTGGTGTCACCATACTTATTAGCAAAGAATTGTGTTCAGGATGTTGATGAAAATTGGAGCTGGGCTTGGGTCAAGCTTCTGATTGGTTCTGACTTGGTTTCCATATTGAACATCTACGGTGCCACCATTGCAGAGCCTGGTTTCTGGGACTCCATTAAGCAAACAATTGTCTGTTCCAGTCTCACTAATATCATTCTATGTGGGGATGTTAACCAGTTATTGGATCCCTTATTAGATAGGAAATCTAAGTGTATTTTTAAACGTTCCAAGTCCCATAAAGCCTTTAAGCGCTGTCTGACCGAGGCTGGCCTAATTAATACATGGAGGCTTTCCCATCCAACTCACCTGGACTATTCGTTTTACTCACCCCCATGACACTCTTTCACACCTTGATTACATCTTTTCTTCGAAATCTCTCACTGGCACCATTATTGATTCTACTATTTCTAACATTATCATCTCAGACCATGCTCCAGTTTGCACTACCTTTAACCATCAAAAAGCCGTTCTCTAGATGGAGATTCAACAACAGCCTCCTACAAGACCAACATTTTATGCAGTACTTTCAATATTTCCAGCAACAATACTTTGCAGAAAACTACGGGGTCATATTTTTGCTTATTCTAGCAGGAAAGAAAAGTTGCATAAAAAACATCTTGATGCATTGCAACTTCAGATCTCTGATGCTGAAAAACAATTCTATCGGACACCCTCTGACACTAATATCCATCTGGTCCTTTCTTTGCACTTTCAAATTAATAAGGAACTCACAGAGTTGGTCTCTGGCGCTCTATTGAAATATAACACCAACATGTACCAGACGTCTAACAAAGCCTGTAAATCGTGTGCCTCATGTCTCAAGGCCAAAAAGGAAAAACCTTTATTTATTAAACATAATTCTGGCATCAACATTAACAATCCCAATGACATTTGGAATTGCTTCAAGCAATTTTACTGTGATCTATGTTCCCCTGAGACATCGGTTCCTTCTGTCACCATTGACTCCTTTCTTAATGGTATAAGTAGACTCCCATATCCCCGGACAGACCTTACCCATTTAGAGGGGGAGAATACCGTTCACAAAATCAATTGTGCCATTAAGGGGTTGGGTAGAGGCAAGTCCCTAGTCCTGATGGACTATCTATTGAGTTTTTCAATCATGTTGCCTGATCCCTTACTCCTAGGCTCAAGGCATTATAGTCACACTTTGCATCTCAGAAATGCTCTTCTGGATCCTTCTCCGAAGCATTACTCATTCTATTCCACAAAGCTGATAAGGACTCTGACCTCCCCAAATATTATAGACCTATCTCCCTTATCAACGCTGAAAGCAAGATCTTTGCCAAGGTTCTTGCTAACAGAATTGAATCATCCCTACCAGCTCTGGTTAAACCCAATCAAGTTGTTTACATCCAGGGCATAAACATCTCTGCAAACGTGATACTACTGCTACATGCTCTGCATATTGTCTCAAAGGATAAAAAAGACAAACATGGTTATGCTGCTACATCGCTGGATGCTCAAAAAGCCTTTGATTGGGTCAACAGGGATTTCATGTTTCAATCTCTCAGATGTCACGGCTGTGGTGGAAATGTCATCTCCCTTATTAAACCGCTATATTCATGTCCCACATCATCTATTTGTATAAATGGCCAATCCTCATCCTTCTTCCCTTTGCGAAGAGGAACAAGGCAGGGGTGTCCCTTGTCCCCCACGCTTTACATGGTATCTTTAGAACCCCTCTTAGAGCTCATTAGATCTGATAGTACCATCCCTGCAATTTAATGTGTGAGATCCAACACTAAAAAGCTGTGTATGCAGATGATACTCTTATCCTCATAATGAATCCCAAACTGCACCTTCTGCATATTTTGGATGGATTGCATCAGTTTTCCTTAATTTCCGGTTACAAACTCAATAGGATAAGTCTTAGATATTACCTCTTAACGACTTCTGTGTCAGACATGATTTGGAATCGTATGGGTTTAAGTGGTGTCATAACTCAATCAAATACCTAGCCCTCCGCTTTGCTTCCTCTGTACATGATACAGTTAAGCTCAATTCGGAACTATTAGTCAACAGACTTAGAGAACTAACATCAATGTGGTTACCTCTTTACCTGTCCTGGTTGGGTCATCTCGATACAATTAAAATTATTCTGTCCCCTATTATTGTGTATAATTTGCAACTGCTTCTTGTCCCTTTGCCTTCCATGCTTTTCAAGTTCATTAACTCGCTTCTTCTTTAATTTCTTATGGGGTTATGGGAAGTTTAAAAGAATCACTGTTTGTAAACTGAAAGCCCCATATGATATGGGGGGATAGGTTCCCGTATTTTAAATTGTGCCATACAGCCTTTCTCCACAACAGTCCTGTTGCTGGTTTGCCCCTCCTGATTCCACTGTCTCTCTATCCTGGTGCATGATGGAGAAACAGCTGACCTGTCTAGGTGATATCTTTGACGTAATTTATGTTTTAGCCACTTCTCTGCAATGGTCTCGGATCCCATTAATGCTTCCATCTCTGCTCTCAGACTCTTTCTTTTCCCCCACAGCAGATGCCCACCTCAAGAAGTATCTCTGTAGCTGTGGCACAACAAATGTATCACTATCAATGGTAGAGCACTCTATTGCAAGTCCGGGTTAGCTAAAGGCATCGGATGTATCAATCAGATTGTTATTGGTAGCTCCCTTCTCTAATTCCAACATTTTAGAAGTATGTTCCCTATCCCTATTTCGGATTTTAACTTTTACAATAATTTGATCAATGTGTGTTTGGACGCAGTTCAACATTTTTCTAATATCATTCTTATTCGTGATGCCTCCAAACTCTTGCTCCTAACCAGAGCTTCCAATACTAGAGCGGCCACATTTTGCAGTGTATTGGTCAATATAGAGCATCCTACCACTAAATGGCCTGTTCAATTGAATTGGGTGTCTGACTTTGGTCTGGTCCTGGATGATCATACATGGTCTCAACTGTCTACCACAATCAGTGGCATCTCCATCTCTGCCAACATCTCGCAAAAACTGTACTTCTTTCTGCATGGTGCCATTATTGCCCCCCTGAAATTGTCTAAATCTATGACTAGTGTAGATAGAAAATGTTGTTCATGTTTGGGTGCTCCTGATTCATGCAAACATGTTTTATGAATGTCCCTTTGTATTCAAGTTCTGGCAAGAAGTATGGAGATCCCTTAACATAATTTCCAAGGTAAATATCCCTCTATCGTTCTTGAATGTTTTCTTGGAAAGCCTTGCCACCAAAGACAACATTTCACAGGCTTCTGACACATTTTCTGATCTCTTAATTGCTCTAGCCCTAAAGCTCATTACAACCAATTGGAAACACTTGCAAAATACCTCCATTAAGGGATGGTGGAAGAACATATACGACTTGCAGAAAGTTGAACTTTGTATGCCCACCTACCTCTGCGCTATACCCAGTTACAATGACAAGTGGGCTCATTGTATTCGCTATCTGGACCACTTCAACATGTCCACTGATGGTTCTTGAGCTGTTCTACAACTTTTCTCATTGTTACTGCTATTACTGTGCCAACTATTCCTTTACAACGGACATTTGGACACTGTGTCTAATTTAATGGTTTCAGGTATCCCATTTGTGAGCGTCTCCGTTCTCCTTCCCTGTGTCTCTCGTTGATCTCCCTGTCTGTCCCCCTGTCTGTCCTTTATTCTAGTTTTCGTTTCAATATGCAGATAAAAACGTACGGTTTGCTGCTTGTTTGCAGCAAACTTCCTTGTTTTTTTGCAGATCATTGACTGTTTGGTATTACTATCTCCATCCACATCATGTTCGTTACGGTTTTTATTATCATCTGAATTGTTACTGTCATATCGTTCTTAATTGTTATAATCTCAATAAAGATTATTAAACAGAAAAAAGCATCACCAGTAGTAGCATCTGTGACACACATTTATTGAAGTGTATAACATATTATTATGCAAGGGAAGCTGTTTAGCAGAGCTACATTTCATGCAGAATTTATTCCCCAGAGATCCTGAAATCCACACAACCCTCAGAGGTTTTATTTACCAGCTAGAAATCCACAAGGATAAACTGCTAGGACCATGTTTTCCATATGCCTTCAAACAAAGGTGCTCTTTGATTGCTCAGCAAACAGTTTCACTATACTATTGTATGAACAAAGGTCTGTATGATTTTGTGTTCATGGACGTTCTAACTTTCTCAAAGTCAGCTCAGAGTATGAATACAAGGTAGATACAATTCAGAAAAGAATGGCAAATGCAGATGGTTTGGGAAGCCCCCGGAATTGCAGATCTGTGATCCCCCCCTGCACTGCATCAGCACTATCAAAGAGACCATGACGTTTTCTCCCTGAACTGCAGTCGGATTTCAAAGGAGCAGGCACAGCGTGTTGTGCTGTAATGTGAGAGATCAAAGAAGACATCTTGTGCGTCGAATCTGCAATTGTAATGAGGGTACAGGGTCGATGTTGGGGATCACGATAGAACGTCAGTCTCTTTCTGCAAGGAGATTGCTTTGAATGCTGTCCAGTTTTCCCAGGGCAGGCTGCTGCCAGAGATCGTGATGCTTGCCTTGGACCCCCTGGTTACTCCTTTGCATAATGTATGCATGTTTTCCTCCAGAGTACTCTGGGGAGTTGCTTGACATGTTTGGATGGAACGTGTGAAGTTTCATAAACAGAAAGGTACTAATCCTCAAAAACAGAATAACAAACCCCTTCTAACTAACAGAGAAGTAAACACGAGGTCTATTTGACGCCTGAAACACATGGGCAGATTTGCAAAGGTATGGCCGTTATGCTCGCAGTTCATGAGGCATAAGTTTCACCTTCGAAATGATGGTCGTAAAGGGCATTCAGAAAGAGCCACGCCTACAAAAAGTGTGCATATCGAAAATGATATTCATGTTAAAAAGGAAAATGACGTCTTGGATACGTGCACGGAAGCATGTCAAAAGGCTAAAAAAGGCTAGCAATAGTTTTACTTTATGATTAGCTTTCTCCTCTTGGTTGATAATAATATTCCAATGGCCGCTGTCTCTTCCTATGCAAATGCACCTAAATGCTCTGCAATTGGTGCCCTTTTCCACACGTATTGATCACTGAGATGTAGGTGCTTGCAGCAGATAAATGGGGCAAAATTGTTTGTAATTGTTTTTTAAACACCCCGCTCACTTACACTAAAAGTCGATGGGTGATGCGGGATATGTGCATGTAATAAGTCACCCGCATATAGTCTATATATTCACACATTACACACTTGGAAGTAAAACTATTCATTGCAATTCAAGTTTAATTAATCAAGGGCAATTTATCTATTTGCAAACATGTGCTAGCCCCTATAATTAAACAACTTTTTCTATGGTATGTTTGCCACTCAGGATGGACAACATCTATGATTTACCTCTATATGTCCTACTATAGGAAAAATTCCATTTGCATAGAAGTCTGGTTCCACCGAAAAGGGCAGCCCATCACCAAAATACTTGGCAATTCTCCTGTGCATAAGAGTACTGCAAGCCACCACAGTCACATGTTTCTGCCTTGATGAGCATCAATAAGGCAGGGCTTTTGAGGTGCATCTCAAAGCACAGGGAGCTGTGCTCCATGTCCGGATTATCTTTCGGAAATGTAGGTGATACCCCAATTTCTTTCAAAATTTGGAAAACTGTGGGAACTTATCTATGGGCACAAACATGTCCAAATAACCTGTTTTATGGAATCTTTGCGCTCATGGCGTCTACAACAATATATTAGCTTACTGTAGCACAAGAAAGAAGAACTAGCCATTTACAAATCAGTCTGGTGCCTCACTGATGATACTCCATAAGACAGAAATATACGTCTGGTGTTGCTGCTGTTATTTTAGTTCACGGGAGAATTGCCTAGCAGTTGGTTGCTGGAGTGTCCTGAGGGCAGGCCCAGATTGAGATACACATAGATATTTCACCTCTGTGAAAGGTACAGTAAACTGAATTGTGAGTGCAGCCCCTCCGCAGTGGAAACCATCCCAGAGAACAAGATATGTTCAAAGAAATGGCAGACCCCATCACACCAGCATCTGTCAACAACAAAGCTAACATCTTTCTCTGAGATCTTAACCTGCCTGGGAACAAAGCCACCATTATAGCTAGAAAGTCTGTACTCAAACTGCTCGACACTGTGGACATTCTGCAACGAGACAGAGAAACAAAGCACAACAACGGTCAAATACTTAAACCTGGTTTTCACCCCCTTTCCAGCCACTGTATGTATTACAGCGACCGTTGTACTGGATAGACCATGCAGCCACAACTATCCTGGTCCACCACAAACCTCTTTCCCCTTGGGGCCACAACAAACAAGACACCTCACAGTTTTTTTCAATAACTTCCCTATGAAGGTACTGGAAGAACCCTTATTACATTGGCCTCCATGTCCGACCCCTTGGAGAATGTCAATGCACAGCTCAGTACACTCATCCATACCTTAGCTAAGACCACGAACACCTATGCACCACTGAAACTTTGACTCAACAATCATAAGTCCTCCACACCTTAGTAAACTCATGAACTCAGTATCAGCAAGAGTGCAATCTGCAGAAAGTGAAAGTTCTGAAAGAAATGGAACCAACTTGAAGAGATGATCATTCTGAGAGCCTTCTGATCAGCACGCATGGCACTCAACATGAAAGTGAAAGCAAAACACTTTATAACAACTATTATGAAAGCATCCAGCACGGCAAGAGCTGTCTTCCACGCCATGTAGAACTGCATCAACACCTTTTCAGAAAGAAGTAAGAGTAGATAAAGCAACACATTTACAGTTCCAGATTCTTGATATGTTGCTGCCGCCTGAGTTGTTTTTTTACCGGCACCCGGCAATGGGGATGTAATGGGACATTCCAGCCCCAGCGGACCCACTACATCCCCATTGCCGGGTGCTAGTAATAATGACTCCACATTCCCATTTGAGCCCCAAGTGCTCAATGGGAATGGGGAGGTCGGACCACCATGCACGAGTTCTGCTCGTGGGTGCCTTTCCATCAGCCAGGTCTGACCTGGCAGGCGCACCCGCGAGCAGAGCATGTCCGATGCACCGGCTCTTTTCCTGAATGGTGCCGGTGCATCTGACATGCTCTGCTCGCGGGTGCCGATGCGCCCGCCAGGTTAGACCTGGCTGGTGGAAAGGCACCCACGAGCAGAACTCGTAGTTTGTCGGTCTGGTAATAATGACGCTGGCAGCTTACCGGTGCCATTACTACCTTACCGGCAAACTTGTAATGAGGCCCACAGTCCCTTTTTATGAATTCTCCCTGTCAATCAAAAGAAATCCTTCCCCTCGACCAGATCATCCCACTGAAGCCCATGTGGTTTTACTGTTGGAAAGCAATAAGATACATCTCTTCCCTTTGGCTTCCTGGTTTGCAAATGGTGTTTTTTAACAGGGCGCATTCCATATTCACAGCTCGCCACAAGTTGCTGGTATGCTGCATGTTTAGAAACCTCATTGAATGAAACCACACAGATCCTAACTTCACACTTAAAACTCATTGCAGACAAGCATTTTCCAAAATCATTTTCAAGTTATTTCATCTGGACCAAGTTGAACTAATTTATATTAAGGACATGTTACAGGTTACTGGGAAGGGGTTAGCATGTTAGTTTATATTAGTATTTATATTAATTGCAAGCAAGTCAAATGAAATGTTATCCTGAAATACAACACTTTTAAACATGTGCTCTCTGTTCCTGGATGTGTGCATTTCCCATCTAGTGCAGGCACCGGCTGCATTTGCGACTGCTTGCCTGTGTTTCTATTTTTCTGTTTCTCTATAAAGCCCACTAACACTACTTATGCATACTAAGCTAATAAACCCCTATAACTCACAGCCCTCCTACTACTAGAGCCCCCAACTATTCTTACTCCTACAAACCCCATCACATCCTCCTTGCTCCACCTCCACTCCTTCAACTGACTTCCATCAGAACATAGAATGCAATGCCTCAATATACATTCTATGCATTCACACCAATGTTCCATCATCATTTCAGCCCTACAATTTCCCCAACACCTCAAACACCTTTCTCTACATCAATCTCTTCTACAGAGTTTAAGAAATAAAGAGAGACATTTAGAAAATAAACAACGTGGCCTCCACCGAAAAGAGAAATGGTGAACAAGGAGAAAATTCTATAACACCAGCCTTGGTGTAGTGAAGCCTTATGTTAGACATTCAGTGTGCACTACTGAATCACAGACCAGCTGCTGAGTTAGTTCCAGGCAAGGCTTTATTCACATATGTACAAATCTGTACATTTCTCCAGTTACTCTTATTATAGTTACAGCACGCGTATACATTGACAGGGACATGGGAAGGTATAAACATCACTAACAAAGGAGCTGACCCACCGGCCATCCATTCAACCCAGCTCAGGCCCCCAACTGACACTCACAGAACATTCACACACAGATCCACCCAACATTCTCCTGAGCTGCACTCATGCCCCAACATTCTACAGCAAGCATCCAGGGCAGTGGCAATACAAGACTACATTACAGCATCTCCCTTTCATACCAGACTCACCACACACAACATCTCCCTTCCATAGCAGACTCATCACAGACTCACCACAGACTCATCACAACATCTCCCCATCACCAAAACATCTAACCAACAATCACCTTCCATTTGGACCTGCCACATCCAAACACAGAGCTTGCCACACTCTGGCACCAACCATACACAGCCAAGGGAACCAATCATACATTCAGGTGAGGGAAAAACAGGGGGGATCACGCATTTGCCCCACCACGGACCCGGTGTCACCACAAACATGACACCCTGGGGAAACATGGTCCAAGTCCAACAAACTAACACACAACAAGAGGTGTTGCCATGACAGGTCAACAATTGCAGAGGGCTACTTAGATCACTCCTCTTCCTCTTCACACCATCACATCACATCCGAATACAAATCGCTCCCACTTATCTCCCTCATAGATCCCACGAATCACCAACACGCAGAAAAGCAACTACAACCTAAACCAACAAACAACTATAACCATTCAAGGAGAACATCCGTACAAGTCACATATCACCAATATCATTCAAAACAGACACTACCAGACCCATGACAAGACACCGAAAAACAAATGAAATGCTCCTGGTAGCATTAACTTTTTGTTTAACATTGCTCTAATAATTAAAACTATAACAACTTAAAATAAATTTGGGTACCCTACCAACCTATACATTTTTTATTTTCCTTAGTGCACTGTATATACATTTCAAATTCACATTAAGCGTACATTTTAAGGCCTTTCTTCTTTTACTCAATATTCTTAGCTCAAAACACTACACTTTAAAAGAATTTGCATAACCTTTATAGACTTCAAACCTCCTGTAACTTTTACTCATAAGTGCGCATCTAAAAAACATTTCCTCACCATCCATACTTTTATGGATGTCCCCATAGACTTTGCATTTTAAATTTTGCATAAACTTCACCTTTTGATTTAAGTGCGCAATTATTGAAAAATTTCCGCACCATCCAACCAAGAAAAAAAAACTTGGAGGATGTCCCCAACAACATGACCTCAGCCACACCTGCAAACCCAAGCGGTGTGGCCTACAGAAAATTAACAATGTTCCCTTTAATATGACTTTACCTTCCTGTAACCATAATGACCTCAACCACACCTGCAAACCAAGCGGTGTAGCCTACAGAAAATTAAAGTAATTTTCCCTTTAATGAATTTTCCCTTTAATTTGTAGCAATAAAACTTTTGTCACCATACAATATAGTTTACACCATCATGAACCCTTGGGCCACACCACATAACAACATTCCACAGGACAACGGCCCCTGACATACTCTCAAAATTACAATACCCGGAATCTCTAGTAACATTTCATAAAATTACATGTATTACCCCATTAATTGTGTCAATTGTCCTCTTTAACCTATACATGTCCAATATATATTGTGCTGCATTAAAATAAGACCCCATCCAAAAACATATCACATGAGAAACCTGTAATGACATGCTCCATAATAAACGTAGTTTATCCTATAATCTTCTTTATGACCAATTCCTGGGGTAATTTTAAAATGAATGAAGTCTTCCCGCCCAGGGAATAATTTGTCAAATGTTTTTTTTTTTTTTTTTAAGCCGGGCAGGATGTCTATACCTATGCATGGGGGAACGGTGGGTCACTCATTTCAACTGCTGCTTCCCACCCACAGCACTCCTTACTATACTTTATAGTTGCTGCAGCTCCTCTATGTCGCACAGACCAGTCCTTTTCTCCATGTCCTCATATTATTTCCCGTTTTCCTCGTTGCCATTTGTAGTGAAGCCTTATGTTAGACATTCAGTGTGCACTACTGAATCACAGACCAGCTGCTGAGTCTAAGTTAGTTCCAGGCAAGGCTTTATTCACATATGTACAAATCTGTACACTTGGGTCAAAACCATCCTTGTTTCAAGGCCATCCGATGGCTTTGATGATCCAAGTGCTTCACTGTTGATCCTACGAGCAGTGATGATTTGTCTTTAGACAGTTAATATTGGAGAGATTTAGGGTCGAAGTTTGCTGCCCTTTCCGTTCCTGAACCCAACCTATTGAGAAGACTGTGCTAGCTGAGGAAAGAGCTGGTGTCTATAAGATGTAACATCAACTGTTCTGTGCTTAGCCCCAGCTTCAAACTGAGATACTCTGTTAAAAGTAGAAAAGGTGAAACCTCTTTAAGAGTTTTGTGTACATCATTTAGAGGCTAGTTGAGCAAGATGGGTAGAGACTGCGGAGCAAACCACATTCAAAAGATTGCTGAGTACCTATGTATGACAGAGATGAGATTTCAAGTTGTAAAGACTAGAGCAGAATGTGTCCAAATATGGAGGAAGCTGGTAAATAAATTGCCTGAAAACAAAACATGCTCTGTTAATATCAAGCAGCTGAGGTGAACAGGTTGTAGCAACAGAAAAAGAGGACACATTGGGGGTAATTCATAGAATTCAGCACACAAGTGGCGCACGCGGCTGGCGCACAGTGTGCGCGTGCGAATCCCTGCGCCAGCCGCGTGCGCCAAAACCCATTTTCGCACACAGCGTATTCATGGATTCCAGCTACCAAAACCAGCCGTGGCGCACAGTGGCGCAGCGACCCAGCAGCAGCGCCAGTTACGCCCCCAAGAACGCCTCTCGCGCAGGCAAAAGCCATAAAAATCCTCAATCCAGCGCAAAGGGCTGCGCTAACCCTGTACCAGCACGGCAAGCGGGCTACGTGTATCACTGGGGTGCGCTGGAAGTACCTCACGTCATTTCAGCTGGGTACGTGCATTTCAGGGGTGCGCGGGAAGTTTCACACGCGATTCCATCAGGGTACGTGTATTTCAGGGGTGCGCGGGAAGTTCAACACGTGATTTCAGCAGGGTACGTGTATTTCAGGGGTCCGCGGGAAGTTCCACACACGATTTCAGCAGGGTACGTGTATTACAGGGGTGTGCTTGAACTTCCACACGCGATTCTATCAGGGTACGTGTACATCAGGGGTGCACGGGAATTTTCACACGTGAATTCAGCAGGGTACGTGTATATCAGGGGTGCGCGGGACGTTCCACACGCGAATGTCCTGGCTACGTGTATTTCGGGTGCGCGGAAAGTTTCACACGCGATATCAGCAGGGTACGTGTATTACAGGGGTGCGCTTGAAGTTCCACACGCGATTCCATCAGGGTACGTGTACATTAGGGGTGCGCGGGAATTTTCACACGCGAATTCAGCAGGGTACGTGTATATCAGGGGTGCGCGGGAAGTTCCACATGCGAATGTCCTGGCTATGTGTATTTCGGGGTGCGCGGGAAGTTTCACACGCGATATCAGCAGGGTACGTGTATTCCAGGGGTGCGCGGGAAGTTCCACATGCGAATGTCCAGGCTACATGTATTTCGGGGTGCGCGGGAAGTTTCACACGAGATTTCAGCAGGGTACGTGTATTCCAGGGGTGCGCTTGAACTTCCACACGCAATTTCAGCAGGGTACGTGTATTACAGGGGTGTGCTTGAACTTCCACACGCGATTCTATCAGGGTACGTGTACATCAGGGGTGCACGGGAATTTTCACACGTGAATTCAGCAGGGTACGTGTATATCAGGGGTGCGCGGGACGTTCCACACGCGAATGTCCTGGCTACGTGTATTTCGGGTGCGCGGAAAGTTTCACACGCGATATCAGCAGGGTACGTGTATTCCAGGGGTGCGTGGGAAGTAACACACGCAAAGTCAGCAGGGTACGTGCATATCAGGGGTGCGTTGAAAGTATCACACGCGATTCCATCAGGGTGCATGTATTACAGGGGTGCGCGGGTAGCACCACCCGTGAATTGCACGTGTGTGTCCTCCCAGGTGTTCCCTCTACACCCTCCATGCCAGCAGGCCCCCACCCATGTCCAGCTCATGTCCCCACCACCCCCACCCCCCAGCAGTGCAGGGGCACTCTCCACCAGGCCCCCACCCATGTCCAACTCATGTCCCCACCACCCCCACCCCCCAACACTAAGGGTCACCTGCCAGCAGGCCCCCACCCATGTCCAACTCATATCCCCACCACCCCCACCCCCCAGCAGTGCAGGGGCACCCCCCACCAGGCCCCCACCCATGTCTCCCACCACCCCCACCCCCAGCAGTGCAGGGGCACCCTCCACCAGTTCCCCACCCATGTCTCCCACCACCCCCACCCCCCAGCACTGTGGGGCACCTGCCAGCAGGCCCCCACCCATGTCCAACTCATGTTCCCCACCACCCCCACCCCCCAGCACTGTGGGGCACCTGCCAGCAGGCCCCCACCCATGTCCAGCTCATGTCCCCACCACCCCCACCCCCCAGCAGTGCAGGGGCACCCTCCACCAGGCCCCCACCCATGTCTCCCACCACCCCCACCCCCCAGCAGTGCAGGGGCAGCCTCCACCAGGCCCCCACCCATGTCTCCCACCACCCCCACCCCCCAGCAGTGCAGGGGCAGCCTCCACCAGGCCCCCACCCATGTCTCCCACCCCCCCCCACCCCCAGCAGTGCAGGGGCACCCTCCACCAGGCCCCCACCCATGTCTCCCACCACCCCCACCCCCCAGCACTCTGGGGCACCTGCCAGCAGGCCCCCACCCATGTCCAACTCATGTCCCCACCACCCCCATCCCCCAGCAGTGCAGGGGCACCCTCCACCAGGCCCCCACCCATGTCTCCCACCACCCCCACCCCCCAGGAGTGCAGGGGCACCTGCCAGCAGGCCCCCACCCATGTCCAACTCGTGTCCCCACCACCCCCACCCCCCAGCACTGTGGGGCACTTGCCAGCAGGCCCTCACCTATGTCCAACTCATGTCCCCACCATCCCCACCCCCCAGCAGTGCAGGGGCACCCTCCACCAGGCCCCCACCCATGTCTCCCAGCATCCCCACCCCCTAGCAGTGCAGGGGCACCCTCCACCAGGCCCCCACCCATGTCTCCCACCACCCCACCCCCCAGCAGTGCAGGGGCAGCCTCCACCAGACCCCCACCCATGTCTCCCACCACCCCCACCCCCCAGCACTGTGGGGCACCTGCCAGCAGGCCCCAACTCATGTTCCCCAGCCAACATGTCATCACAATCTAGATCCCTGGTCCCTATGGTCAGCCTCCAAATGCAAAACACCCACCCGAGTATTGCATCCACCCACTCAGAAATGGCAATTACATGACAGAACACCAATTGCAAGTTTCGAAACAAACACATGTCCCTCACATACACCCAATGGGTGTCAGTGAATCTCAAAACCCATATCATGATATGCATGAAACCAATGAGATGATACTACACATTGAAGTTCGATAAAAAAATATGTATTAAAGGAAACATAAATAGATTCAAAAATAAAGAAACAGAAATGGGAATGTACAAATATGAAAAGAAGCATGTCCGTGAAAAAAAGCAAAACCAAAAATCATAATCCAAAGTAATGGTGTCCAAAGTCACTGTCCACAAAAGAAAATCCAATGGGAAATAATAATTGAAAGCCATTGCTCCATGGGTAAATTGTGAAAGAAAAATAAAATCCAACAGTGAACTATGTACAGACGAACAAGCCAGGGTCCATTATCCCAACAAAAGAAATGAAACCTATCTAACAACACTAACTAATAAAATAAACTATATACAAAAATGTGGGCAATGTCCAAAAGGTCCAAAATAAATCAAAAAACAAAGGAAACCTAACACTACCTACATAACTATGTACAAGGGCAGCGGGCTAGTCTGACGGCTCACTTTTGGATGTCCCGGGCCACGGCATCATCGAAGTCCTGCTCAATGTCCTGGAGGCGGTCCTCCTCCATGGCCCTGAGGGCCCGCAGGGCCGTCGACGTGTCCACCTCCAACCTCCTGCGGATTGCCTCGAGGCACTCGGCCCGCCTCAGGGCCCTCCGCATGGAGTTCTCCACCCTGACCATTGTGAGCCGTGCCTCTTCCGCCCGCTGCCGCTCCGCATCTATGGTGTGGCCCAACCGCTGCCACACGGAAGACACTCTCTGCCCTGGGTCCCCCTGCCCTCCGGCCGATGCCTGCCCCTCCGATGTTGAAGGCCCCGAGCCTTCATGGCTCCCACGACGTTGCTGCTGCTGCTGTGCCTCTGCCCGTGCACTGCCTCCTTTTGCCTGCACATCCTCCGCCGGCTGGGGTGCAGTCGTTGATGTGGCCACCCCTGCTGGACGTCCGACTACCGACTGTGGCAGGGATGCCTCCTCCACCAGCCTGGAAGCACCGTCAGAGGCAGCTCCACAGGGCACCCAGGTGACTGATGGGTGGAAAGATGGCACGGAGGACGACTGGTGCGTAGGGGGTTCAGTTGAGGAGGGGGTCGTAGCAAGCCCCATCAAACAGAGGAATCTGGCCTGGGTGACCTGTCCCAGCAGGCTGACGTGGTCAACGAGCCATTCGGGATGACGTGCAGTCTCCTCATGAAAAGACTGCAGGACACCTCGCATGGCCCGTTGACGCAACGCCACACCAGTCAGGACAGGCTCAACCTGGACCCGGATAGCCACGTCTGCAGGCAGAGGAAGGCCAGTTGTCATTTTCTCATCCCCTGCCTGAAAACGGATCTGGACGTAGGCATCCCTGCTGGTGCAAGATGATGCAGGGACAGGATCAGGGACAGGATTGCACACAGGCACCTCCACGGCGGCCTGTGCTGCCTCCTGTCCCTGGTCCTGCACTGCACCACTAGCACCAGTGGGATCCCCACCTCCAGACCCCGTCTCTGTTGCTTGCACGGCCTCCTCCTCCACCAAACCCCCCACCAACCTGGATGACTCCGTGCCATCTTCCCCCGTTGGGCCCTGTGGGGTCCCAGCTGCCCCTTCTGCTGCCGAGGAGTCCAACTCCAACCTCTGCCTCTTGGACCTCCCCACGGCAGCTGCGGCCTGGGACGCGGCACCGGACTCCTCACTCCCCGACGAGATGACAATATGGGAGGGGAGCCGGGCCTTGCGTCTCCGGCTGGCGGTGGGATCTGCGCCGCTGTGCTCCACAGCACCTTCTCCGCCCTCTTCATCAGTTGACGCTGCTGACAGGGAGAAATAAAACACAGGCATCAGGGCACTGTACAATGGACACATACACACATGACAGTTGTACATGAGTGGCATTGGCAAACCTCAGACATGCCATCACAATCCCCAACACACATGTCATTTCAACTCGCACACATGAGCCATACCACAGCCATATCGCAACTGCCAGCACCATCCATACACATACAACAGCATGAGCAGGCAAAGCCGAGCCAGACATCACATGCAACACAGGAAGTGCACCACACATGTACACACACCACCACACTTGCATGCATGTGTACACCTCTGTCAAGTGTTGCAGTGTTCAGATGGGCATCCATGTCACATCTGCCAATCAGGCTTCCACATCCCGCTGTCACATGGATCCATGTTGCATCACTGTTGCACCCTTGTCAAATACACACAAATGCACATGTACACAGTGCTGATACATGCAGCTGAAAATAACATACATGCGTGACATCACGGACATGTCTACTTACATACACATTCATCCAAACATGTGTGCCCACACAACTGCATTTGGCATGCAAGCCTACACACACAAGCACCATCCATGTCTCACAGCCCTCGCATGTGTTAGCCCCACAGCCCTGTACACCCCCACCCATACTCGACCCCATACAAACAGATGTGCAACCTGCACACTACTGAAACATCACCACACGCACAGCTCACAATCAGGATGCATGTACACTTACCGCTCGACTCCAGACGGGTCTGCCTCTCAAGGACCTGGACGTGGAGCGCTGGTAATATGCGTTCCAGGACCCTCATCTGCTCTTCTGACAAGTGGCCCCGGTGCCCCTTGGCATCAGCTGCCTTCAAGAGGCGCCGGGCCTTGTTCAGGGTCCTGGACCTGAAGTCCTCCCAGCGCTTCTGGACATGTTAGAAGTCGCGGACTGCCACCCCCTCCGCGTTGATGGCAGTCACAATGTCAGTCCAGATCCGAGTCCGTCCTTCCTTGTCGGCGAGGGAACTTCCGAAGAGGGCATCATACTGCCCCAGGACTTGCTCCACCAGGACACCAACTTCGATGGCACTGAAGCTGGTGCCCCTCTGCCTCTCTGGCCGGGGGTTGTCAGTGGTGCCAGATATTGCAGTGCAACCCCAGAGGCAGGAGTGGGTGGGCAACTGGGTCCTGGGGCTGGGCTGTTGAGCGATGGAATCCCAGTCGGGAGTCTTCGGTTCCAGCAGGGGTGGTCACAGCAACAGCACCCCTGGCTGATGTGCAGGCAGCAAATGGCAGGGCACGTGGGCAGCAGGCAGTCAGGCAGCAGCAGATGGCAGGTGGGAGCGTGCTCAGGGCTCTGGGGGGCAGTAGTTCGGCCTTCTGGGCAGGAGCGTGGTCTTCCGTGTGCTTACGCGTGGCCTGCTTGATACGGAGTGATTTGGCACGTGAAAATTCGGCATGTCAGCGTGTAATTCGAGGAAAGGCCCTTAGCGCGTAAGCGCATCTGCACGCATACGCAATTTCATTGGACAGAAGGCCCCTCAAGTGCGAGCGCCCCTGTGACGTGACGCGCACAGGCGTGCATGGGCATTTCAGCGCACGTGGAAAACTGCACGTCCGTGTGTAATACGAGGAAAGGGCCCATGCGCGTAAGTGACTTGACGCGCACGTGCGTTTCCCTCTGCACGGGTTAAAGGTGAGCGGGCCCAGCAGTTCGCTGTACGTGCCTTTCGTGGAGACCGACGTGTGTTGCTGCTTCCTGTTGTTCGCGCGCCATCACAACTTCACAGCTATCAAGGACGTATCTCTTCCTTTGGCGGGGGTATTGGCTACGCATGTTTTTCTGCATCGCGCTAGTCAGACGCACACGCTCTTTTTCCCACTGCAGGTGCCCCTGTGTATCGCACCCATTTTCGATGTCATAGTAGCCTGCGTGTCCCACGCGTACGCGTTATTCGTGTTACTGGGTGCCACCGCGTACTGCGGGAGGTTGAATCCATGCACGTAGGCTGCAGGGTTGCGTGCACGGTTTTACTGCAGTTTTGGGGTGCCTGAGCGTTGCGTGACCCGTCACTACATCAACGGGGTCACATACAACCTTGCAGGTACATGGGGGCTGTTAACATCTTGCTTCCCACCCCCTTCACCCCAATTGCCCAGGTCAATTGTGGTGTACACCTCCCATTGGCACCACTCCATCTGTGCCGGCACTACTACATCTGTGCCATGGTTGGGAGGACACCAAAGGTGAGGGCCGCCTCAGCTGGGCGTCCTCCTCGTGGCGGGTGTGGTCGGGGACGTGGCCGTGGTGACCAGGGAGTAGGGGGACTCCAGGGTGTCCAGGGCGGCCACAGAGGGGGAAGAGGCAGGGGTGCGCCACTTGAGCACAATGTTGTGCCATGTGTCGGTGCAGTCATGCCACCACCCCCTGTGGTTCCGGGGGATGCAGCTTCTGCATCTGGCACTGACGCCCGTGTGACCCGGCAGTCCGTTCCATCGACTGCCACGGGCCCAAGGGTAGTGGTAGCTGCAGGTGCAGCTGTGGACACCGCCACTCAGGCTCGGGGTCTGCCAGCGCAGGCTGCGTTGGCACTTGAAGAGCCCTTGGTAGATCTCCAACAGGCCAGGGGGGAAACCATAGGGGAATGCCGGGCTGCTCAGACCAAGACACGTGTCCCTGGGGCAGTCATGTCATCTGCTGCCCTGAACAGCCGGGTGTTGGCAACTGCAGGGGCAGATGCACCCAACAGCACCCCGGTTGTGAGTCTGCCAACCAGGACCGTTGCGGTCAATGACCCTGCCACAGCTGATGTTTCTGCGCAGGGTCCATTAGTGGGCACCCAGCTGCAACTGACACAAGTCAGGCCTTTGGTCATCCCTCCACCTGCCACTCCCTTGGCTCAATCCACCAAACCCACTGGCCATACTGGTCAGGGCGGCATTAGCTAGCCAGGGTCTGCGCCACAGTCCAAGAGGAGGAAGGTTGCACCTGCAGCACAGGCTGGGACCCCACACACAGGCAAGACCTCCTGCACGTCGAGGAAGAAGCCTTTCTGTAAGCGAAACTGGACTTCCTCGTGGACTACGTGCGGGGCCACAGCCGTGACATGCTAGTGGGTGCCAATAGTCAGACTACGGCTGCCCAACGTGACACTCATTGGAAGCATGTTCTGGAACATGTCAGTTCATTCGGCCATGAGGTGCGCACGGCGCAAGAGTGCAAAAAGCGTTGGAATGACATCAAACGCAGCACTAAGGCTAAGCGTGCCTCTAATTACAACTTGACTCTGGTGACTGGCAGTGGGCCTGCATCAGATGAGGAAGAGCTCACTCCGCATGAGGCACTCGTTGCAGAGTTCATACCACCTGAATTGGTCGAAGGAGTGGGAGAGATGCTGGACTTTGATGCCCAGTCCAGTGAGTGTTGATGCGTGTTTGTTGAGGACGTGCGTGTTTCACTTGTGGGATGTGTTGTGCATGATTGCCGCTACATGTGACGTGTACATGGTTCTGATGTGTAAGTAATGCAATGCTTCCGTCATGCATGTCTCCTCTGCCTGCATGCGGGGACTCCATGTAGGCATGCTCCCTTGCACCTCCTCCACCACTCTGCACCCCAGTTCCACCTTTGCACTGGTGTTCTTCAATCTTGCCAATGTGTACTTTCTTGTTCATGCGTCCTGTGTTGATGCTCACTTCCAGCGTAGAATCTGCCAAACATATGCTGTGTGGTACAGCCTTAGTACTTGATGCAGGGTATCTCACTTGTACTGTGCATAGGTCAGATGTCCGCAGGAACATGAGTGTCCATTCATGCTACATGTGCATTGCACGTATGCCCCTATGTGTCCTTGACTGGATGATCACTGTAATACAAGTCCTTGGTTACATACATTGCCTGCCATCTCATCAGCCTTCCCATGTCAACTGTGGCTCAGTCCTGCGTTGCACACATGTTTAGGGTCTGACAATCTGTGTGGCTCACAGGCCTCAGCCTGTTCAATGGCCAATGACTCTGTCCAACTGTTGTTGTTTCTTCTTCACACATGGGCGGAATCCAGAGTTTTCATCATGTGTCCTGCTTACTATTCCAGCATCATTTGCAGTGGTGTCACTTGAATCACATTCAGCTGTTGATGCCAGTCAACACTGCCTGTCAATACACAGGTGTATGGTCAGCCTTTTGATACCATGCTAGGCATCCCTGCTTTGGTACTGGGGTGGAGGGGTGCTTGGCTTCTAGATATGGTATACTTTGAATGCACAATGCACGTGATGTCTGAATTTAACATTGCACTGCCTTCACATTTCCTGGCACACACCATGGAGTCCTTGTACATGTAGGTAGTGAGTGGCGTACACATTTTCTGCACTGCATAGACACACTTCCATGGAAACTGCCACCTTTCAACAGGTCTGATCATAGAAGCAATTCAAAGTTGACCCAGCATGCATGGCAGGTTATATGTTGTGTGTCACGTCTGCCTGATGCGTTTGCTGTCGGTGTGTGTGTATGTGTGTGTGCTTCTGACATGTGTAGTGACCTTTTTTCTCTCTATTTTTCAGGTGATGATGCAATGGAGGCAGAGGATGGCGTTGTCATGCCAGACACAGGGTTGGTACCACTACATCAACCCGGCACTAGTGGGGGTCGTGGGGTGGTAGGCCACGAAAACCCCCCAAGTGCTACAGTCCATCTTGTCTCTGGCTGCCTATGAGTCCAGCCTTGATGAAGACTCTGACGTCCATGTTGAGTTGGATGAGCATCAAGTCCATGTGTCAGGGGTGAGTGATTCTGATGTGGACACTCCTCTGTCTGTGACACCTGCACTGAGGGATCAGACAGTCTTGGTTCCTCCGCCCGTGGCGGATCGGGACGCAGGGTCACCCTCCACACCAGTCACTGATGTGCCTGGGACATCACGTTGAAGGGGGCATGTAGTCGTGCAGCTGCAGGTGGTGCCAACACAGCGAGGACCCCCGGTCCTTGGGTCCCGCAGGGGTCAAGCCCAGCAACGCGGTCGCCGCGCGCAACCGCAGTATACTGAGTGGGAGCAAGACATGACTGCCAATTCAGAACGGCAGGGGGCAGCAATGGAGAACATCGCTGAGAGCATGGAGCGTGTGGCCCGATCTGTGCTCCCCCCTGTTAGGCAGGTGCTTCTCCAGCAGCAGACGGCACGGTCCACGGCCCGCTTGCTCAGACAGGGCACGCCTAAATGTCGTCTCTGCATCAAGCAATTGCTGCTCATGCAGAGGCGCACATGGATGCCCTGAGGGAGGAGTATGCTTCCCTCAGATCCACTCTGGGTGTCCTTATGATGTCCCAGAGGCAGCAGGCAGAGGAGAGGTTTGCACAGCTTGAGCGTACCATCTCGGCTGAGCTACAGGCTTGCCGCGAGGTGCAGCGGTTGTCCAGCCAGGCCTTGCAGGAGGAACTCCGTGTTACATGTGCTACCTTGCAAGAGGAAGTACGTGTATCACGTGAGGTTCTGCATGCAGACCTGCCACGTCCTCCTTTCCAGGATGAGCCAGACTCGGACGACCATCTATCTCCCACATAGGTCGGGCTGTGCAGGCGTTGAGCCCATGGAGGTTTTTTTTTTGGCTCAGCATCATCGCATGTGGATGTTGAGCAGCCCCCTGTACCTCCCCCCTCCTGGGTGCCTCCCCTCCCCCCGGGTAGAATGTGGCCATTCTTTGTTTTTCTTTTAGTTTAGTTGGTTAAGTTTCTGTTTGATAGTTAGTTTAATTAGGTAATGTAGGTTTTCCATAGTTAGTGTAATTAGTTAATAGTTAATGTAGTTTAAAATTGCTTGTCTATTGTGCTTTCATGTGACAGTGCAGTGCTTTGTGGCTTTTGAAGGCATCCACTGTCTGTTCCAGCTGGGCACCTCAGGCTTGTCTTGTGTATGTGTTTGCTGCTTGGGGTCCTTGACTCACATATGCCACTCCTGCCTCCCTTATCCATGGGCTTGCAAGGATGGTTTGCATGTTTGGTGCTGTGTGACTTGTGTTTACACCCCTAGTGGGGATGATTTTGGTGTTATTGTCCACTGTTCAGCTTTTGCTAGATGGGGTGTTTCATGATTAATGTGTACATTAATTGCTATGCATTGTGTAGTATGTTTCTGATCTTTACTGTACACGTGCTTGTTGCAATTCATGCTGTAGATAGTGTTCCACACTTTGGATGTGAAAGACGGACTGATGGTGTGATTTATGATGTGACTCTCTGACATGGTCAAGTAATGGGATGCCTGAAGAGACACACACAGATGACCTTGAAGCATTAATCATGGGTTTCATGCCCTTTCTGCAGGGGGATGAGCCTCCAGAGCACCTTTGCCAGCAGACATGGCCCATTGGACGTCTGAATTCTGGGCACGTTTGTTGGTGCCCACATGCACATGGGTGCCCAAGCAGAGGCACAGGGATTGCAGACCTACATCCTAGAACTGCTGACGTGTTCCAAGGAACTCCAGGCAAGGTGAGCAGCACAGGGGGGCCACAACACAGCAAAGCTTGCACCAGGCGAGTTTCACATGCAGGCTTAGTCACAGCACTGAGGGTGAGCTTGGACAAATATTGGTGTTGAAGCACACAATGCAGCTCAGATGTGTTGGTGGACTGATGGCTGTTGATTGTAAGGTTGTCTGGGACACCTGCAGGGGCAGTGGCACATACCCTCCGGTACACCAAGGTCCATTGAGGCACTTGTATCAACCATGTAGCCTTCCGAGACATGGAAAGGGGCAGCTCACAGGGACATAAAGCAAGGGACATACTCGGGTGCTGTGCATTTCATTTCCATGTACATTTTAATACATGTACTGCCAACTTTGTTTCGGTCATGGTGGTACGCAACTTGCTCTGAAGTCATGGCTTGCTATATGGGTCTGTCTGCTTACCCAGAGAACATTGCATATTGTGTGAATTGTGACACATTGGTGTTCCATTTGCCACGCACCCACCGGCGGCTGACTTACTGCATTGACTGTGTATGACCCGTCACAGGGGTTATGTTATATATGGGTACGAAGCATCTACACCAGATAGTCTGTTTGTAGAGTAGTTTGTTGCTATGGGGCATGTTTGGTGGTGTGTTTTTGTGTCATTGGCACGTACAGGTTGTTGACTGTGGCTCTCTTTGCAGCATTGCAGTGCTCCTGTAACCGGACCTGAGAGTGCGCAGGCAGGAGGCCAGCACTCAAAACCAGAGCTAAGTGTCTTGTTGTTTTTCTTTCAAACTGCTCTGCATAGGCTTGCTGGGGGGTGCACTAATGCATGGATTTATGTGTGATTCAATTTGGTATGTTTTTTTCCCCCCTAATCACCTGGAATCCTATGCAATTTTGAACCCTGTACCCTCTACCCGGTGTTCCTGCTTCCCGTACCTATCCAAGCAATGTTCCCTAACCCTCTTTCCCCGCTGGGGTTGCGGATGCCTGTGTAACCCCCGAACTTGCAGGTGCCAAAACCCTAGAGGGGGTGGTTGGTTCGTACCACTCCTAAGCCTGGACTACAGAAGGCCATGACAATGATGTCCAAGTTTGTTTGGATTGTGTATGTTTTCATGCAGGTAGTACATTTTCGTGCATTCCCTACTTTCATGTGTCATTCCTCCTCTCCTCTCCTGCCACTCATTCCAGTTATCCAGTGTGCCAACACCTGTCCCGACTGCATATCCCTGAACCTCCTTCCCCACCACGACACGGTGGGGGTGGTTGTTTCGTGACACTCCCGCGCCTGTACACGGGACCTGTGACAATACACATCCGTTCATGATGCATCATCCTATTTTATGTACCACACATGGTTCACATCCTGTTGTGACATTGTTTTACTGTGCTACCTTGGTTGTTGCATCATTGTGGTAGTACTTGGCCTTTGTGAGGTACTGCTACGTCAAGTCATCTACTGGAGGGTTTTGGGGTTTGTTTTTATGCCTTGGATTTTGTGATTTTGGAAATGAGTGTGCATTCTGAGGGTGCAGGCATCTTTTTACACACAAGGTGGGAGATGTGACGAAGGGTAAAGGTGATCCTGTGGCCAGGTGGAATTGAGGGTTGAAGGCTCCATGACCCAGGTGCAGTTGTTCAGTGGGTCATGGTCATTTGTGAGGGAGGGGGGGGTTGTTGTTGATAGTTGCCTTGCCCTGCAGTGTGATGGGAACTCTGACATTGTAATGGTGGTATCCTATGTATATGTTGTGTTCTGCTGATCAATGCCTGTTCATGTGTTGTGTTTACCTTTCAGGTGTGAGGGGATAGTTGTGGTTCGACATGCGGGGGTGTACACATGGTGAATGTTCACATGTGATGTGTAGAGAACACTGATGGTCACTTGAGTGCACATGCATATGTTGAGTGCATATCCTTGCAGACCCACACACTTGCACTCTGATGCACTACATGTACTCCCACCCTTGCATATCCACGTGTACACTGTTTTCCTTCTGGTGGCCACTGTGTCCCTGCAGCACATGTTCTGTGACCTATTATGGATCCTGTACATGCCTAATTTGCTTTTTGATGTGGTCTGTCGCTTAGATGTGATGCTCAGGGTGTGCATCACACACAATGGCTGTTCACTGTGCTGTGCGCTGAGCAGTGTGTTGCAGGAGTAGGACACAGCACACAGAATCTGCAGTGTTGATTTTGCAATGCACAATGTGCATGTAGACAGGCATTCGTTGTTATGTTACGTCTACAACTCTTGTAATGCATTTGGAAATGACTTATTTTGGGTGGGAGGTTGTTGGTCTGTCAGTTCATCTGATTCCTGGTCAGGCATCATTGTCTGATGCCACTGTACATTTTTGACATAGCAATGTGTACCTTATTGGTACTGTGTTGGTGTATGGGTATTGCTTGCGATGTCATGTTGTGGTTTGGGAGGGTTTGAGTGACATAACAGTGATGGCCATGGCCTGTTTTGCAGGTGATTGTGATTCACACCTTGCATGTCAGGGTCATCCGCTTCTCAAAGCAACTAGCTGGAGGTATGTCCCTCTCCGCGGCAGGGGCCTCCCTCTGGAACAGCCTTCCTGCCTCACTGGAACTTGAGGAGAACCATCTCCGGTTCCGGAAGCACCTCAAGACCTTCCTCTTTGCTTCTGCTTTCTCCCTGCCCCTCCCTTGCAGAATTCTTCACTGGAACTGCACTGGATCTGCAACTGGGCCACTCTCACTGACCTCGGTCCCTGGCCCAGCCACTCTCCACTTGCACTGGCTCCCTGGCAACCCCTGCACTGTGGTACTGTCTCTCTATCCCTACAGACCCCCTTCCCAGCACTTATCTGCACTTACCTTTGCAGTTGCCACCAGCTGACCTGTGTATTTGTTTTTTGGTCTACTTCCCCTGTACTGCACTCCCCCCTCCCCTTCCCCTTGCACTTTTCCCTTCCCCCTACTCCTGCACTTGCACAATCTGAATGACAACCGGCCTAGTTGTACCGTTGTCTGTCTTCCCTTGTTCCCCCCTCCCGGCCTCATTGCACCTTGAAATACTTGTTTATAGGCCATATCATGTTATATGTCATATGTGTGCCTTTTGGTCACACAGGATAGCTTGTGTTTAAGTAGCTAGGGATGCAGACGATGTGGCACTTCCATGGCAACTATCTCAGGGTGGAAGGGTTGTGACAGTTGACTGTCTCTTTGTCATCATCGATTGTCACCTGGTATGTGCCAGGCCTGTGTGCACTCCGCAGGGGTGGGAGTTTAGGTGAAAAATGTGGCCACAAGCTGGGTCCGGGATTCCTTGCCACGTGCCCTGTCCCCTCCCATGGGCAGCGCCTGTGCCTGTGGTTGGGGATGTGGGGGCACCACCATGTCCACCGGGCTGCCCTGCCATGTTGCAACATTGTGCAGAACACATGCTGCCACAATGATCCTGCACACTACTGGTGGTGCATAGAGTAGTTGCCCGCCAGAGCGGTCAAGGGAGCGGAAATGTGACTTGAGTACTCCGAATGTGCGCTCCACTATGGCCCTGGTTGCAATATGGGCGGTGTTGTATCTTACCTGGGGTGGTGTGGTGGGGTTCCGGATTGGCGTCATCATGCAGTTGCTCAGAGGGTAGGCACTGTCCCCTGGGGAGGTGATAATAGTTGAGATTATTAGGGTTTGGGTATTTGTCTGTGTGTGACTTGCATGCATGTGCAAGGGCATTTGTATTCACCTAGGAGCCATGTGTCGCCATGCTGCCCAGCTTCCAGGGCCCGGCTCAGGGCGGACATTCTGTATATGAAACTGTCATGGGTGGAGCCAGGGTAGTTTGCATAGACAGAGGTGATGATTCCCTTTGCATCGCATACCACCTGTACATTGATGGAATGCCAGTGCTTGCGGTTTCGGTAGATGTGCTCAGTGGCCCTAGGTGGACGTAGGGCCACATGGGTGCAATCTATGGCACCGAGCACTTTGGGGAAGTGTGCCACCCTGAAAAAATCCAGGACAACGGCCTGCCTTTCTGCGGGTATTCTGGGCATGTATATGTGCCTGCGGACTGAGGGGCGCGCTGTCATGATTGCCAGTACCCGGTGTAGGCAGCGTGACTGCGTGGCCTGTGAGACCCCCCCCACTATGGCAGTAGTCCGCTGAAATGACCCAGTGGCCAAAAAATGCAGGACATTGAGCACCTTCTCCAAGGGGCTCAATGCTTGGGAGCAAAGGGCGGGGGATGTAAGGTCATCTTCCCACTCCCTGACCAGGTCTAGGATGATGTGGGGTGGAAACCTATACCTGCCATAGACCTGGTCGTCAGGCATCCCAAAAAGGCTTGTCCGTGGTGCAAAAATGCGTGCCCTGGCTATTCTCCTCCTCCTGCGGTGTCCCACGATCAGTGCTGCGACAAATGGGGCATTCATCGTAGCTGTATATACTTGTTTGTTGTTTGCGCGCACTTTTGTACTGTGCGCGGGGACGCTTCCGCCTGCCTTTGTGTGGCGGACACGTTAACGCCTATGTGCGTCTTTTGCCGTGCGCTGGTTTCCCGTATTCGGATCCATGAATATGGGTTGTTCGCGTGCGTGTGGGCGTTCCGTGTAGTTCCCTGCAGTACTTCCCCAGTTATGCCTTCTTTTTCAAGTGTTGTTCCCTATTCCGCGTGTTACGCCCACTGTTCCGCCCACTTTGGTTGTGTGCGCTTTTGCTGTGCGCGTAGCGCACGCCGTGTATGCCTGCGTGCGCCATGGCTGGATTGGGCGCATGGACAGCGGGAAACACGCGCAGCGTCTTCCTTGAATCGCACGCGTGCGCGTGCGCTGCGTTTCTCACGATTGCACTCCATTGCGCCTGCTTGCGCATGGATTTTCGGCGCACGTTTGTTCCATGAATCGGCCCCATTGAATTCAGGGTAAAAACGGTAAAAGACTGCCAAAACAAATATACTAGATACTAATGTCTCATGGTCACATGACTGACATTGGATAAACATGAGGTTCTGGCAAAGTAATGACCCTTAAAACTAAAAGGCATTGCTACTTATGCAAATAAGTTAAAAAAGGGTGACTAATATAATGAACATATAGCACAACAAGCCCCAATGCTTCAATCCTAACTCCAACTTCTGGAACACGTAAGCATAATTCACACAGTAAAACGCCCCTTCAACAACACAGATAGAAGTAACTGTATCTGCTTAACTGCCCGTTTCAAAACACAACGTTTGACATCATGTCATATTCAAAACTTAATGTTACCTACACCTCAATCATCCAGGGAAAATCTGAGTGGCCAGTAGTCACTAGGGGAAAATGCACACAGTAATCAGTCAGGTACATGATGTGAGAAGATGTAATACTGACAATAAACCACTTGCTAACACCAAAAGCACTCAGATTTGCTTCAATACTCAGATAAAAGGCACAGAAACCTATCGAGATAATATAGGAACATTCTAAATATGAATCACATCCCAGACGCCAGGCGAGATGGCAGCTTCATGTAGCCCAAAAAATAAAGTTACCTTAAACCAGTGATTGAGATGGCACTTAGAGGGGATCTAGATTTATACCCTCACCCCAAACCAGTGATGGTCTCATTACAGAAACTACACCTGAATTAGTTACTGTTGCTTTGAAATCATAAGCTATTGGGAATTTATTATACCTTCAATGGCCACCATCTGCCAGAAGATGCTTAGTGGATACTATGTTATTCAAAAAGAAATGACAAAGGTTTTAAGGATGCAGGAATTCAGAAATAATTGCATTAAATACATTCAAGCGTCGCTTTCGAATATTACCCTATAAATGACAACTACCACCTAAGGTATGTATGATCTGCAACAAAGGATTTTAGTGTTTGAAAGCGCAACCCAGACAGCATTGTCACATTAATTAATGGTGGCAAAACACATTCAAGAAGAATAGCTTGGTGATTTAGAAAACCGATCATTAAGGGATCACCTCAAGCTAGCCAGCATTGCAAAAAATCATAATAACGAAGCTATGACTGCTAATGTTGCACATCCTTTGCTGAGATCTCTCTCAAAGTTGGGAATCTCGATTCACAATTATATTATACAATTGCCCCATTGGGTCCCAATTACAAGAAACCCTCATTTCAAAGGCGACTTTCAACTTCTTCTATATTTCTGGAATTTATTTAGTCCCACAAAGGAACACATAAGGCCCTCTGACAATGAATGAAAGACTTTGAAAATTGTACTCCACTTGGAGCCAAAGTATTGCTGCATAGTACTGCATAAAGACACCGCTTTCTTCTGTAATACAGTTAATAAAGCTAAACATGTATTCAAAGAAATCCCAACTTCTGAAATATACTCTTGAAATAGAAAACATGTGTTCAAAAACAATAACGCATAACAGGTCAAGGATGTAAATGTTGCAAAGACCCCTTTATTTTATTTTATTTTATTTCACTCTCTCTCTCTTGCTTTTTCTTATCCTTCTTTCACTCTTCATTTGTGGCCGGGTATAATGACTCAGGGGAGGCAAGGAGAACAGTCACAAAAAGAACGCCTGCGGGGTGGCATGGAGTATATTGAAGGGTGGGTATCCAGGTGTTGAAGGGTGGAGGGAATGTTGGATGGGGATGGAGAAACATGCGTTATCCTTTAAAATATACATTTGTGAGAAGGAACATTAAAAGTATATTAAGACAAAATCACGTTTTTGCATGAGTCAGGATAGCTTTTCTATCCTTTTCTTTTTTTTTTTTTTAATATGAGTATGAAAAAGTCTTGTATGAAACCGAACTTAAACTCAATGGTAGAAATGCCGATGATCTTAATTACAAACACAAAGGGGAATGTGAGATTGCACCCGTGTTTTCAAGAGAGACATATCACATACAAGAATAGGCAGTTATTAAATACACTTGCAACATCTTAATTGGGAAAACCCTGCACAAAACTGTCCTTTCATAGGCACCTACATTCTGAAATACATTAAAAACAACTACTATAGCTAAATATGTGTGCAAGTTTCAAGTTTTTATTAGCTATACATATACCAAACAAGGTTTACATCGTGAAAAGCAAGTGTGGAAACAACCACGTTAGAAACCCTCTAAAAAGCATCATTGCTTATTCCAGACATTTAAAAATGTCAATGATATGAAAATAAAATAGAGCAATAAAATATATTAAATTAATGTTATTCCCCTTTATAAAATTCATCCATTACTCTGAAATTTCATTGATATTAACAGCATCGTTATAGGATTTAAAATATTTTGTACGTAGGTCTGTTAAACTTTCACATTCTATAATCACATGTTGTGCAGTTTCAGTAACCAAATTACCACATAAACGACAAAAACTATGGTGGTACAATATAAGAGTCTTTCTCGCTTTTGATGACAATAGTTCAGGCACATTAAATTTAATTAAGAGATATGTGCGAAAGGTGTGAGGACTGGGATAGGCAGTAATATAAGTGGGAGGAGTAGTTGTGGACATAATTTCATAGCAACAACTGCTGCTAGTAGACTTAGACCCTATAGGTGCCAAATTGTTCTCATATTCAACAATGCGCAAATGTTTCTTTAACCACTGTTTCAGGTCCTTAAACAAATGGCTCTTACTACACTCCAGTGTCCATTGTTTGTGGGTGCACAATAATATGTCAATTATGTCATCGGATATTTTGTCAGCTGTAGATACAAATGCTTTCATATAGGGGACAATAATAGTAGCCGTTTGTAATTTTAACAATTTCTCTACTAACAATACACACTGACAAGTGTATGTGCTCCCAAAGCCTTAAATGTTAAACTTTAGGTATATATATTTGATACATATGCATTGTGGGAGACGCAACTTCTCCTCAACAGTTTTGCTTCAAATGCTGTAAGGCGCTGAACATATTTTGTGCCCCATATAGCAACCGCATATGAAAGCATGGCCTTAATCTTAGCTTTGTAAATCGTCATGACAGCTAAGGCAGAATAACCGTTATTTCTGCCTATATAAAAACTCTATGCATTCACAGCTCTAGTGCACCTTTCTTTCAAATCAGACCAATGTAATTCCCACTTCAACATCTCATCTACAATGAGGCCTAAGTACTTATATGAAGTGACCTTGTTAAAACTGATATAATATTGTTTCGTCCTCATTGTATATGTTGGCCTATGCCCAGTCACTTTGCGAGGAAATCCGTATTGCAAGGTCGTGACCTTAAGTGAATCAAGCCTCCATTTTAGGTTAAAGCCGCCATTTTAGTTTATCGTGCAAAGTCGCCCAGTGGCCTAAAATGGCCGACCTGTGTTCTCTTGTTCTTACTTTAACCTCTTCAACCTCTGTAGGAGAGTTAATGTCCAACCTGCCTGCAGGCTACATGTTAGGGTCATGTAGACCTTGTACTTTGTTGACCTCGGGATCAGGGGATTACTTGAATCGGCAATGTTAACCTACAAGTATACAAGAACAATAACGCTATTTGAACACGACATGCGAAACATCTGTCTGACCTGTATTAAAACAAATGTGTAAAGAGTGTAAAGTTAAACCCAGAGAATAATAGTGTTTGTTAGCAAATGTATTAAAAAGTAAACCGCATGCATGAGATATGTAAATTAGGAATGACCCTAGCGCAAGCACTAGCCCAGAACATGATTAACCTGTAGGAGGCTGGACATCGTTATGAAGAAACTGTATAAATACACTGATGTCCAGCTAGCAATTCCTGTTCACTGCTCACATTGAACCCGGCTGGTGGTCTCTGTGATGTATTGATGGCCAAATAGCTATTTGTGTACTTTGTTTTGTAAACTGTACAGTATTGCAATAAAGATTCTGGGAATCTTTACAAGCCCGTGTTGGTGTTTTTCTCTTTGCATGGTGTAAAAGCCTTAATATTGTATTTTCTGATTCCACAGATGGCACCCAAATAGGGACCCTCAAGATCAACTTTGTCTCGTTGAAGGTTGGCTTGGCTATCAGACCGGGATCGGACGGTGCCAACAGAAACGGCCCCTCTGGATGAGAAGCGAATTCCTCGACAGAACAGCACGATCCGATCCCTGTTGTTCTTCCAGCCGTCGCTCCTTTGCCTGCCCCCTTGCCTCCACCTAATGATATTCAGAATGTGCCTACTCTTCCTCTTCCAAGTGAGTCTGCATCGCTTGTAGTAGACCAGGGCGCGGGATCAAGGGTTGTGACTCGTAATACTGTGTCCCCAGATAAAAAGAATGAATTGATTGCTTGGGCTAAACATTGTATGGAGAAGGGTGAACAAGCTGATGTTTTTTCCACACTCGAAAATTTAAAATGTATTCCTGAGAAAAATGTTTTTATTGAAGGGTTAGGGATTCATTTGAGTATAATGTGGAATAGATAAAACGATGTAGATCTCCCACAAGGGTTACGGGATTTGAACGCCTTAGCGTTGTCCAGAGATACTGCGGAGAAAGTATATGAGCATGTCAAGAGGATTTTTGTGTATAGGAAGGAGTTGGAAGAGTTACAGAATGAAGAAGCAGATGGTGATAGTTTAGGTATTATGTTCTTACAGAAACGGTTTTCTCCTCGCCGTGAATTGAAAGGTGAGGAAGCTCGAATTTGTACAAAGGATGCGATAAGATGCATTTCGGATATGTCGATAACTCCAGACGAAGTATATGACACATATGGTCAGTATACGTTAGAAATGCAAAAGAAAGTAATACAGGTTATGGTAGAATACCTGCAGAATGAGTGTGTAAAAAGAAAGATTTGTTGTCCTGCAGAATTGTTGAGTGTTTATAAGAGAGCCTTTTCGATTGATACTTCTTCGACTGCCTTAGCGCTTGATTTGGCTCTGTTGCTTAGTAAGCGTTCGGAGCTACCTACTTCTCAGTTGCCTATGAGAAAGGTCCCTCCGACATTTGTCCCAAAAGTTGAGATTGCGGCCGATGCTGCACGAGGAATAGTCGCGGTGGACATTCCTGCACATTACGTATCACAGTTTGTTCACGTCCCGTTCTCAAGTCAGGAAGTGAACACCGTAAAGAAATAGAGTCGGTCTTACAATCATCGGTATTCACCTTAAGTGATATTGATTTATTATTTCCCGTACTCCTGCCAGTTGATTTGTGGAAACAGATTAGGACTGTAGATGATGTACCTGGGTTAGGAGATACATGGGATAACATGGTTAGGCTCAACAGAGAAAGACCAGCTGGCGAGCGACCGCCTCAAGTGATATTAACTTTGCCTGATAGGATTATTGTAAAATTAAAAACTATAGTTCCTGAAAAAAGAATCATTTGGGACAAGCTTACGGCCTGTGTCCAAGGAAAGTCTGAGGGTGCTACCGAGTTCTTTAATCGGTCTGAACAGGTATTTTCAGATGTCAGTGGACAAGACTTAGGCACAGAGTCAGGGAAAAGGCTGTTTGTCGACAAATTTGTACGTGGATTGCTGCCTGACATCCAGTTACAGATTATGTCTTCTGAAAGCGCTTGGCAGGCGAAGTCTCAATCAGAAGTACTGCACATGGCTCAGTACTATGAAAATCGTGTGAATAATGAAAAGGAAAAACTTGAGAAAAAAAAAGGGTGACCTGAAAACAAAAGTCCTATTACAACAGATTGTTAGAAACCCTAGAGGGGGTAATCAATTTAGAGGTCAGTACATTCCACAGGGAAGTACGCCCCTGGCTCCAGTAGTAACCATTAACCAGTGTGCCTATTGTCGATAGGAAGGTCACTGGCGCGCACAATGTCCAACATTGCAGCAAAGGTCATTTGGGAACATGGGTAGACGATCCAGAGGTCGCCCAGGTGTAGGGGGCCCTGGCAGAGGTTAGTTTGCGCCAGAATCACAGCAACCTTCTTCACAGGATAAACAAGTTTCGAATGTGGATAATAGAAACATTTTTGATCACCCTTCTGCCGCATACCTCTCTGAAGAGCTTCCTTTTGACGACATTTTGTTTCGTTAGGATTGCCCGAAGCAGGATTTGGAACCAACGCCTATTCCCATTCATCAGAAAGGTCCCTACGTTGAGATGGTGGTGGGAAATAGGAAGCATCTATTTTTAGTAGATACGGGAGCACAGAAATGTTCCATTGACCATTCACGGGTTCCAAATATTCCCCTGTCAGGGCAGTCCAACGTTTCCATAGGGTTTTCAGGCACACCTGTACTTTGTCCGGTCTCTTTGCCGGTACCGATAACACTGGGTCCCTTCACGGAGCAGTGTCCATTTCTACTTACTACAAACTGTCGGGAGAATTTGCTGGGGTTACATTTTTTGAAGGAATTGAATGCAGTAATACATTGCTCCCCGGACGGAGTTCGGTTAACAATTTCACCTCAGAAATCACTCGCCTCTCAGTTTTTGACTCGACCTTTACCCCCAGAGTTCAGTAATATTCTGGAATGCTTTTGGGCAATTGATGATAATGATGTGGGCATTCTTCAAATTGAACCTGTTAAAATTATTCTGAAACATGGAGTAAAATTGCCTCACATTCCACAATATAAGATCTCAGTTGAAGGCGAGCAGGCTTTGAAATGTATAGTCTCTGATTTTGTACATCGTGCAGTAATTGAGGAAATTACAGGTAGTTTGTGTAACAGCCCGATTTTGCCAGTATACAAAAAAGGTGATAATGCGATTCCCTTTCGGTTTATAATTGATTTACGTGCTATTAACAAAATTGTGGCTCATCAATTTCCCATTGTACCTGATGTTACCACAATACTAACTAAGATTCCGGCTTCTGCCACTCACTTTAGCGTTGTTGACCTTAAAAACGCGTTTTTCAGTATTCCCATACACAAGGATAGTAGGTATTTGTTCGCGTTTACGCTAGGTGGACGCTCGTTCACATTCACTCGTGCGCCACAAGGGTACACTGAGAGTCCAAGTATTTATAGTAGGGCATTAAAAGAGCAGCTCGATACTCCCGAGTTGCCTACTCCTTGCACGTTACTACAGTATTTAGATGATCTCCTCTTGGCTGCTGATTCTGAGGGTGCCTGTAAAGAAGGCACCATGTTGTTGCTTTGTCATCTAGAAAAACATGGCCACAAAGCTTCACTCAACAAATTCCAATATTGTTGTCAGGAGGTCGCCTATTTAGGCTATCTCCTGTCAAAGGAGGGAAGACGGTTGACACCTGAACAAATAAAAACTATTTCTGGCATGTCTGTCCCAAATACGCAGAAGGAGGTTAGAGCCCTGATAGGTATGGCTTCTTACTGTAGATTGTGGATCCCTAACTTTTCGTTAACGATTAAACCAATGCTGGCTTTGACAAAAAAGGTCATTTCTTTGCCATTGCCATGGACTTTGGAACACCAGACAGCATTTGACTTGCTCAAAACTGTGCTGTGTTCGACGCAGGTTTTAGGAACTCCAAATTATGAAAAGGCCTTCGTGTTGTATGTGCATGAACGTGATGGATGTGCTTTGGCTGTGTTAATGCAGGAACATGGGGGGAAGAATAAGCCGTGCGGCTATTTCTCATCCGCCCTTGATCTTGTTGCATGCGCTTTGCTGAGATGTTTGAGAGCTGTCGCTGCTGCTGCTGCTGCGTCTGTAAAACAGAGCGAGGGAATGGTCCTGGGTCATGCGTTAACCCTAATGGTACCTCACTCTGTAGATATTTTATTGAATAGAACTCAAACACAATGGCCCTCATTACGACCCTGGCGGAGGACCATGGTGCAATTTGCACCATGGTCCATGGCGCAGAGCTGCCAACTCCGCCATGGGGGTTGGCGGACTTACCGCCCGATTCCGACCTTGGCGGGGCGGTAAGTCCCCAATCCCCATTTACCCTTCCCCATTCCCATTTTTGCCCCATAGGGTATAATGGGAGTGGGGAAGGTGTTAACTACGCCACCGTAAATTACGGTGGCGTAATTAACAACAGGTCCCGTAGCGCCATGGATTTTTCCGCCTGGAAAAACCAGGCGAAAAAACCACCATGGCGCTACGGGAACTCGCAGTAAGGCGGAAAGGTACGCCATGCATTACGCTGGCGTAATACCCTTTCCGCCAGGGTCGTAATGAGGGCCAATATCTTACTTCCGCACGATTGACAAGATACAAATTGATCTTCTTTGCTCCCCACATTCAAATTCAGAGGTGTTGTGTACTAAATCCGGCTGAACTTTTACATGTCCCGCAAGATACTGTTGATGGTGATGAAACATCACATGATTGCCTCTATACTACAGAACAAGAGTCTAAAGGTAGAATCGATTTGAAAGACATGCCTTTGAATAGCCCACAAGGAGAGCTATTTTGTGATGGCTCTTGTTTCAAAATTCTAAATAGTACATCCATGGCTGCTTATGCCGTCACTACTTTAAGTAAGATTGTAGAAACCAAAAGAATTAAGCCTAATTCCGCGCAGGCCGCAGAGATTATAGCATTAACTCGAGCTTGTGAACTTTTGGAAGGGCTTACAGTAAATATATTTACCAACAGTCAGTATGCCTTTGGGGTAATTCACAACTTCGGTAGACTTTGGAAAGAACAAGGTTTCTTGACCTCACATGGCACAAAAATACAGCATGGCATTTTAATAGTGCAATTACTGTCAGCGCTCGCACTCCCTGTTCAGTTAGCTATTATAAAATGTACAGCACATCAAAAGGTTACAGATGATATAGGAAAAGGGAATGCTTTCGCTGATCAGATAGCTAAACAAACTGCCACTGATTTTAGTTCAGAAATGTATGCTGTAAGAGAAACTGTAAATGTTTGCACTTTTGGTGAAAGTATTGATTCTGCAGATGCTACTATAGAGGAAACCAAGAAATGGGTCGAGGGTGCAGGGAAATTGTATGGTGATGGGTGTTGGGTGGACAATGTTGAAGGAAAATGGTTACTCCCTGACGCCTATATTACAATGATTGTCATTATGGCTCATGGTCCGACCCATGCCTGCGCGCGTAAATTGACTAAAATATTACACAGTGTATGGGCCAATGATAAAAGTTTCAAAATTGCAGAGCGCTTTGTCCAAATGGTGCATGGTCTGTTTGCAGCACAATGTAGGAAAAGGTACCTCGACTCCTAGAGGAAGTTTCGCTCCACCTTCTGTTCCGTTTGAGGTTATCCACTTTGAATTTATTGAGATGTAACGTTGCAACAATCTTAAATATGTGTTGGTTGTCATTTGTGCATTTAGTAAGTTGGTTGAGGCCTTCCCTGTTAGAGATGCAACGGCAATAACCACGGCAAAAACACTGTTGAAAGAGTTTATTCCTAGGTTCGGGCTGCCGAGAGTCATCTGGTCGGATAATGAGCCACACTTTATCTCTGCTGTAATCCTACAAATATGTGAAAGATTACAGATTGATAAACGGTTTCATTCGGCCAGACATGCCCAAAGTGCTGGATTAGTGGAAAGGCATAACGGCATTATAAAGAACAAGCTCAATAAGATGTGTGCTGGCACCAAGTTAAAATGGCTGGACGCCTTACAGATCGTGTTGCTGTCGATGAGAACAACCCCTCAAACTAAGACTTGGCTCTCTCCCTTTGAGGTGGTAATGGGGAGGCTTGCTAATATTTGGGGTATGCCAAAAAGTCGCTCATTCCGGGATATAGAGAATGTGCTTCTTTCAGATTACTGTAACCAGTTGACTAAAAATCTATTTTCAATTTATCACCAGGTGCGAGAGGCATTATCTGCACGATACGAGGGTCCCGGTCACAGTCTACGACCAGGGAACTGGATCCTCACTAAAGTTTTTGAAAGGTCGTCTTGCCTTGCACCTCGTTGGAGGGGTCCCTACCAGGTCCTGCTAGTCACCCAGACTGCGGTGCGGGTAGCAGGGCGAAAGAACTGGATACATGCAACAGACACCAAACGGATCCCGCAGCCTGTGCCATTCGATACAGAAGACACAGAATCCCTTTCCACTGCTGTAACCAACATGTCCGAAACAGCAACAACCGACAAGAGAGTATCAGAGACTGTTCCAGAATTCCTAAGGCCAGACAAAATGGCCATTTTGTCTCCACACTCTCCAACAGTGGTACTTCCGTATCATCCATTTTCTGATCCCATTTCCGTTCACTCGCCACCTCCAGTGGGAAGTGACGACATACTGTTATCCGATCCTTCGGCACCAGAAATTGTGAAATATAATTTACGTCCAAGAAAATAGACGTACGGCACGGTTTGACTGTGCGATTGAGGAAATCATTTGGGGGCATGCCTTTTGGCCCTACTGTACGAAAGGATTCTGTTGGCTAAGGGTTGTGGGAAAGACATTAGGAAGACGCGCAACTTTTAACAAACTAACAATTGGTGTTTTTTCGATTGAAGACTACAATGCCTGCACCCGCTACCGCTCGTACCAAACTTTTACATAAATATGTGACTAGCAGAGACAATGATCAAGCATGTAATGGGACCCCGAAAGTGTATTGTTGCCTTTTTGTAATAATAACTGGGTTTTTAGTAAATATTGGTTTTGGGTTATGGTATCTGGAGGAAGCATATCCGTTAGAGGACTTTTTACCTGTTGAAAATGTATCTGTTTTCCCCACTCCTTCCATGCAATTGCATACCTTGTCGCCTAGAGTTTCTTCGCATAGACAGAACTATCAGAATAATACTCTTTTGTTAAAAATGAATGCCACTTATGCAATTTTTAATAGGACCAACTGCTGGATCTGCTTGCATCTACCGCAACATGGGGATAAGGGTCTAGGTTGGTACATTCATCCTTTACCTTTGACAACTGCTTGTTATGCTTCTCTTAGAGCACTATTCCTTGGCTGATGGAATGACAGCATCTCAGGGAACTTTGATGGTACAAATTTGAATATTTTTGAAAAACGTGTTTTGATGCCCCTGGATGCTCGCTTTTTGCAAATAGGAGCAAACCAAACGTTGCTTCTGTTAGGCCCTCTGACAGATTGTCTCGTCCTTTTCAGCCTTTGATCTCTTTCAAAATGGCTCCTATAGGCAATAAGGATGTCACGCCTCCATCTTATTCTGTTAACCATAGCCCCGATTCAGTATCCTTCTGCATACAGAGGAATGGAACACGGTCAATGGGTAATTTTAGAAAATGCACCAACGTTGCGAATTTGACTCGTGAGAACAAACCTCTGTACGTAGGTGAACCTGTCTATTTCGTTTGCGGTAATGTGGCATTTCCATGGTTGCCCAGGGATTGGCAAGGAACTTGCTATTTAGGGATTCTATTACCTGGGGTATTTATTGCCAGTACTGCAGAAATCTCGAAGACTCGTCCACGACGAGATGTGAAAGGGGATACTCCAGCGCAAACTCTAGGAGACATCATGAAATCCTTTGTGCCATTTTTTGGGCAAATTACGAATTCAGAAGATATCAGGGGACTAGCGAGAGTATTGGAGAGATACATCAACCGGATCACTGACATACTCTATAATATGACGTTAGAACAGAAAGCGATAAGATTAGTGGCTATTCAGAACCAGATGGCATTAGATGTCATTTTGGCTGAGCATGGAGGAGTATGTAAATGAGTGGGGTCTGCTTGATGCGTTTATGTACCAGACTCCTTCCAACGATCTTTAGGGCGATCCAAAATCTACATGTTCTTAGTTCAGAAGTGCATGTTCCTGAGGGAAACTGGGAACTTAGTGCATGGTTTTGGGACCTCCTACGGTCGTGGGGATGGAAGTTGTTTTCGGCCCTGCTGATTATCTTGGGTAGTTTTCTGTTCCTTTGTTGTTGTATACAGTGTGTCCCTGGTATATGTTTAGTATTAGGGGGGGTGTTGCACGCAACCAACAAGTGTATTAGGGCATAAAATATACACCCCAGATAAGGTTTCCAAGGAGTATGTGTTGAAAGAAACTCTAGTGTCTGATCTAATGGCAATAGATATGTCTGACAATGATTCGGGGTGTACAGACGTTGAAGTGTGGAGTTAGTCGCAAAGTGATTGAAGGTAGTTTAGCGCTTGGCATAGGCCAAAAGGAGGGTTTGTTAAAACTGATATAATATTGTTTCGTCCTCATTGTATATGTTGGCCTATGCCCAGTCGCTTTGCGAGGAAATCCGTATTGCAAGGTCGTGACCTTAAGTGAATCAAGTCTCCATTTTAGGTTAAAGCCGCCATTTTAGTTTATCGTGCAAAGTCACCCAGTGGCCTAAAATGGTCGACCTGTGTTCTCTTGTCATGTAGACCTTGTCATTTGTTGACCTCGGGATCAGGGGATTACTTGAATCGGTGATGTTAACCTACAAGTATACAAGAACAATAACGCTATTTGAACACGACATGCGAAACATCTGTTTGACCTGTATTAAAACAAATGTGTAAAGAGTGTAAAGTTAAACCCAGAGAATAATAGTGTTTGTTAGCAAATGTATTAAAAACCATGAGATGTGCATGAGATATGTAAATTAGGAACGAACCTGGCGCAAACCCTAGCCCAGTATATGATTAACTTGTAGGAGGCTGGACATCGTTATGAAGAAACTGTATAAATACGCTGATGTCCAGCTAGCAATTCCTGTTCACTGCTCACATTGAAACCTGCTGGTGGTCTCTGTGATGTATTGTCGGCCAAATAGCTATATTTGTGTACTTTGTTTTGTAAACTGTACAGTATTGCAATAAAGATTCTGGGAATCTTTACAAGCCCGTGTTGGTGTATTTCTCTTTGCATGGTGTAAAAACCTTAATATTGTATTTTCTGATTCCACAACCTTCTCTAAGGTTTCATCTGCTAAAGTCCACCTGTATTTCCTCGGGTGATATTTATTTGTGAAGACCATAATTTTACTCTTGGAAGAGTTAATCGTCAACCCGTTGGCTTTCACGTACACAACTAATGAGTTCAACATTAATTGGAGGTCTGCAGGTATATAGTCGACAAGTAAAAGATCATCCACGTATGCGAGCCAACCCAGAATTATATTATTTATTTTTATTGGGTTGGATAAAGGAATAATAAATGCGCTTGCATGTCCACCAGACGTAAATTAAATAATATGGCCGCGATCATGCATCCCTGTTTTACACCACGGCACGTAGCCATGGGTTTAGAAAGTTTGCCCTGGGCATTTAATCTTATACGAACCATGGTGTCTGAGCGGAGGATCATCAACATTCTTAAAAAGCCCTGTGGGATACCCCAGGCATCTAATTTCTTCCACAACCGATTTCTCAGAACAGTGTCGAAAGCAGCGGAAAGATCGATGAAAGCACCATAAACATTAAGGTTCCACCACTTCCACGAATGCTCCACTGCAGAAGTAAGAATTAGCAAAGTGTGGGAAGTGCTCGATTTTTCTCTGAACCCTATTTGAATATAGGGAAGGAACTTATTTTCAGAAACCCAAGCGTTCAACTCATGAAGTACTACGTTCGTAAATATTTTAGAAGAAGAGTCCAGCATGGCCAACAAACAATATTTTTTTGGATCGTCCCATCCCCCTTTGTTATAAACAGTAAGTATATTGCTGGACTTCCACGATGGCGGGATGACTCCCAGCATACCAATTTGAGTAAACAGTAGATGGAATACTGCACCCCATAGTTGGGGGTCTTTTTTGATTACTAGGTTACATATCCCGTCAGGGCCAGCGGCATGCGATGACTTCAAATGTTCAATGATAGTTATTATGTCAAGTACAGAGGAATGACATTCCCATATTACTTTCAGGGTTGCAAGAACCGAATCAATAGAATCAATGCTACCAAGTGTCAGGTTGATGTGATTCTCCCAAGCAAGTTTGTTGATACAGTTAATTGCCAAATCACGTTTTTTGTTTTTACTAATAAGATTCCAAATTACTTTGCTATAGCTGCATCTCGTGTGCTTTTTTATGGATCTTTAGCCATTGTTTATAATTACTTTTTTAGAATATGCGTAAAAACTGATAGGACAGGACTCAAAATATTATTTTGATGAATTATTCTTCGGATCTCTTTCCGGAGATTACACTTTGCTTTCTGTATCAACGTATCATTCCCTGACCATGTAGGCAAATGACAATTCATTATTTCACCTACTGATTTATATGACCTATGGGAAACTTCCTTACTTTAAATGTCTGACATAATGGTAGAGAAGTTAGTAATCATTAGTTCATGTGAATTCGGCCCATCGATACCAGATTGAATAAATTCACGGAGTAGAGCGACGGCAACACAATGTGCTTCATGGATGTTATGTTTATGTCTCAGTATTCGATTTTGAGTACCACTCAAATGGATCTGCCCATTTGTGTCGTAGTCAGGAACTAGCTGATTTAGGATTGGTGTGTCAATCCAAAGACATAATGGCAAATAATCGCTTTCCTCGCGCTCAGTTATACCCATATCCTTTATATATTGCATGCCTAATGAATTGGAAAAAATATAATCAATTGTCACCAGGAGTATTGCCGTTCAATCTAACCAAATTATGATGGAGGAGAACTTTCCGCCATTTATTGCCTTGGCGATTAGAATGAGCGTCAATTACATCAGATTGCATTGGATATGAAATCCACTGGTTGACTGGCATAAGATCACCAATATTTGCATTAAAATCTCCTAACAACCATACAGGTAGTCAGTGACTATAAAGTTTAAGTATCGAGTCAACTATCAACATGTTTTCTTTTATTTGTACCATTTTAAGTGGATCTTCGACGTTAATAACAATGATGTCAAGTAATGACCACAAAATCCTTGCAATCAATATATTCTGAGTTGATTGAGGCAGTTTCTTGATGTTCCAAGGTGCCTGAATGGAAATCAACAGCCCACCTTTAGGCCGCCCAAGATGGCCTTGCGTGGCCACCTGATGAACTGTTGCACAATCATCAATTTGTAGCTCTGCAGTAAGCCATGTTTCTGCAGAGCAACAATTTTAAAAATTTCTATATTCGCTAGGATCCTTACCTCGTCAAACCTATGAGCATGATCTCAGGTATTCATGAATATAAAATTCAGTATTCACAGGTCATTGACATGCGTTCGCAAAATGCTCTTTAATCGTGGAGGGGATCCATTGCCAGTAGCCTTCGGGAGGAGTGGTACCATGATGTTTTTTCCACTTCGGACATTATGCAAGGAGTCAACACAAGGAGGCCTGACAACTTTGGTACCAGCAGCCTCAGTTTTAAAACAGACGTTGGATGTAAAGTGATCGCTTAACTCGATTTGATCAACTAAGCGTATAAAATTGGAGTTAATTATCCTTAACGGTATGATAACATTCAATATTTCTATTATGGCAGATTGATTTAACGGCGCCTGTGGTCCAGCTTTATGAATTAGTGTCAGTTGCAATGCATCCATCATGGCTTTTATTGGTGGATCAATGAGGTCGGGTGTATGAAGATGACTGATATGGGCTACACCCTTTTTAGTAGACTATACATTAGGTATGGTCAACTGCACTTTGGGAGTGTCACCAGTAATAGATTTTTTTTTTACTCAATTTAGGTGTTTTTTAACTTGTTTTTTGAATATCTTTCACATTCAAGTGATTGCTATGCACAGCTACTTGGTTATTGCCAGTACACGCATCTACTACAACCATCATTACTTCCGCTTTTTGGAATCAACATGGCTTTGGTTTTATTCACTATGGTAACAATTGGCTCAATTGCAAATCTGACTCTCTTCTTGGCACTTTGCTTTTTGCTGTATGGATTCAGGGAAAGTCGCAAATTGCACTTGCTCTTCATCACAAATCTATTACAGTAAATGCGTGATGAACGCTTTGTGTTTGAGCTTTTTAAAATTTGTATTTGTCATACATTGCTGTACATCTTGAGCGCTGGAGATAAGTAAGGTTTGTTTGTTTTTGTTTAGCGTGGAGTCGACAGGAATGTTCACGTTTATTCCTGAGCAACCATTGCAGCATTTCACCCTTATGCATGAGTGCATGAGTGCATGAGTGAATTAACAGAGATTGTATGTCAAGTTTTATAACTAAAATAATTCTGAGAGTAAGTTTTCTAAAGCTTCATACATAATCAGAATTCATGCTCAACTCAGCATTATTAGTATCTTGGGCTTCACTCGGATCATGTATAGTCTTTGTGGTGGATGGCATGTTTTTCGTATTCCTCAATGTTTGTATGAACATAAAGTAGGCACCAAGAGCACATTGGTATAATCGATAGGTATGCTTTCCTTGTCATCAACTACAGACTCCACTTTCCGGGGTGGTGATGCATTAGAATCACTCAACCTAATAATATTAGTGGGAGGAGTAAAATATGTAGGGGTGGGTATAGGCTCCCCCATGGAGCAATCAAAATCATGACCAAAGTTTACCATTAGCTCATGAGCTCTCCCATCTCCTATATCATGGGGAACTTTAATCTGGCTAGGGGTCTTATCAAGGACTGCACATCGTGTTGATCAGGCACACAAATCATGTGTGTCAAAGTAATCAAATCATTAGAGATCTTATAACTGCAAGCAATACAAGAGATACATGGAAGGCTTGACATCGTTACAACATTGAAGTGACTTCCTATCCTATCACTGATAATCAATGCACACATGCCAATTGTGTATTAATGTAGCAAGAACTTGTTAAATGTACCTCATTTCTAATATACCCAATAACAAATTCTGCGTATGCCCCTGTTGAAGTAAACCTTGTACAGACTGTAGGCAAATGACAAGAAGGAAGAGGTGTGTTAGAAGACTTCTGTAAACTAAGCAATTGGCCACTGAAGCAAAGACAGAAATTACAGAATTTCTTCACAAGAAAAATTCCAGTTACAACACACCACATGTTGTATGTTATATCTTAAAATCACTGATGTGAGGAGTAACAACTTACTTTTTGGTAGTGAAACAAAACAAAATGAAGTAGTTTGAGACATAAATCTGCTATCATTATTAAATATATCATCCATGCAGCAGCAATTAAGAATTAATTTCGTTTTACAAACTCCATTCTAAATTCTTTAAATTCCCTCCAAGGCGAGAATTATATTTATATGCCATGAGAAGTAAAAATAAATAATAAGAACAAGAAATCTGGTGATATGAGGCAGCAGAAAAAAAGTAATATTTGAAATATTCAATCACATGAAGAAAAAAAAGAAATAAAGGAAATTTAAAAAAAAAAAAGATGGTTCAGTAGACAAAGTAAACTGGGATAGACGTAAATAATTCCAGGAATATTATATATCATTTTAACACATGGTTTTGAAGACTTAACAACGAGGATCACAAAAACCAATAATCATAAAATAAACAGAGGCGGAGTGGTGAGGCGTGTGGCCTGTGGTGGCTGCAGGGGATTATTTTCGAATCAGAACGCTGGTGAAACAGTCTTTCTACCATTTTATATTGCTGAGGAGGAGCCTTACCCGACTTGAACATAAGATTATTCCCTGCGCAGATCGCCGCCGGACTGGTGAGGCGAGTGGTCTGTGGTGGTCCATGGCAGCTCTGGGCCAACGGGTCACACGGTAAGTGACTGTATTCTAGTTTACCCTGAAGTCAACTGATAGGTCACTCACGATTACAAACTCTGCATTGCCAGTAATTACTCATGCAATCGCATACTACTTTCTCTGGCATTTACTCTCTTAGAAGCCACACTAAATGGCAGCATTTGCTTAAAGCTGAGCAGCTGCCTGATAGGTGCTATGTTGAAGTTAAACCACCTAGTCAGAGTGCAATTATCACGAATATGGGGGTTGAAAGTGTGTTCCCTGCATCACCACTTATGCATGCAGCAAGCTTAAGGCTAAATAAAATGTGTACGCTCCTCAAATCAATTAAAACTCCAACAAATGCCAAAAGCTGCTTATATCAATATTTCTGTGGCTCAGAAATATCCAACATCTACCAAAACAATTAACAATAATAATTCACTTTGTGCCTTCACCTACACAGGAGGTCTTTCTGTGAACCAGCAGAGTGCAATAATGATTTCTCTGGCGTAACAGCCACTAAATTCTCAGCCCCAATTTGAACAGGATAGCTGCTTGGGTTGACAGCTCTATTGATAGCATGACATTAGCCAAATCTGTGTGCTCTAGTGAACAATTACTAAAAACACACAAGATGTTTTTTGCACCTTCTCTTTGCTCCATGGCTATTACTATAGAGGCAATTTTTGGTTTGAGCTCTACTATCGCCAGAGGCCAAACAAATTCAAGCGAGTGTTGGTATTGGTAGATGTTATCCCAGCCAACAGTATAAACTCGCCCTTGACTCCACCATCAGTCAATCTGGAAGAACTGAAGACGATAGGAACAGCAAAAATAAAAGAATATTCAATGTTTGATTCACTGTTGTCAATATCAACATCTACTCCACACACACAGGTTGTTGCATTTTCTGCTCTACAAACAAAGCAACCGACAGTCATCATTCAACAACAGCCAGCCAAAAAAGAATCCCATCACACCAAATTAGCCCAAGCCTTGTTGAAAGAAGAGCCGTGGGAAAAAGGAAGCAGCCATTCACTGTTCTGCCTAGCACACGATCCACTTGTACTTTATTAACTAACCAGGGTCGACTTAATCTCTAGAATAAACCAAGTGTGTGCCAGAAGGCAGAGAAGAGCCAGAAACATGGTAATACTAATGTTAGTGACACTCAGGTCCGGCATTTACCTGGAACCCTTGACAAATGGCAGCGATTGCCAGAACCAGGAGACCTTGCTACCATACAAATGCAAGATCAGGCTTATTTAAGGGCGGCATCTTTACAAATCACAACGGAAGAGCAGCAGAACGAACGAGCCACTCAAGTATCTTCCATTCAGTTCTTTAATCCTTACAAGCCTCAGCTTCAACAGCAAGTTATCTATCATCTGGGTTAGCTTTCTATTTTAGCACAAGGAATATGCCATATGCCCCCCCATCCTGATTTCACAAGGACTTGGGTTGTTTGGGAACGGTCAGTATGCACTTAGACTAGCAATAAACATGCATAACATGCTGCTGCCTCCTGTAAGACCTTTATTCCATCCCTACCATCAGCCCAGATGCATGTAAACAGTGCAGGGATTTATCCGAGGGTTACCCTGGGAACGCAATATATGCAAAACAACACAGACATGGAATCCTGACACCATCTCGTCTGTGTGTCTCCTATGAATCCATCAGTCATGGCAAAACATTTGGCCATGATGTGTCCTATCTATGGGAGAAAAAACTTACAAACCGTGCCTAGTAAGAGAAATAAGGAGTCTGAGGGCCTCATTACACGGATGGTGGTAGGGATTTACTGGTACCGGTAAAATACTGGTACCGGTAAATCCCTACCGCCTTACTACGAGGTCCCTTTGCGGGTTGGGGGATTTAATGCCTGCTTTTAGCAGGCGTTAAAATCCAACCCGCTAAGGGACCTCGGAGCTAATTACGGCACCGCAAAATTGCGGTGCCGTAATTAGCACCTTCCCCATTCCCATAGAGCCCTATGGGGCAGAAATGGGAATGGGGAAGGGCAATGGCGGAAAGTGGATTTACCGCCCCTCCAACCTTGGAATGGGGCGGTAAATCCCCTTTCCGCCAAGGCGGTGCCGGTATTTTACCGGCATGAGCCATGGCGCTAATAGCGCCATGGCTCACCGCCTACCGGGTAATGAGGCCCTGAGTCTTTCAAAGGTGGAGGTGAGCAGTCATTATAATTTGAGGAAACACAGTACGAGTACGGTAGTGTGTAGTCAACACACTGTACCACGTTTGTAAATGCACCTTTCTGTTGAATCTTGAGTATATTTCTAAAAGTCACTTCAGAATTCTGGACTGTACAAACAAAAACAGGCTAAATTCAGTGACCGCTGGTCACCACTGAACATGTAATGTTATTTAAATATGTACTAAATATTTGCAATACATGTTGCTCCTGTTTACACCACTCACTGAGCTGGTGACAAGGTTTACTTTCCACATTTTTTCTATGTGTAACTTTTCGTTTTCTACATTGAATTACCAATGTGCATACATGTGGCCTAATTAATAAAGGACACCACAATTGTGGTTCCAGCACTTGGATTTGTACCTTCCTCCAATGATGCATACTGTTGTAGATGTATTAAAACAATAATTTGGAGATGTATTATAATTGTGACTACAACGATCCATTTTAGTTTAAATGTTTGAGGACAGGACCACCCCCCCTGTACAAAATATTAGTCTAGCCTTTCCGCCCTGCCCGAGCACAGGCTATCCCTTTTGTTACAAAGATTGAGGAAATAGAGCCTGGTAACAACAGTCCATTTCTGAACTGCAATAACTTAATTGCCCTATTTAGCCAAATGCAGGGCCTACATATTCTGTGACCACGTGGCATTGAATAGCTGGAGTTGCTTAGCATATATAGCAGCACAAATTGGGCCAGTGTAACTTTTTTTTCTCTGGTGGCAGTAGAAAGGACTTTATTAGCAGCAACAGAATTATGCAATTTGGGTTTCGAGGTCCAGACAAGTCAGGGTGGCTTGTTGAACAGTGAACTGATCAAGAGCAGGAATTACTTGGGTGAACTAGGAGCTTCCAGATATAATCCGCCCAATGGTCTTCCCTCATAAAGTGTGCAGTTTAAGCAAAAGTGTAGCCAGGGACAAAGGAGCACGACCGCATGGCAGCAAGTCCAAGTTGATTCTCAATATTTATCTGGGGTGAACTGTAAAAGTATATTTTGCATAAATACCGCCTGATAGTAAACAATTGGCCTAAGCATGTTCGCATCACACTATAAATTGCATTGAATGAACCCGGAAACAGGCTGACTACACGGCCGTTTTGAGTTAGCCGCCATTTCGATCGCCTCTTGCTTCCTGTCCGATGTTTAGAATTGTGTTTTGGCTCCAGCAGAGCAAAATGAACTGTGTACTGTTTCCATGATTTCAACATAGATAAGAATGTTGAAACTGCTAAAGTGGATTGTTTGTCCTTCACTGAGAAACCTTGGAGTTAAACAAAAGCCGTACTAATCAGTAATCTAGATACCATTGTTCCAATAGTGCCTTCTCTGTTCAAACAGCAAAGTAGAATGATGAATTGTTGAACTTGCTCTTCTTGCAGAAATCTTTGTTTTCGCTCCTTGAAACTAAGCTGACTTTAAGCTCAAGAACACACGCTAGACAAATATAAGCTAGTAAAATAAGGACTGTTACCTTTGTGGCATATATTTGGAAAACATATGAGGTGTTTAAAGGAAAACAACAAACTATTCAAAGATGTTTAAACATGACTCAGTTATGTGGATAGGCCATGAACCCAAGGTAAATGTATGACACAAAGAGGGGCTGGGTGATGTGTCCGGGATTGTGGAAACTCTGTATAAATGTATAAATGTATGTGTATTTGAAATGTCCAGCACTCTCTCATCGCACAGAGTCTGCTTGCACGCATTGCGGGGTGTTGAGAGCCATTATACTTTGACTTTGTGACCGGCGTATTTTTCTATTATGTGGTATTAAGCCTCAAAACATTTTAATCTTACAGATGGCGCCCGAATAGGGACCCTCAAGATTGATGCCACATCGCTAGACGAAGATGAGGCTACAGGACTGGGAATTGAGAATGACGGGGCACCCTGCAAAGTGAGATGCGATTCCTCCACAGTACTGCACGCACAGTCCCTGGATGGTGAACACCGTTTACTAGGGCATAACAAGGGTCCCTGTATCAAGGCCTGTTTTGCAAAAACACCAGTCATGACAATTTGATGTCTGATCGGACACTTTGATTTGAAAGCAGGTGAGTCGTACCCCGATTTTTAGAATCCTGATATTTGTTGCAAGTGTTGTCTCTGCAGAAACAAACGTAGCCAGGTAAGATCGCTATTTAACTATGCCTGGGAAATTGTCATCCTGTTTCAGGGTATTATTCCACAGGGAAAGACCATCTTTGAAACAAGGCAAACCGGCACCACCCGAAGGATCCCCGGCTTATTTAATGTATTGTAAGTATGGCCTGGAAGCTATCGTATTTAATGAAATTTGGCACAGACAAAACAGTTATGTTTCCGAACTTCAGTGGCCAGTTTATGGTAGTTTTGAAATTGCCCGCCTAGAGCATTTAGAATCTGTACTGTTGAGAAAAGTGGCTAGGCCTGCAGCATTTGATGCAGTTAAACATTGGAGAAAGGAAGCTGTGCAGCAACTCAAAAGTAGAGAAAAGCATACACATAGACACATGGCAACTGCTGAGAAAGCATTATTTTATGATCATCAGAAACAGTCAGAATCCATCAGAGGTATGGTTAGGGCTTTCCAGCTAGATGTGCAAAAGATATATCCCTCTCAGGATTTTCATACATCAGACGAGTTAATTAATAAATTATTGAATGAACATGGAACTGTTTTAACTGCACCAACTCCTTATGTGCCTCCTCCTGGTTTTGTTCCTCTTCCTCCCATTGTTGTCCCCCCTCCTGCACCTCCACCAATGACAACAGTTGCCGTCCCATAATTCCATCTGCACCGGCAGCGGTATTGCCTCTGTTACCTATTGAACAAGAATTGTATGAACCCTCTTTGCCAGGTGTTTCTGTTGCACCTGTAGTGGTTGAAGGGGCGGGAGCTGATCCAAGAATAGCGACTCATGGCATGGTACCTAAATACAGAAAGAGGGAATTGTATAGATGTGCTGAGCAGCACATTAAAGAGGATGATGAATCATCTGTTTTAGTTGTGATTTCTGATCAAGGGGGTATTCCTGAACAGAATATTTTGATAGAATGGATGTGTTGGAATTGAAATAATATTATGCCTCCTGTCGCAGTAATTGAATGTGTATTGGCCTACACCAAGTTGTCTAAAATATCATGTAAATAGACTCCACGGCAAGGTCTTGACCTTAACGAAAAGTAATGTAAGTCGCCATCTTGGATTTAGCCGCCATTTTAGGTCCTCTTGTAAATGTGGAAGTCACCCTGAACATCAAAATGGAGGCTGAATGACATTCTGAGTGAGATTCTGGGCGTTGTGACCTCCGCACACACGAATAATTAATATGCCTGCAGGCCACTTGTCGGGGTCGCGAAATGAGACCTTGTCCAATTGTTGACCTATGTGTGAATGAACAACTATATCAGCGAAACTGATCAAAATGCATACATTATAGGATTGACCCAGCCTCATATCAATTTTTATGTTTTCACAGTTGGCGCCCGAATAGGGACCCTCAAGATTGATGCCGGATCATTGAAGGTTGACGCAGACTATCGAACCGGGATCGGACGGTGTGATACTGCGGGCCCGACCGAACGAGACGCGATACCTCGGCAGCGCTGCATGATCCGATCCTTGGACGATAGTCGTGTGGTCTGACACGGCATCTTGACGAGGGTCCATTTTTGAGGCGGGCAGATTTGTCGAAACCACCAAACACAAGGTAAAATTTGTTATGTAAGTTCTTTGGTAAACCGTACGGTCCTACTTTGGCCAGGTGCAGTCGTGACCCGGCTCTTAATTTAACCCTGACAATTTGAATTTGGCGTATTGTATCTGCAGACACAATTATTGACCAGGTAACACCAATTTTTTGTGAAATGCCTGGGAAATTGTCTAACTGCTTTAGAGCTCTGTTCCGCAGCGATCGACAATCTTTGGAATTTAGCTGTCCGGCACCACAGGAGGGGTCGCCGGCATGTACTATGTACTGTAAGTATGGCATTGGTAGTATAGTATTTAATGATATTTGGCACAGACAGACCAGACATACCTCCGAATTTCAGTGGCCAATCAATGGTTTTGAGATCCCCCGTATTGAATACCTAGAATCGGTCTTGCTAAAAAAGAAGGCTAGACCTGCAGCCTTTGATGTTTTACAGAATTGGAAAAAAGAAGCATTGCAGCAGCTTAAAAGTAGGGATAAACATGCACACCGTCATAAAACAAATGCTGAAAAAGCGTTGTTATATGATGAAGAAAAACATTCAGAATCAGTTAAAAATATGGATAGGGCTTTTTCACTCGGAATCCAGAAAATGTACCCCCCTAAAGATTTCCATGTTTCTGAAGAATTTATTGAAAAATTAAACAAACGCAGGCCTGGTGCCTCTGCGCCACCTCCGTATGATGTTTTTTGGGCACTCTGCCCATTCCTGCTGTTGTCCCTGGTGTTATTCCTGTTCCCCCTGCACAACCTATTGTTCCTATTCCTCTAGTTGTTGTTCCTCCACCTATCGCACCGCCCCTTCCTCCTGCGCCGATAGTTGCACCCTTATTAAATTTACCTGCACCTCCGCTCCCGAGTGGTCCCGTATTGACTGAAGTTGATCAAGGTGCAGGGTCAAAGATTGTCACTCTTAATACTGTTTCTGTAGACAAGAAACAGGAATTGTTTGCATGGGCTAAGCACTGTATGGAGAAAGGTGATCAGGTTAATGTTTTTTCCACATTATCTAATTTGAACAGTTTTCCCAAGAAAAATGTTTTTATCGACGGTTTGGGGACTCATTTATGTGTGATGTGGGGTAGATTACAAAATTCGGATCTTTCACAAGGGCTAAGAGATCTAAATGCTTTGGCACTTTCGAGGGACACAGAGCAGAAAGTACATGGTCATGTTGAAAGATTGTTTGAGTATAGGAAGGACTTTGAAAAGTCACGAGATGAGGATGATGGAGACGATAGTATGTATGTACAGAAACGGTACCTTCCGTGTCGTAGATCGGCACCTGAGGAAGTACGAATTTGTACCAAAGATGCGATTCGATTCATCGATTCCGCCAGATGAAGTATATGACACGTATAGTCAGTATACAGTAGAAATGCAAAGAAAGGTAATTCAGGTAATGGTACAGTACCTGCAAGAAGTATGTATAAGAAAGAAGGTTAGTTGCCCCATAGAGTTGTTGGGGATTTGTAAAAGGGCTTTTTCGCCCGACACTTCTTCGGCTGCCTTAACACTCGACCTGGCTCTGTTGCTTAGTAAGCGGCCGGAGGTACCTATATCTCAGTTGCCTATGAGAGAGGTTCCTCCGACCTTTGTCCCAAAGGTTGAGATTCCCGCTAACGCTGGGACTGGTGCACCCGCTGTGGATATCCCTGCGCATTATGTATCACAATTTGTTCATGTCCCGTTCTCACGACAGGAAGTGAACACTATTAGACAATCAGTTCTCGATATTAGGAAAAACCTGACAGGGTTTTACAAAGAGATAGAGTCCGTCTTGCAGTCCTCTGAGTTCACCTTAAGTGATATTGACTTGCTATTCCCTGTACTCCTACCCGTAGATGTATGGAAGCAGGTTCGGACAATAGACGATGTGCCAGGGTTGGGAGATACATGGGCTAATATGATTAGGGTTGATGGGGAAAGACCAGCAGGTGAGAAACCACCTCAGGTAATACTTACTTTGCCTGATAGAATTGTCGCAAAATTAAAAACTATAATTCCAGAGAAAATAATTATTTGGGACAAGCTTACGGCCTGTGTTCAAGGGAAAACTGAAGGCGCCACCGAATTCTTTAACAGATTCGAGCAGGTATTTTCTGACTTCAGTGGGCAGGACTTGGGTACAGAGTCTGGGAAAAGGTTGTTTGTGGACAAATTCGTACGTGGATTGTTGCCCGACATCCAATCACAGATTATGTCCTCTGAGAGCGCTTGGCAGGCAAAATCTCAATATGAAGTTTTGCACATGGCTCAGTATTATGAGAACCGTGTTAATAATGAGAAGGAGAAAATAGAAAAGAGGAAAGGAGATTTGAAAACCAAAGTATTATTACAACAAATTGTTAGAAACCCCAGAGGAGGCACGACACAGACCAGAGGTCAGTATCTCCCAAAAGGAAATGCTCCTTTGGGTTCTGTGAATATTAATAAATGTGCTTATTGCCGCCAGGAAGGTCATTGGCGAGCACAGTGCCCCGTCCTTCGGCAAAGGTCAAACAGTGCATTTGGGAGTATGGGTAGATGACCTAGGGGCCGCCGTGGAGCAAGGGGTCCTGATAGAGGACCGTTTTTGCAAGATCCTCAGCAACCTTTTTCACGGGAAAATCAGACCTCGAGTGTGGACTCGAGGAACATATTTGATCACCCTCTGCTGCCTACCTTTCTGAAGAGCTTCCTTCCTGTGAATATTAATAAATGTGCTTATTGCCGCCAGGAAGGTCATTGGCGAGCACAGTGCCCCGTCCTTCGGCAAAGGTCAAACAGTGCATTTGGGAGTATGGGTAGATGACCTAGGGGCCGCCGTGGAGCAAGGGGTCCTGATAGAGGACCGTTTTTGCAAGATCCTCAGCAACCTTTTTCACGGGAAAATCAGACCTCGAGTGTGGACTCGAGGAACATATTTGATCACCCTCTGCTGCCTACCTTTCTGAAGAGCTTCCTTCCGATGATACTCTATTTCATTAGGACTGCCCGAAGCAGGGTTTGGAACCTTCACCTATTCCTGTTAATCAGAGAGGCCCCTACGTTGAATTATTAGTGGGGAATAGGAAACACCAGTTTTTGATAGACACTGGAGCACAAAAGTGCTCCATTGATCATTCTCGCGATCCAAACATTCCACTGTCAGGGCAAACAAATGTTTCTGTAGGGTTTTCTGGTATACCAATTGTCTGTCTGGTTTCTTCACCGGTGTCTGTTTCTTTGGGTCCATTTACAGACCATTGCCCTTTTCTTTTGACTTCGAACTGTGGAGAGAATTTGCTGGGGTTAAATTTGTTAAAGAAATTGAATGCAGTAATTCATTGTTCCTCTGATGGAGTACGGCTGACGGTTTCACCACAGCAACTTCCTAGTTCTCAGTTTCTGATTCGACCTTTGCCTCCTGAGTTTAGCATTGTCCCGGAATGTTTATGGGCGGTTGACGACAATGATGTCAGGGTACTACAGATTGAGCCCGTTAAAATAGTTTTGAAACATGGAGTTAAACTACCACGCATTCCGCAGTATAAAATATCAGTTGAGGGCGAGCGTGCTTTGAAATGCATTGTCTCTGATTTTGTGTATCGTGGGGTGATCGAGGAGATTACAGGTAGTTTGTGTAACAGTCCGATTTTGCCTGTATATAAGAAAGGCGACAATGCAATCCCACACCGGTTCGTAATTGATCTTCGTGCTATTAACAGAGTCGTCGCCCCACAATTTCCAATTGTGCCTGATGTAACAATGATATTGAGAATGATCCCTGCTACGGCTATGCACTTCAGCGTTGTGGATTTAAAACAATGCTTTCTTTAGCATTCCTATACATGAGGAGAGTAGATATTTGTTTGCGTTTGTTGGGGGGACGTTCATTTACATTTACTCGGGCACCTCAAGGGTATACTGAAAGTCTAAGCATTTATAGTAGAGCTTTGAAAGAGCAGCTCGACACTCTTGAATTGCCACTTACTTGTACACTGATTTAGTATGTCGATGATTTGCTTTTGGCTGCAGACTCTGAAAGTGCTTGTAAAGAAGGCACTGTACTGTTGCTTGTTCATCTAGCTAAAAATGGTCATAAAGCTTCGCTCAAACAATTTCAATATTGTTGTCAGGAGGTCGCCTATTTAGGCTACCTCCTGTCAAAGGAGGGGAGAAGATTGACACCTGAAAGAATAAAACACATTTCTGGCATTTCTGTTCCAAATACACAGAAGGAAGTCAGAGCCTTAATAGGTATGGCTTCTTACTGTAGGTTGTGGATCCCGAATTTTTCACTAGTGATAAAACCGATGTTGGCTTTGACGAAGAAGGGCATTTCTCTGCCACTGCCATGGAAATCGGAACATCAACGATCATTTGAGCTTCTCAAACCGCGTTATGCTCTGCACCGGTTCTGGGTACTCCAAATTATGACAAGGCCTTTGTGTTGTTTGTGCATGAATGTGATGGATGTGCTTTGGCTGTGTTAACACAGGAACACAGAGGGAAGAATAGGCCGTGCGGCTACTACTCCTCCGCCCTTGATCCTGTCGCATGCGCTTTGCCAAGATGTTTGCAAGCTGTCGCTGCTGCTGCCGCGTCTGTAAAACAGAGTGAGGGAATGGTCCTAGGCCATGATTTGATTTTGATGGTACCTCACTCTGTAGATATCCTATTGAACAAAACCCAAATGCAACACCTCACCTCTGCACGGCTGACAAGGTATGAATTAATTCTGTTTGCCCCTCACATTCAAATTAAGAGGTGTTGTGTTCTTAATCCGGCTGAACTCTTACCTTTCCCGCAAAACACTGTTTGCGGTGACGAAGAATTACATGATTGCCTGTATACCACTGAACAAGAAACGAAGGGCAGGATAGATCTTATAGATACTCCTTTGGACATTGCAGAAGGGGAGCTGTTTTGTGATGGCTCCTGCTTCAAACTTTCAGATGGTACATCTACAGCTGCTTATGCAGTTACTACGTTGAGTAAAGTTGTTGAAACTAAGAGAATTTCGTATAACTCTGCGCAGGCCGCAGAGATTATAGCATTGACCCGAGCTTGTGAACTCTCCGAAGGGCGTATAGTAAATATATATACTGATAGCCAGTACGCCTTTGGGGTGACTCACAACTTTGTGAGGCTCTGGTCGGAAAGAGGGTTCCAGACCTCACATGGGACCAAGATTCAGCATGGCCCCTTGATAGTGCAATTACTCTTGGCACTCTCGCTCCTTAGGCAGTTAGCGATCATGAAATGTGCAGCACATCGTAAGGTCATAGATGATGTGGGAAAAGGAAACGCTTTTGCAGACCTGATAGCCAGGCAAACGGCCACAGACCTTAGCACAGACATGTATGCACTATGGGAACCAAAAGATGCCTATGTAATGGATGAAGTAATTGGTTCTGTGCGAGATATTCAAACTGATGCCACAGTAGGAGAATCTAAAAGGTGTGCCGAAGGAATGGGGAAACTAGATGATGATGGGTGTTGGGTGGATACATCTGAAGGAAAATAGTTGCTCCCTGATTCATATGTACTGGCAATGGTTACGATGGCACACGGTCCTACACATGTGTGTGCTCAGCAGATCACGAAAATGTTAGAACAAGTTTGGGTGAATAACAAGATTCTGGAGACTGCACGACGTCATGTCCGGAACTGTATGATCTGCTTACAGCACAATGTGGGCAAGGGGACAGTAACTCCAAGGGGAAGCATTTTGCCCCCTTCTGTTCCCTTCGAGGTCATTCACTTTGATTTTATTGAGATGGAAAGGTGTAACAATCTAAAATATGTTCTTGTAATTATTTGTGCTTTTAGTAAATGGGTCGAGGCTTTCCCCGTTAAAGATGCTACTGCCATGACTACTGCAAAGACTATGGTAAAAGAATTCTTTCCTCGATTTGGGGTCCCAAGGGTAATTTGGTCGGACAATGGTCCTCATTTTGTTGCAGCAGTAATTTTGCAGATATGCACAGCGTTGCATATTGAGAAACGATTTCACTCAGCCAGACATCCTCAAAGTGCTGGGTTGGTAGAAAGACATAATGGTATCTTAAAGAATATGCTTGCAAAAACATGTGCCGATACCAAACTGAAATGGCCAGATGCCTTACCTATTGTATTATTAGCTATGCATACCACACCTCAAACTAAGACTGGGCTTTCTCCATTTGAGGTAGTGATGGGGAGGCCTGCTAACATTTGGGGTCTCCCAAAGCCTAAAGCCCTGAGAGAGGTGGAAAATGTATTGCTTGTAGACTACTGTAACCAGTTAGCCAAAAACCTGTATTTCATTTATCACCAGGTTTATTCAGCTTTACCTGTACGGTTCACGGGCCCAGGACACGATATGCAGCCTGGAAGTTGGGTCTTAGTGAAGGCCTACGAAAGGTCTTCCTGTCTCGCTCCTCGTTGGAAGGGACCCTACCAGGTGCTGTTGGTCACCCGGACAGCAGTGCGGGTGGCTGGGAAGAAACACTGGATCCACACGACGCATGTCAAGAAACTTCCTCACCCGACGCCACACGTTACAGAAGAAGCAGAACCCCTCGCTGATGCTACAGTCTCTGATCTTGGAGTAGCAAACAGTGCTGTGAGTGCGTCACAGAATTTCTCTGATCCCGTGGAGCTTGGGGAACAGTCCATTTCATCTCCGCACTCGTTTGAAAAATCACTTCCGGAAAACACTGTTTCAAGTTCTGCGACTTCCGTCGCCTCTGATACGTCGCTTCCCTCAGGAAGTGACGACACCTTATTTTCGGATCAAACAGTCTTGGGTACCACCAGGTACAACCTTCGACGAAGAAAATAGAACTACGGCACGGGTCTTTCCGTGCATTTGGAAAAGAGAAGTGGTTGAAAGTTTTTCTTTTGTATAAGAAAGTTTCTGTTGAACAGGAGAAAAAAAAAGGGATTCTGCTGGCTAGGGTTGGGAAGGACTAAGAAATCGCGCGACCGTAGCGTCGCCAGCAATGAACATTGGGGTCGTCGATTTAGGAACTACAATGCCTGCCACCGCCACTGCTGCTCTCCGCACTGGACTTGTGAATAGGGGGGTGACCAACTTGGACAATGAACAATGTGCCTGGGCCCCGAAAACGTATTGCTGTGTTTTGATAATGATAATTGGTATTTTTGCAATTACTGCTGTAGGACTTTGGTACTTTGAAGAAATCTATCCTCTAAAACCTTTACTACCGATCGAGATTGTACCAACTGCTTTGACTGCCTCTGTATACCTTCACACTCTGTCCCCTAGAGACTCCCAACATAGACAAAAGTATCATAATAACACTTTGATGATAGTAATGAATGCGACGCATGACATTTTTAATAAGAGTAATTGTTGGATTTGCACTCATTTACCGCAACATGGGAACAAGGGGCTAGGATGGTATATTCACCCTTTACCTTTAACGACTGCTTGCTATGCCTCTCTTAGAGCACTATTCTTTGGCCGTTGGAATGATAGCATCTCAGGGAACTTTGATGGAACTAATTTGAATGATTTCGAGAAACGTGAATTGACTACCCTTGGATGCTCGCTTTTTGCAAATAGAAGTAAACCTAACGTCGCTTCTATTAGGCCTGCTGATAAAACTTCCCTTTCAAACTCTAATTTCCTTTAAAATGGCTCCGATAGGCAATAAGGACGCCGTGCCTCCTTCCTACTCTATAAATCATAGCCCTGATTCGGTCCACTTTTGTGTACAAAGAAATGGCACTCGGCCAATGGGAGATTTTGAAGGTTGTGTGAACATTGTAAATTTGACTGGAGAAAACAGGCCTCTGTATGTAGGGGGGCCTGTTTATTTTGTTTGTGGTAGTTTAGCATTTCCCTGATTGCCCAAGGATTGGCAGGGAACCTGTTATTTAGGAATCCTGTTACCTGGGGTATTTGGAGCTAGTACATTGGAGGTTTCTAAGGCTCGCCCACGTCGGGACGAGAACGGAGATACCCCTGGGCAAGTATTGGGAGATATAGCAAAATCAGTTGTGCCCTTTTGGGGACAGATAACAAACTCTGAGAACATTAGGGGATTAGCAAGGGTACTGGAGAGAACGATCAACCGGACCACGGACATACTCTACAATATGACACTAGAACAAAAAGCAATAAGATTGGTAGCACTCCAAAATCGGATGGCATTAGATGTCATTCTGGCAGAACGAGGTGGAGTATGCAAATTGGTGGGGTCCGCTTGCTGTGTTTTCGTACCAGATTCTTCACCGACAATTTTTAAAGCAATACAGAACTTGCATATCCTTAGTTCTGAAGTGCATATCCCTGTAGGAGATTGGAATCTTAGCACCTGGTTTTGGGATTCTTTATGATCTTGGGGCTGGAAGGTGCTTTCTGTCATTCTGGTTATTTTGGGGATCCTGCTATTCCTTTGTTGCTGTTTTCAATGTCTTCCGAGTATATGTGGAATGCTAGGGGGATGTTGTGCCCAAGCAGTGAGCACAATAGGGCATAGAATATATGCCCCAGATACAGCATCTAAAGAGTTTGTGTTACAAGAGGTTCTGACGAACGACCTAATGGCTATAGACATTACAGACAATGATTCGGGATGTATGGATGACAATGCATGGAGTTATTTGCAAAAGTATTAGAAATTATATTAGCACTTGGCATAGGCCAAACGGAGGGTCTGTTGGAATTGAAATAATATTATGCCTCCTGTCGCAGTAATTGAATGTGTATTGGCCTACGCCAAGTTGTCTAAAATATCATGTAAATAGACTCCGCGGCAAGGTCTTGACCTTAACGAAAAGTAATGTAAGTCGCCATCTTGGATTTAGCCGCCATGTTAGGTCCTCTTGTAAATGTGAAAGTCACCCTGAACATCAAAATGGAGGCTGAATGACATTCTGAATGAGATTCTGGCCGTTGTGACCTCCGCACACACGAATAATTAATATGCCTGCAGGCCACTTGTCGGGGTCGCGAACTGAGACCTTGTCCTATTGTTGACCTATGTGTAAATGAACAACTATATCAGCGAAACTGATCAAAATGCATACATTATAGGATTGACCTGGCAAGGAACCCTAGGCCTGATCCCAAGAATGGTTAACCCGTGAGAGGGTTGGCCAAGGGCTGGACAAACCATATAAAAGACCCAAGTATTCCAATGTACGCTCTCTCTACTAATGCATCGAACCTTAGTTGAACTTCGTTACGTTACTCTGAGAGCCGAATAGCTATTCGTTTGTCAATTGACTTTGGTAACTGTTGTAACTTTTAAATAAAGCACTTGTATGTCCTTTGTAACCTGTGTTGGTGTGTTTCCTTTGGGCTTCCCAGCCTCATATCAATTTTTATGTTTTCACAGATGGGAACGTATTTAGTTGATATATGGAGTGATTTGACGGATTTGAGTTTAAAAGGGAGCTAGATCAGTTATAGAATGATGAGATGGATGATAATGGACGGCTGGCTTCATATGTGCAGAAGCAATTTCTTCCTCCATTGAACTCAATGAGTGAAGAAATGCGCATTTGCACAAGAGATGCCCTTAGATGGATTTTAGATGTTTCAATTTTTCCCATTGAAGTGCATGACACGTTTAGTCAATATGCTCCGGCAATGCAAAGGAAGGTGTTACAGGTGATGGTAGAGTATCTACAAGATGAATTTATGAAGAGAAAATAATGTTGTCCCACATATCTGATGGTTATTTATAAAAGAGCATTTTTTCCCCATACTGCATTGAGTTTATGTCACTTTATTTAGCTTTGTTGCTTAATAGACGTTCAGATTTGCCTACTTTACAATGTCCAATGAGGGAGGTTCCTCCGACATTTGTTCCGAAAGTAGTGATTCCTGCTAATGCTGCAGCAGGAACACCTGCCACCATTATTGAAGCACATTATGGGGCTGATTCATGGAATTATGTGCGCCAGAAAATGGGCTTTGTGTGCCATTCTGCCCGCAAATCTCTGTTTCACAAATGGGGATTTGCGAGCAGAATGGCGCACAAAATTCCATGAATCAGCCCCTATGTCTCACAGTTTAGCCATGTCCCATTTTCTAGACAGGAAGTGAATACCAATAGACAATCAATTCCAGATATTAGGAAGAATCCAACAGGATTTTATAAAAGAAATTGAATCTGTATTACATGTGTCTGTTTTCACACTGGGTGATATAGATTTGTTGTTTCCCGTGATCCTCCCTGCTGATTTATGGAAGCAGATTAGAACTGTAGATGATCAGGCAGGGATGGGTAACACATGGCATGCCTTAGTATGAGCAGATGGGGAAAGGAATGCTGGTGAGAAACTGTCACAGGTGATACTGATGTTGCCAGATAGAATAGTGACTAAATTGAAAAAAGAATTATATGGGATAAGCTTACGGCTTGCATGCAGGGGAAGTCAGATGGTGCAAAAGAGTATTTTAACAGATTTGAGCAAGTACTTTCAGATTTTAGTGGTCAAGATTTGAGTACACAGTCTGGAAAGAGGTTATTCGTTGATAAATTTGTGCTTGGATTCTTGCCTGAAATCCAATCACAGATTATGACTTCTGAGAGTGCTTGGCAAGCAAAATTGTGATCTGAAGTGTTACACATGGCACAGTGCTATGAACATAGGGTTAATACAGAGAAGGAGAAGGTGGAAAAGAAAAAGAGAGACCTGAAGACTAGAGTGTTATTGCAGCAAATAGCTAGAGGAGCCAGAGGTGGGAATACACAGATTGGAGGCCAGTTTATACCACAAGATAGCGCACAACTGGGTCACGTACACATAAACCAGTGTGCATGTTGTAGACATGAGGGTCATTGGCGAGCACAATGCCTGATCCTACAGCAGAGATCAAATAGTATGTATGGTGCCATGGGTAGATGATCCAGAGGCCATCCTGTGATAGGGCGTCCTACTAGAAATCAGTTTGCAAAGAACCAACAGACACCATCACAAGACAATCAGCAACAGAGTGTTAGTATTGGGAATATGTTTGATAATCCTTTTAATGTCTATTTTTCTGAGGGTTTTGCATCTGATGACATTCTGTTCTGTTAGGACAGCCCAAAGCAGGGTCTGGAACCGATACCTATTCCTGTCGATCAGAAAGGGCCTTACATTGAAATGATGTTGTGGAATAGGAAGCATCTCTTTTTGATAGATACAGGAGAACACAAGTGTTCTATTGATCATTCATGGGTTCTATATATTCCACTGACAGGGCAGAACAACATTTCTTTAGGGTTCTTTGGTATGCTAGTGGTTAGTCCGGTCTCTCACCGGTACCAATTTCACTGGGACCATTCACTGATTCTTGTCCATTTCTATTGATGACAAATTGTGGTGAACATTTGTTGGGATTGATTTTATTAAAGAAATTAAATGCTGTGAGTTACTGTTCTCCAGATGGAGTGCACTTAATGATTTCGCTCCAACAAACTTCTGTTCCACAATTTTTGTCTATGCCTTTGCCAACTGAATTGAATAAGGTTCCTACATGTTTATGGGCAGTAAATGACAAAGATGTTGGAATTGTACAGGTTGAGCCAGTTAAAATTGTGTTGAAACCAGGTGTTAAATTGCAGCGTATTCTGCAGTATAAGATTTCGGTCGAAGGTAAAAAGGCTTTGAAAAGTATTATTTCTGATTTCGTACACTGAGGTGTAATTGAAGATATTGCGGGAGTGTGTGTAATAGTCTGATTTTACCAGTCTATAAGAAAGGGGATAATGTGATTCCTTTTCATTTTATTATTGATTTGTGCGCAATTAATAAGGTGGTTGCTCCACAGTTTCTGATTGTACCCGATGTCACCACACTTCTGACTATGATTCCAGCTACGGCTACACATTTTAGTGTTGTGGATTTGAAAAACGCTTTCTTTTGTATCCCTGAACATGTTGATAGCAGATATATGTTCGTGTTCACCCTAGGGGGACGATCATTCACATTTACTTGTGTACCGCAAAGGTACACAGAGAGTCCAAGTATCTATAGTAGAGCGTTGAAAGAGCAGCTTGAAACGCTCGAGTTGCCTTCCACTTGCATGTTGTTGCAATATGTTGATGATTTACTTCTAGCTGCTGATTCTGAGGATGTCTGCAAAGAGGGCGCTGTGTTGCTGCTTATTCATTTAGCAGAACATGGGCATAAGGCTTCATTGAAGAAGTTTCAGTATTGTCGACAGCAGGTCACTTATTTGGGCTATCTCCTGTCGAAGGAGAAAAGAAGACTGATACTTAAATGGATACAAAGCATCTTTGATATGTCTGTTCCAAATACACAGAAAGAGGTCAGAGCTTTAATAGGCATGGCCTCATATTGTAGACAGTGGATCCCACATTTTTCGTTGTTGATAAAACCTATGTTGGCACTGACAAAGAAGAAGATTTTGTGGAATATGGATTGCCAGAACACTTTTGATTTGCTTAAGGCTTTGTTGTGTTCAGCACCAGTTTTGCGCACACCAAATTATGAAAAATGCTTTGTTTTGTATGTGCATGAACTTGACAGATGTGCTTTGGCTGTTTTGACACAGGAACATTGGAGCAAGAATAGGCTGAGTGGCTATTTTTCCTCCATGTTAGACATGTTAGACCCTGTTGCATGCACTTTGCCGAGATGTTTGAGAGCTGTAGCTACTGCTGCTGCATCCTTGAAACAAAGTTACTGTATGGTTTTAGGTCACTCTTTAACCATGATGGTACCCCACTCTGTAGACGTTCTATTAAACAGAACGTAGATGTACCATCTCACATCAGCTCGACTAACAAGGTAAGAACAGATTCTTTTTGCTCTGCATATTCAAATTAAGAGATGTTCATTGAATCCAGCTAAACTATTGCCTTCTCCACAAAAGAAGGATTGCAGTGATGAAATGTCACATGATTGCCTCTTTAATACAGAACAAGAAACAAAGGGCAGAACTGATTTAATTGATAGACCCTTAATGAATCTGCAAGAGGAGCTATTTTGTGATGGCTCCTGTTTTAAACTACCGGATGGTACATCCATTGCTGCCTCTGCAATCACCACATTAAGCACTGTTGTGGAGAGCAAACAAATTCTGCATAACTCTGCACAAGATGCAGAGATTATTGCATTAACCAGAGCTTGTGAAATTTCTGAAGGGCTTAGTGTCCATATATATACAGATAGCCAATATGCCTTTGGGGTGGTTCATAATTTTGGCCGACTATGGGTTGAGAGAAGATTCTTGACCTCACATGGAACACACATTCAACATGGCACTCTGATAGTCCGGTTGCTATCGACACTGGTGTTTCCTACACAACAAGCAATAATGAAGTGTGCCGCACATCAGAAAGTGACGGACCATGTAGGAAAAGAAAATGCTTTTGCTGAAAGAATAGCCAAACAGACTGCTATTGATTTGCATTAAAACATGTACATTCTCGATTCAGCAAGATGGGTTACTGATACATGTATGATGGATGAAGGGGTTAGCAGTGTAAAGAAATTCAGGCTGAAGCTACTCCAGAAGAAATCAAACAGTGGGCTGAGGGTCCAGCGGGTCTAGACGATGAGGGTTGTTGGGTGGATAATGAGAAGCAAAGATGGATGCTACCCAATGCCTATGTCACTGCTATGGTCACCATGGCTCATGGCCCAACACACATCTGTGCACACAGCAAACTGAAATGGCCGGATGTTTTGCCAATAGCCTTACTATCGATGGGGACAACTGCACAGTCAAAGACAATGCTCTCGCCCTATGAGATTGTCATGGGGAGACCAACCAACATATGGATTGCACTGAGGCCCGAACAGTTGAAATATATTGAGTATCCGCTTTTGTCTGATTATTGTGACCAGTTGACTCAAAATTTGAGTTTGATTCACCAACTGGTACGAGCAGCCCTCCCTTTAAAATATGAGGGTCCAGGTCACTGACTCTGACCTGGTCAGTGGGTCTTGGTGAAAAATTTTGAGAGGGGCACCTGCCTTGCACCTCTTTGGAAGGGACCCCATCAGATCCTTTTGGCTACGCAAACTGCAGTACGAGCGACCGGAAAGAATCACTGGATCCACGTGACACATGTGAAGAGGATTCCTTTTCCTCTGCCCTATGACAAAGGGGAGGAGAAGGGAATTGATGATTCTGATGCTCACAATGAGCAGACTTTGATCAAAACCGAGGGTGCCACCAAAATACTTCCTGAGCCCGTGGGGGCTGGGGAGATTGTTGCATTTTCTTCATTTTCTTCTTCACCGTTCTTCAGGAAACGACAACGCTTTATTCCCTGATCATTCTGTACCTGGAGTTTTAAGGTACAATCTGTGACCACGGAAAAGGATTTAGATTTAGGGCCTGCTGACATTACATTAAGGTAAATAGAATAGGAAAGTGCAGCTAGGGTTCTGTACCCACAAGAAACCTACAAGAAACCCACAAGAAACCAACGTTGAGCCAGTCCCTCATCATTCCTCTGCTGCATACAATAAGAGGCAGGGACCGGCAAAGTTACCTTCAATCAAAATAGGCCACGTGGTCAAGTGCCACCCACAGATGAACTAAAACAGCTTAACAGTGAGGCTTCTTAACGGACACTGAGAAACCATGCCTGTGTTTGGGGCCACTCGTACTAATAATGATGATCATCATTTTGCTGATAATTAATCCACCCATCGAGGGCCATGGTCCCCTAGGACCAAATGGATACTGATCACACTAACAGCTTGTATTGTAATTACATTGACACTCGTATTTTGGTATCTGGAGAGTGTGCATCCGCTTAATATTTTATTGCCAACCGCAAGTGTCTCCACTATATCTACACGTTATGTGCATTCGCACACTCTCCGTCCTCAAGACCTCCAACATAGAGGGGGTTATCACAACAACCCTCTCATGATGATCATGAATGCCACACATGACATTTTTAATAAGACCAATTGTTGGATATGTTCACATCTGCCACAACATGGGAAAAACGGATTGGGCTCATATATACATCCTCTCCCTCTAACTACTGATTGTTATGCTTCACTTAGGGCATTATTCTTTGGCAGGTGGAACGATAGTGTCACTGGGAATTTGGCATTGTACTATTTTGCTGTTGTTGCATACAGTGTCTTCCTGTTATCTGTTCCATGATAGTGGGAAGTTGTGCACAAGCAGTTGGTAAACTAGAACCTAAGATACATAAGCCGGGAAAAATTACTAATGCCTTGGTAATGCAGGACATTGCCATAAAGGAATTAAAGGCGATCAATGTTTTTGAAGATAGCGATTCAGGATGTTCTGATGATGATACGTGTTTTTTCAGATGATGCTATTTGAGTAATGCATTTGGCTTAGGACAAAAGGAGTGTTTGTAAAAGTATATTTTGCATGAATACCACCTGATAGTAAACGATTGGCCTAAACACATACGCATTGCACTATAAATTGCATTGAATGAACCTGAAACGGGCTGACTAGGCCGCCATTTTGAGTTATCCACCATTTTGATTGCCTCTTGTTTTCTGTCCCATGTGTAGAATTGTGTTTTTGGCTCCAGCAGAGCAAAATGAACCGTGTACTGTGTCCATGATGTCAACATAAATAAGAATGTTGAAGCTGCTAACGTGGATTGTTTGTTCTACACTCAGAAACATTGGAGTTAAACAAAAGCCATACTAATCAGTAATCTAGATACGATCTGTTCCAATAGTGCCTTCTCCGTTCAAACAGCAAAATAGAATGATGAATAGGTGAACGTGCTCTTTTTGCAGAAGTCTTTGTTTTAGCTCCTTGAAACTAAGCTGACTCTAAGCTCAAGAACAAACACTAGACAAATATAAGCTAGTAAAATAAGGACTGTTACCTTTGTGTCCTATATTTGGAAAACATATGGATAGTTTAAAGGAAAAAAACAAACTATTCAAAGTTGTTTAAACATGACTTAGTTATGTGGATAGGCCATGAACTCTAGGTAAATGTATGATACGAAGAGGGGCTGGACGATGTGTCTGGGATTGTGGAAAATCTGTATAAATGTACGTGTATTTGAAATGTTCAGCACTCTCTCCTCTCATGGTGTCTGCTTTCACACATTGCAGGGTGTTGAGAGCCAGACAGTTGCCTGTTAATAAAGGTACATTATACTTTGACCTTGTGACCAACGTATTTCTATTATGTGGTATTAAGCCTCGATATTCTTTAATCTTTCAGAACAGTTGGAAATGTTCTCTATTATCCTGGAATACCCTTTGCTACAATTCTTTTTTCCTCCAATATAGTAGGCATTGAGGCCCTTACATCTGTGGACATTTTTCTTTTACAAGAATATTGGCTCAGTACAGATATTGTGCTGGATGGGTATATGGTTTTTACTCAGAAAGCCCTACCTAATACTGGAGGTTGCCCCAAGTGGGCACTCTGCATTGGTGTTTGTTCCTTGTTGGATGAAAAATGATTCTGTATGGAGGGGAAGCCTTCTAATTGCAAGTCAGTCACCATAGCTACTTTCCCCTCTGACAATGTAAATACCTTGATTGTCAACATCTATGATCCACCTGACTGACATATTTCTGGACTGGAGAGTGTTAACAGCACCATTGAGAAATGGTGCAATGTATTCCCCGGGAGTGAAATATTGGTGGCAGCGGATTTTAACTCTCATTGTTTAACATTTTGGGACCTACAGCAGTTGAAGGGTGATCCCTCCTTACTTAAGAAAAGCTATGCAGCAGCTAGTTTATATGCTTATGAGACAACAAAGCATGGGGCTGTTTTGGTGGACAATAGTATGCAATACCATTTAGAGCCTCTTGTACCTAGTGCAGAGAAATCTTTATTAGATATTGGCTCGAGGCAGGCTGGTGACTGCACTTCGAATTTAGACTATATATTTGCCACAAAAACATGTTTTGTTGTCTAATCTGTAATTATAGGATTGCCTTTACTATCTTAGTCAATGTTGAAGATTACTTTTAACCTCACCTTACATACTTGGTATAGGCCTTCATTGAGCAGGGCTGAGTCTTCTACACAAGGCAATCATACTAATTGTTCTGAGGCAAATATCTTAAAAATCTGTGAGAATAAAGATAAGTTGGGTTGGAAACTGCATGTTCTCTATGTCAAGTGAAATAGACAACTACGATTTTTGTTACGGGATGATATGGCAGAGCATAAATAGGACCGGACAGGTTTTATCATCGGAATGGTGCCGGGTTCAAGACATAGAGACACATGAGAGAAAAGCTGTAAGATGTGTAGGATATTTTGTGTAGATTTGGGATCTGGCGGTATTTTCTTACCGCCAAAAGAAGAGTGGTAATTTGGTGATAACTTATTCTTGCATCTAGATTGGGTTTGGCCTTACCTCATTCCAGTGACCATATTTTACTACACTATATTGGAGAATTTAGTAATATACACTATTGGCGGTATTTTCTGGTAGTAAATTACTTATTGGTGAGCATGATTTTCCTTTCTTACATTATAACCTCATCATACACAAAACTTTCCTTACTATTACAACACTCTTAGTGATCTATAGAGGGCATTGGACCTACATTCAGAGACACCACACTTTAACATAGAGTGCCACCTATAACCTGTGGCTGTTATCACTGATTTATCTACACCAGTGAACTATGCGTCCATAGGCCTCATTACTGTTTCATAGACCCCCAGTAATCTATATATTGTATCAGATTTCACCCAGACAACATGCACTGGGGAACACACGCAAACACCTATTTATCACCGCTAATTCTATCTATTATTCCATCTGCATGAACAAATGGGCGGCTATATTACCAAAGAACATGAATCTTCCCCACATCAGCATAGGCAAACCCAAAACAATGATACTCAGAAGCAGGTATATTGCAAACAATTACAAAGTCATGATACAGTTCTTACCATTTGCATTTCATCTCTACCTGTAACAAAATGAGAAGAGAAAAACAAAACCACAAATGCAGTGCAAATAAATCTTTTTCAAACTAGGATTCAACACTTGACAAATAAAAATGCAAGGGATTTTCTTTTGCTTTGCTACCCTAACTGCCTGGTATTTTTAGAACACATTCGCCAAACAGTCGCATAAGAATAACCTCACTTCGACCTCACCAAATATTTGCAGTTCCATCTCCCACACGATCTCCTGTCACTCGAACAGGCCCAGTCAGCAGGGGTTTTCTCTGTTATCTCAAATGTTTGGAGTGTGTGGCGAAAACATAGAGTTCTCAAGCCAGCGCTAAGTGAAGCCAGGCACGTCCATCTGGAAGCCCAGTCATTCTCCAACTCCCTCTGCCTCTGTCAGTCTTTCCCCAGCAAACCTCTGCACCTTCCCCTTTTCATACGTAACACAACAGCCGATACTTTGAAGTGAAGGGAGAAAAAAAAAGATTCCGGTGCACTTTTAAACCTGCAGCCTGTCTCCAGCCACATACTCACGTTATGCTGGCACCATAGACTGGCTATCGCATTCAGTGAGGCGCTATAAACTTCAAGACACTATAAAGCGCTATATACTACTACAGATGTGAGCTGGTCAATATTTTTCATATTATAGTCTCCACTCCGGCTCAGCAAGAACTAGAGTCAGTCAATGTGAAACCAAGGTACAAGAATTGGTTGGGACAGTATAAAAGCAGTGTTTAACTGCTAATTGGATTTATTTATTTTTTATTTTTTTTAAAGCTATCCAAACCAATGATTCTCCTAAATTCTGGTCTTTGTATCACACCTACATGTGTGGTAAGTTGCCTAAAGAATTGTGTGGGATTAGTGAACAATGTTGGTTAAAATGTATAATCGCCACTTATTCGGATTGTGGACTACACAGCTGTGTGGACACTAACCCAATTCAAATTAGATGTGAGTTTCAGGGGCAGAATGAGTAGTACCAATATGCCATAATAATTATGGTGCTAAAATGGTCCCAAGCTCCTGGATGGGATGGGCTGCCCAATATTCTAATGAAAGTGAACACTCAGTTTTGGACCAAGGTTCTTCACATAATGTTTATGGAAATACTGGACAGTGTCAATATCTCAGATAGCTAGTGATTATCTACTTTAATTCCTGTGCATAAAAAGGTCTATACAAAGACCCACAGAATTTGCTGGATTCAAGTAGCAAAGTATTTGCCACTAGTTATTGGAAGCATGGCATACAAATCTCATATCCTTCAACTGCACCAACTCGGTTTTAGGAGAGAATGCTCTACAGTATTGGCCATGTGGACCCTGCATCTACTCTTTGCTGATGTCTATAATGGAACAGATGGGGTGCTCTATCTTTGCTTCATTGATTATTCAACAGCATTCAATTCAGTAGATCGCAAACGTCTTTGGAACAAATTAGCTGCTTGCCACATTGATCCATCGCTATTATATCTTTTACAACTTTTGTACACTGATACATCTGTGTCAGTATGAGTTTCCGAGGAGCGTGTCATAAATGTACTGGTAGCCACTAATAGGTAATTGAAGCAGGGGTGCATCCTAGCATGCCTATTATTCAATCTCTATGTGGACGGACATGGAAATGTTTTTGGTTTAATGCAATAATCATCCACCTCGTTTAGGGAGCGTACCTATCTCTTGGATGGTTTATGCATATGACACCTTAATATTCGATCGTACCCCTCTGAGATTACAACATTCTTTAGGTGCCCTTGCTCAGTTTGCAAAAGACAACAGCATGGCAAATGGCAATTAATCTACAGAAGATACAGATTTTACATTTGCAGCGCAAGGGAGAAAAGTCCATCAGCCACAATTGGTGAACAGATGGCACCAAACTGAATCAAGTCAAGACCTATATATATTTGGGATGTCCCTTTCCTGGAATGCCATTCTCAATGACTGTTGGGGGCCCTGTGACCTCTAAACTGATGCATAATTTGGCAGGTCCTATGACATTGTATAACAACTAGGGTTGGTGATTAATAGAAGGCCTCCTTAATGTGTAAATCAAATCAGCTATTCCAACCGAAATCAGTCCCAGTTGAAGCTTTAAAAATGGAAATGGGGTTGACCTTGCATGCCACACTCAGGAAGATGAAGCACTCCAGACTAATTATTAACATACTTCAGTGAAAGTCTGGTGCATCTTCCAACACATTTCTGTTGGTACTTGGGGCAGATGACAAGTTTAGACCTGGTAATACAGCTAACCGGACCTTGAAACATATAGATTTTAATCATTTAAAAAACATTAACCTTCAAGTAGAGGTTATGTCTCAGCCTGGGGTGTTCTTGTTTGCATTAAGGAAACTATCACTGTTATGGGACTGGATAACGACAACTGATACATTAACTCTGCATAAGCGATACCTTGAGTTTGCTAAGCAGGGCCCTCCCTGGCGTAAGCCATGTAGACACCTCATAAAATACTGCAGTTTACCCTTGCAGCATTTAGTTTTGTACTTGAGGTTGAACATACTGCCAGTACGAGAGGTTACAGGGTTATGGATCAAAGAATCCAGAGAATTGAGATTGTGCCGTATTCGCAGGGCCGAGGTCGAGTCCAGGAGACATATTCTGACTGGATGCCCTGGTATAAAAATGCTGTACGACAGGCTATGATTGATTTACTGCAAAGTGGGGGGACACTGATCGAACCAGTTTTGGTCAATGCTTTACTCTGCAAAACCATTCACAGTGATGGCTGCGGCCTACCATATTTGGACAAAAGTTAAAATGAGGCTGTTATAAGTGGCTGTTGGGCCTTGATTGATTGACATCTTATTACATAACAATTACAATTACAATTATTTATAACAAATGTTATGTCTTAACTGAATAGTTTATCATGTTTTAATGTATGGCAATGTTCTCTCCTAGAATAATGTGTTTTAAGTTTGCTCTATATTTTTACTTTTTTCTGGATTCCAATTTTAATGTTATGAAATGTAAAAGGCTGGAATTACCCAAAAGCAAAAATGAAATGTAAAAAATGAACAGTGGAGATCGATCTTTTACATTATTTTTCAGTTTTACATTTCAGTATTTTAGATCCAGGAAATAGAAATCTAAAAATACTTTCCTTCCTTCTATTTACATTTGCAAGACTGGCTGGTTGTAATTATAACCCAAACAACAATGAATGCATTCAAGAAGTATAAACGCTATATTAAAAGGTAGAATTGATCTACTGACAGCAGTATAACCTACAAAAACTGTCTGACACTTGGGAACCCTAACAATGATATTGGGAATGTCAGGCAGATTAGTAAAAGGCTAAATTAATTGTATGTAGGTTGATATTAGCAATGTTAAATTGGACTTTAATTTAAGCAGAATCTTCAAATGCAGGAGTTATTAGTGATGTTATTAAGGACGAACCTTTTATGCTTGATTGAGTGATTTATTTATGACTAGCTGGGTTACCCAGTGTTGCCCGTGTCCTTATCGAGTGATGTTTAATGCTCCCTGGAGGATTTCGCTTGTGTGCTCTTGTCGGCAAGTCTTGCCTCAGTTTGCTCTGGTGTCTCATGTGCACTGGAGGATGCTGCTCGTCCTCATGTCAGCTAGTCTTGGTTCAATTTTCTCTGGCTTTTCATTTGCCCTGGAGGATGTTGCTCTTGTCCTCATGTCAGAAAGTCTTGCTTCAGTTTACTCTGGCATCTCATTTGCCCTGGAGAAATGTGCTCTTGTCCTCTGGTTGGCAAGTCGTGCTGCTGTTTGTTGTTGTGTTTCAGAAGCTCTTTCTATTGATTGTCGCTTTGCATCAGATGGAGCTTTTCCAAGTGATGTTAATGTTTTGTCTGGCATGTTTCAGTCACTCATTGGCTTCAGCACATTTGAGAAAGTATCCAAGAAAGATTGATTGATTGTGCTCTCTTCTTGTGAATGAACTTAAGTAAACTGTAACCTTGCCATTTATCATATTTGGGGTGGTGTGATGAAAGTTTTTTTTTTTTGTTTAATCCCCTTTAAAAATGCTTTAATAAACACTTTCGAACTGTATATAGTAGTATTACATTTCAAAGGAATAACCAACTCATTGAACATTTTGCTTCAGACACCTTTCCACATTTTGCCTCCTTCTTGTACCTACTGTAGTGAATCGGGAGGAGCATCAGTAAATTAGGGTGTCTACAGAGTGAATCATTTGTATCCAAACACAGACTACAATCTTGCCCAAAACAAATGAGCCATCCATGCAAAATTTGGTAGCAGTGAATTCAGCGGTGTGGATTTGTATAGCTGGACAAAGATACACATCCACATCCCCAAACATTTTTGCATATATGATTTTTGCATTCAAACATAGACTACGATCTTGCCCCAGGCAAAAGAGGAATCCATGCAAAATTTGGTAGATGTGGGTTCAACAGTGTGGATTTGTATAGCCGGACAAACATACACACACACATGCATACATTCTGCTTTATATATAAGGATTAGTTTTGGTTCCAAGGGTGTTTTGTGTAAACCAAACAGAACATGTGGGGATGTTTAATGGTTGTGTGACCGGAGTTGTTCTGTCCTTGGCCATCTTTCATAGAGGGCCCTTTTAACAGCCATATAGATTATATTCTCATAGGGATCTTCCCACAGAACTACACATTTGCCCTAGAAAAGAAAGCAACAACTGCCCAATATGAATGGTTCTAAAAGTACTTGCACTGAGGAAAAAGAGTGTATTTCCCCAAAATAATGCTAAACTGACTTTCTCTAACAGCAGGAGAATATTAAAATGGGAAATGCTAGACCAGGAAGTCACAGTCCCGCACATTTTTTCAGAGATATTGCCTCCATTTGAGACTGCCTTTGATCAAGAGAATCACAGTGATGAGACACGTGGGCAGTACACGAGAAGGTATCAAAGCAACTTATCCATCACCTCACCTTATCCCATAATTTTAAACAAGTGAAGTGTAAAAACACTAGCAAGATGGGTTGGTACGACCAAGAATGCAGGAAGAAAATGCAGGAATTATTGACCAAATTAAAATCAGCTAATCACAACAATCAGAAATCCCGGCCAAGTATTAGAAAATAATATAAGGACTTGGTAAAACAACAAAAATGAAGCTAAAGCTATAGCCAAATGGGAGAGCCTAATCCAAGCCACTCAGAAGAAGGACCCAAAACTTTCTGCAAGATCACCTAATCAGGTGAGGAAGGCAAACCTGCAAATCTGCAATAACTGGGAATACTTGGTATACCCATGTTTCCAGTCTTTATTAAGAAGACAGACCATCTTTCCTATATTTTAGGGAAGGAATCAAGTTTGCGATAACTTTTGGTGTTACTGTGGCAGATTACCTGGTTTTCTCCCTTATGATAGTGGATGATGTGTTAGCTTCACAATATGGATGGAAAGCACCTGGACTGGATAAAATCCCAGTGGATATTTACAAATTAGACCTTACGTTCTGGGTTTCCTATCTTCACTAGGTAATTACCCTATTTTCTAGGATCAATTGAGTAGCAATATACAAGAAGGGGGGAAGAAACCATTCTGGCAACTATTGTCCCATCTCCTTGCTTAATGTAACTGGCAAAAGTTTTGGCAAATATGTCCTCTCCTAACTAGAAGAATGGGCAGAAGATTCCAACTGCATCAGTGATTTGCAAGTAGAATTTATGAAAATTGTTACCACCACCGACCAAGCCTTCAGACTCTGTGTATTAATCGAGAACTAGGTTGTCATGGCCTCTGTTATGTCGTACTTGCTCTTTATAGATCTGAAGAAACCTTTTATGGCATCCCCTGCCTGAACTGTCGAAAGCACTCCAAAGTATGAATATTTCCAGTTCGCTACTCAGAAGAATCACAATGCTGTACACCAGTAATACCACTATGGCCAGGTACACCAACAGCAAAGAGTCCATCAGACAGTTCCCATTGGAGAAGGGTGTGAGGCATGGCTGTGTCTTGGCCTGTACACTCTTCTCCATCTAATCTACCTCAATGATATTGTAAACCACCTATGCACTTATCTTGCTGATGTTCCGAAACTAGGAGGGAAAACAAATCAGTATTCCTATGTTTGCAGATGACATAGTAATGATAACAAGATCAGGTGGTATTGCCAGACTTGCAGATCAATTTGTTAAATTGTGCGTTGTAAAGGGTCTGTTAACCCAAGCAAAACTAAACTGATGAAGTGGGGCAAAAGGATGAGCAAATACACTGGTCTAACCATCCATAGAGGAAGTAGCAAGATCGATGAAGTGAAAACATTTGCATATCTGCGTTTTAGATTTTCCAACAATGGCAAATGTGGCAGCGCTTGGGAATAACATTGTTCCCCCAGCACTGGAAATGTATAGATCACAGACATTGGGGCAGACATATATAGGGCTGAACTGTGGGGTAATGGGACAACCTCCAATTTAAAAACAACAGAAAATACATTTCTAAAAAAACATGCTCACTCTCCCTAAGAGTGCACCTAATTTGCTTGCACACTTTGAACTTAGTTTGAACCCGATCAGTGATATAATTGCACTGAAACTGCTGTTGTACTGTGCACAATACTGTCTTATAATCGATAATTGTGGAGCTACTGTGAGGCACTCATGGACCTGATGAATTGTAATGGAGCCTTTTTTCTAACATGATTTGCCTACATCAAGTCAACAATGTATCTCCTTAAGCTGGAAAACGTTTGCCTTGATACAAGGTCACGCTAGCGGAATGACAAAACTTTTATCACAGTTGCCTACAGAGAATGGTATTTTTGCAACAAGATTGCTGATTGTTTATCAAGCCCCTGGCTGGTTTCATCTGGAGAACAATGTATCTTGGGAGTGCAAGAATTATGTGATGGATATTAAATCTCCATTTGCGTGTGCACTCCTCATGAAACTAAGATTGGAAATTCTCCCTTTGGCACCTCTAACGAACTTGTGGCGCAGAACCAAGAACATTTGCTGTCCCTTCTGTGAAGGTATCTTCGAATACGTCCAGCAGTTTTTGTTTATGTGCCCGGTGTACTCCAGAATTTGCATAAGCAACCTAAAACTCACTTATAAATGATGGTACAAATGCTAGAAGGTGGCAAGCATTTTTGTCAGAGCTTGTGCCAACCGGATGTGGTGTTCACAGTCTGTAATTGCCTGTTAACATCCTGGAGAAGAAGAAAAGCTAAACTTAGGATCTCTGATCAATTGAGTTTTTAAGGCTTATTTTACTCTACCTATGAAGGGATATATGAATATCTTACTGTTTAGTTTATTTTTTAACATGGTATGTGCTGGAATTTTTAAAGTATGTATGTTTTTAATATTGCTCTGCTTTTATGGCGTCAACACGAAATAAAGTATCTTTGATTGATCGAAACAATAATACATAGCACATGACAAAGAATGCAAAACATAAGTAAAAACATAAGACATACAATCCTATAAAATTAAATAAAGGGTTCCATAATAAACACAAAAGTACATCAAAACAGGGGACACAGATATTATATGAATCAGCCATGACATTAGAAGATAGTGTATGTTGGTGAAACAGAATAATGCACATGCCCTCTCACTTTCCTCACTTTCCAGGCCACAGCTAGGAAAGCACACACACTCCTTGTCACCTTGTCATCACAATCCTCATAAGAAAGCCCATAGCCTCATAGGTAGACCGTATTCCTTTGTCTCTAAAACGTGAGCATAATGTGTTCTTCCTCAACTGTTTGCACAAGGGGCAGATGAACAAAAAGTGGAGGGTGCTCTCGATTATTCTCAGATTGCGACTACAATAACTGGTATTACTCATCTCGCAAACATTATTTTTATACGAGGCAGCTTGTCACAATGGTCCAAATAAAAAGGCGTCTCTCCTGGAACCAGCAAAACAATGTATACCAGTTAGCATAACAATAGTGCAAAATATCTCTAGACTGAATGCCTGTCAGGGGAATTTTGGGTGCTCAATAATACTGAGTCTAATAAATCTCAGCTTAAAGTAGCATTTGGAAAACTCCTCAGGAAAGCAAAAGCAACTTCCAGAAATCCTCCAATGGTTTCTGCATGTTGATCGATGCCCCGCGCCGAGGCCATGAACCTTCCTATTTTCACTTGGAAGATCCTATCAACTTGACAGGAGATGTTGTTACCCTGCCTCCTCACCATTTTTGTAATTGTCATTTCAATGCACACATCAGGGGTAATTTTAAGTTTCCTGGCGTGGGAAAAATGCTGGTAAAAGTGGCAGTAATACCGCACTGACACTTTTCCTGCACCAGGAAACTACAAGCTTGCCGGTGGGAGTGGCACATTTACCTCCAGTCAAGAACTGGAGGTAAATCAGTGAGCAGTAACCCTAAATAAGAAAGAATAGGAATAACAAATAATTTATCTTTCTGGAATTCTATACAATAATTGCTAGACTTATTAAAGGTTTATTTCAGGCACACTTCAGGAGGCGAGTCACTGACTTAGTCTGTTCTTAAACATCTCAAATTCACAAAGCAGACAAAAACTTCGAAAAGCAGTAAGTGTAGTTAAGCATCCATTTCAGACTATGGGGGTCATTACGAGTTTGGAGGCAGCCATGACGCTATTAGCGGAATGGCTGCCTCCAAACCCGGGTCTCGGTCCGGTCTGGCAGAATGGGGATTTAATGGGATATTCCGCCCTGTGCAGACCCGGTAAGTCCCCATTCAGTTTACCATTCCCCATTCCCATTTGAGCCCCCATAGGGCTCAGTGGGAATGGGGAAGGCGCTAATAACGGGCCCACAAATTGCGGGCCCATTATAAGCTCCAAGGTCCCTTAACGGGTCCCGTAAAGAACGGCTGGTCAGACCAGCCGTTCCTGCTGGGATGCGCTAAGGGATCTTGGAATAGGGCATTAAGGGTTTTCCGGCATCGGTCTCCTTACCGGTGACCGTTAACCCTTTCCGCCCATCTCGTAATGACCCCCTATGTATTTTGCTTTTCCCTAAATGCAGTTATAGCTTGTTTTTTTTTCTTCTGTGGTTGTCTCTGTTACGATCATCACAAGACATTCCATCTTGGTGTCCTCGGTCACTTGTCAAAATCCTTGTGCCTAAAAGCTTGTGTACAGTGTAGAAATGTTTGAACGTAGCACATGCTGTTCAGGATGTTTCTTTGCATACATGAGGTAACGAGTGCCCTGAGTATGGGATGCTGTGTGAGTGTGCTGCTTTCCCTGCACTACTCTAAATTCTTTAATACACAGTTATGAACCCTCCCAATAGTATGAATTTTGCCAACCTCGGAAGCCTGAAAAGTAGATACACGCAGGATTGACATGTGGTCAACTTTGCACCAGACCTGCAGATGAAATGGTGTGCTGTTAAATCTCAGGTACCAGTTTATTGGTATCCAATACAGAATTTAATTTGCTTTTTGACTTTGAGAACATTCAGACATGTAAGTGGGTTGAGTACTCGCTGATGCAATGTGTGTATGATCTGCAGGTTGCAGTTTCGAATCCCTGCAAGGGCAGCTCAGCCTTTAATCCTTCTGAGGTTTATAAATGAGTACCAACACGGGTTGGGTGATATTATATGTATATATTTTCTATATAAAGTGCTTTAGCTTAAGTACTATATAATGACACATCATTATCATTTGGCCTTTGAAGTCTGCTTGAATTCACAGTAATTTGGTAACATGGGCCTATACACACTGGTATTAAGATACATATGGTGATTCATTCTTGTATGAAATGTCGATAACAATACAGAGATATTGGGCCTCATTTCGAGATTGGAGATCATGGCTGCCTTCAATACCGGGTCCGGCACCGGTCTGGTTGAATGGGGACTTACCGGGTAATTCCGACCCTGGAGGACCTGGTAAGTCCCCATTCACCAAACCATTTCCCATTCCCAGTTGAGCCCCCATAGGGAAGGCGCTAATAACGGGCCTGCGAATAGCAGGCCCGTAATTAGCGCCCTGGTCCGTTAGCGGGACCCTTAAAGGATGTGTAGTCAGACCACACATCCTTTTGGTTCCCGCTAAGGGACCTCGGAATTGGGCAATAAGGGATTACCGGCACCGCTCTCTTTACCGGTGCCCGGTTTCCCTTACCGCCCACCTCGGAATGAGGCCCATTGTAACCATATTTATCGTAGTGTACTTGTGATGACACTACCTGTTTTGCAAAGGGATGAAAGGTTGTGTTCCATCGCTTCACGTGATGTCACTTTGGGGTGGGATCTAATGACATCACTTCCTGTGATGTCTTCAGAGGTCAACGTTCGTGTGATGTCACTTCCGCTACCCTTGGCATTTTGGTCAAATGACGTCCCTGGTACCATTGCTCTGGGAAACCCTTCAGACCATCGTTCTCCGCCTGTCAAAGAGCAGAAAACAAGGCTGATCTGTCACTCTAGTATTGATATGCTTTAGAAAGTTTCTGGACATCAAAAACCTTTCTTTGTAATGTCCTGAATAAAAGTGGAAGTCATATAATGCCCACCTATATCTCATGCCTTGACATCCAAGGTAAACAACAACCAATCACAAAGATGTATTTTTTTGTTGCTGTCCTAAAACAGTGCTGAGCAGAAAACTAATAAATGCCTGGTGTTGTTGTAATTGCTCAGTATTGAATATCACCTCATATCGGTGGTTTGTCTATTTTTAAGAGCTGACATATTTTGAAGACAATAAACCAGAGACATTTGGCTTTAAATGGCCAGATTCACATGGTAAATATATGTGCATAACTTAATCGTGAGCCCCCAAAAATATACAGTTTACAAATGAGATGCATATGCAGAACACATGATCAAATTGAACTGCGTATGCATAAACTGCTAAAATTGAGCCCAGTGGGCAGAGTTGAGCAAGAAAGTGCTAGCAGTGTTGGAATAATATATTTGCATATGCAAAATGTGGGGGTTAAGATGGATTTCTAAACTCTGGCCTTGTGGACAGAGTTTAGGTGGCCACCCTAGTTATACTGAACAGGAGGAAATCTGGGAGCCAAACCAATCAAGATAACAGGCAGAGTGGTATAGGCTTAGTCTCAGGAGAGGTGAGTGAGGTCAGGGGTCCACAATGAGTCCACAAAGTGAAGCAATCAAGGATTACACTTAGAGAGTAAGTATACAAATACTATATTATTTATTGGCCAAACAGCAACCTATAGAAATGAACAGAGCAGGTAATACTTTCACACAATACTACTAATATAAAACATATGTATACAGTCACTGATAGTCAATGGGTAGTATACCATTCGCCCTCCTCCCACTCAAATACCTGAAAGGGAAGGTACGTAATTAACAACTGCACAAACAGTCCCCCCGAATAGAAACCCTAACGTATAAAGTGCAAGCCTAAGTTGACTGGGACCTTCTGCCCAAAAGTTCACAAAGTTCTCAGCTAGTTTTAGAAGTTGGAAAAATGTTGGGGAGATGGTGCTGACTGGCCCATAAGAATGTCCAAGGAGTTTGCTGGTGAGTAAAATGCCTTTCGACCTTTTGGAGATATTTTGGAACAAGTCTTGCCAAAACCAAGACTTGTAAATTAATCAAAGTTCTTCACAAATTTGTAAAGGGTGGACCTAGGGCATGAGTAAATATTGTTACTACTCACCACCCACATTTCGATTTTTCTTCAGCCTTTTATTTTTTTTTAGAAGACAACTTTTTCTCTTGCACTAATGAAGACGTTATGTAATAGGACCCATGCTGAGCTTAACTCACAACGAATCACGCACTATGTAAAAACACAGAGAATGCGCATTTTGTACTTAATCCTGAGAAATGCAGAGGTCATGTTACACACAAACTTAAGCTGTGCTTTTCTCAGTGTCCATGCACTGAGAAATGATGCACTGGCCAGCCCCCTTGAATATAACACTAAGATATGATAGGCTATCAGTACCTACCCATGTCAGTGCTGGGAGAACATGCAATGTAAAAAGGAAGAACACAACATGTGTATGTTCGAACGCTAGAAATACAAGTGAGACAAATTGCTTCAAACTATTGCTTTCCCAGTTCAAAAGAAAGTCAGAAATCACACTTTCGTGCATTGTTCTTTCGCACTGCCATCAGTGCAGTCAGGGGTGACTGTCCCTTCCTCGCATGGAAAGGTGTGCTCCATTGATGAATTTGGATGCAACTTCCGGTGCAGGGAACACGCCTCCAGCCATTCCACATGTGCAGAGATGCCATGAAAGACATGTTCGTGGAGGTTATACGAATGTGGGCATTCATTAAGAATCGCCATCACATGAAACAAAGGGGGTAATTCATAGAATTCGGCGCACAAGTGGAGCATGCGGCTGGCGCACAGAGAGTCTGCCCCAGCCGCGTGCTCCAAAACCCATTTTGGCTCACAGCGTATTCATGGATTTATACATTCATAAGCAGCCGTGGCAGAGAGTGGCGCAGCGACCTTGCAGCAGCGCCAGTAATGCCCCCAACTCCACCCCGTGCCCCAAAAACATCGCACAAATCCCCTACATGGCGCAAAGGCCAGTGGACCAGCATACAGCCCCGCAACCACGAAAACACACAGAAAACTCCCCACGCACCCCTCGGAAAACATGTACCCCACTCGTGCTAGCGAAAACGCATGGAAAACTCCACGCTCCCCCCTCAGAATACACATACCCCGCTCGCACTAGCGAAAATGCGTGTAAAAGTCCACGCTCCCCCCTCGGAATACACATACCCCGCTCGCACTAGTGAAAATGCGTGTAAAAGTCCATGTGCACCCCTCGGAATACACATACTCCACTCACGCTATCGAAAATGCGTGTAAAAGCCCACGTGCACCCCTTGGAATACACGTACCCCGCTCGCGCCAAGTAAATTGTGTGGGAAAAGTCCCCTATGTGGTGTGGGCTGCCTGCGAACATGGTCTGGGGTGATGAGCTGCCTGCTGGGCATGGTTGATGGCACCCACTATGTCCTTCCAGATCCTCTTCCGTCCTTCCTTGTCAGCGCGCGATGGTGTGAAGAGGGCATCATAATGCCCCAGGACTTGATCGACCAGAATACCAACTTCCTTTTCACTGAAGCTGGTAGCCCTCTGCCTCTGTGCTGGGGGGTTGCCACTGGTGCCGGATGGTGTTGGTTGGGACATGGCAACCCCCGAGACAGGTGTGGGTGGGCAACTGGGTACTGGGGCTGGGCTGTGGAGCGATGGAACACCAGTCGGGAGTCTTCTGTTCCATCAGGGGTGGTCACAGCAACTGGACCCCTGCAGATGGCAGATGTGCAGGCCCCAAATGGCAGGGCACGGTGGCAGCAGGCAGGCAGGAGGCAGCAGCTAGCTCGTGGGAGGCTGCTCAGGTCTCTGGGGGGTAGTAATTTGGCCTTCTGGGCAGGAGCGTGGTCTTCCATGTGTTTACGCGTGGCCAGCTTGATACTGAGTGGTTTGGCATGTGAAAAAACAGCACGTCAGCGTGTAATTTGAGGAAAGGCCCTTAGCGCGTAAGCGCGTAAGTGACGTGACATGCGTGTATGTTTTTCTTGTATTTTGGGGTGCCTGAGCATTGCGTGACACTTCATTTCTCCTGAGGGGCCACAGAATGGAACATTCATAGTAGCTGTATATACGTGTTTGTTGTTTGTGCACAATTTTATGCTGCGCCATGACGCTTCCGCCTGCCTTCATGTGGAGGACGTGTTTAGGCCTGTGCGTGTCTTTTGGCGTGCGTGTGTTTCCTCTATTTAATTCCATGAATACGTGTAGTTTGCTTGCGTGTGGGCGTTCCGTGTATTTCTCAGCAGTACTTCCCCAGTTATGCCTTCTTTTTCACTCATTGTTCCCCATTCCGCGTATTCCGCCCCTTGTTCTGTCCCCTTTTTGGTGTGTGCTCCGACATTGTGCGCTTTCGCTGTGCGCATCGCGCATGGCGTTCGAGATGTTGCTGTAACGTGTGCGCCCATGCACACCACGCTCGGATTTGGCGCACATCCTGGAGTAAACACGCGCAGGCCCTTCCATGAATCCCACGCGTGCACGTGCGCTTGCTTTTTCACGCTTGTGCCAGCTTGCACCAAGATTTTCGGCGCACATTAGTTCCATGAATTGCCCCCAAAATATTTTATATATCTGCTCAAGGAGTGCTCTAACATCTATCATGAGAAACTTGCCATCTCATGTCTGCAGCATAGTAAAAGGTGCTGATGTGCAATTGTGCCTGATTCACAAAGACTCGTGTAAGCATATTGCTCCATGTGCACAGAAAGCACAAGCTAACTTTTATGAATGTGCACGAAAGAGCATTTAAAGGCAATGTGCTTTTGCGTGCCTCTCGTGTATCAGCTCCAACCATGAGTCCACATGCTAAGCCCGTACTTCACATTTACATGTAGTTGATTCACAGAAGTGTTTTATTTATTTATTTATTTATTGCATTTGTATCACGCGCCTAACCCTCAGGCATCTGGGCGCTTGACTTAAGAACATGGTTACAGGTTTATAATGGCAAAAACCCATTGCAAAATGTTCTGTGAATTAGCTGCTGATGGGTTTGACTTAGGCGCATGCTAAATTGAAGCCGGCTAATGTGGCATACAAGGAATCACTGGCCACTGTAACTGTCCACCTTGAGGACATCATCGTGACCTTTCCTGTGGAAAATGAAGTAGCGCTGTTCTTGCGAAAACGTAAAACTTATAGAGTGGGTGCATTCACAGTCACTGTCCATTCTTGCACTAAGAAAAGGTCTAACCTTTATACACACCAAGGCTCTTTCACCATGTCACCACTTAGCTATCTAACCAGAGTATGCAGGCCTTATTTAATTAGTTTCTTAGTGTGCCTGCATTTTGGCATTCTCACAGTATTGGAATACAGAGGTGCCTGAAAGGACGCTCCTGTTGAAGATCGACTGTGTCACCTTTGGGGAGTGGTGCCGAAACAGCGAGACATGTTTTAACGGCTTGCCCAATACTCGGGCCAGAATATTGTAGACCCTACACAGAATGTGCTAGCTCTATTACTGACCAGTTTTGGTCTGCAATTTTTGGGGCTGAATCCCTAGGAATTACTGCAGCAGCGCACCATGTATGACTGAAGGGCAAGGAATTGTTGGAATCACTACCAGAATGCTAGCTTGCTGATAGTGTCTTATGATTGTATCATCTTTTAATGTTGATGTATGCTATGACATTTCTGGAGTTGAAATTTTGTATTTGATCTGTAAACGTAATGTGTTAAATGTATGTGTATAAGAGTGATATTTTGTATACATAGTGTAAAAGGTTTATTTGACAAGCCAAATGAACTTAAATAAAATAAAACATTACAAAAACAAAAAAGAAACACAAATACATAGATTTAAAGATGGAGGGATTTGTGGTGTGAATTGTTACCCACCTTTTGCACTCACAAATGTCTTCTAAGCTCTTGGGCTGAGGCACAGTTGCAGAATGTTCCAATGTAATATTTTACTCGACTGACACAATGCCAGATCAATGTACAGCCACATACAAAAGCCGCCATCGTCCCCCCGGTAAATGGGTCATCCATTTCCTACAATGCTACATTGTGTTCTCTCAGTACCACAATAGCAGGCCAGCACGACTGATGATGCCCTGTCACTACAGCGCAAGCACCGATTTATAAAGATACACTCACAAATAGGCCTGAGCATTGACCCCCGCCGAACCCCCATTTATTTTCACACTGGCCACGATGGATACCATTGAGCGTACTGCACTGCACCATGTTCTGTTTCCACATTATCCTCTGCACAAGACCAGCTTGACACCGAAAGCAAAAACCATGTCAACTGCAATCGCATCAAGGGCTTCTTGCAGCAGCCATGATGAATAATGTCACTTTCATCACCAGGAGGACATTAACAGAAATGGAAATAGGCTTGGTGGCCAGGCGATCCCTGCTCCAATATACATGCCACTTATTTTAGCCCGGTTTGTGAGGAACATAGAAGTCTCTTCATTGTATTTTATTTAGTTTCATTAAGCTGCTTGATAGGACAAATAGCCTCCTTGAATGTCCTTTCACTGCACATCTGCGCCCTATGCCGCCTCTCTTCCACGTTCTGTTACCACTTTTACAGAATGTACTTTCCTGGTGGGAGGGATTCCTGGTTTGGGTTCCAAAGCAGAGATTCCACAATAGTTGACTTTGAGTGACTATGCATAATACAATTTGCAAATGCCACAGTGTATTCCACAGCTCCAAAGAAACATCTATTAGTATTTATTGAAAGTTCGATGTCATTGAGAACAGAAATGACACATATAAGAAGATAAAGGGGAGCTCAACTTCGTCATGGCCTGGAGAAAAGACCATGTAGCTCATTTGGAAAATCCCCATAACGTTAATGGAGGCCTTAAAGACAGGCATAACACACTTACGCCTGTTTTAACGCCTCCATTCACACTACGGAGAATTTCATTGATTTTGTAGGGAGATGGTGGGAGCATAACAGGAGTTACGTTTCCGCCTCTGGATTGCCTTCTCTCTTCAAATGTAAACTTTGTTTCACGCCAGCATGAGATTTTCAGGCTGGCGTGAAATCAATGAAGCCATTGTAAGTGCCAGTGTTGACAATTACAAGTAAACGCTGTCCGACATGCTGGCATGTAAGTCAGCATTTATTTTCATTGTGGACAATGCTTACTATCTGCTCCCAATTAAAAGTAAATTAAATCTGGCAACGCTTACTTCATTTGCTCTGCGGAGTGCAAATGTGAAGGGCAAAAGGTGATGTACACGCTTCTAGGCTGCCATTTGCCCTTTTCATTTTTACCCTGCAATTCAAATAATGGACATTTGGTAGTGGGGACCTGGCTACGCGTGAGTGCGAACGTGAGTGCGAATGCATCAAGCCCCACCGTTAAATTAAATTTTCCTATAAAAATGGACTCCAAAGTGTAAAGAAAATGCACACCAATTGTATGCATGCATTTTACTCTATGCCATATTTTCCTTAGGAGGAGTTAGCATGAACGAAGAGCGCCTCTCAGACCAAGCGAGCATACTGCATTTATAAACAGTTGATACCATTGAAATGGCAAATAAATGAATATCATTGCATTGCTGCCGCTTTTCAGCCTATTGCTGGGATACCTTCTTCCTTATCTGTCACAACTGAACTCCATGGCCCCATGCCACACCTTGCCAGTGCGTACACAGACTGAGCTAGATTGCTCCTACACAACTTGGGAGCAGTTGATCGTGTTGACTCATCCAAGGCTCTTCTGCTGGTACAAATAACAAGGGTACATTGTGAGTGCACTTTGTAAGGTAGTACTGACCACCCCCTTTGGAATGTTACACTATGTATCTGCTCCGTCCAGTTGTGAGGAATTGCCATTTAGCAAGCGTGCAGAACCCTATCTTGTTTTATTTGTATTAGTAAATACAATGATACGTGTAATTCCATGTCTGAAAGGGTAAACTGCTGATCAGTTTTCACCTTGGCAGCTCTACACCAAAAACATAGAGTAGTCTGATCTGCAGCACCTGCCCTACCTGTGGCACAGAGCAGGTTCAAATGTCACAAGTGCCCACTCGACAGCTGAGTCACTGCAGTGCACAGGTGGAATTTAAGACATACCCCACCTGTATCAGAACTACAATAATCACAAGTAACCCACATGGTGGCAGAGTAAACTCTAAAACAAAGCTATGTCTGAATGTAGGCATAGTGCCTGGTGCGACTTATGATCCTGAACGCCACTTCCAACTGATATTGCATACGTGTCAACCCTTGTTGTAAGTCAGTTCTGCTGGGGAAAGGCGACATGTACTCTGACCAAATGGCAGGTCAAGAACCTGAATGGCCATTCCTTATCTTTGATCTCTTTTTGAAAGCAGGTAACAGGCTCAGCCAGAAAAAGCTGCACAGCAAGCAGCTGGTCTGGGCCCAGGCATCTAAAGTGTGCACCCATTCAACAGGAGAAGCCTCACACTACGTTGTTGCACCTCTATGGGTCATTGTTCTTAATGAGATGCAAAGAAGGCAGGATCAGAGTGTAAAGGAGGTCTAGGTCTCTCTCTCGTTCCAGTCCCCTTAACATCCTCTTCAGCAAAGCACTTTGGGTGTGATGTCAGAAGGGCAAAGTCCACGTCTTTCAAAAACAGTGAATAAACCACTAAGGCATGCTAGCTGGCAACTTGTCCCTGTAAAAGAAGGGGTTTCGCACTCCTTCTTCAGATTCACTCTAGAACAACACCTGAGAAGAACTCCTGGGAGCTCTTTTGGGAAAGTCATACATTCCAAAGACCTCAGCCTAAGGTAGAGGAAGAGCTCTACAAAGCAGAGTAGAGCTCTGCCCCCTACCTACTCCCAGGGAACTTTGGGTGTGACCTTTGCTGTGGACCAGGATCTGCGACTCTGCACCAGAAAATTCTAAATCTCGGAGAGCAGACCCGGAAAGGAACCATCCTATCCTCAAGCCTCCTCGGTGGGCCTCACAGTAGCTGGAGGAAAAAAACAGCTGAAGCTCCCTGTTCTGCTGCACCAAACTGGTTTCTCAAGGTTTACCACCCATAGAATGAGAAGGAATACTCCAGCACTGGTTTTTGCGCTGCTCCACTCCTCTAAACTAAGACACGTACACCCCAAGCTAGCTCAAAACAGCATTGTGCCATAGCTGAGCCTGTCACCTGCTAGGTTCAAGTCACATGCTGACTGTGACCAGGAGTAACAACCACAGCTCAACTCAACTAGCCGATTTACTGAACTACACATCAAACAACCCAAGATCACCAATTTGATGACCATCGCCGGTCGACTCGACCCACTTGAGCATCACGCATCAAGATTTCCCAGGGGCTGAATTCTGACTCGACCTGGCCCAAATCGATGAGGGCCTGGTAAACTTCCTAACTTGCATCACTGAGAAAGCACCCCTTCGACCACATAGGGTGACCGCATTCACCCCTGCTCAATGGCCATTTGCTGTTTGAGCCCACGTGATCCACAGTACCCAAACCGAGTTTGACCCACTCGCATCAAGGTTCAACAACAGGGTCGACACTGTCAACCCACCCAAGAACCGAAACCAAATACTGCTGCCCCCTCTGTCCACTGGAATTCTAGAGACTGGATAGGTCACCTCAGCACCGATTCTTCATTGGTATTTGTCTATCACCCATGCATTAATGCCCAGAGTGCTGCTTTCTATGGTCTGTTACATGTTCTCTATTCTTCCGCAGAGGGTAGTTTTTCTCTTAGTTCTATTGCAGATGGTGTGTTTAATTAAAGTGTATATACAGAGGAGGACACAAACATTGCATTTCTAAAACCACTTGAAAAATTGCAAAACAAAGAGATCTACAAATGGTTGGAGGAGTCCTCACTGAAAAATGACCTTGATGTTGGGCAGATTCCTAGAGGATTGCGAGATCCAGCCATGCTCCAGGAATGGGGACAAGCAACCAGTGGCTGTTCCGCTACATTTTTAACATTACTAGTAAAGTATGCCAAACTGGATCGTGCAGCCGTAATAATCCAAATTGAGAAGATTGAGAACAGGTTCAAGAATGTGCAAATTACTGAGGCAGCAAACAAATTGTGAGGGAGTATTGATGCAAATTGTGCAGCCTATGAAGAAGATATTAAGCAGAGTAAGACATGTACATTTTCATGAGAAAAATTGGACTATGAGTCTTGGCGTGTATACACATTTGCCAAATGTTTTGATATGTTGAGAACAGAAGTGAGGGGTGGTCGAGAAGGTACCACATCCACTTATGATTCCTCTCTATCTTCATCAGCAGAATTGGTTGCAACAAACAGTGACACTGAACAACCAGCTAAACATCTCTATTTTGTAGACGAGATGTGGCTGCTGTGTAAGGATGGCAAAGCTTGCAAACGGGGAAGGGTCCATGGAAGAGGTTGTGGAACATGTCACATGGCGTTGAATGAAACATCCGCCAGGAAAGGTGTCGGAAACACATCCGAAAAAACAAGGACAGATAGATAACACGCTACAGAGGATGTGGCTGGAAATAGATTCATCACCATCCATGCAAATTATTAATTGATACAGTCACGTCCTGACAGAAGAACAATTAGATTTCTAAGGGATTAACTTTCGTCCTTCCATGGGGTTTAATTATAGTCTAACAAGGTTGGATTTTGATCAATTCATGAGGAATTTGAGATTGAAGAAATTATTTTCCTTGAATCTACCTCAAAGAGGTGTTCGAGTTGGTTGGAGAGATTTAACTATTGCAGAGTTACCAACCTTGAGCACATTAACTAATTTAGCATTAATTCCTTGTGAAGATATTGGGCCTCATTACAAGTTTGCCGGTCTGGAAACAACGGTAGTGGTAAGCTTGCTGGTACCGTTGTATCCGGACTGGCAAACTACGAGTTCTTTGAGCGGGTGCCTTTCACCCCACCAGGTCTGACCTGATAGGCGGACCGACACCCGCTCGCAGACCTTAACGGATGCACCAGCACCATTCGGTGCCGGTGCATCATCCTCCCCATTCCCATTGAGTCCAATAGGACTAAAATGGGAATGGGGAGTAATATTTTCCAGTGCCCGGGAATGGGCAATTACCGGGTCCACTGGGGCTGTAATGCCCTGGTAATTACCCATTCCCGGGCACCGGAAAATTCCTCTACCGCCAACCTCGTAATTACCCCCATTGACTCTAATTTAATGTATTATGGAATAAAAACTGAATGGTCAAAAAGAACTAAGATACCACCAGATCTTGAAAAACATCAGAACTACCACCAGTTATTGGAGGATTGAATCTGGACTTAGATTGTATCTTAGATACTGTTCTGTATTGGCAAATCAAACCTGCTTCCATTGTCAAAGTTTGAGTGCTAGATTTCCCCCTCTTTCTGGTAATGTTACCTTGGCCATTCCTACAAACCAAATGTCCTTCTTGTTATCCATTTAATGGATATTTTGCCAATGTGTGGCTAATGGATATTTTGATTCTTGATTAGCTATGGTCAATGTCACATGATTTGTTTTGACCTGGTGTTCTCCCCCAAGCCCCCTATTGTGGTATACAAATGAAATGTCTTTGTTTTTTGGATGTCACATGATATACAAAAACATCCTCAGTAGAAGGGCAGAAGCTCTAAACACGTGTCAGGCTGACTCAGAATCTAACTCAATATATGTGATTGAGCATTATACAAGACTTTGGACATATGCGCAGTGTGACTGTATCATTGTTCATTTAGGTTACTCAACATTGGTGGTTTGGGCAGTAAACCCCTCAAAATGGGTACACTTGCCTGCTGTGACTTGTCCTTATATACATGTACACCTAATTTTATATGTTACTCAACTGCATAAACGCTTGGGTTTCCAGTCTTTATTCTGCTCACCTTGATTGTTCTAGGCCTATTGTTATATTGTGTGATTCTTTGTTGGAGAATAGGGCAACATTTTTTGATGAGACTATTAATACATTAGTATCCACCTTACCATCATTTTTGTGTGACAACACTGACATTTTAAAGCAAGTTATTGAGATATCATGGGAAGCAGACATGCTGCTTGATGGGGTGTCTTTGTACACCTCTATTAACCATAAGTTTAGTCTAGAGGCTGGTACATTTTTTGGGGACACCTGATCTCTCAACTATTTGTGCCGTATTTCTATGATTTTGGAAATGGTTTATTTTTGTTTGACACATAATGATTTCTTGTTTAACAATTCCTTCTACCACCAGGTAAGGGGTACTGCTATGGGGACAACTTTTGCCACCCATTTGCAAACCTCACAATGGGGTGGTGGGAGAGGAATGTTGTGGCGTTCTCTGAGAATGATTGTTTTACAACTAAGGTAATATGTTGGTTATGTTGTTTATCATTTATAAGAGGGTGTAGTGCAAATGGCTTGATTTTGTTAAGGTTTTAAATTATAACAACTTGAATTTGAGCTGCAAAGAAACACACAGCAAAACAGAAGTAGTTTATTTGGATGTTCGAGTAAGTATAACTAAAGATTACATTAGTATATCGTGTATCAAAAGCCCACAGATTCTAATTCTATGGCGGTTGCCTCAAGTAATCATGCAGCCACTTGCATTAACAGCATCCCCTATGGCAAATGTATTTGTTTAGATGAAATTGTTATGATTCAACCAAATTGGAAGAGGAGTTCTCTATCACTGCCTCTAATTTTATCGCTTGAGTTTATTAGAGAAAAAATTATTGAACAGCTATTCAATAAAGCCCAATGTCTGATTCAGGATACTTTGTAAAATAACGCAAAAAGATAAAGAATATGATGAAGATACTGATGTCATGAGATTGTTTTAAACAAATTGTCCTGATTCACGTTACATACAAGACATTATCTTCAGACACTGGCATGACCTCAAGTTTGATAAGGACCTGTCTAGATTATTACCAACATGCCCCAGTATTATACACAGGAGATCCTCTTCCTTAAAAGACAAACTAAACTTGTGTCAAGTTATCCATCCGCAGTGGTTGTACCAAAACAATATTGGTTATCAAGAAATCATGTGGGTTTTTTTAAATGTTAAAATTGAACGTCATATAAGATTTTACATCCTGTATTATGGACCAGTTATACTATTCATTTCAATATAACATGTGAAACAGAATTTGTAAGATATAAATGTGTTATTTGGGCAGTACCACCTGCAAACTAAGAATCAGGATTTTGCAGCATATGCGGGCCATCAAAGGTGCTGACTTTTCTTACCCCCTTAGCCACACATTTCCATGAGCATCCTGGTGGTATGTTAGATGTTTTTTTTTTATTTCTTTGGAATTGCGTCAACAAGAACAATTGATTATTGACTTTGAAACCAAGACCCCACAAGGACACAATATCAATGAAGAACGTTTTACTTTTATTGGAGTTTAATTGTGTTAAAGGTGGATAGTAGATAGTGGCTGTGATGTTTTAAATTCATTATTGTCTCTTTGAGTGTCTATGGGGGTACTTAGTTTGTTTTTACTGAATTGCTTGACACTGTATGCCTTGGTATGAGTTTGGTTTAACCACCTATGTGTACATGCATTTTGTACTATACCACATCATTTTTAGTATATATATATTTTAACACATTTTATAGTAATCAAATATTGAATCATCGCCTGTCCAGGTACAACAATTTGTGCAAAATCAATAAGCACTTTGTACTTTATTTTATGGATTGTTGCACATTTACAGATTTGCACTGATACATGCACTTGCACTTTATTTGTGTTGTTGTACATCTGTATATGTGCACAGATACAAATGTCAGAAGTTAAGGTTGTTACTTAACAGTCATGCATCCAGCAAATTAATAGCCGATGGGCATTGCAGTATCAAAAATTGTATCAAAAACAGTATCACATTTTTTTGCTATGGTATTATGCACTTAATTTCATATGTGCTTTACTTTTGTCAACTACCATTTACTGGGCCATATTATGGTACTGTCACGCTAGAATTCAATTATATATGAATGTATGGACATATGTATTACAATGGTTGAGCAAACAGAGTTAAGAAAACCTTTTTTTCGCACACCCATGCATTTACTATTATTAGACAAAGATGTATTTTCTGAGCGCATAACTTTGAATCCTTATAGTGTTTTTAAATGTGAAATGTAGGTTAGGTTAATCAAATGTTATAGTATGACAATGAATATAGGTAAATTTGGCTGCCACATTTTTGATGAACCATAGAGTGGTGAATGAGAGATGGTTAGGCCATTTAAATGCACTTTTGAAATGGGATTTGCTAGTGCGGGAGCAAGTGCCGAGCAAGCTGTGAAATGTGTTATATTTGTGTGTCTCCTGTCTCTTTGCCAGGGCTTTTATAATAGTTTAATAATTAATGTTCCATTTTTTCAAATTTTTGAAAACGGTGGTGTATCAAGCATTTTTTGCTGTATGGTAAAGCTGAGTGAAACCTATATATATCTATATATATATATATATTCAGTAAAAAAACTTTGTTAAAGGGATGTTATGGTTCCAAGTAAAACCGAAAAACCCCTGAAATTCGCCAGTTATGTTAAGCTAAGCAACCATAACTCGCGCCACCACCGTGCACTGCTAAGACTAACACAAAGGACATCAAAGATGATGTTACACATGTCATTAATGACATCACTGATGACATCACATGTCTGGCTCCCTCTTTTTTCCTTTACTGACATATCTAGGCCACATGGTTTTCTTCAGTAACAGTCAGGAACTAAAAATTGTAAACATACTATATTTGTAGACTTATCCTTCAAGTAGGTTCTTACAGTAATTCCCTTAGAGTCCAGTCACATCATATGAAACATATACATAGGGGAAGGCACAAGCCTGAAAGACAGCAATCCTTTCTGTGCATGAAGATAATCAATAGCCTTATCAGCACTTTCTGATAGTTCTGTTGTTTTTTTATGGCTGTACTTTCCCTGTATATGCTCATATTTGTATACATTGTACTCACACTACTTTCCTTAGGGTTCAGTCACATCATGTGATACATATACATAGGGTAAATAGCAGCTTTGAAACAGAGCAATCATTTATTTGCATGAAAATAATCAGTTAGGTTATGAATTGTTTCTGCTACTACTTCTGTTTTTTTGCTTACTTCACTTTCTTGTCTCTTTGTGTTTTGTTTGTAGTAATGCAATTATGTAATACATGGATTTTATTAGCTACTTATTACATATTTCACAGTACACAAAACTGTAATAAGAAAACATTTATCATTTCATTATTCAACATATCAACATTATGAATATTATACCTTCATCATGTATGCTGCACACAATGCTATGTTTCTGCATGAGTAGCTTAGCATACTACATAGAACCTCATAATAGAATGCTATTTATATCAATGCATTATTAAATGCACTAATTAGCTTATGATATTTGTTGCAATGATCCTTGACACTTTTTTCTCAACATTATATTAAGAATCCCTTGTTCAGAAATGTCATGAAAAGTAAATACTCATGTGATGTCATCAGTGATGTCATCAATGACATTTGTGATGTCATCTTTGATGTCCTGGGTGTTAGTCTTAGCAGTGCACAGTGGTGGCACGAGTTATGGTTGCTTAGCTTACCATAACTGGCGAATTTCAGGGGTTTTTCGGTTTTACTTGGAACCATAACGTCCCTTTAACAAAGTTTTTTCACTGAATTTCATAGGTTTTTAGTAGCGCAATTTAACCATAACGTCCCTTTAACAAAGCGTTTTTACTGAATTTCATAGGTTTTTAGTTGCGCAACTTAACCATAACCTCGCTTTAACAAACTTTTTTCATTAGCACGCAGACAATATACAAAGATGGAGTGTAAAAAGCAACTTCTCAGGGATGGTTTTACACAAAATGTTGCAAAGTAAGAATTTATGCTCGTTCACAGTGAAGGTCAGCTGCTTCCATTTTTTGCTCGCGGGCTGGAGTGGCCCACGACTTGCACTATGAGGTTCTATTGATTTTTTTACCTTGACAGACAGGGATCGTGCCAAAAGACTTCTTTTGAAGTAGGGGTGCAGTAACGTAAGAGACGATAAGGATGACATTTCTGAAACAAAACCGCTTTTATATATTATATCACTATGAGAAAGATCATTGGCACAGACGGAGTCGTATTTAGGGACTGCATTACGCGTAGACAATGGAAAATGCCAATATAATGTAAGTAACCCTTTAGATTATTTTATACCGGAATATAATAACAATAGCGTGGCGTTAAAGCCCGGTTAAGTTGTACTTGTTCATTCAATGTGGCATATTGTTTTGTACTGCGCAGTATCACCGCTGAAGTGGTCCCCTGGCGCTCAGACAGCTCTGAAAAAGGCAGAGGAGAGAGGGTGGGTTAGTGGGAATAAGTTAACATACTCCATTGCACTATCCTCACTAGCAAATATTTTCACGCCCTAATAAATAAAATGAATATTTTTAATGAAGATCGGCTGGTGAGACTAATTTATGTTTTTAAAACAGGTAATCCTTCCCTACTGTGAATGCCATGATTTTCAGACCCCAGCCGACAGATTTTTTAACTGCCAGGTGCAGCTCCTAGTAAACAACTTCATGACCCTCACCATTTTATGGGACAATCGCCAAGGACCAATATGCCCTTACGCGGTACAAGCGGCTAGAAGCAACATACCAACCGTTATGGTGGTCTAATGCCTCGTTGTTGGAACAGCCTTCCGATTATCAGTGCGACCACAGTCCTTCTTTTATCATAAACCAACACCCTGTGTAGCGCAAAGGAACAGCGCGTGACTCAAGATGAACTTTTGCGGATCGACAGCAAAGACAAATGCAAATCGCTGAATATTCTCTGAACATTTGATGTCAATTAAATGTACTTTACAAAATGTGCAATCTTGCTGTTTGCTTTTAAATCACAGTTTCATTTTCCGAATTGTGGCGCGCTGTGTTGTGAGATGATCTGTGTTGTTTTCTGTATTCTGTATGAAGTCACGTAGGAGCAGTGTTGGCAACTCCTTAGTAAGAAAAGTAGCTATTGGCTGTCTTAAAAGTAGCTACAAGTAGCTAAATGACATCATAACCTAATTTTCATAATTCACCAGGTGCATGATGGGTGATTGCCGAGGGCATGGTTGTTATAGCCTCTCATTGAGCTCACCCCTTTTTTGTAATGTAAGTCGCAAATGCACAAATGCAAACTCATTACATCTATATGCATACATTCACATGCAAATGCAGTAGTATTTAAATAAATTCCACAATGATTAGGTTGTTCTGTTGTCGCTTCTTAAAAGTGTACTGCCATTTTCAATATGCTAGTATTTTATAATCCATAATGCAACGTTGTTGGAACAGCCTTCGGATTATCAGTGCGACCATAGTGCTTCTTTTATCATAAACCAACACACTGTGTAGCGCAAAGGAACAGCGCGTGACTCAAGATGAACTTTTGCGGATCGACAGCAAAGACAAATGCAAATCGCTGAATATTCTCCAAACATTTGATATTAAAGAAATGTACGTTACAAAAGTTACAATGTTGCTGTTTGCTTTTAAATCACAGTTTCATATTCCGAATTGTGGCACGCTGTGTTGTGACATAATGTGTGTTGTCTTCCGGGTTCTGTGTAAAGTCGCGTAGGACTGGAGACGACTGGGCGCATTTGGCTACGCACCCTGTAAGGTCACTGAGAGAGACGGGGAATATGAATGCTTTGATAATGTCAGGCTTAGGGGCGGGAGATATGATTTAGTGTCGCAAAAGCAGGTCAGCCAGGTCGATGGGGCAAGTGATAGGATTATCACATAATGTCGGCGCACAGCAGCCTGATTTATCGTTTGTTTAGTTGACAAAAAATCGGGTAAGGCCCATAGGAAATTGTAATGTCAGCGGACATAAGGAGGGTTCTTAGAACACTTTCAATCTGACAACGAACAATACGAACAGCGTTCTCAGAACACCCCCATTTTGTTTAATTGCAACCATTTCAGGACACCGCGAGTGTTCTTAGAACACATTCAACTTGCCAGAGTACAATACGGACAGCGTCCTCAGGACACCCCCATTTTGTTTATGTACAAACATTTAGGACACCGCGAGTGTTCTTAGCTCAATTTTAGCTTGCTTGCGAACAAAACGGACACATACTCCGTCCTCAGAACACCCCACCATTTAGTTTATATAGAAAATTTCAGAACAGTCGTGTTGTCCGCAGACAAATCGAACACAACAAAAGCGTCTAGCACATAATAAAATAGAACATTGAACCTATCTCATACTCCCCCACCCTCCCCAAATACTCTTACACACCAACACACTCCACAAAATACAAATTTTAATCCAAGTTTCATCACGCTGTCTGCGGTAGTCGGCGAATGCAAGATGGCGGGCGCCGCAAAAAATCTGACGCGCTTCACGCACCATGCCGTCCAATCAACGAACACATTGCATGTCCGCGGACATCAAGCACGCCGCTTGGCCAATTGAGGTGCTGTCCGCGGAGCAAACAGGGAATCCGTCCGTGGAGAGAACGGAGATAATACTAATTTGTTTGCCTTACATTTTGGTCATTTTCAAAAGAACTACTGGACGGATTTACACCAAATTTGCAAAAGCACGCTTTCCGGACCAAGCCCCCGTTCCTGCCGCAAATTTGGTGTAAATCCGTCCAGCGGTTTGGGCTGGAGGCGTACACAAAGTTTTTTCCCATAATGTCTATGGCAATAAACAAAAGTTTTGGGACCCCCCTATAACTTTGCCCACCCTGGACCAAAACTCTCCAAACTTTGCAAAAAATGTCAGAGTGGGCCATCTACTTTTTTTGCAGTTTGGTGAGGATTTGTCCAGAGGGAGCAAAGTTATAAGGCACCCAAAAAATGTTCTTCCTATGGAAACACCAACTTAACCATAACTACATGGATGCTACTGCGTCCATGTAATATAATATATATATATATATATATTACACAGCCACGGGGGTGGCTTATAACTCCGCTCTCCCTGGACAAATCCTCACCAAACTTTGTAAAGAAAAGTATATGGGTCAAACTGATTTATTTTGCAAAGTTTGGTGAGGTTTGGTCCAGGGGGGGCAAAGTTATAGGGGGGTATCAAAACTTCTTTTTTCCCATAGACTGAATGGGGAAAAAACTTTGCTCATGCCTACAGCCCAAACCGCTGGATGGATTTTCACCAAATTTAGACCAGGAGCATTGGTAAACCTCAGACATGGCATCACAATACCCAACACACATGTCATTTCAACTTGCACACATGAGCCATACCACAGGCATATTGCAACAGCCAGCACCATCCATTCACATACAACAGCATGAGCAGCCAAAGGTCATCCACACATCACATGCAACATAGGGAGTACACTACACATGCACACACACCACCAAATTTGCAAGCATGTGTACCCCTCTGCCAACTGTTGCAGTGTTCCGATCGACATCCATGTCACACCTGACAATCATTCCTCCACATCCTGTGCCATGCAAGCCCACACACACAAGCACCATCCATGTGTCACTCATGAGACCCCTCGCATGTGTCACCCTCACGGCCCTGTACACCCCCCCCTACTTGCCCACATAAAAATACATGTTCAACCTGCACACTCCTGGCACACCACACGCACAGCTTACAATCAGTATGCATGTACACTTACCGCTCGACTCCAGACGGGTCTGCCTCTCAAGGACCTGGACATGGAGCGCTGGGGATATGCGTTCCAGGACCCTCATCTGATCTTCCGACAAGTGGCCCCGGCGCCCCTTAGCATCCGCTGCTTTCAGGAGGCACCAGGCCTTCTTGAGGGTCCTGGACCTGAAGTCCTCCCAGCGCTTCTTCACATGATGGAATAGTCGGACTGCCACCCCCTCCGCGTTGATGGCAGTCACGATGTCTGTCCAGATCCGAGTCCGTCCTTCTTTGTCGGCGCGCAACCTTCTGAAGACGGCATCATACTGCCCCAGGACATGCTCCACCAGGACACCAACTTCGGTGGCAGTGAAGCTGGTGCCCCTCTGCCTCTCTGGCCGGCAGTTGCCACTGGTGCCAGATGTTGCAGTGCCCGACATGGCAACCCCAGAGGCAGGAGTGGGTGGGCAACTGGGTCCTGGGGATGGGCTGTGGAGCGATGGTATCCCAGTCGGGAGTCTTCGGTTCCAACAGGGGTGGTCACAGCAACAGCACCCCTGGCTGATGTGCAGGCAGCAAATGGCAGGACACTTGGGCAACAGGCAGTCAGGCAGCAGCAGATGGCAGGTGGGAGCATGCTCGGGGCTCTGGGGGGCAGTAATTCAGGCTTCTGGGCAGGAGCGTGGTCTTCCGTGTGCTTACGCGTGGCCAGCTTGATACGGAGTGATTTGGCACGTGAAAATACAGCACGTCTGCGTGTAATTCGAGGAAAGGCCCTTAGCGCGTAAGCGTGTCAGCACACGTACGTTAATTCATTGGCCCAAAGGCCCCCAGGCGCGTCTATGACATCACACGCATGGCCGTTGAGAATGGCGAGTGTAAAAAAAAAATACACGTCCGAGTGTCAAAGCGTGTAATTAGGGAAATGGCCTCAGTGCGTATGCACGTCTGTGACTTGTGTATAAAAAAAGGTATGTGTAGAACACCATTTCCTTGTACGTGCTTTACGTGGAGAGCGAGTGGGTGAAATCTGTACTTCTTGTCGGTTCACACGCGATTTACTTCACAGCGTTTCAAGTTCATACTCCCTGTTACCTCTGACAGCTTTTTCTCTTTTCCTCTTTTTCCTGGGCCTGTTTCCTCAAACAGGGTTCCCTTCTACTGTTGTCCTGTCTCCTCAGACAGCATACAATTCTTCTTTTGGTGGGGGTGTTGCCAACGCGCACACGCGCGTCTTTTTCATGCTTTTTTTCCTGGCAGACGGTGAGTCGCGCACGTATTTAACATCTGTTCTTGCCCCGTGTGTCGCGAACACCTTCAGAGGTCATTCTAGGCTGCGTGTGACACGCATACGTTCATTCTTGTGTTTCTGGGTGCCACAGCGTAGTGCAGGTTCATTTTTCCACACACGTGGTCTAGGAGGGGTTGCGTGCACCTTACTTCCCTTTTTTGGGGTGCCTGTGCATTGCGTGACCCGTCATCTTTCCCCAGGGGTGACATACAGCCTTGCTAGAGCACTAGGGTACGATTACCATCTGGTACCCAACCCCTTTGACCCCAAATCGCCCAGGACAATAGTTTACAGCGACTCCCATACGCACAATAACATCAGTGTCATGGTTGGGAGGTGACCAAGCCGTAAGGGTGGCAAAGGTGGCCGAGCCCCAAGTGGTGGCCGTGGTGGATCCGGTAGGGGACGGGGCCTTGACTTGCAGGGTGCCCCTAGCCCCCCATGTGTGGAGGACCAGTCAGGGACACCCATGCCCCCACCCCTGGTTGAGGGTAACGTGGCTGATACCATCCATGCTCAGCCCTTGTTGGACCAGCCCACTGTGGCACCAGACCTGGCACAGGGTGACTCCATGGCTGACTTCCAGGTCAGCAGGTCTAGGCCACGTGCGCCGGTGCACGTTGGTGTCATCAGGCCACATGGATCAGGGGCAGCTAGGTCATCTGCTGCCACGAGTAGGCAGGGTGGGGAGGCTGCAGGGGCAGCTGCGGCTCCATCCACCCCATCTCTCACACACCCAGTCAGGACAGTGTCGGTCCTAGTCCATCTGCTGACATTCCCCCTGACACCATCACACTTGAGCTAATGCCTGCACCAACTCCCATGCTAAGTGTGCAATCCCCCACTCCTAGTACAGAGTCCACCGGGGCTCCTGCCCCTAGTGTCCAGAGCGGCGTAGGACACTCAGGATCCCCACCACCTTCCAAGCGGAAGAGGAAGAGTGCTCGTCCAGTAGAGGCTGATGCCCCAGTCACGGCTACACAGTCCGGCCCGTCAAGGAAGCCCAGCTTCAATGAGGCCGAACTGAATGCACTTGTAGAGTATGTGTCCGCACATGACCGCGAAATGGTGATTATTGCAGGATCCAAGACCACACCTGCACAACGTCTGGCACACTGGCAGACCATCGCGTACATAATAAGTGTGTTTGGAATCGTGAGGCGCACAGCAACTGAATGCTACAAGCGCTGGAATGACCTGAAGCATAGGGCAAAGAATAAGCTGGCCTCAAGTCATGCCGCTACTCTATTGACTGGAGGTGGGTCTCCAGCAGAGGACATAGAACTCACTCTACATGAGCATGTTGCTGGGACCTACGTCACGGAGGAACAGATCCAAGGCGTGGGAGAACTGCCAGATTACGAGGCATTGTCCGGTGAGTGCACATGCATGTGTGTGTCATCCATGTGCATGGTGTGTGTGTGAGGGCTTCTGTTTGGGTGCCAGGTGAGGGTGTGTGTGCCTGAGTGGTTTGGGTCACCCATGTGCTTCATCCAAAACATTCTGCGCACCAGCATTTGGGTATAGCAGTATCCCTTCTGCCAACAGTAGACATCTAGTCCAACACCACGCCAGTTTCCCTTGAAGTGTCATCTTACCACAACATTGTTGCTTATTTTTCTCTGTTTATGCAGGCAGATTGTTTGCATTCCACCACTTTTACTAGGCATTTCGCAGTCCTATTGTCACATGTCTGACATGACTATGGTAAAGTGGACTGACTTTGCTTCTTGGATATCATTTGTTTAGACATGTCCCTGTGCTATAGGACCATTTTGGAGTGGCAGCTCCAGGTTAAACATTTGAACTATTTCAATTAAAAAAGCAATTTCATGAGCAAACTAGACTGAATGAACAAGTGGTGCCCTCCTCTCCCTCTTCACTTTATGGCTATGGTACATGCCATCTGTGTGATGGCATGTGTATTTGACCTGCCAATCACAGGCCAATGGGTGATGCCACTGCTAGGCAGCATGCAGCAAATGGGTTGATCTTCCATCTTGGTGTCATCAATGTGTGCCATTTGCCTCCCCTTCATACGCAGTGACAGTGCATGCATGGGAGGGTTTTAGTCATGTGGGACATGTGTCAATCAAGTACTGGTTCTGTAGCTTCTCAGCCCTAATTGTGTGCCATAGTGCTAATGCCTGTTTCCATTTATTTTCTTTCATGTCTTTGCAGGGGATGACGCACTTGATACAGCTGGGGTTGTGGAGATGGTGCAGACCCAGGAGGGGTCTCAGGGCCGACCGACCACCAGTGAGGGACGTGGTGTGGTGGTGGGTGAGAGCCCACAACTGCTGCAGGTCATGCTCTCAAGGGGTGGCTCTGGGTGCACCTCCCCCGAGCTGTATTCAGGTGTCGATTCGGATGATGAGACCTATGTGCCGTCGCAGGTGAGTTTTCCTGGGAGGGATTCTGTTCTGTCCTACCCACCTGCACCAGGGGTAGAACCCTCAATGGGGATGTCAGTGTTGGCAGGTCTGCCTTTGGTGGTTACGGATGCAGGGTCACACTCCGCAACATCTGATCCTGTTCCTGGGCCAGCAGATCAGAGGGGGAATGCAGTCCTGCAGCCTCAGGCAGTGCCAGCACAGCAAGGCGCAGTTGCCTTGCCCCAGACAGGTGTAGTGCCCGCCGACGTGGTGGCCATACGCCACCTGGAAATACCGCGTGGGAGCAATCCATATACGGTATGGCAACCCAACAGGCAGCATCATCAGAGATGATGGCTCAGGCCATGGATAGGGTGGCCCCTTCCATTGTCCCCCCAGAAAGGCTGATGAAGCGACTACAGCAGGCAACAGATTCCATCTGCCAGTCACACAGGGAGGACATGTTGGCGTCCGACAGGGACAGGCGGTGGCATTGGCGACTCTGCGGGAAGCCATTTCCATAGAGTCCCAGGGCCACAGGGAAGCCCTGAGTGTGGAACTCCGTCACCTCAGGACGACTCTTGTTGAGCTTGAGGCTTCAACAAACACAAGGACAGAACAGCAGCTGGAGCGTCTCACACGTACGCTCTCAGCTGAGATGCAGGCAACGCGTGAGGAGGTCCGGTCATCCCGTGAGTTATTGCATGGGGACCTCCACACAATTATCCTCCAGAACCAGACCTTCCAGACCCGCATGCTTGCTGCCATGGAGGACCACACTAGGGCTTTGCGTGGGCTGCCTCCCATAGTGCCACCACCTCCTGAGGCAGCTGCAGAGTCTGGGGAGAGCGACAGCAGTGATTCTCTCACAATAGGTTAACCGTGAAGGCCATGAGCCCATGGAGGTGTTTTTTTCCCCATAATCCACATGTTAGGCGGAAACCTGTGCAGTTCCCTCTGGGACCACTGCAAAAGATTTAGAACTACAGGTGTTTGGCAGTAAACCCACTTGGTAGCAGTCTGTACCACACAGATTCACTTGGTAGCTGTGGCTGAGCAGTCAGATTTCTCTCAAGAAGAGTTAAGCAGTATGTGGAGTATACAATATAGGACAATTCTTCACAGTAAGACAAGCAAACACGCAACAAGGCTTCAGTGTAATGATATAAAGGTATTTATTTATAACGGAACATCTATGGAAAACACTATGGCACTATCACGGCAAACAATTCAATTACAATTACTCTACGAAGAAGAATCGATCAAACCCCCTAACAATATTTCGACAAGTCTAGGTTCTACCGGCATCACTTATTTGCAGACAGAGGTGTAGGCCTCAACCTAGATGGCACTCTAACATCAGTTAGGATGGGAGAGAAAAATATTAGGTTACGAAATCAACACAGTTCAATACTTTACGGGAAAAATGCAAGGCAAGAAGACAAGAACCACAATATATCATAAAGTTCATAGGCCAGGCCCACTCGTAGAGAGGCAAGGTGATTTGTCACAAAAAGTCTCTTTGTGGAAATGCGTTCGAGCCTGTGTAGGAAATTGTTTTTGGAAGATTGAACCATTTCAGAACAATGCGTGAGAAAAAGCTTGGAGGCGACCAAACGGAAAGGAGAGGATTAAGACACCTCACTCTATCCGATCAAAAGGGAAGCCAGGCGGACACAGTACCTTGTTTGTGGAGGGCAGTTGTTCCTGGTGGTGGATGCACGTCGGGTCTTTGCCAAGAGTAGAGGTGATCTCGTCGTCGAAGAAAAGTGAAGTCCGGTGCACCACCAGGGAAGAGACCAGCCGCGGAGTGCTCCGTCACAAGGCACCACCTTTTGGTCGCGGTACATGGGTAGTGGCTATCCGGTTGCCGAGGTGCTCTGCAGGGGCAATTCGACCACTGCGTCCTGAGACAAAGAAAAAGCAAAGGGGACTGGTTGTTCCCACCAGTCAGGGGAAGAGACTCTCCGGCAGGGAGATCTCCTCTGTCGTCGGGAAGTGGTGAGTCGGTTCCGCAGGGCTTCACCGGAGATGTCGTCGTACAGGTCGGCTCAGCGTTACCCTCGTCGGATTCTTAGGTCCTGTGGCAACTTCTGAAGATCCAGTCCCAAAAGCCCTGCTTTTATGCAGAAAACCCCCATTCATTCAGCCTAGCTGTCAATCAACACACGCTAAGTGGTGAGCGGGGAGGCTAACCACTTAGGCCAATCACACCAGAGTGCGACTGGAGTTGGCAAGGCAACTCGGTCCAGGGTGCCTAAACCCCCTCCCACACCCCTGTGGCAACCCAGACAGAATGGCACGTCTTTGGACGGTCTCTTTACAGAGGCCTGCCAAAAGTGGAACAAAGGGCTCGGTTTAGGAGTCACAGAGACGAACACAGACGCCATTTTACAAACCGAGTTCTGTCAGAAAATACCATCCGATAGACTTATTTAAGATAAGTAGACCGGTGGTACGTTAGAGATTAACGAGAAAAAGTATCAATCTCTAACAATGGGAAGAATCCCATAGGGTTATATTCGGGGTCGAACATAACAAGTAGTTTCCACTGCCACCAGCCAAAACTCGACGAGGGGGGAAGGGACAGTGCCCCCTCGAATAACAGATCCAGGAGTAATCGAATTACCCCTACTAGTACGTCCACAATAAGATGGTTTGTACTAGTTCTGTTAGTAAATTTAGGTCTAGTAAAGCCAATGGTGACTTTACATGCCTGGGGAGACAGTAGTCAGTCCCCGGGTATGGAGTCTATGAGGGAGGTCCGCTAGGACACCCCAGTGTTACGGCACGGAGGGTGCGGTGTAACACACATAGCAAAACATATGAGACTCTATGGAGTAAAAGACCCCATAGCCCATAGAACACATTGACATTCAAAGGAATTATACACACTCATGTCCAAGAGTGGGAGAAAAAGAGTCTCACTTTTGGCAGGATGGAAAAAAACAAACTCCAGAAATCCAGCAAAGCTGCTGGGGGACTCACTAGGTTAGGAAATTCAGCCTAAACAGAGAATTCTCCCTAACACTCGCCCCCACCAGACTAAGGGAAAGAAGGATTTAATCCACTCCTGGATGAATCTCATACCTCTAGTCGATGACATACATCCTAGAGAGACCATCAGCATTTTGGTGGTGACACCCTGACCTGTGCTCAATGGTGAAATCAAACCCTTGCAGGCAGATCGGCCATCTCAATAGGTTTGGGTTTTCCCCCTTCATATGCATTAACCATCTCAAGGGTTGGTGGTCAGTCTGAATGACGAAAGTAGAACAATGGAAGTACGGCCTAAACTTCTTCAGAGCCCACACAATAGCAAAGCACTCTCTTTCGATTGTTGGCCACCTTGTTTCAGGATCCTTCAGCTTGCGGCTGATGAAGCAAACGGGGTGCTCCCTACCTTTCCCATCCAGTTGACTGAGTATGGCACCTATTCCTACATTTGAAGCATCTGTCTGCACAATGAAGTCTTGGCGGTAATCAGGAGCTCTGAGTACTGGGGCTTGGCAAAGAGCCTTTTTCAGGATTTCAAAAGCCTGATTGCACTCCTCGTTCCATCTAACCTTTTTACGAAATTTGGGCGAGGAGATGACATTCAGTGGAGAAGCTATGGTCCCATAGTTCTCTATGAAATTCCTGTAGTACCCAGAGAGGCCTAGGAAGGCTCTCACTTGGGTTTGAGTAGTAGGTGTTGTCCAATTTTGCACAGCTTCAATCTTAATGAGCAAAGGCCTTATTTCTCCACCTCCTACCTCATGTCCAAGGTAGACTACCTTACTCTGTCCAATTTGGCATTTACTCGCCTTTATGTTCAGATTGGCTTGTCCAAGAGCCTGCAAAACATCTCTCAGGTGGTTTACATGTTCTTCCCAGGAATTGCTGAACACTGCAATGTCATCCAAGTATGCCATGCAGAAGTCCTCCATCCCATTCAGAACCTGGTTTACCATCCGTTGAAACGTAGCAGGTGCATTCTTCAGTCCGAAAGGCATTACCTTAAACTGGTATAAGCCAACAGGGGTACAAAATGCAGTTGTCTCCTTGGCATGGTTTGTCAGGGCTATTTGCCAATAGCCTGACGTCAAGTCAAATGTGCTGAGGAACTTGGCGGCGCCGAGTTTATCCACCAACTCATCTGTCCTTGGCAAAGGGTGGGCATCAGTCTTGGTGACTGCATTTAGAGCTCTATAATCCATGCAGAATCTAAGCTCTTTAGATCCGGCCTTTGGTACTAACACAACTGGGCTAGACCATGGACTAGTACAGGGCTCTATTACCCCGAGATCAAGCATCTTGCTGACCTCACCTTTGATGTGGGTTCGTACGTGTTCTGACATTCGGTATCCTCTGCTTTTGACTGGCGGACAGTCACCAGTGAGTATGTCATGCTGGCCCCAAGGGGTCAAGCCTGGTGAAAGCGAGAACAGAGAGGCAAACTGATTCAACATAGATTTGCACTCTTCTTGTTGCTCGGGTGTCAGATTGGAGGAGAGATTTACTCCTTCAATTTTTTCGTCCAAAGGTAAGCCTCGGAGGACATCCGGAAGAGCTTCACTCTCTTCTTTTTCCTCGGAAAATGCTAGAAGCAACGCTCCTACATCAGGTCTTGAGACATACGCTTTGAGTCGGTTGGTGTGAAAGACTGTCGGAGCCTCCTTGGGATTGCCCAAGTCCACCAGATAGTTGACCTCTCCGAGTTTACCCACAACTCTGAAGGGTCCCATCCATTTGTCTTGCAAGGCCCTCTGCCTTGTTGGGATCATAACGAGAACGATCTGGTCTTGAGCGAACTCAACCATGTTAGCCTTTTGATCGTGCCAGTGCTTGCCCAATGCTTGTCCAGCTTTCAAGTTATCGCTTGCTTCCGTCATCATGTGCGACATTCTCCTCCGGAGACCTATCACGTAGTCAGTCACTCTGACTGGCTTGGGGGAAGGAGCACTCTCCAACCTCTCCTTAATCAGGGCCAAGGGACCTCTGACGGGATGACCATAGAGAAGCCTGAAGGGAGAGTAACCTACTCCCTCCTGAGGGACTTCTCTATGAGCAAAGAGAAGGCATGGCAGTAGAAGGTCCCACTTACGCTTAAGGGGTTTTTCTAAAGCACCTATCATGCTCTTCATGGTACGGTTGAACCATTCTACCAACCCATTGGTTTGTGGGTGGTAAGCTGTTGAGAACTTATAAGTAACTCCACAGGTTTTCCACATGGCCTTCATGTAGTGGGACATAAAGATTGACCCCCTGTCAGAGATTACTTCCTTATGAAACCCAACCCTAGTAAAAATACCAATGAGGGCCTTAGCCACAGCCGGAGCTGTAACAGTCCTCATAGGAATTGCCTCAGGATACCTAGTAGCATGGTCTACTACAACAAGTATAAACCTGTTGACTAAGGAGGTTGGAGTATCAAGGGGAACAACAATGTCAATCCCTACTCTCTCAAATGGGACTCCCACAACTGGGAGAGGCACTAAAGGTGCCACATTCTTGGAGCCAACCTTACCAGAGGTCTGGCAGGTGTGGCAGCTCCTGCAGTGTTTTTCCACTTTGGCCCCCATCTTTGGCCAATAGAAGTAGAGAGAGAGCCTTTCCTTAGTCTTCTTGAAAGTCAAGTGACCAGCCAAAGGAATCTCGTGGGCTAACTGCAAGAATTGTGGTCTGTTTTCTTGGGGTACTACAAGTCGTTTGTAGTCTCCAGGTGCAGACTCGGTCGGTTCACTGTAGAAGAGGCCATCTTCCCAGTGCAACCTGTATTTCCCAGGCTCTTGCCTTTCAGCCTGAGCTTCTGCCTGGTGGCGAAGACCTTCCAGAGTTGGACATTATCTCTGTCCCTTACTGAAGTCTGCCCTGCTGGCTCCACCTTCTGCCAGTAAAGACTGCAGCTCAGGATGGTCAACAGGATCCAGATCTCCAATGAGTTCCTGGCCTTCCATTAGCTCTTCCTCAGAGTCTAATTCTACCACACAGGGTTGTACCTTCCTCTCAGCCTCAGCTGGAGGTGGAGTTACGGTTGTAACTTTGGACAACCGTGGGGAAGTCTGTGTTGGCTGCACTGAAATGCTGGCGGCTGGTTTCGGAACAGAAGTCTTAGGTTTCCCTTTCGCTTCTGGTTTCTTCGAGACAGCGGCTGACAATTCCAGTGGAGCAGGAGTGATTTCCTTCTTCATCATCTCCTGGAGAGTACCGCACATGGTCCTCTCTCTTGCGGGTCTGGTTAGCTCCTGTAACCGTTTACTAAGAGGTCTGGGAGTATGCGATACAACTCCGAGAGTTTCCAAATCGTTACCCAACAGTACGCGTCCTGGTACCTCACTCTGTATGCTGACAGGTATCTTCACAGTCATGTCGTTACACTGGATGAGAACTGGTAATTGGGGAAGCATCTGCACAGGCCCTCCAGCTAACTTGGTGAGGCGTTTGGATGCCTTAGCAACATCCTCAGCCTGAAAAAACGATTTATCCACCACAGTTATGCTGGCCCCAGTGTCCCTAATGGCAGGAGTCTCCTGACCATTCACCTGGACACCGTCCTTATAATACTCTTTAGTATTATCTGGGATAGAATTATAGACATCTAAATTCTGCTGTTCCCACGACCCCAGAGATACTAAAGAAACGCTGGCTGAGACTCCAATGGGTTCGTCAGCTAGCAGTAGAAAGTTTCCACTTGCCATTTGGTCTTCCTCCTCTGGAGCGAAGGCTAAGGAGACAAGCTGGACCCCTGAAGGTTTACCCTTACATCTGGGATCTCCTTTCACGTGGTCAGTCGAGCCACAAACAAAGCATTTACCGAATGCTTTCTGGAATGGTGGCTTGTTCTGGCCTCCTTCCGGTTTGGCACCAGAAGACACACTATTCTGCTCTGGTTTTCCCGGTGGCTTACCCTTCTGGTTTTGTTTGGGGCCCTCTTTGGAATTTGAGTTATTCGAATTCTCTTTTGAGTCTTTTTTAGGCTGTTTTCCCTCATCCTTTTTCTGAGTTGCCCCAGAATCCTTATGAGTAGCCCTGTTGGCAACCCATAAGTCAGCGGCCTTAGCTAGCTTCCGGGAATCCAATTCCTTTGAATCAGCCAAGTGCTGTCTGAGCTCAGGAGAACAGGCATCATAAATAGACTCCAACATAAAAAGATTCCTCATACCCTCATAAGTGTTCACTGTGTAACCCTTAATCCATCCCTCTAAGTTTTTCAACCCTTCACTCACCCAGGTAGCCCAAGGGGTACCATCATGCTTTTTGAGGGTTCTAAACCTCTTAAGATACTGGGAAGTGGTCTTCCCGAATCTAGCTATCAAAGCTAGTTTCACACTTTCGTAATCCGTCTCATCCGCCTCCCCCAATTCCATTACCACATCAGTCGCAACAGGAGGGAGCCTAGATAACAACCAGGGAAGTAAATCATTCCTGGTGATGTCCTGGATCCCATGATTGTACTCAAACAGTTTTAACCAATCCAACATATCCAATCTCGGTTCATACATACCCACTAATTCCTTCGGCATCCAGGGCCTTTTGGGACTGGAGCTCCTAGAGGAACCAGAGGAGAGAGAAGCATTTTCTATAGACAACTTTTTCATCTCTAACTCGTGATTAAGTTCTATTTCCCTGAGTCTTAACTCAGCTTACTTCTGCTCAGCCTGGGCATTCATCCGTCTGAACTCGAGCTCTTGGTTTCGTTCAGATTGAGCCAAGAACCGTTTGTATTCTAATTCGAGCTTCATTTTTTCAAGTTCAAAATAAGCAGGGTTACTTGTGGGACCTGGTATGGGCCCCGTAGGCACAGCTGGTAAGGCAAGTAGAGGAGCAGGGGAGACAGTTTCGTTAGCCTCTCCGTCCTCGTCAGCCTCTTCATCGCTATCATCAGAATTACGATTCAGATCAACACCATCACTGTTATCTACATTTGCTGGAGAAATTGGCTCCTCTGAACCAGTACCCAGACTTTGGTTTGCCAGCAATCTCTCTATTAATTCTAACTTCTTGCCTCTTACAGAAAGATTCTCTTGCCTACAGAGAGCTCGCAAACTCTCAGTATTTTCACCTGACAAGGATTCTTGACTGTAAGTTTCCATCATAGACATGTTTTTGAAAGTTGCTTTTTAGTGCTAAGCTTTGTGGTTAGTTATCCTAAAGTGTCGAAAAGCACTCTAAACTGTATACTCGATACAAATGCCACCGCTGCCACCAGTGTTAGGAGGACACCTGTGCAGTTCCCTCTGGGACCACTGCAAAAGATTTAGGACTACAGGTGTTTGGCAGTAAACCCACTTGGTAGCAGTCTGTACCACACAGATTCACTTGGTAGCTGTGGCTGAGCAGTCAGACTTCTCTCAAGAAGAGTTAAGCAGTTTGTGGAGTATACAATATAGGACAATTCTTCACAGTAAGACAAGCAAACATGCAACAAGGCTTCAGTGTAAAGATATAAAGGTATTTATTTATAACGGAACATCTATGGAAAAAACTATGGCACTATCACGGCAAACAATTCAATTACAATTACTCTACGAAGAAGAATCGATCAAACCCCCTAACAATATTTCGACAAGTCTAGGTTCTACCGGCATCAGTTATTTGCAGACAGAGGTGTAGGCCTAAACCTAGATGGCACTCTAATATCAGTTAGGATGGGAGAGAAAAATAGTAGGTTACGAAATCAACGCAGTTCAATACTTTACGGGAAAAATGCAAGGCAAGAAGACAAGAACCACAATAGATCATAAAGTTCAGAGGCCAGGCCCACTCGGAAAGAGGCAAGGAAATTTGTCCCAAAAAGTCTCTTTGTGGAAATGCGTTCGAGCCTGTGTAGTAAATTGTTATTGGAAGATTGAACCAGTTCAGAACAATGCGTGAGAAAAAGCTTGGAGGCGACCCAACGGAAAGGAGAGGATTAAGACACCTCACTCTATCCGATCAAAAGGGAAGCCAGGCGGACACAGTACCTTGTTTGTGGAGGGCAGCTCCGGTGGGGGCAGTTGTTCCTGGTGGTGGATGCACATCGGGTCTTTGCCAAGAGTAGAGGTGATCTCGTCGTCGAAGAAAAGTGAAGTCCGGTGCACCACCAGGGAAGAGACCAGCCGCGGAGTGCTCCGTCACAAGGCACCACCTTTTGGTTGCGGTACATGGGTAGTGGTTGTCCGGTTGCCGAGGTGCTCTGCACGGGCAATTCGACCACTGTGTCCTGAGGCGAAGAAAAAGCAAAGGGGACTGGTTGTTCCCACCAGTCAGGGGAAGAGACTCTCCGGCAGGGAGATCTCCTCTGTCGTCGGGAAGTGGTGAGTCAGTTCCGCAGGGCTCCACCGGAGGTGTCGTCGTGCAGGTCGGCTCAGCGTTACCCTCGTCGGATTCTTAGGTCCTGTGGCGACTTCTGAAGATCCAGTCCCAAAAGCCCTGCTTTTATGCAGAAAACCCCCATTCATTCAGCCTAGCTGTCAATCAACACATGCTAAGTGGTGAGCGGGGAGGCTCACCACTTGGGCCCAATCACACCAGAGTGCGACCGGAGTTGGCAAGGAAACTCGGTCCAGGGTGCCTAAACCCCCTCCCACACCTCTGTGGTAACCCAGACAGAATGGCACCACTTTGGAGGGTCTCTGTACAGAGGCCCGCCAAAAGTGGAACAAAGGGCTCGACCTTTGGTTTAGGAGTCACAGAGACGAACACAGACGCCATTTTACAAACCGAGTTCTGGCAGAGAATACCATCCGATAGACTTATTTAAGATAAGTAGACCGGTGGTACGTTAGAGATTAACGAGAAAAAGTATCAATCTCTAACAATGGGAAGAATCCCATAGGGTTATATTAGGGGTCGAACATAACAGGTAGTTTCCACTGCCACCAGCCAAAACTCGACGAGGGGGGACGGGACAGTGCCCCCTCGAATAACAGATCCAGGAGTAATCGAATTACCCCTACCAGTACGTCCACAATAAGATGGTTTGTACTAGTTCTGTTAGTAAATTTAGGTCTAGTAAAGCCAATGGTGACTTTACATGCCCAGGGAGACAGTAGTCAGTCCCCGGGTATGGAGTCTATGAGTGAGGTCCGCTAGGACGCCCCAGTGTTACGGCACGGAGGTTGCGGTGTAACACAGATAGCAAAACATATGAGACCATATGGAGTAAAAGACCCCATAGCCCATAGAACACATTGACATTCAAAGGAATTATACACACTCATGTCCAAGAGTGGGAGAAAAAGTGTTTCACTCTTGGCAGGATGGAAAAAAACAAACTCCAGAAATCCAGCAAAGCTGCTGGGGGACTCACTAGGTTAGGAAATTCAGCCCAAACAGAGAATTCTCCCTAACACCACACAGGTGGGTTTTGGTGTGCATCCTGTCCTCGGTCCTCCTAGGTGGCCTCCCTCACCCCCTCTGGCCCATACATGGCCATCTTTGATTTTTTTTTTTGATTTTTCTTTTTTGATTTTTGATTTTTCTTACAGTGTGTTGCCTTGTGGGGCTCCCGTGGGCATCCGCTGTATTGTGGCTGGGCACATGCAGGCTTGTCCTGAATTTGGGTTAGATGCTTGGATATGTGAGACACACACCCCTCCTGCTTCCTGTTTCTATGGGCTTGCAAAGGGTGTGCCCAAGTGACATTGACTTACACAGTGTTGTTGGACTCCCATGACATGTGTGGGTAGTCTGTAGTCAATACTGTGTATACATTCCTAGTGCATATTGTTGTTGTATTGTACACTGCATGGTGTATTGATATGTAACTCTGCATCCATGTCTTCCTCCTAATTTGCAGGTCCATTCCTCCTGTCTTCACAAGGCCCTCTACTTTGGAGATGGAGTCCATGTTGTCAGCAGTGCACCTACACTTTTGCGTGGCGCCAACACTGTACAGTTGGAAGTGGTCGAAGTGCAGGCATTTTCAGGTGGTGAGACTACCAATTTTTTACATTCGTACTGTCATGTTAATGGTAGGTTTGAGGGTCAGTAGCTGATTAGTTTTGTTGCTAAATACCTGCGCATGTGTGTTGTTGGTCCTGCATTACTGTGAGCATTTCATGTGTCGCCAGTTACCATTACGGACACTGTACTTTGTGACACTTGTATCATGTTGTAGGGATTACTTTGTTTGCTCTCACATACCATGACATGGCATGGTGTGTCGTGTGGCAGTGCTGGGGAGGGGTTGGGTGATATGGCACTGTCCTCATGTTGCATTTTGCAAGTGGGTATACATTTTAGCTGCATAGAAGTGTGTCTTTTAATGAAACTGCATTGGTGGTGTCTGTGTAGGTAGGGATGTACACATTGTAACACTTCCATGTGAACAATCTCAGGCTCATATGGTTCTGACAGTTGATTCTCCCTTCATACACGATCATTGTCAGGTCGAGTCATCATTGCTTATCAGATGTTATGTGCCAGGGCTGTGTGCACTCCACAGGGGTGTGATTTCTATGTGAAGTAATTAGCCACCAGCTGCGTACGGGCTGCCTCACCCCGTGCCGTTTCCCCTCCGATGTGCAGCGGGCGTGCATGTGGTTGGGGATGTGGGGGCACCACCATATTCCACAGCCAGGCCCCGGCGTGTTGCAACATTGTGCAGGACACATGCTGCCACTATGATCCTGCACACTACTGGGGGCGCATATAACAGCTGCCTGCCAGAACGGTCAAGGGAGCGAAAGCGTAACTTGAGCACTCCGAATGTGCGCTCCACTATGTCCCGGGTTGCAATATGGGCTGTGTTGTGTCTTACCTCGGGAGGCGTGATGGGGTTCCGAATTGGCATCATCATGTGGGTGCTCAGAGGGTAGGCACTATCCCCTGGTGAGGAGGTGATGGGTATCATTAGTGGGGTAGTGACATAACTCTGAATCTGACATGCATGCATGTGCAGTTGCATTCATACTCACCAAGCAGCCATGTATCGCCATGCCGCCCAGCTTCTAGGTCCCGGCTTAGGGTAGACATTCGGTAAATTAAGCTGTCGTGGGTGGACCCGGGATAGTTGGCATATACTGAGGTGATGATTCCCTTGGCATTACATACTACCTGCGCGTTGATGGAATGCCAGTGCTTGCGGTTCCTATAGATGTGCTCAGATTCCCTGGGGGGGCGTAGTGCCACATGGGTGCAGTCAATGGCACCTAGCACTTTGGGGAATTGTGCCACACTGTATAAATCCAGGGTGGCAGCCTGCCTTTCTGCAGGTGTTCTGGGCAGGTATATGTGCCTGCGGACTGATGGGCGTGCAGTGATGATGTTCAAGACCTGGTGTAGGCAGCGTGACTGCGTGGCCTGTGACACCCCACCCACTATGGCACTTGTCTGCTGAAATGATCCAGTGGCCAAGAAGTGCAGTACATTAAGGACCTTCTCCAGGGGGCTGAGTGCTTGGGAGCACAGGGTGGGTGATGTGAGGTCATCCTCCCACTCACTCACCAGGTCCAGTATTATGTGAAGTGGAAACCTGTATCTCCCATACACCTGGTCATCAGGCATCCCAAAAAAGCTGGTTCTGGGTGTGAAAGTTCGGGCCCTCACTATCCTCCTCCTACTCCTTTGGTAACCCACGGCCGCTGTTGCTAGGACCGGTATATTCATCCTGGCGTCTGAGCTTGTTTGTTGTTTGCGCGCACTTTTATGCTGCGCGGGTCGACGTACGCCTGCTTCCTGCTGGCGTACGTGTTTCCGGATTAGCACTTTTTTTGTGCATATGCCTTAGCCCCGTTCAATTCCATGGATACGTGTTGTTGGCTAGCATGTAAAACTTCCCGCGCACCCCTGTAATACACGTTCCCAAGCAAATCGCATGTGAGAATTCCAGGGCACCCGTGCAATACACGTACCCAGGCCAATTGCGTGTATGCGCACTTTTCTCCAATTACACGCGATAATACTCTGACGTGCAGTGTTTCCACGTGTGCTCTGTCATCACGTGCTATGAGTGAAACACCCTCGCGCGTTACATCACAGACGCACTTACACGCTAAGGGCCTTTGGTCCAATGGAATCACGTATGCGTGCTGACGCGCTTACGCGCTAAGGCCCTTTCTTCGATTTTCATGTTGACGTGCAGGATTTTCACGTGCCATTCACTCCGTATCAAGCTGGCCACGCGTAAGCACACGGAAGACCACGCTCCTGCCCAGAAGGCCGAATTACTGCCCCCCAGAGCCCCGAGCAGCCTCCCACGAGCCATCTGCTGCTGCCTGCCTGCCTGCTGCCACCGTGCCCTGCCATTTTGTGCCTGTACATCTGCCATCTGCAGGGGTTCAGTTGCTGTGTCCACCCCTTCTGGAACAGAAGACTCCCGACTGGTATACCATCGCTCCACAGCCCAGCCCCAGGACCCAGTTGCCCACCCACTCCTGCCTCTGGGGTTGCCATGTCGGGCACTGCAACATCTGGCACCAGTGGCAACCCCCGGCCAGAGAGGCAGAGGGGCACCAGCTTCACTGCCAGGGAAGTTGGTGTCCTGGTGGAGCAAGTCCCGGGGCAGTATGATGCCCTCTTTGGATCGTCACGCGCCAACAAGGAAGGACGGGACAGGATCTGGGACGACTTGGTGGTTGCCACAAACGTGGAGGGGGTGGCAACCCGCAACATCCAGAAAGTCAAGAAGCGCTGGGAGGACTTGGTTCCAGGACCTTCTTGAAGGCCCGGCGCCTCGTGGAGGAGGGCCGGGGCCGCATGAGTACCATCCAGCTGAGAGTCCTGGAACGTGTAGACACAGCGCTCCACGCCCAGATCCTTGCGAGGCAGACCCGTCTGGAGTTGAGCAGTAAGTGGGCAAGCATTGCTGTGTGAGACAGGGCATGTTGCAGTGTGCTGGTTGTCTGATGCTTGCCTGTATGTGTGACATAGGCCATGTACGCATGTATGTGTGCAGGGACATCATGGTCATGCATGTGAGATCAGTAATGTGTGAACCACACGGTTGGTGCATGTGTTTAAATGCAACATGGGGAGCCCTATGCGGATTGGACACATGAGAGCATGCCAGTCTCTGTTCCTGGACATGGGTGGGGGTGAGGGATGGGTGCTGATGCCATGGACATGTATGGGATCCATGTCTGTGTGTCTGACCTGCATGTCTGTGACTTGTGAATGCCATGGATGCATGACACATGTCTGTGACAATGTACAGATTCACAGATGCAGCCTAGTTATCCTTGTATCCACTGTGTCTGTGGTGTACAAGGCCAGATGGATGGAACTACGGTTATGTGTGTTCATGTGATAGGCATGACCCATGATGCATGTGAGTTCCATAAGAACATTGTATGTTTGGAGAGTCCCTTGGACATGTATGCAAATGTCCATAGCATGTGCCATGCCTGTTACTGCATGTGTTTTGCCTGCCCTGACTCATGTGTTGTGGAGGGACATGATGGAAGTGATCTTTGACAGTGCCACTCATCTGCTATTGCTTCCTGTCTAGGGGACCATTGTACAGTACCCTGATGCTTGTGTTCTATGTCTCCCTCTACACAGCGGCAAGTGAAGAAGCGGGCGGAGATGGCGCTGTGGAGCAAAGCGGCGGGAATTCCCCCACGGCTGCAGCGGAAGGGGTGGGTGAGCCCCCACAGGGGCTTTCAACGGCGGAAGACGGTGTGGAGCCATCCCAGAGGAGGAGGAGGCCGCTACTGAGGCGCACATGGGGCATGGTGGGGGCATCCCTGCTGGTGCAAGTGGTGCAGTCCAGGGGCAGGGGCAGGAGGCAGCACAGGTCGTCGTGGAGGGGCCTGTGAATGTCACTGTCCCTGACACTGTGACTGCACCACCATGCATCAGCAGGGATGCCCCATCCCAGGCCCGTCCGCAGGTAGGGGGGATGTCCATGTCATCTGACTCCCCTCCACCTGCGCGAGGGGACCTTTGGCCGTATGGAGAAGGTCCTCATTGGTGTCACGTTGCGCATGGGTGTCATTCGTGATGACGTGCATGCTTCCCGGGAGGAGCTTGCACGTCATCACGAAGAGCACCGTGCCGACGTGGCCCAGTTTGGATTGGCCGTGGTCGGGGGTTTCATACATGTGTCGGCCAATCTGGCGGCCCTCTCCTCCTCTGTGGAGATTCTACACCAGTCGTTCTCCATGCCATCTTCCGGCCCAGATGCCACCAGGGCCCCCTGTGGACCTGCCCTGACCAACGCAACCAGCTTGGTGGGGATCCCATCCCTGCCACAGTCGGGAGTCGGAGGTCCAGCAGGGGTGGACACCACAGCAACTGGACCCCAGCAGATGGAGGATGTGCCGGCATCATTGGGCAGGGCACGTGCACAACGGCGTCGGTGGATTCCATCAGCCTGGATGCCGTCGTGCTGGCAGAGGCAGTTACGTCAGAGGCAGCAGCGGAGTCAAAGTGGGAGGCATCATGGCTCGGGGCAATCTACATCGGAGGGGCAGGCATCGGCCGGAGGGCAGGAGGACCCAGGACGGGAAGTCTCTTCCTTGTGGCAGTGGTTGGGCCAGCAGATAGGTGCGGAGCGGCAGCGGGCAGAAGAGGCGCAGCTCACGATGGTCAGGGCGGAGAACTCCATGCGGAGGGCCCTGAGGCGGGCCGAGCGGAACCTCGGGGCCATGGAACAGGACCGTCTCTGGGACATCGAACAGGAGTTCGATGATGCCCTGGCCAGGGACACCACGGAGTGAGCCGCTGGACTAGCCCGTCGCCTTTGTATATAGTTAATTAGTGTTAGGTTTTATTTTATTTTTTTTTAATTTGGGGTGCTTGGACTATGCCCCACTTTTTTGTATATAGTTATTAGTTAGGTAGGTTTTATTGTAGGTTTCATTTACATCGTTGGGATCATGGACCCTGGATTTGCTCTTTGTACATAGTTTGACAGTGGATTTGTGGCCTTCATCTTTTATTATTTTTTTCACCATGGAGCAATGGATTTGACTTTACTTTCCCTTTGGATTTGCTTTGTTGGACGGTGACTTTGGACGCAATTTCTTTACGGTTATTTTGGATTCCCATTTTCATTATTTATTATTTTTGTGGACATGCTGCATTTTGATATGTGTTGCCATTATTGTTTGTTTAGATTTCATTCACTTCATTTACACTGTAATACATTTTTGTTTCTTACTTCAATGTGTGGACTTCTCTCATTGGTTTCATGCCTGTCACAATGTGGGTTTTCACAGTCATGTGTTGCCATTGTGTGGGTCTGACGGACTTGTACTCATGCGCGTACTGCTTATTTGTTATCCATCATGTAATGGGTATTTCCATTTTGAATGGATGTAAAGCTTGGTTGGGTGTTTGGACTGGGGTGGCGTGGGGTGGGATTTGGGTGGGCATAGGAGCCTGGGATCTGGATTGTGATGACGTGTTGGCTGGGGGACATGGGTATGGGCCTTCTGGCAGGTGCCCCGCACTGCTGGGGAGTGTGGGTACTGGGGGACATGAGTGGGGGCCTGGTGGAGGGTGCACCTGACTGCTGGGGGGTGGGGGTGCAGGGGGACATGTGTGGGGGCCTGCTGGCAGGTGCCCCGCACTGCTGGGGGGGGTGGGTGCAGGGGGACATGAGTGGGGGCCTGGTGGAGGGTGTACCTGACTGCTGGGGGGTGGGGGTGCCAGGGACATGAGTGGGGGCCTGGTGGAGGGTGCCCCACAGTGCTGGGGGGTGGGGTCCAGGGGGACATGTTTGGGGGGCCTGCTGGCAGGTGCCCCGCACTGCTGTGGGATGTGGGTGCAGGGGGACATGAGTGGGGGCCTGGTGGAGGGTGCCCCTGACTGCTGGGGGGTGGGGGTGCAGGGGGACATGAGTGGGGGCCTGGTGGAGGGTGCCTTGACTGCTGGGGGATGGGGGTGCAGGAGGACATGAGTGGGGGCCTGGTGGAGGGTGCCCCTGGCTGCTGGGGGTGGGGGTGCAGGGGGACATGAGAGGGGGCCTGGTGGAGGGTGCCCCTGACTGCTGGGGGTGGGGGTGCAGGGGGACATGAGTGTGGGCCTGGTGGAGGGTGCCCCTGACTGCTGGGGGGTGGGGGTGCAGGGGGACATTTGTGGGGGCCTGGTGGAGGGTGCCCCTGACTGCTGGGGGGTGGGGGTGCAGGGGGACATGATTGGGGGCCTGGTGGAGGGTGTCCCTGACTGCTGGGGGGGTGGGGGTGCAGGTGGACATGAGTGGGGGCCTGGTGGATGGTGCCCCTGACTGCTGGGGGGTGGGGGTGCTGGGGGACATGAGTTGGACATGAGTGGGGGCCTGATGGAGGCTGCCGCTGACTGCTGGGGGGTGGGGGTGCAGGGGGACATTTGTCGGGGCCTGCTGGCAGGTGCCCCGCACTGCTGTGAGGTGTGGGTGCAGGGGGACATGAGTGGGGGCCTGGTGGAGGGTACACCTGACTGCTGGGGGGTGCGGGTGCAGGGGGACATGAGTGGGGACCTGGTGGAGTGTGCCCCACAGTGCTGGGGTATGGGGGTGCAGGGGGACATGTGTGGGGGCCTGCTGGCAGGTGCCCCGCACTGCTGGGGGGTGTGGGTGCAGGGGGACATGAGTGGGGGCCTGGTGGAGGGTGCCCCTGGCTGCTGGGGGGTGGGGGTGCAGGGGGACATGAGAGGGGGCCTGGTGGAGGGTGCCCCTGACTGCTGGGGGGTGAGGGTGCAGGGGAACATGAGTGGGGGCCTGGTGGAGGGTGCCCCTGGCTGCTGGGATGTGGGGGTGCAGGGGGACATGAGTGTGGGCCTGGTGGAGGGTTCCCCTGGCAGCTGGGGGGTGGGGATGCAGGGGGGCATGAGTGGGGGCCTGGTGGAGGGTGCCCCTGACTGCTGGGGGTGGGTGCATGGGGACATGAGTGGGGGCCTGGTGGAGGGTGCCCCTGACTGCTGGGGGGTGGGGGTGCAGGGGGACATGATTGGGGGTCTGGTGGAGGGTGTCCCTGACTGCTGGGGGGGTGGGGGTGCAGGTGGACATGAGTGTGGGCCTGGTGGATGGTGCCCCTGACTGCTGGGGGGTGGGGGTGCTGGGGGACATGAGTTGGACATGAGTGGGGGCCTGATGGAGGCTGCCGCTGACTGCTGGGGAGTGTGGGTACTGGGGGACATGAGTGGGGGCCTGGTGGAGGGTGCACCTGACTGCTGGGGGGTGGGGGTGCAGGGGGACATGTGTGGGGGCCTGCTGGCAGGTGCCCCGCACTGCTGGGGGGGGTGGGTGCAGGGGGGCATGAGTGGGGGCCTGGTGGAGGGTGCCCCTGACTGCTGGGGGTGGGTGTAGGGGGACATTTGTCGGGGCCTGCTGGCAGGTGCCCCGCACTGCTGTGAGGTGTGGGTGCAGGGGGACATGAGTGGGGGCCTGGTGGAGGGTACACCTGACTGCTGGGGGGTGCGGGTGCAGGGGGACATGAGTGGGGACCTGGTGGAGTGTGCCCCACAGTGCTGGGGTATGGGGGTGCAGGGGGACATGTGTGGGGGCCTGCTGGCAGGTGCCCCGCACTGCTGTGAGGTGTGGGTGCAGGGGGACATGAGTGGGGGCCTGGTGGAGGGTACACCTGACTGCTGGGGGGTGCGGGTGCAGGGGGACATGAGTGGGGACCTGGTGGAGTGTGCCCCACAGTGCTGGGGTATGGGGGTGCAGGGGGACATGTGTGGGGGCCTGCTGGCAGGTGCCCCGCACTGCTGGGGGGTGTGGGTGCAGGGGGACATGAGTGGGGGCCTGGTGGAGGGTGCCCCTGGCTGCTGGGGGGTGGGAGTGCAGGGGGACATGAGAGGGGGCCTGGTGGAGGGTGCCCCTGACTGCTGGGGGGTGAGGGTGCAGGGGAACATGAGTGGGGGCCTGGTGGAGGGTGCCCCTGGCTGCTGGGATGTGGGGGTGCAGGGGGACATGAGTGTGGGCCTGGTGGAGGGTTCCCCTGGCAGCTGGGGGGTGGGGATGCAGGGGGGCATGAGTGGGGGCCTGGTGGAGGGTGCCCCTGACTGCTGGGGGTGGGTGCATGGGGACATGAGTGGGGGCCTGGTGGAGGGTGCCCCTGACTGCTGGGGGTTGGGGGTGCAGGGGGATATGAGTGGCGGCCTGGTGGAGGGTGCCCTTGACTGCTGGGGGGTGGGGGTGCAGGGGGACATGAGTGGGGGCCTGGTGGAGGGTGCCCCTGACTGCTGGGGGGTGGGGGTGCAGGGGGACATGAGGAGGGGCCTGGTGGAGGGTGCCCCTGACTGCTGGGGGGTGGGGGTGCAGGGGGACATGAGTGGGACATGAGTGGGGGCCTCTTGGAGGCTGCCCCTGACTGCTGGGGGGTGGGGGTGCAGGGGGACATGTGTGGGGGCCTGCTGGCAGATGCCCTGCACTGCTGGGGGGTGTTGGTGCAGGGGGACATGAGTGGGGGCCTGGTGGAGGGTGCCCCTGACTGCTGGGGGGTGTGGGTGCAGGGGGACATGAGTGGGGGCCTGGTGGAGGGTGCCCCTGACTGCTGGGGAGTGGGGGGGCAGGGGGACATGAGTGGGGGCCTGGTGGAGGGTGCCCCTGACTGCTGGGGGTGGGGGTGCAGGGGGACATGAGTGTGGGCCTGGTGGAGGGTGCCCCTGACTGCTGGGGGGTGGGGGTGCAGGGGGACATTTGTGGGGGCCTGGTGGAGGGTGCCCCTGACTGCTGGGGGGTGGGGGTGCAGGGGGACATGATTGGGGGCCTGGTGGAGGGTGCCCCTGACTGCTGGGGGGGTGGGGGTGCAGGGGGACATGAGTGGGGGCCTGGTGGATGGTGCCCCTGACTGCTGGGGGGTGGGGGTGCAGGGGGACATGAGTTGGACATGAGTGGGGGCCTGGTGGAGGCTGCCGCTGACAGCTGGGGGGTGGGGGTGCAGGGGGACATTTGTGGGGGCCTGCTGGCAGGTGCCCCACACTGCTGTGAGGTGTGGGTGCAGGGGGACATGAGTGGGGGCCTGGTGGAGGGTGCACCTGACTGCTGGGGGGTGGGGGTGCAGGGGGACATGAGTGGGGACCTGGTGGAGGGTGCCCCACAGTGCTGGGGCATGGGGGTGCAGGGGGACATGTGTGGGGGCCTGCTGGCAGGTGCCCCGCACTGCTGGGGGGTGTGGGTGCAGGGGGACATGAGTGGGGGCCTGGTGGAGGGTGCCCCTGGCTGCTGGGGGTGGGGGTGCAGGGGGACATGAGAGGGGGCCTGGTGGAGGGTGCCCCTGACTGCTGGGGGGTGAGGGTGCAGGGGAACATGAGTGGGGGCCTGGTGGAGGGTGCCCCTAGCTGCTGGGGAGTGGGGGTGCAGGGGGACATGAGTGTGGGCCTGGTGGAGGGTTCCCCTGGCTGCTGGGGGGTGGGGATGCAGGGGGGCATGAGTGGGGGCCTGGTGGAGGGTGCCCCTGACTGCTGGGGGTGGGTGCATGGGGACATGAGTGGGGGGCTGGTGGAGGGTGCCCCTGACTGCTGGGGGTTGGGGGTGCAGGGGGACATGAGTGGGGGCCTGGTGGAGGGTGCCCCTGACTGCTGGGGGGTGGGGGTGCAGGGGGACATGAGGAGGGGCCTGGTGGAGGGTGCCCCTGACTGCTGGGGGATGGGGGTGCAGGGGGACATGAGTGGGACATGAGTGGGGGCCTCTTGGAGGCTGCCCCTGACTGCTGGGGGGTGGGGGTGCAGGGGGACATGTGTGGGGGCCTGCTGGCAGATGCCCCGCACTGCTGGGGGGTGTTGGTGCAGGGGGACATGAGTGGGGGCCCGGTGGAGGGTGCCCCTGACTGCTGGGGGGTGTGGGTGCAGGGGGACATGAGTGGGGGCCTGGTGGAGGGTGCCCCTGACTGCTGGGGGGTGGGGGTGCAGGGGGGCATGAGTGGGGGCCTGGTGGAGGGTGCCCCTGGCTGCTGGGGTGTGGGGGTGCAGGGGGACATGAGTGGGGGCCTGGTGGAGGGTGCCCCTGACTGCTGGGGGTGTGGGTGCAGGGGGACATGTGTGGGGGCCTGCTGGAGAGTGCACCTGACTGCTGGGGGGTGGGGGTGCAGGGGGACATGAGTGGGGGCCTGCTGGAGGGTGCACCTGACTGCTGGGGGGTGGGGGTGCAGGGGGACATGAGTGGGGGCCTGGTGGAGGCTGCCCCTGACTGCTGGGGGTGGGGGTGGTGGGAGACATGTGTGGGGGCCTGCTGGCAGGTGCCCCTGACTGCTGGGGGTTGGGGGTGGTGGGAGACATGTGTGTTGGCTGGGGGGCATGGCCATGGTGGATTGGCTGCCTGCAGGACATGAGCAGGGGTGCAGGGTAGTCCCCTGTGGTGTGGGCTGCCTGCAGGGGCCGTGGAGAGTGTAGAGGGAACACCTGGGAGGACCCACAATTAAAACCCCCAAAATACACGTACCTTGCTGAAATCACATGTGGAACTTCCCGCGCACCCTGGAATACACGTACCCAGGCCAATCGCATGTGGGACTTCCCACGCACCCCGGAATACACAGACCCAGGCTATTCGCGTGTGGAACTTCCCGCGCACCCCAGAATACACGTACCCAGCCAATCGCGTGTGGGACTTCCCGCGCACCCCGGAATACACGTACCCAGGCCAATCGCATGTGGGACTTCCCGCGCACCCCGGAATACACGTACCCAGGCCAATCGCGTGTGGGACTTCCCTCACACCCCAGAATACACGTACCCAGGCCAATCGCGTGTGGACTTCCCACGCACCCCGGAATACACGTACCCAGGCCAATCACGTGTTGGACTTCCCGCTCACCCCGGAATACACGTACCCAGGCAAATCGCGTGTGGGACTTTCCGCGCACCCCAGAATACACGTACCCAGGCAAATCGCGTGTGGGGCTTTCCACGCAGCACAGAATACATGCACACGCTATTTTTCACACAGCGGGTGTCCGTGTTTGTCGCGTACCCCTTTGCACATCATTTGTCTTAGTGGGCCACAGCATGTGACATTCATCATAGCTGTATATAGGTGCTTTTTGTTGGCGCACATTTTGACGCACATTTATTTCAGGGGCAGGGACACTACCGCCTGCTTTCTTGTGGCGGACGTGTTTGGGCCTGTGCGCTGGTTTGACCGTGCGCTGGTTTGCTCTATTGGATTCCATGAATACGTGTTGTAGGCGAGCGTGTGGGCGTTCCGCACACTTGCCTCCTGTACTTCCCCTGTGACGCCCACATTTTGACGAGTTGTTCCCCATTCTGAGTGTTACACCCCGTGTTCCGCCTACTTTTGTTGTGTGCACCACGCTATGTGCGACTTCGCTTTGGCCGTGGCGCACGCCGTTAGATATCCTGTGCGCCGGCGTGCGCCGCGCACTTTTTCAGCGCACATCCGATATTTTTCTCGCGCACGGCCTTCCATGAATCGATGTGCGCTGGTTTCCCTGCGATTTTTGCACTTGCACTGCGATTTTCGCTCATTCACTGCGAATCGCACGTTTTTGGCCGCTTGCGCCTACATTTTCGGCGCACATTAATTCCATGAATCGACACCTAGATTTCTTATACTTGCATGATGTTTTGATATCCTTTTGATATCATTGAAGGTTGTTTTGCAAGTAGGTCCTGTAATGCAGGCCAATGAATGTCTGTCACAACGCGACCCTGGACACTGTGGAAAAGATGGAGGCTTACTTAGGCACCTTGCGGTCCTTACCGTTCTAGTCTTTTTGGTCCTTTTCCTTTAAAAGGTAGCCACGCCCATAACGCTGTGCGTTGCAACTCGCATTGTCAGCCTTTCGCTAACTTCGCCTGCAGTGCCGCTCCTTGAGCTTGGTCCTTTGATACTTATCTACCTAGTACTCAGCCCGCTTCGGCTTTCCCTGTTTCTCGGCTCTTTCCTTTTGTACGGGGTTCCGTACCTAAAAGCTTTCCTTCGCGCCCCTTCGCGATTTCACTCCGGCTTGAGTTCTCTCTCTCCCTGGCGCTTGTTTCCTTACCATTGTTCACCCGCATTTGCTCCCGCTCGCTCTACCGTACTATTTCTCTCTCTTCCCCTTCCTTGCTCGCTCCAGCTTCTGTTCGCTCTCTCTCTCTCCCTCTCTCACTCTTACCTGCAGTATAGTCTTACCTTCCCTCCAGACTGCTCTTGTGCAACCTCCGCTTTTGCTTTCCTTGGATTCTCTCCCTGGCGATTGATTCCTTACTCTTGTTCACCCGCTTTTGCTCCCGCTCGCTCTCCCTTACTATTTCTCTCTCTCTCTCTCCCTTGCTCGCTCCCGCTTCTGTTCGCTCTCTCATTTCCCACTCTCTCTCGCTCTCCTGTACCAGCCTTCTCTCTCTCCCTCTCTCACTCTTACATGCAGTATAGCCTTACCTTCCCTCTTGACTGTTCGTGTGCAGCCTCCGCTTTTGCTTTCCTTGGACTCTCTTCCAATCCTGTTCGACATCAGTCTACCTCGTCCGGTAATACTTGGATTGAAGTACCAGTGCTGTATACCATTCACCGGCCTCTTCCACTTCTGACACACTCCCTGCCAGCAAGGACTCGCCATCTAACAGGGTTTTTTCTGCCATCACTGGCTTTTTCCCTGGCGTTACGGGACTGGCTCCCCTGGGTCCACCTGACAGCTTGTTCCTACCACTGTCAGGGTGGCCTCAAGCGGAGCTCGTCCCTATCTCTACGAGCGCAAGAAGGACAAAAAGGGAAGGAAGAGCACCAAGACGGACGAAGACCCGCAGGTGATCAAGAAGGAGGGGAGAAGAAGACCAAAGACATCTACCCAGGAGGATTCCTCTAAGGAGTCAGGTGAGGAGCTTTCGGGGGTGGTAGTTTCCGATTCTGACAATGTCCTTGTAGTCCTGTGAACTTGCGTACTGGACAAGTATCCATATTTTGCCGTAGTTTAATTTTGATTTTGTCTTTGCTTTTCACATATTGATTGAGTAATTGGCATAAAGACTTGAACATTTTTTTGTGAATGTTACACATTGACGTGCATGGCCATTTGTACACTAGATGTTCTGATTCAGTTGAATGGAGGGGTAAATCTACGTTTTCAGGGCATATTTTTGTAAGGAGGACTTCTTGTTCCATTATGGTATTATTAACTTTTTCATAACCTCGACCACTGCTATGTAATGCAATTGTATTTGTTTGCTATTTTTTGTACGCTTCTTCATTAAAGTATGGTTCTGTGCTTGTAGTGTGACTCCATTCACCTCCACAGATATTTAAGAAGTTATTTCTGTTGACATTTCGTTTATTGAGAAGTCTTTTTTGTAATTTAGTTATTAGTTTTGTTAGTGGTTTATTTCTGTTTAACACTACCATCCCGATTCATGGAATTAATGTGTGCTGAAAGTTCCTGCGCAAGCGGGCAAAACCGTGCGAATCGCAGTGCAAGTGCAAAAATTGCAGTGCAAGTGCGAAAGTCGCAGCAAATCCAGCACACATCGATTGATGGAAGTCCGTGCGCGAGTAAAATCTGGGATGTGTGCTGAAAATCTGCGTGGCGCACGTCGGCGCACAGGTCATCTAACAGCGTGCGCTGCGGCCACAGCGAAAGCGCACTTAGCGTGGCGCACATAACAAAAGTAGGCGTAACACGGGGCGTGATACGCGGAATAGGGAACAACGTGTGAAAATGTGGGTGTCACGGGGGAAGTACAGGAGGCAAGTGCGCGGAACGCCCACACGCTCGCCTACAACACGTATTCATGGAATCGAATAGGGCGAACCAGCGCACAGGCGAAGATGCTCACAGGCCTAAACACGTCCACCACACGAAGGCAGGCGGTAGCGTCCCTGCGCATGAAAAAAATGTGCGCCAAAATGTGCACTAACAAAAAGCATGTGCATACAGCTCTGACGAATGTCCAATACTGTGGCCCTCTAGGACAAATGATGTGCAAAGAGGTACGAGACAAACACGGACACCCGCTCTGTCAAAAATAGTGTGTGCGTGTATTTCGGGGGTGGGCAGGAAGTTTCACACGCGATTGGCCTTGTGCGAGTGGGGTACGTGTAAATCTGGGGTTCACGGGAAGTTTCACACGCGATATGCCCTGTGCGAGGGGGGTGCGTGTATTCCTGGGGTTTGCGTGAAGTTTCACACGCGATTGGCCTGGGTACGTGTAAATCTGGGGTTCACGGGAAGTCTCACACGCAATTTCAGCAGGGTACGTGTATTTTGGGGGTGCCGTGGAGTCCTACGCGTCAATTGGCAGTGTGGCTCCTCCCAGGTGTTCGCTCTACACCCTACACAGCCCCTGCAGACAGCCCACACCACAGGGGACTACCCTGCACCCCTGGTCATGTCCCGCAGGCAGCCCATCCACCATGGGCATGCCCCCAGGCAAGCCACATGTCAGCTTGCACTACTGATCACCAACGCATGACGCCCTGCACCCCCACCCCCCAGCACTGAGGGGCACCTGCCAGCAGGCCCCCATTCATGTCCCCCAGAACCCCCACCCCCCAGCACTGAGGGGCACCTGCCAGCAGGCCCCCACTCATGTCCCCCAGCAGCCCCACCGCCCAGCAGTGCAGGGCACCTGCCGGCAGGCCCCTACTCATGTCCCCCAGCATCCTCACCCACCAGCAGTCAGGGGTACCTGCCAGCAGGCCCCCACTCATGTCCTCCAGCAGCCCCACCCGCCAGCAGTGCAGGGCACCTGCCAGCAGGCCCCCACTCATGTCCCCCAGCACCCCCACCCCCCAGCAGTCAGGTGCACCTGCCAGCAGGCCCCCACTCATGTCCCCCAGCACCCCCACACCCCAGCAGTCAGGGGCACCTGCCAGCAGGCGCCCAGTCATGACCCTCTCATGTACCCTTGGACCCCCAGCCGTGCAGGGCACCTGCCAGCAGGCCCCCACTCATGTCCCCCAGCACCCCCACGCCCCTGTAGTGCAGGACACCCGCCAGCAGGCCCCCACAAATGTCCCCCAGCACCCCCACACACCAGCAGTCAGGGGCACCTGCCAGCAGGCCCCCACTCATGTCCCACTCATGTCCCCCTGCACCCCCACCCCCAGCAGTGCAGGGCACCTGTCAGCAGGCCCCCACTCATGTCCCACTCATGTCCCCTTGCACCCCCACCCCACAGCAGTGCAGGGCACCTGCCAGCAGGCCCTCACTCATGTCCCCCAGTACCCCCACACCCCAGCAGTGCAGGGCACCTGCCAGCAGGCCCCCACTCATGTCCCCCAGCACCCCCACACCCCAGCAGTGCAGGGCACCTGCCAGCAGGCCCCCACTCATGTCCCCCAGCACCCCCATCCCCCAGCAGTGCAGGGCACCTGCCAGCAGGCCCCCACTCATGTTCCACACATGTCCCCCAGCACCCCCACCCCCCAGCAGTGCAGGGCACCTGCCAGCAGGCCCCAATCATGGCCCGCTCATGTCCCCTTGCACCCCCAGCAGTGCAGGACACCTGCCAGCAGGCCCCCACTCATGTCCCCTAGTACCCCCACCCCCCTGCAGTGCAGGGCACCTGCCAGCAGGCCCCCACAAATGTCCCCCAGCACCCTCACCCACCAGCAGTCAGGTGAACCTGCCAGCAGGCCCCCACTCATGTCCCACTCATGTCCCCCAGCACCCCCACCCCCCAGCAGTGCAGTGCACCTGCCAGCAGGCCCCCACTCATGTCCCACTCATGTCCCCTTGCACCCCCACCCCACAGCAGTGCAGGGCACCTGCCAGCTGGCCCCCACTCATGTCCCCCAGCACCCCCACCCCCCAGCAGTCAGGGGCACCTGCCAGCAGGCCCCCACTCATGTCCCCCAGCACCCTCACCCCCCAGCAGTGCAGGGCACCTGCCAGCAGGCCCCCACTCATGTCCCCCAGCACCCCACAACCCACCAGTGCAGGGCACCTGCCAACAGGCCCCCACTCCTATCCCCCTTGCACACCCACAACCCAGCAGTGCATGGCACCTGCCAGCAGGCCCCCACTCATGTCCCCAAGCACCCCACCACCCACCAGTGCAGGGCACCTGCCAACAGGCCCCCACTCATGTCCACCAGCACCCCCAACCCCCAGCAGTACAGGGCACCTGCAACAGGCCCCCACTCATGTCCCCAGCACCCCTACACCCCAGCAGTGCAGGCCACCTGCCAGCAGGCCCCCACTCATGTCCCACTCATGTCCCCTTACACCCCCACCCCCCAGCAGTGCAGGGCACCTGCCAGCAGGCCCCCACTCATGTCCCCAAGCACCCCCACCCCCCAGCAGTGCAGGGCACCTGCCAGCAGGCCCCCACTCATGTCCCCTTGCACCCCCACCCCCAGCAGTGCAGGGCACCTGCCAGCAGGACCCCACTCATATCCCACTCATGTCCCCTTGCACCCCCACCCCCCAGCAGTGCAGGGCACCTACCAGCAGGCCCCCACTCACGTCCCATTCATGTCCCCTTGCACCCCTACCCCCCAGAACTGAGGGGCACCTGCCAGCAGGCCCCCACTCATGTCCCACTCATGTCCCCTTGCACCCCCACCCCCCAGCAGTGTAGGGCACCTGCCAGCAGGCCCCACCTCATGTCCCACAGCACCCTTACCCCCCAGCAGTGCAGGGCACCTGCCAGCAGGCCCCCACTCATGTCCCCCAGCACCCCCCCAGCAGTGCAGGGTACCTGCCCGCAGGCCCCCACTCATGTCCCCCAGAACCCCCACCCCCCAGCAATGCAGGGCACCTGCCAGCAGGCCCCCACTCATGTCCCACTTATGTCCCCTTCCACCCCCACCCCCCAGCACTGAGGGGCACCTGCCAGCAGGCCCCCACTCATGTCCCATTAATGTCCCCTTGCACCCCCAACCCCCAGCAGTGCAGGGCACCTACCAGCAGGCCCCCACCCATGTCTCCCAGCACCCCCACCCCCCAGCAGTGCAGGGCACCTGCCAGCAGGCCCCCACTCATGTCCCCCAGCACCCCCACACCCAGCAGTACAGGGCACCTGCCAGCAGGCCCCCACTCATGTCCCAAACATGTCCCCTTGCACCCCCACACCCCAGCAGTGCAGAATACCTGCCAGCAGGCCCCCGCTCATGTCCCACTCATGTCCCCTTGCATACCCACCCCCCAGCAGTGCAGGGCACCTGCCAGCAGGCCCCCACTCATGTCCCACTCATGTCCCCTTGCACCCCCACAGCCCAGCAGTGCATGGCACCTGACAGCAGGCCCCCACTCATGTCCCCCAGCACCCCCACCCCCAGCAGTGCAGGGCACCTGCCAGCAGGCCCCAAATCATGGCCCACGCATGTCCCCTTGCACCCCCATCCCCCAGCAGTGCAGGGCACCTGCCAGCAGGACCCCACTCATGTCCCCCAGCTCCCCAGCCCCCAGCAGTGCAGGGCACCTGCCAGCAGGCCCCCTACTCATGTCCCACTCATGTCCCCTTGCACCCCCACCCCCAGCAGTGCAGGGTACCTGCCAGCAGGCCCCCACTCATGTCCCCTTGCACCCCCAACCCCCAGCAGTGCAGGGCACCTGCCAGTAGGCCCCCACTCATGTCCCACTCATGTCCCCCAGCACCCCTACCCCCCAGCAGTGCAGGGCATCTGCCAGCAGGCCCCCACACATGTCCCCCAGCACCCCCACCCCCAGCAGTGCAGGGCACCTGCCAGCAGGCCCCCACTCATGTCCCCCAGCACCCCCACCCCCCAGCAGTGCATGCACCTGCCAGCAGGCCCCCATTCATGTCCACCAGCACCCCCACACCCCAGCAGTGCAGGGCACCTGCCAGCAGGCCCCCACTCATGTCCCACTCATGTCCCCTTGCACCCCCAGCGCCCAGCACTGAGGAGAACCTGCCAGCAGGCCCCCACTCATTTCCCACTCATGTCCCCTTGCACCCCCACCCCCCAGCAGTACAGGGCACCTGCCAGCAGGCCCCCACCCATGTCCCCCAGCACCCCCACCCCGCAGCAGTGCAGGGCACCTGCCAGCAGGCCCCCACTCATGTCCGCCAGCATCCCCACCCCCCTTGCAGTGCTGGGCACCTGCCAGCAGGCCCCACTCATGACCTGCTCATGTCCCCTTGCACTCCCAGCAGTGCAGGGCACCTGCCAGCAGGCCCCCACTCATGTCCCCCAGCACCCCCACACCCCTGCAGTGCAGGGCACCTGCCAGCAGGCCCCCACTCATGTCCCCCAGCACCCCCACCCCCCAGCAGTCAGGGGCACCTGCCAGCAGGCCATCACTCATGTCCCCTTGCACCCACACCCCCCAGCAGTGCAGGGCACCTGCCAGCAGGCCCCCACCCATGTCGCATAGCACCCCCACCCCCCAGCAGTGCAGGGCACCTGCCAGCAGGCCCCCACTCATGTCCTCCAGCACCCCCACCCCCCAGCAGTGCAGGGCACCTGCCAGCAGGCCCTCACTCATGTCCCCCAGCACCCCCACCCCCCAGCAGTGCAGGGCACCTGCCAGCAGGCCCCCACTCATGTCCCCCAGCACCCCCATCCCCCAGCAGTGCAGGACACCAGCCAGCAGGCCCCCACTCCTATCCCCCTTGCACACCCACACCCGAGCAGTGCATGGCACCTGCCAGCAGGCCCCCACTCATGTCCCCCAGCACCCCACCACCCAGCAGTGCAGGGCACCTGCCAACAGGCCCCCACTCATGTCCACCAGCACCCCCAACCCCCAGCAGTGCAGGGTACCTGCAACAGGCCCCCACTCATGTCCCCAGCACCCCTACCCCCCAGCAGTGCAGGGCACCCGCCAGCAGGTCCCCACTCATGTCCCACTCATGTCCCCTTGCACCCCCACCCCCCAGCAGTGCAGGGCACCTGCCAGCAGGCCCCCACTCATGTCCCCCAGCACCCCCACCCCCCAGCAGTGCAGGGCACCTGCCAGCAGGCCCCCACTCATGTCCCCTTGCACCCCCACCCCCAGCAGTGCAGGGCACCTGCCAGCAGGCCCCCACTCATGTCCGACTCATGTCCCCTTGCACCCTCAACCCCCAGTAGTGCAGGGCACCTGCAAGCAGGCCCCCACTCATGTCCCACTCATGTCCCCTTGCACCCCTACCCCCCAGCACTGAGGGGCACCTGCCAGCAGGCCCCCACTCATGTCCCACTCATGTCCCATTGCACCCCCACCCCCCAGCAGTGTAGGGCACCTGCCAGCAGGCCCCACCTCATGTCCCCCAGCACCCTCACCCCCCAGCATTGCAGGGCACCTGCCAGCAGGCCCCCACTCATGTCCCCCAGCACCCCCCAGCAGTGCAGGGTACCTGCCAGCAGGCCCCCACTCATGTCCCATAGCACCCCCACCCCCCAGCAATGCAGGGCACCTGCCAGCAGGCCCCCACTCATGTGCCACTTATGTCCCCTTCCACCCCCACCCCCCAGCACTTAGGGGCACCTGCCAGCAGGCCCCCACTCATGTCCCACTAATGTCCCCTTGCACCCCCAACCCGTGGCAGTGCAGGGCACCTGCCAGCAGGCCCCCACCCATGTCCCCCAGTACCCCCACCCCCCAGCAGTGCAGGGCACCTGCCAGCAGGCCCCCACTCATGTCCTCCAGCACCCCCACCACCCAGCAGTGCAGGGCACCTGCCAGCAGGCCCCCACTCATGTCCCCCAGCACCCACACCCCCAGCAGTACAGGGCACCTGCCAGCAGGCCCCCACTCATGTCCCACTCATGTCCCCTTGCACCCCCACACCCCAGCAGTGCAGGATACCTGACAGCAGGCCACCGCTCATGTCCCACTCATGTCCCCTTGCACACCCACCCCCCAGCAGTGCAGGGCACCTGCCAGCAGGCCTCCACTCATGTCCCCTTGCACCCCCACAGCCCAGCAGTGCAGGGCACCTGCCAGCAAGTCCCCACTCATGTCCCCCAACACCCCCACCCCCAGCAGTGCAGGGCACCTGCCAGCAGGCCCCCACTCATGGCACACGCATGTCCCCTTGCACCCCCACGCCCCAGCAGTGCAGGGCACCTGCCAGCAGGACCCCACCCATGTCCCCCAGCTCCCCAGCCCCCAGCAGTGCAGGGCACCTGCCAGAAGGCCCCCACTCATGTCCCACTCATGTCCCCTTGCACCCTCACCCCCAGCAGTGCAGGGTACCTGCCAGCAGGCCCACACTCATGTCCCCATTGCACCCCCAACCCCCAGCAGTGCAGGGCACCTGCCAGTAGGCCCCCACTCATGTCCCACTCATGTCCCCTTGCACTCCCACCCCCCAGCACTGAGGGGCACCTGCCAGCAGGCCCCCACTCATGTCCCACTCATGTCCCCTTTCACCCACACCCCCCAGCAGTGTAGGGCACCTGCCAGCAGGACCCGACTCATGTCCCCCAGCACCCCTACCCCCCAGCAGTGCAGGGCACCTGCCAGCAGGCCCCCACACATGTCCCCCAGCACCCCCACCCCCAGCAGTGCAGGGCACCTGCCAGCAGGCCCCCACTCATGTCCCCCAGCACCCCCACCCCCCAGCAGTGCATGCACCTGCCAGCAGGCCCCCACTCATGTCCTCCAGCACCCCACACCCCAGCAGTGCAGGGCACCTGCCAGCAGGCCCCCACTCATGTCCCACTCATGTCCCCTTGCACCCCCAGCGCCCAGCACTGAGGGGAACCTGCCAGCAGGCCCCCACTCATGTCCCACTCATGTCCCCTTGAACCCCCACCCCCCAGCAGTACAGGGCACCTGCCAGCAGGCCCCCACCCATGTCCCCCAGCACCCCCACCCCCCAGCAGTGCAGGGCACCTGCCAGCAGGCCCCCACTCATGTCCCCCAGCATCCCCACCCACCTTGCAGTGCTGGGCATCTGCCAGCAGGCCCCCACTCATGACCCGCTCATGTCCCCTTGCACCCCCAGCAGTGCAGGGCACCTGCCAGCAGGCCCCCACTCATGTCCCACTCATGTCCCCTTGCACCCCCACCCCCCAGCAGTACAGGGCACCTGCCAGCAGGCCCCCACCCATGTCCCCCAGCACCCCCACCCCCCAGCAGTGCAGGGCACCTGCCAGCAGGCCCCCACTCATGTCCCCCAGCATCCCCACCCCCCTTGCATGCTGGGCATCTGCCAGCAGGCCCCCACTCATGACCTGCTCATGTCCCCTTGCACCCCCAGCAGTGCAGGGCACCTGCCAGCAGGCCCCCACTCATGTCCCCCAGCACCCCCACCCCCCAGCAGTCAGGGGCACCTGCCAGCAGGCCCCCACTCATGTCCCCTTGCACCCACACCCCCCAGCAGTGCAGGGCACCTGCCAGCAGGCCCCCACCCATGTCCCCTAGCACCCCCACCCCCCAGCAGTGCAGGGCACCTGCCAGCAGGCCCCCACTCATGTCCTCCAGCACCCCCACCCCCCAGCAGTGCAGGGCACCTGCCAGCAGGCCCCCACTCATGTCCCCCAGCACCCCCACCCCCAGCAGTACAGGGCACCTGCCAGCAGGCCTCCACTCATGTCCCACTCATGTCCCCCAGCACGCACCCCCACCCCCCAGCAGTGCAGGGCACCTGCCAGCAGGCCCCCACTCATGTCCCACTCATGTCCCCTTGCACCCCCACCCCCCAGCAGTGCAGAATACCTGCCATCAGGCACCCGCTCATGTCCCATTCATGCCCCCTTGCACACCCACCCCCCAGCAGTGCAGGGCACCTGCCAGCAGGCCTCCACTCATGTCCCACTCATGTCCCCTTGCACCCCCACAGCCCAGCAGTGCAGGGCACCTGCCAGCAGGCCCCCACTCATGTCCCCCAGCACCCCCATCCCAAGCAGTGCAGGGCACCTGCCAGCAGGCCCCCACTCATGGCCCACGCATGTCCCCTTGCACCCCCACCCCCAGCAGTGCAGGGCACCTGCCAGTAGGACCCCACTCATGTCCCCCAGCTCCCCAGCCCCCAGCAGTGCATGTTGGAAGCCACTTTATCCTCTTTTGGTATATTCCATTTTAGAACATATTGTATTTAAATGAATGGTTAGTGTGTTACATATATGGGTTACATTTCCTAAGTATTACTACATATACTTTGTATGTGTGCTGCTTTGTGAATTTGTTAAATGTTCCTATGTTATAATATAACAATTACACACACCCGCCCAGAGTTTTTAGGTGGTGGTACTGTTGTTCGAACATGTCCACGGACAGTCAAATTCAGTAGAAAGGGTTCAGTATGTTCCATATTACATGTACATAAAGTCAAAGTTATTATTGTTACATTGTGCTACTAAAAAACTATGAAATTCAGTAAAAAAAACTTTGTTAAAGGGATCTTATGGTTCAGTTGCGCTACGAAACACCTATGAAATTCAGTAAAAAAACTTTGTTAAAGGGACGTTATGGTTAAGTTGCGCTACTAAAAACCTATGAAATTCAGTAAAGCACTTTGTTAAAGGGATGTTATGGTTAAGTTGCACTACTAAAAACCTATCAGATTCAGTGAAAAAAACTTTGTCAAAGGGACGTTATGGTTCAATGTAAAAGCGAAAAACCCCTTAAATTCGGCAGTTATGGTAAGATAAGCAACCATAACTCACGCCACCGTGCGCTGCTAACACTAACACCCAGGACATCAAAAATGACATCACAAATGTAATTGTTGACATCACTGATGACATCTCATGGCTGGCTCTCCCTTTTTTTCATTTACTGACATATCTAAGCCACATAGTTTTCTTCAGTAACAGTCAGAAAGTAAAAATTGAAAAGGTACTATATTTGTAGACTTAGGGTCAAGTCCTATCATAAGAAACATATATATAGCGGAAGACCCAGGCTTGAAAGAGAGCAATCCTTTCTGTGCATGAAGATAATCATTCGAGTTATCAGCACTTTCTCATAGTTTTATTTTTATTACTCTACCTTCCCTGTATATGCTCATATTTGTATACATTGTACTCACACTCCTTTCATTAGGGTACACTGACATCATTTGATACACATACATACAGTAAGTAGCAGATTTGAAACAGAACAATCATTTCTCTGCATAAAGATAATCAGTTAGGTTATGAACTCTTTCTGCTACTACTTCTGCTTTTGTGCTTACTTCTCTGTCCCTGTATATACTGATATACTCATATTTGTATGTGTTGTTGTCTCTTTGTGTTTTTTTCTGTATTAAGCGTAATTATGTATTAAGTGGGTTTTATTAGCTACTTATTACAGGTTTCACAGTACGCAAAACTCTAATAAGAAAGCAGTTATCATTTCATTATTCTACATGGCAAGATTATGAATATTGCACCTTCATCATGTATACTGCACACACTGCCTAAGTTTCTGCATGAGTTGCTTAGTATACTGGATAGAACTTCATAATAGAATGCTATTTATATCAATGCTTTGCTTAATGCATTAATTAGCTCATGATATTTATTCAAATGATCTGTTGGGTATTTTGTGTAGATTTGGGGCCTTGCAGTATTTTCTTACCGCCAAAAATAATTTAGCGACAAGCACTCCTTGTATTCAGATTGGGTTATGTATAATAATAATACAGTGGATATGCATTATTTCAGTGCACAAACATGCGTGGTTGGTATGCGTGGTTGGTGGTATTTTGGTGAGCATAATTCCTTTGGTTTATTTGTGGCCCCAATATCCAGAACCCCTTATTTTTGTTCAGATTTTTCGTGTAATCACTATAGAGACCTCAGGCTTGCATTTCAGGAACACCACATTTTCACTTTTAGTGTGCCACCATGGGCAATTTCTCACTGTCTTATCTACGGCAGCGAGCTATCATGTGGTATTTTTTACTAACTTATATACGGTAGTGAACTATGTCCCGGGTCTCTATTTTTGCTGACTCATGTACCTTCAGCAAAAAGGCTATAACACACACAGTTATGTATAATTGCTCATACTGAATGACATGCACACAGCTGCAGCCAAATCTTATTTTTAGCTACCTTGAAAATGACAATTGCACTGTCTAAACATCTCCCCACATCATCAGCACTGTATTGGTAAATATAAAACACACCACCCGTCTGCTTTCAGATATTTATGTGTATTATAAAAGTGGCATTTGAACACGATCTCACTCTTTACAGAAATAAATGAAATAGCACAGTAACAGCATTATTTGTGATACACTGAAAAGAGAGTGGCGGAGACAAGAATTCAATGTGCAACATTAAACATGTGGGTAAAGCACAGGAATCTCCTTTCCTACACTGACTGAATATTTTCGTACACACTCAGCCCCCACACCTCAGCGAGATAATTACCAGGCTTATTCAGTATGTAACTTCTTTCGCTGGTTGCCTTCTGGAGGGTTTCACCCAGCAAAGACAAGCATCTGCTGTCACTCAAACTGGGACTTGTTGACTGGAAATCCCAGTCTCTGCAACCAAGTTGAATCTGCTTTAGGAATCAGGCATACCCAGCTATCAACCCAGTCCTTCTTCGAGCTGTGTCAAGATGTCTCTCCCTAGCTCCTTCCTCGAGATTAAACAAAAAAACTCTCGTTACCTCCTACCAAAGGATCCTAACCAATAAAATTCTATCATGCCCTAACCACCCTCTGCACACAATGGCTTGGCTTATACAGTTGCAACTGTAACCAAACTGATTTCCTGCTTATTCGAGGTCTTTGCTTCCTGCAGTTACTGTGGACAGAATAGCAGAGCAAAAAGAAAAAAAAAACTGAATGTGCATTTAAATAATGACTTTCACAGCCTGGCATTTTCCATCCCTGTTGCACTGAAGAACACATTATTATTAGTGGGTTATGATCAGCTTAGTTGTTAATGATGTTAGTTTATTAATTTTCAAATGTGTCTCTTGCAATAAAGGCATTCCAGGTGAAAAGTAGTGCACATTTTGAATGTACAAATGTGTGCTTTTAATTGTGAAAAAAAATGATTGTTTTTTATATGTAAAAATCGTTTTTGACTGAATAACCTGCCCTCACTTATATGTCCATGTTACACTGGCAACACATAGCTTGAAACAATTGCATTAAACCCATGCAGTGGCGCTGCATAAAAATGCTCAATAACACATGTCTTGCTGTACCACATTATATCAATGTACCAAACCCATGCAGTGGCGCTGCACTTAAAAAAAAAACATGCTATACATTGATCCTGTGCAGTGGTGCTGTACTCTGTGCTCCCAAAACATGCTAAACAATCCTACATATACCCTCCTTTTTTTTAATTTGGCTAATCCGAGCCACAATTGGAAAAAATCCAACTTGTTCCTTTTCTTCTTTCAAAAATGGAACAATCCAATACAATTAACATTACTGTTGTGAAGATGAAAATTGAAAGTCACTGTTCAATCAATATAATATTAAAATTCATCTGAATGTATCAATTCTTATAAAATGTTCTACATTTGCCTTCCCAATGGAAATGTCTAGTCCAGTATTTCAATTTTATACTTGAAGTCAATTGAAAATAATAAAATAAAACAACTAACTAAAACAAATAATTAACATAACAGATTAAAACAATTAATTAAAATAATAAATACGTGGAACTCCATATGTCAGGACTCTTGTCTGCCTCTTTTGGTTCATTCGGATACTCTTTCATCTTGGTACACTTGGATCCTTCTCCTTGGACATAATTGTGGCCTGTGCGCCAGTGTCAATCATAGCAAATGTGTGGCATTTTTCTTCTACAGTGATGGGTGCATAATATCTGTCCTCAACTTCCTCTAATACACATAAGAAGTGTGAATTCTTACTGATTTCAGGGCTCACCTTTCTCAGGCCTTTTTCACTTTTGGCTAAGCACATTGGTAAATGGAAAGACATTTTTCCCTCCTTTTTACCCATTTCTGCGCGAGAGACTTTATTCATTTCTCCATGATCAGAGGTTTTTTGGAGTGTGGCCACTGTTCACCCATCCACCTGGGTAACATCAGAGACCACATTACAATCTTCCAATTGAACATGTGTAACAACATCATTCAGCAATTTGTCATTGTTTAATTCTGTGCATTTGTGATCATTTAGTGTGATACCAGCCCTTTCCGCCTCTTCAAAAATATGTGGCTCAAAGAATTCTTCAGGTGATTGACCCGTACCCTCCTTTTGAGCATTTCCTTTTTCTACCTGTGTTTGGTCATTGCTTTGCTTGCCCAGGGAAGGAGCTATAGCATCCCCACTTACTCCCTGTTCACTGGTATTCCTCATGCATGAGTCATTTTTCTTACACCTGTCTCTTTGTTCTTTTGGAATTCCCGGTGTTTCTTTTTTATTTGCACAAATCTTCAATGTTTGATTTAGTTCTAGGTTAAACCGTACCTCTTTTTTAGAAGTATTTGCATTTTCTGTTACATGTTCATTTATTGGTGCTTTCACTTTTAAATCATTAGGCATCTCAGAGTGATTATGCAAAATTACATCAGGGCAATCTGTCTTTTTGGCACTGCAGGTGTCATAAGTACTTAGTCACTTCTCAGAAGCCCCCCGGTCATTGCTAGGGCTATCAGCCCCCTCTTTAGATGGTTGTTTTTGTGCTGTATAGAGCTTTCCTATTTGCTCAGCTAACATTTTGACTTGGGCCTCAAGGCACTGGAACCTTTCCATCTCTTTAGAATCCTCTTTCTGTGGTTGTTTTCCCCCTGATTGGATCTATTCTGATACCTCTCAGGTGATTGATGTCTGTTGGGATGGTTTCTGAACTCTTGATTCATTTGTGGAGGTGAGCGGGGTGCACCCATCCTTTGATTATAGTCCCCTGGTGGGGAATCATTGTACTGACGTGGATTGTAGTTCATGTTTCACCTCATGTCCTGTCTCTTAGATTGTGGGTACTGGCCCCTATGTTGATTTCCATTACCAGTAAATCGAGCCACATATCGGGGTCTATCCTGATTACCATATATCATGGTGTTGGGATCAAATCTGCTCTGTGTCCCCAGTGTCTGGTAGGGACCATCATTTCTTTGATCTTGATTTTGTCTCTGGTTATTGTTCATACCTGACCTATCAGGCCCATATCCTACCTGGGGTCTGTCCCCTAAATACCTAGGGCTGATGTAGCTCTCCCTATTACTAGGATCATGTGATTGGAACATTGGTACAGGAAAGGGCGATCTTTGTTGATTACCCCTTTGTTCAGGTGTCACATTATTTTTACCTGGGCTTTGAGCAGACTCAAGGGACATTTTGGCTGACCTGATTTCCATTACTGTGGCTGAGGGTTCTTTAGATTTAGGTCTAGTATCTTTCATTTTATCACTTTCTCTACCCTGACAATAGAGTACCTCATATAGTTTTGTGCTTTGATGTGCAATCCATTCAAGGGACTTGTCACGGTCAAATTCATTGACCAATTGGGATATGATGTCTTTCTGTAGCCCATAGAAGTATGCAGTTTTAAACTCATTGGAATTTGGGTCAAAAGATACATCAAAGCGTGAAAATGCTCTTTTTAAGTCTTGTAAAAATTGGCGAGGGGATGTATTAGGCCCAGCAGTGATTGTGTAAGCGACTTTCTTTGCCTCCTGCAATGACTGAAAAGGAGAAAAATGACGCCTAATTTCTTTTTCAAACTCCACCCATGTCATATTCTGCTGTTCATTTAATCCCCTTATGATGCTGGCCGTCGCGGCATCTAAAGTTAAATGAAAATATTGTCTGTACTGTTCCTTAGGTATCTGGACTGCTTTAAAAATGTCATGAACCGCTTCTAAGTGATCCTCAATGCAGCATTCACCTCCCTTTTTAAATGGTTTGATCAGGGCTTTAATGGATTTCATTATTTTTATGGGGCTACTTGTTGCAATGCATGGAATTGCACTACTTTGTGATTCAATCCTGGTTTCAGGTGTATGGGATTGGTGGCTGGCCCCAATGGGAGTATCAAGTCCCCCAAGGGCGCTGCAACCAAGTTCAGTCACCGGCCCAGTCACTGGAGCACTAGCTCTTTGGGCAGAACTAGAATTCACCTCCACTCCATTGAATGTGGTACCCTGCCGCCTCTCCTGGAACCTGGGAATGCACATTTGTTGTTCTAAGTCTTTGCACTTTTTAAGGAGCCTGCGTGCTTCATTTTGCAAATAGTTGTTTTCATCACTCATTTTATCTATTATCTCCTGCATGTCGCACATTTGCATTTGGCATTCATTGAATTCTTTGTTTCTCTTGTCTTTTTCTTGAATCATTTTAACCATTTCTTGCTCTGCACCTTGGAGATCACTTTCTTTTTCAAAATGTTCTTTTTGTAAAATCTGCATTTCTGAAACAATCTCATCTTTATCCTGTCTAATGTGGTACACTAAGGCTTTTAAGTGTACCAATTCTTGTTCACTATCCTCACATTGTTTCTTGCTTTTGGATAACTGAGCATCAAAGTTTCTGTATTTTAATTGCATGTCTTTTTGGCATACATCCAATTCTGCTCTTAACATTTCCTGATTTTTACTTGCCCCATCTAATTCAGTCTTTAACCTGTTAATTAGCTGGGTATCATTTTCCTGCATTCGCAGGGACCTATTCAAAATAAACCATATTTTGCCGCATAGCCGTATTAAACAGTCTTTCTCTGCACTTTTATCGGCTGCATTCAATAATCTTGTAAGGCAGACCTGAATTATGCTGCCTTCTGCAAAAATATTGTCTAGTTTTTCTTTCTGCACCTCACCCTGAATGCGGTCATGACATTCTAAGGTACTGTTCGACGACCACGTCCCATGTGCAAACAACTTTGCCTCTAAATATTGCACTAGGTCTGAAAATGTGGTTTCCCTTTGTGACATTCTGAAATTCGTTTTTAGTGACACACTGCTATTATGAAATGGGTTCCCTTTAATGTACAGATGGCAGTGTGAGACATACTTGCCACGCCCACTAGGTGCGCTGTGATCACTTTCCCGGCCTGCAACGCACCATAAATATGTTGGGTATTTTGTGTAGATTTGGGGCCTGGCGGTATTTTCTTACCGCCAAAAATAATTTAGCAACAATCACTCCTTGTATTCAGATTGGGTTATGTATAATATTAATACAGTGGATATGCATTATTTCAGTACACAAACATGCGTGATTGGTACGCATGGTTGGTATGCATGGTTGGTGGTATTTTGGTGAGCATAATTCCTTTGTTTTATTTGTGGTCCCAATATCCAGAACCCCTTATTTTTGTTTCGAATTTTCGTGTAATCACTATAGAGACCTCAGGTTTGCATTTCAGGAACACCACATTTTGACTTTTAGTGTGCCACCATGGGCAATTTCTCGCTGTCTTATCTACGGCAGCGAGCTATCATGTGGTATTTTTCACTAACTTATATACGGTAGTGAACTATGTCCCGGGTCTCCATTTTTGCTGACTCATGTACCTTCAGCAAAAAGGCTATAACACACACAGTTATTTATAATTGCTCATACTGAATGACATGCACACAGCTGCAGCCAAATCTTATTTTTAGCTACCTTGAAAATGACAATTGCACTGTCTAAACATCTCCCCACATCATCAGCACTGTATTGGTAAATATAAAACACACCACCCGTCTGCTTTCAGATATTTTTGTGTATTATAAAGTTGCATTTAAACACGATCTCACTCTTTACAGAAATAAATGAAATAGCACAGTAACAGCATTATTTGTGATACACTGAAAAGAGAGTGGCGGAGACAAGAATTCAATGTGCAACATTAAACACGTGGGTAAAGCACAGGAATCTCCTTTCCTACACTGACTGGATATTTTCGTACACACTAAGCCCCCTCACCTCAGCGAGATAATTACCAGGCTTATTCAGTGTGTAACTTCTTTGGCTGGTTGCCTTCTGGAGGGGTTCACCCAGCAAGGTCAAGCATCTGCTGTCACTCAAACTGGGACTTGTTGACTGGAAATCCCAGTCTCTGCAACCAAGTTGAATCTGCTTTAGGAATCAGGCATCCCCAGCTATCAACCCAGTCCTTCGTCGAGCTGTGTCAAGATGCCTCTCCCTAGCTCCTTCCTCGAGATTAAACAAAAAAACTCTTGTTACCTCCTACCAAAGGATCCTAACCAATAACATTCTATCATGCCCTAACCACCCTCTGCACACAATGGCTTGGCTTATACAGTTGCAACTGTAACCAAACTGATTTCCTGCTTATTCGAGGTCTTTGCTTCCTGCAGTTACTGTGGACAGAATAGCAGAGCAAAAAGAAAAAAAAACTGAATGTGCATTTAAATAATGACTATCAGAGCCTGTCATTTTCCATCCATGTTGCACTGAAGAACACATTATTATTAGTGGGTTATGATCAGGTTTGTTGTTAATGATGTTAGTTTATTAATTTTCAAAGGTGTCTCTTGCAATATAGGCATTCCAGGTGAAAAATAGTGCGCATTTTGAATGTACAAATGTGTGCTTTTAATTATGAGAAAAAATGATTTGCTTTTTATATGTAAAATCGTTTTTGACTGAATAACCTGCCCTAACTTATATGTCAATGTTACACTGGCAACACATAGCTTGAAACAATTGCATTAAACCAATGCAGTGGTGCTGCATAAAAATGCTTAATAACACATGTCTTGCTGTACCACATTATATCAATGCACCAAACCCATGCAGTGGCGCTGCACTTCAAAAAAAAGACATGCTATACATTGATCCTGTGCAGTGGTGCTGTACTCTGTGCTCCCAAAACATGCTAAACAATCCTACAGATCCTTGACACTTTTTGGTCAACATTATAAGAATCCCTCCTACAGAGTTTTCATGAAAAGTAAATGCACATGTGATGTCATCAGTGATGTCATCAATTACATCTGTGATGTCATCTTTGATGTCCTGGGTGTTAGCGTTAGCAGTGCACGGTGGCGCGAGTATGGTTGCTTATCTTACCATAACTGCCGAATTTCAGGGGTTTTTCGTTTTTACTTTGAACCATAACGTCCCGTTAACAAAGTTTTTTGCTGAATCTGATAGGTTTTTAGTAGCGCAACTTAACCATAACATCCCTTTAACAAAGTTTTTTTACTGAATCTGATAGGTTTTTAGTAGCGCAACTTAACCATAACGTTCTTTTAACAAAGTTGTTTTACTGATATATATATATATATATATATATATATATGGTAGCATATATATATATATATATATATATATGGTAGCAGCCCTGTGGTTATGGGTAAGTTGCTCAACTCAGACAGAACATTTTTTGGGTGGCTTATAACTTTGGCGCAGTTTGACGAATCCTCACCAAACTTTGCAAACTCAGAATGATTTGGCGAAGTTTGGTGCAGTTTCATCCTGAGGCAGACAAAGTTATAGAGGGTCTGAAAGTTACAGGTGGGGTCCCAGCATTTTTGAAATCCTCATAGACACAATAAAAAAAAATGCTTGCGCCTACTGCCCAAACCGATGTACAGATTTTCCATTTTCACCAAACTGGCGTAAGGAGCGGCAGCTTGGCCCCTAACGCATGCTTTTGCAAATTTGGTGTAAATCCATTTCATAGCTACAAATAATTAGTGATATCTGGGGCCAGTCCGTGAACTCATTTCCTGATGCGGAGTGCGCAGATATGTCTGGACTAATCAGAGGGTGGGTTAGTGTCGGCGGACATCAAAGATGCAAGCTGATTGGATGTGCAAAAACCTAAGGTGTGTCAAAATTTTTTAAACGGTTGCCATATTTTGAAGTTATTTTGTGATTAACTGAAACAAGGTCTGGAAAGGGTGGTAGGGAGAAGTTTTATGGGTGAAAAAAGCAGTGTATGTGCCACATAGTCTGGGGTCAATGTTACTGTCCGCAGATATCTTTGGGAGTGTGGAGGTTCAGGGTGAGTCTTGTTATTTGAAGGTGTATTGTACGTACTTGTTATATGGTATAATTCTATTGTGGCAGTTATGGACACTAGTCACGGCCATAGAAATATGTGTACATAGTAAATATAGAAACTGTAGGGGGAGCATACAGTATTTGTAATATGGTGCAATTATGGAATTGAAGTGTCTATGGTATTTATGATGATAATAGAATTGAGGATAGTGCATTTGGAATATTTCTTTGTGAAGAAAACACACAGGATAATACTGGGTATAGTTACATAGTTGAATTTGGTAAATAAGCTGGAATCTCTGTTTTTTATCTCTGAAACAAAGTAAAATATGACATACTAGAGAGTTTAAATCCTTTATTTGCATACAATTGTACATATAGACTAACCTTTTTGACCCTCATTAATAGTACATTCTATGCACTATGTTTGGTAAAATATTAGTGTGTGACACTATTGTTGTACTGTTGTTGTACTGACACGAAAAATAATCACTGGGTCAGTCAGAAAAAAAATACATAATGGATAAAAAAAATACTATAATTACATAGAGTTTTGGGAATTTAGTTTGTTTTAAAGAATGTACATGTTATTGTTATTATTATTAGTATTATTATTATTATTATTATGATTATTATTATTATTAAGTAGTTAGATACTTGTTGGCGTATTCTAACCGTATTAGATGTTATAATTATTTTTGTATTATTATGGATGCAGCTAGATACCTGTTGGTGTATTCTAACTGTTTTGGCATTTAAAATTACTATTGTAGTAGTATGGATGTAGTTAGATACCCGTTGGCATATTATAACGGTGTACTGTACTATATTTTAATGAGTACATTATTAAGTAGGCGATTGTTAGATTTGTTGTTGACCTATGTTTTAGAGTAACGTTCAAGCCAACCATTTGTTTCTTTGATATATGCAGTATAGTGGCAAGAAGTGGTTGTGGCAGCAGTGTGTTAGAACATGCAAACTGCTGTGAAGGTTTTCTTGCCAAGAGATACTTGGCTGTGTCTGTTGCTAGTAAGCTTACAGTTCTTTTTGGTACCCTCAGCATTGTACCTTAGAAGCATTAGAATCACATATTGGCCATGTGAGTTTATTTGTGTGCTGGAACGATTCTCTGAATTGCAAAAAGGGCATAATATGCCATGATTTGCATTTTGGAGAATCTGGTGAAATGGAATGGATTCACAATTTGGTATGGATACGTGCACATATCGTTCAATAGGGATGTGCTCTTGTGAAACATGGAATCAGGAAGATTTCATCGATAGGGATGTTTTAGGTTTCTAGTACTTATACCTGAGACACTGTAAGTGCTGTCATTATTTCTGGCATTTATATGAAGGAGGAGCATTTTCAAACACAACTGGATGGAGACATTTAAGTTAATGCTGTAAACAATTGGTGGCAATTGGAAGAGAAGATCGATTGCTACATTTGCATAGCAATTTACTACAGTTGTATTGTTGAATTTAAATGGAACAGAGCTTTGTGCCTCTCTATCTTCTGATAAGCTTGAAGTTGTTTTTTGAGAAGAGACATTTGTCTCTTTGTCTTCTGATGGACATGAAGTTGTTTTTGGGCTAGAGAGTTTTGTGGTTGTACTATTTTATGGAACAGCAGTTGTTCTTTGTTTTTTCAGTGGTATTGCTGGGAGATCTGCTATAGGTTCTTTTTGTATTTGATTTCTTTTTAAAGGTTTTCTATTTTGAGGTAGAGGGTGCATATCTAAATGGGGATGTACCGTGCAAGTAGACTGTTGTATTCTAGGATTCAAGGATGGTCATTGTTGACTTTGTTTTCATCAGAGTTAGCTAGAAATAAACTGTTGAGTGTATGGAGACATAAAAGTGTTGAAGACTGTGCTGCCAATGTCAATTAAAGAGTGATCTGGAGTTCGACCTTGTGATTTTGAATAGTGACAGCATATGCAAGAGATAGAGAGAATTGTTCTTAGCATAAGTGCATGTCTATGAAAAGAAGGAAATGTGCTATTGTGCAGCCCATTTATTTAACTTCTGCAAGCTTGTCAATGCAAAAGTTGTCAAACAGAATATTGTTGTCATGTGGATATGTTTGGAAACTAACAACTGTACCAATTGCTCCATTGACTAAACATCGTTCTACGTCAAGTTTACATTTTTGAATTACTCTGCAGTTTAGACACAGAGTTAATATTTGTTCAAATCCAGCTGTGCTGGAGATACATTTTTCTAAGCTATTTAATTGAGCTGTTGCTTGTTGACACATAGGGAGTGGCATGCCATGCACTACTAGGTTGTCTGTGGAGCTGATATTCAGTATGGATTGCATTTCTTTTTTTAAAAATTGTATCATTGAATTGACTATTTATATATTGTTGATTTAATTTCTATGAAATCAGGGGCAGATGTGTTTTGTCCCTAAAACTTATGGATTAGTCTAGTTTTTAATTTGGATTTTGCATCTTTAGTAAGCAGTCCAGTTCTAAAGCTTTCTAAAATGTTAGTATATGTGAGATCTGCAAACGGACACATATTTTGAGTTAGTTCTCTGTATCAAAAATGTTTCCAAAGATTTACATTTTGAATGCTGCTGAGTGTGTTATGGAATTATGTCTGTCCTAATGTTTTGAAAAATAGGTTGACCTTTTACTGGTGTTAACTGTAGGGGATCTCCAAAAACAATAACATGTTTTGCTCCAAACAGTTCATCATAGTTCGTTTTTAGGACTGTTTGCATACTGAGATGAATTAAAGCCAACATGAGGTTGGAGACCATGCTTACTTCATCTATCAGGAGCACTTTAATCTGCATCAGAATTATGCTGATAATTTGTAGTATTCTAATTTGTTTTGGTGTTCTACTGGGAGGAGCAGTAGTCAGTGTAAAATTAGACCTCTTATATTGTAAGCAGCTAACCTGTGAGGGCTGTTACAACAGCTGAAAGGTTGTTGTTTGATAGGTCTTGTGGAAATGTGCAGATTATTTTAATTAAAAATGTTTTGCCAGAACCAGCTACCCACTTACATACAGGAGCTGAGGTTTTCAATTTTTTACAGCTGCACATTTTATTGTCATGTTTAAAACCATGTTCAATTTTTTCAGTGACTTCTAGATACATGGTGAGTTGTTTGTCATTTAACTGTGATTTGAGCACTGAAAACTATTCTTCAGATTGTTTAGATTGTTACATGGTATTTTCTCCCTTAGTCACGGCTATTTCCGCTTCATTAAAATGAGTGGTTCTATTTGTGGTTCTTGGCTTCCTGTAAGAGAAGATTGATCACATTCAGAAGTGCCTTTATCTAGGAGAGCTTCAATGGGCCTCATTCCGAGATTGTTGGTAGTCATGGCGCTATTTGCACCATGACTACCACCAATAACGGGTCCGACACTGGTGTTGCGCAGTGGGGACTTACCGGTGTAGTCCGATCCTGGCACGACCAGTAAGTCCCCTTTACACAAACCATTCCCCATTCCCATTTGAGCCACCATAGGGCTCAATGGGATGGGGGAGGGCACTAATAACAGGTTTGTGACTTACAAGCCCGTTATTAGCGCCCTGGTCCCTTAGCGGGACGCGTAAGGGACGTGTGGTCAGACCACACGTTCCTTATGGACCCTGCCAAGGAATAGGGCATTAAGAGATTACCGGCACTGGTCTCCCTACCGGTGCCTGGTATCCCTTACCGCCCAGGTCGTAATGACCCCCAATGTCTTTCTCTTGCTGGTGTTTATTGTCCAATATTTGTTTGTAATGTTTAAAAATACTGCTTTCATTTTCAATTAATGCAGCTTTAAATGAGTAACGGTACTACAAAGTAATATACTACTTTGCCGTGAATGCCTTTTAGTAACTCAGATGGAGGTAATTTGTCTGTTTTCGTTGAAGGCATATTATAGATTGAAATGAGTGTACTGTTTGGATTATTATACTCTCAAACAACTTAAATTCTTGGAGAGCTTTCGTTACGTGGGAATGTGTCTAAGTTGTTAGTGATAGCAAGTGTTGGCATTTGATTATTGTCAAGCTTTGTATTGCGGTATGTGCAAACTATTGAGGGGTCAGTTAGTTTGTATTTATTTTCTGTTGTTAGATATAAAGCTAATTGGAACCATTGGGATTCCTCATTGTCCTCTATTTAGTAGGCCATGTCTACTAGTTTTGTGCTCTTTGTATAAAAAGGTTCAGCGACAACAGGCACATACTTGTTCTGGTATTTCAACAGATGTGTTTTTAAACATAGCTATTTCTTTTTGTATGTGTTTGTAAGGAGGTTGGTGTTTGTGAGATTTTCGCTAATGTTTTCTGAAGTTACAAAAAATGACTGAAAGTTACTGAAAGTCAACTTCAGTTGCAAAATATTTACTTTGACTGTGCTCTATTGCTCTAAGGAATGTGTTGGTTAGTTTGACGTTGGAGAATGTTATTTACATTTTGCAGTTCTAGAGCAGGAGTGTTTGCATATTACAATTTATATACAAGCTTTTGTATATCAGAATGGTTTGTTGCTAACATTCTGATGTGGTACAAAGGGCTTTTGCAGGCAGTTCCTGAAATGCAGACAAATGAATGTCCTTGCAGTCCAGTGTGGATGTGCACTAGGCAAGAGTCCATGGTTTGTAAAGTTTATATTCAGCTTTGGCCTTTTAGTTTCACATAGTGATTGTCGAATTGTTGTGAAGATTTGAAGGATTCTTGGTAAACGTTACGTATTGAGCTGCACATCAATGTCAAACTGGATGATTTGTTTGGGCAAAAGTAACATTTGGATGAAAGTTTGTTGAGGAAGTTTTTTCTCTAAGGGTTTCTTTTGCCATAATGGTGTCTCCTACGATTTCATACCCTCTGCCATTATTGTCTATGGCAATTGTTATTTTTTGTTCTTGCTTATAATCCTCTACATTGAAATATGGTTCTGTGCTGCTTTTGTGAAACCATTCACCTTCACAGAAGTTTGAAAAGGTATCTATATTGAAAAGGCACTTGTTTAGAAGTACTTTTTGTAATGTATTGATTAATTCAGTTAGTGGTTTAATTCTGTTTAAAATTAATATAAACATGTTTCTCTTTAGTATAAATGCACTGTCAATTAGAGCTACAAAGATTTGTTTTCTGCTATAGTTTTTATGGGTAGGTTGTGACTTTTTAGCTGTCTTTATCAGATTGTTAAAAACTGTAAGGTGGACATTTTTTGTAAAATGTATTTTTTAATTGTTTTACTGTGGCTACGTTAACATTGGTAGATAAAGTGTTAGGTTCATTAGTAAGTCTGATTTTTTTTACCTTTAATGTTTGCATGAGGGACTTTCAATTTTAGTGGTGGCTAGTTTATTTTTGTTGAGTGAGGTTACTAGCTGTTTTGTTTTAATGTTTCTTATACATTCTTTTAGAGGTAGATGACTATTTGGCTTCCTTTTATTCTTATTTGCTCTTTGTCCCTTTGATTTCTACAGAGTTGCTTTTTAGTAGGCATTTTGTTCTGTTTGTTGGGAAAAAAGAAAGTTTGGGTTTCAAAGTTGTGGAATGTATATGCATGCATTATGCATGGGTGTGTGGTTGTGATTGTACAGATGAATTGAGTGTTGTGTGATTGTGCAGTGGGATGATAGTTGTGGTTGGGAAGGTTGTGATGGGTTTGGGTTAGTGAGTAAGGGAGTGGTATGATGATATGATATGATATGGCATTTATAACGCACCTAGACAGAAGTGTTTCAAGGCATGACAAGGCAAGGGAGGGGGAACAGACAGAAGACAGACAACAATCCTATTAGGCCAGGTATTTTCAGATCGTGCAAGTGCATGGGAAGGGGAAGGAGGAGAAGTGTGGGGGGAAAGTGGAGAGGACAATGCAGTACATGGGATAAGACAATAAATAAACAGTAAGTAAAAATACGGCCAGCAGGTGGCAAGTAAAAGGGTAAGTGCAGACGTCCGGTGTCGAGTGCTGGAGGTGGAACCGTAGGGATATAGAAAACAGTCACCAAGTGCAGGGTTGCCAGGAAGGCAGTGCAGGAGTGCGACTGGCGGGGGAAGGGACCTGGGTCCGAGTTCAGAGGGTGGCCGGGAAACCAGTGCAGTTTCAGTGTCAGCCAGGAAATCAGCAAGGGAGAGGAGGAGAAAAAGCAGATGCAAAGAGAAAGGTTTTGAGGTGATTCCGGAACCAGAGATGATTCTCCTCAAGTTTCTGGGAGGTAGGGAGGCTGTTCCAGAAGGAGGCCCCAGCTGAAGAAAGAGATCTACCACCAACTCGTTGCTTGGAGAAGCGACTGACCATGAGGGAATTGGAGGCAGATGAGCGAAGAGCTCGAGAAGGAAGGCATTTAAGAAGAGAAAGTTGAAGGTATTGAGTCCCCAGGCCACAGAAGGCCTTGTGGACGATGCAGAGGGTTTTGAACTTTATCCTCACATCCACTGGGAGCCAGTGCAGAGATTTCAGTCCTGGAGAGATACGATCCCTGGGCTTGAGGCCAAGGACAAGTCTCGCAATCCTGTTCTGGGTAAATTGCAGAGGGCGGAGAATAGAAGCAGGCAGATTTAGAAATAGGCTGTTGCAATAGTCCATCCTGGAGAGAACCAGAGTTCTGGAGACAGTGAGCTTCTGGGGGGAAGGAGAGGAAAAGGAGAATACCTCTGAGAAGGTGCAGCTGCTAGTGTGACTTCTTAGAGACATCAGAGATGTGAGGAGGGCAGGAGAGTGTAGAGGCGAAGATGATGCCGAGATTTTTAGTGTTGCAGGGGGAGCAGGAAGGGGGCCAAAAAAGGTTGGCCGTAGAGCTACAGGAAAGGAGGGAGCGGTTTTGCCGTTGAGGAGAATCTCAGTATTACTGGCATTAAGGCAGAGGTCATTGGCGGAACACCACTCCTGCATAGCAGACAGACAGTCAGAGATGAGGGAAGTAGAGGAGGAAGCCGAGGGTAGCCTGAAGATAAGCTGAGTGCCATCCATGTAGCACTGAAAGTTGGGGCAGAGAGCAGCTATGTGGTGTGCCAGGAGTGCCAGATATTGGTTGAACAGCCAGGGAGAGAGGCTAGACCCCTGGGAGGCACCCCAGGTAGAGAAAAAGATAGCAGAGAGGAAGGACCCACGTTGGAACTGGAAGGGTCAGTCGGAGAGGAAAGAAGTCAGCCATGCCAGAGCCTGACCAGTGATACCTAGGTTATCATGGAGACAGTTGAGCAGGATGGCATGGTTGACAGTATCAAAGGCAGAAGAGAGATCAAGCAGGATAAGGACGGAAGGTTAGTGATGAAATTAGTAGACACATTATGGTGTTTTCAGGCAAACAGTGGTTGTTACAATGGTGTGATTTAGTGCATAGGTATCCGCGTTGTGTGGATGTAAGGGAAAAGGGGTGAAGACGTGTTTTTATGTGTCCTAACATGGGTTAGTGATTTGGAATGCAATGAGTTTGAAAGTTGTTCGTTTGCAATTAGGAGCTCATGTGGATAGGGATATGAAATAGTAAGGAAGTGAAATTGTGGAAAGTATTTGGATGTGATTGGTAGATGGATGTGTGCCTGTTTGAAAGCAGCCAATGAGGGAGTGTTATAACCATAAAAGTAAAAAGGATGAAAGGGCTGGCCTGTGCTACAGTGTCCATGGAAACCACGGTAGTCCGTGGACATCGGCTGTGCCATTTGGGTCCTTTGAGGATGACAGGTATGGAAATGGAAATGGAAATGGTACTGCAGAGGCTTCGGATAGTTGCGAGGTCGACAGACATTGAGGGATTAGACAATCAGGTTTTGTGATGTGGTGTGCAGCAATACAAAGTAGCAAGTGCTTTCTTTGTTGTGTGAATTGAAGATGGATGGCTATGGCAATGGCTTTGCAGAAGCAGAGTGTGTGGATGGTGGGAGATTCTTGAATTCTTTTATTGAAGCTTCATAGAAAATTTTATGTCATCTCTGCTACTATTGGATTGAAAGCAGTGGAAGTTTCCTCATATGCAGTTTGTGGGTTAAAGTGGGCAACCTTATTACCATTGTGTGAGAGAATAGCTCACTTTAAATGTCTAGATATTACTATTGTGCATTTTGGAGACAGCAGTTTGAGCTATGTGATTGCAGTATCTTTGCAGTTTGCCTTGAAGGACATGTTAAAGAGCGTGATGGAACTGTTTCCAGCTAGGAAGATCATTTTTTCCAAAATTATTCAAAGACAAATATGGACATGTCCATACTAAATTTGTATACAAATGATAAATTCTAGACAGAATGTCAATAAAGGTGTATGTGCTTTTCTATATGGTTTAGGATTGGCATCTTTTGACAATTGAAATATCAAGTTGGATGGCATAAATACTTTTCAAAGTGATGGAGTGCATTTGACTGATGTTGGCAATCAATATTTTCTTGTATGTTCAAAATAAATCGAAAGTGTTTCTGTGAACAAATTAAAAGGGAAGATGTGGAATGTATATTAAAGCATTTGCTATTGGTTTAGGATATAAACATTTGAAAAAAGAAAACAATTTGAAGAAGTTTCTGTAGTAGTTATAAAAACACATGAACACAGTTTAGCATGTGTTACTACAGTACATAAAAGCAAAAAAGGAAAAACAGGTGTTTGAAACCACCCCCAAAAAACGCCTGTAGAATAAATGATTTACCTTGAGTTTAATCCTCCCCACTCCCATTAATTGCCCATGCCACCCACAGACATGATGGAAGTCCATGGACGTTGCACATTCCCTCTCGGATCCTTTAAGCATGCCAAGCATGGAAACGGGACTGCAGAGACCGCAGACAGTCATGAATATCTATGGACATTCGAGGATTAACCAACCAGGTTTTGTGGTTTTGGTGTACAGAAAGACTGAGTAGCAAGTGTTATCTTTGCTGTGTGCACTGAAGGTGGATATTGATATGGTTTTGAGGAAGCAGAGTATCTGGATGGTGGGTAATTCTTGTATGCATTGGTTTAAGGTGTATTGTGAGCAGTGTGGATTACCTGTGAACCTTGGATTTGAAGAATTTGATGTTTCCTGCTATCGAGTTTGAGGAATGAAGTGGACGGACTTGCTTCCATTTTTTTGCGAGAGTATGGTTGCTTTGAAGCATCCAGACATAATTGTAGTTCACCTTGGAGGTAACAGTTTTGGGTATATGACCAAATTCATTACAGTTTGCAATAAAGGAAACATTAGCAAAGTTAAGTAACTGTTTCCATTTTCGAATATTGTTTTTTCTCGGATAGCTCAAAGACAAATGTGGAAAGATTTCAATATATTTTGGCCACAAATCGAAAAAGCAAGGCACAAAACTGTATGTGCTTTTTGCAGGATGTTGGAATTACATCTTTTCACAATGAAAATATCAATTCTGATAATGTCAATATTTTTCAAGGAGATAGAGTGCCTATGATTTATGTTGGAAATCAGGTTTTTCTTTAGAATATACAAAATGCATTGAAACAGTTTGTGTGAACATGTGAAATATGCAGTGATGTATTTTTGAATAGTTGTAAATAAAAAAACAATAACAGAAAAAAATTAGAAGCAGTTTTTGTGAAAGTTAGAAAAAATAATTAGGTTCAGTAGAACATTTATTAGTTTACTATATAAAACACCCACCAATTTGTTTTTTAAATATTCTTTCTTGAGCCACCATTTTTTTTAATGAAAAACAAGTTAATTGATTTTTACTCCCCCACCCCACGCCTGGAATTTTCCAGCTATCCACGTACTACTGTGCTGTATGTGGAATAGGCAGGCTGCAAAAAGGGCCTGTGATTTCATTTTTAGTTCTATTTTTTAAGCGGCAAAAGTGGCTGCAAAAGGAACATTTTGTTTGTCTTTCTGGCTTTTATATTTTTTGGGGATTTTGTTATTTTGTAGGAGAGGCATGAAGGTAAGGTAGGGGAGGAAGGGAGGGAAATGGCACCAACCACAGATACGTAGGGGCAGGTGGATAGGGTATGATGTTGGGGTGCCTTAAATCTAAAGTACGGGGCATTGTTTCTCATGCTCCTTGACCAAAGCTTCGAAAGCACTCTGAAACTGCTCCCCACTGGAGAGCGGTATGTAGCAGTACATGCAGACAACTTTGACCCTAGAAAGGTAAGGATTGACAGACTCCTGTATGGCCTGCGAGGCAGCTGGCAGGATCCTCTACCTCACAGGACTAGCAGGTGTGATGACAGGAGTGGTTGAAGATGGGGTAGAGGATGTTAACCTGCTTCTTCGTGAGAAAGGAATAGCTTTCTCAGAGAACCTGGGTGGTTTGATCAGGTCTGGTGGTGCATGGAGGTGGTCCCAAAAGAGTACTGTCCAAGTTGTCCATGACTGAGTACAGCCCTGCACTCAATGCATTTCTACTGGGCATCCTGAGCCTTCGGTACACCCCCAACAGTGGTAAAAATCCACCACATCCATGACTTTCTCCGAGTGCTGGAGGTAGGAACTTCCTCTACATCTTCTTCCTGTCCTCATCATCCTCCGCCCGTATCACTGTGCCTGTTCCTCTGTCCAGGTTTTCCAGCTGGTAGTTGTGGCAGTGGGGCCCTGAGAAGAAGGGATGGCCATAACAGAAGACATTTAAGCAGGTTATAAAGACTCTGTCAAGCAGGTGCTCTCCTGCTGCTCTCTCCTGGATAGCCAGATTGAGAAGGAATAAAAATAATGGGTGGGTCCCTTCAGAGGAATTGTCCACTGTCTACAGACTAACAAGTCAAAAATAGGCATTGCAAAGTTGTAAAAAGTTGACAGATCAACAAAGAATGGGTCTATGATCTCTGGAAGGGTACACTTTCAACTTGAAACACCCTCGATTGACTGAAAATGCAGTTTTAAACTGTCTGCAGTGACAGACACCGGCCACGGACATGTTGCCACGTCACATGGGTGAGGTCACATGATGATGTCTGGGGAAGTCCGTGGTGGGCATCCGTGGATTTCATCGAGTGGGATACGCTGGGTGCATCTGCAAATGGATCTCTGCAAATGGGTGGGTTGTCTACAGACTAACTGAAAGTGTGTCATGCGATACCAGGCATGTCTGGAAACAGCGCAATGTCCGCAAATGCTCCATTGCATAAACAGAAGCTGAACAGTCCTATAGTCTGCAGACTATTAATTGGGGTATTTAAAAAAAAAGGAATTTATCACAGAACAATATACAAGATATTTATAGTATGACATTGTTGTGTTTATTTATGAATGGGATGTGGTATCGGAATGGGAAACATAAATGGGATAATTTGGAATTTCTAGAAAGTCATGATCGAGGCAGGGAGAGCATTTTCATCGAACAAGCTTTAGTTTTCATTTTGTTAATTTGATTAAGGTGATTACTAGGGGGAAGGGGGGCAGGTGCAAGTAGTGATAATCAACATTTCTAATAACATGATGTTTTAAATAATTTAAAAGTTCTTTAAAGTCATTATAAAGCTCATCCTATTTTGCAGACAAGATCATGATTTCACTTTGTACATTTGGGGACTGGGATTGTCTTTGTGATTGTTTGGATTCTTCATAATTACTTTGTGGAGTTGTTTCTTCATGTAAAGTGTGTACTATAAGAAAATAATAAATAGTTATTTGAATGAGCTGTGTATACATTGAATCATTTGTTTATATTGAAAGATGTATTGTTTACAATTAGAGTTTTCATCATCACTCATTTCTTCTTTGGGAAAGCTTTCTTCTAGCCACTCAAGTGTATTTGCCATTTCTGTCAACATAAAAAAGAAAAATATGAAATTTGCTTATGAGAGGTTTTGTATAAAAAGAATGGTAATAATAGATAAATAAATACACTATACACTATTTGAAATAGATAAATACACTACACTATTTGCTGAGAGGTTATTTTGCAATGAGCTCTTCATGTATCTCAGTCTGTATGAAGAGCTGTATTGCACTGATAATTTTAGGTGTACAATTATGGTTTGAGCTTGGTGCATTCCGTTATATTATGTGCTAAATGAAATAAATGTTTTTACATTTTGAAATGCTGAATTGTACAAAAAGGTATATTTGCATGTAATAAATATAAGTACTGTTGTTTTGTGTATATGTTTATGTTGGTTGAAGATTACAAAATGTTCTGTTGTCCTTTGTGCTTCTGGGGTTTGTTGATGCTACCTGTAGACTTTCATACTGTCTGTGGACTCCACAGCTGCTATGTTGGGGGTGAGTATAATATAAGAAAATTGTTGCAAATTAAGGTGGGTCTGGTAAAACCTGTGAAATTCAGTGAAGACACTTTGTGAAAGGGGCATTATGGTTAAGTTTCACTAAAAAAAAACCTATGAAATTCAGTGAAATAAACAGTAAAGGGATGTTATGGTTACACGTAAAACCGAAAAAAACCCTAAATTTGCCAGTTATGGTAAGCTAAGCAACCATAACTTGTGACACCACTGTGCAATGCTAAGACTAACACCCAGGGCAACAACGATGACATCACAGATGGCATTGATGACATCACTGATGACATCATATAGGACATGCATTTTGATGAACACTCCCTTCTAGGGGGTGTATGTACAATTTTCGTAACAAGATGTCAGGGTTGATCGGGAGACCTATCTTGAGCTACTTAATGTATTAAAGAATGTACTCATCTAATCAAAACATTATATTGACGTGTTATTGTTCATATAGGAAGATAATCATACATACACATAGGCAATGGCTGCAGCATGCACCATATAAGTACATTATTTTTAATCTGTTAATTTTGGGTTGTAAAATAATGAATACTACAGTATCAGAGTTTTGAGTAATGTTAAAAATGGAAGAAATAGCTAATAATTTAAGATGTACTACATACTTGTGTTAGTACAAACAATACATATGAAGACCCACAAGGCATACACATTAGAGGCACGGACAGGAAAACTAAAGTAAGGGCAGAGGAAACAACATCACCAGAAAATGTCATCATCATGTATAAAAAGGAGTTGTGTGTTTGAGGCCTGCTTAGTGCCCTATATATGTGCACCATGAGCTGAGAACAAACCCTAAGGAAAGTTGTTTAAGAACATACAAGAGGTTTAACGTGTGTTAAATTTTCATAATCTGATTGTCAGTGAACAAAAAACGGCCTGGCCTTGATATCACTGTGAACAAAAACAAGTGTCCTAGATATGTGATGTAATCAGTGATGTCATCAATGATGTTTGTGGTGTCATATTCTATGCCCTGGGTGTTAGTCTTAGCAGTGCACTGTGGTGGTGCAAGTCATGGTTGCTTAGATTATCATAACTGGTGAATTTAACTTGTAAACATAATGTTCCCTTAACAAAGATTTTCACTGTGCAACTTAACCATAAGGTCCCTTTAACACGGTTTTTACACTGAATATATATATATATATATAGATATATTACATGGCCACGGTAGTGGCCATGTAGTTATGGTTAAGTTGCTGTTTTCATAGGAAGAGCACTTTTTGGACGGCTTATAACTTTGCTCCCCCTGGACGAATCCTCACCAAACTTTGCAAAAAACGCAAAGTTTAGAGATGTTTGGGCCGGGGGGGCAAAGTTATAGGGGGGTCCCAAAACTTATTTTTTTCCCATAGACTGAATGGGGGAAAAACTTTGGGCACAGCTACAGGTGAAACCGCTGGACGGATGTTGACGAAATCTGCGGCAGGTACAGGGGCTTGGTCCAGAAAGTGTGCTTTTGTAAATTTGGTCACCATCCGTGCAGTATGTTTCTTTATAATTATCAAAAAGTAGGTCTGAAATAATTAGTGATATCTATCTTCGCTCCGCGGTCACACTTCCCTGTTCGGTCGACGAACAAGATACCGATTGGCTAAGGGACTGGCGTCATGACCGCAGACACGCAACATCTCTGCCCATTGGCTGCTGCGAGACATGTTCTGCGTCAGATGGTTTGGATGCGCCCGACATCTTGGATCCTCGGAAAGCAGAGCAACAACCAGCGTGCACATGCTTTTTTCATCAAACTATTTTGCTTTGTCACAGAGCATTGGGAAAGGTTCAGACAGTAAGACATGGGTGATCAATGCATTTGTTCTTCGGTCATCAAGATTTAATTTCTATGGACACACTGTAATTGTGGGGTGTAATAACGATAGCAATTCAGTCCATGTAGTGGACAGGAAATGTGTAACTGTTGAAAGCACACGTGTATTGGTAGGCAACATTGAAATTGACAACATGCTGTGAATGCATTATTTTTTCCAATGGCTATTATTATATTCATTAGTACGCCGCCATGGGTGGCACATGCTACGGTGGTTGTGGCCAGGGGCTAGAGTCTTAAGATATGGGTGATGAATGCATTTGTTCTGGGGGTTGGTCGTCATGATGCAATTTCTATGGACATCTTGTACGCACAGTACACTTATACCTACTTAATGACAAATGTTCTATGGCCTCCTTGTATGCACAGAAAATGAGGGGTCCAATAAGGCCAGTATTTCAGCCCATACAATGCACGGGGGAGTTGTTGCATTTGTAAGGACATGTGTCTTGTTAGGGAACATTGAAATTGACAACATGCCGTGAATGCATTATTTTTTCGAATGGCTATTATTCTTCAACTTGATTTTTATTGGCATTTCATACACCAACAATGAAAATGTCAACAGGACAGAACTCCCCGTACTACCACCTCCCCCCCTTGCTTTATCCAGGAAATACCCCTCCCCCAATGATGTCACTGATAAGTTCCAGGCACCCGAACAAGGGCTGAGACCCATACCCCTAAACGATAGATCGTTGAAGCCAGACCACTCTTGATTCATCTTATATGTCCAATGCCTCTTGCGGGTCTATAATTCCCAACAATGTCATAGATTTCGGGCACCAAGCCCTGCGCACTTCCTCCTTTAAATAAGCAATTAGTTATTATACTCATTAGTACGCCGCCATGGGTGGCACATGCTATGGTGGTTGTGGCCAGGGCCTAGAATCTTGGATGTATGGCCGTCGGCCGAAGGCCTTACTTCCAAGACTGTAGGCCCTGGCCACAACCACCGCCGCATGTGCCACCCATGCATACACCTGTAGTATTGCATTTTGATTGGCAATTTGTGGGGAGTGCGTGCAGTGATGGCCATGCACCCAAAACAAAGTGGTAAGTATTACATGTGGAAGACACTGCACACCCATCCCATGTAAGATCCACAGACATACAGCTAGGAGGGAAGCCTCTGGGCAGACGCACTGAAGGATAACACACCTACAAAATAACCCCCACTACCACACATTACTGAGGTGGTTGTGGGGAGACCCTGCACTCTTGGGTGCAGGGCCGAAGGCCATGCACCCAATAATACACGCATACCTACTTAATGATATATGTCCTATGGCCTCCTTGTACGCACAGAAAATGAGGGATTCAATAAGGCCAGTATTTCAGCCCGTGCAGTGAACGGGGGAGTTGTTACATTTGGAAGGACACGTGTGGTGTTAGGGAACATTGTAATTGACAATATGGCGTGAATGCATTATTTTTTCAAATGGCAATTATTATATTCATTAGTACGCCGCCATGGGTGGCACATGCTATGGTGGTTGTGGCCAGGGCCTAGAGTCTTGGATGCATGGCCGTCGGCCGAAGGTTGAAGGCCTTACTTCAAAGACTGTAGGCCCTGGCCACAACCACCGCTGCATGTGCCACCCATGCATACACCCGTAGTGTTGCGTGTTGATTGGCAAGTTGTGAGGAGTGCGTGCAGTCTTGGGTGCATGACCAAAGGCCAAAGGCCATGCAACCAAGAACAAAGTGGTAAGTACTAGACTTGGAAGACATTGCACACCCATCCCATGTAAGATCTACAGACATACAGCTAGGAGGGAAGCCTCTGGCCAGAGGTGCTGAAGGATAACACACCTATAGAATAACCCCCCACTACCACATATCACTGAGGCGGTTGTGGGGAGATCCTGCACTCTTGGCAGCATGGCTAAAGCCCATGCATGCAAGAATGAAGTCATAATCAGTGGAGTTATAAGTCAATATGGGTGTGGTGGAATGTGCTAGTTTTCTTGATGCCCTAGTGTCTTAACTTCATGGCTGTAGATGATGGTCCGAAAAGTAAATTTATAAGCAGCTAATTTACAAGGACCATGGTTTCCATATGCAGCGATGGTTGTGGATAGGAACTATACTCCTTGTACCTTGGTTGTAAGGCGTAGGTGGTAAGTTACTCACCGAAGATGCAAGGGCAGCCTACAGGCACTGCAGCATATTAATACCATAGATAAGACGTGTAGATTCCGATGTGTACAAAATGCCTGCCAATATACTTACTCCTTACTTTGTTCTGATTCCACATTCTTTTTTTTAATTGGCTATCGTACTTGGCGGAAGTATCACTTTTTCCATTTCTGTGATGAAAGAAAATGGTGTGTTAGTGTTTGCATTTTTATAAAATGACTACATTGCATAATAGACAGTTAACTTTTTTTTGTTTACCCTCATATTTAGTTTACAAACCATAGTACTGTGCATTGCGCTCAGTTTCTGTGTTTGCTTTTCTAATCCTTGGGTCTGGGGAAAAATAATTCCTTGTCGCATTAAAAAAATCCTTCATTTCATATGGTACTAACTACTTCATTTTTTCCTTTCAGTGTTTTCTTCATCTTTCTGATCAATGTTATGTTGGTTGCCTTCCTGCCCATTTTTAACAACAGTTAGATACCTGTAGGTATATTCTAACTGTAAGAAGCAATGATAGTGCCGCCCCCCCCGATAACAAAAAACTGAGAGTACCCAATTTTGCAATACGGGGTATTCTAACTGTGCATTTGTTCCTACAGATTTGTGATACTCATTCATTTGTGTCGTTGTCATATCCTGTTTCCTTTATTTTTCCAATGAATATTTTCTTTATTGCCTTCTTGCTGATTTTTAACAACAGTTAGATACCTATAGGCGTATTCTACCTGTGCATTTGTTTCCAACGATCTGTGATAATAATTTATTTGTGTCATTCTTCCATCCTGTTGGGTAGTTAGATACCTGTGGACGTATTCTAACTGTTTGTAGTCTTTCACATAATTTGTTGACAATTTTCAAGTACATATTATTTCGTAAATTCTGGCTTCACAAACATTAAATACGCATTTGTTAGGTTAGCTGGCAACCTCTGCTTTAGAGTAATGGTGCTATCATTACATTCAAACCATCCAGAATTCTTTTTAATGTGTGCAGTGTAGTGACCTGCATTGGTTGTAGCTCCTGCATGGTAGATTATTCCTACTGTTGTAAAGGTTTTCTTTCCAAGTGACACTTGACCGTGTGTGAATCCAGTCAGTTTGCAGTTGTTTTTGGTGCCATCCTCATTATAAAGTAGAAGCATAAGTATTATGTAGGCACTATGTGATTGTATCAGTAATGTAGAGTGATTGTCTGAATTGCAAATACTACATAATCTGCCATGGTTTGCATTTTGTACAAGTTGCTGAAATGGAATGCTCTCACTATTTGGTATGGAAACATACACAAATCGCTCATTTGGGATTTCTTCCTGTATCACTTTGTTACAGAGAGTGCATGTATGTTTCCACATGGTCGAAATTTGTAAGATTTCATTTACAGGTATGCTGTTGTTTTCCAATACTAATAGTATGTACATTAGAAATTCTTGTGGATCTTCTTGATAGTTCATAGTGAATCTCACCATTCCAGTACAGTCGTCCAATTGTTGCCTTACTGTCACGACCCTCACCCAAAACCGCCTCTAGCAAACCCATTGGCCAGGTGGAGTCAGGACTCGGGCCTCTAGAGCCTGCCACCCTCTTCAAAAACCCTCCTGGGGCCAGTCCTGGCACCTATGGCGCCAGGCTCATACACTATGAAAAACAATGTGCTTGGGAACTACTTTATTCTGTTGTAAGCCAACATGGAGGCATCCACATAGCTTGGTTCCTAGGAACCAAGCTATGCGGTCAAGTGTTTTGGGTGTGGCAGCCTAGGGACTACTTTACCTGGACTATTTTGTTGGGGACATTTAAACCACACCCGAGCAAGACAACACGCTTTGCGTTACTTTGCAGCTTGCAACGTGACGCTCATCGTGAGCAGCTATTCCCTTGAACCTCGGAGAAGCAGAACCTGCAAGGAGACAAAAGGAACATCATTAGCAGCTGCATCTTACCTGCAGTCTTCATCTTTAAACACTCGCAGCTACTGAGAACAGCTTCCTCGAATCTGCACGCCTCCCGGACAGAACAACCTGAAAGAGGAAGATAGAGGCAACATTAAAGAAAGCAGTAGAGACATTTACAAATTATGAACTGCTCAAAAGGCTTACCTGGCTGGTCGCCTCTCGGCTGGCACCACTTCGGACATTCCACTCGCGCTGAAGAACACCGCAACCTATAAGAAAGGAAAACACAGGTTAGCAAAGGCAAGACTTTGCAGTGCTGCGCATAGCGCTTACTTACCACATCATAGCGCTCTTAATGCGCCATCATTTACCAGCGGGGCTCAACCAAGCCAGTTTGCCGCGCTGAAGCTCTGCATACCTAAGGGAGAAAAAGAGACATTTTAAACAAAGTATGGCACGCAGGATAGCAACAAAACTAATGAACAGCAATAAGACCTACCTGAACAATATCAATCGGGCCGCATCAGTGAAGTAACTGGACCGCACTCGCCCATGAAAGACAACGCGCCCCTGCAAAGAAGGCAGGACGGAGAGCACGCCTAATTCTACCACAAGGTGAGGAGAGGGCGCCAGAGGGACTGAAATCATACAGGGGTGGAGGGAGGATACTTACCCCAGTCGGTCAGTCTTGAACACAGTCCTCCTGTATTTTCAGGCAGAACCTTCCCCGCAGACCACATCAAGGCAAATCTGAGAAGCATACCAGCGAGTAACCCGGCTGGGTGGCGTCCCTGTGGATACCAGGTGAGCGTAACACTTACTCCATGAACACTGTATGTGTTGTCAGGATTGCTTGTTGCATTTCTATGCAGCACTAACATTTGCAAACACAATTGGTATGTGCAGGGCAGGTAAATATTGTTAACAATTGGTGGCAATTTAAATAGAATATTCATTGCTACATTTTCATAGCAACTTACCCCACTTAAATTTGTAAATTTTAATGGGCCAGCTAGTTCTGTATATGAGTGCATTTTTTGATTTTTCTGTTGCTTCTTTGCCGTCGTGCCTGGTTTACATTCCCTAATAGGTTCTTCTATGTTTGCGGCAATTGATGAAACATAAGCTTCTTTTCTTTTCTTTGCGGAATTTGCTGTTGTATTCTGTTGCATTTCTGTTTCATTTACTTTTCTTTTACCACGTTTCACTTTATCTGGAACAGGGCATTGTTTCAGATGAGTGTTATACAGTGAACGCAATCTATTGTAATCTAGAATGCAAGGAATATGAGCTTTGACTTTACTTGAATCAAAGTTTATTAGCAATAGACTGTCAAGTGTACGTAAGCGTGATAATGCTACGTAGCTCATGCCTTCCTTAAACACTGTCTTTCCTATATCTATCAATGCTTTCTCTAGGGTAAGATCTTGGGATTTATGAATGGTAACTGCATATGCAAGGTTTAGAGAAAATTGTTCTCTACGTACATACATGTCTTTGCAGAGAAGGAATCGAGCAATTGAGCGCCCTATTCTTTTCACTTCTGAAACTTTATCAAAGCGAATATTTACAAACAGAATTTTGCTATCACGTGGGTATGATTGAAAGCCAACAACTGTGCCCAGTGCTCCATTAACTAGCCCTTGCTCTATGTCAAGGTTACGTTTAAACATTACTCTACAATTTAAAGATAATTTCAATATTTTTTCCAACCCAGCTGGGTTGGAGATTGAATTTTCTAAACTATTTAGTCTTGTTGTGGCTTGCTCACACATGGGTACTGTCATACCATGTACGTCTAGTTTGTCTGCGGTGCTAATTTCTATTATTGCTTGCATTTCTTTCTTTAACATTGTTTCATTGAATTTGAAACAGCTTGCAAGAGTTGGCATTAAGGCCATACAATTGATATTTTTGTGCGCTATTTGTTCCATAACATCAGTTGCACATGCATTATCGCCATAAAGTGCATGTATATGTTGGCTTTTCAATAGAGCTTGTGCTTCTTGCGATAATACACCAACTCTAATACTTTTTAAGATGTTGGCATAAGTGAGATCTGCAGATTGCCGCATGTTCTCAGTTAATTCTCTGTATTGGAAATGTTGCCAAAGGTTAACATTACCTATGCTACCAACAGTTTTCCGGCAGAGTTTGTGGCCTAAGGTTTTAAAAATCGGTTCACCTTTCACTGGTGTCAATTGTAGAACATCTCCGAAAACGATAATGTGTTTCCCTGCAAAGAGTTCTTCGTTATTGCTTTTAAGTACTTCTTGCGATCTTTGATGAATCAAAGCCAACAATACATTGGAGACCATGCTCCCTTCATCTATTAGTAGCATTTTCATTTGTTTCAATACTCTACGTAATTCCGTTGCAGCTTCTGCAGAGAGTTTGTAGTAGTCTAATTTATTTTGATGCTCTACTGGAAGCAGTAGTAATCGGTGTAAAGTCACACCACCTATGTTGTAGGCAGCTAAACCTGTGGAGGCTGTTACAACATCTGACAGTTTGTTGTTTGTCAATTGTTGAAGGAACTTGCTGATAATTTTGATTAAGAATGTTTTCCCTGAACCAGCTTCACTTCTGACGTATAGTAGTATAGGTTTGTAATTTTGGCAGGTACATTCTTTATTTTCGTGTTGTACACCATATACTATTTTTTTGTTACGTCTTCAAAATGGTGCGCTGATCATTGTTAAGTTTTGCTTGTTGTAAAGTTAAGTCTTCTGTATCTTCTTGATACTGATACATGGTGTTTTCTACTTCTGCCATAGCTATTTCAGTCTCATTTGCTATTAGTGGTTTTCCTAATGGCTCTTGACTTCCTGTTACAGAAGGTTGACTATTGTCGGAAGAGTCTTCATCCAGTTGGGCCTGAATTTCTTCTTCCTATTGCTGCTCATTGTGTAACATTGTTTTGTACTGCGTAAAGTTCACATCAGTGACAGTGCTTTCATTTGCTTTGAAAGCATCTTCATAGCACTCATAATTATCTAGTATGTCTTCCTCTTTTCTCCATGGTTTGAAAAGTTATAACAGAGACATGTAATATAGTTCTTTCTGTTGAGGAGTTTTTAATGACAATTTCACATGATTAATTAAGCTTCGTTTGTTAAGTTTCACTAAGCTCCCTTCACAATTGGTCACTCTATATCTACGTTTGCTTTCATCAGGTTTTACATTATTTTTGTATGCAAAGTTTTGAGCTATGTGTTATAGACACATGCTTTCCAGGGTGATACTCCTGTTCGGATAGTATGCGTCCAGTAAATTGTTTTTTAGAATGTCGTGGCTGTTGGGATCATTTCTGGCATTTGTTTCTATGTCCTCATATGATTTTAGCAATCTTTTTGTAGATTTTGCAGGACCAAGACTGAGCCATACTATGTTGTCTGATTTTCCATACAAAGCAGTGCCGGTTAAATGATCTGCTGCTTCATAGGCCCCACAATCTCTATGAGAGAGCATTTTTATGACTAGGGTGTACAATTTCTCTGATAATGTTTTGTCTGATGCTAGGTCATCCCAGAGGTCTTGAAGCTCTGTTTTTTTCTGCTTTTATTAAGTAGGCTGTAACATATCGTGCAACAGCAGTTGAATAGTCTGCAATGTACTGAACGTCTATGTTTGAATTCCATAATAGGGCAATGATTGCATTGTAATGATTGATATATTTTGATTCTTCCCTTCTTTTTTATGTAATACGTGTTTTTAGGTGATTTACCTTTAACACTATGTCGAACTGAAGACATGCAGTTATTTACTTCACCTGTTTCTGTAACTGGCCTAGGGAAACCAAAGCGGCATTTGGTGTAGTATTTATCTTTGTTTTTATATTTACGGTGACAATATTTGCCACATTTGTGTCTTTGAAATTGTAAAATCTGCCCATGCAGCTCATTATGTGTCTGTTGTGAAGGGATTTCACATGTGACATATTTTTGGATAAACTGCAAAACAGTGCTATCACTGTCGTGCCCACATTTCGGTGCACCTTTGTTCCATAACAGCATGTGAATATGTGGTGCTCCTCTCGCTTGATATTCTTTTCTCCAAAAGAAGTGTTGCACTTCTCCAAGGTGAGGAAGAGTTTTATTGCAAATAAAGTGTAGCAGTGCAATGAAACGCTGATGGAAATATCTTGAGACATTAACTGGATCTAGAGAGCAAAGTTCTCCAGGTGTTAATATATCTATGTTGTTTTTGTTGCTGTTTGCTATGCGTAGAAACTCATGTAAATCTTCCCATGCATATTCTGCACAACTTAGTGTAACAAACCAAGTTGGTGGTCCAAGGCTTCTGATCATGCAACGCACGTCTCTGTGCCGTCTGAACCAGTGTTCCTTTGTACCACGCATGTTTTCAAACAAATTTGTTATACTTGATTGTAAAACCTCATCTTTTTCTTGTACTTTTTGTATTAACTGCGCCGCTGACATATTTTGAAAGTGGGTTCCATATTTAAGAATGTGTGCAACTCCATAACATAGTGTTGTTAATTCACTTTCATAGAGTAGGTGGAATATGTATTCCACATTTTGTCTAAATCCGGGATCTTGCAAATACATTCGTAATGAGCGGCATTCTGATGCCCCTATCTGAGTGGGTCTATCATCGTATCTCCCACCTTTGCCAGTAGGAAATAGCAGTGGAAGAGCATGTGCTTCTATACTTTATTCCCCAAATAATCATTGGTGACCCTTTGATTTGTCGCATTTGGTAAGTTTCTAGTGCATCATCTATGCTTTCATTGGAATGCAATGGATGAATTGTGTAATGGTCCAAAAGAGTGGATACTGTAGCTGGATCCAGAAGTTTGAATTGTCCAGTTTCTGATGGCTCTTGAATTATTTCAGTTGTTTGCCTTAAGCTTTCATCAATATTTATTTCCTTGTAGTACTCATTATTGTCTTTTAGATATTGCAATGCTTGTCTAACTTTGTGTAAGTCCACTAATTGTTGCCAAATATTTTTGTCCTTTGTTGGTACTCCATTTACCAAGACTAATAAAGAATGCTCTAATGAATGTTCCACTCCTAGAGTGTGGACATTTTCCATTATATATAATGGCAAGTAAACAACTTTGCCACAAATGCCTTTCACCAACTCAGAGGAAGGTAATTTTGCTGTTTTTGGATGAAGGCGTATAATTGCTTGAAATGGGTGAACTGTTTTAATTATTATGCTCTCATACAAATTGAGCTGTTGCAGGATTTTTGGTAATGGAAACAATTCCAATTTATTTGCACGTGAACTAGTGTGGTTGTTTTCTAATTTTGCAGTACAGTAACTGCAATATATTAGGCGTTCAGTTATTTCATATTTGTTTTCAGCTAAAAGGTACAAAGCTAATTCAAACCATTTAAAGTCTTCATTGTTTTCTAATTTGTATGCTATGTCCACATTTTTTGTGTTCCTTTTGTAAAACTTTCTGCGGCCACACACACACACACATGGTTTGGTACGTCAGCCAATGACCTTTTAAATTTTACTATTTCTTTTCTGTATGTGTGTAGTAGAAGGTTGCTATGTGCAGAATTGTCGCTACTATGTTCTAAAACTGTTGAATTTTCTACGTGGCTCTCACATCCAAAATACTTTTTGGATACGGTCCATTTATTTGGGTGTACCATGCAGCAGAGTGGTATTTAAATTGCCTAATTCTGAAGCTGGACTTTTTGCATAGTATATTTTATACACTAAATTTCTTACATTGGAATGATGTACTGGTATTCTTTTGATATCATGGAAGGTACTTTTGCAAATAGGCCCAGAAATGCAGGCTAATGAATGTCCTTTTAGTCCTGTGTCTTTCAGCACTGCACAAATATCCATATTTTGCAGCACTTTCATTTTACTTTTGTCTTTACCTTTTACATATTGATTGAGGAACTGACATAAAGATTTGAAAGCTTTGTTTGGAATGGCACACATTGATGTGCACAGCCATTTGTATACTGGACGGTGTGGTTCTGCTGAATCGAGATGTAATTCTGAGTTTTCAGGAGATAGTTTTGTAAGCATTGTTTCTTGTTCCTTGATGGTAGTACTGTTTTTTTCCTACCCTCGTCCAGTGCTATGGATGGCAATTGTGTTTGTTTGATTTTGTTTGTATGCTTCTTCATTAAAATATGGCTCTGTGGTTGTTGTGTGACTCCATTCACCACCACAAACATGCCAGAAATGATTTTTGTTCACATTCCGTTTATTGCTGAGTTTCTTTTGTAGTTTGGTACTTAGTTTTGTTAGTGCTTTCATCTATTTAACACTAATATGAACAACTTCCTTTTGAGAAGGTTTGCACTGTCCAGAGTGCTGTAGAATTAACTTTCTACGGTACGTTTTAAGGGATGAGGATGATTTTGCTCTTCTTCCTAATAGATTCTGAAGGACTCTGTGACAAAACATTTTTGCTAAAATACTTTTTTTACTATGGGTTCTTCTTACACTATTAGGATTATTAGGAACATTGTTAGCTGTACTTGCAGCCGTTTTTTTGACAACATTTCTGTGTTTTGTGACACTTTTTGATGGACGAGGTACAGTTTTGGTAGTTGAGACTTCCTTTACTATGTTACCCAACTGCATTAGCTGGTTTGTACCAAGATTCTCTACACACTCTACAACAGGTGGATGCTTACATTGGGCACCTTTATTTTTCTTTGCTCTAATTCTGCATTCCTTTCTATGGAGTTGCTTTTTGGTAGGCATTCTTTGGTGTCTGTTGAGAAAAAAAAGTATACTTTGGTCTGTTGTCCAATGTATGTGTGCAGTGTGCATGTGTGCATAAGTCTGATGGGGAAGCTCTTTGTCATGGTTGTCAACGTACAGTGAACTCTAACAATCATTTGGTAAAGCTACTTTACTGTTTGTATACTACTACAATGTGCTTCAGATGAGAGTACAAAGTGGCCTACTTGTGATGAGAACCATTATTAATAAACGAAATGCCAAAAACTTGCTACAGCAACTTCTTTTCAGAGTCTAACCTTCTAAGGATTATCCATGTTATTTCAGTACCAAACACACATGGATTTGTCAGCCATTCTGCCTGTTATTCTTTGTTCAATAAATGGATATTTGTAGGTAGAATGGTTTACAAATCAATGCTTGCTTTGTGGCCCAAAATAAACAGATAACCCACGCAGCCTCTCTAACGAGTAGTTATAATATAAAGGTTGTACTGTACTTACTTTTTTGTACAAGATGACCAGGTTTCTTCGGATATGTCATCTGCAGTGTAGATGCTGTTGATTCTCAGGAGAGTAGTCTTCACTGCGAATTAAAAAAACAAAATCAATTACTTTGTGTGTTTGCAGCAGTGATGATACTGCAGACATTACTTGTGCTTCTTTCGTCAGAGGATTGAACTTTCATATTTCAACCCAGTGCACATGCACATTTAACTTCACTTTGTGAAGTCTTGGCACAGTACTTGCAATATGGTACTTGTAAGTCCTTCAAAATAACTAAATCTTTTAAGGGTATGGAAATGCCTTGTTCTTTACAAAGTGTACTATGCATAGGAGAGATGTTTGTAAGTGATAGGGCAAAGTACTAGATGGGAAAACATTTTGCACTTGTTAATGAAAAGCATGATGTCGAAAAATTGGGAGACCCTCAGAAGGAAATGTCAGCACTACAATCAGGAGCGATTACTATTCTCATATGATTACATTACTAGTAGCATTACTGTAGGCTGTAGAGAGTACAGAACTCCGACATTTTTACATACAAAATCGAGGTCTGCCCTAAATAGGCATGCTTGCAACGTATGTACAGGTTATGCGGAAGACAGTAAGCAGTCGTGCGATTTGTGAATGACAAATCGGCAATCTTGCACTTTAAAGGGAGAGCGTTGTTATGTGTTCCCTATGGACATTTAGTGGCATTATTTTGTCTAATTTAAATCATAAGGCTTCCGCATGTTCTCTAATTAAAATATACATACCTGTACTCTATACTGATGCATGTGGACATGTATGGAACTGTACGTAGAAATTCGCAATCCTTGCACAGTAGCTTGTGAAGTAGGTGCTTTGCAATGGTATGTGACTTGCATTCAGAATCATCAACAGTAATTTTGAAGTGCGCAATGTTGATGCCGGAGTTAAAATTAGCGATGTTCTATGTGACCGCTTACTTGTGTCCAATGAGGGACTCGCTTTGGTACCACTGTAGAAAGGGTGGAAGGACTGGGTAAGAGTTACATGCCGCACGAAGGCAGCGCTTGTCCGCTGGTAGGGCATGTCACATACGGGTTTCTACAGCAAATCCTGCATGGAAAGGTGACTGTAGGCATCAGCCAATCTGATGTTCACATTACTGTTTTGTGTGGAAAGATGGTGCACACACTGAAGATGGCAGAGGTGGAGAGGGTCAGGGTTTTGATGCTTGGAGACATTTTGTGAAAGGTTTACAACACTATGCCAAGAGTAGGCATGTGGCACACCATTTTGATGTGCAAGGAGTGGAGGTGGTGTGGAGCGCTGACACTGATGCCAATGCTGCAGCAATTTTGCAAGTTTGTAGAGACATGCGTAGAATGACCACTCCTCATGTGGTAATTTTGCACTATGGCACTTGCCATTTGGGATACCTGACTTCACGTACTTTGGCACAGTTGGTTGAAGCACTCATGATCATCTTCCCAACAACCAAAGTAATATTTTCTGCTTTACTCCCGAGAGTACAATGGAACAACACTTCTATTGTCTGTCCAGATCAAAGCATCATGAGGTGTATCATCAATCGTGGCATGCGTGCATTCATGCTACGAGTTGGTATGTTTTTTTTGCAGCCACGAAAACATTAGTCCAAGAAATGTGCATTATTTTGAAGGAAATGGTGTTGCGCTAGCTTCTTTGGGAAATGTGATGTTCTTTCGGAACGTAAGGCTTGCTTTAGAGAAGGTTCTGTAATGTTTGCAAGAGTAAAGCAAGGACAACATTTTTTAAAAAATACATAAAATACCAGATGTCTTTACGGTATCTGGCCAAAAATGAAAAAAAAACTGCTCTTTTCAGAGCCTACCTTAAAGGGGAAAAAGGGGAATAGTACTTTAATGTACCGTCGTCACGCTCTGATCTTGTACATGTCCGCGAACATGGCGGTAGTTAGCAGCCAGCACATATCACCACCAGGGATTCAAAGGTGGAGCTGCATGTAAATGAGAATGAGGGGCGCTAGGGATTGGTCCATAAAGTTCAGTAGGTGTGTTCTGACTAACGTACTTTAATAAGACCGTCTTCTCCCTCACAGGAGACCACACAGCCATGGCTTTCCATGCTCGAAAACAGAGTATATGGATTTTGGGAGACTCATGGATACATTGGTTTAAGGTGCATGCAGAAAGCTGCAGTTTATCTACAAATCTGGGATTTCCACATGGCGTGCGTGGCATGAGATGGCTGGACTTGGTACCTCTTTCTGTTTCTTTACTGACAGAGCGTCCTCCAGATATAATGATCATTCATTGTGGAGGAAACAGTTTAGGCCATGTAACTGGAATTTCTTTGCAATTTGCAATGAAGGAAGGACTCACGAAACTCCTGGACATGTTTCCAAATTGTCAAATACTTTTTTCCCGTATTGCCCAAAGACAAATATGGCTGCGTTCTTCTGCGTTTGGTCCACACATGGAGAAAGCAAGACGCAATGTGAATAAGGCTGTGTGTGCATTTTTAAGAGATGTTGGCATGTCCTCTTTCAACAATGAAAACACTTTGTTTCGCAGCACTTTCATTTTCCGCAGAGATGGAGTCCACTTCACATATGCTGGCAATCAGATTTTTCTTCACAATGTACAAAATGCATTGCGGCCTCTTTTGCAATCACACTAACCTATCTGACAATCCGTTTTCCCCAATCCACTGTTTTTGACCCACACAACACACCACCAAAAGGCTCTTTTCAGAGCCGCCACTTACTCTAAACGTACACTTTATTGAATTTGCTCCGCATGCACCCTCCCTTTTTCCCTCTACGACTGTCGGCAAACTTTTTCAGAACTCCGCAGGGGTCTGCGGCCAACACTTCATAGTTCTATTGTTATACTGAGAAAGGTGGCTCTGAAAAGAGCCTTTTCTGTATTTTTTGTTGTTTTTACGTTCATTGCTTAACAGCACACGACACACTAGGGGAAGAGGCGAAAGGAGGGTAAGGAAGGGACACCAGCCACAGGGATAAAAAAGGGCAACTGAACAGAGAAAGATTTAGGGTGAGCTTTATTTAGTTAAGGAACAGATCTTCTTGTGCTCGGTGACTGCAGCCTCAAAAGCACTTAGAAAAATCTCCCCCCTGCAGAGTACTGCGTCACAATACGTGCACACTATGGTCACCTTTGACAGGTAAGGGTCAACAGTATTGCAAATGGCTTGTGAGGCAGCTGGAGGAAGGCGCTCCCCAACAGGAGTGTCTCTTGTGGTGGGAGGATTGGATACAGAGGATGCTGTGGAGGAACTCAAACGGCTACACTCTTCACATGGCACCACCTTGCGAATGTCCGCAGTGTCGAACGAAGTGAGATTTCGCTGCATGGTTGTCGTACCAAAACTGTACGCTCCAAATCTCGCGCGACTCAACACCACCTCACACTGGTTACACTTCACCAGGTTTGCACGTGCTTTTGGTACATTCCCATAAATGGAAAACAACCGCCACACCCACGACTCCCGCCGAGTGCTCCTAGTGCGGAGTTCCTCCACTTCATTCTCTTCCTCCTCTTCTTCCTCGATCTCTACATCCTCACCCATATATTTCTCTGCAGGCCCTTGGTGAGGTGGTGGTGGTGGCGGGTTTGGGGGTGGTGCAGAGGCTAATGACCCAACAGCAGCCATGGAAGCCATACCGATTAGTTTCCTTTTGGTCACTAAAGCATTAAAGGCAACACACCTCAATCTGTTATAGCTAGAAGGACAATGAAGATGCGCTCAGGGGTGTGGCCTTTTTTAGGGGTGCAGGGGTGTGCCTCGTGACTGTCTTTATCCCTACAAAGCGGTACACACATTTTACACAGCAAGTCCTGAGGTGGCCTATTGTTTGGGATGTGTGAAATTACATTTTTACACTCTACAATACTTTGCCTTGTGACTACAAGGTCATTTGTGTTGTTGCAGAAGCACACAAACTGCGGAAATTAGTCCCCACGCTCAGCGTAGGTGCAGTCACATGATGACGTCCTCAACACATCCTCCACAGTAATGAAAGTCTCCTGGACAGCAAATGCAAAGAATCAAACGTGCGCATGCGCACAAGTGTCCTAAGGACAGTGTTCGAGTTCTCAAACTACTTCAAAGTGTGACACAAGTGAGACGGACAGTTAGGAACAGGTGCGATGTTCGCAATATTTACGTTTCTACTGCGCATGTGCACTCATGCTATGTTCACTGTACGGACAGTTCCTGTGTCCTTAGGACAACTCTGTTTTGTTTGCCTTCGCACTTGCCGGCAACCGTGCCTGTTCTACGGATGGCACCATTTTGGCTGCACCCGATACGGACCGCTATACTGTCCTTCACACACTCCCATTTTCCTCATTTACACCCATTGCGGACATCTGGTGTGTTCTACGAACATGTATTATCTCGTTTCCAAGCGGTACGCTGACGTAGTATATCCTTTGGACACCCCTTTCTGTTTATGTACACACAATTTCAACAGATGGTGTGGTCACACATCACATCCGTCTTCCTTGACATTACACAGCACCCACATTCTATTCCTTGCGGATAGGTCGAACAGGCGCGCTGTTCACGAACATTTTACATCTTTTTAAAAAATAATTCTACACACAAACTTTTTCTCTACAACTACTGTACAAAAACATTTCAAACACACACACACACACACACATCAATCTGAAGAAATTGCAGGGGAAGCGGACACTGAAACAAATACGGGGGAATTAGGATTCAACACGGGCTGGTTATGAGGAGAAGATTTGTGAGGGGAAGAAGGGATGGATATTTCGTCAAAACGTCTATATTCCTGTTCAAGGTTTGGGGATGGTTCACTGGGGAATGGAGAAGCAGGGCAGGTGCAGGTGGGGCAATGATAACAAACTTTTCCTCTCACACAGTCCTCCACAAACTCCCGTAAACTTTGAAAATTGGTGTTCAATATGTCCATTTTCTCCTCTATCCTCTTTATCCTGTCTTCTTCTGTCTCCTTTGTTGACCTTTTGTCTTTTTTTTCCTGGTCTGTAAAAAAAAAATACATACGTTGAATGCCTCTAACATACTGGTCACTATTTTGCATATGCAGACCAATGTGTACCATTATTGTCGCTGTCTTCAGACATTTCCCCATGCGGGAAATACTCTTACAGCCACTCCAAAGTACTAGCCATTTCTGAGTCAAAATAACAGAAAGAAATTATTATTTATGCACCACATACCAAAAAAAACCTCACTCATATAAAAAAATGATCTGCAATCACTCTTTTGCTGTGATCTCCCTTCGTCCTACTGCGTCCGTCCACTGTCTTCCAGGCTGCCGATTTTCTGTGAAGTGATTACGCTGGAGGCACCCTTTTTTTATGGTACCATCCACTTCATTCTACATGCTTATTAAATTTGTTGTTTTCTTTTCCCAGCTTCAGGTTTCCATATTTACTTATTACTACTTATAATAGCTTTATGTCCTTCTACGTTGCACACTTTTTGTGTAAGACAATAGTACATTTTCACCTACCCCCCGCCTCTTTCGGTAATGTTCATCCTGTCCAACCCGGTCCGCAAACAGGCTCTCAGTCCATACCTTTCCAATATCAATAGGGAGGGGGTTCTGTATGTTCCATGTTCTGCAGGACACCGATTGGCTAATCAGCTCATGCCATGTCCACGGACATGCGACTTGTCCCCTGATTGGATGATGAAGAGCGTGAAGTGCGTCAGATTTTTGGAAACGCCCGCCATCTTGGATCCGTGCTTGGTGTCCGTGGACATCGCTGTATAAACATATTAAAAAACACAACATTGCACTTGTCAAACTTATCAAATAAACTCTGGGGAGGTGAGGGGTGATGAAGATTGGATGGAATATGGCTGCAAGAAGCAAAAAACGGGTGTTTTTTTGTCACAAAAGTGCGAACAGTTAGGATGTTTGTGAGCAGTCATGTGCAGGACCGGAAGAAGTGGTTGATTGACTTACAATCTATGTTTACAAGTCCACCATTTACGTTTCTGCCTCACCATCTGTGTTGTCGCTGAAATAATTCAATCAACTTGAAAATGAGTGAAGGTTGCAGGCTAAAAACACTGTGAAGAGAAGTGATACAGTACCCACTGCTAAGGGGTAAGGAAACTTTGCAATGACAGAATGCGCCCTACTCCAACATTGAAGCAGAGGGTAAAAAAAAGAGTCAAAGTGTTTCTAGCAATATCCCCATGTAGGATTGTTGCTTCTGCAGTCTGCAACGCCAACCTTACCTTGTGGTATTACAGAGTAATACTACATTCCGAATGCCCGTTCTTCTATATTGTTTATATTGGTTGCCCAATATTTATTAAGTATAAGTAATGTTAGGTTATGTTTTAATCTTAATTAAAACGCTTGATGTTTGTAAGTTGATGTGCTTGTGCTACACCCAGAGCGCGGCAAAGAAAGGGCTATTCTTGTCTATGTTAAAATGTAATTAAAGTAATAATGGAGTCAGATTGGCACCCCCTACAGTACGCACCTCAGGTGCAAAGACCGCCCTGCACATGCATGAGAATTACAGTTCCCATGGATGCGGTGTGGCAAGTTGTTGCAAAGTAAGAATGTATTTTGATTCTGAGTGAAGGCCACCAGCTTTGAATGTTTGTTTGCGAGCTCTGGAAGCCCACACATCGGACACACAGTATAAGGTTCAATTGTTTTCTGACCTTGAGAGAAAGGGCCCATTCCGAAAGGAATTGAATGAAGGAGGGTTGTTATAATGTAAGATATGATAAGGTTATGTATTCAAAAAGTGGACTAAGGAACATGTTAATTCAGTTTATGAAAAATTGTTAGTGCGAACGGAGTCGGCCTTACGGTCTGAGTTACGCCAAGAGAATGGAAATGGTGAATGTAATGTAAGTTTAATTTTGGATGATTTTATCCTTGAACAAGCATCAACTTATCATTATCTGAGCATTATTTGTGGTACATTGTACTCGTTTGTTCTGTGTTGCATATTACAAAGAAATGCAAGTATAACATTTGTGTGTAATGTTCTTTTTACCTTTGTGTGTAATGTTCTTTTTACCGTCCAGATGGGTAGTCCAGCATTGATATGCATCTAGACCACTACTCAGTTCTCCCAGGTTCAACGCTACTATTTCATTAAAATGCCATGTATGAGCAGATAGAATTGTAGCATCAGCTTTCGTATCCCATTCAGAGTTGATCATACTACATAGCAATGTTCTCGGAAGAAAATTATAATAAAGATTGGCTAGTGAGACATATTTCTATTATGTTTCCGAAACAGGTACATTTTGCCATTTTGCGATTGTCATAGATTCCAGATGCCAACTGACAGATTTTTTAATTGTCAGCTCCAGCTACTTGTTTACAACTGGATGTGTTTAACAGTTTTTTTGGACGATCGGCAAGGGCAGATATGCCCTTACGCTGTACTAGCGATTAGGAGCAACATAACATCCTTTATGGTGGCCTAGCCTCAAGTTGATGCACAAGCCCTGGAATTCACTGTGTGACCCAAGCGCTTCTTTTATCCAAAACGAACACCTTGTGTACGCAAAAAGAATAATGCGTGACTCACGATAAACATTTCGGATCGCGAGCGAAGAAAGAAATTTCAAATTTGATTGAATATGGCAATAGTCGGTTGTTGTCAGAGCGTTTATTGTGAAATAAAAGTACCTTACAAATTGTACAGTCTTGTTGTTTCTTTTTAAAGTACGGTTTAGTATTCCGAAGTGTGCCGTGCTGTGTTGTGAGAAGTTGTAATTTGATTTTCGGGTTCTGCGTCATGTCACGTAGGTGATGACTGGGCACGTTTGGGTACGCTGCTCAGGAACGTCACAGAGAAAGGCGGACAATATCACTAGGTTTGGTGATGTGAGGCTCAGGGGCAGGGCATATGATTTAGTGCCGTCAGGGCAGTTCACCTTAGGTAGCCCATATACCACAGTTAAAATTTTTGATTCTATGGGTGTGTTATGCTTTGGTGGTTGTGGCCAAGGGCCTGGCCACAACCACTGCAGCATAACACACCCATAGAATCAAACATCCATCAAATATCCACAAATCAAACGTTTGTGTACTGTTTGATTTTTAGAGTTTGTATGTGAAGTTTTGGCTAAGTCATGCAACTAAGATTGTAGAGTTTGGTAACAAGCACTGCAGTATAACATATCCATGGAAGTAAACATGTTAGACTGTGGTGTATGGTTAGATGATTGCTTGAATGGTTGTGTTATGCAGCAGTATTTGTGAGTTGAATTATTATATACTTACTGTTTGACTTTTTGAGATTGGATATACTTTTTTCATGACTTGGGTAACTGGAGCAGATATTCTTTTTCAATCTCTGTGATAATAGAAAAGATCATATGTTAGTGTAGGTAGTTCATAATGAGTTATTCCATTGCATAATAGCCATTTCTGCTTTATTTTGACCCTCATATTTAGTTCTTTTAGTACTATATCTCAAACCAGTGTAATGTGCAATTTGCTCAGTTTCTATGTTTGTTTATTAAATCATTGGGTCTGTGGGAGAAAAAAAATCCATGCTGGATTTAAAAAAAACCTTTTTTGTTATGGTACAGTATATTTCTCTCTTTGTTTTCAGTGTTTATTTGTTGTTTCTTACTAAATTTCTATCTGTTGGCTTGTTGCAGATTTTTGGAGCAGTTTGATACTGGTTGGTGTATTCTAATTGTTTATTTCTTAATATATATTTTAGTGGTATTGATTTATCTGTTTGGTTGTTGCATATCTATGGGCAGTTTGATACCTGTTGGCGTATTCTAACTGTTTATAGTTGTGTAATTGAAGTTTTGTTAATGTGTATGCACAGATTAGTTATTAAATTTTGGTTTTAAGAATAGTAAATAAGCGTTTTTAAGATTTGCTGGTAATCTCTGCTTTGGAGTAATGGTACTATCATTACATTCAAACCATCTGCAATTCTTTTTTATATATGCAGTGTAGTGACCTGCATTGGTTGTGGCTCCTGCATGGTAGATTACACCTATTGTTGTGAAGGTTTTCTTACCAAGTGATACTTGACCATGTGTGAATCCAGTCAGCTTGCAGTTGTGTTTGGTACCATCTGCACTGCAACGTAAAAGCATTACTATTACGTATTTACTATTTGTCTGTATTTGTAAAGTGGAACGATTATCTGAATTGCAGGTAGTACATAATCTGCCATGGTTTGCATTGTGTACAAGTTGTTGAAATGGAATGGATTGACAGTTAGGTATGGATACATAAATGAAGCGTTCATTAGGGATTTGTGCCTGTGCTACATGGCTGCAGAGAGTGCATGTATGTTTCCACATGTATGAAATCTGCAAGATTTCATTTATAGGTATGTTTTTGTTTTCCAATACTTGTAGTTAGTACATTAAAAATTCTAGTGGATGTTCTTGTGAGTTTATAGTGAATTCCAGCACAGTAGTCCAATTCTTGTCTTATTCCATGAACACTGTAGGTGTTGTCAGGATTGTTGGTTGCATTTCTATGAAGGACTAACATTTGCAAACACAATTGGTCTGTATTGTGTAAGTAAATGTCAATAATTGGTGGCAATTGGAATAGAATATTTATTGCTACACTTGCATAGCAATTTACAAAAGTTATATTTGAACATTTGAATGGAACTGACAGTTCTGTGTCCAAGTCATTTGTTTGGAGTGTGTGTTACTTCTTTGAAGAAGTACTTGAGTTACTTTGAGCAGTAGATTCTTCTTTGGTTGTGGTAATTGATGAAGTCTTAGCTTCTTTTACTTTCTTTGGAGGAATTGCATTGAGATCTTGTATCGCTACTGTTTGAAGTAGTTTTCTTTTGCAATGTTTTGCTTTTTGTGGGACAGGCTAGGTTTTTAGATAGGGGCGTACAGTGAACATAGTCTATTGTATTCTACATTTCAGATCAAATGGTAAATGAACTACTTTGCTACGAATGCCTTTCACTAATTCAGTGGGAGGTAATTTTGCTGTTTTTGGCTGAAGGCGTATTATTACTTGAAATGGGTGCACTGTTTGAATTATGAGGCTCTCACATAAATTGAGTTGTTGCAGGGGTTTTGGTAGTGGGAATAATTCCAAGTTATTTGTGATAGCACGTAAAGGATTTTGGTTGTTTTCAAGTTTTGTAGTGCAGTAAGTGCAAAGTATTAAGGGGTCAGTTATTTTGTATTTGTTTTCTGCTATAAGGTAGAGAGCTAATTCAAACCGTTTGGAATCTTTATTGCCTTCTATTTTGTATGTTACGTCTAAAGTTTTTGATTTACTTTTATAAAAAGTTCTGTGGCAACACATACACACAACACACATGGTTTGGTACTTCAGCGGATCTACTTTTAAATGTTAGTATTTCTTTTTTGTATGTGTGTAGTAGAAGGTTGCCATCTGTACAATTGTTGCTAGTCTTTTGTAAAGCTATTGCATTTTGTAAGTGGCTTTCACTTCCAAAATATTTTTTCTGGATATGCTCTATTTCTTCGAGTAGTTCTTTGGCTGTACCATGTAGATGATTGTTATTTAAACTGGCTAGTGCTAAAGCAGGACTTCTAGCATAGTACAGTTTATGGACCATATTTCTTATATTTGAATGATGTGTTGATATCATTTTGATATGATGGAAGGTGCTTTTGCAAATAGGTCCTGAAATGCAGACTAATGAATGTCCTTGTAGTCCTGTGTATTTGCGCACTGGACAGGTATCCATGTTTGGTAGTAGTTTCATTTTGAATTTGTCTTTGCCTTTCACATACTGATTGAGGAACTGGCGTTAAGATTTGAAAGATTTTTTGGCAATGTTACACATTGACGTGCACAGCCATTTGTACACTGGACGTTTTGGTTCAGTCGAATGGAGAGGTGATACTGGGGATATTTTTGTAAGCAACCTTTCTTGTTCCATTATGGCATTTTTAAGTTTTTCATACCCTTGTCCACTGCTATGTATGGCAATTGTGTTTGCTTGTTTTTGTTTGTATGGTTCTTCATTAAAACATGGTTCTGTGCTCGGGGTGTGACTCCATTCACCTCCACAGATATTTAAGAAGTTATTTTTGTTGATATTCCATTTATTGTGAAGTCTTTTTGTAGTTTAGTAGTTAGTTTTGTTAGTGGTTTCATTCTGTTTAAAACTAAAATAAATAATTTCCTTTTGAGAAGGATTGCACTGTCTATGAGAGCTTCTAAGATTAATTTTCTATGTTAGGTTTTAAGGGTTGTGCATGATTTCTCTCCTATTTGTATAAGGTTCTGACGGTTTCTGTGGTGGAACATTTTTTGTAAAATACTTTTTTTGGTATGGTTACTTGCCACTACATCAAGTTTTGTAGGAGCAGTGTTAGCAGTAGTGGTAGCTGAATTCTTGTTAATCAATTTCTGTTTTGTTTTACATTTTGAAAGAGGAGGCACAGTTTCTGTACTGGAGGTGTGTGATTGTGAAATGACCAGCTACAACAAGTTGGGAAGGCTATTCTTGTATTTGTGTGTTACTATACTGGGGTTCGCATGAACATACAAAGTAAGCTAGTGGTGAAGGGAAGCACTAATACTAAATCTAATGGTATAGAATTAAAACAGTTGTTTGTTCTGCAATACTAACATTCTAGTGTGTTCGAGTAACGGTTAGAACCTTATGGTAGCATTGTACTTACTTTTGTGTATGGAAAGAGTAGGTTTCTTCTGAGTTGTTGTTCATACTTCTTCAGATGCTGCTTCTTTTCAGGAGAGTGGTCTTCACTGCGATTGTAAAAGAAAGAAGTTAGTAAATTTGTGTGTTTATAGCTTTGTTGTTAATTTAGACATTGATTTTTATGTTTTTGTAGTAGTAGTGTTTTAACTGAACACAGTGTGTACATGCAGTTTCCTTTGTCTGTGTGCAGCCTGTATATTTTATTTAGAATCTGTTAGTTGAACATGCTTTACAAATGAGTATAATACTAAGCAAATGAAGTTCACTTGGCTTCTTTAGGCTGTGTTATTGGATGTTAGGAGATAGAAGAAATAATCATATACTTATTTTGCTATTTTTATAGGGCAACTGGCAGAAACTGTATAGGACGGCATGGAACATATGCATTTGTGAAGGTGTGGGTAATAAAGCAGAAGGATGTGATGTAGAGGAAGTGGTGTTGTTTCAGCTGGGAGCCTTTTCTAATGATAGTGTCTACCTGTGTGAGTGTATAAAGATGCATGAACTCATCCTGGTTGTAATTTTATAATACACTGCAAAGTGTTTTTCTACAATTATACTGTTATTTCTCCCATCTTTGAATATGAAATTACACTTTTTTAGATAGCTGTGTGTGAAAAGAAAATTGGAGAGTAGACAGTTTTGCAAGTGACAATGGATTATGGCAGATGGGAAACATGACAATAAGTTCCTTTTGTAGGTTATACAGCTAAGTGGCAGTTACCCTTCTTATATGCATTTATACAAGAGCTCTACGTGTACTGTGCAGAATATATGCATACCTGTAGTTTGTGTTCATGCATGTGGATATGCATGAAGCTGCAAGTACAAATCTTGGAGACATGTACAGTAGTTTTTGTAGTAGGTGCTTTCCAATGACATGAGACTTGTACTCAGTGTGATCAACAGTACATCTGAAGTGCTGAAATATGATGGAGTTAGGTGTAGAGGTATTGGATGTGATTGGTGGATGGTTGTGTGACTGCTTAGCTGAAGCCAATAAGGGAATGGTGCAGAGAGTGAAGTGGAAAGGATAGAAGGGCTGTCCAAAAGATACGTGCTGTGCGGACACTGCGACTGTCCATGGACAGAACGTGTCACATATGGGACTTCTGAACATATTTGGCATGGAAATAGGACTGTAGGGATTAGCCAATCAGGTGTTGATGTTGTGGATTTGTTTTGAAAGAGGCTGTGTGTAGTGAAGATGGAAGAGGTGGAGAAAGTTTGGTTTGGAGCAGTATGCTAAATGCAGGAATGTGGCCAACAATGTTGATGTTAAAGGAGTGGAGGTGGTGTGGAGTACTGTGCCTGATTTCAATGTGCAGTGAATTCTACGAGTTTGTGAAGTTCTGTGCAGGCTGAACAGTCCCCATGTGGTAGTTTTGCACTGTGGTACTTTGCATTTGGGCTATGTCAGTGCCCCTACTTTGTTGGCAGATTTGGAACACTTGGTTCAAGCAGTAATGAAAGTCCTTCCAAATGCCAAAGTTATTTTTTCTGGTTTAGTACCTAGGGCAATATGGGACAATAGTTTTTTGTCCTCAACAAAACATTGCTAGGTGTGCAGTCAACCGAGGCATGTTTGCTTTCATGCTTAGAGCTTGTATGTTCTTTTGTAATAATGAGAACATTGATACTGGACTTCTAAAAAAATGCACAGGGCCCTGCATGTTTATTTGTCATTTCTATTTTTAAACTGTGAAAAGCGGCTGTGAAAAGAGCCTTTTTTGGGGGGTTTTTGTTGTTTTTATTATTATTTTATTTTTTTAAACACGACACAAAAGGAAAGTAGGGGAAAGGAGGTTAAGGAAGGGATACCAACCACAGGGATAAGAAAGGGCAGGTGGAGAGAGGAAGATGTAGGGTGGGCCTTATTGAGGTTGATCGGAGCAAAGCACTCCAAAGGTTCTTTCCCCTGCAGAGTACTGCATCGCAGTACATACACAATATTGTGACCCTCGAAAGGGAAGGTCAACAGCATCATGAATGGCCTGTGAGGCAGCAGGAGGGATGCACTGTCCCACAGGAGTATCTCTTGTGGTGACAGGAGCAGAAACGGAGGATGCTGTAGAGCACCTCAACCTACTATGTTTATCGCAAGGTACAACCTTACGAATAGCCCCACCGTGGAACGACTTCAGGTGCTGCTTCATTGATGTCATACCAAAGCTATACGAACCAGGCCTACCACGACTCAGCACCATGTGGCACTGATTGTAGATCACCTTATTCGCACAACCTTTTGGAACTCCATCAAGAGTGGTAAATAACCACCACACCCAAGACTCACGGTGAATGCTGGTAGTAGGGACTTCCACTACCTCATCCTCTTCATCCTCTTCATCCGTCTCCTCTTCATCCTCACGCATGTTCCCATCTGCAGGTCCTTGGGAGGTGGGGTTGGTGCTGGAGGGGGTGGAGGTGGTGATGAAGCCGAAGCAGTCATGGTTGCCATCTGGAGGATAGCAGGCTGAAGTCAGCAGCAATGCAGTGAATGCAAGTCATAAGCAATGTTCTGTCAGGTAGCCAGAAGCACAATGAGGAGCAATTCTAGGGTGTGGCCTTTTATAAGGGTGCTGGTCAGTGCTTTGCGGACAGCCGTCCTGTCCGCGGACAGATCAAACACCAAAAAAAGGCTCAAAAAGTTCAAAAAAGTATGTAGGTCGCCAGGGACATTGTCTGGGACAGCAATGGTGAACTTTTACTGTAAAATACCTTGGATAGTCCAAAACAGCACTTTTAAAATGTTCCGGGGCCTGGACAGTGTCCGCACATAAGGACACACGCTCAGCGCGGGTGCGGTCACATGATGACGTTGCGGACATGTTCGCGAATGGGACGGCTGTTCATAGGACACCAAATGTGCATGATCAGTTGTGCGCATGCATGCAGGTGTTCTACGGACAGTGTTCTAGTCCCCGAAATAAAAAAAAAGTGCGACACATGTGCGACAGACAGTTATGGTCAGGCGCTATGTTTGTAGGACCCATGGGTGTGGTGTGCATGTGCGTAGAACTCTGAATAAAATACATGCATGTCATAACATTGCGGACCGGCAGACGGGATAAGTGTTCTAAGGACATATCCATTCTGGTTGCGAACATTGCAAACAGGGGGATGTTCTTAGGACACTTTAATTTAAATAATTATGGACATGCGAATGGATGTCGTGACCTGCGGACACTCCCATTTTAAATACAAACAGTACATACAGGTATAGTGTCCTTAGGACACCTCCATTTTGGTTAATTGCGGACATCCTGGACATCGAGTGTGTTCTAAGAACAGTTCCATTTTGATTGCGGACGGTACCGACAGGTATAGTGTACCTAGGACACCTCCATTTTTGTTAATTGCGGATATCCCGGACATCAAGTGTGTTCTAAGAACAGTTCCATTTTGATTGGGGACCGTACGGGCAGGTTTAGTGTCTAGGACACCTCCATTTTGGTTAATTACAGACATCCCAGACATGTTCTAAGAACTGTTCCATTTTGATTGCGGACAAAATGGACAGGTATAGTGTCCTTAGGACACCTCCATTTTGGTAAATTACGGACATCCCAGACATCAAGTGTGTTCTAAGAACAGTTCCATTTTGATTGCGGACAGTACGGACAGGTATATTGTCCCTAGGACACCTCCATGTTGGTTAATTGCGGACATCTTGGACATTGAGTGTGTTCTAAGAACAGTTCCATTTTGATTGCGGACAGTACGGTCAGATATAGTGTCCTTAGGATACCTCCATTTTGGTCAATTACGGACATCCCGGACACCCGCGCTGTCTGTGGACATCCGAACTGCCTTTTAAAAGAAAATAAGACACAGCGGAATAAAGTAACAACAAACATAATATTTTATTATTGTATACAAATATCAAATTTATGAAAGAGAGGGGGAAGAGGAAATTGAAACAAATAAAGGGGATTTAGGGGTTTGGAGATGATGGATGGGAGGGGATGAAGGGATGGAATTCTCATCATAATGTTTTTCTTGGTGGGGAGGGTTTGTGGATAGTTGACTGGGACATGGAGAGGGGGAACAGGTACATGTGGGACAGTGAGAGTTCATGTTTTCTTTTATGTGGTCCTCCATAAAATGTTTTAAAAGATTGAAATGTTTCATTAGCATATCATTTTTTTTTCCATTCGCTACACAGCATTTTCTAATGTCTGTCTTTGTATATTATTTTCACTGTTTATATGGTCTGTTAAAAAAAATGTGTTAAGTACACATAAAGTAAGGGTTATTAGTACCCGGCGAGGGCACAATCAGAATGAAAGAGCCATTCTGATTGGCCCTTGCAGAGTCATTACCAGGCCGGAAATCCATCTGTCGGGATTCCACTGCCTTTGTCCCCGGTGGGGACGTGGCAGCCCCTCAGCCAAAGAGGAGGCTCGAAGCGGGCCATCCCCGCTCCGAACCTCCCCACGGCTGAGAGGCTACTTTCACCCCCTGCAGGGGACTGAGGTAAGGCTTTATTTTTTTTCCTTCCACTTTCCTCCCACCTCCCACCTCCCTCCCCTCCCCACCCCACTTACCTTCTATCCCTTGGTCCCCAGCGGGGGACAATGGCAGCCTCCTGCCATGTGGAGACTCAGAGCGGGGCCATCCCCGCTCCGAGCCTCCACATGGTTGGAGGCTTCCATCATCCCCCACCCCGGTCACGCAGTTTTTGTGGGCCGGGGTACTAATAGCTATATGCCCCTCGCGGTGGGGGCATTGCCGACTCCGGTAATGCCCCAGGGCTTTCGTCAGTGATGTCATTAATGGCATTTGTGATGTCATCTTTGATGTCCTGGGTGTTAGTCTTAGCAGTGCACAGCGGTGGCGCGAGTTATGGTTGCTTAGTATACCATAACTGGAGAATTTCAGGAGTTTTTTGGTTTTACTTGGAACCATTACATATATATATATATATATGTACACGGACAACAAACAACAATGTGTTTCAACCTGCAGGGCTTTGTCAGATTGTGTTATATGTATTGTTATAGAAGCTTGATTGGACATTACCTTTATCTTGGACTGTGCTACTGTGTTGGTTGGGTCACTACTGAATCACAGCGACACCCCTCTTAAGAGCATATCCTTACCTGGCACATATTACAACAACAACCGAAGGAGGTGTATCTCATAACTGTCCCTGTTTTACCTTTATAAATGCGTTCAGTTTTGGTTTCTAGAAAAGTGAGGGCTGAGTGGCCTTTTACCCATACTCATCCAATTTGTCTCACCAATGGGGCCCAGGAAGACGCTTTACTCGTTTTCAATGTACAGTCTGATAGTGCAGTGTGCATGTTCACCACCTCCTAAGTGGTGCAAAGGTACATGACCTGATTGCCCAAGCTGTTGGGTGTGGGCAGGGCCAGCAATATCCCACTCCCCAAATCCTGGTAGGCCCTTGTGCAGAGAGTGCATTGTGAGTGCTAAGGGGCCATTATGAACCCAGCCCACTCCCTGCGTAGCATTCGTTGTCTCTATTAGAATCCTGTGGCTCCCATCGGATTTCGAATATATGACACTAAACAAAGTGGAAGAGAGTGGTGTAGATTCGAGGAGTGGTTAAGCCAAAGATCCATGACTTAAAGGAGTATAAGTTGGTAAATGTCATGGGCAAGGAGAGAACTACACAAAGGGGTAGAAAGTGGGGGAGACGGAAGAAGAGGTTGAGCCTGAGACAAGACTTAGAGGAGGAGAAGCATATGAACACATTGTGACACAGAGTGCTCCTGCAAAGGCTGGAGGAATAAACACATAGCAAGGCATTGAGGTAGTTCAGGAGAAGAGTAGGAGGCACAATGAAGAAAAAGGTGTAGAGCAGATCCCCCAGGAAGCAGAAAACTATATTATGAGGGATAGAAAGAGATGGTTGGTGAGGAATAGTAAAATATAAATAACAGAGACGATCATCAATGGTAACTCCCCTGCGCACGATTCAGGTGCATCCGCTCAAACCACAGCCTACTCAATCCATGAAATTTGACATTAAGTATCATTTACTTTCAACCAGGGTGTTGCTGCTTACACACAGGGGTTGTTGTTTCCCAGTTAAACTTTTCAATAATTGCTTTGTTCTCCGATATTAAATTTTGTTGACACTATGTATGATTCTATCATGTTTATATCATGAAATACTACATTTTCAATAATAAGCTTATCTTCAACTTGGCAGAATCATAATACTATGTTGTTTAGAATGGTAGCAGTTTCTGACAGTCAAAAGAAATGGTCTGTGTTAGCACCTTGGGTTACCATTATTACCTTGGCAGCTCTGTACTACAGGGTGCAACACTATTAGCTTATATGTCTGAATGAAGGTTTACATTGTATTTTTCTTGACAAGCTTAATGAACCTAGACATATAGGAGGTGAGCAGTCTCTGACAGCAATTCTAGCTTTTGTGTATTGGAGACTTTGGGCCTCATTACGAGTATGGAGGTAGCCATGGTGCTATTAGCACAATGGCTGCCTCTCTACCGCATACTGGACTTACCGGGTCATTCCAACCTTGGAGCACAAGGTAAGTCTCCATCCTGAAAACCATTCCCCATTACCATTTGAGCCCTGATAGGGCTCAATGGGAATGGGGAAGGAGCTAATAACGGGCCCGCAAATAGCAGGGCCATTATTAGCTCCCTGGTCCTTTAGCGGCTCCCGCTAAGGGCGGGTGCTAAAACCCGCCGGCCTTAGTGGGACCCGCTAAGGGACCTCGGAATGCGGTGGTAAGGGGTTAACAGCACTGCCATCCTTACTGGTGCCATTAACCCCTTACCGTCACACTCGTAACAAGGCCCTTTATATTGTTGAATATCCACACTTCATATTTTTTAGGATAGCTAATGTTCATTGAAAGTATGTGTTGTCAGAATAGAAAAAATATTGTGCCTCCTATTGTGGAAAATATATTTAATATTGGCCTACGCCAAGCTGCTCGAAAGTCGCTTGCGAGAGAAATCTGTGTTGCAAGGTCCTGACCTTTAATCCATGTAGGTCGCCATTTTAGGTCAAACCGCCATTTTAGGATTTGTGTCGAAAAGTCACCCTGTTAGCTAAAATAGTGGACGATGTCATTGCAAAATACAACATGGCCATCTTGACCTCTGTACATCGCTAATGTGTAATCTGCCTGCAGGCTACTTGTTGAGGTCATGAACTAAGACCCCGTCCTACGTTGACCTATGTGTAAAAGGACTACTCGTGCAATGAAACCAATCCACGAGTATATATTATGATAATGTATTTACATATTGAACGAAGAACATCTGTTTTACTGCATTGTATTTATGTTTAAGAAGACCTGCAATGCAAAACTTTAGAATACACAGTTAGTGCATACGTTTATTGTTACATGTAATAAAAACAAACCAGTTAGATACGGTTATTTGGGATTCGACAACGAACCCTAGAATTGGTGATGTATAAACTGGAATATTAACCCGAAGTGGGGCTGGACATAGTGCCCACAAAATGTATAAAAAGTGAATGCATTCTAATGTACAGTCTCTCACTGAACACACTGAACCACGCTGGAGTTCGTTGTGTTGTACTGAGGGCTAATAGCTATTTGACTTTGCACTGTTTTTGTATTTGAATTCAGTAGAGAATAAAGTACTTTGTATGTTGCTTTGTAACCCGTGTTCGGTGTATTTCCTTTTGGGGTTCTCAGCCTCGATATTTTGTTTCTGTTTTCACAGTTGGCGCCCGAATAGGGACCCTCAAGATTGATGCTGGATTGTTGAAGGTTGACACACGCTATCGGACCGGGATCGGACGGTGTGACAAAAAGTAAGGGGCCCCTGGATGAGACGCGACACCTCAGCAACGCCGCACGATCCGATCCCTGGACGACTAGCCTGTGGTCTGAGACGGCATCTTGACGAGGGTCCACTAATCGAGGCGAGCAGATTTGCCGAAATCACCGTACACGAGGTAAGATTAGTTAGGTAAGATTCTTAGAAGTACCGATCGGTCCTCCTTAGGTTTGGCCAGGTGAGTCGTGACCCAACTCTTAATTTAACCCTGGCAATTTGAATTTAGGTGCATTGTATCTGCAGACACAATTATTGACCAAGTAACACCAAGCATTTGAGATATGCCTTGGAAATTGTCTACCTGCTTTAGGGCATTATTCCGCAGTGATAGACAATCTTTGGAATTTAGCCGCCCCGCACCACAGCAGGGGTCGCAGGCATGTACTATGTACTGTAAGCATGGCATTGGAAGTATAGTATTTAATGATATTTGGCACAGACAAAACAGACATGCCTCTGAACTTCAGTGGGCAATCAATGGTAGTTTTGAGATCCCTTGCATTGAATATTTGGAGTCAGTATTGTTAAAGAAAAAGGCTAGACCTGCAGCATTTGATGTTTTGCAGAATTGGAAAAAAGAAGTGTTACAACAGCTTAAGAGTAGAGAGAAACATGTGCACCATCATAAAACGAATGCCGAAAAAGCGTTATTATATGACCAGGATAAACAGTCTGAATCGGCTAAAAATATGGAAAGGGCTTTCTCACTTGGTATTCAGAAAATCTATCCTTCCAAAGATCTTCATGATTCTGTTGAGTTTTTTGAGAAAATATTAAATGAACGAAGGCCTGGTGCTTCTGCACCACCTCCGTATGTTCCTCTTCCCGCTGCTGTACCTTTTCCTGTTGTTATTCCTGCTCTCCCTGCTCAACCTGTTGTTCCTATTCCCCCGACTTTTGTCCCTCCACCTGCTCCTCCGCCTCTTTTTATCGCACCAGTTATAGCTCCTCCATCGAATTTGCCTGCTCCCCCTCTTTAAGTGTTCTTGGGCCGCTTGTAATTGATCACGGTGCAGGTTTGAAGGTTGTCACTCGCAGTACTGTACCACCGGAGAAGAAATGTGAGTTAATTGCATGGGCTAAGCATTGTATGGAGAAGGATGATCAGGCTAGTGTTTTTTCCACTTTTTAATATGGATAATTTTCCTGAGAAAAATGTTTTTATTGAAGGTTTGGGGATTCAGTTATGTATGATGTGGGGAAGTTTAAATAATGCGGTTGTTCAGCAAGGGTTAAGGGACCTAAATACTTTAGCACTTTCCAGAGACACTGTGGAGAAGGTAAATGAGCATGTCGAGGGGTTATTTGAGTATAGAAAGGAGTTAGAAAGGATACGGAATGAGGATGATGAAGAGGAAAGTATGTATGTACAGAAACGGTACCTTCCGTGTCGTAAACCGATATCGGAGGAAATGCGAATTTGTAAGAAAGATGCGATTAGATGGGTTTGCAGACATATCGATAACTCCAGTTGAGGTATATGACACATATAGTCAATATACATTGGAAATGCAGAGGAAAGTGATACAGGTAAAGGTAGAGTACCTGTAGGATGAATTTGTAAAGAGGAAGATTAGTTGAATATTTATAAGAGAGCTTTTTCACTTGACACTTCTTCGACTACTTTAGCGCTTGACTTGGCTCTGTTGCTTAGTAAGCATTCGGAGTTGCCTACATCTCAGTTGCCTATGAGAGAGGTTCCTCCGACATTTGTCCCGAAGGTTGAAGTCGCGGCCAATGTTGCTCAAGGTATAGTCGCTGTGGACATTCCCGCACATTATGTATCACAGTTTGTTCACGTCCCGTTTTCACGACAGGAAGTGAACACCATTAGACGGTCTATTCCTGATATTAGGAAAAATCCGACAGGGTTCTATAAAGAGATGTAATCTGTTTTGCAATCCTCAGTGTTCACCTTAGGTGACATTGATTTATTGTTTCCAGTACTCCTGCCCATAGATTTATGGAAACAAGTTAGAACTATTGACGATTTACCCGGGTTGGGAGATACATGGGCGAATTTAACTAGGCTCGATGGGGAAAGGCCAGCTGGCGAAAGACCACAACAGGTGATATTACCTCTGCCTGATAGAATTATTGCTAAATTAAAAACCATAATTCCTGAAAAAAGAATTATTTGGGACAAGCTTACGGCCTGTGTCCAAGGAAAGGCTGAGGGTGCTACCGAGTTCTTTAATCGGTTCGAACAGGTATTTTCAGATTTCAGTGGATTCAGAGACTGGGAAAAGATTATTTGTGGACAAATTTGTATGTGGATTGCTGCCTGACATCCATTCACAGATTATGTCCTCTGAGAGCACTTGGCAGGCGAAATCGCAATCAGAAGTACTGCACATGGCTCAGTACTATGAGAATCGTGTCAATAATGAAAAAGATAGGATTGAAAAACGGAAAGGTGATTTAAAATCAAAGGTGCTATTGCAGCAAATTGCTAAAGGTCCCGGAGGGTGTAACTCTCAGGTTAGAGGTCAGTATGTCCCACAGGGGAATGTGCCCTTGGTCCTGTGAACATTAATCAATGTGCTTATTGTCGTCGAGAGGGTCATTGGCGAGCATAATGCCCCGTCCTTGAACAGAGGTCGAATAATAATATGGGTAGGCGATCCAGAGTTCGCCCAGACATAGGGGGCCACGTTAGAGGTCAGTTTACACAGGACCCTCAACAGCCTTTTTCACAGGACAATCAGACTCCGAGTGCGGACACTAGGAACATATTCGATCATCCTTCCACTGCATATTTATCTGAAGAGCTTCCTTTTGATAATATTCTGTTTTGTTAGGATTGCCCGAAGCAGAGTTTGGAACCTACACCTATTCTCATCAATCAGAAAGATCCCTACGTTGAGATGATGGTGGGAAATAGGAAACATCAGTTTTTGATAGACACTGGAGCACAGAAGTGTGTTCCATTGATCGTTCGCGGGTTCCAAACATTCCACTGTCAGGGCAAACCAATGTTTCTGTAGGGTTTTCCGGTACACCAGTTGTTTGTCCTGTCTCTATGCCGGTAGCTATTTCTTTGGGTCCCTTTACGGACCAGTGTCCTTTTCTATTGACCTCGGATTGCGGGGAAAACTAGCTGGGGTTGAATTTGTTAAAAGAATTGAATGCAGTGATTTATTGTTCTTCTGATGGAGTGCGCTTGACGATTTCACCACAGCAATTTTCTGCCTCACAATTTCTGACTAGACCTTTGCCTCCATTAATGGACCAGAGAACTTGTGGGCTGTTGACGACAATGATGTTGGTGTTTTGCAGATTGAGCCTGTTAAGATAATTTTGAAACATGGAATTGAGCTGCCACTCATTTCCCAGTAAAAGATTTCGGCTGAGGGCGAGTGAGCTTTGAAATGTATTGTGTCCGATTTTGTGCACTGCGGTGTGATTGAAGAAATTTCAGGAAGTTTGTTTAATAGTCCAATTTTACCCGTGTACAAGAAAGGCGATAATGTAATTCCATTCCGTTTTATAATTGATTTACGTGCCATTAATAAAGTTGTGGCACCACAATTTCCAATTGTGCCTGATGTGATGACAATTCTAACCATGATTCCAGCTACAGCTACTTACTTTAGTGTTGTGGACCTAAAGAATGTGTTGTTTAGTATTCCTATACACAAGGATAGTAGATATTTGTTCGCGTTCACCTTAGGGGGACGCTCGTTTACATTTACTCGTGCACTTCAAGGGTACAGAGAAAGTCCTAGTTTTTATAGTAGGGCTTTGAAAGAACAACTTGAGACCCTTGAATTGCCCTCTACTTGTACTTTGCTTCAGTATGTTGACGATTTGCTTCTGGCTGCTGACTCTAAAAGTGCCTGTAAGGAGGGCACTTTGTTACTACTTATTCATCTAGCTAAGCATGGTCACAAAGCTCTGCTTAAGAAATTTCAATATGGTTGTCAGGAGGTCACCTATTTAGGCTATCTCCTGTCAAAGGAGGGAACAAGATTGACACCTGAAAGAATAAACCACATTTCTGGCATGTCTGTCCCAAATACGCAGAAGGAAGTTAGGGCCTTGCTAGGTATGGCATCTTACTGTAGGTTGTGGATCCCACATTTTTCACTAGTGATAAAACTGATGTTGGCCTTGATGAAGAAGGGCATTTCTTTGCCGTTGCCATGGACCTCAGAACACCAGCAATCGTTTGACTTGCTTAAGACTGCATTATGCCCTGCACCAGTTTTGGGCACACCAAACTATGAAAAGGCCTTCGTATTGTTTGTGCATGAATGTGATGGATGTGCTTTATCTGTATTAACGCAGGAGCATGGAGGGAAGAATAGGCCGGGCGGTTACTATTCCTCCGCCCTTGATCCTGTAGCATGTGCTTTGCCAAGATGTTTGGGCGCTGTCGCTGCTGCTGCTGCGTCTGCAAATCAGAGTGAGGGAATGGTCCTAGGCCATGATTTGACCCTGATGGTGCCTCACTCTGTAGATGTTCTATTGAACCGAACTCAAACGCAACACCTCACGTCCGCACGGTTGACAAGATTTGAATTGATCTTGTTTGCCCCTCAAATTCAAATTAAGAGGTGTTGTGTTTTTAATCCGGCTGAACTCCTACCTTTCCCGCAAGATATTACTTGCGGCGATGAAGGCTCACATGATTGTTTGTATACGACCAAACAAGAAACAAAGGGCAGGATTGATTTGGAAGATACCCCTTTGGATAATATGCAAGGAGAGCTGTTTTGTCATGGCTCCTGCTTTAAACTTCCGGATGGTACATCCACAACCGCTTATGCAATCACTACCTTGAGCATGGTTGTGGAAACTAAGAGAATTACGCATAATTCTGCGCAGGCCGTAGAGATTATAGCATTAACCCGAGCTGGTGAACTTTCTGAAGGGCTTGTAGTAAATATATATACTGATAGTCAGTATGCCTTTGGGGTGGTTCACAACTTTGGGAGACTTTGGTCGGAAAGAGGATTCCTAACCTCGCATGGCACCAAGATCCAACATGGCACCCTAATAGTGCAACTACTCTCAGCACTTGCGCTCCCTACTCAGTTAGCAGTTGTAAAATGTGCAGCACATCGCAAGATTGTAGATAATATTGGAAGAGGGAATGCTTTCGCTGATCAAATAGCTAGACAAACTGCCACTGATCTCCTTACAGAGATATATGTTTTTAGGGAGACTGAAAATGCTAATGTGATGGATGAGGGCATGCGGTCTGTATGGGATATCCAAGCCGATGCCACAGTAGAGGAAGCTAAGAGGTGGGCTGAGGGCTTGGGAAAACTTGATGATGATGGGTGTTGGGTGGACACGGTTGACGGGAAATGGTTACTTCCCGATGCTTACGTGATGATGATGGTTGTAATGGCACACGGTCCTTCGCATGTGTGTGCCCAACAGATGACGAAAATGTTAGATAAAGTTTGGGTAACAACAAAATTTCAAAAATTGCTCAGCACTCCATCCAGAATTGCATGATTTGCTTACAACATAATGTGGGAAAGGGGACAGCAACCCCGAGGGGAAGTTTTGGGCCACCCTCTGTTCCATTTGAAGTAATTCACTTTGATTTCATTGAAATGGAGCAATGCAACGATTTAAAATATGTATTGGTAGTCATTTGTGCCTTTAGTAAGTGGGTTGAGGCTTTCCCTGTTAAAGATGCTACAGCCATGACCACTGCGAAAACCATGTTAAAGGAGTACTTTCCCCGATTTGGTTTGCCGAAAGTTATCTGGTCAGACAATGGTCCACACTTTGTCACCGCTGTAATGCTACATATATGTACAGCGTTACGAATTGGCAAACGGTTTCATTCGGCCAGATATCCTCAGAGCGCCGGACTAGTAGAAAGACACAACGGTATCATCAAGAGCAAGCTCGCTAAGACGTGTGCCGGCACCAAACGAAAATGACCGGACGCCTTACCGATCGTATTACTAACTATGCGTACAACCCCTCAAACTAAGACTGGGCTCTCTCCATTCGAGGTGGTAATGGGGAGACCTGCCAATATCTGGAATGTTCCAAAATGTCAAAATTTGAGAAATATTGAAAATGTACTACTTTCAGATTATTGTAGCCAATTGACTAAAAACCTGCATTTGATTTACCACCAGGTACGAGAGGCCTTACCTCTGCGTTACGAAGGCCCGGGCCAAGGCATACAACCGGGGAGCTGGGTGCTCATTAAATCATTTGAGCGCACCTCCTGCCTCGCGCCTCGCTGGCGTGGGCCATTCCAGGTCCTGTTAGTCACCCAAACAGCGGTGCGGTTAGCTGGCCGAAAGAATTGGATCCATGCGTCACACATCAAGAAACTTCCTCACCCTTTGCCACACATTACAGAAGAAGCAGAACCCCTCGCTGATACTGCAGGTGATGATCCCAAAGCAGTAAGCAGCACTGAGAGTGTGTCGGAGAATATCTCTAAGCCCGAGAGGCTTGGGGAAGCTGCCATTTTGTTTCCACACTCCACAAATTTTGCACCCGGAAACGGCTGTTTCAAAATCAGCCTCTTCTTCTGTCCCTGATATGTTGCTTTCAACGGGAAGTGACGACACATTGTTTCTGGATCAATCAGTACCAGGAATAGCCAGATATCACTTGCGTCCGCGAAAATAGACATACGGCACAGTTCTGCTGTGCATCTGATAGACATACGGCACGGTTCGGCTGTACTTTCAAGGAAGGAAAAGAGTCATCGAGGGCTTGCTTTTGCCCAAATTTGAGAAAGGGGATTCTGTTGGCTAGGGTTTTGGAAGGACACAGAAATCGCGCGACCGGGGGTCGCCAGCAACGAACATTGGGTTTCCGTTTGAAGACTGCAATGCCTGCTACCGCCACCGCTCGCATTGGACTTGTAAATAAGGGGGTGACCAACCGGGACAATGAACAAAATGCCTGGGCCCTGAAAACGTACTGCTGTATTTTTGTAATAATATTTGGTTTTATAATAGGCACTGTTGTAGGCCTCTGGTATTTAGAAGAAGCTTATCCTTTAGAATTTTTGCTACCAACTAAAAATGTACCCACTGTCCATACACCTTTTGTGCATTTGCATACTTTGTCCCCTAGAGATTCCCAGCACAGACAAAGGTATCATAATAATACACTGTTACTTATCATGAACGCTACACGTGCCATTTTTAATAGGTCCAATAGCTGGGTCTGTTCACATTTACCCGCAACACGGGGATAAGGGGCTAGGTTGGTATATTCATCCTTTACCGTTGACAACTGTTTGCTATGATTCTCTTAGAGCACTATTCTTTGGCCAATGGAATGATAGCGTCTCAGGGAACTTTGATGGCACCAATTTGAATAGTTTTGAGAAACGTGTTTTGACTCCCCTGGGATGCTCTCTTTTTGCAAATAGGAGTAAACCGAATGTTGCTTCTATTAAGCCTTCTGATAAACTGTCCCATCCCTTTCAATCTTTGATTTCCTTTAAAATGGCTCCGATAGGCAATAAGGAGGCCATGCCTCCTTCTTGCACTGTTAACCATAGCCCCGATTCAGTTTCTTTCTGCATACAGAGGAATGGCACTCGGTCAATGGGAGTTTTTAAAGGTTGTGCCAACGTTGCGAATTTGACTGGGGAAGACGGACCTTTGTATGTAGGCGAACCTGTCTATTTTGTTTGCGGTAATGTAGCGTTTCCATGGTTGCCCAGGGATTGGCAGGGAACCTGTTTTTTAGGCATCCTGTTACCTGGGGTGTTCATAGCAAGTACTATAGAAATTTCAAAAGCTCGTCCACGACGGGACGAGAATGGTGACACCCCAGCACAAGTTTGGGAGATATAGCAAAATCAATTGTGCCATTTTGGGGGCAGATAGTGAATTCAGAGGATATGAGGAGACTAGCGAGAGTACTGGAGAGAACCATCAACCGGACCATGGATATACTCTACAATATGACATTCGAGCAGAAAGCAATAAGATTAGTAGCACTCCAAAATTGTATGTCATTAGATGTTATTTTAGCTGAGCGTGGTGGAGTATGCAAATTAGTGGGGTCCGTTTGCAGTGTTTTCATACCGGATTCCTCCCCAACTATCCTCAAGGCAATACGGAATCTGCATGTCCTTAGTTCCGAAGTGCATGTTCCCGAGAGAAATTGGGATCTTGGCGCTTGGTTCTGGGACTTCTTGCGATCTTGGGATTGGAAGGTACTTTCGGTTTTATTAACTATTTTAGAAATATTGTGGTTCCTTTGTTGCTGTATTCAGTGTCTGCCTGGTATGTGTTCGATGCTAGGGAGATGTTTCACACGAGCAATAGATTCGATAGGACATAAGGTGTATGCCACAAATAAGACTTCCAAAGAATATGTGTTAAAAGATATATTAGTAAAAGACCTAATGGCAATAGATATTTCAGATAGTGATTCAGGGTTCATGGATACTAATGCATGAAATTATTCGCAAGGAGACCCAAAGGAGTTTTTAGCACTTGGCATAGGCCAAAAGGAGGGTTTGTCGAAATAAAAAATATATTGTGCCTCCTATTGTGGAAAATATATTTAATATTGGCCTAAGCCAAGCTGCTCGAAAGTCGCTTGCGAGAGAAATCTGTGTTGCAAGGTCCTGACCTTTAATCCATGTAGGTCGCCATTTTAGGTCAAACTGCCATTTTAGGGTGTGTGTGGAAAAGTCACCCTGTGAGCTAAAATGGTGGACAATGTCATTGCAAAATACAACATGGCCGTCTTGACCTCTGTACATCGCTAATGTGGAATCTGCCTGCAGGCTACTTGTTGAGGTCATGAACTAAGACCCCGTCCTACGTTGACCTATGTGTATAAGGACTACTTGCGTAATGAAACCAATCCATGAGTATATATTATGATAATGTATTTACATATTGAACGAAGAACATCTGTTTTACTACATTGTATTTATGTTTAAGAAGACCTGCAATGCGAAACTTTAGAATACAGAGTTAATGCATATGTTTATTGTTACATGTAATAAAAACAAACCAGTTAGATGCGGTTATTTGGGATTCGGCAACAAACCCTAGAATTGGTGCTGTATAAAGTGGAATATTAACCCGAAGTGGGGCTGGACATAGTGCCCACAAAATGTATAAAAAGCGAATGCTTTCTAATGTACAGTCTCTCACTGAACACACTGAACCACACTGGAGTTCGTTGTGTTGTACTGATGGCCGATAGCTATTTGACTTTGCACTGTTTTTGTATTTGAAGTCAGTAGAGAATAAAGTACTTTGTATGTTTCTTTGTAACCCGTGTTCGGTGTATTTCCTTTTGGGGTACTCAGCCTCGATATTTTGTTTCTGTTTTCACAGTGTGAAGCCACTTTTTCCCCTTTATTGCACAGAGGACACCCCCGAAACTCCCAATTTGTCTGTGTCATGCAATTCTTTATTGCAGAAACATATCCTCAGCAAAATCACTTGATCCCTTTAAATCACCTCGGCCTTTGGATAAGCAGCCCACCTGGTTTGGCCTTTTCCTCCGCCTGCACATTTACATGGGATTCACAGCCTCCTCTATTAAATCCATGTGGAGGTCTCAGTGCTGCTGTCTTATCATGTACATACAAAATGTACATGTGGTTCTCAGAGCTTTGGCCTTTTCCCATGTTACCAAATCCACTTGAAGTGTTCATGCTTTGGCTTCCTCATCTGGCTACAAAATTCACATGAGGTTCTCAGGTCTTCAGCCTGCTCCTCTGTATGCTAAATGTACACTGGGTTCTCACTGCTTTGGCCTTCTCCTTGATCAACTAAATGCAAGTGGGGTTCTCAGTGTGATGGTCTTCTTCTAAGCCTACAAAAGGCAACTGGAGTATACAGGCCCTTCACCCACAATACACACACACAGCCACCAAACATCTATTCTAAACTCCTCCCAAAAACATTCTAACCCATATCGTTCTACTCTAGCCTACACTGTACTAACTACAATTCCTTACCTGATATGCCAGCACTGCCATTGCCTCTTCATACTCCAACCATCGACATTCACAAGTTTCTACTCACCTGCCTTTATATAGACGTGATGTTTAACCCATTAGATACTCTAATCTCTAACCTCGGGGGAAACCTGCAAAGTTTGACATGGTTAAACAGCCAGAAATTCTAGGAGTCAGAGTTCTTTACAAACCATCCCTCCCATGCTTACTATTCAAAATGTGTAATATGGACATAGCTATAAACACCTCACCATACACATCAGCTCCATAAGAAGGGCTCAGTAGCAAAATCCTACTAGTTACTTATGGAATGGCCTCTAAGTCTCAATTGCCAAACGGTTTCATTTGGAACTGTGGATTTTAGCTACAAACTTGGAAGAAATGATTATGCTAATTATTTCTGTATCAAGTTGTATGCGATCACAATATTATGTGACTACCTTTTCCGTATTAATAATTGAGTCAATACTGCAGCAAGTTTTAACATATTTTTAGTAACACATATAGGAAATCAAATCACCAATACGCTTTTAGAAATTTAAACTTTCAAAAGTCAGTGTTGCCACTTCTTATCTAATTAGTTTTCTTGGCCTGATATGGAAGACCTCTGTGCAGGCCTGTCTCCGTCAAGGGTCACAGGTTTGCACACAGGAAACAAAAATGCGTTCCTTCAGTATCATTTTAGCTGTCAGTTATACCTATCAAAAATGGCTTGCCTCTGCTTGCACTAAGCAAAAGTGACAGCAGCGTTTCTGCATCTTCTAAAAACTGTGAATTCAGCAAAACAAGAATACTTTCTTTTAATTATCATCTATTGTTCAAAAAATAAATGACAAGCATATCTATGCTTATTTAATTCTCACTGCAAAAAAATGGCTTTTGAGTTTGGAAAATCATTCCGCAGCGTTTTATTGAAACATTTTAGGAATTATTTCAGAAAATATGCAAAGCACCTGTAACTAGAACAATCAATCTTTCTGGCAGCATCACCATGCTTAAACAGTTTGGAAATGTGTCAGCTGCCAGCCTTAAACTTTACAAAATCCCCAACATTTCACTTCATCCACTTCCAGGTAATATTCACTTTTTATACAGGGAAAGTCCTACGCACGTCTGTGTTTAAGGTCTGTTTTTCTTCATAATTGGTTGCAATTGTATTACTGTGATGTCATTAAGGGAGTTATTGCCTCAATTCTCACCGGCAATGCAAACAGTTTTGGCTTTTGTGTGGGTATGGGTAATCCATTTGCTAGGCCCAGCCATAGTGGTTTCAACTGGACATCAATGGTAGCACCTGCAAAATGGTGTGGGTACCTGGGCATATAATAGCAGTGCCTGACAAATGCCTAATACTTAACACCAGCCAAAACTGTTGGCTTTGCCAATCCTTGTTTATAACAGGACTTCAGTGAGGGACATGCATAGCATTAATAAATCTAGTGGCTGAATGCAGGCCTTGTTAAGACATTTTAATTACACCAGCAGCCCATTTACAGCTCCAATTGGCCTCATTACGAGGTTGGAGTTAGCCTTGCCGGTAAAACCGGCAAGGCTACCTCCAAACCGACAAGAAAATCTGGCACCCGCGAATGGGCAATTACCAGGGTATTCCGGCTCTGCCGGACCCAGTAATTGCCCTTTCACGGGTGCCGGAGACAGTATATCCCGGAATGGGGATACCTGTAGCACTGGCATGGTTCATTACTGTGCCGGTGCTACAGGCTTGGCCTTGTTAAGACATTTTGCAGGCCTTTTTAAGACATTTTAATTACACCAGCAGCCCATTTACAGCTCCAATTGGCCTCATTACGAGGTTGGAGTTAGCCTTGCCGGTAAAGCCGGCAAGGCTACCTCCAAACCGACAAGAAAATCTGGCACCCGCGAATGGGCAATTACCAGGGTATTCCGGCCCTGCCAGACCCAGTAATTGCCCTTTCACGGGTGCCGGAGACAGTATATCCCAGAATGGGGATACCTGTAGCACCGGCATGGTTCATTACTGTGCCGGTGCTACAGGCTTGCTGTGCTCGCGGGTGCCTTTCATTCCGCCAGGTCAGACCTTCCGCAATGAAAGGCACCCACGGCACAACTCAGAGTTTGCCGGTCCGAATACAACGGTACCGGTAAGCTTACCGGTACCGTTTTATCCAGACCAGCAAACTCGTAATGAGGCCCATTAACTCTCAGAAGACTTCTTTGAAAAAAACACTGGCAGGCACTTCCAGCACACAGTGGGAACGGTAAGGTTTGATAAAGTTATCTCAACGAGGTCCCAAGAGGTTGTGCACCGGGCCAGGAGGAGCAGGAAGTAGGTGGGAATGGCCATAAGGATTAGCATTGCTACGGTTAGTAAGTGGGTGGGTAAATAACCAAACAGCATCTACAAGCTGTGTGTTGCACCTCATATGCCATTTCTCCCGAGCTGTACTCTAATGCAATAGTTTCAGCTTATAGGGGGCAATAGCCAAAACTAATGGGGAATGACATATTGTGTTTCCAGTTCATGGTGAATGTGCCAACCAAAGTTGAATGTGCATGTTATGCTTGCATTCTGCAATTGTAGATGAAAATGTGCCACGACCATCCTTATAATTGAAAAATCCAAAATTGCATGAATAGGACCAACAACATTAACACTTACTTGCTGTGGGATCCCCTGCATGCCATTTTATATGTCCACAAGACAGAAGAGGAACAGATTAAATCAAGACAAACTCATTTTTACTCTTTCATTTTTCCACTCCTCGTGGAAACAGAGACACTTCCTGCAAATATGCTTTGCAGATGACTTTTACAATGAGTTCCTATGGGATCCACCTGGCCTTGAACAGCAATGAAATCGAGGCGGAACCCATAGGAATCCATTTGTTTTAAGCTTGCATAAAGGAATCGCGTGCATACGGACCATGAAGTGAAGTCCTAAGATGGAGGTGGTCAGCAGATGCAGAGATCTTTTCACCTCCATCTTGTCCGTGCTGACGAAAGAGGGGTCATGTTCACAAAAGAGTGAGCGCATTATGCCTCATTTGTATGCTTTCTTTGAACACGCAGCCCAATTAAAAATTAGGCTCTATGCTCACATGAGACTCAAAGAACTCATCAAAACGTGCAATCGTGAGAACTGGCCAGCAACGTATACAGTTCCAATGCCGACGATGAGGCTGTCCGTAAAATGGCATCAGTTTAGAAGCATAATTGTCATTCTCAACTATCAAGAATAATACCCTCATCGTATATGGAAAGCACCTGGTGCTCAAGACATTCCTAGGCTTACACCAGTCAGTTGCTAGCCAGAAATCAAACACTAATTTTCAAAACAATGGTGCAAACCATGGGCATTTGAACATTTAAAATTACAGCGAGTACCCTGAAATAATGCACACCATTGTTCCACCTCTTTTAAAAGTACTGCAAACTCAAGAGTTCCGCCAAACAGAATTATTGTTACTCCATGTGGTAAGCCTGCAGTAATATGAAGGTTCCGTATGATTCAGATTCATGCAGACACTTCATTTATTCCCCATTTTTGAGTCCCTTAGGGGTCCACCAGGGAAATGTGATTTTACCGCATGTGCGATTACTGCATTCTGTAATATTAAATGTAGTAATGTTTTTGTAAGGAAGACATTTACTCCACAAAAAACGGATGAATTTTACAAAGGTTCAGAAACTCTAAATTTGGCAGTGCTGTAAAAGTAGTGGTCATTCGTTTACCACTACTTTTATATTGCACTGCCAAACTCTTAACAGGGCCCTAAGCGTAACAGAGAATCAGCAAATTAGTTCTTAATTTTGGAAACAGATTTTCTGCCACAAATTTCACTAATCACTCCTGAGTGAAGAGCAGAAATCATTCAGTTTCGTTACCAAGTTTTAAAGCTAAAATCTCTCCAAAGTAAAAATGTGTAGATGGTTCGATCCAAAAGTTGATTTTGAGTATTTTATAAACTTAAAACATAAAAAATAGACTGTTGTATCTTCTTCTACGGTTCTGCCCATTTCCCTTCGCTCCTGACCATACTCCCCTTTACCAAGCCTTGAATGTGGCATTAACATCCGATCCGGCAGGCCAAATCAAGTGTTAAGGCCGTTAGCACCCGGGTTACCAAAGCGGCAACCCGGGGTGGTGAAAAAAAAAACATTTTCTGTCATTCAATGGGACGCCGCGAAAAATCCTTTCCAAAGATGGCCGCCATGGAAAGAAAAGGCAGAGCCCTCTTCCCTTTCCATGGCAGCCAACCAGAGCACTCAGGATTGCGGGTGGCTGCCACTGCCAGAAGGTATCTGGAGGGAGCGGGGTTTGGGGTAATAAAAATAAATGGTGGCCCTCAATGGGGAGGCAACCTGTGGGTTCAGTGGAACGCAGGCTGTGTTTAGAGATTTAAGCCTGTGTTCTGCGGAATCTGATTGGCTGCCGACCCCCCCCCACCCCACCTGCCTCGGGTGCTAATGTGGATCTGTGATCAGCCCTGCAAAAGAAGGGAATGGCACATTTTGAGTCTGAACTGACTGGTGAGGGGTGTGCTGCATGTTCGCACCCAGTAAGGAATTTGCTCCTTAAATTAGATCTTCTGGTTCCTTCAGAACTTTATTTCAAAATGCGAGCAAAGAGCAAAGAGCCGAACACCTATGGAATTATCTTGTACAACACCCACAGCATTATAAGACAATGATGTCATGCTGAGGTGGGTGCTCAAGCCATTACATCCCACTGAGCTGCAGCCCACATCATTAGGCACCAGAGAAAACCCCTTCCCCTAGAGGAAGAATTGCTAAAAAATGAAAATGAAATAGGTAAACCCTTCAGGCGTGCCACGCTCCAGTGCTTTAGAGAAAACGACTGCACAGTGTGAGCTCTGTGGCCGATACATAGAAGAAGGGATGCATGATAATTATTATTATAGTTGTTTTATAACACACATAATACCAAAGAGGTTTCTAAGTGCAGACCCGGGATTCGAACCTGTGTTGCTCCTCACCGTCTTGCTTCCGAGAGAAAGCATTGCCACTGACCTATACTACTTGTCCACGTTGCCTAGGCAACCAAAGTAAACAATGCTATCAATCAATTTAGTACAGTGTAGCAATGTTAAAGAGCACTACCGGTGACCATGACTAAAGGAACAGTGTGCTGCAACCAGAAAACACAGTGCGCGCGCGCGCGCACACACACACACGCACACACACACACACACACACACACACACACACACACACACACACACACACACACACACACACACACACACACACACACACACACACACACACACACACACACACACACACACACACACACACACACACACACACACACACACACACACACACACACACACACACACACACACACACACACACACACACACACACACACACACACACACACACACACACACACACACACACACACACACACACACTTGTCAACTCCTTCACAATCTTTACATTTCTGGGTACAGAATAAAATAAAGGCCATACATAGAGAAACCTGACTGCAAAAGATGCAGTCAATCACAGTACCCCCACCTGAAAACCTCCCACCCAACCAAGGGCAGCAGACCAACCCTTGGATAGAATGGAGGGTGTATTGGAGCAATTATTTAAAGGTGTTCATGCTTTCAGCCCCAAAGGGCAACGGAAATACAGAGAACTACCACCACTCCCTGTGACTGACTCTGGAGCAGGGGACATGGATGTTTATGACAAGGCTATAAGACAACCTGATACGTACTACTTCCCAAAAACAATCACATGAAACACAAAGTGGACAAACCCACAGATACATAGTTTTCCCTTGTTGAGCATTATCTGCACTCCCATGCCTCTCAGTGCCAGGTCCATTACGCTTTTAAATTGGTACCTTCTCAGGGCAGACCTGTCAGTCTGCAGAAAGAGAGGTGCACCCGACCTGGACGGGGGTGTTATGTTCAGGTATGTTGCTAGACATGTCACTGACAGCATGGGCTTCCCTTGATGCAGTGGAGGGTGATTGCTCGTCCCCTCCCTCTTTGATCAGTTTTGGACCTTCTTAGATGCAGCTGTGCCTACTCCTCTGCCACTGTGACATCCTCCAGTCTCTAAAAAGCCTTACCCCCACCTTCCTTGTTGTCTGGGACCAGCTCATTGACCCTGAAGGCCCCAAAAAAGGCCAGGGAGAAGGCCACCCTGAACATGGCAGCCTCATAGTTATTCCTGCATGTCCTTGCCAGGATTCCTATGAAGCTGTTGAGCTTCAAAATGAGCTTCAAAATGTCTATAGGGTGCCTGGGATCCTCCTTCCTCTCAGCGTGTTTAGCCCAACCCTTCATTGCCATCCTGACATAATGTTCCTTATTGGGGTCAGGTTTCCCCTCAGCTTGTGATAGTGGGCTATTGCTGCCAGATGGGAAGCCACCCAAGTTCTAGTTTTCTGTGTTTGCCAACCCCATCGGAGGTCCTCCTTGGTGCTCCATCAGAAAACATTCCTTGAATCTCAGAAGTCTCTCCCAACATGCCTTATATCTCCTGATGAGTGTGCTAAAATGTTCCCAATCATGCCCCACCACTGGCTCTTGAATGCAGTCATCCTCCTGTTTGTGTCTGTTTTTTCCTATCGAAATTTTGTGAACTGTATACGAGAGAGTGAGTCAGCTGCAATATTCCTTACCCCCGGTATGTGCCTTGCTCTTACTTCTGTGTTCAATGTGATCAAGCTTGTTGTCAGCTCCCTGAGCAGCTGCAGCACCTTCCTGTTGCTTGATTTTCCTCGATTTATAATATGCACCACTGCCAGGTTGTCTGACCAAAGAATAACCCTTTTGTTAGCCAGTGAAGTCTCCCATAGGCGAAAGGCCACTACGATCAGAAACAACTCCAGCAGTGTGATTTCTCGCATCACGCCCTCCTCATGCCATGGAGATGGCCATGCATGTACACAGCAATCCTCCCCAGTATTGCCCTAAACCCGCCTGAGCCTGATGCATCAGTATAGAGACTCATACTGTCGCTACTCGCCCATTGTTTCCTCCAGAGGAGTTACGCCGTGACATCTGTACAGGAACAAGTCCCACATCTTCAAGTCCTATTTTACTTCTAGGCCCAGATGAGCGTGTTGAGATGCATGTTGCAGCCCTACCATCTTAAGTGAAATACTCCTGGCAAATACCCTGCCCGCTGGTATGACCCTAGCTGCAAAATTCAGCTTTCCCACCAAAGACTGTAGCTCCCTCAGTGTTGCTTTGATTCTGCCCCTCAATCCCTTGAGTGTACCTCTTAGGTCATCCACCCTATCTTTTGGTAGCCTGGTCTGCCCTTCTTCAGAATCAATCCGAATCCCTAAAAATGTTATTGTCGGAAGAGGGCCATTTGTCTTCCCTTTTGCCAGTGGTACACCCAGTTCTCTTGTTCATTCCACGAACTGTCCCATTAATGTACTGCATTCCACTGTACCTTTTTTTCCGCTGAACAGAAAGTCCTCCAAGTAGTGCATCACCTTCTCCGCCCTGGTCCTCTCCTTCAGTGTGTATTCCAGAAATGTGCAAAATGTTACGAAGTATGCACAAGAAATTGAGCATCTCCTGGGCAGGTATCTATCATGATAGTACTGCCCGTCGACCTTAAAGCCCAATAAGTTGTAGCTTCCTTTGTCAATTGGTAAGAGCCTGAAAGCAGATTCTATGACCGCCTTAACCATCAATGCCCCTTGTCCTGTGGCTTTCACTAGTTCCACGCTGTCATCAAAGGACGCATAGGTCACTCTGCAACTTTCATCTGTGATGCCATCATATACCGATTCTCCTTCCGGGAAAGATAGGTGATGGACGAGGCAAAATTGTCTTTTCTTTTTCTTGGGCACCCATTCCAGGGATAGCCCTTTGAAATTCTAAAATGGGGGCGAGGTGGCGAAAGGGCCTGCTACCCTTCCTAAACGGAGCTCTTTGGCGATCCTCCATTTCACCACTTCTTGAAGTTTTAGTGCGGATTTCAGGTTCTCTGAACCCCTGACGCCTGCATGACCGGAGTAGGCGATCACAAAGCCCCTCTCCCCCTAGAACCCTTCCCAAACTAATTTCGCATCCGAACTGTTATTGTAAGCACTTAAACCTGGCAGCATTTTGGTGAGGATGATGGGTGATGGCAGTGTGCTGTTAAGTGAAGGGGTGCACAGGTCAACTTTGTTTTGGTGTCTCCTTTGGCTTTGTGCTAGCACTCTTACCCCCCCCCCCCCCCCACATCAGAGGATGCTGTGCTATGCCCTCCAGCACATTTGGTGCATGCATGTTTGTATTTACAGGTTTTGCCGCAGGGACAGTAACCTTGCTCAAATTTCCAGCATGTGGCGTACTATCCCTGCTGGTATGGACCTGTTATTCCAGGAAGAGCACCCGCAAAAGGACCCCCTCTTCCTATGCCCAAAAGACCACTTTTCTTTTCTGTAGTAAGGCTGTTCACTCTGCGCCCTGTCCCCCACTTCCTCTGCTGCCACCATCTTCTCAATGAAACCTGTAACATCCACTTCGTCCCATGCCATTTGTTAGGCGGAAACCTGTGCAGTTCCCTCTGGGACCACTGCAAAAGATTTAGGACTACAGGTGTTGGCATTAAACCCACTTGGTAGCAGTCTGCACCACACAGATTCACTGTTGGTAGCTGTGGCTGAGCAGTCAGACTTCCCTCAAGAAGAGTTAAGCAGTATGTGGAGTATACAAGATAGGGCAATTCTTCACAGTAAGGCAAGCAAACACGCAACGAGACTTATAGGCCGATTCATGGAATAATTAGCGCAGCGCAAGTGGCCAAAAACATGCGATTGGCAGTGGAATAGCGAAAATCGCAGTGCAAGTGCGAAAATCGCACGAAAAGCAGCGCACATCGATTCATGGAAGGCCGTGCGCGAGAAAACCATCGGATGTGCGCTAAAAAAGTGCATGGCGCACGTTGGCGCACAGGCCATCTAACGGTGTGCGCCAGGTCACAGCGAAAATCGCACAGGCCACAGCGAAAATCGCACATAGCGCGGCGCACACAACAAAAGTAGGCGGAACACGGGGCGTAACACTCGGAATGGGGAACAACTTGCCAAAATGTGGGCGTCACGGGGGAAGTACAGGGTGCAAGTGCGCGGAACGCCCACACGCTCGCCTACAACACGTATTCATGGAATTGAATAGGGCAAAAAAGCGCACGGTCAAACCAGCGCACAGGCACAAACACGACCGCCACAAGAAAGCAGGTGGTAGCGTCTCAGCGCCTGTAATAAATGTGCGCCAAAAGGTGCGCCAACAAATAGCACCTATATACAGCCATGATGAATGTCCTATACTGTGGCCCTCCAGGACAAATGACGTGCAAAGGGGTACCCACAAACACAGACACCCGCTGACTGAAAAATAACGTGTGCGTGTATTCCGGGGTGCGCGGGAACTTTCACACGCGATTTGGCTGGGTACGTGGATCTCAGGGGTGCGCGGGAAGTCCCACACGTGATTTGGCTGTGTACGTGGATCTCAGGGGTGCGCGGGAAGTTCCACACGCGATTTGGCGGGGTACGTGCGCGGGAATTCACACACGCGACTTGGCTGGGTACGTGGATCTCAGGGGTGCGCGGGAAGTCTCACACGCGATTTGGCAGGGTACGTGGATTTCAGGGGTGCGCGGGAAGTTCCACACGCGATTTGGCCGGGTACGTGCGCGGGAATTCACACACACAAATTGGCTGGGTACGTGGATCTCAGGGGTGCGTGGGAAGTCTCACACGCGATTTGGCAGGGTACGTGGATTTCAGGGGTGCGCGGGAAGTTCCACACGCGATTTGGCCGGGTACGTGCGTGGGAATTTACAGACGCGATTTGGCTGGGTATGTGGATCTCAGGGGTGCGCGGGAAGTCCCACACCAGATTTGGCTGGGTACGTGGATCTCAGGGGTGCGCGGGAAGTCCCACACGCGATTTGGCAGGGTACGTGGATATCAGGGGTGCGGGAAGTTCAACACGCGATTTGGCCGGGTATGTGCACGGGAATTCACACACGCGATTTGGCTGGGTACGTGGATCTCAGGGGTGCACGGGAAGTCTCACACGCAATTTGGCAGGGTACGTGGATTTCAGGGGTGCGTGGGAAGTTCCACACGTGACTTGGCCAGGTACGTGCGCGGGAATTTACACACGCGATTTGGCTGGGTACGTGGATCTCAGGGGTGCGCGGGAACTCTCACATGCGATTTGGCAGGGTATGTGCGCGGGAATTCACACACGCGACTTGGCTGGGTACGTGGATCTCAGGGGTGCGCGGGAAGTCCCACACGCGATTTGGCAGGGTACAAGGATTTCAGGGGTGCGCGGGAAGTTACACACGCGATTTGGCCAGGTAGGTGCGCGGGAATTTACACACGCGATTTGGCTGGGTACGTGGATCACAGGGGTGCGCGGGAAGTCTCACACGCGATTTGGCTGGGTACGTGTATTTCAGGGGTACGCGGGAAATTCTACACGCGATTTGGCTGTGTGCTCCAAGGTATTCCCTGTACACCCTCCATGGCCCCTGCAGGCAGCCGACACCACAGGGGACTACCCTGCACACCTGCTCATGTCACCCAGCACCCCCACCCCCCAGCAGTGCAGGGGCAGCCTCCACCAGGCCCCCACTCATGGCCCCTATCACCCCCACCCCCCAGCAGTGCAGGGGCAGCCTCCACCAGGCCCCCACTCATGTCTCCCACCACCCCCAGCCCCCAGCTACCATGGGCATCCCCCACCAGGCCCCCACTCATGTCTCCCACCCACCCCCACCCCCCAGCCACCATGGGCAGCCCCCACCAGGCCCCCACTCATGTCTCCCACCACCCCCACCCCCCCAGCAGTTTGGGGCACCCTCCACCAGACCACCACCCATGTCTCCCACCACCGCCACCCCCCCAGCCACCATGGGCAGCCCCCACTCATGTCTCCCACCACCCCCACCCCCCAGCAGTGCAGGGGCAGCACCAGCAGGCCCCCACTCATGTCCAACTCATGTCTCCCACCACCCCCACCCCCCCAGCCACCATGGGCAGCCTCCACCAGGCCCCCACTCATGTCTCCCACCACCCCCAGCCACCATGGGCAGCCTCCACTAGGCCCCCACTCATGTCTCCCACCACCCCCACCCCCCCAGCCACCATGGGCATCCCCCACCAGGCACCCACTCATGTCTCCCACCCCCCCACCCCCCAGCATTCAGGGGCACACTCCACCAGGCCCCCACTCATGGCCCCTATCACCCTCACCCCCAGCAGTGCAGGGGCAGCCTCCACAAGCCCCCCACTCATGTCTCCCACCACCCCCACCCCCCAGCCACCATGGGCATCCCCCCACCAGGCCCCCACTCATGTCCCCCTGCATCCCCACCCCCCAGCATTCAGGGCCACCCTCCACCAGGCCCCCACTCATGGCCCCTATCACCCCCACCCCCCTGCAGTGCAGGGCAGCCTCCACCAGGCCCCCACTCATGTCTCCCACCACCGCCACCCCCCAGCCACCATGGGCATCCCCCACCAGGCCCCCACTCATGTCTCCCACCCACCCCCACCCCCCAGCCACCATGGGCAGCCCCCACCAGGCCCCCACTCATGTCTCCCACCACCCCCACCCCCCCAGCAGTGTGGGGCACCCTCCACCAGGCCCCCACTCATGTCTCCCACCACCCCCATCCCCCAGCCACCATGGGCAGCCCCCACCAGGCCCCCACTCATGTCTCCCACCACCCCCACCCCCCCCAGCAGTGTGGGGCACCCTCCACCAGGCCCCCACTCATGTCCCCCTGCACCCCCACCCCCCAGCATCCAGGGGCACCCTCCACCAGGCCCCCACTCATGTCTCCCACCACCCCCACCCCCCCAGCAGTGTGGGGCACCCTCCACCAGGCCCCCACTCATGTCTCCCACCACCCCATCCCCCGCCACCATGGGCATCCCCCACCAGGCCCCCACTCGTCTCCCACCACCCCCACCCCCCAGCAGTGCAGGGGCAGCACCACCAGGCCCCCACTCATGTCCAACTCATGTCTCCCACCACCCCCACCCCCCCAGCCACCATGGGCATCCCCCACCAGGCCCCCACTCATGTCTCCCACCACCCCCATCCCCCCAGCAGTGTGGGGCACCCTCCACCAGGCCCCCACTCATGTCTCCCACCACCCCCACCCCCCAGCAGTGCAGGAGCAGCCTCCACCAGGCCCTCACCCATGTCTCCCATCACCCCCACCCCCCAGCCACCATGGGCATCGCCCACCAGGCCCCCACTCATGTCTCCCACCACCCCCACACCCCAGCAGTGCAGGGGCAGCACCACCAGGCCCCCACTCATGTCCAACTCATGTCTCCCACCACCCCCACACCCCAGCCACCATGGGCATCCCCCACCAGGCCCCCACTCATGTCTCCCACCACCCCCACCCCCCAGCAGTGCAGGTGCAGCCTCCACCAGGCCCCCACCCATGTCTCCCACCACCCCCAAACCCCAGCCACCATGGGCACCCCCCACCAGGCCCCCACTCATGTCTCCCACCGCTCCCACCCCCCAGCAGTGCAGGGGCAGCCTCCACCAGGCCCCCACCCATGTCTACCACCATCCCCACCCCCCAGCCACCATGGGCATCCCCCACCAGGCCCCCACTCATGTCCCCCTGCACCCCCACCCCCCAGCATTCAGGGGCAGCCTCCACCAGGCTCCCACTCATGGCCCCTATCACCCCCATCCCCCAGCAGTGCAGGGGCAGCCTCCACCAGGCCCCCACTCATGACTCCCACCACCCCCACCCCCCAGCCACCATGGGCATCCCCCACCAGGCCCCCACTCATGTCTCCCACCCACCCCCACCCCCCAGCCACCATGGGCAGCCCCCACCAGGCCCCCACTCATGTCTCCCACCACCCCCACCCCCCCAGCAGTGTGGGGCACCCTCCACCAGGCCACCACCCATGTCTCCCACCACCCCCACCCCCCCAGCCACCATGGGCAGCCCCCACTCATGTCTCCCACCACCCCCACCACCCAGCAGTGCAGGGGCAGCACCACCAGGCCCCCACTCATGTCCAACTCATGTCTCACACCACCCCCACCCCCCCAGCCACCATGGGCAGCCTCCACCAGGCCCCCACTCAAGTCTCCCACCACCCCCACCCCCCAGCCACCATGGGCAGCCTCCACCAGGCCCCCACTCATGTCTCCCACCACCCCACCCCCCAGCAGTGCAGGGCCAGCACCACCAGGCCCCCACTCATGTCCAACTCATGTCTCCCACCACCCCCACCCCCCCAGCCACCATGGGCATCCCCCACCAGGCACCGACTCATGTCTCCCACCACCCCCACCCCCCAGCATTCAGGGGCACCCTCCACCAGCCCCCACTCATGGCCCCTATCACCCCCACCCCCCAGCAGTGCAGGGGCAGCAGCCTCCACCAGGCCCCCACCGATGTCTCCCACCACCCCCACCCCCACCCACCATGGGCATCCCCCACCAGGCCCCCACTCATGTCCCCCTGCACCCCCACCCCCCAGCATTCAGGGGCACCCTCCACCAGGCCCCCACTCATGGCCCCTATCACCCCCACCCCCCAGCAGTGCAGGGGCAGCCTCCACCAGGCCCCCACTCATGTCTCCTACCACCCCCACCCCCCAGCAGTGCAGGGGCAGCACCACCAGGCCCCCACTCATGTCCAACTCATGTCTCCCACCTCCCCCACCCCCCCAGCCACCATGGGCATCCCCACCAGGCCCCCACTCATGTCTCCCACCACCCCCAACCCCCAGCAGTGTGGGCACCCTCCACCAGGCCCCCACTCATGTCTCCCACCACCCCCACCCCGCAGCCACCATGGGCATCTCCCACCAGGCCCCCACTCATGTCTCCCACCACCCCCACCCCCCAGCAGTGCAGGGGCAGCCTCCACCAGGCCCCCACCCATGTCTCCCACCACCACCACCCCCCAGCCACCATGGGCATCCCCCACCAGGCCCCCACTCATGTCTCCCACCACCCCCACCCCCCAACAGTGCAGGGGCAGCCTCCACCTGGCCCCCACCCATGTCTACCACCACCTCCACCCCCCAGCCACCATGGGCATCCCCCACCAGGCCCCCACTCATGTCCCCCTGCACCCCCAGCATTCAGGGGCAGCCTCCACCAGGCCCCCACTCATGGCCCCTATCACCCCCACCCCCCAGCAGTGCAGGGGCAGCCTCCACCAGGCCCCCACTCACGTCTCCCACCACCCCCACCCCCCAGCCACCATGGGCATCCCCCACCAGGCCCCCACTCATGTCTCCCACCCACCCCCACCCCCCAGCCACCATGGGCAGCCCCCACCAGGCCCCCACTCATGTCTCCCACCACCCCCACCCCCCCAGCAGTGTGGGGCACCCTCCACCAGGCCACCACCCATGTCTCCCACCACCCCCACCCCCACCCAGCCACCATGGGCAGCCTCCACTCATGTCTCCCACCCCACCCCACCCCCCAGCAGTGCAGGGGCAGCACCACCAGGCCCCCACTCATGTCCAACTCATGTCTCCCACCACCCCCACCCCCCCAGCCACCATGGGCAGCCTCCACCAGGCCCCCACTCATGTCTCCCACCACCCCCACCCCCCAGCCACCATGGGCAGCCTCCACCAGGCCCCCACTCATGTCTCCCACCACCCCACCCCCCAGCAGTGAAGTGCCAGCACCACCAGGCCCCCACTCATGTCCAACTCATGTCTCCCACCACCCCCACCCCCCCAGCCATCATGGGCAGCCTCCACCAGGCCCCCACTCATGTCTCCCACCACCCCCACCCCCCCGGCCACCATGGGCATCCCCCACCAGGCCCCCACTCATGTCTCCCACCCACCCCCACCCCCCAGCCACCATGGGAAGCCCCCACCAGGTCCCCACTCATGTCTCCCACCACCCCCACCCCCCAGCAGTGTGGGGCACCCTCCACCAGGCCCCCACTCATGTCCCCCTGCACCCCCACCCCCCAGCATCCAGGGGCACCCTCCACCAGGCCCCCACTCATGTCTCCCACCACCCCCACCCCCCAGCCACCATGGGCATCCCCCACCAGGCCCCCACTCATGTCTCCCACCACCCCCACCCCCCAGCAGTGCAGGGGCAGCCTCCACCAGGCCCCCACCCATGTCTCCCACGCCCCCACCCCCCAGCCACCATGGGCATCCCCCGCCAGGCCCCCACTCATGTCTCCCACCACCCCCACCCCCCAGCATCCAGGGGCACCCTCCACCAGGCCCCCACTCATGGCCCCTATCACCCCCACCCCCCAGCAGGGCAGGGGCAGCCTTCACCAGGCCCCCACCCATGTCTACCACCACCCCCACCCCCCAGCCACCATAGGCATCCCCCACCAGGCCCCCACTCATGTCCCCCTGCACCCAGGTCCTCATAATCCCCAATCATCTGCGTTATGGTCAGCCTCCACAGCCAAAAGGCCCTACCAAGTAAACCATTCACCCACATGGAGATGGAAATTACATGTTACACCCCCAATGTTCATAAAGCAAATGAACCCATGTCCGTCACACACAATGGTTGCAATTGAATGGGAAAACACCCAACATGGCATGCATGAAACCAATGAGATGATACCACACAGTGAAGTATGAAAACAAAATTGTATTAAAAAAATGGAATGCAAATGAAATGAAACAAACTACAGTGGCAATGAAAAAAAGATAAGCTGCATGTCCGTCCAAAAAAATCAAAACTACAAATCCAAATCCAAAAAAATGTTGTTCAAAGTCACATTAAAAATAAAATCAATCCGAGAGAGAAAAATAAATGCAAAGACCATTGCTCCATGGAGAATAAATAAAAAATAAAAAAATAAAACAATCCAATGAAGAACTATGTACAAAACATCCAAGGGTCCACGAGCACAACTGAACAAAGGAAACCTACAAAAGACCCTAACTAAAATCCAACTATATACAAAAAGTGGAGCAGTGTCCGTCGACTCCAAATCATAAGAAGAAACAAAGGAAACCTAAAACTAAAGAACTATATACAAAGGCGGCGTGCAAGTCCAGCGGCTCACTCCGTGGTGTTCCGGGCCAGGGCATCATCAAACTCCTCGTCTATGTCCCAGAGGCGGTCCTGTTCCATGGCCCCGAGGGTCCGCAGGGACGACGCCATCTGCTCCTCCAACCCCCTGCGGATTGCCTCGAGGCAATCGGCCCGCCTCAGGGCCCTCTGCATGGAGTTCTCCGCCCTGACCATCGTGAACTGCGCCTCTTCCGCCCGCCGCCGCTCCGCACCTATCTGCTGGCCCAACCGCAGCCACACGGAAGACACTTCCTGTCCTGGGTCCTCCTGCCCTCCGGCCGATGCATGCCCCTCCGATGTTGATGGCCCCAAGCCATGATGCCTCCCACGTTGACTCTGCTGCTGCCTCCAACGCAACTGCCTCTGCAAGCACGACGGCATCCAGGCTGATGGAATCCACCAAAGCCGTCGTGCACGTGCCCTGCCTGATGATGCCGGCACATCCTCCATCTGCTGGGGTACAGTTGCTGTGGTGTCCACCCCTGCTGGACCTCCGACTCCTGACTGTGGCAGGGATGGGATCCCCATCGAGCTGGCTGCATTGGTCAGGGCAGGTCCACAGGGGGCCCTGGTGGCATCTGGGCCGGAAGACGGCAAGGAGAACGACCGGCGTATAGCCTCCACAGAGGAGGAGAGGGCCGCCAGATTGGCTGACACATGCAGGAAACTCCCGAACATGGAAGATCCCAATTGGGCCACGTCGGCACGGTGCTCTTCGTGATGATGTGCGTGCTCCTCCCGGGAAGCACGCACGTCATCACGAATTGCACCCGCGCGCATCGCGACCCCAATCAGGACCTTCTCCATACGGACACGGGTCCTCTCGTCCGCAGGTGGAGGGGAGTCAGGTGACATGGACATCCCCTCTACCTGCGGACGGGCCTGGGACGAGGCATCCCTGCTGGTGCATGGTGGTGCACTCCCAGGGTCAGGGACAGCGACATGCACAGGCCCCTCCACGGTGACCTGTGCTGCCTCCTGCCCCTGCCCCTGGACTGCACCACTTGCACCAGCAGGGATGCCCCCACCAGGCCCTATGTGTGCCTCAGTGGCGGCCTCCTCCTCCTCTGTGGAAACAACCAACCTGGATGGCTCCTCACCATCTTCCGCCGTAGCAGGCCCCTGTGGGGGCTCACCCACCCCTTCCGCTGCAGCCGTGGGGGCATCCCCGCCGCCTTGTTCCACAGCGCCGTCTCCGCCCTCTTCTTCACTAGCCGCTGCGTAGAGGGAGACATAGAACACAAGCATCAGGGTACTGTTCAATGGTCCCCTAGACAGGAAGCAATAGCAGATGAGTACCACTGTCAAAGTACACTTCCATCATGTCCCTCCACAACACATGGGTCAGTCCAGGCAAAACACACACAGTAACAGGCATGGTGCATGCCATGGACATTTCCATACATGTCCAATGGACTCTTGAAACATACAATGATATGGAACTCACATGCATCATGGGTCATGCCTATCACATGCACACTCTTCACCTCAGTCACATCCATCTGGCCTCATACACCCCAAACACAGCGGATACAAGGGTAACTAGGCTGCATAGGTGAATCTGTGCATTGTCACACACATGTGTCATGCATCCATGGCATTCACAAGTCACAGACACGCAGGTCAGGCACACAGACATGGCTACCATACGTACCCGGCATCAGCACACATCCCTCACCCCCACCCATGTCCAGGAACAGAGACTGGCATGCTCTCATGTGTAAAATCTGCATAGGGCTCCCCATTTCGCATTTAAACACATGCAACAACCATGTGGTTCACACATCACTGTTCGCACATGCATTACCATGATGTCCCTGTACACATACATGCATACATGGCCTATGTCACACATACAGGTAAGTATCAGACAACCAGCACACCGCAACATGCCCTGTCTCACACAGCAATGTTTGGACACTTAGCGCTCAACTCCAGACGGGTCTCCCTCTCAAGGATCTAGGCGTGGAGCGCTGGGCGTACACGTTCCAGGACCCTCATCTGGATGGAACTCATGCGGCCCCGGCCCCCCTCCACGAGGCGCCGGGCCTTCACGAGGGTCCTGCACCTCAAGTCCTCCCAGGGCTTCTTGATCTTCTGGACGTCGCGGGTTGCCACCCCCTCCGCGTTGATGGCAACCACACAGTCGGTCCAGATCCTCTCCCGTCCTTCCTTGCTGGCGCAGGACGATCCAAAGAGGGCATCATACTGCCCCAGGACATGCTCCACCAGGACACCAACTTCGGTAGCAGTGAAGCTGGTGCCCCTCTGCCCCTCTTGCCTGGGGTTGCCACTGGTGCCAGATGTGGAAGTGCCCGACATGGCAACCCCAGAGGCAGGAGTGGGTGGGCAACTGGGTCCTGGGGCTGGGCTGTGGAGCGATGTAATGCCAGTCGGGAGTCTTCTGTTCCAGCAGGGGTGGACACAGCAACTGGACCCCTGCAGATAGCTGATGTGCAGGCACCAAATGGCAGGGCATGGTGGCAGCAGGCAGGCAGGCAGGCAGGCAGACAGCAGCAGCAGATGGCACGTGGGAGGCTGCTCGGGGCACTGGGGGGCAGTAATTCGGCCTTCTGGGCAGGAGCGTGGTCTTCCGTGTGTTTTCGCGTGGCCAGCTTGATACGGAATGATTTGGCACGTGAAAAAACGTCAGCGTGAAATTCGAGGAAAGGCCCTTAGCGCGTAAGCGCGTCAGCACGCATATGCGATTCTATTGGACCAAAGGCCCTCAGCGCGTAAGCGCGTCTGTGACGTGACCCGCACGGGTGTTTCCCTCATAGCCCGTGATGACGGAGCACACGTGGAAAAACTGCACGTCAGACTGTCAGCGCGTGTAACTGGAGAAAAGTGCGCGTACACGCGATTGGCCTATGTACGTGTATTTCAGGGGTGCGCGGGCACTTACACACGCGAGTACATCAGCGCACGTGTATACCGGGGTGCGCGGGAATTTCCACACGCCATTGGCCTGGGTACTGGATTTCAGGGGTGCGCGGGAAGTTTCACACGCGAGTACATCAGCGCACGTGTATACCGGGGTGCGCGGGAATTTCCACACGCTATTGGCCTGGGTACTGGATTTCAGGGGTGCGCGGGAAGTTTCACACGCTCGCCTACAACACGCGCAAAGAAACACGTACGCCAGTAGGAAGCAGGCATACGTCGACCCGCGACGCATAAATTTGCACGCAAATAAAATTACAAGCTCAGACGCCAGGATGAATATACCGTTCCTAGCAGCAGTGGCCGTGGGCTACCAAAGGAGGAGGAGGAGGATAGTCAGGGCCAGAATATTCACACCCAGAACCAGCCTTTTCGGGATGCCTGATGACCAGGTGTATGGGAGGTACAGGGTTCCACCACACATAATACTGGACCTGGTGAGTGAGTGGGAGGATGACCTCACATCACCCACCCTGTGCTCCCAAGCACTCAGCCCCCTGGAGAAGGTCCTCAATGTACTGCACTTCTTAGCCACTGGATCATTTCAGCGGACAAGTGCCATAGTGCGTGGGGTGTCACAGGCGACACAGTCACGCTGCCTACACCAGGTCTTGAACATCATTACTGCACGCCCATCAGTCCGCAGCCACATATACCTGCCCAGAACACCTGCAGAAAGGCATGCTGCCGCCCTGGATTTTTACGGTGTGGCACGATTCCCCAAAGTGCTAGGTGCCATCGACTGCACCCATGTGGCTCTACGTCCCCCCAGGGCATCTGAGCACATCTATAGGAACCGCAAGCACTGGCATTCCATCATCGTGCAGGTAGTATGTAATGCCAAGGGAATCATCACCTCAGTATATGCCAACTATCCCGGGTCCACCCACGACAGCTTCATTTACCGAATGTCCACCCTAAGCCGGGACCTAGAAGCTGGGCGGCATGGCGATACATGGCTGCTTGGTGAGTATGAATGCCACTGCACATGCATGCATGTCAGATACTGAGCAAGGTCACAACCCCACCAATGATACCAATCACCACCTCCACAGGGGACAGTGCCTACCCTCTCAGCCCCCAAATAACACAGCCCGAATTGCAACCCGAGGCATAGTGGAGCGCACATTCGGAGTGCTTAAATCATGCTTTCGCTCCCTTGACCGTTCTGGCGGGCAGCTGTTATATGCTCCCCCAGTAGTGTGCAGGATCATAGTGGCAGCATGTGTCCTGCACAACGTTGCAACACGCCGGGGCCTGGCCGTGGACATGGTGGTGGCCCCACATCCCCAACCACATGCACGGCCGCTGCGCATGGTAGGGGAAAGGGCACGGGGGGAGGCAGCCAGTACACAGCTAGTGGCTAATTACTTCACATAGAAATCACACCCCTGTGGAGTGCACACTGCCCTGGCACATACCATCTGACAATCAATGATGATTCAACCTGACACTGATCCTGAATGTCTGGAGAATCAACCGTCCAAACCATATCAGCCTGAGATTGTTCACCTGGAAGTGTTACAATGTGTGCATACCTACCTACACAGACACCACCAATGCAGTTTCGTGAAAAAAACACATTCATGCAGCTAAAATGAATACCCACTTGCAAAATGCAACATGAGGACAGTGCCATGTCACCCAACCCATCCCCAGCACCGCCACACGACACACCGTGCCATGTCATGCTATCTGCAGGTAAACAAAGTAATCCCCACAACATGACACAAGTGTCACAATGTACAGTGTCCCTAATTGAAACTCGCGACACCTGAAATGCTCACAGTAATGCAGGACCAACAAAACACTTGAGCAGGTATTTAGCAATAACACTTATCAGCCACTGACCCTCTAAACTACCATTAACATGACATTACGAATGTAAGGAATTAGTAGTCTCACCACCTCGAAATGCCTGCACTCCCACCACTTCCAACTGTACAGTGTTGCCGCCATGTAGAGTTGTAGGTGCACTGCTGCCAACATGGACCCCATCTACAAAGTACAGGGCCTTGTGTAGACATGAGGAAAGGACCTACAAATTAGGAGGTAGACACGGATGATGAGTTACACATCAATGCAACATGCAGTGTACAACACAACAGCAATATGCACTAGGAATGTATGCACAGTATTGACTAGACTACCCACACATGTAGTGGGAGTCCAATGTCACCATGTACGTCATTGTCACTTGGGCACACCCTTTGCAAGCCCATGGAAACGGGAAGCAGGAGGGGTGTGTGTGACAAAAACCCAAGCATCTGAACCAAATACATGACAAGCCTGCATGTGCCCAGCCACAATGCAGCGTATGCCCACAGGAGCCACAGAAGGCAACACATTGTCCCAAAAAAAAATGTAAAGAAAAAAAAAAAAAAATCAAACATGGCCATTAATGTGCCTGGGGGGGTTGGGGAGGCCACCCAGGAGGTCCTAGGACAGGGTACACACCAAAACCCACCTGTGTGGATCTTGCAAAAAAAAAAACACCTCCATGGGCTCATGGCTCACACGGCTACCCTATTGTGGGAGTATCACTGCTGTCGCTATTATCACCCTGTGCAGCTGCATCCGGAGGTGGTTGCACTATGGGAGGCAGCCCACGCAAGGCCCTAGTCTGTTCCTCCATGGCTGCAAGCATGCGGGTGTGGTAGGTCTCGTTCTGGAGGATGAGTGTGCGGAGGTCCCCATGCAACAACTCACGGGATGCCCGGACCTCCGCCCTAGTTGCCTGCATCTCAGCTGAGAGCGTACGGGTGAGACGCTCCAGCTGCTGTTCTGTCCTTCGGTTTGTTGAAGCCTCAAGCTCAACAAGAGTCGTCCTGAGGTGAAGGAGCTCCAGCCTCAGGGCTTCCCTGTGGCCCTGGGACTCTATGGAGATGGCTTCCTGCAGAGTCGCCAGTGCCGCCCGCCTGTCCCTGTTGGACGCCAACATGTCCTCCCTGTGTGACTGGTAGATGGAGTCGGTTGCCTGCTGTAGTCGCTCCATCAGCCTTTCGGGGGGGACAATGGAAGTGGCCACCCTATCCATGGCCTGAGCCATCATCTCTGATGATGCTGCCTGTTGGGTTGCCATACCGTAAATGGATTGCTCCCATGCGGTATTGCCAGGTGGCGTACGGCCACCACGTCGGCGGGCACCACACCTGTCTGGGGCAAGGCGAACTGCGCCTTGCTGTGCCGGCACTGCCTGAGGCTGCAGGACTGCATTCCCCCTCTGATCTGCTGGCCCAGGAACAGGATCAGATGTCGCAGAGTGTGACCCTGCATCCGTAACCACCAAAGGCGTAGCTGCCAACACTGACATCCCCATTGAGGGTTCTGACCCTGGTGCAGGTGGGTGGGACAGAACAGAATCCCTCCCAGGAACACTCACCTGCGACGGCACGTAGGTCTCATCATCCGAATCAACACCTGAGTACAGCTCGGGGGAGGTGCAGCCAGAGACACCCCTTGAGAGCACGACCTGCAGCACTTGTGGGTTCTCACCCACCACCACACCACGTCCCTCACTGGTGGTCGGTCGGCCCTCGGACCCCTCCTGGGTCTGCACCATCTCCACAACCCCAGCAGTATCAGGTGCGTCTTCCCCTGCAAAGACATAAAAGCAAACAAATGAAAACAGGCATTACCTGCATGGCACACAATGAGGGCTGAGAAGCAACAGAACCAGTACTTGATTGACACATGTCCCACATGACTAAAACCCTCCCATGCATGCACCCTCACTGCGTATGAAGGGCAGGCAAATGGCACACACTGATGACACCAAGATGGAAGATGAACACATTTTCTGCATGCTGCCTGGCAGTGGCATCACACATTGGCCTGTGATTGCCAGGTGAAATACACATGCCATCACACAGATGGCATGTACCATTGCTATTGAGTGAAGATGGAGAGGAGGGCAGCACTTATTCATTCAGTCCAGTTCCCGCATGTAATAGCTTTTCTAATTCAAACAGGTCTGATTTTTCACCTGGAGCTGCTGTCCAAAATGGTCCGATTGCACAGGGACATGTGTGAACATAAGATATCCAGGTAACAAAGTCACTCCACTTTACCATAGCCATGTCAGACATGTGACTAGAGGACTGAGAAATGCATAGTAAAAGTGGTGGAATGCAAACAATCTGCCTGAATGAACAGAGAAAAATAAGCAACAATGTTGTGGCAAGGTGACACTTCAAGGGCAACTGGCGTGCTGTTGGGCTAGATGTCTACAGTTGGCAGAAGGGATACTGCTATGGCCAAATGCTGCTGCGGAGAATGTATTGCATGAAGCACATGGGTGACCCAAACGACTCAGGCGCACACACCCTCACCTGGCACACAAACAGAAGCCATCACACACACCATGCACATGGATGACACACACATGCATGTGCACTCACCGGACAATGCCTCATAATCAGGCAGATCTCCCACGCCTTGGATCTGTTCCTCCATGACGTAGGTCCCAGCGACTGACTCATGTGGAGTGAGTTCCATGTCTTCTACTGGAGACCCACCTCCAGTCACTAGAGTTGCGGTATGACTTGAGGCCAGCTTATTCTTTGCCCTGTGCTTTAGGTCATTCCAGCGCTTATAGCAATCATTGGCTGTGCGCCTCACGATTCCAAGGGCACTTACGATGTCCGCAACGGTCTGCCAGTGTGCCTGGCGTTGTGCAGGTGTGGTCTTGGATCCTGCAACAATGACCATCTCGTTATCATGTGGGGACACATACTCGACAAGAGCATTCAGTTCGGCATCCGTGAAGCTGGGCTTCCTCGACGGGCCGGACTGTGTAGCCGTGTCTGGGGCATCAGCCTGTGCCGGATGAGCACTCTTCCTCTTCCGCTTGGAAGGTGGTGGTGATCCTGAGTGTCCTGCGCCGCTCTGGACACTAGGGGCAGGAGCCCTGGTGGACTCTGTATCAGGAGTGTGGAATTGCACACTCAGCATGGGAGTTGGTGCAGGCATTGGCTCAAGTGTAATGGTGTCAGGGGGAATGTCAGCAGAATGGACTAGGACCGACACTGTCCTGGCTGGGTGTGTGAGAGCTGGAGTGGATGGAGCCGCAGCTGCCCCTGCAGCCTCTCCACCCTGCCTACTTGGGGCAGCAGATGACCTTGCTGCCCCTGATCCACGCGGCCTGATGACATCAACGTGCACCAGCGCACGTGTCATAGGCCTGCTGACCTGGAAGTCAGCCATGGAGACAGCCAGGTCTGGTGCCACAATGGGCTGGTCCAACAAAGGCTGAGCATGGATGGTGTCAGCCACATCAGCCTCAACCAGGGGGGGAGGATTATGGGTGCCCTTGACTGGTCCTCCACACATGGGGGGACAGGGTCACCCTGCAAGTAACGACCACGTCCCCTACCTGATCCACCACGGCCACCACTTGTGGCTCGTCCACATTTGCCACCCTTTCGGAATCCTCGCCTCCCAACCATGGCACTGATGTTAATGTGCGTATGGGAGTGGCTGTAAACTATTGTCCTGGGCAATTGGGGGTCAAAGGGGTTGGGTACCAGATGGTAATTGTACCCTAGTGCTCTAGCAAGGCTGAATGTGACCCCTGGGGAAAGATGACGGGTCACGCAACGCACAGGAAGCCCAAAAAAGGGAGATGACGTGCACGCAACCCCTCCTAGACCACGTGTGCGGAAAAAAAAACCTGCACTACGCTGTGGCACCCAGTAACACAAGAATGAACGTATGCGTGTCACACGCAGCCTAGAATGACCTCTGAAGGGGTAGGCTACACACGGGGCAAGCACAGATGTTAGATACGTGCTGATTCACCGTCTGCCAGGAAAAAGAGCGTGAAAAAGAAGCGTGTTTGGTTGGCAACACCCCCGCCAAAAGAAGATTTGTACGCTGTCTGAGGAGACAGGACAACAGTGGAAGGGAACACTGTTTGAGGGAACAGGCCCAGAAAAACCAGAAAAAGAGAAAAAAGAGAAAAAGCTGTCAGAGGTAACAGGGAGTACGAACTTGAAACGCTGTGAAGTAAATCGCATGTGAAACAACAAGAAGTACAGAATTCACCCACTCGCTCTCCACGAAAAGCACGTACAAGGAAATGGTGTTCTACACGTACCTTTATTGAAGGCCCACACGTCCAGCGTCACTTCCGAGTGTACGCGCTAGGGCCATTTCAACCAATTACAGCTTTGTCACTTCTGCGTGTACCCGCTGTATCCACCAATTACACGCTTTGTCACTTCCGCGGGTACGCGCTGTTTCCACCAATTACACGCTTTGTCACTTCCGAGTGTACGCGCTTTTTCCACCAATTACACGCTTTGTCACTTCCGCGTGTACGCGCTTTTACCACCATTTACACGCTTTGTCACTTCCGCGTGTACGCGCTATTTCCACCAATTACACGCTTTGACACTGGGACGTGTCTTTCATTTTTTTAACACGCAACATTTCAAACGTGTGCCATATTCAACGTGCACGTGACTTCATAGACCCGCATACGCTGGTGGCCTTTGGGCCAATGAATGTACAGACGTGTGCTGACGTGCTTACGTGCTAAGGGCCTTTCCTCGAATTACACGCAGACGTGCAGGATTTTCACGTGCAAAATCACTCCGTATCAAGCTGGCCACGCGTTCACACACGGAAGACCACGCTCCTGCCCAGAAGGCCGAATTACTGCCCCCCCAGAGCCCTAAGCACGCTCCCACCTGCCATCTGCTGCTGCCTGACTGCCTGCTGCCCACGTGCCCTGCCATTTGCTGCCTGCACATCAGCCAGGGGTGCTGTTGCTGTGACCACCCCTGCTGGAACCGAAGACTCCCGACTGCTTTTCCATCGCCCCACAGCCCAGCCCCAGGACCCAGTTGCCCACCCACTCCTGCCTCTTAGGTTGCCATGTCGGGCACTGCAACATCTGGCACCAGTGGCAACCCCCGGCCAAGGAGGCAGAGGAGCACCAGCTTCACTGCCACCGAAGTTGGTGTCCTGGTGGAGCATGTCCTGGGGCAGTATGAAGCCCTCTTCGGAAGGTTGCGCGCCGACAAGGAAGGACGGACTCGGATCTGGATGGACATCGTGACTGCCATCAACGCGGAGGAGGTGGCAGTCCGCGACTACGAACGTGTCAGGAAGCGCTGGGAGGACTTCAGGTCCAGGACCCTCAACAAGGCCTGGCGCCTCCTGAGGGCAGCGGATGCTAAGGGGCGCCGGGGCCACTTGTCGGAAGATCAGATGAGGGTCCTGGAACGCATATCCCCAGCGCTCCACGTCCAGGTCCTTGAGAGGCAGACCCGTCTGGAGTCGAGCGGTAAGTGTACATGCATACTGATTGTAAGCTGTGCGTGTGGTGTGCCAGGAGTGTGCAGGTTGAACATGTATTTTTATGTGGGCAAGTAGGGGGGGGTGTACAGGGCCGTGAGGGTGACACATGCGAGGGGTCTCATGAGTGACACATGGATGGTGCTTGTGTGTGTGGGCTTGCATGGCACAGGATGTGGAGGAATGATTGTCAGGTGTGACATGGATGTCGATCGGAACACTGCAACAGTTGGCAGAGGGGTACACATGCTTGCAAATTTGGTGGTGTGTGTGCATGTGTAGTGTACTCCCTATGTTGCATGTGATGTGTGGATGACCTTTGGCTGCTCATGCTGTTGTATGTGAATGGATGGTGCTGGCTGTTGCAATATGCCTGTGGTATGGCTCATGTGTGCAAGTTGAAATGACATGTGTGTTGGGTATTGTGATGCCATGTCTGAGGTTTACCAATGCCACTCATGTATGACTATCATGTGTGTATGAGTCCATTGGACAGTGCCCTGATGCCTGTGTTTTCTTTCTCCCTGTCTGCAGCGTCAACTGATGAAGAGGGCGGAGAAGGTGCTGTGGAGCACAGCGGCAGGCGTCGCACCACCAGCCGGAGACGCAAGGCCCGGATCCCCTCCCAGGTTCTGATCTCATCGGGGAGTGAGGAGTCCGGTGCCGTGTCCCAGGCCGCAGCTGCCGAGGGGAGATCCAAGAGGTGGAGGTTGGAGTTGGACTCCTCGGCAGCAGAAGGAGCAGCTGGGACCACAGGGCCCAACAGAGGAAGATGGCACGGAGTCATCCAGGTTGGTGGGGGGTTTGGAGGAGGAGGAGGCCGTGCAAGCGACAGAGGCGGGGTCTGGAGGTGGGGATTCCACTGGTGCTAGTGGTGCAGTGCAGGATCTGGGACAGGAGGCAGCACAGGCCTCCGCGGAGGTGCCTGTGTGCAATCCTGTCCCTGCTCCTGTCACTGCATCATCTTGCACCAGCGGGGATGCCTACCTCCAGACCCGTTCTCAGGGAGGGGATTGGCTTACAACACCTGGCCTTCCTCTCCCTGCGGATGTGGCTATCCTGCACCAGGTTGAGCCTGTCCAGGGTGGGGTGGCGTTGCGTCAACGGGCCATGCGAACTGACCTGCAGTCTTTTCATGATGAGTCTGCACGTCTTCTTGCATGGCTCGTTGACTGCGTTGACCCACTGGGACAGCTCACCAGGGCTGGATTCCTCCGTTTCCTGGAACTTGTTCCGACCCCCTCCTCCACGGAACCCCCTATGCCCCAGTCGTCCTCCATGTCATCTTCCCACCCATGTGTCACCTGGGTGCCCTGTGGAGCTGCCTCCGACCGTGCGGCCAGGCTGGTGGACAACAGATCCCTGCCACAGTCGGGAGTCGGACGTCCAGCAGGGGTTGCCACATCAACGACTGCACCCCAACTGGAGGAGGATGTGCAGGCACCATCGGACAGGGCACATGGACAGCAGCAGCTGCAGCAGCAGGAGGCTGTAGGTGGGAGCCACGATAGCTCGGGGCCTTCAACATCGGAGGGGCAGGCTTCGGCCAGAGGGCAGGAGGACCCTGGATGGGAAGTGTCTTCCGTGTGGCAGCGGTTGGGCCAGCAGATAGGTGCGGAGCGGCGGCGGGCGGAAGAGGCGCGGCTCATGATGGTCAGGGCCCTGAGGCGGGCCATGGAACAGGACCGCCTCCGGGACATAGCCGCCATTGTATATAGTTATTTAGTGATAGGTTTCCTTTATAGTTTATTTTTATTTGGAGTCGACGGACACTGCTCCACCTTTTGTATATATTTCCATTTTAGATAGTTTTTTTGGTAGGTTTCATTTCTTCTGTTGGGATGATGGACCCTGAATACTTTGTACATAGTTGGACTATGGATTTGGATATTTTATTTACTATGGATATTTTTTTGCATGGAGCAATGTTTTCAGTTTCTTTTTTCCCTTCATTTCCTTTTTATGGACTTGAACTTTGGAAGACATTTTTTAGGATTATCATTTATTGATTTTAATTTGAAAAAGGGACAGCCAGCTTGATTTTGTTATTTTTTTTACTTGTGTATTTTGTTTCATTTTGATTGCCATTACTGTTGTTATTAATACATTATTTGGATTTTTTCATTCTTCAATGTGTGGTTTCATCTCATTGTTTTCATGCATGTCATGATATGGGTTTTCAGGTTCACTTGCAACCATTGTATGTGTGTGAGACACATGTGTTGATTTACATTGTTTCCATTGGAGTAGTATCATGGGTGCATGTAATACTTGGTTGTGTCTTTGGGCTGTGGTGGCTGGCCATGAGGCCCATGCTTGAGGATTGTCAGGGCCTGTGGGCAGGGGGACATGGGTGGGAGCCTGGTGGGGGATGCCCATGGTGGCTGGGGGTGGGGGTGATAGGGGACATGAGTGGGGGCCTGGTGGGGGATGCCCATGGTGGCTGGGGGGTGGGGGTGGTGGGAGACATGAGTTGGACATGAGTGGGGGCCTGGTGGAGGCTGCCCCTGCACTGCTGGGGGGTGGGGGTGATAGGGGACATGAGTGGGGGCCTGGTGGAGGCTGCCCCTGGTGGATGGGGGTGGGGGTGATAGGGGACATGGGTGGGGGCCTGGTGGAGGCTGCCCCTGCACTGCTGGGGGGGGGGTGGTGGTGGTAGACATGGGTGGGGGCCTGGTGGAGGCTGCCCATGGTGGCTGGGGGGTGGGGGTGGTGGTAGACATGAGTGGGGGCCTGGTGGAGGCTGCCCCTGCACTTCTGGGGGGTGGGGGTGGTGGGAGACATGAGTGGGGGCCTGGTGGAGGCTGCCCATGGTGGCTGGGGGGTGGGGGTGGTGGGAGACATGAGTGGGGGCCTGGTGGAGGCTGCCCATGGTGGCTGGGGGGTGGGGTGGTGGGAGACATGAGTGGGGGCCTGGTGGAGGCTGCCCCTGCACTGCTGGGGGGGTGGGGTGGTGGGAGACATGGGTGGGTGCCTGGTGGAGGCTGCCCATGGTGGCTGGGGGGTGGGGGTGGTGGGAGACATGAGTGGGGGCCTGGTGGAGGCTGCCCATGGTGGCTGGGGGGGTGGGGGTGGTGGGAGACATGAGTGGGGGCCTGGTGGAGGGTGCCCCTCAGTGCTGGGGGGTGGGGTGGGTGGGAGACATGAGTGGGGGCCTGGTGGAGGGTGCCCCTCAGTGCTGGGGGGGTGGGGGGTGGGAGACATGAGTGGGGGCCTGGTGGAGGCTGCCCCTGCACTGCTGGGGGGTGGGAGTGGTGGTAGACATGGGTGGGAGCTTGGTGGAGGCTGCCCATGGTGGCTGGGGGGTGGGGGTGATAGGGGACATGAGTGGGGGCCTGGTGGAGGCTGCCCCTGCACTGCTGGGGGGTGGTGGTGGTAGACATGGGTGGGGGCCTGGTGGAGGCTGCCCATGGTGGCTGGGGGGTGGGGGTGGTGGGAGACATGAGTGGGGGCCTGGTGGAGGCTGCCCCTGCACTGCTGGGGGGTGGGGGTGGTGGGAGACATGAGTGGGGGCCTGGTGGAGGCTGCCCATGGTGGCTGGGGGGTGGGGGTGATAGGGGACATGAGTGGGGGCCTGGTGGAGGCTGCCCATGGTGGCTGGGGGGTGGGGGTGATAGGGGACATGAGTGGGGGCCTGGTGGAGGCTGCCCCTGCACTGCTGGGGGGTGGTGGGAGACATGAGTGGGGGCCTGGTGGAGACTGCCCATGGTGGCTGGGGGGTGGGGGTGGTGGGAGACATGAGTGGGGGCCTGGTGGAGGCTGCCCCTGCACTGCTGGGGGGTGGGGGTGATAGGGGACATGAGTGGTGGCCTGGTGGAGGCTGCCCCTGGTGGATGGGGGGTGGGGTGATAGGGGACATGAGTGGGGGCCTGGTGGTGGCTGCCCCTGCACTGCTGGGCGGTGGGGGTGGTGGGAGACATGAGTGGGGGCCTGGTGGAGGGTGCCCCACAGTGCTGGGGGTGGGGTGGGTGGGAGACATGAGTGGGGGCCTGGTGGAGGGTGCCCCTCAGTGCTGGGGGGTGGGGTGGGTGGGAGACATGAGTGGTGGCCTGGTGGAGGGTGCCCCTCAGTGCTGGGGGGGTGGGGGGTGGAAGACATGAGTGGGGGCCTGGTGGAGGGTGCCCCTCAGTGCTGGGGGGGTGGGGGGTGGGAGGTGGGAGACATGAGTGGGGGCCTGGTGGAGGCTGCCCCTGCACTGCTGGGGGGTGGGGGTGGTGGTAGACATGGGTGGGAGCCTGGTGGAGGCTGCCCATGGTGGCTGGGGGGTGGGGGTGATAGGGGACATGAGTGGGGGCCTGGTGGAGGCTGCCCCTGCACTGCTGGGGGGTGGTGGTGGTTGTAGACATGGGTGGGGGCCTGGTGGAGGCTGCCCATGGTGGCTGGGAGGTGGGGGTGGTGGGAGACATGAGTGGGGGCCTGGTGGAGGCTGCCCCTGCACTGCTGGGGGGTGGGGGTGGTGGGAGACATGAGTGGGGGCCTGGTGGAGGCTGCCCATGGTGGCTGGGGGGTGGGGGTGATAGGGGACATGAGTGGGGGCCTGGTGGAGGCTGCCCCTGCACTGCTGGGGGGTGGGGTGGTGGGAGACATGAGTGGGGGCCTGGTGGAGGCTGCCCATGGTGGCTGGGGGGTGGGGGTGATAGGGGACATGAGTGGGGGCCTGGTGGAGGCTGCCCCTGCACTGCTGTGGGGTGGGGGTGGTGGTAGACATGAGTGGGGGCCTGGTGGAGGCTGCCCCTGCACTGCTGGGGGTGGGGGTGGTGGGAGACATGAGTGGGGGCCTGGTGGAGGCTGCCCCTGCACTGCTGGGGGGTGGGGTGGTGGGAGACATGGGTGGGGGCCTCGTGGAGGGTGCCCCTCAGTGCTGGGGGGTAGGGTGGGTGGGAGACATGAGTGGGGGCCTGGTGGAGGGTGCCCCTCAGCTCTGGGGGGGTGGAGGGTGGGAGACATGAGTGGATCCCTGGTGGAGGCTGCCCCTGCACTGCTGGGGGTGGGGGTGGTGGTAGACATGGGTGGGGGCCTGGTGGAGGCTCCCATGGTGGCTGGGGGGTGGGGGTGGTGGGAAACATGAGTGGGGGCCTGGTGGAGGCTGCCCCTGCACTGCTGGGAGGTGGGGGTGGTGGGAGACATGAGTGGGGGCCTGGTGGAGGCTGCCCATGGTGGCTGGGGGGTGGGGGTGATAGGGGACATGAGTGGGGGCCTGGTGGAGGCTGCCCATGGTGGCTGGGGGGTGGGGTGGTGGTAACATGAGTGGGGGCCTGGTGGAGGCAGCCCATGGTGGCTGGGGGGTGGGGTGATAGGGGACATGAGTGGGGGCCTGGTGGAGGCTGCCCCTGCATTGCTGGGGGGTGGGGTGGTGGTAGACATGAGTGGGGGCCTGGTGGAGGCTGCCTCTGCACTGCTGGGGGGTGGGGGTGGTGGGAGACATGAGTGGGGGCCTGGTGGAGGCTGCCCCTGCACTGCTGGGGGGTGGGGGTGGTGGGAGACATGGGTGGGAGCCTGGTGGTGGCTGCCCCTGCACTGCTGGGCGGTGGGGATGGTGGGAGACATGAGTGGGGGCCTGGTGGAGTGTACCCCTCAGTGCTGGGGGGGGTGGGGGGTGGGAGACATGAGTGGGGGCCTGGTGGAGGCTGCCCCTGCACTGCTGGGGGTGGTGGTGGTGGTAGACTTGGGTGGGGGCCTGGTGGAGGCTGCCCATGGTGGCTGGGGGGTGGGGGTGGTGGGAGACATGAGTGGGGGCCTGGTGGAGGCTGCCCCTGCACTGCTGGGGGGTGGGGGTGGTGGCAGACATGAGTGGGGGCCTGGTGGAGGCTGCTCATGGTGGCTGGGCGGTGGGGGTGATAGGGGACATGAGTGGGGGCCTGGTGGAGGCTGCCCATGGCCCTGGGAGTGGGGGTGGTGGGAGACATGAGTGGGGGCCTGGTGGAGGCTGCCCCTGCATTGCTGGGGGGTGGGGGTGGTGGGAGACATGAGTGGGGGCCTGGTGGAGGCTGCCCATGGTGGCTGGGGGGTGGGGGTGATAGGGGACATGAGTGGGGGCCTGGTGGAGGCTGCCCCTGCACTGCTGGGGGTTAGGGGTGGTGGTAGACATGAGTGGGGGCCTGGTGGAGGCTGCCCCTGCACTGCTGGGGGGTGGGGGTGGTGGGAGACATGAGTGGGGGCCTGGTGGAGGCTGCCCCTGCACTGCTGGGGGGTGGGGGTGGTGGGAGACATGGGTGGGGGCCTGGTGGAGGCTGCCCATGGTGGCTGGGGAGTGGGGGTGGTGAAAGACATGAGTGGGGGCCTGGTGGAGGCTGCCCCTGCACTGCTGGGGGGTGGGGGTGGTGGGAGACATGAGTGGGGGCCTGGTGGAGGCTGCCCATGGTGGCTGGGGGGTGGGGGTGATAGGGGACATGAGTGGGGGCCTGGTGGAGGCTGCCCCTGCACTGCTGGGGGGTGGGGGTGGTGGTAGACATGAGTGGGGGCCTGGTGGTGGCTGCCCCTGCACTGCTGGGCGGTGGGGATGGTGGGAGACATGAGTGGGGGCCTGGTGGAGTGTACCCCTCAGTGCTGGGGGGTTGGGGGGTGGGAGACATGAGTGGGGGCCTGGTGGAGGCTGCCCCTGCACTGCTGGGGGGTGGTGGTGGTGGTAGACTTGGGAGGGGGCCTGTTGGAGGCTGCCCATGGTGGCTGGGGGGTGGGGGTGGTGGGAGACATGAGTGGGGGCCTGGTGGAGGCTGCCCCTGCACTGCTGGGGGGTGGGGGTGGTGGCAGACATGAGTGGGGGCCTGGTGGAGGCTGCCCATGGTGGCTGGGGGGTGGGGGTGATAGGGGACATGAGTGGGGGCCTGGTGGAGGCTTCCCATGGTGGCTGGGGGGTGGGGGTGGTGGGAGACATGAGTGGGGGCCTGGTGGAGGCTGCCCCTGCACTGCTGGGGGGTGGGGGTGGTGGGAGACATGAGTGGGGGCCTGGTGGAGGCTGCCCATGGTGGCTGGGGGGTGGGGGTGATATGGGACATGAGTGGGGGCCTGGAGGAGGCTGCCCCTGCACTGCTGGGGGGTGGGGGTGGTGGGAGACATGAGTGGGGGCCTGGTGGAGGCTGCCCCTGCACTGCTGGGGGGTGGGGGTGGGGGAGACATGGGTGGGGGCCTGGTGGAGGCTGCCCATGGTGGCTGGGGAGTGGGGGTGGTGGAAGACATGAGTGGGGGCCTGGTGGAGGCTGCCCCTGCACTGCTGGGGGGTGGGGGTGGTGGGAGACATGAGTGGGGGCCTGGTGGAGGCTGCCCCTGCACTGCTGGGGGGTGGGGGTGGTGGTAGACATGGGTGGGGGCCTGGTGGAGGGTGCCCCACACTGCTGTGGGGTGGGGTGGGTGGGAGACATGAGTGGGGGCCTGGTGGAGGGTGCCTCTCAGTGCTGGGAGGGGGGGGTGGGAGACATGAGTGGGGGCCTGGTGGAGGGTGCCCCTCAGTGCTGGGGGGGTGGGGGGTGGGAGACATAAGTGGGGGCCTGGTGGAGGCTGCCCCTGCACTGCTGGGGGGTGGGGGTGGTGGTAGACATGGGTGGGAGCCTGGTGGAGGCTGCCCATAGTGGCTGGGGGGTGAGGGTGATAGTGGACATGAGTGGGGGACTGGTGGAGGCTGCCCCTGCACTGCTGCGGGGTGGTGGTAGACATGGGTGGGGGCCTGGTGGAGGCTGCCCATGGCGAGTGGGGGGTGGGGGTGGTGGGAGACATGAGTGGGGGCCTGGTGGAGGCTGCCCATGGTGGCTGGGGGGTGGGGGTGATAGGGGACATGAGTGGGGGCCTGGTGGAGGCTGCCCCTGCACTGCTGGGGGGTGGGGGTGGTGGGAGACATGAGTGGGGGCCTGGTGGAGGCTGCCCATGGTGGCTGGGGGGTGGGGGTGATAGGGGACATGAGTGGGGGCCTGGTGGAGGCTGCCCATGGTGGCTGGGGGGTGGGGGTGATAGGGGACATGAGTGGGGGCCTGGTGGAGGCTGCCCCTGCACTGCTGTGGGGTGGGGTGGTGGGAGACATGAGTGGGGGCCTGGTGGAGGCTGCCCATGGTGGCTGGGGGGTGGGGGTGATAGGGGACATGAGTGGGGGCCTGGTGGAGGCTGCCCCTGCACTGCTGTGGGGTGGGGGTGGTGGTAGACATGAGTGGGGGCCTGGTGGAGGCTGCCCCTGCACTGCTGGGGGTGGGGGTGGTGGGAGACATGAGTGGGGGTCTGGTGGAGGCTGCCGCTGCACTGCTGGGGGGTGGGGGTGGTGGGATACATGGGTGGGGGCCTCGTGGAGGGTGCCCCTCAGTGCTGGGGGGTAGGGTGGGTGGGAGACATGAGTGGGGGCCTGGTGGAGGGTGCCCCTCAGCTCTGGGGGGGTGGGGGGTGGGAGACATGAGTGGATCCCTGGTGGAGGCTGCCCCTGCACTGCTGGGGGTGGGGGTGGTGGTAGACATGGGTGGGGGCCTGGTGGAGGCTGCCCATGGTGGCTGGGGGGTGGGGGTGGTGGGAAACATGAGTGGGGGCCTGGTGGAGGCTGCCCCTGCACTGCTGGGAGGTGGGGGTGGTGGGAGACATGAGTGGGGGCCTGGTGGAGGCTGCCCATGGTGGCTGGGGGGTGGGGGTGATAGGGGACATGAGTGGGGGCCTGGTGGAGGCTGCCCATGGTGGCTGGGGGGTGGGGTGGTGGTAACATGAGTGGGGGCCTGGTGGAGGCAGCCCATGGTGGCTGGGGGGTGGGGTGATAGGGGACATGAGTGGGGGCCTGGTGGAGGCTGCCCCTGCATTGCTGGGGGGTGGGGTGGTGGTAGACATGAGTGGGGGCCTGGTGGAGGCTGCCTCTGCACTGCTGGGGGGTGGGGGTGGTGGGAGACATGAGTGGGGGCCTGGTAGAGGCTGCCCCTGCACTGCTGGGGGGTGGGGGTGGTGGGAGACATGGGTGGGAGCCTGGTGGTGGCTGCCCCTGCACTGCTGGGCGGTGGGGATGGTGGGAGACATGAGTGGGGGCCTGGTGGAGTGTACCCCTCAGTGCTGGGGGGGGGTGGGGGGTGGGAGACATGAGTGGGGGCCTGGTGGAGGCTGCCCCTGCACTGCCGGGGGTGGTGGTGGTGGTAGACTTGGGTGGGGGCCTGGTGGAGGCTGCCCATGGTGGCTGGGGGGTGGGGGTGGTGGGAGACATGAGTGGGGGCCTGGTGGAGGCTGCCCCTGCACTGCTGGGGGGTGGGGGTGGTGGCAGACATGAGTGGGGGCCTGGTGGAGGCTGCTCATGGTGGCTGGGGGGTGGGGGTGATAGGGGCCATGAGTGGGGGCCTGGTGGAGGCTGCCCATTGCCCTGGGAGTGGGGGTGGTGGGAGACATGAGTGGGGACCTGGTGGAGGCTGCCCCTGCATTGCTGGGGGGTGGGGGTGGTGAGAGACATGAGTGGGGGCCTGGTGGAGGCTGCCCATGGTGGCTGGGGGTTGGGGGTGATAGGGGACATGAGTGGGGGCCTGGTGGAGGCTGCCCCTGCACTGCTGGGGGTTAGGGGTGGTGGTAGACATGAGTGGGGGCCTGGTGGAGGCTGCCCCTGCACTGCTGGGGGTGGGGGTGGTGGGAGACATGAGTGGGGGCCTGGTGGAGGCTGCCCCTGCACTGCTGGGGGGTGGGGGTGGTGGGAGACATGGGTGGGGGCCTGGTGGAGGCTGCCCATGGTGGCTGGGGAGTGGGGGTGGTGAAAGACATGAGTGGGGGCCTGGTGGAGGCTGCCCCTGCAGTGCTGGGGGGTGGGGGTGGTGGGAGACATGAGTGGGGGCCTGGTGGAGGCTGCCCATGGTGGCTGGGGGGTGGGGGTGATAGGGGACATGAGTGGGGGCCTGGTGGAGGCTGCCCCTGCACTGCTGGGGGGTGGGGGTGGTGGTAGACATGAGTGGGGGCCTGGTGGTGGCTGCCCCTGCACTGCTGGGCGGTGGGGATGGTGGGAGACATGAGTGGGGGCCTGGTGGAGTGTACCCCTCAGTGCTGGGGGGTTGCGGGGTGGGAGACATGAGTGGGGGCCTGGTGGAGGCTGCCCCTGCACTGCTGGGGGGTGGTGGTGGTGGTAGACTTGGGAGGGGGCCTGGTGGAGGCTGCCCATGGTGGCTGGGGGTGGGGGTGGTGGGAGACATGAGTGGGGGCCTGGTGGAGGCTGCCCCTGCACTGCTGGGGGGTGGGGGTGGTGGAAGACATGGGTGGGGGCCTGGTGGAGGCTGCCCATGGTGGCTGGGGGGTGGGGGTGATAGGGGACATGAGTGGGGGCCTGGTGGAGGCTTCCCATGGTGGCTGGGGGGTGGGGGTGGTGGGAGACATGAGTGGGGGCCTGGTGGAGGCTGCCCCTCAGTGCTGGGGGGGGTGGGGGGTGGGAGACATGAGTGGGGGCCTGGTGGAGGCTGCCCCTGCACTGCTGGGGGGTGGGGGTGGTGGTAGACATGGGTGGGAGCCTGGTGGAGGCTGCCCATGGTGGCTGGGGGGTGAGGGTGATAGTGGACATGAGAGGGGGAATGGTGGAGGCTGCCCCTGCACTGCTGCGGGGTGGTGGTAGACATGGGTGGGGGCCTGGTGGAGGCTGCCCATGGCGAGTGGGGGGTGGGGGTGGTGGGAGACATGAGTGGGGGCCTGGTGGAGGCTGCCCATGGTGGCTGGGGGGTGGGGGTGATAGGGGACATGAGTGGGGGCCTGGTGGAGGCTGCCCCTGCACTGCTGGGGGGTGGGGGTGGTGGGAGACATGAGTGGGGGCCTGGTGGAGGCTGCCCATGGTGGCTGGGGGGTGGGGGTGATAGGGGACATGAGTGGGGGCCTGGTGGAGGCTGCCCCTGCACTGCTGGGGGGTGGGGTGGTGGGAGACATGAGTGGGGGCCTGGTGGAGGCTGCCCATGGTGGCTGGGGGGTGGGGGTGATAGGGGACATGAGTGGGGGCCTGGTGGAGGCTGCCCCTGCACTGCTGTGGGGTGGGGGTGGTGGTAGACATGAGTGGGGGCCTGGTGGAGGCTGCCCCTGCACTGCTGGGGGTGGGGGTGGTGGGAGACATGAGTGGGGGCCTGGTGGAGGCTGCCCCTGCACTGCTGGGGGGTGGGGGTGGTGGGAGACATGGGTGGGGGCCTCGTGGAGGGTGCCCCTCAGTGCTGGGGGGTAGGGTGGGTGGGAGACATGAGTGGGGGCCTGGTGGAGGGTGCCCCTCAGCTCTGGGGGGGTGGGGGGTAGGAGACATGAGTGGATCCCTGGTGGAGGCTGCCCCTGCACTGCTGGGGGTGGGGGTGGTGGTAGACATGGGTGGGGGCCTGGTGGAGGCTGCCCATGGTGGCTGGGGGGTGGGGGTGGTGGGAAACATGAGTGGGGGCCTGGTGGAGGCTGCCCCTGCACTGCTGGGAGGTGGGGGTGGTGGGAGACATGAGTGGGGGCCTGGTGGAGGCTGCCCCTGGTGGATGGGGGGTGGGGTGATAGGGGACATGAGTGGGGGCCTGGTGGTGGCTGCCCCTGCACTGCTGGGCGGTGGGGGTGGTGGGAGACATGAGTGGGGGCCTGGTGGAGGGTGCCCCACAGTGCTGGGGGTGGGGTGGGTGGGAGACATGAGTGGGGGCCTGGTGGAGGGTGCCCCTCAGTGCTGGGGGGTGGGGTGGGTGGGAGACATGAGTGGTGGCCTGGTGGAGGGTGCCCCTCAGTGCTGGGGGGGTGGGGGGTGGAAGACATGAGTGGGGGCCTGGTGGAGGGTGCCCCTCAGTGCTGGGGGGGTGGGGGGTGGGAGGTGGGAGACATGAGTGGGGGCCTGGTGGAGGCTGCCCCTGCACTGCTGGGGGGTGGGGGTGGTGGTAGACATGGGTGGGAGCCTGGTGGAGGCTGCCCATGGTGGCTGGGGGGTGGGGGTGATAGGGGACATGAGTGGGGGCCTGGTGGAGGCTGCCCCTGCACTGCTGGGGGGTGGTGGTGGTTGTAGACATGGGTGGGGGCCTGGTGGAGGCTGCCCATGGTGGCTGGGAGGTGGGGGTGGTGGGAGACATGAGTGGGGGCCTGGTGGAGGCTGCCCCTGCACTGCTGGGGGGTGGGGGTGGTGGGAGACATGAGTGGGGGCCTGGTGGAGGCTGCCCATGGTGGCTGGGGGGTGGGGGTGATAGGGGACATGAGTGGGGGCCTGGTGGAGGCTGCCCCTGCACTGCTGGGGGGTGGGGTGGTGGGAGACATGAGTAGGGGCCTGGTGGAGGCTGCCCATGGTGGCTGGGGGGTGGGGGTGATAGGGGACATGAGTGGGGGCCTGGTGGAGGCTGCCCCTGCACTGCTGTGGGGTGGGGGTGGTGGTAGACATGAGTGGGGGCCTGGTGGAGGCTGCCCCTGCACTGCTGGGGGTGGGGGTGGTGGGAGACATGAGTGGGGGCCTGGTGGAGGCTGCCCCTGCACTGCTGGGGGGTGGGGTGGTGGGAGACATGGGTGGGGGCCTCGTGGAGGGTGCCCCTCAGTGCTGGGGGGTAGGGTGGGTGGGAGACATGAGTGGGGGCCTGGTGGAGGGTGCCCCTCAGCTCTGGGGGGGTGGAGGGTGGGAGACATGAGTGGATCCCTGGTGGAGGCTGCCCCTGCACTGCTGGGGGTGGGGGTGGTGGTAGACATGGGTGGGGGCCTGGTGGAGGCTCCCATGGTGGCTGGGGGGTGGGGGTGGTGGGAAACATGAGTGGGGGCCTGGTGGAGGCTGCCCCTGCACTGCTGGGAGGTGGGGGTGGTGGGAGACATGAGTGGGGGCCTGGTGGAGGCTGCCCATGGTGGCTGGGGGGTGGGGGTGATAGGGGACATGAGTGGGGGCCTGGTGGAGGCTGCCCATGGTGGCTGGGGGGTGGGGTGGTGGTAACATGAGTGGGGGCCTGGTGGAGGCAGCCCATGGTGGCTGGGGGGTGGGGTGATAGGGGACATGAGTGGGGGCCTGGTGGAGGCTGCCCCTGCATTGCTGGGGGGTGGGGTGGTGGTAGACATGAGTGGGGGCCTGGTGGAGGCTGCCTCTGCACTGCTGGGGGGTGGGGGTGGTGGGAGACATGAGTGGGGGCCTGGTGGAGGCTGCCCCTGCACTGCTGGGGGGTGGGGGTGGTGGGAGACATGGGTGGGAGCCTGGTGGTGGCTGCCCCTGCACTGCTGGGCGGTGGGGATGGTGGGAGACATGAGTGGGGGCCTGGTGGAGTGTACCCCTCAGTGCTGGGGGGGGTGGGGGGTGGGAGACATGAGTGGGGGCCTGGTGGAGGCTGCCCCTGCACTGCTGGGGGTGGTGGTGGTGGTAGACTTGGGTGGGGGCCTGGTGGAGGCTGCCCATGGTGGCTGGGGGGTGGGGGTGGTGGGAGACATGAGTGGGGGCCTGGTGGAGGCTGCCCCTGCACTGCTGGGGGGTGGGGGTGGTGGCAGACATGAGTGGGGGCCTGGTGGAGGCTGCTCATGGTGGCTGGGCGGTGGGGGTGATAGGGGACATGAGTGGGGGCCTGGTGGAGGCTGCCCATGGCCCTGGGAGTGGGGGTGGTGGGAGACATGAGTGGGGGCCTGGTGGAGGCTGCCCCTGCATTGCTGGGGGGTGGGGGTGGTGGGAGACATGAGTGGGGGCCTGGTGGAGGCTGCCCATGGTGGCTGGGGGGTGGGGGTGATAGGGGACATGAGTGGGGGCCTGGTGGAGGCTGCCCCTGCACTGCTGGGGGTTAGGGGTGGTGGTAGACATGAGTGGGGGCCTGGTGGAGGCTGCCCCTGCACTGCTGGGGGGTGGGGGTGGTGGGAGACATGAGTGGGGGCCTGGTGGAGGCTGCCCCTGCACTGCTGGGGGGTGGGGGTGGTGGGAGACATGGGTGGGGGCCTGGTGGAGGCTGCCCATGGTGGCTGGGGAGTGGGGGTGGTGAAAGACATGAGTGGGGGCCTGGTGGAGGCTGCCCCTGCACTGCTGGGGGGTGGGGGTGGTGGGAGACATGAGTGGGGGCCTGGTGGAGGCTGCCCATGGTGGCTGGGGGGTGGGGGTGATAGGGGACATGAGTGGGGGCCTGGTGGAGGCTGCCCCTGCACTGCTGGGGGGTGGGGTGGTGGTAGACATGAGTGGGGGCCTGGTGGTGGCTGCCCCTGCACTGCTGGGCGGTGGGGATGGTGGGAGACATGAGTGGGGGCCTGGTGGAGTGTACCCCTCAGTGCTGGGGGGTTGGGGGGTGGGAGACATGAGTGGGGGCCTGGTGGAGGCTGCCCCTGCACTGCTGGGGGGTGGTGGTGGTGGTAGACTTGGGAGGGGGCCTGTTGGAGGCTGCCCATGGTGGCTGGGGGGTGGGGGTGGTGGGAGACATGAGTGGGGGCCTGGTGGAGGCTGCCCCTGCACTGCTGGGGGGTGGGGGTGGTGGCAGACATGAGTGGGGGCCTGGTGGAGGCTGCCCATGGTGGCTGGGGGGTGGGGGTGATAGGGGACATGAGTGGGGGCCTGGTGGAGGCTTCCCATGGTGGCTGGGGGGTGGGGGTGGTGGGAGACATGAGTGGGGGCCTGGTGGAGGCTGCCCCTGCACTGCTGGGGGGTGGGGGTGGTGGGAGACATGAGTGGGGGCCTGGTGGAGGCTGCCCATGGTGGCTGGGGGGTGGGGGTGATATGGGACATGAGTGGGGGCCTGGAGGAGGCTGCCCCTGCACTGCTGGGGGGTGGGGGTGGTGGGAGACATGAGTGGGGGCCTGGTGGAGGCTGCCCCTGCACTGCTGGGGGGTGGGGGTGGGGGAGACATGGGTGGGGGCCTGGTGGAGGCTGCCCATGGTGGCTGGGGAGTGGGGGTGGTGGAAGACATGAGTGGGGGCCTGGTGGAGGCTGCCCCTGCACTGCTGGGGGGTGGGGGTGGTGGGAGACATGAGTGGGGGCCTGGTGGAGGCTGCCCCTGCACTGCTGGGGGGTGGGGGTGGTGGTAGACATGGGTGGGGGCCTGGTGGAGGGTGCCCCACACTGCTGTGGGGTGGGGTGGGTGGGAGACATGAGTGGGGGCCTGGTGGAGGGTGCCTCTCAGTGCTGGGAGGGGGGGGGGTGGGAGACATGAGTGGGGGCCTGGTGGAGGGTGCCCCTCAGTGCTGGGGGGGTGGGGGGTGGGAGACATAAGTGGGGGCCTGGTGGAGGCTGCCCCTGCACTGCTGGGGGGTGGGGGTGGTGGTAGACATGGGTGGGAGCCTGGTGGAGGCTGCCCATAGTGGCTGGGGGGTGAGGGTGATAGTGGACATGAGTGGGGGACTGGTGGAGGCTGCCCCTGCACTGCTGCGGGGTGGTGGTAGACATGGGTGGGGGCCTGGTGGAGGCTGCCCATGGCGAGTGGGGGGTGGGGGTGGTGGGAGACATGAGTGGGGGCCTGGTGGAGGCTGCCCATGGTGGCTGGGGGGTGGGGGTGATAGGGGACATGAGTGGGGGCCTGGTGGAGGCTGCCCCTGCACTGCTGGGGGGTGGGGGTGGTGGGAGACATGAGTGGGGGCCTGGTGGAGGCTGCCCATGGTGGCTGGGGGGTGGGGGTGATAGGGGACATGAGTGGGGGCCTGGTGGAGGCTGCCTCTGCACTGCTGGGGGGTGGGGTGGTGGGAGACATGAGTGGGGGCCTGGTGGAGGCTGCCCATGGTGGCTGGGGGGTGGGGGTGATAGGGGACATGAGTGGGGGCCTGGTGGAGGCTGCCCCTGCACTGCTGTGGGGTGGGGGTGGTGGTAGACATGAGTGGGGGCCTGGTGGAGGCTGCCCCTGCACTGCTGGGGGTGGGGGTGGTGGGAGACATGAGTGGGGGTCTGGTGGAGGCTGCCGCTGCACTGCTGGGGGGTGGGGGTGGTGGGATACATGGGTGGGGGCCTCGTGGAGGGTGCCCCTCAGTGCTGGGGGGTAGGGTGGGTGGGAGACATGAGTGGGGGCCTGGTGGAGGGTGCCCCTCAGCTCTGGGGGGGTGGGGGGTGGGAGACATGAGTGGATCCCTGGTGGAGGCTGCCCCTGCACTGCTGGGGGTGGGGGTGGTGGTAGACATGGGTGGGGGCCTGGTGGAGGCTGCCCATGGTGGCTGGGGGGTGGGGGTGGTGGGAAACATGAGTGGGGGCCTGGTGGAGGCTGCCCCTGCACTGCTGGGAGGTGGGGGTGGTGGGAGACATGAGTGGGGGCCTGGTGGAGGCTGCCCATGGTGGCTGGGGGGTGGGGGTGATAGGGGACATGAGTGGGGGCCTGGTGGAGGCTGCCCATGGTGGCTGGGGGGTGGGGTGGTGGTAACATGAGTGGGGGCCTGGTGGAGGCAGCCCATGGTGGCTGGGGGGTGGGGTGATAGGGGACATGAGTGGGGGCCTGGTGGAGGCTGCCCCTGCATTGCTGGGGGGTGGGGTGGTGGTAGACATGAGTGGGGGCCTGGTGGAGGCTGCCTCTGCACTGCTGGGGGGTGGGGGTGGTGGGAGACATGAGTGGGGGCCTGGTAGAGGCTGCCCCTGCACTGCTGGGGGGTGGGGGTGGTGGGAGACATGGGTGGGAGCCTGGTGGTGGCTGCCCCTGCACTGCTGGGCGGTGGGGATGGTGGGAGACATGAGTGGGGGCCTGGTGGAGTGTACCCCTCAGTGCTGGGGGGGGGTGGGGGGTGGGAGACATGAGTGGGGGCCTGGTGGAGGCTGCCCCTGCACTGCCGGGGGTGGTGGTGGTGGTAGACTTGGGTGGGGGCCTGGTGGAGGCTGCCCATGGTGGCTGGGGGGTGGGGGTGGTGGGAGACATGAGTGGGGGCCTGGTGGAGGCTGCCCCTGCACTGCTGGGGGGTGGGGGTGGTGGCAGACATGAGTGGGGGCCTGGTGGAGGCTGCTCATGGTGGCTGGGGGGTGGGGGTGATAGGGGACATGAGTGGGGGCCTGGTGGAGGCTGCCCATTGCCCTGGGAGTGGGGGTGGTGGGAGACATGAGTGGGGGCCTGGTGGAGGCTGCCCCTGCATTGCTGGGGGGTGGGGGTGGTGAGAGACATGAGTGGGGGCCTGGTGGAGGCTGCCCATGGTGGCTGGGGGTTGGGGGTGATAGGGGACATGAGTGGGGGCCTGGTGGAGGCTGCCCCTGCACTGCTGGGGGTTAGGGGTGGTGGTAGACATGAGTGGGGGCCTGGTGGAGGCTGCCCCTGCACTGCTGGGGGTGGGGGTGGTGGGAGACATGAGTGGGGGCCTGGTGGAGGCTGCCCCTGCACTGCTGGGGGGTGGGGGTGGTGGGAGACATGGGTGGGGGCCTGGTGGAGGCTGCCCATGGTGGCTGGGGAGTGGGGGTGGTGAAAGACATGAGTGGGGGCCTGGTGGAGGCTGCCCCTGCAGTGCTGGGGGGTGGGGGTGGTGGGAGACATGAGTGGGGGCCTGGTGGAGGCTGCCCATGGTGGCTGGGGGGTGGGGGTGATAGGGGACATGAGTGGGGGCCTGGTGGAGGCTGCCCCTGCACTGCTGGGGGGTGGGGGTGGTGGTAGACATGAGTGGGGGCCTGGTGGTGGCTGCCCCTGCACTGCTGGGCGGTGGGGATGGTGGGAGACATGAGTGGGGGCCTGGTGGAGTGTACCCCTCAGTGCTGGGGGGTTGCGGGGTGGGAGACATGAGTGGGGGCCTGGTGGAGGCTGCCCCTGCACTGCTGGGGGGTGGTGGTGGTGGTAGACTTGGGAGGGGGCCTGGTGGAGGCTGCCCATGGTGGCTGGGGGTGGGGGTGGTGGGAGACATGAGTGGGGGCCTGGTGGAGGCTGCCCCTGCACTGCTGGGGGGTGGGGGTGGTGGAAGACATGGGTGGGGGCCTGGTGGAGGCTGCCCATGGTGGCTGGGGGGTGGGGGTGATAGGGGACATGAGTGGGGGCCTGGTGGAGGCTTCCCATGGTGGCTGGGGGGTGGGGGTGGTGGGAGACATGAGTGGGGGCCTGGTGGAGGCTGCCCCTCAGTGCTGGGGGGGGTGGGGGGTGGGAGACATGAGTGGGGGCCTGGTGGAGGCTGCCCCTGCACTGCTGGGGGGTGGGGGTGGTGGTAGACATGGGTGGGAGCCTGGTGGAGGCTGCCCATGGTGGCTGGGGGGTGAGGGTGATAGTGGACATGAGAGGGGGAATGGTGGAGGCTGCCCCTGCACTGCTGCGGGGTGGTGGTAGACATGGGTGGGGGCCTGGTGGAGGCTGCCCATGGCGAGTGGGGGGTGGGGGTGGTGGGAGACATGAGTGGGGGCCTGGTGGAGGCTGCCCATGGTGGCTGGGGGGTGGGGGTGATAGGGGACATGAGTGGGGGCCTGGTGGAGGCTGCCCCTGCACTGCTGGGGGGTGGGGGTGGTGGGAGACATGAGTGGGGGCCTGGTGGAGGCTGCCCATGGTGGCTGGGGGGTGGGGGTGATAGGGGACATGAGTGGGGGCCTGGTGGAGGCTGCCCCTGCACTGCTGGGGGGTGGGGTGGTGGGAGACATGAGTGGGGGCCTGGTGGAGGCTGCCCATGGTGGCTGGGGGGTGGGGGTGATAGGGGACATGAGTGGGGGCCTGGTGGAGGCTGCCCCTGCACTGCTGTGGGGTGGGGGTGGTGGTAGACATGAGTGGGGGCCTGGTGGAGGCTGCCCCTGCACTGCTGGGGGTGGGGGTGGTGGGAGACATGAGTGGGGGCCTGGTGGAGGCTGCCCCTGCACTGCTGGGGGGTGGGGGTGGTGGGAGACATGGGTGGGGGCCTCGTGGAGGGTGCCCCTCAGTGCTGGGGGGTAGGGTGGGTGGGAGACATGAGTGGGGGCCTGGTGGAGGGTGCCCCTCAGCTCTGGGGGGGTGGGGGGTAGGAGACATGAGTGGATCCCTGGTGGAGGCTGCCCCTGCACTGCTGGGGGTGGGGGTGGTGGTAGACATGGGTGGGGGCCTGGTGGAGGCTGCCCATGGTGGCTGGGGGGTGGGGGTGGTGGGAAACATGAGTGGGGGCCTGGTGGAGGCTGCCCCTGCACTGCTGGGAGGTGGGGGTGGTGGGAGACATGAGTGGGGGCCTGGTGGAGGCTGCCCATGGTGGCTGGGGGGTGGGGGTGATAGGGGACATGAGTGGGGGCCTGGTGGAGGCTGCCCATGGTGGCTGGGGGGTGGGGTGGTGGTAACATGAGTGGGGGCCTGGTGGAGGCAGCCCATGGTGGCTGGGGGATGGGGTGATAGGGGACATGAGTGGGGGCCTGGTGGAGGCTGCCCCTGCATTGCTGGGGGGTGGGGTGGTGGTAGACATGAGTGGGGGCCTGGTGGAGTGTACCCCTCAGTGCTGGGGGTGGTGGGGGGTGGGAGACATGAGTGGGGGCCTGGTGGAGGCTGCCCCTGCACTGCTGGGGGTGGTGGTGGTGGTAGACTTGGGTGGGGGCCTGGTGGAGGCTGCCCATGGTGGCTGGGGGGTGGGGGTGGTGGGAGACATGAGTGGGGGCCTGGTGGAGGCTGCCCCTGCACTGCTGGGGGGTGGGGGTGGTGGCAGACATGAGTGGGGGCCTGGTGGAGGCTGCTCATGGTGGCTGGGGGGTGGGGGTGATAGGGGACATGAGTGGGGGCCTGGTGGAGGCTGCCCATGGCCCTGGGAGTGGGGGTGGTGGGAGACATGAGTGGGGGCCTGGTGGAGGCTGCCCCTGCATTGCTGGGGGGTGGGGGTGGTGGGAGACATGAGTGGGGGCCTGGTGGAGGCTGCCCATGGTGGCTGGGGGGTGGGGGTGATAGGGGACATGAGTGGGGGCCTGGTGGAGGCTGCCCCTGCACTGCTGGGGGTTAGGGGTGGTTGTAGACATGAGTGGGGGCCTGGTGGAGGCTGCCCCTGCACTGCTGGGGGGTGGGGGTGGTGGGAGACATGAGTGGGGGCCTGGTGGAGGCTGCCCCTGCACTGCTGGGGGGTGGGGGTGGTGGGAGACATGGGTGGGGGCCTGGTGGAGGCTGCCCATGGAGGCTGGGGAGTGGGGGTGGTGAAAGACATGAGTGGGGGCCTGGTGGAGGCTGCCCCTGCACTGCTGGGGGGTGGGGGTGGTGGGAGACATGAGTGGGGGCCTGGTGGAGGCTGCCCATGGTGGCTGGGGGGTGGGGGTGATAGGGGACATGAGTGGGGGCCTGGTGGAGGCTGCCCCTGCACTGCTGGGGGGTGGGGGTGGTGGTAGACATGAGTGGGGGCCTGGTGGTGGCTGCCCCTGCACTGCTGGGCGGTGGGGATGGTGGGAGACATGAGTGGGGGCCTGGTGGAGTGTACCCCTCAGTGCTGGGGGGTTGGGGGGTGGGAGACATGAGTGGGGGCCTGGTGGAGGCTGCCCCTGCACTGCTGGGGGGTGGTGGTGGTGGTAGACTTGGGAGGGGGCCTGGTGGAGGCTGCCCATGGTGGCTGGGGGGTGGGGGTGGTGGGAGACATCAGTGGGGGCCTGGTGGAGGCTGCCCCTGCACTGCTGGGGGGTGGGGGTGGTGGCAGACATGAGTGGGGGCCTGGTGGAGGCTGCCCATGGTGGCTGGGGGGTGGGGGTGATAGGGGACATGAGTGGGGGCCTGGTGGAGGCTTCCCATGGCGGCTGGGGGGTGGGGGTGGTGGGAGACATGAGTGGGGGCCTGGTGGAGGCTGCCCCTGCACTGCTGGGGGGTGGGGGTGGTGGGAGACATGAGTGGGGGCCTGGTGGAGGCTGCCCATGGTGGCTGGGGGGTGGGGGTGATAGGGGACATGAGTGGGGGCCTGGTGGAGGCTGCCCCTGCACTGCTGGGGGGTGGGGGTGGTGGGAGACATGAGTGGGGGCCTGGTGGAGGCTGCCCCTGCACTGCTGGGGGGTGGGGGTGGGGGGAGACATGGGTGGGGGCCTGGTGGAGGCTGCCCATGGTGGCTGGGGAGTGGGGGTGGTGGAAGACATGAGTGGGGGCCTGGTGGAGGCTGCCCCTGCACTGCTGGGGGGTGGGGGTGGTGGGAGACATGAGTGGGGGCCTGGTGGAGGCTGCCCCTGCACTGCTGGGGGGTGGGGTGGTGGGAGACATGAGTGGGGGCCTGGTGGAGGCTGCCCATGGTGACTGGGGGGTGGGGTGATAGGGGACATGAGTGGGGGCCTGGTGGAGGCTGCCCATGGTGGCTGGGTGGTGGGGGTGGTGGGAGACATGAGTGGGGGCCTGGTGGTGGCTGCCCCTGCACTGCTAGGCGGTGGGGGTGGTGGGAGACATGAGTGGGGGCCTGGTGGAGGGTGCCCCACAGTGCTGGGGGGTGGGGTGGGTGCGAGACATGAATGGGGGCCTGGTGGAGGGTGCCCCTCAGTGCTGGGGGGTGGGGTGGGTGGGAGACATGAGTGGGGGCCTGGTGGAGGGTGCCCCTCAGTGCTGGGGGGTGGGGGTGGGAGACATGAGTGGGGGCCTGGTGGAGGGTGCCCCTCAGTGCTGGGGGGTGGGAGACATGAGTGGGGGCCTGGTGGAGCCTGCCCCTGCACTGCTGGGGAGTGGGGGTGGTGGTAGACATGGGTGGGAGCCTGGTGGAGGCTGCCCATGGTGGCTGGGGGGTGGAGGTGATAGGGGACATGAGTGGGGGCCTGGTGGAGGCTGCCCCTGCACTGCTGGGGGGTGGTGGTGGTGGTAGACATGGGTGGGGGCCTGGTGGAGGCTGCCCATGGTGGCTGGGGGGTGGGGGTGGTGGGAGACATGAGTGGGGGCCTGGTGGAGGCTGCCCCTGCACTGCTGGGCGGTGGTGGGAGACATGAGTGGGGGCCTGGTGGAGGCTGCCCATGGTGGTTGGGGGGTGGGGTGATAGGGGACATGAGTGGGGGCCTGGTGGAGGCTGCCCATGGTGGCTGGGGGGTGGGGTGGTGGGAGACATGAGGGGGGGCCTGGTGGAGGCTGCCCCTGCACTGCTGGGGGGTGGGGGTGGTGGGAGACATGAGTGGGGGCCTGGTGGAGGCTGCCTATGGTGGCTGGGGGGTGGGGGTGATAGGGGACATGAGTGGGGGCCTGGTGGAGGCTGCCCCTGCACTGCTGTGGGGTGGGTTTGGTGGGAGACATGGGTGGGGGCCTGGTGGAGGCTGCCCATGGTGGCTGGGGGGTGGGGGTGGTGGGAGACATGAGTGGGGGCCTGGTGGAGGCTGCCCCTGCACTGCTGGGGGGTGGGGGTGGTGGGAGACATGGGTGGGGGCCTGGTGGAGGCTGCCCCTGGTGGCTGGGGGGTGGGGGTGGTGGGAGACATGGGTGGGGGCCTGGTGGTGGGTGTCCCTGCACTGCTGGGGGGTGGGGGTGGTGGGAGACATGGGTGGGGGCCTGGTGGAGGCTGCCCCTGGTGGCTGGGGGCTGGGGTGGGTGGGAGACATGAGTGGGGGCCTGGTGGAGGGTGCCCCTCAGTGTTGGGGGTGGGGGGGGTGGGAGACATGAGTGGGGGCCTGGTGGAGGCTGCCCCTGCACTGCTGGGTGTGGGGGTGGTGGTAGACATGGGTGGGGGCATGGTGGAGGCTGCCCATGGTGGGTGGGGGGTGGGGGTGGTGGGAGACATGAGTGGGGGCCTGGTGGAGGCTGCCCCTGCACTGCTGGGGGGTGGGGGTGGTGGGAGACATGAGTGGGGGCCTGGTGGAGGCTGCCCATGCACTGCTGGGGGTTGGGGGTGATAGGGAACATGAATGGGGGCCTGGTGGAGACTGCCCATGGTGGCTGGGGGGGGTGGTGGGAGACATGAGTGGGGGCCTGGTGGAGGCTCCCCTGCACTGCTGGGGGGTGGGGGTGGTGGGAGACATGAGTGGGGGCCTGGTGGAGTGTGCCCCTCAGTGCTGGGGGGGTGGGGGTGGGAGACATGAGTGGGGGCCTGGTGGAGGCTGCACCTGCACTGCTGGGGGGTGGGGGTGGTGGTAGACATGGGTGGGAGCCTGGTGGAGGCTGCCCATGGTGGCTGGGGGGTGGGGGTGGTGGGAGACATGAGTGGGGGCCTGGTGGAGGCTGCCCCTGCACTGCTGGGGGGTGGGGGTGATAGGGGACATGAGTGGGTGCCTGGTGGAGGCTGCCCCTGTACTGCTGGGGGGTGGTGGGAGACATGAGTGGGGGCCTGGTGGAGGCTGCCCATGGTGGTTGGGGGGTGTGGTGATAGGGGACATGAGTGGGGGCCTGGTGGAGGCTGCCCATGGTGGCTGGGGGGTGGGGTGGTGGGAGACATGAGTGGGGGCCTGGTGGAGGCTGCCCCTGCACTGCTGGGGGGTGGGGGTGGTGGGAGACATGAGTGGGGGCCTGGTGGAGGCTGCCTATGGTGGCTGGGGGGTGGGGGTGATAGGGGACATGAGTGGGGGCCTGATGGAGGCTGCCCCTGCACTGCTGGGGGGTGGGGGTGGTGGGAGACATGGGTGGGGGCCTGGTGGAGGCTGCCCATGGTGGCTGGGGGGTGGGGGTGGTGGGAGACATGAGTGGGGGCCTGGTGGAGGCTGCCCCTGCACTGCTGGGGGGTGGGGGTGGTGGGAGACATGGGTGGGGGCCTGGTGGAGGCTGCCCCTGGTGGCTGGGGGGTGGGGGTGGTGGGAGACATGGGTGGGGGCCTGGTGGTGGGTGCCCCTGCACTGCTGGGGGGTGGGGGTGGTGGGAGACATGGGTGGGGGCCTGGTGGAGGCTGCCCCTGGTGGCTGGGGGGTGGGGTGGGTGGGAGACATGAGTGGGGGCCTGGTGGAGGGTGCCCCTCAGTGCTGGGGGTGGGTGGGGGTGGGAGACATGAGTGGGGGCCTGGTGGAGGCTGCCCCTGCACTGCTGGGGGGTGGGGGTGGTGGGAGACATGGGTGGGGGCCTGGTGGAGGCTGCCCCTGGTGGCTGGGGGGTGGGGTGGGTGGGAGACATGAGTGGGGGCCTGGTGGAAGGTGCCCCTCAGTGCTGGGGGTGGGTGGGGGTGGGAGACATGAGTGGGGGCCTGGTGGAGGCTGCCCCTGCACTGCTTTAGACATGGGTGGGGGCATGGTGGAGGCTGCCCATGGTGGGTGGGGGGTGGGGGTGGTGGGAGACATGAGTGGGGGCCTGGTGGAGGCTGCCCCTGCACTGCTGGGGGGTGGGGGTGGTGGGAGACATGAGTGGGGGCCTGGTGGAGGCTGCCCATGCACTGCTGGGGGGTGGGGGTGATAGGGGACATGAATGGGGGCCTGGTGGAGACTGCCCATGGTGGCTGGGGGGGTGGTGGGAGACATGAGTGGGGGCCTGGTGGAGGCTCCCCTGCACTGCTGGGGGGTGGGGGTGGTGGGAGACATGAGTGGGGGCCTGGTGGAGTGTGCCCCTCAGTGCTGGGGGGGTGGGGGTGGGAGACATGAGTGGGGGCCTGGTGGAGGCTGCCCCTGCACTGCTGGGGGGTGGGGGTGGTGGTAGACATGGGTGGGAGCCTGGTGGAGGCTGCCCATGGTGGCTGGGGGGTGGGGGTGGTGGGAGACATGAGTGGGGGCCTGGTGGAGGCTGCCCCTGCACTGCTGGGGGGTGGGGGTGATAGGGGACATGAGTGGGTGCCTGGTGGAGGCTGCCCCTGGTGGCTAGGGGGTGGGGGTGATAGGGGAAATGAGTGGAGGCCTGGTGGAGGGTGCCCCATGACTGCTGGGGGGTGGGGGTGCAAGGGGACATGAGTGGGGGCCTGGTGGAGGCTGCCCCATGACTGCTGGGGGGTGGGGGTGCAAGGGGACATGAGTGGGGGCCTGGTGGAGGGTGGCCCACAGTGCTGGGGGGTGGGGGTGCTGGGGTACATGAGCAGGTGTGCAGGGTAGTCCTCTGTTTTGTGGGCTGCCTGCAGGGGCCGTGGAGGGTGTACAGTGAACACCTGTGAGGACCCACCCAGCCTAATCGCGTGTGTAACTTCCCGCGCACCCCTGTAATACACGTACCCAGCCAAATCGCGTGTGATAATTCCCGCGCACCCCTGTAATACACGTACCCAGCCAAATCGCGTGTAAAACTTCCCGCGTACCCCTGTAATACACGTACCCAGCCAAATCGCGTGTGATAATTCCCGCGTACCCCTGTAATACACGTACCCTGGCTAATCGCGTGTAAAGCTTCACGTGTACCCCTGTAATACACGTACCCTGGCCAATCGCGTGTAAAACTTCTCGCGTACCCCGGTATTACACATACCCTGGCTAATCGCGTGTAAAACTTCCCGCGTACCCCTGATATAAACGTTACCCGCTTTGCGTTCCTTGTGTGGCAGCCCTGTAAACTGGTCCAGGGTTAGCGCAGCCCTTTGCGATGATTTAGCGATTTTAATGGCTTTTCCTTGCGCGAGGGCGTTCTTGGGGGCGTTACTGGCGCTGCTGCAGGGTCGCTGCGATACTCTGCACCACGGCTGGTTTGGGAGCCTAAAATCCATGAATACGCTGTGCGCGGAAATCGGTTTTAGTGCACGCGCCTGGCAGACAATCGCACGCGGACACTCTGCGCCAGCCGCTTGCGACACTTTTCTGCGAAATTCTATGAATTACCCAGTTTGTGTAAAGATATTAAGGCATTTATTTTAACGAAACATCTATCAAAAACACTATGGCACTATCACCGCAAACAAATCAATCACAATTACTCTACGAAGAAGAAACGATCAATCCCCCTAACAATATGTCGACAAGTCTAGGTTATTCCGGCACCACTTATTTACAGACAGATGTGTATGCCTCAACCTAGATGGTACTCTAATATTAGTTTAGGATTGGGAGAGAAAAATAGGCAGGTTACGAAGTCAACGCAGTTCAATACGGTACAGGAAAAATGCAAGGCAAGAAGACAAGAACCACAATAGATCATAAAGTTCAGAGGCCAGGCCCACTCGGAGAGAGGCAAGGCGAGATGTCCCAAAAGTCTCTTAGTGGAAATGCATTCGAGTCTTTGTAGCAAATGTTTATCGGCAGATTGAACTAGTTCAGAAAAATACGTGAGAAAAGCTTGGAGGCGACCCAACGGAACGGGGAGGATTAAGACACCTCTCTCGAACCGATCGCAAGGGAAGCCAGGCGGACACGGTACCTTGTTGTGGAGGGCAGCTCCGGCGGGGGTAGTTGTTCCTGGTAGTGGATGCACGTCGGGTCTTTGCCAAGAGTAGAGATGATCTCGTTGTTGAAGAAAAGTGAAGTCCGGTGCACCACCAGGGAAGAGACCAGCCACGGAGTGCTCCGTCACAAGGCACCACCTTTTGGTCGCGGTACAGGGGTAGTGGCTATCCGGTTGCCGAGGTGCTCTGCACGGGCAATTCGACCACTGCGTCCTGAGGCGAATAAAAAGCAAAGGGGACTGGTTGTTCCCACCAGCCAGGGGAAGAGACTCTCCGGCAGGGAGATCTCCTCTGTCGTCAGGAAGTGGTGAGTCGGTTCCGCAGGGCTCCACCGGAGGTGTCGTCGTGCAGGTCGGCTCAGCATTACCCTCGTCGGATTCTTAGGTCCTGTGGCGACTTCTGAAGATCCAGTCCCAAAAGCCCTGCTTTTATGCAGAAAACCCCCATTCATTCAGCCTAGCTGTCAATCAACACATGCTAAGTGGTGAGCGGGGAGGCTCACCACTTGGGCCAATCACTCCAGAGTGTGACCGGAATTGGCAAGGCAACTCGGTCCAGGGTGCCTAAACCCCCTCCCACACCTCTGTGGTAACCCAGACAGATTGGCACCACTTTTGGAGGGGCTCTGTACAGAGTCCGCCAAAAGTGGAACAAAGGGCTCGACCTTTGGTTTAAGAGTCACAGAGACGAACACAGACGCCATTTTACAAACCGAGTTCTGGCAGAAAATACCATCCGACAAACTTATTTAAGATAAGTAGATCGGTGGTACGTTAGAGATTAACGAGGAAAAGTATCAATCTCCAACAATGGGACGAATCCCATAGGGTTATGTCCGGGGTCGAACATAACAAGTAGTTTCCACTGCCACCAGCCAAAACTCGATGAGGGGGGATGGGACAGTGCCCCCTCGAATAACAGATCCTGGGGTAATCGAATTACCCCTACTAGTACGTCCACAATAAGATGGTTGGTACTAGTTCTGTTAGTAAATTTAGGTCTAGTAAAGCCAATGGTGACTTTACATGCCCGGGGAGACGGTAGTCAGTCCCCGGGTATGGAGTCTATGACGGAGGTCCGCTAGGACACCCCCGTGTTACGGCACGTAGGGTGCGGTGTAACACACATAGAAAAACACATGAGACCCTATGGAGTAAAAGACCCCAAAGCCCATAGAACACATTGACATTCAAAGGAATTACACCCAATTATGTCCAAGAGTGGGAGAAAAAGAGTCTCACTCTTGGCAGGATGGAAAAAACAAACTCCACAAATCCAGCAAAGTTGCTGGGGGACTCACTAGGTTAGGAAATTCAGCCTAAACAGAGAATTCTCCCTAACACTCGCCCCCCCCCCCAGACTAAGGGACAGGAGGATTTAATCCACTCCTGGATGAATCTCATACGTCTAGTCGATGACATGCCTCCTAGAGAGACCATCAGCATTTTGGTGGTGACACCCTGACCTGTGCTCAATGGTGAAATCAAACCCTTGCAGGCAGATCGACCATCTCAATAGTTTTGGGTTTTCCCCTTTCATTTGCATTAACCATCTCAAGGGTTGGTGGTCAGTCTGAATGACAAAAGTAGAACCATAGAAGTACGGCCTAAACTTCTTCAGAGCCCACACGATAGCAAAGCACTCTCTTTCGATTGTTGCCCACCTTGTTTCAGGATCCTTCAGCTTGCGGCTGATGAAGCAAACGGGGTGCTCCATACCTTTCCCATCCAGTTGACTGAGTACGGCACCTATTCCTACATTTGAAGACTCTGTCTGCACAATGAAGTGTTGGCGGTATTCAGGAGCTCTGAGTACTGGGGCTTGGCAAAGAGCCTTTTTCAGGTTTTCAAAAGCCTGATTGCACTCCTCGTTCCATTTAACCTTTTTAGGAAATTTGGGCGAGGAGATGAAATTCAGTGGAGAAGCTATGGTCCCATAGTTCTCTATGAAATTCCTGTAATACCCAGTGAGGCCTAGGAAGGCTCTCACTTGGGTTTGAGTAGTCGGTGTTGTCCAATTTTGCACAGCTTCAATCTTACTGAGCAAAGGCCTTATTTCTCCACCGCCTACCTCATGTCCAAGGTAGACTACCTTATTCTGTCCAATTTGGCACTTACTCGCCTTTATGGTCAGATTGGCTCGTCCAAGAGCCTGCAAAACATCTCTCAGGTGGGTTACATGTTCTTCCCAGGAATTGCTGAACACTGCGATGTCATCCAAGTATGACATGCAGAAGTCCTCCATCCCATTCAGAACCTGGTTTACCATCCGTTGAAACTTAGCAGGTGCATTCTTCAATCCGAAAGGCATTACCTTAAACTGGTATAAGCCAACGGGGGTAGAAAATGCAGTTTTCTCCTTGGCATGGTCTGCCAGGGCTATTTGCCACTAGCCTGACATTAAGTCAAATGTGCTGAGGAACTTGGCGGCGCCAAGTTTGTCCACCAACTCATCTGTTCTTGGCAAAGGGTGGGCATCAGTCTTGGTGACTGCATTAAGAGCTCTGTAATCCATGCAGAATCTAAGTTCTTTAGATCCGGCCTTTGGTACTAACACAACTGGGCTAGACCATGGACTAGTAGAGGGTTCTATTACCCCAAGGTCAAGCATCTTGCCGACCTCACCTTTGATGTGGGTTTGTACGTTTTCTAACATGCGGTATCCTCTGCTTTTGACTGGCAGACAGTCACCAGTGAGTATGTCGTGCTGGCCCCAAGGGGTTAAGCCTGGTGAAAGCGAGAACAGAGAGGCAAACTGATTTAACAAAGATTTGCACTCTTCTTGATGCTCGGGTGTCAGATTGGAGGAGAGATTTACTCCTTCAATTTTCTCATCTAAAGGTAAGCCTCTGACGAGATCCGGAAGAGCTTCACTCTCTTCTTCTTCCTCTGATGATGCTAGAAGCAACGCTCCTACATCAGGTCGTGAGACATATGCTTTAAGTAGGTTGGTGTGGAGGACTGTCGGAGCCTCCTTGGGATTACCCAGGTCCACCAGATAGTTGACCTCTCCGAGTTTACCCACAACTCTGAAGGGTCCCATCCATTTATCTTGCAAGGCCCTCTGCCTTGTTGGGATCATAACGAGAATGAGCTGGACTTGAGCGAACTCAACCATGTTAGCCTTTTGATTGTGCCAGTGCTTGACCAATGCTTGTCCAGCTTTCAAGTTATCGCTTGCTTCCGTCATCATGTGCGACATTCTCCTCCGGAGACCTATCACGTAGTCAGTCACTCTCACTGGCTTGGGGGAAGGAGCACTCTCCAACCCCTCCTTAATCAGAGCCAATGGACCTCTGACGGGATGACCATAGAGAAGCTCGAAGGGAGAGTAACCTACTCCCTCCTGAGGGACTTCTCTATAAGCGAAGAGAATGCATGGCAGTAGGAGGTCCCACTTACGCTTAAGGGGTTCTTCTAAAGCACCTATCATGCTCTTCATGGTTCGGTTGAACTGTTCTACCAACCCATTGGTTTGTGGGTGGTACGCTGTTGAGAACTTGTAAGTAACTCCGCAGGTTTTCCACATGGCTTTCATGTAGTGGGACATAAAGTTCGACCCCCTGTCAGAGATTACTTCCTTAGGCAACCTGACCCTAGTAAAAATACCAAGGAGGGCCTTAGCCACAGTCAGAGCTGTAACAGTCCTCATAGGAATTGCCTCAGGATACCTAGTAGCATGGTCTACTACAAGTATAAACCTGTTGCCTGAGGAGGTTGGAGGATCAAGGGGACCAACGACGTCAATCCCTACTCTCTCAAATGGGACTCCCACGACTGGGAGAGGCACTAAAGGTACCGCATTCTTGGAGCCAACCTTACCAGAGGTCTGGCAGGTGTGGCAGCTCCTGCAGTGTTTTTCCACTTCGGCCCCCATCTTTGGCCAATAGAAGTAGAGAGAGAGCCTTTCCTTAGTCTTCTTGAAACTCAAGTGACCAGCCAAAGGAATCTCGTGGGCTAACTGCAAGAACTGTGGTCTGTTCTCTTGGGGTACTACAAGTCGTTTGTAGTCTCCAGGTGCAGACTCAGTCAGTTCACTGTAGAAGAGGCCATCTTCCCAGTGCAACCTGTATTTCCCAGGCTCTTGCCCTTCAGCCTGAGCTTCTGCCTGGTGGCGAAGACCTTCCAGAGTTGGACATTCCCTCTGTCCCTTACTGAAGTCTGCCCTGCTGGGTCCACCTTCTGCCAGTAAAGACTGCAGCTCAGGATGGTCAACAGGATCCAGATCTCCAATGAGTTCCTGGTCTTCCCTTAGCTCTTCCTCAGAGTCTAATTCTACCACACAGGGTCGTACCTCCCTCTCAGCCTCGGCTGGAGGTGCGGGTGTAACTTTGGACAACCGCGGGGAAGTCTGTGTTAGCTGCACTGGAATGCTGGCTGCTGGTTTCGGGATAGAAGTCTTAGGTTTCCCTTTCGCTTCTGATTTCTTGGAGACAGCGGCCGACAGTTCCAGTGGAACAGGAGTGATTTCCTTCTTCATCATCTCCTGGAGAGTACCGCACATGGTCCTCTCTCTTGCGGGTCTGGTTAGCTCCTGTAACCGTTTACTAGGAGGTCTGGGAGTATGCGATACAACTCCGAGAGTTTTCAAATCATTACCCAACAGTACGCGTCCTGGTACCTTACTCTATATGCTGACCGGTATCTTCACAGTCATGTCGTTACACTGGATGAGAACTGGTAATTAGGGAAGCATCTGCACAGGCCCTTCAGCTAACTTGGTGAGGCGTTTGGGTGCCTTAGCAACATGCTCAGCCTGAAAAAACTATTTATCCACCAATGTTATGCTGGCCCCATTGTCCCTAATGGCAGGAGTCTCCTGACCATTCACCTGGACACTGTCCTTATAATACTCTTTAGTATTATCGGGGATAGAATTATAGACATCTAAATTCTGTTGTTCCCACAACCCCAGAGATACTAAAGAAACGCTGGCTGAGACTCCAGTGGGTTCGTCAGCTAGCAGTAGAAAGTTTCCACTTGCCGTTTGGACTTCCTCCTCTGGAGCGAAGGCTAAGGAGACAAGCTGGACCCCTGAAGGTTTACCCTTAAATCTGGGATCTCCTTTCACGTGGTCAGTTGAGCCACAAACAAAGCATTTACCAAATGCTTTCTGGAATGGTGGCTTGTTCTGACCTCCTTCCGGTTTGGCACCAGAAGACACACTATTCTGCTGTGGTTTTCCTTGTGACTTACCCTTCTGGTTTTGTTTGGGGCCCTCTTTGGAATTTGAAGTATTAGAATTCTCTTTTGAGTCTTTTTTAGGCTGTTTTCTCTCATCCTTTTTCTGAGTTGCCCCAGAATCCTTATGAGTAGCCCTGTTGGCAACCCATAAGTCAGCAGCCCTAGCTAGCGCCCGGGAATCCAATTCCTTCGAATCAGCCAAGTGCTGTCTGAGCTCAGGAGAACAGGCATCATAAATAGACTCCAACATAAAAAGATTCCTCATACCCTCATAAGTGTTCACTTTGTAACCCTTAATCCATCCCTCTAAGTTTTTCAACCCTTCACTCACCCAGGTAGCCCAAGGGGTACCATCATGCTTTTTGAGGGTTCTAAACCTCTTAAGATACTGGGAAGGGGTCTTCCCAAATCTAGCTATCAAAGCTAGTTTCACACTTTCGTAATCCGTCTTATCCGCCTCCCCCAATTCCATTACCACATCAGTCGCAACAGGAGGGAGCCTAGAGAACAACCAGGGAAGCAAAGCATTCCCGGTGATGTCCTGGAGACCATGATTGTACTCAAACAGTTTCAACCAATCCAACACATCCAATCTCGGTTCATACATACCCACTAATTCCTTCGGCATCCGGGGTCTTTTGGGACTGGAGCTCCTAGACGAACCAGAGGAGAGAGAAGCATTTTCCATAGACAACTTTTTCATCTCTAACTCGTGATTAAGTTCTATTTCCCTGAGTCTTAACTCAGCTTGCTTCTGCTCAGCCTGGGCATTCATCCGTCTGAACTCGAGCTCTTGGTTTCGTTCAGATTGAGCCAAGAACCGTTTGTATTCTAATTCGAGCTTCATTTTTTCAAGTTCAAAATAAGCAGGGTTACTGGTGGGACCTGGTATGGGCCCCGTAGGCACAGCTGGTAAGACAGGTAGAGGGGCAGGGGAGACAGTTTCGTTAGCCTCTCCGTCCTCGTCAGCCTCTTCATCGCTATCATCAGAATTATGATTTAGATCAACACCATCACTGTTATCTACATTTGCTGGAGAGATTGGTTCCTCTGAACCAGTACCCAGACTTTGGTTCGCCAGCAATCTCTCGATTAGTTCTAACTTCTTGCCTCTTACAGGCAGATTCTCTTGTCTACAGAGAGCTCGCAAACTCTCAGTATTTTCACCTGACAAGGATTCTTGACTGTAAGTTCCCATCGTAGACATGTTTCTGAAAGTTGCTTTCTAGTGCTAAGTTTTGTGGTTAGTTATCCTAAAGTGTCGAAAAGCACTCTAAACTGTATACTCGATACAAATCCCACCGCTGTACACCAGTGTTAGGCGGAAACCTGTGCAGTTCCCTCTGGGACCACTGCAAAAGATTTAGGACTACAGGTGTTGGCAGTAAACCCACTTGGTAGCAGTCTGCACCACACAGATTCACTGTTGGTAGCTGTGGCTGAGCAGTCAGATTTCCCTCAAGAAGAGTTAAGCAGTATGTGGAGTATACAAGATAGGGCAATTCTTCACAGTAAGGCAAGCAAACACGCAACGAGACTTAGTGTAAAGATATTAAGGCATTTATTTATAACGAAACATCTATCAAAAACACTATAGCACTATCACCGTAAACAAATCAATCACAATTACTCTACGAAGAAAAAACGATCAATCCCCCTAACAATATGTCGACAAGTCTAGGATATTCCGGCACCACTTATTTACAGACAGAGGTGTATGCCTCAACCTAGATGGTACTCTAATATTAAGTTAGGATTGGGAGAGAAAAATAGGCAGGTTACGAAGTCAACGCAGTTCAATACGGTACGGGAAAAATGCAAGGTAAGAAGACAAGAACCACAATAGATCATAAAGTTCAGAGGCCAGGCCCACTCGGAGAGAGGCAAGGCGAGATGTCCCAAAAGTCTCTTAGTGGAAATGCATTCGAGTCTTTGTAGCAAATGTTTATCGGCAGATTGAACTAGTTCAGAAAAATACGTGAGAAAAGCTTGGAGGCGACCCAACGGAACGGGGAGGATTAAGACACCTCTCTCGAACCGATCGAAAGGGAAGCGAGGCGGACACGGTACCTTGTTGTGGAGGGCAGCTCCGGCGGGGGTAGTTGTTCCTGGTGGTGGATGCACGTCAGGTCTTTGCCAAGAGTAGAGATGATCTCGTTGTCGAAGAAAAGTGAAGTCCAGTGCACCACCAGGGAAGAGACCAGCCGCGGAGTGCTCCGTCACAAAGCACCACCTTTTGGTCGCGGTACAGGGATAGTGGCTATCCGGTTGCCGAGGTGCTCTGCACGGGCAATTCGACCACTGCGTCCTGAGGTGAATAAAAAGCAAAGGGGACTGGTTGTTCCCACCAGCCAGGGGAAGAGACTCTCCGGCAGGGAGATCTCCTCTGTCGTCCGGAAGTGGTAAGTCGGTTCCGCAGGGCTCCACCGGAGGTGTCGACGTGAAGGTCGGCTCAGCGTTACCCTCGTCTGATTCTTAGGTCCTGTGGCGACTTCTGAAGATCCAGTCCCAAAAGCCCTGCTTTTATGCAGAGAACCCCCATTCATTCAGCCTAGCTGTCAATCAACACATGCTAAGTGGTGAGCGGGGAGGCTCACCACTTGGGCCAATCACTCCCGAGTGCGACCGGACTTGGCAAGGCAACTCGGTCCAGGGTGCCTAAACCCCCTCCCACACCCCTGTGGTAACCCAGACAGAATCGCACCACTTTTGGAGGGGCTCTGTACAGAGCCTGCCAAAAGTGGAACAAAGGGCTCGACCTTTGGTTTAGGAGTCACAGAGACGAACACAGACGCCATTTTACAAACTGAGTTCTGGCAGAAAATACCATCCGACAAACTTATTTAAGATAAGTAGATTGGTGGTAAGTTAGAGATTAACGAGGAAAAGTATCCATCTCCAACAATGGGACGAATCCCATAGGGTTATGTCCGGGGTCGAACATAACAAGTAGTTTCCACTGCCACCAGCCAAAACTCGACGAGGGGGGACGGGAGAGTGCCCCCTCGAATAACAGATCCAGGGGTAATCGAATTACCCCTACTAGTACGTCCACAATAAGATGGTTTGTACTAGTTCTGTTAGTAAATTTCGGTCTAGTAAAGCAAATGGTGACTTTACATGCCCGGGGAGACGGTAGTCAGTCCCCGGGTATGGAGTCTATGACGGAGGTCCGCTAGGACGCCCCCGTGTTACGGCACGTAGGGTGTGGTGTAACACACATAGAAAAACACATGAGACCCTATGGAGTAAAAGACCCCATAGCCCATAGAACACATTGACATTCAAAGGAATTACACCCATTTATGTCCAAGGGTGGGAGAAAAAGAGTCTCACTCTTGGCAGGATGGAAAAAACAAACTCCAGAAATCCAGCAAAGCTGCTGGGGGACTCAATAGGTTAGGAAATTCAGCCTAAACAGAGAATTCTCCCTAACACCATTGCCGGCCAAATCTGCATTTTCAACCTGAAACCTCTGTCAAATTTCAACCAGGCATTGCCCCATAGGTTAAATAAGCATTGTGAATGTACTGCTCATAAGCCCTTAGTGCCCCTGTATCCTCCGGATATGTGTCTACCATGAGGGAATCCACCATCCTGAAACCAGCTACCCAATTATTAATGGACTCCTCTTTTTTAACCCTGTCTCTCTCTTTTTCCCCCTCTCCTTTTCAGATATTTGGCGCATGCCAAGGCCTGTCTGTTCTAGATCAACCAAGGTGACAATATCTATGAACTCCTTCTGCCATACCCTTTCTTTGATATGAACCGGGATGTGCCACACTAACGTGTTACCCCTGGCCCGCAGTTGTGCGAACCCTGGCATCCCTCTCTCGTAACAGGTACTTTGTCCCGAGAAATCGCACTTGGCTGTTGGCTGACAATTTGAGTGATTGTTGTTGCTGTGGGGCCTCTCCTTGTGGCAGTACCACAGCGCTGCTTTCTAATTGCCCTGGTAGGCCGTCCCCCAACCCCTTACAGGCTCCATTGTTGACCCCTCTCTGGGCTTCCCCCTGCTGGTTAACAGATTCCACATTCCTCCCAACTTGATTAAATGCATTCACCTTCCCAGACATTTGCCCGTTAACCCCATTTTTGCAAGCACTGCATCACTATACCTTTAACTTGCTGTAAGGATGCATGTCCCTCTGGCGTCTCCACTGCAGTGGTGGCTGTATGCGTGCCGGATTCATTGCCCATCTGCCTTGGTCTAACTGTGGCAGGGGCCATGGGGGTGGCAACAGGCCCCTGCTTCTTCCCTCTGCCTCTCTCCCCCGCTGCTGTTTTCCCAAATTCTCTTCTCTTCTTCTCTGCTCATGTTTGCTGCCTGATTGCCTCTGCTTTTGCCATCAAAGTTCTCCTTCTCTTGGCCACTGGTTCCTCTTCTCCCATAGAAAGCAGCTCCTGTACCACCTGCTCTTCCGTGGATGATAGAAATAGTAATGGGGACTGAGAACTGTCCCTTGAAGGCCCTGATATGATGCCTTCCAGGTCGCCCTGACCTTCTGTAGCCAGTTGGTGCCATGCCTGGCTTTTGCCATCCTTGCCATTTGTAGAACTGCTCGCTCCTGGTGTAGCCACTTGTGTCTCCATTCCCTATGTCTTGCAGCGGCCACCCAGCAGCCCCCTTTGGCACAAGCAGTGCACGGATCCTCTTTCCTGCTCCTTTCTATGTTTCCCCCGTTCCTGACCCTTTGATGTAGATCTCACCTTGCGCTGTTACCGTTGGGAAGATCTAAAAGTTCCTCCTGAAGCCGCGGTAAGGCAAAGTAACGATGCATCCCTCTGTCTGCAGCACGGTTTGCCAGAGGGGCGGACTTAATCATTGGCAGCGGCCTTAGCAGCACACACACTGCACCTCCTTACCCCGCTGCACTGCATTCCTCTGTCTGCAGCACGGTTTGCCAGAGGGGCGGACTTAATCATTGGCAGCGGCCTTAGCAGCACACACACTGCACCTCCTTACCCCGCTGGACAGTCCGATTGCGCTTGGCCTCATTCAAATACTTGCTCCGTCAGATATAGCTCTTGACCCCAGCGTGGGCTGTCAGCTGTTCTGATTCGCTCCTGCAGGTGCGGTAGAGCAACGCTGCGTCCCTCTGCACAGTTTGTATCATTAGCAGCGGCCTAGTGGCGCACGCAATTCCCCACCTGACCGCGCTGTGCAAGCTGACGTCCCTTCTGGCAGCGGCCTCGAAGGCACACGCACTGCCCTGCGTGAAGACGGCACTGCAACCCGCCTCACGGTGCTCCTGAAGTTGCAAACTTTCTTCAAAGACTCTCAGCTGCCTAAACAAAGCGAACCACCGAAAACTGTTCAGGCGTCTCTTTATCCCGGCTTCCTTGCAGCAAACATATGGCGCTGCACTGCTTACCAGGCGCAGCTCCTTATACCGCTGGTGCTTCCTGTAATAGTTAGAAGTGAGACGTGAACGTGGCTAAATGTGTTTGTATTTTTGTGGCATGTGAGGAGTAAGGCAACATAAGGGGTGGTGGAATCATATTTAGCTTGAGAGAGCCAAAACCTTTTAAGAAGTTTCTTGTTAAAGTGAATGTGTTCCCTAGCTGATATGAAGTTGGTAGATTTGGGGCAATGTTCACCCAAACCATTAAAATGGCATGTAAGTGGGCCTTCCTGTGGACCAAGTGTAACTCATGCAGATAATTGGTAGTATGTTACACCAGATTACCTTCTGTAAATTATGCGCGTTGGTAGGAGTAATTTATGTGTGACTTACCTAGAGTGAATAGGATTCTTTGTGAATCTACCCCTTAAGCCTTGACATGTTCTTAGCTCTGCCTGAGCTACTTTTCGAGCATAGTTACCCCTTGAGCTACCGATGGAAGCCTATAGCCAGTAACCCACATGGCACAAATGCTTCACCAGTGGGATTACCTGCAACACCTGGCAATACATTATTTAAACATCCACAGTCCTACAGTGGTGGTAGCGAGCCCCAGTGCTCCTACACCTTTAGATTTCAACATTAAAGAGATACTCTCTCACCGACTGAGACGAGAGAATCTTTTTAGTGTCCTGTGAGGGCAGGAAGGAGTTGGGTGTGATTTTACCACCACCCATGAACTGGCTAGGACTGTATCTTTCTGGTTCTCCACCACTGTTCAATAACGGAAAAAGTGGGTACTGGTAGGAGATTTACTGAGGATGGTATGGAGGTTGGCCAGCTACTGGAAACACAACTGGGGTCACTGTAGCTCACTGGAACCTCAGTACATAAGTACATACGTGCTTGGAGATGATGTAGCAATGTGTAGGTGTAATCTGACAATGGATTCAGTCGTAAACATAAAAGCAAGTTTTGATGCATTTATGCCTTCGCTTACTGTTCCAGTCCATTTTATGTGCTTTCAAAGTGGACAAGGGCCATGACATAGATTTCAAATCTCCGCCATGCTTTTCTTCCTGTGTTTTCAAAGTGCACTTCGTTTCACACCTGCATGAGATTTTCATGCAAGTTTAAAACAAACAGATTCCACAAGAATGCGTTGACAAATGCTGTCTGCAAAGCATAATTTGCAGGCAGCATTCACTTTTTTACAAGACGGAGATCAAAAATTAAGAGTGAATGTGATGTCTCCTCATGTTTAACACTGCAGCGAGGGGGCTCAACAATACATGCTGTTGTAACTAGAGATTATGCCATGGCCCATGCAAGGTCACCTTATTGTTGTCCAGAGTGATCACAGCATGTCTCACTCGGGGACGGCTGTGATCACGTGTAACTAGCCAATAAAAGGGCTGAGTGGGCCAGGAGCTACAACGGAAGAGTCTTCAGATAGTCCAAAACAAGGCCCTGTGGAACTCTTTTTAAGGATAGTAGACCTTCACAGAAACCTGGACATCGAGATGTTGGACGAACACCTAGCGAAGCTGAGCAAGAACATCTGCCAAGGACTGGATCAGACCCCAAACCCTCTGATCAGAAGACTCGCTGCCAGCACTGCAAACCCCTTTGACTGCTACCCACGGCAATCACAGCAAAGACCCTGTGAAACTAGCCCTACTGTGACAAGTTCACAAAGACCAAGAAGAATCCTAATCCACGACTACACACTCAACTCGAGAAGATGAAGTAATGAGGATCAAGCCTCGGTATTCAATAATCACTGCTGATGGGTCAAATCTGTCAGCAAGAAGAAGAAAGAAGCTGCATGGCAGTTGATCACCAGTGATGGAGTCATTGTTCTGTGTGTGCCTCCTGATTAGCTAACACATACGTGTATACATTTGTTTTTAAAAAATGAGGTCTACAGTGTTTTTCCAGCAGAACAATTAATTCAAGTTCATAATGCTGGTTGCTGAGTCATTGGTATTCAACCTGTTGAGGATTCGACAGAAGAATACTTTTGAAGAAAATATATATGTATTTAATTTGAGCATCAAAGTAAGAAACTAAAGTATTCAAAGATATAGAGCATTTCACAGAGGAAAGCAGCTGCCTTTTTCCCATCAGCTGCTCTGCTTCACCCATCCTGGGTTGTTCCATGCGATCCCTTCGCCCCATGGTGTGTGTAAAACATGCAGAACACATCTTGATTGCCCGGTGCAAGTGGTTAGTGGGTTTGATGAAGAGCGCAGTGGAATATTTAAGCCAGCTGCTGCAGAAGAGCCTCCTGTGGCCTTCCTCGATCTGCCAATACCGCAGGCGCTGCTGATGTCAGGAGTTAATCGACTGTATAATTGCTCAGGTCAATGTCTAGGGTCACGTGTGGGTCAGCTGTTCTTCAGTTCCACGTCCTTGCATCCACTGGAGGGCCCGGAGATTCATGTGAAAGGGAACGCGTCCCTTATCTGTCAACGGCGTCTTATTTTAGATACAACAGATCATTCAAGATAAGACAATATGAGACGGCGACTAAGACGAATATGATATTCCAATAACCCCCAGGTGATATCATCTCAAAGCTTTGTATTCTGATATTAAAACGCACTGGAATGGCTGATTAATGTAAGAGCACCTGCTGTGACCCACAGTAAAGAGGTGGATCCCTTAATTAGGCTGTGAAATTGAGATACACTGTTGAAGTGCGCAACGTGAGGGCGGTGTGTACCTGTAGTGGCGGGAGAGCTCTCCCCTAGAGTCTTACTGGCATGCACAAAGCCTGTGCCCTGTGACGTCCTTGGAGAGCCTCTACACAGGACCTACGGTGGCTGACATGCGGCAGACCCCGATTGCACAGTGCTACCTATTAGTGCACAGTTGGGGATTTCACATGCTCCAGGTCCCGCATCACAGAGCACGGGGACTGAAGATAGCCCAGGTTAGAGACCCACACATGGCCCCTACCCTGGGCGGCCTCTATATTGATAAGTATGAATGTGCGTTCCCCGATCGGGAGCTGGTGGTTTTCCTGGACCCTAGTGCTCCAATGCAAAGCAAACTTTTGAGACGCAACAAAAACATAACCTGCCACAGTGAGCACATCTGGAGGGCACTGAACACGTGCAGAATCATTTGGTGAAGTTGGATGTGCACTGCAAGCAGTTACCCTCCGAATGCTGCACTGATTGAGTAACGCTGCATTAGAAAGTTACCCTGACTGATATAGTGCCGCTACCTTAACAATGAAGTGCACACGGCGTAAATAAACCACGGGAGAGGTGTGCAGATTTCTGAGGTGACACCTTGAGGCAATTATCCCAAACCTAATGCAATGTGGTTGGACTTTCTGACTCTGCAAGGTCGTGTAAAAACAAGCTATTTCAGGATCTTTGCAATGCTACCACCATCCAACTTTCTTCCTAGCCTGGGGGCCATCTTTCAAGGCCCTCTTGGCATTTTGGCACACAGGGAAGAGTTTGCTTCATCAGATGAAAGCTGCGTTCGGGCTCCCCCAGCTCATCATTAACTAGCCGTCTAGGCACTGCAGGCTGGACATATCTCATCGGGGACGGTTCAGTCTGCCACTGGGCCAATTCCTATACAAAACAAAACCGAATGTTGCCACACGGTAGCCCTATAATGCACTCCTTGGGGGACATAAAGTCCTAGTAGTATACCTGTGGTCTCTAGTCTGGGTCACCCAAATGAGAAAACCCACACGTAGACCAGTATAGTTCACAATATGTTTCTATAAGCAATCGAAAGCTTTTATTTAGGTGTATAATAAAGCAAACAAAGGTCATCAAATCAGTTCATAGTTAATAATATGACATCACCAAATGATTCAAAAGCAATGATTCAACATCTGTTGTTGTGAAAAAGTAATATCTTTATCTCATCAAGATTGGAGAAGTACCAATTTAGAACAAAATAAGATTGTGGAAGAATAGAGTTCTATACACAGAACCATAGTGTTCATGACATTGTTTCTTCACATGTGCATCAAAACATATCAAACCATGGTCAGTTTCAACAACTGAAAACAAGTGAAGTGGTTATATACCACTAAATTTAGAATTAATCCAAAATAATTCCTTTCAGATTATGATGTAGCCAACACGTTTCGGATCTTTAACGATCCATCTTCAGGGCAAGTGAGCTATAACTTCCTATGGATTGTAGTGTTTTGCTTGTAGATACCTAAAAGGTTATAAATATGGAAACTCTGTGTCAATAAAAATATGGGGAGCATACACAGCTGTACTGGTAGATAGTAGGTTATACTGACCTTCAAACCCATCCAGTGGTGGTATAAGAAGGGTCATGCCTGTTGGTGAAACAGTTAACTCTATGTAAGTCTTATGGAAGTGACCTGAAGAAGATTATGGAAACATGTATTTTCTTCAGTAACCATTGTGGAGGTAAAATTAAATAAAACTCACCCAGCTGTGAAGATAGTGGTTACAGCAGCCGGGCAATGATAACAGGGCGGTCATGAAGGCACTCTATTTGCTGGTGCACCGTGCGGGTAAAGAAGAGAAAAAAGGGTTCTTATTAGTACGTGAAGCACGCAAGGCTTACACCCTCCTGAGCGGTAGTGTCATCAATAACAATTAAATCCAAGTAGGTTATCTATCCCCGTGTGGGGGACGCGTACCTGTGTAGGTCTAGTAAACGGGCATACAGGTGATCCTAAAGCAAGGGAAGGGACAACCGCGTGCAGCATGTTATCTGCATAGGGCTCGATAATTCGTGTGTGCCTTTGGGCATCAGTTATGAGACCTCACAATTATAATGCATCTATAAAATGCATCTATAATTGTAACTGCTTTTGTAATGCATCTATTAATGAGTATAGCAGTAACTGCTGAACCCATATGCATGCATTAGTATTGGCCGACCCCCAAACCCTCTCCCGTAATGATAGGCTCACAACTTGTGTCAAGTGTTGGCAATAAAAGGCCGCAGAATTTTATTGTACAGATATGGGTTATGGCAATACACAATATCACATATCATAATGGTATCATACTTTTGGGCACCGGGTCCTGAGGTTACCCTTCTGACCCGTGCCGCCTTCTTGTGACCCACGACTTGTTGTGGGCACCGTACAGTGCCTTGTACTTCTTTTTGTTCTTCTCCCCTTTTTGTAGGGTGGGCAGGTTCTGTGGTAAAGAAGCAAAAAAGATTTGGAAGACACTGAGTAGACAGTGAACCTCCTGTTTGTTTCGGTCCTCGTTCAGGGTCCACAAACAGATTGTGTTTACTCAGAGCATGCTGCTCTTATTTATAGGCCCTGGGTCTTTGTTATGTATGTGGTGGGGACTGTCTGTCCCCCGGGTGGGGGCAGGTCTTTGAACCTGGGCCCTGCCTGACATTTGGTTTCCTTATGGTGCTTAGCACCTTGGTGTTTGGAGGAAGGGTGAGGTGACTGCTGACACCTCACCCCTCCATGACTTTGTGCTGCAGAGACTGCGTGTCTCTGTAGCTGGGGGGAGGAGAGGAGCAGGCACAGGTAAGGTTGGGGCTGCCCCTCTCCCAGCTGCTGATGGTAACAGCAGTTACCCTGCCTCGCTTTTGGGATGCCCATGCAGCATTGCCCATTCAGTGTGACAAGCCTCTGCACGCCGGTAAAAGACACACGCAGCGTGTAGAACCACGCGGGCAGTTTGCTACATTTAAGGATAGACTCCATAGGCGATTCATAGAAGGAAGGTTCCAAGTAGTCAAGGAATATTGTCTCTCACTCACCAGAGAGATGCAAGAGATCACTACCGACCGCCCATAAGACGCACTGCTTGGATCCCCTGTTGTATACAACATCACCATTGCACCCGCGCACTTGTGCATTGGTGCCACGTCAACTGTCCATCATCGTGGTGTGGGAAAATGCTATCCCTGGTAACCAAGGTTATCTTTCTGGCGTGTGTTCGCCATTACGGTCTCAACTCACTTCATTCGATCACGATGGTAAAACCAGTGTGTGCTCTCCTTGCTAGTGATTTGGCAGAGCAGAAATATATTCTTGTAAAATGAAATAGTAGTGTCATAAAGATCACTAAGATCTTAGGTAAGGAAGTGGCCATGACAGGACGTGATCCTTACACGGGAGTGGCATCAATGTCTAAGGAGCATTCAAATAATGGCAAACGGGTGGTGATAACGGAATGACACCCGCCTGAGGCAGAGACATAACCGTCTAGAGACAATGTGCATACTAGCGTGCCCCGTGGCTAGCACTGGAAATGCTAGGAGGAATTCTTGGCTCATGTAGTGTCCTTGCTCAGCACAGACACGGGCAGTCAAATATTTATGACAATTGGTCGTCGTTAGTAGAACCACGTGATGGGATTGAAATGCAAAGGTATAATGTCTATGCTAAATGCTGATTACTCCTTGCCACATGGTCGACTTGCCCGCCGGCCCCTCCCCTTGGACGTATCCTGACTCCCGCCCAAATCGCTGGGGAGCACATGTTTCCCTCGCCTGCAGTTTGCTCGTTCACTTCACCTCTCCCTAGCTATAGTGCTGCACTTCTCTTCCACCACCTTCCTTGCACCTGCCAGTGGTGGGCACTGGAGGGTGGCTCATGCAATACACGCTTGCCTTGGGTATAGGGCAATGCTGTGTGCCACGCGTTGGGGCATAGTTGGGCATTCAGTCCTTCACACTTCCCTGATCAATAAGAGACTGGTTTACACACACAATTATATGTCAATGGGACTTTCCCATATAAAAAAAAACATTTTTGTTAAATGAGGCATTAAGTTGAGAACCACAAATGGGTAATAATAGTCACAATGATCACTATAGCGTGTAGAAACGGGGGAATCCAACATGAAGCGCTAACTAAATCACAACATGATTCTTCTCCCATCTTAACTGAACCGTTTCCCAAGCCTGTGGAATAACAGTCTATTCCCCTTTTCTCTCATTTTGAGGCACTACAAAGTGACTGTGCTCATACCTGCTGCTATTATAAAACTCAAATAAATAAATTAAATAAATATGTAATGCTGCCCAACATGATCACTTCCTTACCTATCATTCCTGGATAGCCTAAAAAGCCTCAGGCACGCACAGGCGATGGATGGACGGCTTGGCAGCAGCGCCATCTTCCTCTCCAGCGAGGTGGCAGATTAACATTCTGATGCAGTTTCCAGGTCACAGGAAGTTGACAGCCTAAAGCTAGAGGACATTTGTCCGCATCAGAAGCCTGCACCGGGGCTGGCACGAGTGACAGCCCCGTGCTCCGAGGAGCCCAGCTCTGGAATAACAAAATCGGACTCAAACTGCTCACCGTGCTTCCATCAGAGCCGAGCGCCTCCAGGGGTGCAGCGTTTAGTGTGGTGTACACGGTGCCGTGGAGTGTTCACTTCATTAATTAACTTGAGGGTGGGAGCTGGCCCCACCATGGAGCAGTCAGTGCCCTCCCTCACATACAGAAATACTCCTGATTGTTTTTTTTGGTTTTTTTTTCCCGGTTCTCCACTTGGCAAAAATAATAACAAATCGTAATGATTTGCTTTGCTGTGTGTTGGTTTGATAATGCAGTTAGGAGGCACACTTGGGGGGCACATGAAGGCACAGGAGCTAGGTTTACAACATTATTGTTGAGGCTGGAAACCTGTACACTATTTTAGGACCACAGATAGCATAGTCAGGTCTGCCTATAATGCTTTCATGGGTAAGTGGGTGTTTTGTATGACGGGTCAAGATACACAGTTATTTGCTGGATGATTAGTTTAAAGATGAAACAATAGAGTTTGCTACAAAAGCAAATGTGGGGTCAATTTTAAGATCCCTGCGTATTACACAGGCGACATTTCTGTGCATGCAGTCAACTGTGCAGACTTAATTTCTTTTGGACAAGGGCCTTAAAGGAACAAAGAAATCCTGGTGGACCGAGCTATTACTTCGACAGCTATTTCTAAGGCAATCATAAATGCCCCGCGCCAGGTTTAGCTGGTGGTGAACGGCGGTTCTATCCTACAGGGATCTAGTGCATTTCAACCAGCAGCAAGATCAGATGCGTTTGGATCCATGGCGGAGTGGATTGCGGTGGCAGATTCATACACTGGAATCTGTGCCGATCCTCCACCAGACACATCATTAAAAAGAATGCAGATTGGCGAAACAACGCTAAAAGTTGCGCGTTTCATGATCTGCATTATTTAAAACGGGCCCTTTGTGTTTAGTATAGAAAGTAACGGATACAAGTGAAATCCAAGAGTTCGAGGTATATGGCGACTGCACAAGATCACACGTCTACACTGGCATAAAATCCATCCATTTCCATATTCTGGTTTCTTTCCTCCCTTGGGCTACATTACTTTAGGGCCCCGAACCTCCATGGAAAGAAAATACAAACATTTCAGATTGCTGCTGAGCTCCCCAATAGGCAAAATGAAGCTAAATTAGAAGCTGACTTTTGAGAAATGTCATCTGGCCAGGGTGTTCCTGGCTTGGCTTTTGTGATTTTTATTCATTCATGAAATCTTGCTGGTAATTCCAACTCATAAAGGGGAATCTAAAAGCCAAACCCTCCTTCCATCAAGCTCTATGCCAGAAGCATAGTGGCAAATGTGCTCTGCAACATTAGTATAAAAGGCAAGCCCCAATACAACAGTGCCGCGATGTCCAAGGGCTGCCTGCGCCCTATGCAAATGTAATCAAATAAATAAATAAAATAAACACTAGATAACCGGTGGTCGTATAAACGTAGGACCCAGATCATCTGAAAAAGGTGCACTTAATCCAGAAAACACATAGAACTCGGATTAGCTGCCTCACAGAATGAAAAAGTGCTCAAGCATACTATGATGTGATGTGGCATTTGTAACGCGCCTATACACAAGTGTTTCAAGGCGCGACGGGGCATGAAGGGGGTACAGAGGGAGAACAGAGACAACGATCTTACTATGACAAGTGGCATTGAGCTCACACAAGTGAAGGTGAGGGGGAGGGGAAAAGTGACAGGGGAAAGGGGAGGGGGCAGTGTTGTACATGGGATCAAAACAATAACAAGAAGTACCGCCAGCAGGTGGCAGGTGCAAGGGTAAATGTAGAAAGCAGGTGCCCTCAAGTGCAGGTAGGGGGATTGTAGGGTTACAGATAAAGAACCAAGAGGGCCAAGGGAGGCCGGCCAGAGAGTGACAGGAAAGGAGGGTGCAGGTGTGCCAATGAGGAGAATCTCTGTCTTACTGGCATTAAGGCAGAGATTGTTGGTGGCACACCACTCCTGGATAGTAGACAGTCAGAGATGAGAGAAGGAGAAGAGGTGGCAGAGGGGAGCCTGAAAATGAGCTGAGTGGCATCCTCACAGCACTGGATTTAGGATATCAATTGGTAGCAGGGGAAAGCTAAACATTCCATTGCATCGATAAGGATGTAGATTAGAAGCTACCAGAAAGGTCTTTGTATCCAGAGGGACTGAGATTTTGACAGGTTAGGCAATATGAAATTACACGAAATGCTCAGGATCAAACATTGGTTAAGAGGTGAAGATGTGATTCGCGCCCACTCTGCAATGTCTGCTCTTTACAACTTTCCAGTTCTTATCATGAACTAAAACAATCCCATTGTATAGAACTGACTGGGAAAGTACACACATCGCTTAATCCAACATGACCATTTTTAAAGCAAAATCTTTACAGAAGTGTATTATGCAAAATGGGAATGATTCTAGCTCCATTGTCTCAATTATCAGGGCAGTATACAGGTACAATCATACTAATTGATGTGATCTTAAACAATTTCATCTGGGTTTAGGGTGTATTTAAAGCTTTAAATACACCCTAAACACAGGTCACAAAAACCGTTGAATTGTACCAAAAGCAAACCGTTTTTTGCGTGTAAAATAAGCAGACCTCAAAAAATACTTGCAATATCTAGTCCACTCTTTGCTGTCAAGAACCCCTTCCACTAAAATGACCGACATAAAAAGAAAGATCAGGTCTACGTCTAGGTCAAGCGCTAAGCAATGGCACCAGCATGTGAGAAGGCAAACCTTTTCACAGAAGACAACACAGGACTGTCAGTGATATGAGATGATGTGTCCATGATCACTGTATTATCTGCCAACAAAGCAAGGATACAAACATGAACGCTTTGTTTCCACAGTCTTGAATATGGTACCTGATCAGCTCTAATGACTAACACTTAGGGCCCGACTCATGGAATATTTGCCCGGTTCAAAGTGAATTTGATCGGAGGTGGCTGCTTAGGTTTAACAACTCCCCATTTGAACAAGCCAATTTCTAGACCTTCACTATACCGATGCTGTGTTAGTTTCAATAGCAACTGCTATCTGGTGCAGGTACACTGGTGATAATAGCACCTGATGTGCTACAAAACAAAGTAAATATGCATGCAGGTTTATCAATTTCAGACATAGGAAAGGCTGAATCGGCCTTGCTACTCTTTGGTTTGTACTCTTGCATATGCATACAGATCTCTGCAATAGGTGCTTAACTCACCGACCTAGCTTCTGAAGCATTGCAGCATTTGAATTGATCAATACGCATTCCAACTTTGGCTGTTGAAAATGATCACTATAATTTCCACAGCAACGTGAGAATGCTCCAGGAGTTGTGCCGTAGCGAATGCACAAACTATGTATGCCACAGTGAACACAGAAAGCAATGCACGATGAATTGATCAGAGCATAATGCACTTATCAACAACAGGCAGGCAGTAGGTTTTATGCCTCAGCATCATGCAGTAAAATATCCTGACATGTGCTATATAAATGTGGTTAACAATGGTGCCGTGATACCGCTTGGTCCTGGGCGATATCAACAAATGAAATAAATGAATAAAATAAAATAAATAAATAAATAAATAAATGGGAACTGACATCTTTTCATCAGACATCTTCCGCAGCACCCCTCCAGGGTGGGGGCCTGGGGCAAGAGCATATTGTAACCTCCCATAGAGTAATCTCTGGATATATAGCACACAGCACAAGTAGAATTGTTTCTTTACTTTTCTTACTGCAAAGTCTGTAGTTAATTCAATAACGAATTCAAACTCTTGGCTATGTAACAGAGGTAAAGAAAATCGTCTGCATCTACTACTTTATCGGCAGCCTACAGGAAACACCATCAGCACTTCTTAATCCCAATTCTTAAACCTATTAAATGTAGGCAATGCAAACATGCCCTTCCTTTCCTTTTACAGGCCATGTTGTAGCCATGTTGTACCTGTTTTAGCTTGTTCTTTACTTTTTAAAAACGCATTTACGAATTAGCGATAGCTTATTAAATCAACTACTTGCTACAAATCGAAGATTGTATTTTTTTGTTGATAATGTTCAGCTTGCTGCCTTTTTAAACGTTGTGTACCGTGGTTGATTGTATGTTTATTTGGAAATGTGGTTTGAATTGTAAAGCTTAATGAGATGTTTAGCTTCTGAATAAACGCATTTACTACTACTACAATGTATGTTCTGCAGTGGATTCAACCCCTACATGCTTTCAGTGCAGTGGCCATGGCAGTTTATATGACAACAGCGACATTGTCACGATCAAACAGTCCACTTTAAACATTGTGGGGCTGAAACCACAAAGCACCCAATTTAGGTTGAATTGATAAGCACAAACCATCCATTGCGCATGTGTGACGTCCATTTCCAAGATGATTGAGCAGGTAGATGAAATAATGCTCTCGGGCATGCATGGGACACTATGCATGGCCGATGAGAGTGTGTTCCCATAGCGCTGATTATTCTAGTGTGCATGTGCAAGCATCAACACCCTTTGCAAGCATGACAAAATCCTTCATGTCGTTCAGGAGACTCTCATCCATTCCTGTGTTTGTCTTTGCACTCTCTGAATTGCAGTGCTGATTTTTGCATTGTAGAGGAATGCAAGTGTCGGGACGCAAAGATAAAAAACAGCACTGGACAAGCATCTTCGCAATGACTTGCCATATGCTTACATTTATTTGTTGACATCTCCTCTAGTACATGCACTAAAGAAGCGTTTCACCATGCCAAGCGCAGAGCACATCTTTTATTATCTGGTTCCTCATTGTCTTCAAAGGCTTTCTTTGCAAACTAGCTGCGACAGTTATTTGTTTATGTATTTATATATGTGTGCATTTATTAAGCACACTAAAGCCGGAGGCATCAAGGCGCTGGCTACAACATAGATATTACTTTACCTAGAATGCTCTGGCCATCAATTTTTTTATTTTTTTATTTATATATTTTTTTTGGGGTCCGGGAATAAAAAAAATGGGTAAAACAAAAAAAAATTAAAAAGGGGAGTTGGAGGGAACCCCCCCCCATTTCAAATAAAGAACGTAATAAAACATTAATTCGACTTTTTTTGTTTTCGACATTTTTTTTCTCGAGATTATGACTTTCGACATTTTGACATTCGATTATTTGACTATAAACCAAAAAGCACAATAATCACTGCTGATGGAGCTTCTTGAAGTATGAAAAGGTGATTAGTTGCACACAGGTTAAAAGTACACGTAGAAATAACAATGCATATATAACCTGGTATCCAAAGTGGAAAAAAGGCCTAAAAGTGCATGTTTCCTGTTTTTAATGATTTGGACACATTCACTTTCCAATTCCAAACTGGTTAAGAGAGGAGGGTTATGGGTGGCGATGTGGAAGAGAGGGTCTACATCTCAAACAAACAGCTTGTGTACAAAGTCCAGCTGTTAGACGAAATACCGCAAGTCCAGATTTAGGGGCTTCCATTTACCACACTAAAATTCACCAAGCTCCCAGCTGACCGGATGCCTGTGGTCAGTTTGACCGTAGCGTGCACACCACACGCCACCGGAAATTGGCTATCAAGGTTGCGATTTCTATCTACATCATCAAGGCTTCCATCCGGGAACTCATTACCACGGATGTGCTGTCTTGAGCCGGATAACATGCAGTTCAGACCAGCAGTGAAGTATGTTCTTTGCTGCTTATGGATCTTAGACTTTATTCTGGGCACCTCCCTACTCCCTCTCCCTTGCCACTGCCCTTGACTACGAATAGCGCTTTGAGGAGACTGCTAGATGGCATTTAGCGCTACTTAATAAGCAATGATACAAAACATAATTAAGAAAGTCATCCAAGGGTTCCGCTAGACTAGTCATGGAATAACTATTTCCTCTCATTTCAACTCAACCGTCGCAATGGGGGCCTGTTCAGTGGAACTAACTGCAATGAAATCCCATTTCAGTGCATGGATATTTCAGAGAAAATGCTCTCATGGAATTAAGTATAACATGTAAATATGGCATACTGAAAAGTAAGGGGAAATAGCGTATTTAATGGAGGAAAATATGAAAATAGGAAGGTATAAAATAAACAAACGAGAAGTGATTCGTGTAAAGGGCAGGACGAGGTTAGCAAAAGCGGGTTCCCACGGTTGCCCTCGTTTAGCCAGAAAGAAGGGCGCCACAAACCTAAAAAAGGAGAAACAAGAAAAACAAACGTGAGGCGGCTTGAGGTGAAAACGATGCCATTGAAATGTCTCGTGTTGAAATACTGTTTCCATTCCACGGAAACAAGGTATATATCAAATTGGAATGGTGCACAATTCGAGGATAGGTGAGACAATTTGGGTAGCTAAGTTTTGCAAATGCTGTTGGCAAGCTTAGTGAATCCCTCTGACAGCCTTGGATGCAACCAGTCAGTGACTGATATTTTAATCGAACGCATGCTTTCAGTTGAGAGTTTTACTTGCTGGGTGTCTTGGCCTCTTTCCCACAAATATGCAATTAAAGGGGCAGGCCCCAGTGGCTAGTAAAAAATACGTGACGAATTTCAGTGACTCGTTAAACGGGTCATGGGTTCTTTGAACAATCATTCTATGATGCCATCACGGGCAAGGGGCATGCAATTACACGAGCGCTAGCGGTGGGATTTTGTTGTAATTGTGCCACCACTCTTCGGGAACCAGGCTCTCGTTACCTCCATCGTGCGCTGGATGTTGCTTGAACTGAAGGCCACAAAGACAGTTCAATTAATCAGTGGCCCTATCAGGCGGCAGGAACTGGAGAGAACAGGTGAGGAGACAAACAAATGCACAAGTAAGACGAATCGCCTCCATACTCCCTTTACATTATGAGATACCCTCCTGCTTTTTTGCACCCTCTATAAACCCTTTAATAATGTAAAACCTGGTAAATAAATGGAGACGCAACAGCACACTTCCTGCCCTCCCCATCCCTCCAACACCCGCACCATGTCCCGTGTGGTTAGCAGTGAACAGGCCCTTCCCTGCTGTCCCATCATGCATTCAGTGCCATCATTTTTGTTTAACCAGTTGGGTTTATTTGGCAATTGGTACTGAGTTATGAGTCCCATCCGTCCTCATTACGTGCACCTCTTGGCCTAAAACATCAGGGGTCACGCCGGTGGGTGGGGGTGCGCGCACCAGCTTGTAATGCAAAAGTGATGAAGTACTCGCTGTGGCTGGAAGCGAGAGATCAATCTTAGGGGGGGTAGGGAGGGTGGGGGGAGCATTTCTCCAGGAGCGACATTGCACGTCGGAGTGGGAGATGCCGTGACATGAAACCGACTTGCCAAGAAGACTTACAAAGCGTACTCAAGTACTGGCAAATTGCATTCTGTTCATTAAAATACAAACAATGCATGAAAAAAGTAAAACAAAAGCAACAGTTCAACACAAAAAAAATGTTGGGTTTGGGTGGCTTTCGAAGACAAGTTCAGAACCATACTTAGCTTCCAATTGTATGCGTGTTTTTTAATGCAGTTATTCATACAGCGTCAATGTAGGTCAGTTATAGAGTAACGCTTTATGGTGGATTCCGACAGATTCTAAGCACTATAGTGATAGGTGTTGGTGTCAACTTCTGAATGGTACTGTATTGAGGATGAAGGGTTCTGATTGGCTCATGTGATCCCTAAAGACAGCACTTAGGCCACTGATCTGTTCTGCTGGACTACTCATTGGGGGTCATTTTGAAGTAAATGGACACGTGCATTCAGGGGACCGCCAACACTAGTACTTACGTGCTGTTGGGTAGCCTGCATTCAATGTTCAGCATTTACAAAGGCGAGCGTTATTGTGAAAAGTAAAACAAGGTGCGATCGTCTTCACTCTACATGCAGCATTTTACAACGGATTCCTATGTAATCCGTCCACTACATAGCAGATGTAAATGCGAGATGTATGCCATGAGAATCCATTGGTTTAGCGCCTGCATGAACATCTCATGCAGGGTAAAACTAAACGGAGAAAGAAAGCAAAGTGCAGATGCAAACTCGGTTTTGTGCGTCTCTCATGCCATGGAGAGTGGCAACAATGGGACAGAGCATTCAATGGAGGCGTAAAAGCATTATGCCTCATTTTCATGCCTCCATTTAATGCACTGCCCTATAGAAAATGACCGCCATTGAGCACTCAAACCTGACATCAGCTATAAGTATGTCATTATCGGATATTATAATGATTTTGACCGCTTCCTTCTTCAGAGTTCAAACTATATATAGACAGTATTCAACCTAAAGCTTTGCCTAATGATCTGTTCTTGCATAGTTCTTATTTAGGTGAATGGGTGATATGTTCAAATGAAATCCCCAAAAACTCATTGACTATTTGCTTTATTGTCTATTTTTTTTTAAATTAGACATAAGAACTTGATGAGAGTTGATTAAAATTGAAGGGTTCTTGCAGCTTCTCTGGTCTCTCCCATGCTTTGCAGTCTTTGATTAAACCAAAAGTGATTTGATAGGGCCAGTTTACTGAATATCATGTGGCATGCTTGAGGTTCAGTGGGCCTCATTACGAGTATGGAGGTAGCCATGCCGCTTATAGCGGCATGGCTACCCCCATACCGGGTACCGGGTCTGGGTTCCTGGAATGGGGAAATACTGGGCCATTCCGACCTTGGAGGGCCCGGTATTTCTGCATTCAAGAAACCCAGACCCGGTACATCCCCATTCCCATTTGAGCCCCCATAGGGCTCAATGGGAATGGGGAGGATGCTCATAACGGGCCCGTTAATGACGGGCCTGTTGTTAGCATCCTGATCTGCTCGCGGGTGCCGCTAAGGACGCCTGGTTTTACCAGACGTCCTTAGCGGGTCCAGCGAGCAGACCTCGTAATGAGGCGGTAGAGGGTTAATGGGGCCGGCAACTCTACCGGCGCTGTTAACCCTCTACCGCCTTCCTCATAATGAGGCCCAGTGATTATTAAGAAAGATTATTGAAAGAGATTTCCTGCAAAACAAATGAAGCATAATCCATTTTGCCAAGCGTACGTTCAAGCAATTGAATGAACAACTAGAGACACATGGATGTGATTGGGTGCCCAGTGGCGAAGTTGCTTGTCTATGGTGAAGTGGTATGGGATACAGAGAGGATGCCATTTTCCAAGTAATGACGTAACTAGGAGATGGGTGACTAAATTCCTTTTTACATTGAGCCAAAGACCCCATGTGCGGCAGATTTTAGATCAAAGATTCTGTTCAGCACAACTATTCGGAGGATGCTTCATACTATTGGTTCTCTGAGAGGAACGGCACGATAGAATCTTTGACATGTGGCAAGTGTTGGAAGCAATGCCATCTTAACTCTATACCCCTTGTTGAAATGCTGCATAATGTATGATGTCCTTAGTGATGTCATGTGTGATATTACCAGTGTGCTTGTGGTCTGCGTAACAGGGACTCAGAGTGAAGGTGGCACTGAGTCCAACACTTGCAGAATTTCAATGGTTCTGTTTAATTGAACTATTTAAAATGAACTGTCTCTCAACTAAAGACTTTTTCACTCACCTTTGCTATGCCATACTCCACCTGTAGGAGTAAAAGTCTGTTAGCCACTGGTCCTGGCCTTTGACTGCTTTGCAACAATGAGGGATGGGGTAAACGTGTGTGTGATTTTTTTTTTCTCTTTTAACAACTACGTCCAACAAATCATACTCAAGTACTGTAAAATTGCATTCAATGAATTATAACAATACAGACACTAATTGTAAAAAGTTAAACGCAAGCAAACGTTCAACAAAAACAGACATTGACATACATACAAAGGTCTTTTCTGTGCTCCCCTCTTTTGTTCTAGTGAGATTTTCATGTGGATATTACTCACAAGTGAATCTCGTTAAAATATAATGCACATTATAAATCCCCATGACACTACCTCTCGTGAGAAATCACTGCTCCTACTTCTTGCCAAAAGGGAAACTAACCATTGACCTTTAAATATGCAAAAATACTACAATTTTCTCTCCTCACATTCATACTGAAGACAAAGTACCACCCGTTCACCTCCTAATATCTAATATTTTGTTCCTGTGACACACATCAAAGTCGGACGAGAATGTGGTGGTTTCTCATAAAATAACCATGAGAACAATACTTGTCTTTCAAAAAGATGAAAACAAATGGGACACAATAGTATTGCCAAGCTCACGCCGAATTCTCCAACCCAAGAGTTGTCCCCTGACTGCCAGGTTACAACATAACAAAGGTCCACCCTGTTTATCAGTGTCCAATCATAAAAACTGTTCTTAAAAACAGGTTCCGTACTTAGAACCATACTCAGTTTGATCCACCCATAGCTCCTCGAGCCCAATTTTCAAGAGGGTTGTGTTGACATATGTACAACCAGGCACAATTTTCCCCCTTTCCTTTGTAAGGACCTGAATGAGGGTTTCTCTATGAGAGTTCCTCTGAATTTCAGATTTTTAACAGTATACTACTGATGGCAGCATCATTTATTTTATTTCCAATAGGCCCATCTCTAGTGCAATTAGTAGCAAAGGGGCTCCTGAAGGTAGGAATACAAGTCTCTTTAAAGAAGTGTTTTCAGATCTGAATGGGGTGAAAGATGTATAGCCCCACAGCTCATCCGCATAGGTAATCGCCGACACCGCTTGAACCATATCGATCCTTAAGAGGGGAGGGCGGACTCTACCTCGAGGCGAGGTACAAGTCCTGCAATCATACCACAAATCTTCTGAACTTGTTTTTTCCATTTCAGATTACTTGAGAGGGTTATCCGGTAGTCGAATGAATCCACCAATTCCAAGAGTTCATCATTTAACTGGAATTGGACTGCAGGATGTCGAATACGACCCGGGGAAATGCAGGTCATAGATTTTGTTTTAGCTATGTTTATAATCATACCTGTTCCTTTACATATGGTCTTGAATGCTTGCTGTGGCTGGTGGAGACCAGCAGGGGTTTTAACAGCAACACTGCATCATCTGCAAAGAATATCACACTCCACTTGCGGCTGCGCAAACTAGGAGCATCCATTGCTGTTACGCTCAAGACCGAGTCTATGTGATTGATGTAAAGAAGAAATTGTAGGGGGGGCCAACACGCACATCTGCCTTGCACCAATATCAATGGGGACTGGATCTGTTGTTTCTCCACCAGGGCCCCAGAGAATCTGTGCACTACTACCATAATACAAGGACCTGATGGCACTACTAATACAGACAGGCACACCAACCACATCTAAGCTTTCCCGTAACTGGATTTGCGGGATGGTGTCAAATGCCGTCTGAAGGTCTGTAAAGTCCAGAAATATAGAATCGAGCAAGACCTGATCTAGTGTTGAGTCCCAATTCTGAAGCCTGCCTGGACCTGTGAACCAATGTTAGAATTGGCAGCCCATTCTTCAAGATGATGTAATATAATTATTTAATATATTTTGCCAAATAATTTATTAGCAATATAAGTCTGTAGTTGGATTGCTGTTCCTTATCACCTTGTGTATATATGGGGATTATAGTCGATTCTCGCCAACTATGGGGAGGCTGGTTCATGCTACATACACCATTTAAAAACTTGGTGAGAATCTGCACCCATATTTCAGGATAACCTTTATAAAGATCTGCCAGGAGAAAGTCAGAACCTGCCATTCTGCTACTCCGCAATTGCCTGTTTTACCTCTGCAGCAGTTATACAATTTTTCTTAGCTTTCCTTCACGCTCTGTTAGCCCCATCAATTTACTAAAGGATTTTTCTGCCTCATTTTCACTATTCAATGAATTAAGGGCTTGAAAGTGTTTAACCCACAATCCCGGGGCTATTTTACCAGCAGCAGGTTCCAGACCCGGTGTATTTATTTATTTATTTATTTAGTGCGTAAAACCCAGAGGTGTCTAGGCACTTATACTTAAGAGATTGGTTGCAGTGCTTCAGGTTAAAGAAATGAAGCGCATGAAGTGATTACATCAAAGAGGAATGTACAGAAGTAATACATCACACGCAAAGTGCAGGAGAGAGTTCAGATGCATAGATACATGGGTGGTCATTACGAGTTTGGAGGTAGCCATGTCGCTATTAGCGGCATGGCTACCCCCTTACCAGGTCCGGGTTCCTTAAATGAGGAATTACCGGGCCATTCCAACCTTGGAGGGCCCGGTAATTCCTCATTCAAGGAACCCGGACCTGGTACATCCCCATAGGGCTCAATGGGCATGGGGACCATGCTAACAACAGTGTTAGCATGCTGGGCTGCTCGCGGGAACCGCTAATGATGCCTGGTAAAACCAGGCAGCCTTAGCGGGTCCCACGAGCAGACCTCATAATAGGCCGGTAAGGGGTTAACGGCTCCAGCACCTTTACCGGAGATGTTAACCCCTTACTGCCCTCCTCGTAATGAGGCCCATGGTGTCTAACCCCATCTTGCAGGGCGGCAGCAGCATACAAATGTAAAAGTCAATTAGACAGGCACTGTTGGGCTTGGAGGAATGGGATACGGGGAGGGGGAGAGGAAATCAGGGAGGGCAGGTGGGGCACACAACAGCATCACGTGGGACCATGGGGGGGTGGGGGCACACTGCAGCACCATAGGGAACTGGGGGGCTGGGGGCACACAGCAGTATCACAGGGGGTTGGGAGTGGGAGTCACACAGCAGCATCATGGGGGACAAGGGGTGGTGGGGGCACAAAGCAGCATCATGGGGGACCAGTGGGGTGGGGGGCACACAGTAACATCACCGGGGACCATGGGGGATAGGGGCACACAGCAGCACCATAGGGGACTGGGGAGCTGGGGGCACACAGCAGCATCACAGGCCAGGGGGCTGGGGGGTGGGAGTCACACAGCAGCATCACGGGGAAAGAGGGGTGTGGGGGGCACAGAGCAGCATCATGGGGGACCAGAGGGGGTGGGGAGCACACAACAACATCACAAGGGACCAGAGGGATTGGGGCACACAGCAGCATCACAGGGGACCAGGGGGTGTGGGGGTCACACAGCAGCATCATGGGGGACTATGGGGTTGGGGAGCACAAAGCAGCATCACTGGGGACCAGGGAGGGTGGGGGCAGACATCAGCATCGTGGGGGATCAGGAGGAGTGGGGGCACACAGCAGCATCACAGGGCACCCGGGAGGGTGGGGGTACACATCAACATCACATGGGACCAGTGGAGTTGGGGGGCACACAACAACATCACGGGGGATCAGGGTGACTGAGGGGGGCACACAGCAGCATCACAGGGGAAATGGAGGTGGGGGGCACACAGCAACATCACAGGGGACCAGGAGGGTGGTGGTGGGTACACGGTCACATCACAGGGTACCAAGGAGAGTGGGGGCAGAGAGCAGCATCACAGGGGGCCAGGGGAGTTGGGGGCACACAGCAGCATCACAGGGGACCAGAAGCATACCTGAAGCAGACAGAGGGCAGACAGAGGCCTTAAGAGTGGGCCTTTGGTGGGAGGGCTAGCCAAGACTGCTGGCTCTCCCATAGGCAAATATCACCAGATGCCAAGCCAATCAGGTGCATCATCAGGAGCCAAGGCTCAGGCTCTCAGGAGCACACATTGCGGGCGGCCATGATGGAATGGCCATGTAACAAATAAAATCAGGAAACAAACACAGCTGACTTCAGCAGGTGTCGGCATTATGCAGAAAAAAAGCAATTTTTGCAACAAGTAGTGGAGCAGCACTGCTTAGGCACAATTTGAAAATCCAAGTTGATGAAAGTTTACAAACTCGCGCTCAATGGTGAACGTTTTTGTAATAAGCCCCCATGCTTACCTTGCTGCATGAGGGAATGAGAAGCAGCGTCAAATATCCCGATGGAGGAGGGAGAGGGCAAGATCACCAGCATCCTGCAGCTATGATGTGGATGGAAAAGGCAGCACTCGAGGTGAAAGGAGGCAGGCGCCAGGAGTGCGCCTTTGATGGGCGGGCCGGGCAAGCCTGCCAGCTTTCCCATAGGCCAATATCACCGAATGCCCAGCCAACCAGAGGCATCAGCAGGAACGGAGGCTCAGGCTCTCAGGAGCACACATTGCAGGGGGCAATGATAGAATGGCCATGTCAAAAATAAAATCAGGAAACAAACACAGCTGACTCCGGAAGGGGCCGACATGAGGCAGAGAAAAAGCAATTTCTGCAATTAGCAGCAGATCAGTGCAGTTTAGGCACAAAGTGGAAGTCCAAGTTGATTAAACTCACACTTGATCACAAACATGTTTGTAACAAACCCCCAGGCTTACCTTGCTGCATGATGGAATGAGAAGCAGTGTCGAATCTCCTGATGGAGGAGGGAGAGGGCGGGATCCCCAGCATCCTGCAGCTTCAATGTGGATGGAAAAGGCAGCCCCCATTTAATATTAGTTTTGACTATTCGCCAGAACTCTTTGCTGCTATGTGATCCTGCTTTATCTCAAGAGCACTCCAAATGGTCTCATTATATTCTACTTTCTTGTTTGCCAGAAGGGACTAGATGGGCTACATTCCAAGTATGGCGGATTGGGTAAACATTGGCAGTAACAGAATTACTGCCAACATTTCTGCTCTACCATACTATGAGTATGGCCCTGGAGTGGAGGATTTACCTACAGGATCATGCTGGATATAAATCTTCTAACTCCCCATTGAGAAATCAGCAAAATCAGTGGAATTACCACAGCAGAATTACTGAAATGGTAATTGCACACCAAAAAAGCCCTTAGAGTCCTATGGACTCTTAAAACATGGGGATTTACACTGCCACCACCGTTGGTAATCTGGCAGTAGAAGTAATTCAGTTGAGCAGTATTCTGGCAGATTTACCACCGGAATACTGCCCAAATCGTAATGAGGCACTTATACATGTTCTACCCAATTCTCTTGCCCCCTGAGCCTTAAGTGCTCCAACCAAAACATATGTTGCTTTTCTGCACTCGGGATCATACCAACCCTAAATGGCCTTATTTGTAATTAGTTTTTTCTTGACTGGTCTTGTAAGAATTGAAGCCAGTATTTACACCAGTAGATCATAAAAGCCTATGTGTGACAAAGTTGTGTCATGATCAGCATACTTAGCCATAACCGCTGGAAGAACCTTATAAATGGTGGGAGACCAATCACCCTTATTGATTGTCAATATTGCCTACCTTTATTTGTTTTAATAATATTTTTCAGTATTGCATATTTATAAAACATGTTATATACGCTTGATTATTGTTATTTCTGATCAATATCATTTTTGTCACTGTGATAGTTTCAAGGCATGATTGTGGCTTTGTTTACTCGCATTATTATTGCTTTTTTTTAAATCAATATTATCTTTTTTGTGACTGTGGTATTTTTTATGAATTATTCCTATTTTTATTATTAAGCTAGGTTATTCATTGGGAACTGGTATAAGGGGAAAGAAAGAACCACAATAGTGAAAGGCGCTGCAGGGGAAATGGAACGGGATTATGCAATGACTACTACATCAAATGGGCAAAAGAAGAAAATACATCCAATGCCATTTTTTTAATTTTATTTTTTTAAAGTAGTGCACATACTTTAACGAAATTGGTGCAGTAATTTGTCAATTTCGGCTGCGCACATCCATTACTCATGCCAGGTCCAAAAGCTCAGCCAGGCATATTATGGAGAACTTTGAAAAGAAAGTTGATGCCAAAATGAATAATGGATGTTACATAATATTTGTATTTGTTCTAACAAACCTTAAATCAAGCAAACACAAACAAGTGCAGGCATTTCTCCTAAACATAGACTGTGTTGGGCAGAGTTGTTGGGGGTTGAATCCACAAAACCTGGAGGGGCAAAAGTTGCAGACACCTGTCTTAGAGACTACAATGGCTGGATCACTCAGCACTTTTCTTTTCAATAAACACATCAGGGAAGTCAACAAACTCACTGTTCTAATCAACTGCCTTTTAAATAAACTGGAAGGTACTCAACATTTACGAGAACTGATCCACTACTCAATGAATCTCCTCCTGCAGCCCCGATCTTGAAAATCATTTGTTAGCAAGAAAAACCTTTGCTCCTAAACTGCTGTATGGAATTGAGCTTTGGAAGGACTGGGCCTTGGATTGCTTAGCGGTTCTGGAGGATTTCATTTGGCAAAATGTAATGAGAGTTCCAAAAGCTGTGCCTGTTTCAGCAATTAGATACAGACTAGGTGTAAATTCCCTAAAAGTGAAAGGTCAGTGGTGAATCCTGTCACTATACAGAAAAAATTCGGACAGCTCCTACCGATACCTACCGATACCTATATGGTGACCTGGTTTCTATAGTGGAGAAGGTAACAGTGACTCCTGTGATGGAGTTTGTGGAGCGTAGTATAGTTTTGCTGCAGTCAATGGGTTTGCCTGCTTTGCATCTTATAAAGGAGCTTGAAAAGGTAAAGAAATCCATGCTTGACCTCATTGGAGCTTACATTTGGACCGGCTGCATGTTTATTCCAGACTGAGTCATCTACAAGGTGAGCATAAAGGGAGGAGCATTATGGATCACTATCTAGAAAAAATGTCCATGCGCTAGGATCGGGATAGATTTTTTGCGTTTTCGCTGGAACCTGCATTATACGGGTGAAATTCGGTTTAGACAAAATATGACTGAGGGTAACAGAGCTGTTTGTAGATATTGAAAGTAAATTAACCAGGTTGAAACATCTAGTGGTTGCATGTCCTATTCTGAGTTCACTGAGCTATGTGAATTTCAAAACGTTTTTTGTTTCACATGTTAACATGGACACTGATTCTTTCTAGGAAATGTGTGTCCTTAGATTTTGTGTATCCACTGTTGTTTCAGTGGTGCATTTTCTGAACGGTCTGAAATTAAATGAATAATGTTGGGGCTTAAAATTAAGAAAGGTTGAGCTGTATTAATTCTCTTAATTGGAAGTAATCAATTTGATGTTTTTAAAGTTTGAATAATTTGGTTTTAAGTGAGAAATGCTGAACTGAAAGTGTCTTCTGAACCCATAGGCTCTTTAAGCGTGATAGCACTTTATTGGATGGGTGGGATGCAGAATTTACTCATACACCAATAATAAAACTGACTCAAAAAGTAGGCAAAACTTAGCTGTTTTATTTGCAATTGTCTAAAACAGGGAGTACAATGGACATCAACGCACGTTCGCTCAAGTCTCTCAATGTTAGAAAAATACACATTTATAGCAAAAACACGTTACCATTGACGTCATACTATGTTTCAAAGTAAGAAAACCTACTTGGGGTTGTGATTGGCCTACGGGCAACATTTAGGTATACTTTCTATGGGGGATAGGATTATGATTGGACCTCTAGATTCAGGTGGACAACTATGCCCACCCCCAGTACAAGTCATCTTCATGTCATCGAATACATGACGTTTCATTGGCTTTCAAACTATAGGGCTCTTTGCTATGTGGCCCTCTACAATTGGTTGGCACACTTGTACTCTTCTGGAATATTCCACTCGCTAGCAGCATGCAAGCTGGTACCCAGGTGCTTGTGGGTGGACTTGGCCATGCCTTTCCTACCCAATTAGCCCATGATCCATCATCACTCCTGCTGTCTTCCATTCAAATTGTCTATGAACTCGGCCTTGCAAAGTTTCACTGTGCCTGAGAATAGAAGGGAGTGTGAGCACATTCTTATCTCCAGTCTTGATTTAGGTTGCCCAAAGTCTATTTTCATCTACCCCATGTGACAGGAGACAGTGTTTTAGCTCCTTCCTCGCTTTTAATACTATTCAATGAATAAAACTTGGCACTCATATTGTTTTCCATTGCAACTCAACAAGATTTCGCCTCGCCTGTCACATGCATTGTATCTCCTTGAATAGATAACCAGTTTCTTTGCTGTCTCAACCCTTGACACTGGGCCAGACAAACCTTCTTGATTCTTTCTCAGTCTTCAGTGGTCTTTCTCTGATGCGCCACACTTTCAGCCCTTTTTTCTCTCATGGGGTCCTTATTTGCTAAAATGCAACGTGGAACATCCAGATTCTTTACATATATATATATATATATATATATATATATATATTTTGGCGGCCCCGCCTGTAGTCTATTCACTACGCATAGCCAGCCTTCAAGATTACTTAGTCTACTTGCGTTGCAGCATCTGTACAGTTCATAAAGCGATTTGCATCCTCTTCTGTCCTCTTTGCACATGCAATCTTCATTCTGCACATGAAATGTTACTCAACTCTTCACTTCTTCATCAGATTCTATAAGGTCTATGTACTCTCTTCCTTGGCATTCCTTCTTGGTGTGTTACCTCTGCTTCATGTGACGTCACCAGTCTCTTGCCTTTGTCACTTCACACTTCTTAGGGACCTCCTTTAAGAGACTGTAATTTCTCGGTGGGTACATCATGTTGGGCTTTCTTAATGGATACCTTGTTTCAAGAATTATTTGTGGAATAGGGTCCATTATTGGCATTGTGCATGTCGCAATTTCCGGCTTCCAACATATAGGCAAAATAGGGGCACGACTTCCGATAGAGGCATTTGGCTCCTCCTCTAGACTCACCACTGTGGTTGATTCATCGACCACTCTCCCATGAGTCTTCACATCTAGACATCCTCGTCTAAAAAAGTGCTTCTTTGGAGTCCATATTTTCATTACTCCTTTCAGAGATCCTGCTAATTTGACACGTTCGTCAACACTCGAAGTCATGTCACTACATCACCATTCGGTCTACAGTAGATCAATTTTCCCTCATACTTCTTATGGTGTCTTGGATACAGGACCTTTCTTCCCTGAGGTGCTAGAATGCTCACTTCTATATATTTTCTGATTACTTCATCTGTCAGCTCTTTGGGTCCAAACCCAGACTCAACATCGATCATGATCTTCATTCCTACTGCTTTCTTTGCTGTCTTTGCACTGTGTGATTATGATTCTGATCACACAGAATATGAACATGATCATCACCAATAGTGCTCAGAGGAACTTGAAGATATTAGCCATCCATTTTGGAACCCATCAGAAGATCGATGCAAACCAGCTATCATAAATAATATCTTCTGTCTCATCTTCCATTTTGATGTGCAAGTTCATCAGCATCGTTATGGCCTCTGTCAAGGTCCCATTCTCATCATCATGAGAAGGTGTGAATGTGCAACATGATTCTCTGATTTTGGCACAAACACCTCTATCCATAGCTGTAATCATGTCAGGACATATCTATTCTGCAGGGTCATCAGTCTTATGGCTCTCAACTCTTCCTTGATAGCTTTGAATCCCTACATGGTAGTGTTGATCGTCTGAAGGAGTTCCCAGCGAGTGATTTGCAACCAAATCATCTGGATTCCTGGCATGAAGATAGTTGTGAATACTGCAGCAGTTTGACTGAACAACCCGTGTTCATACGGAATAGAATCAAAGGCTTCTATGGACTTGGCTAAAAAGTAATTCTCTCTCTTTGTTCGATTAAGAAATCCAACTGATCTTTTCCTCGTGTGAGCATCGGCTTTTGGAAACTCTCCAATATTCAGGTCACTTTTCAGAATCACCAATGCTGGAACATGAATGAGTACTATGGAACACAGCCCTCCCCAGTCGTTGGGCAACTTCATATATGCTCTGGATCCACAGGCGCAGTAGTGGTCCATTATTACTACTGTTCCATCCTTCATTCCTGGTACATCAAAAATGTTGCCTCACTGCTGATTTATTCCAACTCTTTTTGTGCCACTGTTTCTGAAACACAGTTCTGCACCAGCAAGAGGCACCATCTGCAACGGGCCTCCTTTATCATCAACCCATGTCAGCAACTTTGCAATCTTCGGCCAAGATGTTTGCATTCATTCTCTGCAGTATCAATAACGGGCTCATAATATCCTGTAAGTGCTAATGCATTACATATAATCAGGCCTTCAGCCCATCCATCTGGAGTTAGCATTGTTCCCTTGATTTGCATCTGACCTCTCTCCTTGCATCTTCGTATGTCTTCATAGTTATTTCCTTGACAACTGAGCATTTTATTTTCTTCCCATCTGATTCCTGCACCATTTATTCCAGACGTTTCATATCTTATCACAAGATCTCTTTTTACTGGTCTGTCTCTTGTCTTTAAAACTTGCACATAGTCATCTTCTCTTGGAGCTGTCTTCTCAGTCACCCATACCAAGTATCTTGTTCAACCCTGCAACTGACCTCTCATATGGAAGAGTGCAAGGTGCATCTGGCAGTGAGCTTTCTGGACTGCTACTTCTATAGCTATGAATATCTTGGAATCCCCCATGGCATAAGGTATGAGAGCACAAACATAGCAACTCTCCTTGGACATTCTCTCTCCCACCTCTTTCATGTGCTGATACCACATATTATTATCCAAGTGTGTTTTGCTGTCTAGATGACTATTTAATTCATGATCATCTTCCCTTATGCTCTCTTGTGGCTTCCGCTTGCACTAGCATAATACTGAAGGAGTATATCAGTAATGGTCCTTCCTACATGAGAGATCATTGGTAAATTAGCTTTAGCAATAGGTAATCTTACACAAGCTACTGGTGTAGGGAAAATCATAAATGGTCTTGGTTTAACAGTAATAGATAATTCCGTGGGAGTCACTGGAGTGGGCAGACTCAAAGGGACTTCTATCTTGCTTGGACCAATAAAGTAAACAGGACAACTTTGGAATTGCTTGAGAATAAATAAAGAAAAAAGAGGAAACAAAGATTTCTGTGCATTAATAACACCTCATTTAACTGGGCAAGAGAAGACCTGTGATTATAGTCATTTTAGTCAGGGCATCATAGTTTAAGGAATTTGAAGCATCAGTTAATTGAACGTGACTTCTTTTACAATAACTCTAATGTTACCAAAGCCTTAAACAGAGATAATTCATCTGCTAATATCCAGACTAGTTGTGCTAATCACCTCAGAGTAGGGTAAAACATTGGCACATGCTGTCCAATTAGTTATTGTTGGGATTATATTCTATTTATTATTTAAATATTATTTTGTGATGGTGATTTAGGTGCTTTTTGGACAAATGTTTATTATGATTTAGTTATTATTTTGATTTAGATGTTGGGATAACTCTATTTTAATGTGTCATTACGTTTTCTTTCTTGGTTTGTAAGACTAATACAGATTATAATTTGTCTTTTATAAATGTACATTGTTATAGACTTTTTATGAGTTTTCCTTTAAACTAGATTTACACAGGATCAATCTTTGTCCTTTTTTTCTTTATTTAATCTATCCACAGCACCAAGTTATCTGGTCTATTTTGCTTACTAGTTTAAATTTAGTTTAGGTGGAGTGTCCCAATTACCAGATTCTTGTAGCTACAGTGGATGAAATCTCGTACCTTTTATGAGGATTTTGCAGTGTCCCTTACTTTCAATGCTCACTTTGTAAAGTAAACAGTATAGATTAGCAAAATAAAGAAAGCAACAATAAATGCCGAGCACACATATATTTTGCAGCAATACATCATTCCCCACCCTTTGCAATTCTCCACAAGTTGTTTTAGGATCATGCAGAAAAGTGTGTATGTCAGTACTGTGCCCAACAAGAGCAGGACAAGCTCAGAGTATGAAAACGAAAACAGCGTGAAGTAGCCTATGGGCATCGGCATCTGTTAGTACCATTGAATTAGCCAAAGAGAAACACAGTGAGGAACGAGTCTGGAAACTGCTCATGTTTCCTGTCATCAAATTCAAACTCCAGGTTTGGCATATTTAATACGTCAACACTTTCTAAAGTCAAATTCAAAAATCCTGTGACTCAAGAACGGAGTTTGCACTCTTGCTATAATATCTATAAAGAGTGTCCGCGGTGAGCCACAGTCCAAATTTATTAAATCAGCAACCTTAGTGTCCTTCTTCCTCGTCATCGATAGGGTCGGCACGTGCTGAACTTCTTTTTCTTGTCTTGCTTCCGAATCGAAAGTTGGGGGTGCATCGGTCTCACACATATATGGCTTTACGTCACTTAAATGGACCAAGGTGCGTCTCTCTTGGTTTTTAACTGCAGAGGGAGTCATGTTTTCTGCAACACAGGGAACCCTAAAGTGTGGCTTTTGCTCTTGCCGTTTCTGGGTAAAGTTCCTTACTAGAATAAAATCTCCAATAAAAAGTCTAGGTACAGGAAGTAGTTCTTGAATTCTTGTTGCTGAATTGTCATCATCTGTGTCCTCAGACCGACTCCCTTTGCGCTTGAGTTGATCTGAAATGATAGAGATACTAGTGGTCATACATGTAAAATAAGCACATAACTCATTTCCTAACATTTCTGCAGTCTTCTGGGCATCCCTTTTGCTCCTTGATGGAGGAGACATTCACCTCACTGTCAATAGCACATGGGGTCTGAGATGGTGGTCCAAACCAGGCTGATTCCTTAATGCATATAATGCAAGGGGCAGGCAGTACAGCCATCCGTTCTTCAGTGTCAATTTTAATGTTGCAATTTTTACTTTAATGGGTCCATTGAGTCTCTCACATATTCCATTAGCTTGCGGGTGATAAGCAGAAGAAAAAGTGTGTGTTATACTTAATAATAGAATAATCTGTTCAAATACTTCATTAACAAAATGGGGCCCATTGTCGGATCTCAACACCTTGCACACTCCCCATCTGGGAAAGACTTCTCAAACTAAAAACTTTGCTGTGCAAGTGCCATCAGGGTGTGTACAAGGACCAGCTATGATCCACCTAGAAAAGGGACACACCATCACTATCATATATCTGTATCCACTGCATACTTGAATCATGTCAACATAATCAATATGTAAATGCTGAAATGGACAATTTGGTTGAGGAATCACTCCTCTGATCATTCACAGTGTATGCCCAGTGGTAAACGTTTGACATACGATGCAATTTACTACACAAAATGCAACATGTTCTAACAGGTTTGGTACAAACCAATCCTCCGCAATAGCTACTGTAAGGCTTTCCCTAGTTACATGCGTGGGTAGTGCAGCTGTTCAACCTCTACCCTTAACAATGTTACCGACATCACCGGTGTTTCAGTGCTGTCCTGTCGCCATATTGCTTCAGAGGGGGATAATGAACACCCTCTTTGTTTCCACAATTCTTGCTCTACCTGTGCTGCACTGCCTTGAACCTCCATCAACTGTGTTGTTTCGCTTAGTATGTGCTGCACATTTAAATATTGCAATGTCTACTGGGAGTTGTAGTGCCTTAATATGCCTGTCCAATAATGCTGTATGTTGCACTGGAGTGCAACACTGGTGCCATCTGTACACAGGTAGCCCCTCCTTTTCCAAAGTGCTAGCTAGCCCTGCAAGCACGGTTGATGTCACATAGGAAAAATCACTGTACACCATGACATCCTGCCCTGCATGTTTCTCATGCATGACAATACGCACCACGGAGTGTGGTGGAAGAGTGTGTTTGGCGGTGCATCTATCTCCTACTATTGTTCTGAGACAGTCTTTCATCCCTGCCTATTGCTGCTGGAGACGCCGCCCCTATTTCTACACAGCCGCTACGCGGAGCATTGTAGCAGAGTGTGGGAGAAGAGTGTATTTGGCAGTGAACCTAGCTTCGACTGTTGTCCTGAGACTGTCTTTCATCCCTCCCTATTGCTGCTGGAGACCCCACCCCTATTTCCCATAGCCACTATGCAGAGCCTTGTAGCATAGTGTGGGAGAAGAGTGTATTTGGCGGTGTTGGCGCGTGGCAGGCAATCGCTGTGATGCTCTAATAAAACTGGTCATCCTTCTGAACACCTTGGTTTTTCTCCTCGAGGTAAGAGAACGTTAATCCATCTGTAATCATGCCTTGAAAGACGATAACAAAAAGTAAACATTATAATCTTCAGAAGAGCAAACCATATGGGAAATGCTCTGGCTACCAACGTGAGGAGAGAGAGTCTATAAATACTAAAAACCATGACACAGTGAATGTTTCTCCCACCATTACTAAAGATCATAAAACACGGATTTGTAAAACTAAACCTCACTGTGACACCACCCACAATACAGATTTTTTTAAAGTGGGGAATGAAGCTCTACCAAATGTATGTCAACCTGACGGTGCTGTCACCACAGCTGAAATCCATCCGTCAACAGTGGGTACAAGCGACACCCCGCCCCAACTTCTTATGATGCGATTGATGATAACTCCTTGTTGGAAGTATGTTACCCCCTTTGGGGGACAAACTGAGCAACGGCTGAAGCAGAGGTTGCCATGGCGGACCATATGAACAAAAAATCAGCCACGCAATTGCCTGAAGTAACGTGCCAAATCACTGGCTCCTCACCTCGACTTTCCAGCACTCCCTCTTTGTTACCTCTTTCTGGCCTCCCCAATTATCAGATGCCTGATATGCCCACTCAGCCAGAGGTCATTAACAGTACTGACCACAAAGGATCAGGCAACCCTCATTCTATGGCTGGGGAGAAAGAAAAAAGCACCTCTGAGCAGTCCTTATTCCCTTCAATTGACCTGATACACTTTGCTTTGAAAATTTGGATCAAGTTAACCAATCAAACCTATTATGGACAGACATTGGACTCACTTATGCAATCAAAAGATACAGCACATGCAATCAGTCCTTTAAAAAGCACTTATAATAGCCACAGGGAAATAACAGATGAACCTACGGCTCCTAGTCATTCTGTTGAACCCATTGATGTGGCCAACTCATATAACAATAACTAATCACCCCTAAAATATCCTACTCATAAGGAACGAAGGAAGCAAGTGAACAAACGTAAGCAACGTTCACCACCACTTGCTCTTTCCAACAGCATTGAGGACGATAATAATGAAGATAGCCAGCCATTCAACACCACAGTTGCCTTACATGTTGCTATTAAAGCCAAAGCAAAGCGCCTTAGGAAACGTGTAAATAGGAAAAAAAAGAGCATCTGCCTAATTAGGAACTTTGACAAGCTGGTTAGCTACCAATGATAAAGTTAAGGCAAAAACACCCATTACCCCTACCATACAGAGCTCTGTGCCCAATCTACCTACTGAAAAGTGTGATAACACTACTTAAGGTTTGGGATGGAAACAACCTTGTAACAACACAAATGAAAATGGTTCTTATGAAGAAGATGTGTGTAATGACAGTGCCACTGTTAAGAACATCAGAGTCGTTACAATCAGTGAAAGAATAGACAAGCACACAAAGAAACCATTTAATAGGCCACCACTGCTGAAACTTTGTGCAAGGATTCCAGCATTGTGCATTTTTAAATCCTGGGATTTCGGATTTGTGCAACAACTAAGACGTCAGTTCGGGGCAATCTCCCTTCCACAGCCTCCCTTATTCATGCCCAAGAGGACTCATACGAACTCGACATCGCAATCCCAATCAGTAATGACTCCCAAGCCTGTGACCATTGTGGAACATGTAAACACAAACCCGCAATGATTCCCCCTGTGCAAACTCAAAGCTCAGCAGAAAATCATGCATGCTGGAAATGGGTTAAGAAACTGTTTGGACATCTGTTACGCTCACCTGGTATCCACGGGGGTGCCACACGATACTGGATGGAGGTCTAAGCGCTATCCCAGACCCCTCTCTGCTTGGTTATGTGCCAGATGTTGGGTAGCGCCTATAACAGGAGAATGGAGGATTAAGATACTTGTTCTATGATGGATGGACTCCCACCTCCCTCTGGTCCAAATCCCCTCCCTTGGGGTTATTGCTCACCTTATGTTTTTGTGCGTTGAACTCTCTGTCCTGCGTCTCTGTGCAGGGGCACGTGGTTGGGGCGGGCGTTCCGTGGACCTAGTTGCTTCACTGGTCCGTGTGTCCTTATGTCAGGTCCAGACAGGCTGTGACTCTGACTCTGCTTGCTGTCTTCCAGGTGAGTTATAATGTCTTTTCCGTCTTTATTCTGTCTCTTTCCCTCTGTTTTCTCTGTCTTCTCAGTGTCTTGCTCCACTATGCTGTTCCCTAACAATGTCTCTTTTTGTTTTCACAGGGATGGTTGCAATCTTGGAGTTGCCGCGCTGATGGCGAAGACCATGGTAAGTTATTGGTGCGCAGAGGGCTGCGCTGCTTTTTGGTGTTAATTGCTAACCTTTGTTCTCTTCTCTTCTTTTTGCAGGTTGCAGTGAAACCCGGAGATGGGCGAGGTAAGAGAAGCGCAGGGTGCTGCCAGGACTCGCTACTCGCCCAGGTAATAATTTTTATTAATGCTGTCCTTGTTTCTTTACCTTTGCAGGTTGCGGCGAACTCCGGAGATGGGCGAGGTAAGCAAAGCGCAGGATGGATTCAATGGCGGTTACTTCACAGGTAAGTGTTCTTGCTTGCTAATGCTGTTGTTGTTCTTCCAGGTTATTAATGGAATCCGGATCTAGGGCATAAGGATCGGGCCGCGGAGCAGCAGATGAGCAGAGCTGGACACGGTGAGCGTTATGCTGCAGGAGTGCAGAATAACTTGAAGCGTGTTCTGCTGTTTGGGTGTGGCTTAAATATCCCGGGTAAAGTAGTTCCAGGCCAAGTAGTTCCAGGACCAGCACACAACCAAAACACTAGAGGGCATGGCTTTGTTCTAAAGAACTGAGCTGTGTAATAGGCATCCATGTTGGATTAAGGTCCAAAACTGGTATTGCTTTATTCCTGATATTGAGCCTGGCGCCAAAGGCGCCAGGACTGACTCCATGTGTGTTTCTGATGGAGTTTTAAGACCCTTGGGGCCAGTGTGAAGGGCTTTAGCCCCACAACTGCCAGGGTGCTGTTATACCTGAGGGGGTCAGGGTCATGGATCATGACAGCACTCCCCCCTAAGGCCCCTCTCAGGGTATTTCCTCCGTCTTGCACTGGTTTGGTCGGATGGTTCCGATTAAATCATCTTACCAGGTTTAGCGCATGGACGTGCTCGCTAGGCTCCCATGTCCTGTTCTGAGGGCCGTATCCCTTCCAGTCCACTAAGTAATATAACTTGGACCTGGTGAGTTCAGAATCTAGGATGTCCTTGGGCCTCATTACGACCCAGGCGGTAAGTTACCGCCTGGGCCGTGACTTTACCACCATGGCGTAAACTACGTTTACGCCATGGTGGTTGGCGGACTTACCGCCCCATTCCGACCTTGGCGGGGCGGTAAGTCCCCAATCCCCATTTACCCTTCCCCATTCCCATTTTTGCCCCATAGGGCATAATGGGAGTGGGGAAGGCGTTAATTACGCCACCGTAAATTACGGTGGCGTAATTAACTCCATGGTCCCTTAGCGCCATGGATTTTAACACCTGCTAAAAGCAGGTGTTAAAACCTCCATGGCGCTAAGGGACCTCGTACTCAGGCGGTAAGGGTCGGCGCTGTTTACGCCGCCGTAAAACCCTTACCGCCTGGGTCGTAATGAGGCCCCTTGACTTCAAATTCGGGTTCTACGTTAACCAGTACCAGATTTGGTGGTGTTTTGACCCGAGTTCCAGGCTGAACAGGTTTTAAGAGTGACACGTGGAATACGGGATGGATCTGCATATTTGCTGGTAAAGCTAGTTTTACTGCCACAGGATTCATAATAGCTTTGATGGTATAGGGCCCTAGATATCTGGGACGAAATGTTCAGGTTCCACTTATTGGCACGTGCCGAGACGCCATCCAGACTTCATCTCCGACTTGGTAGTCTGGGACTTTTCTTCGGTTTTGACCAGAGAATCTTTTCTGTCTTTCTTTGGCTTGGATCAAGTGTTCTGCTGCCTTTTTGAAGGCTTGAGTGATTGTCGTATGTAAAGTCTTCACCACGGGCATTTCCAAGGCCATGCGATTATCTAATTCAGAAGTACGTGGGTGCCTTCCATATACGGTATAGAATGGACTCTGTCCCGTACTGGTGTGCAGCGAGTTGTTGTAGGCATATTTGGCATCCACAGCACATCCTTCCAGCTTTCTTCCACTTGATGTAACATGCACCATCGGTATTGCTCTAATGTCTGATTCGTCCGCTCCGTTTGGCCATCAGTTCGGGGATGGTGACTAGTGGACAGATGGATATCGATTTGGGCAATTGCACAACTCTTTCTCTAGAAGTTAGTCACAAACTGACTCCCTCTGTCAGAAATAAGGACAGAGGGGAAACCATGTAATCATACGATTTGCTCTAAAAATACCTTTGCCAGACTGGATGCGTTTGGTAGACCCTTAAGCGGAATGAAATTGGCCATTTTAGAGAATAGGTCAACAGCCACTAGGATAGTGTTGAACCCTTGAAAGGGAGGCATATCTGTGATGAAATCGAGGGAGAGTGTGTGCCAAGGTGCAGGTGGAATTTCCAGGGGTTGAAGACGGCCCTCAGGTCTTTGTTTCTGGGATTTATTCTGTGCACAAATGCCACATGTCAGAATAAACTGCGTAATGTCCTTTCGCCAGGTCGCCACCAATAATTTCTTTTCACCTTGGCTAGGGTCTTGGCAATTCCTGGATGTCCTTCTATCAGGGGAATGACTTGTTCTTGTAGTGCCTTATTCAGTAGATATAAATGCCATCTGAAATACGATAGTTGGTTCTTTGTTGTGTAATGTTCACCTTGAGTGGTCCAGTGTTGTAGAGTCTCGGTGTTCATTAGGAGCCGAATATGATTTGATTTATTGATTTATAAAGCGCTTTATACCAAGGCACTGAATTTCCTTTTGGAGTTGGTCCAGTGATAACATTGTTGTAAGTCCTAGTAGTTTGTCACCTAGAAAAATGGCCACCGGGTCTGGGGTTGAATATGCGTTCTCATCAATACCCATGCGGGATAGGGCGTCGGCTTTTCTGTTCTGGACTCCAGGTCGGGACGTGATTAAGTAATCATATTCTGCGAAGAATAAAGCCCATCGGAGTTGATGGGATGATTGAGCCTTTGCCTTCTTGAGGTATTGTAGGTTGCGATGGTCGGTGATTACTGTGATGGTATGTCTGGCGCCTAGGAGGTAATGCCACCAAGCCTTAAAGGCTGCCTTGATTGCTAGGAGTTCCTTGTCTGTTATTGCATAGTTAAGTTCAGGTGTAGTACATTTTCACAACCAAAAGGCCACGGGATGTAACTGGCCTGTTTCGGGATCCCTTTCAGAAAGAACAGCCCCCATTGCCATGCTGGAGGCATCTGTTTCCAATACATATGGGAGATCTGGGTGGGGGTGTCGTAGCCGCGGGGCTGAGGTAACTCTTTTCTTGAGTACATGGAAGGCCTTCTTCGCCTGTTCTGTCCATTGGAACAGTTTGTTGTTTTTTCGTAATAAAGAAGTGATCAGATGCACAATCTGGGAGAAACCCGGGATGAACCGGCGATAAAAGTTTGCAAAGCTGAGCATACTTTGGACACCTTTGACTGAAGACTGTGATGGCCAGCTAAGTATGGCATCTACTTTGTGCACATCCATCCGGACGCCTCTGGGAGTGAGGACAAAACCAAAGAACTCGGCTTCGGTGACATGGAAGGAGCATTTTTCAAGTTTGGCATATAGCTGGTGCTGTCAGAGTTTTGCAAGGAAGGAGCAAACGTGCCTGACATGGTCCTGTTTAGAAGAGGAGTACACCAAGATGTTGTCGATGTAAACTAGGCCACATACGACAATCAATTCCCTTACTACATCGTTCATGAAGTACTGGAATGCGGCGGGAGCATTGAAAAGCCCAAAGGGCATCACCTAATATTCGTACAGCCCATACTTAGTACGAAAGGCAGTCTTCCATTTGTCTACTTTCTTTAAACGCACAAGATGGTATGCCCCCCTGAGGTCCATTTTGGTGTAAATTTGGGCATCCTTAACTTGGTCCAGAAGTTCTGGGATAAGGGGTAGGGGATAACGGGTTTTAACTGTTACCTGGTTTAGTACACAGTAGTTGATGCACGTTCTCAAGTCCCCCTCCTTCTTGGGTATGAAGAATAGGGGCAAGGCTGCCGAGGATTTGGATGGATGGATACAACCGTTTGCCAGCTATTGGTCCAGATATGATTTCAAGTGGAGATTTTAGGGTTTGGTGAGTGCATAAATTTGACTACACGGGATTTGTGCACCAGGTACGAGGTCGGTCTGACAGTCATATGGCCTGTGATGGGGTAAGGTATTAGCCTGTTCTTTTGGAAAACATCTTGGAAACCGTGGCATTCGCTTGGTAGTGTACTTGTTACACCTAGGACCAATGCCTCTTTATCTTGGATAGGTGTCTCTGGGTCAAACGATGGCATTTCCACTTGGTAGCATGCATGAGCACACTCATTGGAGAAGGTTAATTTCTTGGCTAGCCTGTCGATGTTACGATTGTGAGCCACCAACCACGGCATCCCTAGAATCACCCAGAACTGAAGGGCCTTGATAAGGTCTAAGGCAATGGCTTCCCGATGTCGTCTTGGCACAGAAGGGTCAATTCTGCTGTGCGTTGAGCAGGACCTGAAGCTATCTCCCTGCCGCCGACAGTGGTGACCTTCTCAGTTGTCGTTTTCAGACAGAGGGAAGCCCCATCCTTGTTGCCTGGCCTTGGTCTATGTAGTTACCAATGGCTCTGCTGTCTAAGTATGCCTCCACAGCAGGCATCCGAGACGGTTGTTGGTGACTGATAAAAATCACAGGCAGGGCAAGGTGTGAGGTCTGTGGCTCTTTTCCTTCGCTCAACAAATAAACCTCTATGCTTCCTGGGCCTGGAAGTTTTCCGACTCTTGTTCTCCTCCTTCTTTTGCTGTAGCTCCAACTGTTCTCCTAGGGGGGTTTTACGGGACATTCTCTGAGGAAGTGACCTGATTTTCCAAATTACAGGCATAATTGCTGTTGTCTCCTTTTGTCTCTTGTTAGTGACTTCAATTCAGCACTCCAACTAAGTCAATGCCTTGTCTGGGATGCCGAAGGGAAGCCCTTATTTATATATTTCTATGACAAGTTCATAAACCTGGATGATAAACCCTTATATAAAGCCCCTCTCTTTGAATCCCCCTGACCTCACTGAGCCAAGAAGTAGGTTTGTTTTGCAAATTAAAAGATTTATTGAAAATTAAACAAGATATATATCACACTTTTATAAATAAATGAATATTTGATAGCACACTTATGAATATGACAGTGATCAACAATGGATAATATCACACCAGCACACTTCTTTAATTACGTAGGAGTTGGTATAGGAAGGATAAGGTAGCAGGGAATACTTTTATGGTTTCAAGGAAAAGAAATGATGGAAAGAATTCAGCACAGAAATAAACTGGTATGGGTTCAACAAGAGATAATATGATCACTTTTCCTTGTGGCAATTCACTCCCCCCCTTATTCAATAGAAAGAGTTGGAAAGAAGAGCACACAGTTTTCAGGAATACAATCAAATGCAATACAAATTCCAGTTCCCCCCTAGCAAGCTTGGAACAACCGGTATGCTTTTAAACAGTCAAAATACTTTTAAATGTGATTTGCCATGAAGTGAAAAATATGCTAACAATGATTTTAATTCCCTATAGGATATTCAGGGTAGATGACAGCTACTTTGAATTAGTTCAGGTCAACACTATCAGTGATTCATGAATGATTATCAGGTTGAAAACGGAATTCAGCAGTTGCAAGCAAAAGGAAAGCTATTTTTGACAGGTGGAGAAATTGAGTCAAATTGCAATTCGTGGCACTTTTTCCGAGTGCGTCGATTCTGATTACAGAAAAACTATAAGGATTAGAAAGTTTTGGGCTTGTTGGAAAGCATGGGTTATTAGCTTTAAAATGAAAGTTAAAACTCGCTTCTAGGACATGCGGTTCAAAAGATACGGACGAGTTAGAGGAGGTAGATTCTCAGACATAAAGTAAGATTCAAATGACAAATGACACTTTCACAGGTTTGAAATCACAGAATGGACACACGATTTCTATGCAGTTGTAAATAGGTTGAAATGGATGGGATGAGATTATTTTAAACTAAGAGATTGGTTCTGCACAGCTCTGGCTGGATACTCACACTATAAATTTGAAATAGGCCATCAAGATCTGGTGAACAGGTTTAGAATGGACTTCTGGCAGGTGGTTCTGAAGTCACAGCTATCTGGGTCAGCTCTGCTCTGCTGGTCTGGATCTCTGGTTCTGGCAAAAGTTCTTGGCAAAGAAGCAGAAACAGCACAGCCCGGTAGTTTTAATCTGATGGGCCCCTTGGAAGTCTGGGGTAAAATCAGTTTGCAAGATCGTAAGGCCAGCTGAGAATACTTTTATGGTTGCTGTAGGCCTTCTGCTTCAAAGTTCTGGAATTTGGAGTCTAAGTTTTGGATATGGTCCTTCTGGATATTGTCTGGTCCGGCAAAGTGCTTCGCAAGAAAGTGGAAAGAGCAGTCCCTACCTAGGTGTCAGTGGCTCTTTTTATGTCTTTTGAAAATGGGTGGGAAGGCTAACTTTCTATGCCCAACCCATGAGGATCCTGATGGGTTAGGGAATTTCTGTCCTCCGACTGGTGAACAGAGTTGTGAGTCATCCGGTGCTACCATTTTACAATCTATTGAAGAAACACCCATTTGGTTTCACTTAGAAAATTATTTTTCATAACAAACAGGTTTCCCAGATACACACGTGGTTTATAATACATATACACATCCCAGTTGAATTAAGACAGGTCTCTGTTCAAGCCCCATGTTCCTGTGAGCTTGGGTTCAGAAACGACAACATTTTGCGCTTTTAGTGGGTTTTGCCATGGTCGGTTCGGCATCAGACCTGCACCCCGTCCCTGAGCACATTACAATAAGTTTTCAATTCTCTAGTGTAAGCACAGTGTCTGTAGTATTAATAAATCGCAGGGTTCGGTCTCTGAACATCGTACAGAGTCCTAACACCTCTTAAAATGTGCACAGAAAAATCACAGGAATAATGATATTCTTTAGATACTTTTGACAATTTCGTACTATGAATTATCCATCTTCTTAAAATTATGCTCTGGCCCAGATGGGCGTGTTTAGGTCCCAAAGCACATGGGGGAATTCCTTGTTCGTCCCCGCCTCCAAGCTCAGCTGGCTCATAGAGACAGTGCCCCTCCCAGTTCCTTCCAAGAGGAAGCCATTTACGACCCCCTGATTTAGCAATTGCTTTGAGCCAAGGGAAGTTCATTGTTCTGTTTCCCTGCAGTCCCAGGTGACCCTCCCCTGATTCAATCAGAGAGGTGTGATCTCCTTTTGATGGGGCAGCAGAAGATTTCCCATGGACAGAGGCCTCTTGAACTTTTAATTAAATCAGACTGCCTTCTGGTATAGGGCCTGGGAAGAGTAGGTGTTAAGAATTCTCATTGACCAGCAAGCCTTTGAAGTCCAAGCTAACTCAGGTTCCTTTTCAGCTCCTGAAATACAGGTATCCTGTCAGAGTTTAGATCGCTAGCGCCAGTCAGTGTCAAGCGCTGGTACTGCACCCATTTTTGGAAGCTGTTTTGAATTAATACATTTCAAAAAGGGGATTTTACTTGATAGCATATGATCCTTGCTAACATTGTATTGATATGGATTCTGCAGTAGAGTAATGTAGAACACCCCACCAGAAGTTGGATTTTTTTGTTTAGTGGTTTTGTGCCCATGATCTTAGCAATTTTTGACATTAATTAAGACGGATTTTGAACAGCACCATATTCCTTTGCACTGATTTCGCTCTGTGTGCAGCCAAAGGACAGGGTCTGGCAATGGTCTCCTGTATTAACTATCTTGCAATGTTTGAAATATGCATTTTAAGCTTGCATTCACAGAAACAAAGGTGATTTCAAAATGCTTTTTGAGCTAACAGGCACTGCTGTTTTTCCTTTGGCACCAGGTTTCACTCATGGCGCTTCTGACCCATCATGCTCGCACTGGTGGGTGGCAGGTCAGGCGACCATTTTGGTGTGCACAAAACTGCGCGGTCTTCCTGGATTCTGGCGCAAATGTGGGCTTTTCGGCCATCTTGGATTTTCTAAGCCAACAGCACCAAATGTTGCAGAATAATAACTCGAACATTGGTCAATACACCTGACACTCTTTCGGCTTTGATTAATGGGCTCTGTACCCCAACAATTTGCATGGGTTCTGAAGTGTTTTCTGATGAACGCAGACAGTTCTTCTTTGAGCGTACATACACAGTCCGATTCTCCGTTCTGACTCAATCTGTCCTTCGATATTGCATCCTGTGGTCTAGATGCCCCACGAGGTCTTTTGGCGGGTTTACCACCTGAGCTAGAACATCTTTTAATTCCCCCGTAATCCTCCATGGAACAACGTTGTTCGTTTCTCCTCAGGCCACTCAGTTTCAACGACAAGCCTGTTAAAAGTGGCGATATATGTTAACAAATCTTAGCTGCCTTGGCGGAGGGACAGAAGTTCATTATCCAGAGCTTGGCCGTGGGTATGTCGGTGAACAGTTTCTCTATCTCCTGTTGAAACCCTCTGAAATCCCGCAGGAGTGGGTCATCCTGGCTTACTGACGGTATAGACCAATCCGCAGCACTGCCACTCAAATATGACAGAATGAAGGCAACCCGCGACTGATCGTTAGGAAAGGCTATGGGTCTACAAAGAAAATGGAGGCGCCATTGGTTCATGAATACTGCATATTTTCTTGGGTCCCCTTTAAAACATTCCTGTGGGGCCAAAATAACTGCCTCAGGGAGGACCACCTGCACTGGATTGACGGATGTGGCTGGAACCAATGGAATACTTCCTGTTGAAGGAGCCTGCCCAGCCTGTGTTTGGAGCAATTGTCTGGCTAATTCATCGGTGTGGTCCTTGGTGACAATCAACTCCCTCCTAAGTGCGTTGGTTTCTTGCTGGGCGGAGTGCACCTCAGCCCGTAATTCTCCAAATAAAACTGGGCTAGTTGGTCAGTTTCTGATGTTTCCATGATAGCCAGGTGGATATTTTAATTGAAGCTTTGAGTTCTGTTCCGCTCACCTGGTATCCACGGGGGTGCCACACGATACTGGATGGAGGTCTAAGCGCTATCCCGGAAACTTCTCTGCTTGGTTATGTGCCAGACATTGGGTAGCGCCTATAACAGGAGAATGGAGGTTTAAGATAATGGCTCTGTGATGGGTGGACTCCCACCTGTCTCTGGTCCAAATCCCCTCCGTTGGGGTTATTGCTCACCTTAGGTTTTTGTGCATTGAACTCTCCGTCCTGTGTCTCTGTGCAGGGGTGCGTGGTTGGTGCGGGTGTTCCGTGGACTTAGTTGCTTCACTGGTCCGTGTGTCCTTATGTCGGGTCCAGACCAGCTGTGACTCTGCTTGCTGTCTTCTAGGTGAGTATAATGTCTTTTCTGTCTTTATTCTGTCTCTTTCTTTCCCTTCGTTTTCTCTATCTTCTCGGCGTCTTGCTCCACTATGCTGTTCCCTAACAATGTCTCTTTTTGTTTTCACAGGGATTGTTGCAATCTCGGAGTTGCCGCGCCGATGGCGAAGACCACGATAAGTTATTGATGCGCGAAGAGCTGTGCTGTTTATTGGTGTTGATTGCTAACCTGTGTTCTCTTCTCTTCTTTGTGCAGGTTGCGGTGAAACCTGGAGATGGGTGAAGTAAGAGAAGTGCAGGGTGCTGCCAGGACTGGCTGCTTGCTCAGGTAAGAATTGTTATTAATGCTGTCCTTGTTTCTTTACCTTTTGCAGGTTGCGGCAAACTCCGGAGATGGGCGAGGTAAGCGAAGCGCAGGATGGATTCAAGGCTGGTTACTTCACAGGTAAGTGTTCATGCTTGCTAATGCTGTTCTTGTTCTTCCAGGTTATTAATGGAATCCCGATTTAGGGCTTCAGGATCAGGCCGCCGGAGGAGCATATGAGCAGGAGCTGGACACAGTGAGCGTTACGCTGCAGGAGTCCAGAATAACTCAAAGCGTGTTATGCTGTTTGGGTTTGGTTTAAATAGCCCAGGTAAAGTAGTTCCAGGCCAAGTAGTTCCAGGCCAGCCACACCCAAACACTACACTGCATGGCTTGGTTCTAAAGAACTGCGCTGTGTAATAGGCCTCCATGTTGGATTAAGGTCCAAAACTGGTATTGCTTTATTCCTGATAATGAGACGCACCAACGGCGCCAGCACTGACTCCATGTATGTTTCTGATGGAGGATTTATGTCCCTTGGGGCCAGTGTGAAGGGCTTTAGCCCCACTGCTGCCAGGGGGCTGTTATACCTGAGGGGGTCAGGGGCATGGATTGTGACACAACTCGAAATGGGCCAATCATGAGCGATTAAAATCACTTCCTGGAACACTTGGGGGCACTCCCATTTTCTTAGCCTGGGTGGTTCATTGGATGAAATTATTAAGCACCCAATATTTATACTACGAGAAACCTGGCTAATGGAAGATTTCTATGCAGATACCCACTGTATTTATCAAAACAACATGAAAAAGGATGAAAAAGGCCACCCTTTTGGCAGACTGATCTTGGGTATCGAACCATGACTTCTGGTCACGCAAATTAGCAGATATATCTGGCAATGATTTTGTTTTAGCAGTTGAAATTAAAGGTAAAGCTGGCATGCTCTACCCTAATATATTCATCATAAATAGAGTGCATGATGGACATACATGATCTATTGGACAATCTTCTTACAACTTGGTGTTTGATTGATGGGAACGATGTGGTTATCCTGGGTGATGATCTCAATGTTCATTGCGAGACATCAGCGATGAAGGCAGAGTTTGATAACATTCTCCTCACCAATGTAATTGTCAAACATAAGATAAATGCTAGAGTGTGGAGTAACTTTTTGTATGACGGGGACACATGGCCACTGAATGGAAGAACTATTAGTGACAACCCCGGCCAATGTACCTGGTCCAATGTCAGCAAAACAGCTACCCTTGATTACATCTGTGGGAATACAACAGCCTTCACCCATATGAGTGATTTTGAAGTTGTATTGCTTCCTTTTAGTGATCATTCCATGGTTATAGCCCATCTTAATCTTACTCTGGCTAGCCTTGATGTTCGAGGTTGCACTAATATAGAGGTTAATAATAATGGATGTAGGCTTAGATGGAACCAAACTAAAATCAAGAAAATGTCTAAAAGATTATAACAAGTTTTGTGTCGCCCTTTCCACAATACTCTCTATTTAGATGGCGACGCTATTGAGACACTCATCAATGAATGGACTGGTGAAATAGCCTCAGTGGGTGGCATTCCGACTCTTGTCTCTGATAAGAGACATGTGTTTTCATGTGATAGAGAAATTGAGATCAAAAGACGTTTATATCTTTGAAAAACAAGTTTTAAACAAGGCGAGAGGCAATAGCGTGTCCCAGCCTCTGAATACCATTGACAAACAGACATGGGTAGAACATATTTCTGCTAATATCTATGATGACCAGATAGTGGAAAAAGCTGTCTGTACTATAGGAGCCTGGCCTCTGATATTTAGCAGAAATGACAAAATTAACATCATAGGCAAACTGAATAACTCCAGAGCTCCGGGTGATGGCTATGAGATAGCAGAATACAATGTATTGTTTAATGAATTATTGTTTTTGATATTATTACTGTTGATATAGAATGTATCTAATGTATTGTTGATGAACTATGTGTTTAAATGTGAATGTATTTGCTGTTGTAAAAGTTCATTTTTTGAGCTATACACAACAATAAATAAATAAATAAATAAATAAAAAAATAAGCACCACTAATTCTGCTGCTTGGGCTGAAAATGAGACAGCAGTCTTGCACTTTCTACCACCTCAAATTCACCATTTGTTCTATATCTTACCACAGATGAAACAGAATGCCTCTCACCATTAGTTTCATAGGTTTTCAAAGAACCATCAATAAAGAGAATCCTGCCCCCCCGCTAACGCATTTTCCTTTACACGTGGGTTGTCATCATAGAATACCTCTTAGTCAGCGTAATCATGCACATGCTCACCCTCTACCACAGGTTCAGCTACAAACGTGGCAGAGTTCACCTTTTGACACCTGACTATTTTGATTGCTGGATTTGATGTAACTACCCATATGCAGAAGCTCTCTGAGATGTCAATGTACCCTTGGGTTTTTCCGAAATGGCAAACAAGGCATGCTCTACAAAAAGTGTCATGGAGCACCCCATCACAATACTAGTAGACTTCTCTATTGCGAACAGGGCTGCTGCCAGTGAATGTTCACAAGGAAAGTGCCCTTTCATAACTGGATCCAGAATCCCACTATAATTTACCAAAGGTTTATACCCTAATGTAGTTCTCTGTGTAAGTACTGCTGTCATGATTGATCCATCCATGTGCAAAAATAAAAATAACTCCTCATATTGGCAATTCCAAAAACTGGAGATTTACAAATTGCTTGCTGCAGTTCTTCAAGCCCTCCATCCATTTCCTCAGTCCATTCTATTTTTTCCTTATTCACTTGTACTTTCTTCAGAGCCTGCAAAAAGGGTGTTGTATATGAACTATAATCAAACACCCACACTCTAATATAGTTGCATAAACCCAAAAACTGTTGCATGTAGTCTTGAAAATATTGCAGCTGCTCTTTGTCTACCTTATATCCCTTGTCTGCCAGAATAGTCATTAACTGAATCAAGTCTTGTCTACACTCATCTTCTGTTGTGCTGCAAACCAAAATATCATCTACATACTGTATTGCAATGCTTTTCAAATGAATATTTCTTAGGTCCATCTGAAGGACCCTGTTATAGATTGATGGAGACTCACAGCATGCTTGGGCAAACAAGTGCTTTTCAGTTAATTTGGCCAAACGTAAATGATGTAAGATCTTGGGAGTCCTTATGCAACAGCATTGTGAAAAACACATTTTTCAATATGATCACCATAAAATATTGTGCTTCTGCTGGGATACTACATAATATTGTTGCTAGATTAGGAACTAAAGGAAACTGCTTCTACAATCTGGTTAATCAGTCTCATATCTTGCATGAATCTCCACGACCCTGCCTTCGATTTGTTGATAAGATACACCACGGTAATACACAGTGACTCTGACGTCACTAAAATACTGTGTACCTTCAGGGCTGATATAGTCTTAAAAATACCTTCATCCCCCTCTCGAGACATTGGGTACTGTCTTGCTCGAGGTAAGATTGCTCCTGGCTTCAGCTTAATTTTTTACTCCCCTACACCGTTCAATAGGCCTACATCATAGAGGCCTGGACTCCATAAAGAGTTTGGTGCTTTCTCCAAATCTTCATAAAAAAATGCTTGGCACTGTCGTATTATCACCATTCGCTGTGGGATCTCTCTTTTCTCTATTCTGATCCAATATGTAATACTCATCTCGAATATCACTTCATCATCTGATGGATCATCTCTAAACATCTACTCATCAGTGACATAATTCACTCTATACCCTTCCCCAATGGCAATCGCTGTTCTTCAGGGCCTGCCCTCATCATCGGTTCCTTCGAGCATGGCTATCTCCCTTTGCACTATGGCTGCATTTAACACTAGGGGAATTCTCTGTCCCCCCTCTTCTTCCATACGTATCTGTGGCTGTAACAAAAACTCATCAGGTATTCTCATAATCTTTCTCACTTAGCCAGGTAGCCATGTCGTACCCCATAAAGAAAGACTTCTGGCTCTAATGGCATTTCAGCAGAGCCATTTGCCCCGCAAATGCCAATATAAATTCACCCACATTCATATAATGTATCCGTGGAGTAGAACACACTATGCCTTCATCAGTAAAATAAATTGTCATATTAAGTTTCGTCATTAAGTCTCGTCCTAGATTGTTAACCGGTGTCTGTCTTGAATGCAATAATGCAACAAACATGTAATTCTCTCATATGGAGATTGGTAATTCGTCAGTAAAAAGGAACTCGACTCGTAGCTCCAGAGAATCCTTGAGAATTCCTGGCATTTCCCAATATTGGGTATTAGCCCCAATGTCTACTAAAAAAGGAAAAAGATATGCCTCCTATTGTCACATCAACCCTTGGTTCCTCTTGGGGGTCTGGTATCACTGATAGTACTGAACACATCAAGTCACCCTGTGAGCTGTCCTATTGTGAATACAACTTATCCTTGTACCTGTGAAAGGACTTCCTCCTACAACAGTGACACCCCCTGTCTTTACCTCTCCTGTGTTTGCATTCTGCTGTATCTGCATGGGTGCATGCTGTGACTACCCTTGTGGAGGATTCAATGGGGCTTGCTGTGGCTGCAATGCCTGTTGCATTTGTGGTGCTTGTGCCTTGTACACTGACTTATCTTGGGCAAAGCCATCCCTAGCTTATGAGCTATATGCTGGAGGATAAGCTGTCCCCCCTCTTGAGAATTGCCCGTTCTTTACAAACCCCTGGCTTCCACATGTGCGCGCAATGTGCCCTGTCATCCCACATGTCCAACATACAGGAGGAGCTCTTCTGATTTGTCCCCCTTGATTAAATCCTCCTTGCACACTCTGATTATCATTCTACATTTTCTGAAACCCACCTTGATTATTCTGAAAACCACTCCTTACTCTGTAGCCCATTCCTCTGCCTTTCGACATAAACTTATTCCCTCCTTGATCCATTTGGCACTGATTATTCACCCGTGATGCATCCACTGCTTGTTGCATTCTCAATCCTTCTCCCCTTGTCAACACCCCCCCCCTTCTATGGCATATTTTGACAATTTCTTCTGAACTACCTTGGCTTCCTCACGTTTTCTAGCATCTTCCTTCTTTCTATTTTTCTGTTGCAACAACCGACAGTGATGCACTATGGCCAACTGTTGTCCTGCCCATGTCTTTGCTTGCATTCCCACTAATTTCTTGAGCTGTCTCTGTACCTGTTCCGGCAATCCCTGACATAGACTGGGGTAACATTCTGCCACTGTCTTCCCCCACAGTTCCCGTGTTTCTAGAGTCCACGGTTCCAGAATACTTTGAATGTAAACAAGCGGATCTTCCTCATCTTTCATCTTACGTTCCATAATTGCATCATATCTGATGTATCAGGATACTGTACCCTGAGCACTCTCCAGGCATTTGCTCTACAATTATTAAATGGTGCTCCATCGTGCACTGTGTTCTGTGATGTGACACTTGAGTATCCTGCTCTTATCCGAATGTCATCAGCCTTTTTCCCAAGAATGGCTACTAGTAGACCCTTAATTTCCCCTACTGATAAGGTAATTCCCCCTGTCATTTTTTCGAGTTCATAAATCTATTTTCCCACACCCACCTTTAAACTGGGAAATTTTACACCTTAAAATACCCTTATCCATTTGTGGTCAAGGAATATACTGAGGTCCGGCCCCTTATTTCTCCAATAAAGAGAACTGCGTAAACCAAAATCCCCAATCAGCTCCCATTGTCTGCCTCTCCATGGTGGGGACAATGGTTCTTGATTGCCTTCTACCTGGCAATAACCTCTGCCTGCTCAAAAATGGTGGTGACTCTCCCTTCTTCCTATGCAATCGTCCATTAGGTCACTCTGGATATTCTATAGGATCTGGAGTCCTATCATTAGGCTGCTCTAAATCAGACCATCGTACTTCCTTTTCTCTCTGCAGCCATCCCACAGGGCTGCACGCACCTCCTCCCTCTTCCCCCTGGACGGTTTCTCTTTCTTCGTCTTAGTATGGCTCTCTTCTGTTTCACCCTTATCTAAAGTCAAAGAAGAAAAAGGTTGTTGCACTCTCTCTTTCATGCGCCACTTAAATAAAGAAAACTCCACTCAATTGGAATATAGAAATACATTTTTGTATTGGTGCGGGTAAGTGCCCTTTGTGATGACACGTGTTTCAACGGACCACGCCGTCTTTTTCAAATCAGGGCTAATTAATTAAAAAATGATACAATACAAATAAAAATAAAAATAAAAAGTTGAAGTGCAAAAAAAACCATTCAATGTGTCAAGTGTAGCACAGACAGAGAGGGTGGGAAATGGGAAGGATTAATTGGGATGAACAGTGTAACATTAAGCATCAAAACAGAAATTGATTCACTGTTTAATGCCATTTGATAAACAAATTGGAGACAAAAAAAATGGGATAGGAATGGAAAAGGATTTGGTTGGAGAGAAAAAGCCAAATAAAATGCCATGAGTTCATTTGTCTCTGAAAACATGAATATGCAAATAGAACATAAAATCGTTTTTTGAATCTTACCCAATATTATAAGTTGCTTAATTTGGAACGTTGCTTTTCAGCTTAACAAAAAGATTCACAGGATCAATCCCAGCATGCCAAACAATATTCGGGTTATTAGATTCTGCATTGGCACATCTATTAGCTTATGGCTGTCTAGTTAGTGTTTTAAGAGGTATGATTACGTTCATAGAGAGTGTAATTGATTAAATAAATCATGTTTATCTTTTAATATGATCAAGTATCTATGTTGAATTATGTCTTCTTGGGAATACAGGAACAAAGCACATCTGTCGTGCTCCTAACAAACGAAACAGTAAAAGAATTTCCGGGTGTCTGATATAGTAGTTGTACTATTCAATCTAACATTGAGCTGCTTAGAGAGTGCGCTTCTATATCTCCTTGTGCTACGTGTGCTCATTAGACCGGTCTTCTCCCATGCCGTGCGGGCTAGGGCAGCAAAATAATCCCTTAAGCGTGTCTTACCTCTGCAGTACCGCATTGACACCTCCGTACGATTCTGTCCGCGTTCGCGGAAGAATCCAAAATGGCGGCTTTATAAAGTTATTGGTGTGGTTGTCACAGCAACCTCAATAGTCCTTTGTTAGTTACTAATATGAGCACCATCTTTTAGTGTTGTGTAAAACGTACCGCCTATTATCCATGGTTACGTATGATCTTGCTTTCAAAATAATACATAACGTGTACTAAAGATATTTGTGAAGTAAAGATAAGAAATGCCACCAAAATACAAAGCAAATCTGATTCAGATTGAGGAACAATTATCCCGGATGTTAATGTTCTGGATGGATACAATAAGATTGAAAATAAGAGCACTCATATAAAACATGTTAAATTAAATTTGTTGCGTACAAAGTATATCTTTGGGAAGTGTTATTAAGTCAGATTGAGATAGAATAAATAGAAAAATAGAAGAATGTAAGGTAGTTAAGTATTACAGAATACAGAGAGGGTGAACCAATGTTAAGAAATATACCTTCCTGTCCATATATGCAATAGTCTATTGAGTTTCAAATACTAACATTCTGAGCTGTTAATTGCAATGCAGGGTAAATTTGTAATGCGTTGACTTTGAGATAGATATCTAGCAGAAAATACATAGTTTATACAAAATTCAAATGTCTCATATGAAGGAGGACATCTCATTGTCTGAGGTCAGACCTCTATCCACTGTCCGAAATCTACATATTAATTTTGCCTCCTCTTGTCTCAATTTCTTCTCTTGATCACCTCCTCTCGGTCCAAGTGTTACTTTTTTGAGACCCAAATATGTAATGTCTTGTTTTTTGCTTAATTGATGTTTTCTTTGCCAGTGAGCTGTCAGTGGTAAATTGGTATTTTGACTGCCAATGCTGGACATATGTTCACGGATTCTGATTCTCATTTCTCTAATAGTGCTCCCAATATACATCTTTTTACATTGACAAATGATTGCGTACACCACACATTTTGTTTTGCAATTAATAAAGTCAGTGATTTTGTACTTAGTGCCATAGGAATCTTCAAAAATGTCAGTATTACACATTGCATATTGGCACATGGAGCATGAATTGCATTTCCGAAAACCCGCAGGTAATTGTGGTAACCAGGAAGTTGACTCTACATGTTTTTCTTCAGGTAAAAATGAAGGACTGAGGATATTTCTCAAAGTTCTTGCGACAAATTTAATTTAACATGTTTTACATGAGTGCTCTTATTTTCAATCTTATTGTATCCATCCAGAACATTAAAGTCTGGGATAATTGTCCCTCAATCTGAATCAGATTTGCTTTGTATTTTGGTGACATTTCTTATCCTTACTTCACAAATATCTTTAATACACGTTATGTATTATTTTTAAAGCAATATCATACGTAACTGTGGATAATAGGCGGTACGTTTTACACAACACTAAAAGATGGCGCTCATATCAGTAACTAACAAAGGACTATTGAGGTTGCTGTGACAACCACACCAACAACTTTATAAAGCCGCCATTTTGGATTCTTCCACGAACGCAGACAGAATCGTACGGAGGTGTCAATTCGGTACTGCAGATGTAAGACACGCTTAAGGGATTATTTTGCTGCCCCAGCCCGCACGGCATGGGACAAGACCGATCTAATGAGCACACGTAGCACAAGGAGATATAGAAGCGCACTCTCTAAGCAGCTCAATGTTAGATTGAATAGTACAACTACTGTATCAGACACCCGGAAATTCTTTTACTGTTTCGTTTGTTAGGAGCACGACAGATGTGCTTTGTTTCTGTATTCACAAGAAGACATAATTCAACAGAGATACTTGATCATATTAAAAGATAAACATGATTTATTTAATCAATCACACTCTCTATGAACGTAATCATACCTCTTAAAACACTAACTAGACAGCCATAAACTAATACATGTGCCAATGCAGAATCTAATAACCCGAATATTGTTTGGCAGTCTGGGATTGATCATGTGAATCTTTTTGTTAAGCTGAAAAGCAACGTTCCAAATTAAGCAACTTATAATATTGGGTAAGATTCATTTATTTCAAAAACGATTTTATATTCTATTTGCATATTCATGTTTTCAGAGACAAATGAACTCATGGCATTTTATTAACCAAACCCTTTTCCATTCCTATCCCGTTTTTGTCTCCAATTTGTTCATCGAATGGCATTACACAATGAATCAATTTCTGTTCTGATGCTTAATATTACACTGTTCATCCCAATTAATCCTTCCCATTTCCCACCCTCTCTCTCTGTGCTACACTTGACACATTGAATGGGTTTTTTTGGACTTCAACTTTTTATTTTATTTTTATTTGTATTGTATCATTTTTTATTAATTAGCCCTGATTTGAAAAAGACGGCGTGGTCCGTTGAAACACGTGTCATGACAAAGGGCACTTACCGGCACCAATACAAAAATGTATTTCTATATTCCAATTGAGTGGAGTTTTCTTTGTTTAAGTGGCGCATGAAAGAGAGAGTGACACGACGTTTTTCTTCTTTGATTTATAAAACGGAGTGGAGGAACCACATTTTCTCCACTGTTGTGCAACTCATGCGACACGAAATATCTCTGCAATAGATCTAAGCGTGCTGAGGTCCATTTTGATAAGTGTCCCTTGGAGAAATGTTCCTCAACAGGATTTACTTATCTAAAGTCAGTCTGTCTAAGGACAAGGCTGTATGCTCGAGAATGGGACTCTTTCTTCGCTTCATGATTGGAAGACCAGTGACTGTTCTCCATTTCCTCGTCTTGAGGGTTCACTACTTTCTCTTAAGTCTTGATAGGCTTTATCGATCCTCTCTCTGATGCTCCCTATTTAAAATTCTCCTCTAGGGCTACCCTTGACGGCCCTGATATTGCTCCCTGTGACGGGAGGGACTACTTTTTATTACCCAATTTTATTACTTGACTTGGTTCCATTAACTCTTTCGGAATGCGATCAATATTGTGTGCCTTTGTCTCCTTTTTATCTTCATTTCTTCATCTAACTTTCTTTGCTTTCTTGCTTCCCATCTAACTCTTTCCTCTTCTTGTCTTTTCTCCTCCCTTCTTTCATTCACTCTATGCTCTTCTTCCTCCCTTTGTGTTTCTATTCTTTTATCCCTTAATTTCTGCGTTTCCTCTTCTCTCTTCTTTTCTTGCCTATGTCATTCTTCGATTGCTCTCTGTCTGTTTCATATTTCCTTTGCTCCTCTGCATTTACTGCTTTCCTTTGCTGTTCCTCCTGATACAATTGTTCTCGCCTCTGCCTACTATTTCTCTTCAGTTCATCCTCTTTTAACTGCTTTTCTTGTTTGTTGTCTTTTCTATCCTGCTCATCTTGATTTTCCCTTTGCCTAACTTCCTCAATACTTTTCCCATCAAGCTTGAGCAACATATGTCCTCCCATCCATTCGTTCTGTATGAGCGTTACCTCATCAGCTGGATCCTTTTATCCTTTCCATCTCTTGATCTCTCGTTCTATGTCTGTGGTTACATTCGATTGTTCACTTTTCCCCTCCTTCTGGACTATTGTAACTCCTATACGCAGGTGGTTCATATATCGGGTTGCTATACCCTGTCGCTGTTTTAGTTCCTTTAACGGATACAATCCTACATTTTCTCACTATCGCCTTTTACTTCTGGTGAGGTAAGGGGAGCAAAAGGCTCAACGCCTTCTTCCTTCCACTGATTAAGCATTCAATCTTCAGGTGGCAGACCCTCTCTCTTTTCCTGATACATTTTCTAGAGCTCTAAAATAGCTAACCTTTTCTCTAATTTCGTCCCTGTGAATGCAGTGTGCAAGTATGTGGTCATGTGTTGCAATACCGCTTTCGATAATGATCCCCCTTGTGGCCATGGCATGAATATTTTGTCTGCTGTGCCTTTTACTCATTTCCCACTATACTGTTTGAGCTTACGTGTGTGTTTTGCCAGCATCTTTAACAGGTGCATCAATGGAGTAATATCTCCCACTGTGACGTGTCTCAATTGACTGTCAATACTTACTCTTGTTTACACAGATACGTTTCAGAAAAACAACAAATATGAGCGCTCCAACATTCACTGAATAAAGCCTCTATTTCTCAATTATCTAAACCTACTTTTCAGTCGGCGCCAACAATAACCTAAAATAGGTAATAACCCTTTATCTCTATTTCAACTTTGCACAGCTTATTCCTATCGCTCTTCAACACCTTTTTTCATTTACAAAATACACTACATACAGACAGACTAGTCAACTTTTCACATATAAATATATATACCATGGTAATACTTTTCCCTTAGCCCCTAAAATACTCTGATCGGAGTTTGAGTCATTCCCTATAATTAACCTGTTTATGAGCTGCCTATTTATACCCTGATTGGTGTTTGAAATTACTCCTTCTAGACCTGCCTTGAGGTAGGAAACTGGGCTCTATGAACGCTCCTCGTTTTACTATAAACACTCCTCATTATTTTTTAAACAACCCCCCCGTTACTTTTCTACATTACCGCAATCTCATCCCCTTACTTTGCAAATCCCCTTAGTCTCCTCACCATTCGCTCTTCAGCACAAGGCCTTCGGTATCGTCTCCCCTCCTCCAACGGCCACCGTTACCTTCCATCTGCTCAGCGCCTTTGGAAACCAGGAGGGATTACATCAAAGAGGGACCAGTCCCAACTATATCAATCTTCCTGCAAGTATTCTATATCGGTCTCTCTCCACCGGAAACCTTGCGATCTTCCTGCTCGATGGTGGAGGGTGTCCAATCGTCCGAAATACTGGAGACCTACTGGTTGATTGGTCTTTTCAAACCATCCTATCTCTGCTACCCCATGAACCTGTAGGCCCTTTAAGTATGCTAGCACTTTATTGGATGGATGGGAATGCAGAACTTACTCTCACACCAATAATAAGACTGACTCAGGAAGTAGGCAAAACTTACCTGTTTTATTTGCAATTGTCTAAAACAGGGAGTACAACAGACATCAAACGGACATTCGCTCAAGTCTCTCAAAGTTTTTAATAAAAATACACATTTATAGCAAAAAAAGTGTCACCATTGACGTCATACTACATGACAAAGTAAGAAAACCTACATGAGGTTGTGGTTGGTCTATGGGGAACATCTAGGTATACTTTCTATGGGGGATAGGATTATGATTGGATCTCTAGAGTCAATTAGACAACTATGACCACCTCTAGTGCAAGTCATCTTCATTGTCATATAATACACAATGTTTAATCTGCTTTCAAACTATGGGGCTGCTTGCTAATGTGGCCCTCTACAATTGGGTGGCACGCTTGTACACTTCTCAAATATTCCACTCGCTAGCAGCATGCAAGCTGGTACCCCAGGTGCATGTGGGTGGACTTCACCATGCCTTTCCCACTCAATTAGCCCATCATTCATCATCACTCCTGCTGTCTGACATTGAAATTGTATTTGAACTCGACTTTGCAAAGTATCACTGTGCCTGAGAATAGAAGGGAGTGTGAGCACATTCCTATCTCCAGTCTCGAGGTAGCTTGCCCAAAGTCTATTTTCATCTACCCCATGTGACAGGAGACCATGTTTTAGCTCTTTCCTCACATTTAATACTATTAAATGAATACAACTTGGCACTCGCAGTGTTTTTCCATTGCACCTCAACAGGAGCTTGCCTCGCTTCTCACGTTCATTGTATCTTCTCGAATAGATAACCAGTTTCTTGGCTGCCTCAACCCTTTACACTGGGCCAGACAGCTGTCTTTCTCCGCTGCACCACACTTTCAGCCCTTTTTTCTCTCATGGGGTCCTGGTTTGCTAAAATGTGACGTGGAACATCCACATTCTATACACATATCTATATATTGGCGGCACCACCTGTACTCTATTCAATACGTACATCCAGCCTTCATGATTACTTAGTCTACTTGCGGTGCAGCATCTGTGCAGTTTATGAAATGATTTGCATTTTCTTCAGTGATATTTGCATGTGTAATCTTCATTCCGCACATGAAATGTTACTCGACTCTTCACTACGGCGATGTGCTCGCCTTGGAAGCAAGACGACACAAAGCAACACAGGTTCAAAACCTCTGGGACATTACAAATAACCAATTATATCATATATCATATCATATAAGTTCTATATGCTCTCTTCCTTGGTATTTCTTCTTTGTGTGTTACCTCTGCTTCATGTGAAGTCACCAGTCTATTGCCTTTGTCACTTCACACTTCTTCATGGACCTCCTTTAAGAGACTGTTGTTTCTCTGCGGGTAGATCATGTAGCACTTTCTCAAAGAATACCTTGTTTCAAGAATTCTTCTTAGGATAGTTACCATTATTGGTCTTGTGCATGTCACAATTTCTGGCTCCCAACATATGGGCAAAATAGGGAAGGGACTTCCGTTAGAGGCATTTGGCTCCTTATCTACACTTTCAATATGCATTTTCTTATAAATTTTAAATAATATATTAATTGTTTCAATGATGTGTAAATGAATGTGTTTTGTTATTCTTTTTATCTATGTTTTATATTGTTAAGGATGAATTCGGTTTTTTTAACCAATATACAATAACATTTATTGAAGGACTGGATGTTGGAGCTCTGATCGACATAACCTTCTTATTTACTCTTGCAGCCTACATAGAAGCAGCATTGATCCTTGACACAACATCCCTGAAGACCAGCTCTCCTGGGTTCCTTATGGCACTCAGAAGTACATGATCCCTTTAAAATGTGGCTGCTGCCAACTTTGCCCTACTCCGACATCCGACGACCCAGCTACACTGCTTCATCACGGTCCAATGGTCTTCGGAGGTTCACCCATCTTTGCATCTCATTGTCCCACCTTTCGACTACACCAAGATGTGGATAGCTGTCGGCAGGCAAAGCAGGCTCATCCCCAATGCACACAAGTAAGGCACCTAACTTTCTTGGCCTGTCCAGGCATGCACAGCTACAACCACGACGGAACAAACCCTTCACACATGCCAACCTCTGAATCCCCTCCCTCTCATATACCACCAGGAACCCACCTCAGCATTTTCATTGCAAAACCCCCCTAGAAAGAACCAGGACAGTTCGACATGATAGCCACACCTCAAGCCAGCACGCTGACCATGTTTGTCCTGTCATCCACCCAGCTCCTTGCTAAAGGTAAGCAAGCCCTGGATGCAGCGAACCGCATCACATGCACCACCATATCCCCAAATCCCCATCCCACCACCAACATACTTCCTTCCACCCCTCATCCTCACCACCAAACATCACCCCAATTTGCAGTAATCCCCCCAAACAAGTTCATCACTGCAACCAATGGCCACCACAGACACTCCAACCCTACCTTTCTCACCCCCTCATAACTCCACTCCCTTCCTCCCACCACTTACCCTTTTCCCCTCCCAGGTCCACAAGCACACACTACCCATTATTTCACTTGCTCAAACTTTACCATCACAGTCATTACTTGACCCACAAAGACTTGCTAATCTCCGTGCCCACACCAACCCAATGCCATACAAGCACCAACAAGATTATCTGCCTTGACCAGAACTGAGAGTCTATCCTCCCATACCACATCACCTCAACTGCAACTCCAACCAGCCAACCACTCCTCCAAGACCAACTCCCCTAACACCAATTACGTGAACCCCACAGCCATCTCCAACACTGCCCACCTCAAATGCGCCCTCATTAATGTGCACTCCACAGACATCCACAACCTTGTTGAGGAAAAACACCTAGACATCCTAGCCATCACTGAGACTTGGCTACAAAATGTAGTTGGCCCTGCCATCTCCTTAGCCATAACCAGTGGATATACCATCTTAAGGCCGATCGACTCCCCAAAGCTGGACAAGGAGTAGCCCTCCTCTTCATATCCGCCCTGCTCACAAGAGAGCTTCCCGCCCAACCCCTATCAGGATACAAACTCCTACTCTCCAAACTCCAACTCAATCTTAAAACCATACTCAACCTCCTCCTCCTCTACGACATCTTAACAAATCAAACTCCACTGAATCAGATACGTTGCTGCTTCTGATTCCACTCATCAAACCATCGACCAAGATCACTCTCCTTGGTGACTTCAACCTAGGCTTCAACGACCCCACTGAAACTAAGGCCACCACCTTCACCATTACCCTCTCTGAAATGAACCTTAGTCAAATGATATGATATGCATTTTGTCTCATCACCAAATATCAAACTCTGCATTCTTGAACGGATTGTTACTTTCAACACCAACATCTCCATCACTTCCATCAACAACCTCCCATGGACAGACCACACATTGATCGAATTCCACATATCACACTTTCTCAAACACTCCAAAGAAAACACCACCCCATCACCCATTCAGGATGCAACACCTGCAAGCTCACAAAAGAAATGCTAGCACCCACCCTATCACTATTATTTATAGCCCACACAAGCAACAGTGAGTCACAATCACTTGCCAATTACTATAACTCCAAGCAACTAAAAGCGTTGCATTCTCATGCCCCTCTCAACACCCGGATACCCAAACAAGTGCAATGCAACAATTGGTCCTCAGAGGAACTCTACCCTCTCTGCAGGGAAAAAACGTACACTTGAACATCTCTGGAGAAAAAATCCCACTACAGCCAAAAAAATTATACTTTCACCTCCACTGATAAAGCATACAAATCTGCCAGCAGATGCACTAAGTCCAACCAATACAATGCTAGGATCACCAAAGCCACCTCCAATGCCAGAAAGCCCTTCAAAATCCTCAAGGAGCTTGAGAACCCAGCATCACTCACCTTCAACGTCCCTAAAGACAAAGGTTGGTGCACCGCGATACAGGAAGCCCTGACCAACAAAGCACGCATACTTAGAGATTAAACCATCTCCAAACAATCCCAGCTAGCCTCCAAACACCCACCACCCCAAAACCATCTGACACATATTTGACTACCCCAACTCCCTTCCAATTCTCACAAGTCACCTCCCAGATGTCACCAAAACCATTTAGCTCCTCAAACCCACTGACTGCAAAGGACATATGTGCCCAGCACGCTTCATCAACTACTGCGCTAAAACCCTCAGCCCCATCATCACTGACTTCATCAATGCCACATTCAACACAGGGACCATCCCTGCACCAATAAAAGAAGCCTGGGTGATTCCACTACTCAAGAAACCTACCTTTGACCCACCCTCCCCAGGAACTAGTCTCCCATCACCACAGTTCCTTTCCTCCTCAAAATACCAGACCACACAGCCTACAATCAGATCCAATTTTTCCTTGAACATCACAACTTGCTCGGATCCTGAAAATCAGGCTTCAGACCTAAAAACAGTACTGAAACAGCAATTCTTGATCTCAAGATACAGCTAGATAGCATTTTCTATGCAGGCAAACTTAGCCTCTTACTCCTCGATCTCTCTGCCGCCTTTGACCTCATTGACCATGACATACTTTGCCAGCACCTCAATGCGAAGTTCCACTTCGCCCCAGAGACAACTACCTGGATAAAATCCTTCCTGACTTGATGCACTTCCAGAATGTTTATAGGCAAATCAGCCGCCGATCCTACCCTTGTCCTATATGGTGTGCCGCAAGGATCGTGCATCTCCTCCACTCTGTACAGCCTATCCACCAAATCCCTATTTGACCTCCTAGACAACCTTAGCAACACATACACAAACTTCACTGACAACACCGATATTTTTCTACACATCACGGGCAACTACACCAAAGACACCAAAGCCGTCAACCAGATCTATAGTGTCATCCAAACCAGGATGGAAAATCACCACCGCTGCCTTAATGATGAAAACACTGAGTTACTTATTGTGGGGTCCCTCCACAACCTGAAGTATCGTGACCCTGTATTCTCAGCACTCACCATAGATGGTAACCCTATCCTTGTCCTGAAACATGTTAAAACACTTGGGGTCTACCTAGATGCAAACCTCAACATGGGCAAACATGTCAATACCCTCTCATCCTCTGCCGCGTACACACCAAACTCATCAACCACAGCAGACCATTTCTGTCACCCGCCTAACACTCGCTAGACCCATCATAGGCAGCAAACTCGATTACTGCAATGCTAGCCTTATGGGAACCTCAATCAAAAACATAGCCAAACTTCAATTACTTCAAAACTATTCACTCAGAGCAGCCTGGGTGATAAGACGCTCTGATCACATCTCCCAGGTCAGATGCGAAGCCCACTGGCTCCCCATCAAAGCCTGAATCGAATTCAAGATCCTGACAACTGCCATCTTTGCATCCATGGCACCTCTCACTCCTACCGCAAACACCACATAATCAGAAATAGCACCCCACGTACGCTCATCCTCCTCCACCTCCATCATCACACCCTGATTCAACAAGAAACGAGCTGGAGGATCCAGCTTTACTGTCAAACACACCCGCCCTCTAGTTCTCCCTCCCCCCATGCTACAAAATTGAACAATCGTTCCTAACGTTCCGGAAACTGTTACAAACCTGGCTGTTCAATCAATATCACTGAAGTTACTCCTTTGATACCTGCTGTATGAACTGACTCCTGCTTTTCAAACCATATTAGTACACAAGCTATGAAATCCTCCGGTCTACTCAAATACAATACATAATTCAATAAATAAGTTCCAAATGCCTCACATGTCATTATATACCTTGCTGGTCTCACAGCACCTACACAAAAAAAAAGCTTCAGTTCACTAACAAAGATCTTATTCACACCTTGAGAAAGAATTAAAGGCCAAGTGATGAATTTCTTACCAAAAACATAAATTGGGCTACCATTCTGAAATCCCAAAAAATAAATCACACTTATTCTCGGAAAGGCTTCGGACATCCCCTAAACCTCAAAAAGAGGCTTATAAAATAATTTCAAAATGCTGATGCCCGACTGCACTTTCATCTAAATTATTTCAAATAAATGTTTTCCCTCGTAGGAACATTGCAACTCACTCTACCACAAAGGTAGATCCCTGAATGCACAGATACAAGAACATGTCTGGGCTTCCTCTCCCGTCAACCCCCAGTCCTGCATACTCTTCCTAAAACTTGCCTCTCGCCTATCCCTGATAACAATCTTCTTACAGTGTTTGCTTTACTTTCATAAATATTGAATTCAGTGGTGAAAGGAGAGCATATGGGCTCCAAGATGACCTGTGCCCCCCAGCCTTGTTTCTCTTTGGTCGTGAGTACATCCGCATCCCTCATAAATGCATCTTTCAACACATGTATAGTTCACACCTGAAGTCAAGATTCCCTTACTCAAACGTCAAGCTCACGACGAGTCTTAGCCATCTTCAGAACCATCTCAAATACTGAGTCAGTTATGTTCTCCATCTTGTATGACCGTATGGTCAATGGGAACCAGGACAACATTTCCACCTTGATACTCATGGGTCCGTCTGACATATTTGACCCAGCTGATCACAACTATCTTAAATGTCTGACTATTTAATCTCGGAATTAAGGTTTTACCATCTGGTGCATCCGCTAGCATGAACTCACAGTGTGCAAGGTAAATGTGCTTACTCTCCTTTCAATCTAACGTCTGTTAGGCGGAAACCTGTGCAGTTCCCTCTTGGACCACTGCAAAAGATTTAGGACTACAGGTGTTTGGCAGTAAACCCACTTGGTAGCAGTCTGTACCACACAGATTCACTTGGTAGCTGTGGCTGAGCAGTCAGACTTCCCTCAAGAAGAGTTAGGCAGTATGTGGAGTATACAAAATAGGGCAATTTACACAGAAGTACAAGCAAACACGGAACAAGGCTTCGGTGTAAAGATATAGTTATTTATTTATAAAAAAACATCTACGGTAAACACTCTGGCACTAATACGGCAAACAACTTCAATCACAATTACTGTAAGTAAATCAATCCCCCTAACAATAGTTCGACAAGTCTAGGTTCAACGGCACCACTTATTTGCAGACAGAGGTGAATGCTTTAACCTAGATGGCACTCTAGTATTCGTTAGGACGGGAGAGAAAAGGCAGGGTATGAAATCAACTCAGTACCAACACTTTTACGAACAAATGCAAGGCAAGTAAGGCAGGGTCTACTGTAGATCGCAAAGTTCAGAGGCCAGGCCCACTCGGAGAGAGGCAAGGCGATATGTCCCAAAAGTATCACAGTGGAAATGCACTTCGAGTCTTTGTCGCAAATTGTTATAGAAAGGTTGGACCAGTTCAGAACAGAAAGTTAAGAAGGTTTGGAGGCGACTCCATGGAGAGGCGAGCATTCAGACACCTCACGCTAACCGACACAAGGGAAGCCAGGTGGACACGGTACCTTGTTTGTGGAGAGACAGCTCCGGCGGGGGCAGTTTTTCCTGGTGGTGGATGCACGTCGGGGCTTTGCCAAGAGAAGAGATGATCTCGTCGTCGAAGGAAAGTTGAAGATCGTTGCACCACCAGGGAAGAGACCAGCCGCGGAGTGCTCCATCAAAAGGCACCACCTTTTGGTTGCGGTACAGGGGTTAGTGGCTATCTGGTTGCCGGGTTGCTCTGCACGGGCAATTCGACCACTGCGTCCTGGAACGAAGAAAAAGCAAAAGGGGACTGGTTGTTCCCACCAGTCAGGGGAAGAGACTCTCCGGCGGGGAGATCTCCTATGTCGTCGGGAAGTGGTGAGTCAGTTCAGCAGGGCTCCACCGGAGGTGTCGTCGTTGCAGGTCGGCTCAGCGTTACCCTCGTCGGATTCTTAGGTCCTGTGGCGACTTCTGAAGATCCAGTCCCAAAAGCCCTGCTTTTATGCAGAAAACCCCCATTCATTCAGCCTAGCTGTCAATCAAAACACGCTAAGTGGTGGGCGGGGTGGCTCACCACTTGGGCCAATCACACCAGAGTGTGACTTGAGTTGGCAAGGCAACTCAGTCCAGGGTGCCTAAACCCCCTCCCACACCCCCTGTGGTACCCAGACAGAATGGCACCACTTTGGAGGACTTCTGTGTAGAAGCCCGTCAAAAGTGGAACAAAGGGCTCAACCTTTGGTTTAGGAGTCACAGAGACGAACACAGACGCCATTTTAAAAACCGAGTTCTGGCAGAAAATACCAACCGATAGATTTATTTAAGATAAATAAACCAGTGGTATGTTAGAGATTAACGAGAAAAAGTATTAACCTCCAACAATGGGAAGAATCCCATAGGGTTATATTTGGGGTCGAATATAACAAGTAGTTTCCACTGCCACCAGCCAAAACTCGACGAGGGGGGACGGGACAGTGCCCCCTCGAATAACAGACCCAGGAGTAATCGAATTACCCCTACTAGTACGTCCACAATAGGATGGTTTGTATTAGTTCTGTTAGTAAATTTAGGTCTAGTAAAGCCAATGGTGACTTTACATGCCCAGGGAGACAGTAGTCAGTCCCCGGGTATGGAGTCTATGGTGGAGGTCCGCTAGGACACCCCTGTGTTACGGCACGGAGGGTGCGTTGTAACACACATAGCAAAACATATGAGACCCTATGGAGTAAAGGACCCCATAGCCCATAGAACACATTGACATTGAAAGGAATTACACACATTCATGCCCAAGAGTGGGAGAAAAAGAGTCTCACTCTTGACAGGATGGAAAAAAACAAACTCCAGAAATCCAGCAAAGCTGCAGGGGGACTCACTAGGTTAGGAAATTCAGCCTAAACAGAGAATTCTCCCTAACAGACTAAGGGACAGGAGGATTTAATCCACTCCTGGATGAATCTCATACCTCTAGTCGATGACATACATCCTAGAGAGACCATCAGCATTTTGGTGGTGACACCCTGACCTGTGCTCAATGGTGAAATCAAACCCTTGCAGGCAGATCAACCATCTCAGTAGTTTTGGGTTTTCCCCTTTCATTTGCATTAAGCATCTCAAGGATTGGTGGTCAGTCTGAATGACAAAAGTAGAACCATACAAGTATGGCCTAAACTTCTTCAGAGCCCACACGATTGCAAAGCATTCTCTTTCGATTGTTGCCCACCTTGTTTCAGGATCCTTCAGCTCGCGGCTGATGAAGCAAACGGGGTGCTCCCTACCTTTCCCATCCAGTTGACTGAGTACGGCACCTATTCCTACATTTGAAGCATCTGTCTGCACAATGAAAGTTTGGCGGTAATCAGGAGCTCTGAGTACTGGGGCTTGGCAAAGAGCCTTTTTCAGGTTTTCAAAAGCCTGATTGCACTCCTCGTTCCATCTAACCTTTTTAGGAAATTTGGGCGAGGAGATGACATTCAGTGGAGAAGCTATGGTCCCATAGTTCTCAATGAAATTCCTGTAATACCCAGTGAGGCCTAGGAAGGCTCTCACTTGGGTCTGAGTAGTAGATGTTGTCCAATTTAGCACAGCTTCAATCTTACTGAGCAAAGGCCTTATTTCTCCACCTCCTACCTCATGTCCAAGGTAGACTACCTTACTCTGTCCAATTTGGCATTTACTCGCCTTTATGGTCAGATTGGCTCGTCCAAGAGCCTGCAAAACATCTCTCAGGTGGGTTACATGTTCTTCCCAGGAATTGCTGAGCACTGCTATGTCATCCAAGTATGCCATGCAGAAGTCCTCCATCCCATTCAGAACCTGGTTTACCATCTGTTGAAACGTAGCAGGTGCATTCTTCAATCTGAAAGGCATTACCTTAAACTGGTATGAGCCAACGGGGGTAGAAAATGCAGTTTTCTCCTTGGCATGGTCTGTCAGGGCTATTTGCCAATAGCCTGACGTCAAGTCAAATGTGCTGAGGAACTTGGCTGCGCCAAGTTTGTCCACCAACTTATCTGTTCTTGGCAAAGGGTGGGCATCAGTCTTGGTGACTGCATTAAGAGCTCTATAATCCACACAGAATCTAAGTTCTTTAGATCCGGCCTTTGGTACTAACACAACTGGGCTAGACCATGCACTAGTAGAGGGCTCTATTACCCCGAGATCAAGCATCTTGCTGACCTCATCTTTGATGTGGGTTTGTACGTTTTCTGACATTCGGTATCCTCTGCTTTTGACTGGCAGACAGTCACCAGTGAGTATGTCATGCTGGCCCCAAGGGGTCAAGCCTGGTGAAAGCGAGAACAGAGAGGCAAACTGATTCAACATAGATTTGCACTCTTCTTGTTACTCGGGTGTCAGATTTGAAGAGAGATTTACTCCTTCAATTTTTTCGTTTAAAGGTAAGCCTCTGAGGAGATCCGGAAGATCTTCACTCTCTTCTTCTTCCTCGGATGTTGCTAGAAGCAACGCTCCTACATCAGGTCTTGAGACATACGCTTTGAGTCGGTTGGTGTGGAAGACTGTCGGAGCCTCCTTGGGATTGCCCAAGTCCACCAGATAGTTGACCTCTCCGAGTTTACCCACAACTCTCAAGGGTCCCATACATTGGTCTTGCAGGGCCCTCTGCCTTGTTGGGATCATAACGAGAACGAGCTGGTCTTGAGCGAACTCAACCATGTTAGCCTTTTGATCATGCCAGTGCTTGACCAATGCTTGTCCAGCTTTCAAGTTATCGCTTGCTTCTGTCATCATGTGCGACATTCTCCTCCGGAGACCTATCACATAGTCAGTCACTCTGACTGGTTTGGGGGAAGGAGCACTCTCCAACCCCTCCTTAATCAGGGCCAGTGGACCTCTGACGGGATGACCATAGAGAAGCTCAAAGGGAGAATAACCTACTCCCTCCTGAGGGACTTCTCTATAAGCAAATAGAAGGCATGGCAGTAGAAGGACCCACTTACGCTTAAGGGGTTCCTCTAAAGTACCTATCATGCTCTTCAAGGTTCGGTTGAACTGTTCTACCAACCCATTGGTTTGTGGGTGGTACGCCATTGAGAACTTGTAAGTAACTCCACAGGTTTTCCACATGGCTTTCATGTAGTGGGACATAAAGTTTGACCCCCTGTCAGAGATTACTTCCTTAGGAAACCCGACCCTGGTAAAAATACCAAGGAGGGCCTTAGCCACAGCCGGAGCTGTAACAGTCCTCATAGGAATTGCCTCAGGATACCTAGTAGCATGGTCTACTACAACAAGTATAAACCTGTTGTCTGAGGAGGTTGGAGGATCAAGGGGACCAACAATGTCAATCCCTACTCTCTCAAATGGGACTCCCATGACTGGGAGAGGCACTAACGGTGCCACATTCTTGGAGCCAACCTTACCAGAGGTCTGGCAGGTGTGGCAGCTCCTGCAGTGTTTTTCTACTTCGGCCCCCATCTTTGGCCAATAAAAGTAGAGAGAGAGCCTTTCCTTAGTCTTCTTGAAACTCAAGTGACCAGCCAAAGGAATCTCGTGGGCTAACTGCAAGAACTGTGGTCTGTTCTCTTGGGGTACTACAAGTCGTTTGTAGTCTCCAGGTGCTGACTTGGTCGGTTCACTGTAGAAGAGGCCATCTTCCCAGTGCAACCTATATTTCCCAGGCTCTTGCCCTTCAGCCTGAGCTTCTGCCTGGTGGCGAAGACCTTCCAGAGTTGGACATTCTCTCTGTCCCTTACAGAAGTCTGCCCTGCTGTGTCCACCTTCTGCCAGTAAAGACTGCAGCTCAGGATGGTCAACAGGATCCAGATCTCCAATGAGTTCCTGGCCTTCCATTAGCTCTTCTTCAGAGTCTAATTCTACCACACAGGGTTGTACCTCCCTCTCAGCCTCAGCTGGAGGTGGAGTTACGAGGGTATCTTTGGACAACCGCGGGGAAGTCCTTGGTGGCTGCACTGAAATGCTGGCTGCTGGTTTCGGGGTAGAAGTCTTAGGTTTCCCTTTCGCTTCTGATCTCTTTGAGACAGCAGCGGACAATTCCAGTGGAGCAGGAGTGATTTCTTTTTTCATCATCTCCTGGGGAGTACCGCGCATGGTTCTCTCCCTTGCAGGTCTGGTTAGCTCCTGTAACCGTTTACTAGGAGGTCTGGGGGTATGCGATACAACTCCGAGAGTTTTCAAATCGTTACCCAACAGAACGCGTCCTGGTACCTCACTCTGTATGCTGACAGGTATCTTCACAGTCATGTCGTTACACTGGATAAGAACTGGTAATTGGGGAAGCATCTGCACAGGCCCTCCAGCTAACTTGATGAGGCGTTTGGGTGCCTTAGCAACATCCTCAGCCTGAAAAAAAGAATTATCCACCACAGTTATGCTGGACCCAGTGTCCCTAATGGCAGGAGTCTCCTGACCACTCACCTGGACACTGTCCTTATAATACTCTTTAGTATTATCGGGGATAGAATTATAGACGTCTAAATTCTGTTGTTCCCACAACCCCAAAGACACCAAATAAACGCTGGCTGAGACTCCAATGGGTTCATCAGCCAGCAGTAGAAAGTTTCCACTTGCCATTTGGACTTCCTCCTCTGGAGCGAAGGCTAAGGAGACAAGCTGGACCCCTGAAGGTTTACCCTTACATCTGGGATCGCCTTTCACGTGGTCAGTCGAGCCACAAACAAAGCATTTACCGAATGCTTTCTGGAATGGTGGCTTGTTCTGGCCTCCTTCCGGTTTGGCACAAGAAGACACACTATTCTGCTGCGGTTTTCCTTGTGGCTTACCCTTCGGGTTTTGTTTGGGGCCCTCTTTGGAATTTGAGTTATTCGAATTCTCTTTTGAGTCCTTCTTAGGCTGTTTTCCCTCATCCTTTTTCTGAGTTGCCCCAGAATCCTTATGAGTAGCCCTGTTGGCAACCGACAAGTCAGCAGCCTTATCTAGCTCCCTGGAATCCAATTTCTTCGAATCAGCCAAGTGCTGTCTGTGCTCAGGAGAACAGGCATCATAAATAGACTCCAACATAAAAAGATTCTTCATACCCTCATAAGTGTTCACTTTGTGACCCTTAATTCATCCCTCTAAGTTTTTCAACCCTTCACTCACCAAGGTAGCACAAGGGCTACCATCATGCTTTTTGAGGGTTCTAAACCTCTTAAGATACTGGGCAGGGGTCTTCCCGAATCAAGCTATCAAAGCTAGTTTCACACTTTCGTAATCCTTCTTATCCGCCTCCCCCAACTCCATTACCACATCAGTCGCAACAGTGGGGAGACTAGAGAACAACCAGAGACGTAAATCATTCCTGGTGATGTCCTGGAGCCCATGATTGTACTCAAACAGTTTTAACCAATCTAAAACATCCAATCTCGGTTCATACATACCCACTATTCCTTCGACATCTGGGGTCTTTTGGGACTGGAGCTTCTAGAGGAACCAGAGGAGAGAAAAGCATTTTCCACAGACAACTTTTTCATCTCTAACTCGTGATTAAGTTCTATTTCTCTAAGTCTTAACTCAGCTTGCTTCTGCTCAGCCTGGGCATTCATCCGTCTGAACTCAAGCTCTTGGTTTCTTTCAGATTGAGCCAAGAACCATTTGTATTCTAATTCGAGCTTCATTTTTTCAAGTTCAAAATAAGCAGGGTTACATGAGGGACCTGGTATAGGCCCCGTAGGTACAGTAGGTAAGGCAGACAGAGGCTCAGAGTGGCTAACTTCATTAGGTTCACTTTCCTCTTCTGACTCATTATCAAGACTTTGATTTAGATCAATACCATTACTGTTTTCGACATTCGCTGGAGACGTTGGTTCCTCTGAACTAGTACCCAGACTTTGGTTTTCCAGCAATCTCGCTATCAGTTTTACTTTCTTGCCTTTTACAGAAAGATTCTCTTGTCTACAGAGGGCTTGTAAACTCTCAGTATTTTCACCTGACAAGGATTCTTGACTGTAAACTTCGGTTCATAGTCATAATACCGAACTTATAAATCTCGAAAAATAAAATCTCGAAAAAAAAGGCCGAAAAAAAAATATCGAATTTTATTTTATGACGTTTTTTTTCGAAATGGGGGGGTTCCCCCCAACCCCCTTTTTTCTATTTTTTTTTTATTGTAACCCTTTTTTTTACTTACCGGACCCAAAAAATACATATATATAAAAAAAAAAAAAAAAATCGATATTTTTTTTTTCTGCCTTTTTTTTCGAGATTTTTGTTATTTGAGATTTTTTTTTCGGCCTTTTGACCGACCACCGTAAACTTCCATAGTAGACATGTTTTTGAAAGTTGCTTTTAGTGCTAAGCTTTGTGGTTAGTTATCCTAAAATGTTGAAAAACCCTCTAAACTGTATACTTGATACAAATCCCACCGCTGTACACCAGTGTTAGGCGGAAACCTGTGCAGTTCCCTCTGGGACCACTGCAAAAGATTTAGGACTACAGGTGTTTGGCAGTAAACCCACTTGGTAGCAGTCTGTACCACACAGATTCAATTGGTAGCTGTGGCTGAGCAGTCAGACTTCCCTCAAGAAGAGTTAGGCAGTATGTGGAGTATACAAAATAGGGCAATTTATACAGTAGGACAAGCAAACACGGAACAAGGCTCGGTGTAAAGATATATAGTTATTTATTTATTAAAACACATCTACGGAAAACACTCTGGCACTAATACGGCAAACAACTTCAATCACAATTACTATAAGTAAATCAATCCCCCTAACAATAGTTCGACAAGTCTAGGTTCAACGGCACCACTTATTTGCAGACAGAGGTGAATGCTTTAACCTAGATGGCACTCTAGTATTTGTTAGGACGGGAGAGAAAAGGCAGGGTATGAAATCAACTCGGTACCAACACTTTTACGAACAAATGCAAGGCAAGTAAGGCAGGGTCTACTGTAGATTGCAAAGTTCAGAGGCAAGGCCCACTCGGAGAGAGGCAAGGCGATATGTCCCAAAAAGTATCACAGTGGAAATGCACTTCGAGTCTTTGTCGCAAATTGTTATAGAAAGGTTGGACCAGTTCAGAACAGAAAGTTAAGAAGGCTTAGAGGCGACCCAATGGAGAGGCGAGGTTTCAGACACCTCACGCTAACCGACACAAGGGAAGCCAGGCGGACACGGTACCTTGTTTGTGGAGAGACAGCTCCGGCGGGGGCAGTTGTTCCTGGTGGTGGATGCATGTCGGGGCTTTGCCAAGAGAAGAGATGATCTCGTCGTCGAAGGAAAGTTGAAGATCGTTGCACCACCAGGGAAGAGACCAGCCGCGGAGTTCTCTGTCACAAGGCACCACCTTTTGGTCGCGGTACAGGGGTTAGTGGCTATCCGGTTGCCGGGGTGCTCTGCACGGGCAATTCGACCACTGCGTCCTGGAACGAAGAAAAAGCAAAAGGGGACTGGTTGTTCCCACCAATCAGGGGAAGAGACTCTCCGGCGGGGAGATCTCCTCTGTTGTCGGGAAGTGGTGAGTCAGTTCAGCAGGGCTCCACCGGAGGTGTCGCCGTTGCAGGTCGGCTCAGCGTTACCCTCGTCGGATTCTTAGGTCCTGTGGCGACTTCTGAAGATCCAGTCCCAAAAGCCCTGCTTTTATGCAGAAAACCCCCATTCATTCAGCCTAGCTGTCAATCAAAACATGCTAAGTGGTGAGCGGGGTGGCTCACCACTTGGGCCAATCACACCAGAGTGCGACTTGAGTTGGCAAGGCAACTCAGTCCAGGGTGCCTAAACCCCCTCCCACACCCCCAGTGGTACCCAGACAGAATGGCACCACTTTAGATGACTTCTGCGTAGAAGCCCGCCAAAAGTGGAACAAAGGGCTCAACCTTTGGTGTAGGAGTCACAGAGACGAAGTCAGACGCCATTTTAAAAACCGAGTTCTGGCAGAAAATACCAACCGATAGATTTATTTAAGATAAATAAACCGGTGGTATGTTAGAGATTAACGAGAAAAAGTATTAACCTCCAACAATGGGAAGAATCCCATAGGGTTATATTCGGGGTCGAATATAACAAGTAATTTCCACTGCCACCAGCTAAAACTCGACGAGGGGGGACGGGACAGTGCCCCCTCGAATAACAGACCCAGGAGTAATGGAATTACCCCTACTAGTACGTCCACAATAGGATGGTTTGTACTAGTTCTGTTAGTAAATTTAGGTCTAGTAAAGTCAATGGTGACTTTACATGCCCGGGGAGACAGTAGTCAGTCCCCGGGTATGGCGTCTATGGTGGAGGTCCGCTAGGATGCCCCAGTGTTACGGCACGGAGGGTGCATTGTAACACACATAGCAAAACATATGAGACCCTATGGAGTAAAAGACCCCACAGCCCATAGAACACATTGACATTCAAAGGAATTACACACATTCATGCCCAAGAGTGGGAGAAAAAGAGTCTCACTCTTGGCAGGATGGAAAAAAACAAACTCCAGAAATCCAGCAAAGCTGCTGGGGGACTCACTAGGTTAGGAAATTCAGCCTAAACAGAGAATTCTCCCTAACAACGTCCTCTTTGGTTCACAGGGAAACTAAGCTGACTTTTGCTGTAGTTCTGGAGAAAACCTTCGATGGTGGGTACAGTCACTGCAATGGGAAAAAAAACAGTGACAGCCAAGGTATTTCTTCGTGTGAATGGTGGTCAAAGTGAGTAAAGTCCTAGGGCAGCCATTCCACACCATTCCCATGTTTGCAGATATCAGAGACCCACTCTAGACCCAATTATTGCAGTGCCATTGTTATCCTTGGACGTGTGAGGGCAACAGAAACACAGCAACAACAACAAATAGTGCAGAAAAGGTAGAAGGTGCCCCTCTCTAGAAAGAGCATGGGATGAAAACCTGTTTTGTGGTTTTCTCCCACTTTGAGAGTTCACAGCCATCGCTTTTAGCTCACTGTACCTTCCAAAAAGGAGGATTATACATCTGCATATCAGTCTTTGTCCCACCCACAAGGCCAGTCCAGCATCAAAATTCCAGGCAAACCTCCTTTGAACAAGAGTACCAACAGCAACCCCAGACACGTGTTTAAGATTTGTTGGGCCTCATCAGTGAGGTGGAGCTGTGCCTCTCTGAGCACAGTGAGCAAGGTGTCTATGTCTGGGTTCCCCCAGGTAACGAAGGGTGACCAGCCCCAACTTCCTTGCAAAAATACAAAACAGGTAGCAGGCGCCCCTCTCTAGAAAGAACATGGCAAGATAACCAGTTCAATTGTTTTTACCCACTTTGAGAGTCCGCAGCCATCGCTTTTAGCTCACTGTCGGCCCGATTCTCATCAAGGTGCTAAGTACCGAAAAGGACGTTATAAGGGTTAACAACCTTTTCTGTACTTAAAACCTATTCTGAAGTTGGTGCATTCTTCCGATGTTGGAAGGAATGCGCCACTTTCGGAATACATGTGGCGGTTGCTAGGATGGGTTGGAAACCAACCTAGCAACCGCCACATTTTTAAACTAGCTTTTTGGAAGCCTATTCTTGTGGCACTCTGCCAGTTTAATATGTGCGCTAAACTAGCGCACATTTACGGTACCCTTTTGGTGCCGTTAAACTGGAGGAGTGCCACAAGAAGCCTTGTTTGGTGTAAATGGAACTTTCCTGTACACCAAAGCAAGCAGCTTCAACGTTGCTGCAACGTTGAAGCTGCTTGCTTTGGTGTACATGAAATTGTTCATATATTACACACGGGTGTATAGGAACACTTTTATTTAAACCAATACGAGCAGCTTCAATGTTACATTCTGCAACGTTGAAGCTGCTGGCTTTGGTGTAAATGAAAGTGTTCATATACATTGCACGGGTGTATATGAACACTTTCATTTACACCAAAGCCAGCAGCTTCAACGTTGCAGGATGCAATGTTGAAGCTGCTCACTTTAAATGAAAGTGTTCATATACACCACACGGGTGTATATGAACACTTTCCTATACACCAAAGTAAGCAGCTTCAACATCCTGCAATGTTGAAGCTGCTCACTTTGGTGTATCGGCAGCATTTTCGTTAAATAACGAATCCCTCGTTATTTAATGAAAATGCTGCAGAGATTCTGCAATCCTCCTGTTTCCATTAAAACAGGCGGATTACAGCGAAAGCACTGTCGTGCTTTGCGATGACACCCAGGCCCACTTCAGAATAGCAGTGGTGCCTGGCCGTCAAGAAATGTCGCAGTGAATCGTGATATTTAGCACATTCACTGCGCCATGATGAGAATCGGGCCCTGTACCTTTCAAAAAGGTGGAACATCCATTTGCATATCAGTCTTTGTCCCACCCACAAGGGCAGTCCAGCACCGAAATTCCAGGCAAACCTCCTTTGAACAAGAGTACCACCAGCAACCCCTGACACGTCTTTCAGCCTTGTTGGGCCTGTAAACCGGTAAGATGGCTCAGCAGGTTGAGGACTCGCTGCTGCGATCTGAGCATGATCCGCAGGTCGCAGCTTTGAATTCCGACAAGGCCAACTCAGACTTTTATCCTTCCGAGGTTGATAATTAAGTACCAATTTCGGTTGGGTGATATTGTATGTAAATATGTGCTCTGTAAAGCACTTTGAATAAAGGAGCTATATAAATAACACATTATTATCATTACATATACACAAGCCAAAACGATTGGCTTTCTCAATACATACTTTTAACAGGACTTCAGTGAAGGACACACATAAAGCCTATCAATAGAGTAGCTGCAGACAGAGCTGGTTACATAAATTTATCACACCTGTAACTCTCAGAAGACTGCTTTCAACAAACATTGGCAGGCACTTTGAGTGTAAACATTAATGGAAATGCTTGATTAATATGAGCAAGGGTTGATTTTACAACCACTGCTTAATAAATGTACCTCTGGGTGTTCATGGTGCCCCAATCAAAACGTCACTTCGATTCTGTTCTGGTTTCTTTAATCTGGCCTCAATTGGACCCTACATATTTTCCTTAATCTACATACAGCACATGTTCGAGGAGCTCCTGAGCAGACTTCGTAGCAGCAGGATATTACTCAACATGAATAATAAAAATAAAAATAACTGAACAAATGATAGCAATGTCTGGTAAATGCTTAACTAATACCTATACACAACCCAAAACTGTCGGCTTTGCGAATGCTTGTTTTTAACAGGACCTCAGTGAAGGAAATGCATACCACTCACAAAAGCAAGTGGATGAAGGCAGACCTGGTCAAGACATTTCCATTACTCAAATAGTATGTTTACAGCTCCAGTCAAATCATTAATTCTCAGAAGACTGCTTTGAAAAAACACTGGCAGGTACCTCAAGCTCAGAATTTGATTTGAAGGCTGGATAAAGATAGCTCAAAGAGACCCCAAGAGGGTGTGTTTTGAATGGGGGCGGAAGTGGGTGGGAATGGCCATAGGAATTAGCATGGCCATGGGTGGTCAATAGGTAGGTAAACGACCAAACAACACCTACACATATTGTTCCCTGCTTCATATGACATCTCACTCTGCCTGTACGCCAATGAATGAATGTTGAATTATAGGTGGTGCTAAAGTACCACTACATAGCCAAACAAAACATTGGAAGCACTTCTGATGTGATTTAAACAGCTACAAGTTAGTAACGTTTCACAGTGATTACACATCTATTTGAAAGCTGCTGACTCCTCTAAAGTCATTTTGCAAACAACCATTACAGCTCCCCTGCAGCAGAGCAATGAGACACCCATTTATTGAGATTCCACATTTTATGAAGTGCTCAATACGTTTTTAGATACATATCAGTAATCTGTCAGATAAATCCGACTCAATGCTTAATGGTCAGTTTGTTGATTTGTTTGCATTCACTTTAAAAATAATATATGCCATATTGGTTTGAATGATCACGTAATGGCTTGTAATAGCAACATTTGTTTTCTGAAATGTTTTATTTCAGTTATCAAGTTGGTAAACCCAATAGTACAAATGCCAAGAGTACACCTTGAAAATCATTAGTTGATGTCAAACATGTTTTGTCACTGAAAAACAGAGTCATAAAATAAATTAAATAACATTTCTCAGAATTAGAGCATCATCATAAGTACGTGAATCAACGTGTCTTGCTGCAAAGCAAACTAAGAAGCGGTGGCTGCATCGGGAACCCGATGCCCCTGCCGACAATGTGTTTGTTTTACTAAGGTTAGCAAAGCAAACTGAGTTAGTTTAACTAACGTTAGCAAAGGTTAGCAAAGCAAACTCAAAGCTGGCGGCTACAAGTTAGTTTTACTAACGTTAGCAAAGCAAACCCAGAGCTGGCGGCAGCATCGGGAAGCCTGATGCCGCCGCCGGCTAGTCATTAGTTTGACCAACTTTAGAAAAGATTTCACATCATGTTTGCTATAAAAAAAAATATTAAAAAAAAAAATAAAAAACAATTATTTGTATTGCCTAAAATGTGCTAGGTTGTGATAAGGGGGTTCTCCCTGTCTTGGTCGGAACTGGCAAAGCAAATCGTTTCTGAATATTATTGTACTTTGGTTATTTTAGTTGCTTACAATTGCTGGATGGTTTCTGAGGTCTCCCATAGTTAGGCTTGTTGGTATAATTTGTATATTTTGGAAATATGTTGCAGAATAGCTTAGTTTATGACCGCTGTGCTATTGAAAGTGTTAAGTTGATTGCGTTAACAAGCAATCTGTTGTTTGTGATGGACACCATAATGGAATGCTAGTTGAGACCATCATATTTGATATGTAATGTGGTTTGGTAGAGTTCAATACAAGGTGAATGTATTTAGATTAGTAAATGCTATGTGTCACAGTGATTTGGTTAAAATGAATGAATTAGATGATGAGAGCGATGCCTAATTGATGAGGCTGAGGAATGATGAGAAATTGTGTGACAGATTGTAATAGTCTGATATGGGTTGGGTGTAATCTTGAAATTATAGGCTGGATATATAGTGCAGTAGTTCAGTGGGTTATTGATCTGTGTGTTATATAACAGATTTGAATGCTGATGAGTGTTGGGACTATCAATTTTTGGGTCCGATAACATAGATTTAGGGGTTTGCGTGTCATGGCAATATTTGGGGTGAGAGGGAGAAGGGTGTTTGTTGACATAGATTCATGATGTTGTTAGGTATTTGGAATGATAGTTTGTGGCAGTATGTTATGGAGTTTCGTTGTATACATATAGGAGTACAATTGGTTTGTTATGGCTTCAAAGTGAGGTAGGAGTTTAATTTGTCATGTTATGTATAAAATTGGCCTAGGATGTCTGGTAAGTATAGTTCTGAATGGATGTTGGTATGTATATAATTTTGCTTATCGTAAGCCTGATTGTTGTGCTTCTGGAATTGGTAGATATGTGTGTTGTGTTGTTTTTTTTGTGAGTGTTTGGGGTGGGGTTTTCTTTACCTTTTACAATTCTTATTTTCTTAGTTATTTTTTATTTTATTTTACATACTTTTCTCACTCTTAGGTTGGAAGTTTTTATTTTTCTCTCACAAATGGATTTAGTAAAACTTATCTGTATCAGTAGATGGGAATTTAAATGTGTAAAAGAAGGAAGGTTTTGCCACGGATATGGCGGTGTAGGGGGGATATTGTGTTTCTTCAGGAGACTCATTTAAATGAGCAAAATGGTGATTATTTGTCTGCTCATAAATACCCATAGGTGGTATTGAATTATTATGATACTAAATCTTGGGGGGTTAGTGTATTGTTCAGGAGGGGACTGTCTATCAACATTGAAAAAGTAGTAAAAGATCAAGAAGGTCGTATTCTTCTCATAGATATTTTACATAATGGTAGGAAACTTACTGTTGGGACAGTATATGCTCATGTGCTCCAGATATGTGTTTTTTTAGGAAATTAGACAGTCTTTTGGATGAGATGGAGGGAGAGGCGATTATTTTAGGTGGGGATTTTAACTTGGTGATGGATAGTGAACTAGACAGGAAGTCAGATTGTAGGTATAATGGTGGGAAGTTAGAAGAAGAATTGAAACAGTTTGCTTTTAAATATGATCTTGTTGATATTTGGAGGGTTCATCATCTAAGAGATAGAGAATATTCATTTTATTCGCCAGTACAAAATTCGTATTCTCGGATAGATTTTTTTTTATTAGAGATGTATTTCTGACCATGCGCTAATAGTTTTGAAAGTCAATTTGCATATTATTCATAAAAAGAATAATATATGGAGAATGAAAGCCAATTCCCTTAATGACCCGTTGATTAATGAAGGACTAGATGACTTTGTTCAGAAATATTTTGAGGAAAATAATGGATCGGCAGACGTTAAGATTGTATGGGACTGTTTTGAGGCTGTTTTGCGGGGTGAATTGATTTGTAGAACTTCACATGCTAAAAAGAGGAAAAAAGAAAAGATTGAAAGGTTAGAGAAGGAGATTGTGGATTTGGAAAGAAGTTGTGTGCAAGTGGAAAAGAATTGCATGAAACAAAAATTAAATAAATTGGAAGAGGATTTAAAGATACTTTTGGATTCACTAGCAGGGAAGAGCTTGTTTTATACAAAACAGCATTTTTGGGAATTTGGAGACAACAATGGAAGACTTCTGGCAAATAAGCAAATTGTCTGATGGAGGACAAGTGTATTTCGTCAATTGAAAATGATGAAGGTGAGGTATTTCATAGGAGTGAAGATATTTGTGAAGAGTTTAGACTATTTTATAAAGAGTTATATAAGGAGCAGTTACATCCTAATGAAACGTATTTGCAGTCTTTTTTTGATAAAATTAACCTTTCAGGACTTCAGGATGACAAAAAATTGATTCTTGAATCTGCGATAGATGTGGCTGAGGTTACTAATGCAATATTGCAATTGAAAGATGGTAAATCACCAGGGCCGGATGGGATTGTTTCAGAATTTCATAAAAAATGTGTTGAGCAAATATCACCTATTTTATGTGTTCTCTTTAATGATTTTTTTATAGTCGGGTATGGTATGTAAATCAATGACAGATGCAATGATTATTGTCATTCCTAAGCCTGATAAGGATCACAAAAAATGCAGTAATTACAGACCTATTTCATTGTTGAATGTGGATTTTGAGATTTTTACGAAAATATGGGCAAATAGGCTTATCGTCAATATGGGAGATCTGGTGGATGAGTCTCAGATGGGTTTTATCCCAGGTAGATATGGATATGATAACATAAGGACTGTTTTGGATGTCATTGGGATGCATCATAATAAAAAATCAAAGGGGCTCATTGGGTTTTTTGATGCGGAGAAAGCGTTCAACAGGGTTAATTGGAGGTTTTTGGAATTCACCTTATTGAACAAGGGATTTGGACCAACCTTTAGAAAATGATTAAGTGTATTCATTATGAGGTTAATGCGAGGGTGACTGTGAATGGTTTAATTTCAGAGTCTTTCTCATTGTCCAGAGGCATGCGACAAGGGTGCCCTCTGTCGCCTTTTTCTGTTTGATTTAGCTCTTGAACTGTTGGCTGCTTATATTAGGCAATGTGGGGAAATCAAAGGTTTATGTGTTGGAGGAGTTGAGGTTAAAGTTTTGTCTTATGTGGACGACATGTTGGTCCTACTATCTAATCCAGAACAATGTGGTTTGATTCTAAGACAGATGTTTGAGGAAGTGGGTGAAATTTCTGGTCATAAGATAAACTGGGACAAGACTGAGATATTCCCACTGTCTAAAGAGTGTAGTAGGGATATTCTGAAGGTATGGAAATGCAAATGGTCCCCTGAGTGTGTTAAACATCTTGGTATATACATCATAGGTGATTTGAAGAAAATTATGCAATATATATATTGTAAGAAGATGGGAAATACTTCATTTATCTTTATGGGCAAAGATAAATGCAATAAAGTTGATTTTGTTACCAAAAGTATTATATATTATTCAGTCGATTCCATTATTAATTTCCAAGAAGCAAATTTTGCAGATTGATAAAAATGTTCAATGTTTCCTGTGGGGGTTGGGTAAGAGACTGCGGATTCCAAGATTTATGTTAATGCAGAGTGTGGAAGAAGGAGGTTTTGGTTATCCAGATTTATATAAGTACTGTAAGGCGTTCCTTCTCAAGAAGGGAACTTATTATTATGCAAATGACGATTACATAGGTGCTATTTGGCTGCGCATGGAGAAAGGGGTTTGCAATCCGTATCATTTAAGTAACCTTTATACCATGGGTGATACGTCAGTCGGTAGACTAAAGATAAAGTCTCTAGTGGCAACCAGGCAGAATATGCGGTTATGGTTTGGAGAGAATAGTCAGTCATATGGCTTTAGTGAAGATGCTTCTCTCTGGCATAAGGAGGTATTGCAATTGAAAAATAGATGTTTGATTTGGCAGAATTGGGTTCGGAAGGGGGTTCTGACACTCGGTGATGTATCAGATGGAGATCATCTTTTGACATTTGAGGAAATACAGAGGAAATTTGGGCAGCATCAAAGAGAAAGACACAAATATGTAGAACTGAGCTCCCTCATTAATCTCAGGAAAAGCATGGTTGGTAATTCGTTGGGAACTAAACCTGCATTGTGTCAATTGCTTACTGGACAAGAATATTCTGTGCGTACATACATGAACTTTATGCAATTGGATAACAAACATATTGTGGCATGGGATAAATTGAGAACGGTTTGGTCGGATGATCTAAATATGAATTTCACAGATATGGAATGGAAGGATATACTTAGGGTGAGTGCCACTGTGGGTACGGATTTGAACTTGCGTCTGATTAGACAGAAAGTAGTAGGTAGAATGTACTGGACACCAGTTAAAATGTATAAACTGGGGTTACAAACTGAGAATTTATGTTGGGGGTGTGGACATGAAATTGGTACCCTTCTACACCTTCTCTGGAGTTGCTCAAGAGTTCGATATTTTTGGAATGATGTGATTGATAGGGTTAATCTGATTTTGCATGTAGTTTTACAGAGATCGGGTGGGAACATTATCTTACTTCTACATCGAGGTAGGTGTAAACGTTCTTTGAAATATAGCAATTGGATAGATAAGGCTTTATTGATGGCCATGAGACTGATCCTTCGGGTTTGGAAAACTAGGAAGAAGCCAACAGTGGAAGACTGCTTGGTTGATTTACACACCTTATCGAATTTTGAAAAGCTCTCATTTAAAGTAAAAGACAAAGAAGAGGTGTACAATCTATTTTGGGGACCATTCAATGCCCTGTATGATTGACTACATAGGCTGTGGATAAATGTGAATGGTGGGTAGAAATATATATAAATTATAAAATGTTACTATTATATGTGTTTTATTATTTTTTTATTTATTTATTTAAAAATATATATATATATTGTTCTCTTCCTTTCACTGTTATACTTTTTGGGGTGTTTGGTCTGGTGTTGTTTGTGTGGTGTTGGTGATTGTGTGTGTGTCCTATATTGGATGTTTTTATTGACTATTATATTTTGCTCTTTTGTTGTCTGTAAATATTTAAGGTTTCTTAGTATGTCGGGGAGGTTACTTGATTGTGATGTTTGTTTATTGACATAAATTTAGTTGAATTATTTTGAATTGTATTATTTGGTTTACTCTTCATTTCTGTTTTGAACTGTTCTGTACTTTATTGTTGACATACTAATAAAAAGATGTTTAAAAAAAAAGAAAAGATTTCACATGCATCAAAGATTGGGTTGACTTACTAAATAGAGTCCTGCTCATATTCAGTGAAAGTAAATGGCTGCTGCGTGGGAAAAAAAAGAAAAAAAACATACTTTGAAGCTAATCACATAATAGTGACATCAATAACAAACTGGACAGCCAATCAGCTGTTTCTGACTTATAAAAGCTCTAGAGCAAGCCCCCAAAATCAATAAATGAGCAACATAACAAGTACAGCACCTCAATCAAATCAAATAAGTTTTTAATAACAGTAAAACACGGCAGCTGCCGTTTTGGAAGGAAACATGCCTGTCAAATTCACCACAAAATAGAAAATCAGCCAAAGAGTGCAAATAGAAGTGTGAATGGAGGGCGTGTGGATGGAGGGAAAATGGGTGGGAATGAGAGGCACATCCTATAGATTTGTCTTAGCAATGGACGTTAAATGGGTGGGATACATAGTCAAACTACATATATTCATCCGCATATGTCAACCTGCATTGAAAAACAGTATAAACCTTCATTTAAGCCCATTTTTCAAGCTCTCAGGTTAAAGCTCTTATTTTAATGACAATAGTTTTGGATTTATAGGTAGTGTTTTCAGTGCCACATATTAGCTAGAACTGAAAAAGTAGGTTTGCTGCTGGAACTTCTGCAGAGACAGTGCAGCTGGTCGAGGAGGAAGATGTTGATGGTCAAAGAGCTTGCAATATAGCAATGTCTACCCTGAGTGTTCATGGCCCTTACTTATATAGCCAGGTGCCCCTGCTTGTAACTCTGGTAGCACACTTTCCCAGTATTCTACACTTAAACAATCCAGCATCAGGACTGCTCTCACCGAGTCTATGAAGTAGCACAGAAACCATCCATTGGGGTCTTTTTACAATGAGCAGCCTTGGGCTTGCCCTAGCCCTTGGTGGAAATAGAAGAATTCTAGGAATTTGTCATAGCCATTCCTCCAAAATATTAGGCACCCCAGATGCACATAATGTTCCACAGTTGCAGTGTCTGCATCGTCACAGAACACAATCAGCGACAATCAGAAAAGCACTGACGCCTGCATTGTGCACATTCCTGAGAAAATTTAAACATGACCCGTGGACAGAAATCAGACTCTATGTGCATCGAAGCACATTGGGCTTGTTGTAATGAAATACACACCAGCAACTCAATCCCCACACACTCTTTGATGTCTGCCATGGAGAAGGTGCACACAGCAGCAACAATCCTGGAAGTATTCAAAGGTATTCAAAGGTCTTAAACCAAAATTATGGATTGTTGATTTTGTTATCATTGACAATGCTATCAATATCGTGGTTCCATGGCAGTATTTATGTGTGTCTCATATTCTGCACCAGTTGATCCACATAATACAGGGGTTTAATTCATTAATTCTCTACCATTATCGAACATTAGGAGAAAGTGTTGAAACTTTGAATTACACCAACTTGTGGAATTTAGGGTGTGCAACCCTCACCGAAGGCTCATTAACCTTGGTACTTTTCCTCTAGTGGCTTGGGTAAGTCACTGTGATAAAGGAAGCTTGCACTGGTGCGAAAGCTTTCCCCTTAAGGGGTTAAAGTGCAGTGTAGATTCAAAAACATTATATTAAAAAAAATATGGGGGCAAGTTATGCAAATGTAGAACATTGCTGTTGGAAATAGTTCAACAGTTCATGAGTGAGTTTTCAAAGAAGCCTCCATTTAAAGGAGGATATTCTCTTGACTTCAGGTGGCTGCTCTCCTTTTCTTGTTCACTATGTGATGTGTGAAGTCAGGGTTAATAGACATGCCCTTCTCTGTCTCTTGATTGACCCCATGAACTAAAACTGTGTTTAGGTTTGATTGTCTGAGTTTTGTCAGAATGGCTGAAATGGCCACAAATGTTATGACATGTAGATATATTAGAGAGGTTCATGAAACAATACACAGACCATTGCCAACATAATATCATTGAGTTTTGCCCTGATGAAGGACTGAAGAAAGTCTGAAATGCATTTAATAAATATATGTTATGGCATAAAACGCATTGAAGAATTAAATTGATTAATTATCTACCATCCTCGAACATTAAGAGAAAGTGTTGAAACTTTGAATTGAACCACTTAGTGGAATTTAGGGTGTGCAGCCCTCAACAAAGTCTAATTAGCCTTGGTCCTTTTCCTCCTGTTTCATTCTTGTGCCCAGCACGGATGCACACATTAGAGGGTATGCACCCCGTGCATACAATTCAAAGGAATTAGAAATATATTTTCTTTAAGCCAACGAAGCTAATGAATGCGGGTATCGAACTTGATCTACTTTGTAAAAATTGTGAATACAATTAAAAAAAAACAAAAAAATATTTTCTTTAGAAATTAAAAAGACATTTTTCGGTGCCCAATCACCCACCAGAAAAGCATGTTACCCAAGCCACTAGACATTTCCATCTAACACTCCTGATCTGAGTTCCATCTGGCAAATGCATACAGTTTACTGTTTAGGAAAACAGAGATTAGAGTTAGAGGTACAGTTTAGCGTTAGAGTTTAGTTTTTAGAGTTTGTTTTTTAAAGTTTATTTTTTTATAGAAAATTGAACGTGCAATCAGAAACAAATTTCAGAGTTTGCTTGCTCTCATTTACTGCCACCTCGTGCGCCTTTCACAGGCCCCTGGATTTCATAGCCTTCATACCTGAAAGCACAGGCTCATAAGCAGATCAGGCTCCTAGTGGAACACTGTGTCCGACGAATAGATGAGCAGTTTGAGCGTGCATTTGATGCCAGTTCTCATCTCCAACTTGGACTCCAAATGTTTCCACAATTCCTTTCTTACTGGGAAGGGGTAACCCCCCGCCACCATGCCCCAGCGTACGTGGTATGTAACATGCCATGCAGCTCATGCGTTAGGCCACCTCCTGCTGACTGAATTTGGTTCTCCTAGGGGCCATCTTTCAAACCACAGACGTCCAGTGACAGTCACCAAGAGAGCAATAACCAGGTTGGTGTGTTGTGTGTGTACATTGACTTCCACTAATGCCAAGATCATGTGTGCAAATCATGAATAAATATGCGTAAATGCAGCTATGCAACATTTGTTTTTGCCATGTAAGAATGTAAACAAATGTTGTGCATGCTTCTCTTTTCCTGCTAAATGAACTTCATGATCTGATATGATATGGCATTTATGACGCGCCTATACACAAGTGTTTCAAGGCGCGACGAGTCAAGCGAGGGGGAACAGAGGGAAAACAGAGACAACGATCTTACTAGGCCAGGTGACATTGAGATCGCACAACTGCAGGGGAGGAGGCAAGAGGAGAAGTGCGGAGGGAAGGGGAGTAGGGGGCAGTGCAGTCTATAGGATAAACAGTGAAATAAATGACAATAAATACAAATTGCGGCCAAGTAATAAACTTTGCAAATTGGGTTAGGCTGCTCAGTTCTTCAGCACAACTGGATTGCTAAGAACTGCTTCACACACCTACATGTTTGGTATGATTTTTAGCTGTAAAAATCATTATTAAGAGATTTAATTCAATACATGAATGATGCATGAAAAAACGTAGGAGCTAGAAAAAAAATATTACAATTTGCTCAACGTCGCGTTAGAGCGAATTCAGCTCATTCGCCCAATTACAAAGGCGGATGGAAAGGTTTGCACAACCGTCTATACACTCAAAAATATGTCTTGCATGTGTTAAACATGTCCCTTTTATCTGGTACAGTTATTTCTTGGTTCGGAGAAAGATGTTTTTCTTCTTTTTCTTAGGCCGATCAAATAAAGAAATCACCTGGCCGATTTTAACTGATTTCTAAACGTGTAAATGTGAGATGCTCCACTAATGAGGATTCATGTATGAGGCCCGACCTAAATTCATGTGTTTCTATCACAGAAAGGTGGGTAGAGCACATGTCACTCTGCAAGAACGGTCAGAATGATAAACTAGGCTTCGCCTGTGCTAATCTCCCGCTGGCAGTCGCTGGGTGAGGCAGTCCACATCTGCTCACAAATTCAGTCTGGTCACGACATCCTCTGCAGCTGTAATGCATAATGCAATTGCGGGAATGATGGAAGCAACATTAGTTCTGCATCAGTCTGAGGGGCGCTATTGGGGTGTCAGGGCAACGTTGAGATTGCTTGACATTGTCAGGGTATGTGATGTTTTCGTATGCATAGTGCTTACAAACTAGCCACTCTGCCCAGCATTGACATTTTCAGAATAACTCCCCTGAAAGGTACTCCATCTTGGCCTCTACCGGAGTCAAGACCTACAGTAAGAGCACACACTTCCCTTTATAACAGCATCAGACCCTATATCTGCACAGTGAAGACAATACTGCAAAATAAATTCATATAAGAGTATAAAACCTTTCATATCTTAGGCTATTGTCCTGAGGGCACTCACTCAACAGATAGAAAAGAGGGACACTACCTTGGTGTGGGTTGTCCGGTTCCGTCACAATAAAGTCTTCTTATTCGAAAGGGTTCATACTTAACAATTAAGGTTAAGGTCTGAGTATTCTGGAGTTTCTCACACAATCCCTTTCCATTTAGTTATTATGAAGAAGAGACACATTCCAAGAGAGGCAATCCATTGTGACAATGGCACATGCCAAGGTAGTAGAGAGATGGACATTATCTGACTAGTGTGTCTCCCTCCTGCTGCTATTTAGTCTCTTACCTGTATGGCTGAAGGTGCAAATGATTGGTGGCCAGGAGTATGGCTGTGGGTGTCCCTGGGAGGAAAGCAGTGAGATTGACAATGTTTTATTGTGTGGCAGTTTTGCGGCTGTCCCTGATGTCAGGGTGCTGGCACGTGGCAGTTTATGTTCCCTGGGGGGGGGGGCTAGCATGGATTCCGGGATGATGGAGCCTTTATTGTTGGGCTGAAGAGGGGTCAGTCCTGGATCCCAGGTTCAGGGCTTATCTGAGGACGGGCAGCTAAGCTAATCATCCCTCTTGACTCCAAGGTGGCTGGACAGAAAATAATAGGGGCACTACGTGTAGTCATGAAGGCTGCCAGCCACGACTTGTCAGTGTAGTAAAGAGACAAAGGAAGGGCAAGAAATTTAATTCCAACACTGCATACCTGGACAATGGTTTGCAGCAGATGAGCCTAATCTGATGGGTTCAACAAAGAGTGGAGAGTGTCTAAAAGGAAATAGTTAGACAAGGGGGAAAAGAAAACAGGCTAGGTTGAGGAAAGGACCATGGAGGGCCGGAGGGAAGAGAAAGAACAAATAATGGGTCAGAAAAGGTAGAGAAAGTAGCAGAAATTCATGCAAGGAGTGTGAGAAGGACCCCACAGAGTTAGAACAGGAAGGAGGTAGTAAAAAGATGGACTCTAGGAGCAGACAAGAGGATGAAAGATGGAGCAGATGATGAAGTGATGTTGGAGGGAGAAAATAAGGTGATCATGAAGATAAGCAAAGGTGGTGAGAGAGAAAAAGAGAAATGGGGCAAGAGAGAAAGAGTTTGGTGCTTGGAGAAGAATTGGATAAGGGTTGCATGAGAGAGACAATTGTGGACAAGAGACCGAGGAGATGACAAAATTCCGAATTTAAATAAAGCAAATAAGGTAAAAGTGAAATGGCAGAGGGATTATCAGAAATAAAACTGTGTTGTACCCAGAGAGTGGTGGTGAAGAAGAAACCTTGATCACATGGGTGAATGGAGAAAAGAAGATAACGGGGAGAGAACGATATGAGAAAAAATACAGAAAATGTGAAACTGCCAGGTGGATATGAAACAATCCAGACTAATGTGAAGGAGTTTGATTAGGGAGAGTAAAAAAAGAGAAGGTGAAATTGAAGAATAGAAGGTGGAATGAAAGGAGGACAGCAGCGAATCGAGAGCAGCTGAAAAAGAGGAAGAGAATGTTGCAGAATGAAGACGAGGAATATATTGGTCCATCTAAAAGGGAAATTGCAAAGAAAGGCAAGGAAGAATGATGAGTTGCTTCAAAGAAGGAGGGAATAAAGTGGAGAACAGGAGATGAGAACACAGATCAAAGGAGAGTGGGAAGTGTAAAGAGGCAAATGATAAGGTGACCAATAAAGGCAACTCACAACACAGGGGGCATGCATTTTCCCAACTTACAAAACAAAGGGGAGCAGTGTGGTAGGGGGTACAAAGGAACAGGACCTTCAGAGGGGTAATAATTAATGAGATAACCACAGGAAAGAGAGAGGGAGCATTCAATTTGAGGTTAGACATGAGCTTGTCAATGATGAGGTAGGGCCAAATGTAGAAAGAACGAGGAGAACAATCCCGGAGACCAAACAAGGGGTGAAAAGAGAAGAAAGCTGGTTGATACATCTCAGAAGAGGTAATGAGATGAACTGGGTGAAAGTGGGCAGTTAGCCCCAGAGACTTTATGTGGTATAATGTTTGAAAGACAAGTACCTCTTTGCCTCGGAACGTCGCTTGTGGATTCAGGACCAGCTGCTGTCTTTGTTCATTGCAGCGTTCTACGTGTGACACTCTGTGGGACTGACGCGTGTGAAGCCACGCCCCCTCATACACCGTCTTCAAATACAGACGTGCGCGCGCACCAGCGCGTGCGCTCCAAACAAGTACCACAAGTACCTCTTTGCCTCAGGACACCGCTTGTGGATTCAGGACCAGCGGCTGCCTTTGTTCATTTCAGTGTTCTACGTGTGACACTCTGTGGGACTGATGGTAAAGCACCGTTTTCAGGAAGATCTATAGACTTTTAAAACGTTTAAAAAACGTTTAACTTGAATAATCTATACTAAAATATCACTCGTTCTTTCATGTGCAGTGTGTGAAGCCTCGCCCCCTCATACGCCGTCTTCAATACAGACGCGCGCACGCACCAGCGCACGTGCACCAAGCAAGTACCACAAGTACCTCTTTGCCTCTTCGCCTCGTCGCTGAGGCTGGAGGCTTCTGTAGTGGTCTTAACATTCTTAGCGTCTTCTGGTGTAAATAAGCGTGGGTGGCGTGGCTTAGCTCACCATTGATACGCTTGCAACAATGAGAGCATTCAGTTTAAAAACTGGAATGCCGCCATCTCTCTGCACAGCGACGGCGACAGAAAACCCTGTATGTCCACAATAAACCTCCTCGAACTTGAATTCAACACCCATCAAAACCAAAGGTACTAAAGGAGGACTGCCCAATATGGACACACGGTTGTTTTGTAGTGGTTCTCTATCAGCGCATAGAGTAAAATCCAGATTGGAGAATGAACGGCTTGCAGAGGAAAATAAGCTTTTTAGTGCTGCTTCCTCTGGCCCTGTGCCCAAAATTATTTTTATGTTACCAGATGCCTTGAAAGGCACACAAAAGGTGCAGCCCTTGAAATCTCTGTCTTGTCAATCTATCTCAGACACCGCTTTACTTGAAAATATACCTGCAACTGTTCAACCTATTGCATCCATCTATTTGACCCCGACTGCTACAGATGTAGCTGTAATTGACCTGGATCTTATTGATTCGGTATTCTCCAACAAAATGCTGTCTGAAAACTTATCTAAGTCTCCCATAATGTTTTCTGAGGTGACCCATACCTCTATAGAAACGGTCTCTTCTATTTCTATGTCAGAGACAAGCATCATACAGACCAATTCACAAGGAATAAATACATCATTTTGTTCGGAAAAAATGGAGTCATCTACAAACATTACGTTACAAGCTATGAATTTAGCTATTCAGGCACTAGGGAAAATATATCAAACCATAGATAAGCGAATGGTAATACAAGAAACACTCATGCAGAAAATGTTAACATTATGTGAGTCAACAAAGAGTGAAACGCAGTTGCATGTGGCCCATAACTCCAAGAGTCTGTCATTAAAGATAGCCGCTAATACTATAGCATGCCAGACTGATTACATCTCTGAGCAAGGAAATCTCAGTGCCATCCCCGTGGAGAATGGTGAAAATGAAAGAACAACCAGTGCTTTACCATATATTGCTTCAATTATATATGACCCATTAGTAAACACTTCAAATCTGCCTAAAGAGACAAATACAGATCCACAGACTAAATCAGCTGTGGTTCCTAAAAGCGCATTGTACCCGATGTTTACACCGGGGATCCGTGATGTATGCAAACATAAAAATAAGAAAAACACGAAAGCAATGACTTCCTGTGAGGAGTCACTACATCAATCAATGAACAAGTGCATTAAGAAAACCAAGAAAGTAAATTCAAAGTCATCAAAAAATGAATGCTCCACAAAACACATGCGAGGCTCTGCTACTAAACAATTATTGAAAGCTATTACGCTCCCTAAAAAGAACCAAATACTTACCTCTGAGGCCATTAAGAAAAAGTATGCTCAGCAAATGTACATATAAAAATATGGATATATCCAATTTCCATCCTGCTCAAGCACTGAATTATCCTCCTTTGAATGAGCTCTTACAGGTGTTAGGGTCTCAAAGCACAACCTGCCCCCCTCCACCATGTGATTTAGTAGATTTTAATAATCCAAAGTCAAATGTGAGTAAGAACTCTAATAGCAAGATTATGTCGAGTGCTGACGATGATAGGTCTGAAATCAGGAAAGCGGTTGATGCGTACATGTCTGATTACGTTCAACCTCAAATTGAAATACCTAAGAGAGCCTGCGAATGCATTGAGAATAGAACTGCTCAGGGTCAGGGCAACTCCAATTCAGTGCAGGAACAGGAGTCACACTTAATGTCAGACAAGATGAACTCACCCTTACATTCCAACAAAACAGTTTTTGAGACTTCTAAAAAAGGAAATGGTCGTTCAGATGAATGTCTTATGGATGATGCACGAGTGAATGATAGATTTCCCACGAATGACCTGTCTAGCGCCATCATACGACTAATTGAGGGTGCACTGGGGAACTTACAATCTACCCCCATACTGGTTAAGGAGACAATTGAAACTAAAAAAATCCAGCAAAAAGATCTTGGCTGATAAAAGCATCCCCATTAGGGTGAAACCAGCTCCTCATTCCTTACTCTTAGCTTGTAAACCTCCCCCACTCAACCAATACGATTTAAATTGGAGAGCGGTGATGGCGATATTCTCTGACATTCAACAGCTTGAAGACATTGTATCTGCCGATTTAGCACTGGTGGAATTCGTGGAAAACAAAAATCTAAACACAGTGAGACTCTGGATACAATCAAGGGTGGTGCAAAATCTTATTTGGCAGTCGAAGGATTCCCTGGCTGCACTGGGTTTTGATCTCAGTATCGATCACTCTGCTTCACAAGGGGCTTTAATTAAGAGTAATCAACTTTCTCATGTGCTCTCACCCCAGAGACAGCAAACTAATTTGGATCAGACAAAACTTCCAATGCCCAACAAAACAAAAGGTAATGTCACTTTTAGTATGCCTTGTTCCTGCTCGCACAATACTGAGCAAAAATAGCTAAACCAAAAAAACTCACAGAAGCTTAACTTGGTCAGCTGGAACACTAGGGGCCATAAGCATCTAGTTAATAATTATCAACATCATTTAAATAGCTATGACTTGGTGCTTCTGCAAGAAACCTGGCTGACTGCTCCTCCGATTTGGGATCGTTATGAGGTGTTTTTGAATCCAGCTATTAGAACGACAATGGGTAGGCCAATGTCAGGACTTCTCACAGCTGCTAGGAAAAGAAATTATCTCTCTTCACAGCTGTGGGCTATACCTAATGAATTCATGATATTGGTCAAAGTTTGCACTTCTGTTGATGACTATGCCGTGTTAAATTTGTACTGGAACTCGGCGGCAATAAGTGATGACTGTTTTTTCAGAGACCTGAATGGCCTGTTGGACATGGTGACTAGTGATCGACAAACTAGATACCTCATTCTCGCTGGCGATCTAAATCTAAGATGCTTGGAAAGCGTGAATGAGCAAACTAGTCAAAGAAATATACGTTGGAGAGCACTAGTACAACATAGAGGTCTGCATGTTTTGTATGGAGCTTTTACATCTGATATACCATCAGCTCCGACTTGGCACAGAGGTTCTTGCCCTGATTCATGGATTATTTGCGCCAAAAAAAACAGGATTTGTGCGCCATTCTGCCCGCAAATCCCCATTTGTTAAACAGGGATTTACGGGCAGAATGGCGCACAAATCCCGTTTTTTTCAGCGCAAATAATCCATGCATCAGGGCCTATGTCTCCTCAATTATAGATTAGATCTTTGTAAATGTGGCTCTGTGGCCATATGTTCAAGATTTCACTGTCATAGCTTCAGAAGCCAGTGACCACAACATGCTGGCTACTGAACTAGATGCCCAAATGCAATGTGATCATGTTGAAAAGAAAACAACTAAGGGGTGTTTTGTAACAAACTCAGGCAGGTGTCGTCTATGATGGTCGGAGGATGCCCTAATGCATTTCAGCGAGCTCCTTAAAGAGTCAAATTTGAGCAAGGGTAACATGCCAAATAATTCTGGCGTAGTGTATAGCAATATGCTTCAAACATTTCAGCAGACAGTCTCACTAATTCACAACAAACTCATTTGCACACATTTGACAATTCGGTACGTGTGAGGAAAACTGCCTATTGGGCAGAATTAAGGAAACTCGCAATGCACCCTCCCGCCATCAGAACGAATCTGGCAAAGAAGTTGCGCAACAAATATAAAAATTGGGTTAAGTGTCATAGAGGATTGCTCTATCAGAAAGATGGAGCCGAAATACTAAAAACGCTTGCTAGTAAAAACATCTTCAAGGTGTGGGCTTTACTGAACCAAGCTCTTGGACATCATCAGATCTGTGTTCAGTCCACTGCCGTTGGTACACACACTTGGATCTCGCATTTTAGTGAACTTCATGCGGCACCAGCAAATAGATCCATCTCGTATATATCTGACACGTTAGCCCCCTTCAACCTGTCATTTGATGAGGCGGAGATACTGCAACGTATAACAACTGCCAGTAAATCGAAAGCAGTTGGCCCGGATGGCTTATCCAATTTCACCATGAAAAGGCATCCTGAATTATGGGCATCTATTTTGTTCCATATTTTCACGGCTGTCAATTTTCATAAAAAACTCCCACCTACATGGACCCAAGCAATAATGGTGCCAATGTATAAAAAGGGTGATCATCTGTCTCCGGATAGCTATCGCCCAATTTCACTATTGGATACCCCAGGTAAAATTTTCTCTAGAATCATACTGAAAGAACTGAATGAGTGGGTTGAAAAGAAATCATTTTTGCGCTTACCATGGTGCAAGCTCAACAACTAACGCAAGGACAACCGTTATATCTGGGATTTATTGAATTTAGAGCCGCTTTCGACTCAATTGATCGTGAGCGTCCCTTCATCAAACTCAAAGAACATGATTGTCCTCACACCTCGTTATCCTTAATAACACTGCTCCACTCAAACACATCAATGAAAGTACGCATAACCCTTGATGGGATTCTATCACCAAGGATAGTCACTCAGAGGGGCCAAAAGCAGAGATGTGCCATGGCCTCCTTCCTGTTCAATTTCTATATATTATAAATAGGTGAATTTTTGACTAATTGTGTGGGAGGTCTCCCTAAAATAGGAACGCAAAAAGTCCCGTATTTATTATACACGGACGACTTAGTTCTACTATCACAGACACCAAGGGGACTGCAAAACATGCTAGAACAACTTGGCAGTTATGCTCAGATTAATAATTTAAACATCAATACACATACATCTCAAATAGTCATTTGCACCCAAAAAGGAAATTTAAGGCAGACAATCATAAATGGCAATTGCAGCAGTGTAGAATTCATATTGTTGATCAATATTGATACCTAGGTGTAATTACACAACACAAAAAGTCACTAGCACAATACAAGTGCAAAGTAAGAAATAAGCTACAATCTTTGGTGTCTCAATCGCGAATACTTCTTAGAAAGTTTGGGAAATTCTCAATGAAACACATCATTATGTTTTATAAAATGAAAGTAACACCCATTTTATTATATGGTGTCGAAGCTTGCCTCCCCAAAGATCTACAGTTTGGGATGGCATTGAGTCCTCCTATTGGAAGCAAGTAATACAACTCCCAAACAGTACACCCACAGTGTTGATTCGCTACTAGCTGGGCCACACATCTCTCTATTCACAGGTGGTGTGGAAACAATGTACATTTTTTTGGGAAAGTGCTAACTGGCCTAGAGAGTCCGACCATTCTGAAGGTTGTAGCTCATAATTTACTCACGTCAAATTACAGCTTCCCACAGAAATGGCGTAATCATATTTTAGATGCTCTCAGTGATGCAGCTATAAGTATTGATTTACTCATATTGAAACCCAACCGGGCTAAAGTTAAAGTATTTCAGCATGATTGGGCAGAAAACATAACAAAATGTACAACACACAAAGACTTCAATGTCCTCCTGTTTGGGTTGAAGAAGCATGGGATAACGGCAACTTATCTTGTAAAATATCCGTGCCCTCTCATTAGGAGGAAGTATATGAGGTTTAGGTTAAACTTATATAACACTCGCGACATATTATACAGGAGGAAAATCATCTCAAATGAGCAAAATTACTGCTGGTACTGTAAGAACATTAATCAGATTGAAACTGTGCAACATTTGCTGATATATTGCGAAGCAGTAAGTGAGGCAAGAAGCAGATGCTTCAAGGATAAATTGACGTTTCAAAATCACCTAACTCAATTTCAAAAATGGCAAACACTGTTTTCCAATCCATGAATCTCAATACAAATAGCAATTGTCCAATTCTTAGACATGGTATTGCTGGACATTCTCCCAAATGAGCACGAGAACTCGATTTTTTGTAAATCATAAAAAAACAACAGTTGAGGTGTAACCTCTTTTCATGGATAAGGGAGCTAATTGTGTTGCCATCTATGCCTCTTCTTCCTCCTCTCTTTCTAGCTTGGTTGATTCATCAGAAAGTACTCTTATTATTAACTGTTTTTCACTATTCTAATTTGTGATTATGTGGTATTTTATGTTTATGCTTTGTTTTAATCATGGTTGTTGTTGATGAAAATGATATGTATTATGAATTCAAAAATTTCAGTTTTTAATGAGATAATTTGTACTATGTAAATAATTTGATAAGTTGTTTTTACGACTGAACAAATAAAAAAAAAAGAAAGATATGAAGGAACCATTGAGAAGAAAGATAAAGCTACTCTGGGCCACATTCTCTGAAGTGTGTAGTTCAAAAGACTTCATGTAGGTAATTTTTGAAATACATGAATACGTTTTCCGTGGCAATGCATAGAGACTAAGTTCTGAAATTCGACATATGTATGTATTTTATTACTTTATATGTCCCTTTACAGATACCTATTTGACTTGGAAAAGAAGTCCAGAGGATGCAATTTATAAACAAGGTATCAAAAGAAGTTTATTATGCCTGATACTGTATACCAACATGTGAGTTAATCATGATGATTTAATTCCCACTACAAACATTGTTCACATAGCAGGAAAATTAAATATATAAAATTTAATACAATTCATCCAAAACGACAGTCAATCATATACTCATTCGTCCACACGCAGCCATCATACATCCATACATAGATACCGAACAACAATATGTATATGATAAAACCTATAAAAAGTCATAACTATCATAACAATTTTTATATTTTAAAGCAATTTTTTGTTTTTGATTTTTTAAAGTGCAATCAATGTACAAGACCCCTGTAGTTGAAAGAGTGATCTAATCTTGGGGTGGGTCAGGTAGATGTCCAACATGACCTCATCCGCAATTTCTCAACCGGTTTCGACATATTTACCTCATTTTAGTAACGTCTTCATCAGGAGATGAATATATACTTTTACAACAAACAGGAAAAGGCTACTGTTCAAAATGACAAAAGCTTCTGAGACCAAAGTTTCTAAACCAAAGACTTCTAAACCACGAGCACCCCGAGGCCGGAATGCACATTCAATCCTATGATGTCAGAATAGTGGCACGAAGGGCAAGTCAGTCATATGTCCCAAAGTTATCTTGTACCCGAAAATGATGGTCCAAATGGGGCTTCAAAATGGCACTGGCAATGCGGGCATCGTTTTAAGCTTGAAATGCGTTGTTATGCGGATACCATCCAGCAGTATAACAGACCAACAGAAACAATCCGAGGTCTCTCGTCAGGCGTGGGGGCGTGTCTGAGCATTGTCAGTATGCAGATTACCAACCCTTTACAGATACCTAACACCTGAAAAATGATAGTAGAGCTAAAGATACGCTCCACAGTCCCCAAAATGTGACAAAACAAAGTTTGGTCCCGATGAAGGTGACACCACTCTGAAAAAGTTGCTGAAACCGGTCAACCCTGTGAATTGGGATATCCTTTATACTGTTAGATACCCAGTAAAAGAAATGATATAATGTTGCTTTTCACAGTGCTTTTTACAAAGACATCTGATGAACTACACACTCCAGTGAGGGTAAACTAAAAACACAAATCTGTGTTTGTGTAATATCAGGACTTTACTCATGTTTTAACATTGCCAACCTTCACTCATTTCTGTGGGTCTAAATTGGAGTAGATAATTGTTTTTAGATTGCCATAAGTGTGCCATTCAGTCACAAAAATACCTCCTACTCGAGTGGGGATAGAGCTAGGATGGTTTCCTTATCATCTATCTCTTTTAGAAAGGCCGGACACAACTCTGCAGTCCTACAGACATGTCTTCCTCCCCTTAGGGACAGTTCAGTTCTTCTTGTGGAACTGATTGCATAACAACAGCTTTTGTGACTAACCAACTGGAACGTACTTGTGTGTGCTAAACATTACTCTGGTGGGTTGAGTCCAGATAACAAGAGAAGATGATATAGAATTGTTCGAGGTCTCTGTTGAGTGTTACCTGGATACTGGAACAACATTGTTTAATTCAATACAGCACAGGTCTGACACATTTGGCTATATGCTAAGATGCTTAGGATGTCAAATCCAATCAGCCCTATCCAGCATAGACAATAGTGGCAGATCACAGGAGTCAAAATCCAAAACATCTAGAGATCCACAGGATGCAGAAACCTGCATTAAGGTGAATGCCTCGGCTCCATTTTGCTTAGCTCGTTTTGTACTTGAGGTTGGTTTTGTAAACCACCTGTAGACGTCTTTACTGTTGTAGCTTAGTACCGATGAGTCCCAAATAGACAGAAACATATTTGCCAGTCACATTGTCACCTGAAGCTGGTCATTTGACCTTTAAAGTGTCACTCTTGTTGGAGTATGACATTTTTCTGAGATTCTGCTTGACATGATTACATCTATAGCGGGTCTGCTTCCCAGAATGAATGAACATGCCTGACTCTCCCACATGCTTCTTGATTGGACCACAGGAAGGAGGTGTGATGTTAATAGATAATAACTGGGAATGCCTATTTTCTCCAGCGCATTGTCGAGAATAATTTTAAGCATGTAACGTATTTACTATGTCATTGAATTTAGAGTTCATTTTAAGCAAACCTAGGTGAATTGCTCACTCGTACTAACTTACCAGGGATGGGCGAACTGGCTCAAATCATATTCAAGCCTATCTGGATGAAGGAAGTGGGACCACTTGTGAATTATTCTTACCAATGGGAGCTGGAACTCAACATTCTTTGAAAGATTCAAATCCCCATTTGCAGAGACGTTTTTATGGGAGGGCAAAAGGGGCACTTGCCCACGGCCCCCACCTTGGAGGGGCCCCAAAGCCTAGCTGATCTGAAGAAGTAAGATTCCATTGTTCACCAGTCTTAAATAGCACATGTCACGATATTTAATGCGGTGCTGCTGAGGCTCTAAACCCATTGCTTTTCTGTTTTGGCAAGTGCATTCTGCCTTGATCAATTCATCACGTATTGCTTTCTGTGTTCACTGTGGTATACATAGTTTGGGTGTTCCTCATGGCACAACTCTGTAGCATTCTTTCCTTCCTTTGGGAATTGTGTTGATCATGTGCAATAGGCAATGGTGAAATGCATATTGCTAAATTGAGTGCCACAATGGTTCAGAAGTTAGCTCAGTGTGTGAAGCACCCATTGCAGAGACATGTGGTCATATGCAAAATTAGAATATCACATTCCAGAAAGGCTTGCTGAGCCTTTCCTATGTCTGAAGTTTATAAACCTGCCTGCATATGTACTTGATTTTGGAGAAAAACATCTGCTATTATCAGCAATGTACCTTTGCCAGATAGGGGTTGCAATAAAAACTAACATATCATCTGTATGGTGAAGGTTTAGAAATTGGTTTGTTCAGATGGGCTGTTGTAAAACCTAGACAATCGCCTCCAACTAAGGCATAAACTGTTATTCCAAGAGGTGAATAAGTATCCAAACTCAAGACTATGGAACAACAGCATTCATGTTTGTATCCTGGATTTGCCAGCAGACGATACAGTGATCCTGGTCAAATCATCTAATATATTTTACATTACTGTGCTGTCTTCTGTGAGGTTTGCCTTCTTGCATACTGCTGGTATCGTTTAGCCCATTACTTGATCTTTCTTCTTATGTAGGTTGTTTGGGTGGAAGGGTTGGTAGACAGAAGAGACTGGACCATATGTTGCAGGTCTCAGGCAAGCATATTTTAAGGTCTGCTTGTTTGACACAAAGCACGGTTTGCTTTTTGGTAAAAGTCAAAGGTTTTTATGCACGTTTATAAATGAAAATGTCACAAGCCATTGTTTTGGAAGTATTTAAAGCTTTAAAATACAAAAGACTAAATCACATCGATTGGTATGCTGGTTCTTATATACTTCCCTTGATGATGGAGAGAATGAAGCTAGAATCTTTCCCATTTTGCATAACACCCTTCTATAATATTTTGTTTTAAAATGTTTGTTAATGTGATTTGTGTACTTTACAAGTCTGTTTTTTTTAATAAAATGAGATTGTTTAGTTCATGGTGAGAACTGGAAAAGAAAGTGTTGAAATGCAGAAATTGCAGAGTTGGCACAAATCCCAGCTCCACCCCTTCACCCCTTAACCAATGTTTGATCGTGGGCTTCTTATTTAATCTTGTATTGCCGAACCTCTCAATATTGCCAGTCCCTAAACCTTTCAAAATTGTCAGCCCTTTCAAGTGATTTCCTTCTCATGGTATGATCTTCATAAAAGCCTTATTCATAGTTTCACGGTGTAATAGTGAGCATAGTCATATCACACACCACAGGCATTTGTTCCTTTGATATCTAATGGCAACACTATTTCTAAACCATAGCCCACTTCAAATCTCAGTGTGTCTGGATAAAGACACTTCCTGGTAGCTTCTAATCTGCCTCCACTATCCATGCTACAATATTTGTAGCGTTCTCCTTCCTTCCAATTGGTAGTCTCTATACATGCATGAGCACGTTTGCATTCTGTGAGGCAGATAATGTGAGTTCTCTGTCTATTATGGGTTACATGTACCTTTTACATACGGTCCTGCATTACCTGCTACATCTACCTTCCTGGATGTTATTGATAAAAAAGTATCCTTTATGTACTAGAACAGTAACCCCTTTGTAGACTGCTAATATAGGTCTTCAAATGCTACTTGTTTTTCATTACGATTAGAGCAAGAATGAAGAGGGCAAGGGGACTTAAAGGGAGTACACATGCGAGACAGCATATCAACCTATAGGTTGTGAGAGCGACGGGTGGGGGGCGCGACCTATATTCTTGATCCCTTAATTTCTTTGGTTTGGTGGAGGGGGGCCCCAAAGATGCCCATGCCCAGGGCCCCAAAAGTTCCTAAGATGGCCCTGCCCATTCAAGCAGTTCTGAAAGATAAGAGTGCATATGGTGGTTTCGTGGCTCAAGCTGTGCACAGCTTTTTCTGTTTTGTGTTTTTTTATATAGTGGCACGAAGGGCAAGTCAGTCATATGTCCCAAAGTTATCTTGTACCCGAAAATGATGGTCCAAATGGGGCATCAAAATGGCACTGGCAATGCGGGCATCGTTTTAAGCTTGAAATGCGTTGTTATGCGGATACCATCCAGCAGTATAACAGACCAACAGAAACAATCCGAGGTCTCTCGTCAGGCGTGGGGGCGTGTCTGAGCGTTGTCAGTATGCAGATTACCAACCCTTTACAGATATGTGATTATATTGTGATATTAGGTTTTTAATCAATTTCAAATCAGTAAATCAGGGTTCAGTTCAATAGCTGTAAATGGTTTGAACTGATCCAATCTGATTTGAACTGGAAACGAGATGAATCTAGTCTTGTAATACTTTGTCAAGTGCCCTCAACAGTCAGCTCTGAAAGGACTGGACATATTAGAACCCATGAGAATAATCATAGTATTCACTTGAATTCGGATTCTAGTCGAGCAGTTTAAGGTTCGACCAATATCATACTATTCTATAATTAACATACACCGCATCTTGGAAGTAGTTGTTTATACAAACATTGCAAGCAACACACAGATCAGTTTTATTATGTTAATAAATAATGCGGTTTTTACTCTTTGGCAACTGCTAACACATGTGTAGCAACGTGACTTAAATGCATTTCCTAATACACACTGGCCTTACCTTAAATGCACCTGTTTACGTTACATTGTGCTCACAAATAGAAGCATCAATCTGGCTGCTTGATGCATCATTGCTCATTACACGTACATTTCTATCAAAGCCTGTTTCCTTTTTGGTAAAGGTCCATTAAGCATCTTATTTAGTAAGCATCGTTTGAAAAATCACTTGAAACAACAGTACATCCATCTTGTGAAGCGGGCATTGTTCCCAGGGAGTACTGACATTCCAGGCACAGAGACTGAAGGTGCTGACGAGGTGTGTAATATGAAAGCTGACATCCAAACAAATGGAGCACTTTAGATGCTATCCTTCATTGATTTTCGAGAAAAAAAAATATGTTGTCTAATTGGAATCAGGCCAGAAGTTATTGCAGATGTTTGTGTTTGCAGATGTTTGTATTTTCTTACAAGCGTGTGTGGTGTCAAGTACGGTGTTGCAGTTAACGCATTTTTTCTATTTCTTGAAATGTTTGTTTTTATAGAAACATGCAATACCAACACCACATTTCGTTTCATAAAGTGACAGGAACACCTATGCAAAACACAAAAAAAGAACATTAGACGTTATTATAACGTCGAGTTTATATAAGTGTCTTCTCTCTCCCCTTTTCTATATATACATTTATTTTTCACAAGGGAGAGGGGCAGTATTATTATTATATGTATTATTATATTTGTTTCTATTTATAACCACTTAATAACAACAAGCGGTTTCTAAGCTTGGGATCGTTATTCAAACGTGTGGTGCGCTCCGTTGTCTTGCTTCCAAGACAAACGCGTTGCCCCTGACCTATCCTTCCTCTCCTCTCTGGTACCAGTGTGCACCCCTCACCACTTTGTGAAAATAGATATTGCACAGGAAATTCAGACTCCATGGGCATTCACCAGGGTGAATTTGAAGTGGCAGACGATTGGCTACCCACCCCACCAACTGCGGTTGTTCCATCTATATTAAGGGGAAAATGGTTCCCTGCTGCCAGAAAGAACTACAGTGCCCAGAGCCCATAGATGTAACATGTAATAACCACACACATCTGAACTGAATATATGTAAAGCCTGCTGCATGTAGGGACCAGATTTTTGCCTTCAACGCATAGAAAAACATATTTGTATACAATGTTTCAGGCAGAGTATTCAAACAATTCAGAAGATCTTAGCAACTGTATTCCCGCAAAAGTCAATGGTTCGTAGGTTTCACCTTAAACATGGGATGACAACCGTCATTATTCTATATATGGTGGTGGTTGTCACTCCATATTTACAATGATGGCAGTGTCTAATTTGTAGCGGTGGATTGCCATGGCTCAGCCATGCCACTTATTTCTGAGTCCCTGCACTTATTGCTGATTCCAGCTTGATTGTGTTGTGGTGCTTTGGCAACTTTATTATTTTAACTGGCAATCAGTCATTCATCGTAATATAGCAACTACGGTGCAAGGTTTGAAATTGCTGGGAGCTCTTTAGCTCAAACCTCTACCCGAGGAGAGCCTGGTTACCTTGAAACCAACAGCTTGCAGGAACGACTTTTGGCTTCCCAGTCCAAGTGGTGCTTTTCAAACATGCATATGTGACATTAACACTTTGAGTGTTTGAAAATGTTAATAAAGAAGAACTAGGACACATCTAGGACACATGTAAACATAATGATCATGCATAATAGCCAAAATATTACTGTCCATTTCATGTGATATGATATGATATGATATGGCATTTATAACGTGCCTATACACAAGTGTTTCAACGCACGACGAGGCAAGGGAAGGGGAACAGAGGGAAGACAGAGACAACAATCTCACTAGGCCATGTCACATTGAGATTGCGCAAGTGCAGGGTAGGGGTAAGGGAAAAGTGCGGGGGGAAGGGAGAGGGGACACTGCAGTACATAGGATAACAGTAAAATAAATAAAGACAATAAATAAAAAAGTGTGGCCATCTGGTGGCAAGTGCAAGGGTAAGTGCAGACATCATGTGTCAAGTGCTGGTAGGGGGCTCTAAGGATACAGAAACAGTCCCTGAGTGCAAGCGTTACCGGGGGGCATTTCAGGTGTGCAACTGGCAGGGAGGGAACCTGGGCCCGAGATCAGAGGGTAGCCAGGTAACCAGTGCACTTTCAATTTCAGCCAGGTGATTAGTAGGGGAGAGGTAGAGAGAAAGCAGAAGCAAAGAGGAAGGTCTTGAGGTGCTTCCGGAACCAGAGATGTTTCTCCTCAAGTTTCAGAGAGGCAGGGACGCTGTTCCGGAGGGAGGTCCCAGCAGCAGAGAGATTTACCACCAACTTGTTGCTTGGAGAAGCGACAGACCCTGAGGGAGTTGGAGGCAGATGAGAGAAGAGCTTGAGAAGGAAGGTATTTAGGAAGAGAGTGTTGAAGGTACTGAGGCCCCAGGTCCCAGAAGGCCTTGTGGACAATGCAGAGGGTTTTGAACGTAATCCTTGCCACCACATGTGGAAGCTACATTTGTGGTGTGCTGCGTACCAGCTCGCTCATGGTTCCCTAGCTGTAGCTCCTGCTTTCTGGGTGATGCCTGACACCCAGGGGCTGATTTTAGCTCCAGCTCAATGAACCTTAATTTCAAGCCCTGCAGTGTCCACTGGCCAGAGTTTTGCATGGGCTGGCTCATTGCTATTCATGAACCTGATGTGGTAGGGATATTTAACCATATTCATGAATAACAATTAGTGGGACAGTGACAATGCTGGGCACTGATACTGTCCATGTCCGCACACTGCTCCACTCACCCATCACTGTTTTGGTTTCAGTTTGTCTTCCTATGTGAGAGAGGGTATGCCCAGATGTGGGTCCCTTGCTCGCAATGAGTAGGCCCAACAAGGCCGAAGCATGTCTGGGGTTGCTTGTGTGTCCATGCAGAGGGGTCCTGGCATAGCAGTTCGTGCAGGGCTGCTCCCATTGGTGGCAATACCTTTCTGATTTGCATATGGCTGGACCCCTTTTGCAATGGCACCTGCGGGCTAAAACACGGTAGTGTAGAAGGTTGGCCATAACAATGCCAGTGGTTCAGATTAATTCAAAACCTTCCACCCATCACTTTTTTGATTTCAGTTCCAGTCAGCCCTCATGACATTGGTACCAATTCTCTACTGTAAAAAGCGTCAGGGTGGGTTGCTAAAAACTGGACAGTCATCAGCCAGCAGTCCAAACACAGGGGCAAGGTCAGTGAAACAGCCAATATCGAAGAGGAGTTCCTTTCATGAGTGATAACCTATATAAGACTATCTTGCTGCAGTGTTTGATAAAGTTAAGTAATGATTTTTCCTGCATTTGTCCATCAATTTACCACATGAGGAAAGCATGCTTGATCTATATTTCTGTGGAGAGATGGTTAACATGCTTCACTTGCCACCGATAGGATCAGAGGAAAATGTTAACAATGATGTGTTTTAAAGAAACACTTAGACATTTAGGCCCTGATTCATGGAATTATTTGTGTGTAAAACAGGGATTTGTGTGCCACTCAGCCCGCAACTCCCCATTCATCAAACAGGGATTTGCACGCATAATGGCATGCCAATCCCTGTTTTACACGCAAATAATTCCATGAATCAGGGCTTAATTTTATTTCAGAACACAACCGATATGTTATGTCGATTGATATCTCTAAATGGCACAGTGAATACATCACCCTCAAGTAATCGGTTAAAGTTGCAGCTTTAACAAAAGATATTTTGACACAGTATGGAGCAGCCATGGGTAGTGTCAATAGTGGGCAGGAAGTTGCCCACCCAAATGTGTAACAGGCTTGTTAGAAAATATGTGGCTCCTGGCACTTCATTTCTTACAAATTAAGCACTTTGAGCGCTTTGGGGCAGTAACAATGACAGAAGGTGTTACACAAATATCAAATAACACAGCTAAGGAGAAACCTATTAACCAGTGTTGTTTGCAAAATCAATTTGTAAATACCTTTGAATTGTTTGATGAATCTGCCTGAAATTTGTGAAGGATACAGTGTGTCTTGGACCCTCTGAAATGTGAAAATATGTGGCAAAGTTGTCAAATTGTTAGAATGTTCTGAAGCATTATAAACATGTATTGTTGAACGATCCCATTAATTTTGCCACAGACAAAATGGTGCATCATTTGGACAAGCGCAAAGCAAAAACCGCTAGTCAGATTTGCTACAAAAAAGAAACAAGTTGGCACAAAGTGGCACAGATTTGCTTCTTTCATGGTTTGTTGTACATTTATCTAGTAGTTTGCTAAATATATGCTGGAGAATAGAGTTCTCCATTCACTGAAGTATGTTATATGCCGTCCATAGTACATTACAGTAACTGAGACTTTTCAGAAATGAAAAAAAATGCCATTTGTATTATCGATGCGAGCCATTCTCAAAATAACTTTGCAGTAAATGTGCACTAACGTCTCAGTAAATACAAGTGAGAACAAACGGAGGGTAGCATAAAACTCTTTTCAAAATGTATGCTAATACACCAATGGGGTTCCTGGGTCCCTTGTATGCAATTTTAAAGATTTATAGAAACACTGTTTAACAGTAAAGGGTAAGACCAGACAAAATCACTGTTAATCTATATTTTTTACTTTCAGTTTTAGTAAAACTGTGAATGCTTCCTACCAATTATGCTTCACAGGTGGCATTTACAATGGAGTCCTACGGAATCTGTATTCTTTTATCAGGTGCTAAAAACAGTCTCATTCCGCTCTACATCCCGATGGCATTTAAATGCCCTGGAGTGAAAGGAAGGGGTACATGGCTAACACCTTCCTTTTAAACCTTCATTTTGCACTCCATGGCTTGTATAAGTATTTCTCAAATATGGCAAACATCTTCCAGATTCCACGTTAATGCAATGTGGCCACTGACCATGGCCAGCCGGGCACTGACCTGTAACAGGGGAATATCCCATGGTGCATAGCTTAGAATCAAACTGGTAGTATTGACTATGACATCTGTGATAATATGCAAAGAAAGAGCATTAGTACTAGAGGTGGTGTGAGAAATAGCATAAGAACACCCTTGAAATTCAGTGAAAAAGCTTCAAGTAAGAAAGATTTAAGTTGAAACAGTTCAATGCAACAAACTCCTTGAAATACAGTGAAATAAATGTAGTTGAACTGACATTAAGATGATTGCTTATTGTAACACATCTCTTGAAATCCGGCAAGTGTTGGAATCCATACCATCTTAATTCTGAGCCCACTGTAATACAACCCATGAGCACACTCATGACATTGCAGATGGCATCACCAATGGCATCACCTAGTACATTATTGATGGCAACCCTGACAACTAGAGCACATTGATGACATCAATGAGGACATCACAGCGTACACCATGGGTAAACACCTGTCAGAGGAAAACATTATCTTAGTCTATTTTAAGACATATGACAGATATATTGCATAGATGTACATATAGTGCATTGTAATAGAAATGTATTTTACCTGTAGACCTACTATGATATAACTTTGCTGGTGTTTGCTAATTATACACCACTGCTCCAGGCAAAAGGATGTCAGACTGTACTGCACAGATGAGTCCTAATAGGTGTGGTAATGGAAATGACAGTTGCACCAGTTTTGGTCGCACCCCCAACAACCCCACTTGTACTCCATCATGATCACAAACGGAGATATAACCTGGTAAAGGTGCAGTAGGCGGTAACAAACATTAAGAGCCGTGTAGTGCTGATTAATGTAGATTAGATAGTGTGACACAAAGCACATCGACAGTTTGTGCACTTATTATACACACAGGTGGGGAATGATTAAATGGCGGCCCACACACACACAACGTACATGTAACAGACATGAAGAAGCACATAGACATGAAGAACACCAAGAAGAGTAACATCGCAGAAAGTTAATCGAAGTACTGCCATTTTATACTGAGCCCAACAAGGCCTCAATTCTGAAATATTCCAGCTCGTTGCAAAATTGCTTAACACACAGTTTTCAATTCTCATGGAGCTCAGACAGTAGCCCCCAGGAACCAAGGTCAGTGCGCTGAAGGGAGTTCGACATAGCAAGCTGAAACCACACTAGATAACATTTCCCTGGCACACAGCAGAATTCTTAAAGTTAATTAGCTACAGTAGGTAGCTGGGAGAAACACACACATACTTCATTGCCAGGTGCAAGTGATTACAGTGCCAATTACTTGCATAAGAAACAGATAAACAGCGCCCCAAATGGCTGTCAAAGGAAAGCACAAACACAGTAGTATTGTAGAAAATCCAATAAATAGATGGAATTGAGCTCTGAATAGTGGTTCTCTATGATGTGACAAAAAATGGTCAATTATACCAGACCCATTTAGATAGTGCACCTACCATTTCATTAGCACATACAGACACAGATGCATCATGCCAAAGCTACACACAAGGCAGTGAAGACCCAGGGCTGGGAACGCATGGGGATTATCTTCTTTAACTAGATTATAATGGTTCACCCCTTTCTCCTTCCTCACAAACAAAACCTGGCACTGCTGGAAGGTGGCCGAGACCGATGAGCTAAGGCCTGCCAATCACCTTGTGTTTTCCTTATCGACCAATGTAGTATAGTGCCAACCAGTAAAAAAGTTAAGTAGAAATGTGTCATTGTAGAAGGTTGAACTCAGGAGGAGCCACTAGTTATAGAAGAACCAATTATAATGAGGTTTGCTTATAGATAAGCATACAAGCTATATTCTGCTGTGCAATACAGGACTCGAATATACATATTAAGATAGTAGCTAATTCTGACATAATTTCTGATAAATTCTGAATATAGAAAATTGTTTATTCCTGTTTCCATTTTGCAATTGTATATTCAAGCGCTCTCCCAGCAGCTTCTTTTTTTTAATACAACTGGGTTTTCTCATGCACCTAGTGTTACTTGGTTATTGAGTATGTTTCTCTTATTGATACCGCTTGGGCCTATCTTAACATTTGGAGGCACAGCTGGGATCCCCAGTATCTGCCAGCGGGTCGATGTCTACTCGCCATTGCTCCCTTGGACAGCAGAGTGGTTTGAGCATGCACTTACAGACGAGGTTAGCAGGAGCCCAGTTTCAGTGAATTTCCTGCACGATGTTGCAAGTGGAACTTTGGGGTCAGAGGGTGGAAGCAGGCAGATAGAGGATACTTGAAGCCGACGTACCTTGCGAATCGAAGCGTGTGAGTATATCCATACTCAAAAATACCTGCAGGTGAGGGTTTTGTATTGCTGTGTTTTTTGTTGACAAAAGAGTATTGAAGAAGAGAAAAAGAGATACCTCTGACGATTATTTGGGTAAGGCTCTGTGGCAGGGCAGAAAGCCAGCCTCCTTCAGTGGGCAGTAAGAAATAAGAGGAAATACCCTGCATAAAGGGAAGACAGCTATTTAAAATAGATTTATTGGTGATATTGTTGTTGATGTTATTTGGTACATGATGGGACGTTAGAGGTGTTTTGACAGAGTAGCAGTTAGGATTATTGGAGGTATGTATGGAGTACATTGAGACCATGTTTTTTTTTGTGTAAACTATTGTGAGGAATTGTGGGCAAGGTTGGGCAAAAGAAGTAGAACAGTGAAAGGGCGTGCAAAAGGAGAGGAACAGTGAGAGCATGTTGAAAGCGTGATTGTTCAAAAGTGTACACCGCCATTGTTCGTTTGTGTCACTTCCCCAGTATAAAAGAACAATTTTGAAGTACAATGTACAGTGGGTCAATGACACAGCTGGCAAAATGGTCCAGCCAGGTCCACAAAAAGAAACACACTGGTAGCATCTGCTGCAACATATGCACACATATTATCATGCCGCACAGAAGGGAAAGAAATTACAGAGCATATTAAGTATACTTGACTAATGGAAATTGTTTGAGGAGCATGTCAAAAAAGAAAGTAGAAGAAACGATGAACGGTGGCTGAAGACCAAAGCACCTCCTCCCCCTCAACAATATCCTCCATGTTCAACCGTGTCTGAATATATCCATTGCATTCCACAGCAGGTTACAGTAACCCCCGATACGAGCTCCCAGAGGCAGAAGTTAATGACAAAAAAGGGGAAAAGGAAAGTGGTTTAAAAAGCACCCTTGCAGAGCACGTAGAACATGATAAATGACACAGTTTAGAAGCACAGCTAAATGGAGTGAAAGAATAATTGAAAAGGATGAAAAACATTAAAGGAGGGGGAAAGGAGCAGCAGTGACAATGGACAAATGGGTAGGAGGACATATAATGTCTAAATTAGACTTTCCAGAAATTAACAATGATAACGTACATTTTTTAGAGAGAGAAGAAGAGCAGGAAAGAAAAAGAGAGGAGTACCAAAGGTAGGTTAAAGCTAGCATTAGAAAAAGAGTGACTAAGGACACATAAATAGAAGAGAGCATGAGGGGAGTTGCAGGTAGCATCAGCAGAAACATAATAGACAAAATAGAAAAAGGAGTGTGTGTGAGTGGATGAAGTCGCAATGAAGAGCTGGAAGAGGCTGTGGGAGAAGAAGAAGAGTGGGAGAATGAAGAGGAGGAAGAGGAAGCAGTGGCCTAGGCCCCCCAGAGAGAGATGCTTCAACAAATAAAGTATACCTTAATAGAATTGCGGTATGATGAACAAATGTGCAGACGGAGCCCATCCCTTTCCGGGGCTCATCCAATTAAATTCCGGAAGGAAAACACCAAATGTGAATAGAAATGTGCCAGGTCCCTGGATAAGTGACATGGTGATGACATTGAAAGGGACGAAGGGCATGAATGCACACACGCATAAGAGGGTAGGGCGCTGAACCAGTATGTGCCGTGGCCACAAACAGATTAAAAGCAATTGATGGCTTCATTACCATCGTTGATGGCAGGGGCAGGAAAGTGGATTTCAGTTGGAGAAAAAGACGTCAGGAATAACATTACCGGTAGGGGACTTAAAGAGCTTATTTGCTTCGACATTAAGAGAAACATCAGGTAACGTATGGCAACGAGCAGGGTATCCTGGTATGACAATGCAGAACAATGCGCATAACAGCTCACCATTTAACAATTGTAGAGCAGAGGTTTGGAGGACATTGAGAGTGCAATACCCGGATACCTAAAACATGAGTGCGATTATGAAATGTAAAAGGAAAATAGATGAGGATCCAGCCGCATACATACAACAAATACAAGAGAAGTGGCGTTTAGAGAAGAGAGAAGGCTGGGATAAAACATCCCCATATGTTATCACATTTTATGCCAGGGTCATCGTGACAAAGTGCAGAAACAGCTAAAAAAATCGAATTGAATTGAAATGAAAGTGTCCCGAAGTGCAGTTGAATATTGTTAAGTCAAGGGAGGGAGAAAAAAAAGTTACAAAAGAGACAAAGAGAGGAAGCTAAATTGGTGCAGAAGGAATTATCAAAGGTAACGGTAGAAGGGGCAATGATTACAAACATTGGAGGAGAAAATTATGAACAGGAACATCAACAGCAGGGGGCTAGTTGATATATGGGAGGAAGAGGAGAACATAACTATTAGGGAGGGGATGTATGCTGGGGAGAATAAGGTATGGATTTGGAGGCGCAAATGGAGGAGGTTTTGCCAGAGCAGGTCCACGATTGTGAGGGATTTGAGCACAGGAAGGTTTTGGAGCACAATGTTTGACATGCAGGATGATAGGGCCTCATGCACGGGTGTGTAGGAGCGGAAGAGCAAAGAACGGAGGATGGCAACAAACTGGTCCAAGAGGGGGGTCTGTATTTCCTCTGCAATATTTTGCACAGGCACAGCAACAACAGGGTACATCCCAATATACGCAGCAATAACTATTCCCATAAGAGATACAACCCCAGACACTGCTACAAATGCAGCCACAGATGCAACCACAGATGTACCAAGCACCCCAGCCCATGTGCCACAGATACAACACGTACAGCAACCACAGCAAGTATTGAATCCATTATAAATGCAAATGCAACAATTCAGACAGTGGGCCAGGAACATATTATCACAAACTACAGTATCCACCACAAGGGGAGTGACAGTAGTAGGTGGGAACCCCTTTGCAGGTACAGCAAAAACATTTTCACACAAAAGGACAGCCCACAGAGAATCTTTATGTGTCCATTGCAATCAGTAACTCCCGACCTGGAAGAGGAACCCCGCGTGCGGGTGACAATAGGGGATAGGACGTTTTCCTTTTTGGTTCACAACGGGACAACAAGATCTTGTGTCAGGGAAGGGGATTTCCACTGTCAGAAATAACGATGGATGCACATGTGTTATCTGGGTCTATGACAAAGGTTTTATTTACAGAACACTTATCTATACCAGTGCAAGAAGATATCATGGCTGTGCCATTATTGTATTCAAGAAATACACTGATTAACATATTGGGGAGAGACTTCAGGGCCAAGTTAAACATGACGATTTCAAGGAACAATAGGTTCGAAGCCAGGCATGTATTATATAAATGCAACAGAGTTTTTACAAGCATTCTATGGCATTATGAGGGATACCCCTAAATTCAGAACTATTCCTTTATGTGGAACAAGTGTTGTTAGGATGGTTTCCACAAATATGAGAGAAGCTGCTAAGATAAGCCATAGAGTTTTAGTGTTGAGCAGAAGTACCCATGGATGTGGCAGAATGGGAGGTCATAACAATACATTTGGAAGCAGTAATAGTGCAAGTAGACAGTGTAGTGCTACATGGGACAAGCAAGGAAGGTTTTCACTGGCGTACAGCCATAGCATTCGACTCGACATTACGGTTGAGTGACCTGACGGATGATGACTTATCTGAGCATGATGATAAGATGATGAAGTATTTTATTTTAATATCCATTTCTTATCAATTGCAAGTAGAGTACAGAGAAAATCCTCAGATAATATTGTTGGCTAAGAAAATACCATCCTTTATGCAACAAAAATGTATTATGGACTTGCAGCCCTTATGATGTAGGTTTGCTGAGTGGGATTGGGGCAGTCCGAATAAAACTGAAAAAGGGAGCAATTTTAGCCTGAGTTAAACAGTATCCCATGTCACGAGAGGCAGACAAAAAAGGAATTCATGAGACGGTTGCCACCTTGATATGACAATGTATTACTTTACTATCTAAATACACATGCAATACGGTGGTGTACTGTGATGAATCCTTTGGATCCCTCACTAAACCCCTGCCTAAAGTCTCCTCTCATGTGGTCAGGGAAAGGCAGATGCTTCCTGATCCTGACCTTGGGGGTGGTGTTCTGCGGGACAATCACCTGGGAGGAGAAAACGATCAGGGGAATGAGAGGAGTCTGTGGGATGAGACACAGTATTTGTGGTATAAAGAGTTTATATCAAAAATTGTATACCGAATCCCACATATATCTAAACATATATCTTGAAAACGTTTATAGCGAGTATATTTAAGGTGGGGTAAAGGGTTAATTAATTTTTGGAAACAGTTGGGATGGGTTTTTAGGGGTCAGAAACAGGGTTGGGGGGCCTGGGGGTGACCCCCCCAAACAATCCATTCAATATTAAGGATTTCAAGATATATGTTTCCATATATGGGGCTTTGGTATACATATCTCAGTAAAAAGACATGTAACTGGTAAAGAGGATGACTATGTAATGCCAAAATATGTAATTTCTTGTTGTAACAAACACCTTGCAGTACCACAAAACCCACATGTAAACAGGGATCAAACACTCATGAAACCCTAGACCTTAGAGGAAATAAAAGCCTTTTAAAAACTCCAGAGATGTGTACAACTCAAGACCTCCATTACAACAAAACATATAGTAAAAAGAAATGTATAGAAAATAACAACCGAAAAGAATTGCCTTCTCCTTTTCAATCAGTTTTAGCGACTAATTGTCATGATATTCATTTAAAACATGTTATAAAGAACAAATTGAGGTGTGGAATTGAAAATCAAATACGAAACACTAACTTTGTCATACAGAACTTCAAGTGTCATAATCCTCTAAGTATTGGGATGAGGAATATGGATGAGGAGGTGCAGTATTATAGGTGTGGGCAGTCCACTATTGCAGATTACCCACACCTGAGCAAGACTGAGAGTCTTAAAAGCCCCCCTCCGGTGCAGACCATTAGTAGTAGTGGGAGAGAAGGAAAAAGCGGCAGCAAGACGCAGAAGCAGTGTGGTATATGCACACAGTCCAAACTGCTGGAGGAGAGAGAAGGCACAAGCACCATTGTGTGGCAGAGAGCAGCTGTTGGTACAGAGAGGGTCTGTGCCTCTCAAATCCTGAATTGCAGAGGTTGCGTAGCAGGGAGCATTCGAGAGGGAAGCTTGACCTCTGGCAATCAAGGGTGCAGAGGTTGCAGAGTAGGAAGCGAAGACAAGGGACATTTTCACTTCCCTGATGCCGTATTAGGTGGCTAGCACGCACCCGAGTGCCTCAAGGTTTCTGGTGGCTGGCGTGCACCAGGAACCTCAGGAGCAACAAGGTGTCCATTACTAGGTGGCGCGGCTGGTGACAAACTAGAAGTAGAGGTTTGCTGCATCATGAGAAGTGTTGGGTATTTTGTGGAGATTTGGGGCCTGGCGGTATTTTTTTACCGCCAAAATATATTTAGCAATAATCACTCCCTGTATTCATATTGGGTCATGCATAACAATAATACAGTGCATTATTTCAGAACTCAGACATATTTAGATGATATGCGTAGTTGGTATGCGTGGTTGGTATGCGTAATTATAGTGGTGAGCATAATTCCTTTGTTCTATTTGTGGCCCCAATATCCAGAACCCCTTATTTTTGTTTAGATTTTTCGTGTAATCACCATAGAGACCTCAGGCTTGCATTTCAGTAACACCACATTTTCACTTTTAGTGTGCCACCATGGGCAATTTCTCGCTGTCTTATCTACGGCAGCGAGCTATCATGTGGTATTTTTCACTAACTTATATACGGTAGTGAACTATGTCCCAGGTCTCTATTTTTGCTGACTCATGTACCTTCAGCTAAAAGGCTATAACACACACAGTTATTTATAATTGCTCATACTGAATGACATTTGCTCATACTGAATGGCTGCAGCCAAATCTTATTTTTAGCTACCTTGAAAATGACAATTGCACTGTCTAAACATCTCCCCACATCATCAGCACTGTATTGGTAAATATAAAACACACCACCCGTCTGCTTTCAGATATTTTTGTGTATTATAAAAGTTGCATTTAAACACGATCTCACTCTTTACAGAAATAAATGAAATAGCACAGTAACAACATTATCTGTTATACACTGAAAAGAGAGTGGCGGAGACAAGAATTCAATTTGCAACATTAAACACGTGAGTAAAGCACAGGAATCTCCTTTCCTACACTGACTGAATATTTTCGTACACACTCAGCTCCCACACCTCAGCGAGATAATTACCAGGCTTATTCAGTATGTAACTTCTTTGGCTGGTCGCCTTCTGGAGGGATTCACCCAGCAAGGACAAGCATCTTCTGTCACTCAAACTGGGACTTGTTGACTTGAAAAGCCTGTCTCTGCAACCAAGTTGAATCTGCTTTAGGAATCAGGCATCCCCAGCTGTCAACCCCGTCCTTCTTCGAGCTGTGTCAAGATGTCTCTCTCCAGCTCCTTCCTCGAGATTAAACAAAAAAAAAACTCTGGTTCCCTCCTACCAAAGGATCCTAACCAATAAAATTATATCATGCCCTAACCACCCTCTGTGCACAATGGCTTGGCTTATACAGTTGCAACTGTAACCAAACTGATTTCCTGCTTATTCCAAGTCTTTGCTTCCTGCAGTTACTGTGGACAGAGCACAGAAAGGAAAAAAAAACAAAACAAAAAAAAACTTGAATGTGTGTTTGAAACTGATTTTCAGAGTAGGCCTCATTTTGCAGTGAAGACACATTCTTTTATTAATGAGTTATAATTATTAGTCTTGTTAGTGAGATTAGTTTGTTAATTACCAAATGTGTCTCTTGCAACATAGGCATTTCAGGTGAGAAATGGTGTGCATTTTGAAGGTACAGATGTGTGCTTTTAACTGTGAAAAATGTATTTGCATTTTATATGTAAAAATTGTTTTTGACTGAATAACCTGCCCTTACTTATATGTCCATGTTACACTGGCAACACATAGCTTGAAACAACTGCATCATAGCAATGCACCAAACCCATGCAGTGGCGCTGCACAAAAATGCTCAATAACACATGTCTTGCTGTACCACATTATATCAATGCACCAAACCCATGCAGTGGCGCAGCACTTCAAAAGAAAAACATGCTATACATTGATCCTGTGCAATGGTGCTGTACTCTGTGCTCCCAAAACAGGCTAAACAATCCTACAGAAGCCAAAAGAAGAAGAATCCTGCAAGCGGCGAGAGGAAGAGAAGAGTCATTCTTACCCATTGAGTTCACAGCCTGTGTATGTCCCCGGTGTGCTCCTCCCTGCTCGCGCATGCAAGGAATGTTTTCAGCAAGTTGAAGAAACTTGTTTGTAACTACAAGCGACAGGGAACACACTTTTGAAACTCGCGCTACCAAAACAACGCAAAAGCAGCACTCACAAGCGAGAAAAAGTGATTTACGAGGTACTTTTGAATGCCGAAGTTCAAAAAAGCAATAAAACCATGTTATACAAAAGCCAACAGACCGTAATGTTATAAAGGTGAGTCTAAGGAAACACCAACAATATAAAGGGGCAAGATGATTAAAAGGACCACCTACAAGTATTGCCCAACCCAAAAGAGAACTAAAACAAGGCAGCTACAATATAACAGATATTACCAACCGTGAAGATTCATAGACAGTGGCAATTGTTGTTCATATGTTACACAACCTGTGCTGAAAATTAGTATGAACTTACATCATCTAAGTCAAATGAAGAGAATTATAAGACCCTTTGTAAATCAGTCATTGATTACTTGTGTAGTGGGGAAACAAGAGTGTCACAAAGGCTGCCCTCCTGGGACAGAGGGATACAGAGCTAGAGGAACAATATTGTGAGAAGAATGTTACAAAGCATTAATATAGATCTTGTTTTCCCTGAAGAGTTGTTGGAAGTTCTGAAGCTGTGATTTGTTGAACAATTTTAAGTTGGTGTGAAACATTCAACAAATGATATTTAACCCCAAAAGCTCTTCTGGTTATGAATTCCTCTACGGGCAAGGGAGTATATCTGTAGTGCAAACTGTTGAAGAAGTGGTCCTAGTGTGAGAGAAAACCAGGTTGAGATTGAAGAAGTGCTTTAAAGGGGTACTGATTAATATAATTTATGTTGAAGGTGATACTAATGACATTTATGGCAAAAGTTACCCAGACCAAGACAATTATTGTTGCTATTGATTGACTGATCTGTTTTCTCAGTTTGAACTTTATTTTGATAAATTGAAGTAATACCAAGGAAAGTTGGAACTTTTTGCTGACAAAGTCGAACCTTATCAAACTGAGTTGGAAAGTTATATTGACAAACTGAAGTGAAAACTAACTGTGATTGAACATTATTGCAAATCAGGATTTCCTTGTTTTCTTTCCTTGAACTGTGAAACAGAATCAACTTTTAACTTGGGGAAGAGGAATTCACCCGAGTTTGAAAGAGAGGCTGTGATGACAATACAAATTCAATTATTATTGTTTGTTGAGTATTGCTATACATGTCCTTGTTTATTTTCTGAATGCATAGGTGTGAGGCAAAGATATCCCTGGTTAGAGTGTTTCCTTTAGTGTATTTTAGGCAGGGAACTCATCATCAGGGTAGGGATAGTGAGGTTTTCATCCAAACATATCTTATAATAAAAAGGCATCTTCACAAAGTTGTCTGTCTCACATTTCTGACCCCTCACATATGGTGTCAGAAGTGTGATGTGAATCAGTTGATACAAACTGAGAACACACTACAAATGTAACAGATACTAGCCCTACAATTGATATATCTGGGATTAAGGGGAATAACATCACCTCTCCCAAGTGAGGGTCCAGTCCCATACCATTCATATCTGAAGAAAGGTTTAAACCAGTTATCTTTCCTACCATGGGCATGAACTCTAGAAAGACAGTGTGATCCCCTTCTGTATCCACATTGTATGGTGGGGGTTGTTTTTCAACCACTAACCAACCAAGCCATTCTCCCCACTAGGAAACATGTGAGGGGTAACAGTTATAACCTTTTCTTTACCCAGTGTTATCAAATACCTAGTAGGGACACATGATAATTTCCCTGGAGATCAAGGTGGATGTTCCATCCAGCTCAGCTATCTATCTTCTTCCCTTAGGTGGGAGAAGACAAAAGGAGACATTAGGGTTCTTACCTATTCCATTCAGTGGAAATGAAATAATGATTGCCCTTTTGAATTTGCTGTACAAACCAATAAAAACTTAGAGTGGTGAACTGATGGGACTCTTGGTGCATGAAACCCCATGGGAATCTTTGTCCTAGTCTGACATTAGGCAGTGAGAGGAAGGAAACCTGGGAAAGCAACTTGGTGGGAGGTTGGACCTAGATTTTCTTTCCTTTAACATTACTCAAAGTGGGAGGCGGGGAAAAACTGTGACTCTAGTTACAAACAGACTGAATCAAGCCTATTTTGTATTTTTTTATTTTATTTTCATACAGTTCATTACAAACTTTTAAAAAGAAAAGAACACTGAAAAAGAAAATCCAATGTTACAGTACGAGAAGACAAGTTCATGTATTTCAATCTGCTCGCTCTTTTATGAAGCAGATTTCATCTGTCAACATTCATTTGGTTGTTTTGGTTATCATGTAACCCACTATTTGTAGTTGTACTGTAGCGCTGTCGGAGCTGTATAGGATTATGCCCCAACTTCAGTTAGCACTGTTCGTACCACTCGTAGTGTGGGATCCAGAGACAGAATTCTCCATCTGCAATGTTCCTAGTATCTTCTTCAGAAAATATATCAAGGCAAGAGTTAGTTTATTGTTTGTGCCCTCAAAAAAGGCAGCCCGCCATTGCTCACTGCACCAAGTTGATTTGTTCCCGATTTCTGATCCCAGCAGAGTTTTTCTAAGGTCTAGTAAAGCAGGACAGTAAAGCACTAAATGTTTAAAATTTTCCTCTGCAGTTCAACAGAGCCTACAAGTGGTATCATTCTCGGAATTTATTTTCCTTAATTTTTGGATTTGCTTTGTTTCAAGTTGGTTCATTCTAAATCTTAAGAAGAGATCCCGTGAGTGTCTGCCCGGGAATTTAGTCAGATATTTAGACAAGGTGTGGAATGCTTTTGCTTCGGGCGGTACCAGCTGCATACATTTGTGGAGGCTTCTTTGTTGTATCGTTTGCAGCCAGTCCCATTGCCAGAGCTTCGTTGGGGTTGCACCATAGCATGTCTTTTATTGTGTTTAGCATTTTGATCAAGTCTAAACAACTCTTCTCCCACATTCCTTGTATCGCTCGATCGCCTTTATCAAAAGCTTTTTTCAGTATCTGGAATTGCGGAATCTTATCCCTGCTGTACACTTTTCTATATAGGGAGAGTGAGTTCCATAAAACCTTGGTGGTTATTGACGTAAGTCCCAGCTCAAATCTGATACACGCCATCAGGGTTCCATTAGGTAGGTATAAGATCTTTTTCCAAAATGTGTATTCGCATGCCTTCCATACCTTATAGGAACATCTGAACAGAGTCTCGGCTCCATGCATTAGTGCCGGGATGACCTTACTTTTGTAGAAGTCAAGAACTGGTTTTAACTGAATTTCCTGTATTTGTTCTTAATCATTTCACCCTGGGTGGTGAAGTGTTTGCCTTTAGAGTGGATTACTTTTGCCACGGGATCATCGTTAATGCTTGAGCTTATCGTCACACTAAGGTATCTTGTCTGGCTGACTCTCCTCAAGTTCTCACTGCCAGTTTTCCATTGGAATTTATCATTCGATCTTCTTTTTTGGCCACATAACTTCTTAAATTCCAGAATCTCTGTCTTTTAGATATTAATTTCAAGACCATTATTGTTGATGTACTCTTGCAAAGCATGCAATTTTCATTGTAGGCCTATCAGGGTTAAATCTAAAAGGACTATATCATGAGCGAATAGGATCCAATCAACTAAGTTTCCATTAAGTCTTGGTGGGAACGATGTCGTGTTGCTGAGAGCATTGTCAACGTCCGATGTGAAGAAGTTGAAGAGGACCGCACCTAGGGGGCAACCCTGTTTGACACCTTGTTCAGTGTTTATTGGTTTCAATAGGGTGCCCTTGCCGTCCGGGCATATTTTTATGTTGGTGTCAGTGTTAGGCAGAATTATATGCAGCGCCCTTTGGGAACACCACACACAATTAAGACTACAAGTGACAGTACAAATTCACCTTTGGTACAAGCCGGTACTACACAGTAACATGGTAGCGATGGCTGAGTAGCCAGGCCTATCTCAAGAGCAAGTGAGCAGCATCAATAGTTACACAAAGGACAGCAATTACTACGATTCAAACAAACAGGTTTATGAGTAAACAAATATACATTTATTTACACATCAGTTGTATAACATCTCACTAAAGTAAAGCAGTTGAAAAAACACACTCTTAATACACCACACCACTCCCAATAGATTCTGGACAAGTTGAGCTAATAAAATGAAGTGTGAGCAAAATGGCACTCCAATAATTTATAAAGGGAGGGAAAGACAAGGTTAGATACAAATTGAGCAGCACCAACAGGTAAGTAAGCAGGGCAATCTAGAAAGAGGAACTACAGTGATGGAATCAAATCAAAAAGGCTTAGGGCCAAAGTCAATAGGACAAAAGTCTTTTCGCTCAAGATCACACAGTTCAGGGTAGTTTGTGGTTAAGTCTTTGCCAAGAGTTCCTGACGAAGTTGGTCGGCAGAAAAGTTAGATTAAAGAGTAGAGAAGGACAAGCCCTCGGATTGGCAAAAGGTTTCACACACTTTCACCTCGACTGGAAAAACGAAAAACCGGATTTGCACAGTACCTTTAAATGGAGAAGAAGCTGTAGCTGAGGCGGACATTCCTGGCAGGTCCTGCAGGCTCACAGATTCTTAAACGACTGTCGGACTGACATGAAGTAGAAAGACTGGAGGGTCCTGCACTGCCCAGGGAAGAAACCAGCAGCAGAGCAAAGCAGCAAATAAAATGTGTGCTCCTTAAAACCCAAGCAGGGTCCAACCTTCCTGGCTATCCGGTTCACTGTAGCTCTGTACAGCAAATACGAACAGAGGAGGGAGTCCTGGCTTGCACTTTGGGTGAACTGGTTGGTCCCATCAGCTTAGGGGAAGAATATTCCTGGTAGATCTTCTCTGTCGTTGGAGTCTGAAGATTCGGACAAGCAGCAGGGCTTCAACGGGCGGTTCAGTCGTTGTAGGGGTCTTCTTCTGTCAGCTCCTCGTTGGTTCTTTCATTCCAGTGGTGACTCTGCCTTTCCAATCCCAGAGACCTGCTTTTTATGCAGTTTTCCCCCATTCACACAGCCTGACTGTCAATCACAGAGCAGGGTGGCTGTCCTGGCGGGACAGTCACATAGCCAATCAAACAGTGTGCGACTTGGGTTACCAAGGGAAAACATGGCAGGGGTCCTAAAACCCCTCCCGCACATCCCACCTACCCAGACTTTCAGGCACCTAACGAGGGCTTCTGTGGAGAAGCCTGCGAAAAGACGGTGAACAAAGGAACTAAACCTGTTTTGGCACGTGGAGTAAAACACGAGAAAGACATTTTCAAAAAGAAATGGCCAATAAACCCACCCGGAACCGTATAAAAGCATATATGGTCCATCGGGTTTAAGTTCGAGGCTACCAAGATAGCCTAAAACAATACCAAGGTTATTTAAGATAACCGCAGTAGGAAAATAGGGTACTTACCACTGCCACCAGCCAAGTCTTGATGAAAAGGGAGTGAAACAATGCTCCAAGAGAAACAGACACAAAGGAATAAATATTAACCCTTTCCAGTACTCTATGTAAAATAGTTTGCACTGGGTCTGTGGATTTTTAAGAGACTAATAAAGTCAATGGCCACTTTACATGCTCTGGGAGACAGTAGTCAGTCCCAGAAAATGGAGTCTGAGTTGGGAAGTCTAAAAGACAACCCTGTATCACTGCACTGAATGTGCTGTGTAACACAGAGTAAAAAGATGATGCCTATGGAGTAGGTGAAGCTCTACAGTCTATGAACACAAGAATGTTAAAACACACACAGCAAAACACTTACCAGGTAAAAAAAAAATCCTAGAAATCCATCAAAGCTGCTGAGGGACTCAGTAGCTAAGGGAAATTAGCCATTCTGGAGAATTCTCCCTAAGAGTCAGAATATCATTCTCTTATAGCCCGATAAGACCTTCAGGACATTTTCTCTCCCTTAGCTTTTTCCGTAGCAGATCATGGTTTACTGCGTCAAAGGCGTGGGCTAGATCCACAAATGCTAAATATATGGGTTGTCTTTTTTTAATAGCTTCAATTTTTAGAATAGTGATTATCAATAGGTTCAAGTTACAGCCTACACCCTTTATGAAACCGGTTTGTCTGACGTCATATTTACCTGACGCCTTGATCCATGCTGTTAGTTGTTTTTGCAGCTGAGTTGCAAAGATTTTGCCAATGACGTTCAATAGAGCGATCTGTCTATTGTTCCTTGGATCACTGTGTATTCCTTTTTAAATATGAGAACTATGACTGCGCTCTTCCAGATTGTTGGTATTCTCTTTTCAATTAGGATTCGAAATAACACTTCAGAAAAGTCTGCCCACTCTTCAGGGTTTTGTTTTAGTGTGCAGTTCATCAGACCATCCGGGCCAGGAGCCCTTGAGGAATACAATCTTTTGATGTTGTCAATGATGTCCTCTCTTTTTATGATGAGATTCCATGGGTCGTCCTCATCAAAATTTACTTGAGCACACGCATCCTGTTTTTTTTAAAGATTTGTGTAGTGTTGTATCCATTGTGCTTCATTTATCATGATGCTGGTTAGGGCTTGCTGTCATGCTTCAGTTTTATTTATTGTGACTAAATGTGATAGGAAAAGCACTTTTGAAATTCTCGCTACCAAAACAAAGCAAAGCGGCACTTTCGAGAGAGCGAGAGAACGAGAAACATTTACAAGGTACTTTTGAATACCGAAGTCCTAAAAAGCAGCGAAACCATATTAAGCCAACACACTGTAATGTTAAACATGTGAGTGTGTAAACACCAACAATATAAAGGGGCAACATCGTTAAAAGGGAACACCTACAAGCATTGCCCAAGCCAACAGATAGCTAAAACGTAAAATTTACAAAATAAACAATATTGCCAACCGAGTCAAAGGGCCATTGAAAGATTCATAGACAGTGGCATTGTTGATCATATATTACACAACCTGTGGTGAAAAATGGTATGAACTCACATCATTCAAGTCAAATGAAGCTAATTAGAAAACCCTTTGCATATAAGTCATTGGTTATTTGTGTAGTGGGGATACAAGGTTGTCATTAAGTCTGCCTTTCTGGGAGAGAGGGATCCAGAGGGAGAGGAGCATTATTGTGAGAAGATTGTTGCAAAGCACTCATATATATATATATATATATATATATATATATATATATATATATATATATATATATATTCAGTGAAAAAACTTTGTTAAAGAGATGTTATGGTTAAGTTGCGCTACTAAAATCGTATGAAATTCAGTGAAAAAAACTTTGTTAAAGGGACGTTATGGTTCAAAGTAAAACCGAAAACCCCCTGAAATTCGGCAGTTATGGTAAGATAAGCAACCATAACTTGCACCACCGTGCACTGCTAACACTAATACCCAGGACATCAACGATGACATCACAAATGTCATTGATGACATCACTGATGACATCACATGGCTGGCTCTCCCTTTTTTTCCTTTACTGACCTATCTAAGCCACATAGTTTTCTTCAGTAACAGTCAGGAAGTAAAAATTGAAAAGGTACTATATTTGTAGACTTAGGGTCAAGTCAAATCATATGAAACATATACATAGGAGAAGACACAGGCTTGAAAGAGAGCAATCCTTTCTGTGCATGAAAATAATTATTAGGGTTATCAGCACTTTCTCATAGTTTTATTTTTATTACTCTACCTTCCCTGTATATGTTCACATTTGTATACATTATACTCACTCTCCTTTCCTTTGGATGCAGTCACATCATGTGATACACATAAATATGGTAAGTAGCAGCTTTGAAACAGAGCAATAGTTTCTCTGCATAAAGACAATCAATTAGGTTATGAACTCTTTCTGCTACTACTTCTGATTTTTTGTTTACTTCACTGTCCCTGTATATGCTCATATTTGTATGTGTTGTTGTCTCTTTGTGTTTTGTCTGTAATAATTATGTATTAAGTGGGTTTTATTATCTACTTATTACATGTTTCACAGTACGCAAAACTCTAATAAGAAAGCAGTTATCATTTCACTATTCAACATGGCAAGATTATGAATATGGCAACTTCATCATGTATGCTGCACATACTGCCTATGTTTCTACATGAGTAGCTTAGTATACTGGATAGAACTTCATAATAGAATGCTATTTATATCAATGCATTGCTTAATGCACTAATTAGCTCATGATATTTATCCCAATGATCCTTGACAGTTTTTTGTCAGCATTATAAGAATCCCTTGTAAGAGTTTTTATGAAAAGTAAATGCACATGTGATGTCATCAGTGATGTCATCAATTACATTTGTGATGTCATCTTTGATGTCCTGGGTGTTAGTGTTAGCAGTGCACGGTGGTGCGAGTTATGGTTGCTTATCTTACCATAACTGCCGAATTTCAGGGGTTTTTCAGTTTTACTTTGAACCATAACGTCCCTTTAACAAAGTTTTTTTTCACTGAATTTCATAAGTTTTTTAGTAGCGCAAATTAACCATAACGTCCCTTTAACAACGTTTTTCACTGAATTTCATAGGTTTTTAGTAGCGCAACTTAATCATAACGTCCCTTTAACAAAGTTTTTTCACTGAATTTCATAGGTTTTTCGTAGCGCAACTTAACCATAACGTCCCTTTAACAAAGTATTTTCACTGAATTTCATAGGTTTTTAGTAGCACAACTTAACCATAATATCCCTGACTTCATATACATGTAACATAGACCATACTGAACCCCCACGTAGTGATTTTGATGTCCGTGGACTACCGCCATGTCCGCGGACATATCGAGAATCTGAGCGTGGTGAATGTAAATTTAAATAGTGTGCCCCATTTCCCCTTTGAAGTTGGCTCTGGTTTTTTTCTTACTTTACTCCCAAAATCTTCACATAACCTTCTCCAAAGCAACCCTTACATTCCAAAATAGAAAGGCATTTCCCGTAAAAGATAAAGAGATGCCATCTTCTTTAAAATTAACAGTATTACTGGCATCAATATTCTCATTATTACAGAAGAACATACCAGCTCTAAGCATGCAGGCACACATGCCTCGGTTGATGACACACCTAGCAATGTTTTGCTGAGGACAAAAAACTGAACTATTGTCCCATATTGCCCTAGGTAGTAATCCAGAAAAAATTACTTTCGCATTTGGAAGGATCTTCATTACGGCTTGAACCAAGCGTTCCAAATAAGCCAACAAAGTAGGGGCACTGACGTTGCCCAAATGTAAAGCACCATAGTGCAAAACTACCACATGCAGACTGTTCATCGTGGCCATATCCTCACAAACTTGTACAATTCCCTGTACATTGCAATCAGGCACAGTGCGCCACACCACCTCCACTCCTTTCACATCAAAGTTCTTTTCAACATGCCTGCATCGAGCGTACTGTTGTAAACCATGCACAAACATATCTCCAAGCACCAACACCCTGACTTTCTCTACTTCTGCCATCTTCACCACACACAGTCTCTTTCAACACAAATCTACAACCTCAACATCTGATTGGCTAATCCGTACAGTCTTCTTTCCATGTTGGATTCGCTGGAAAACCCCGGATGTAGCACGCCCTGTCCATGGACAGCCACGGTGTCCGCGGACCGCGTAACTCTTCGACACCCCTTCTACCATTTCCACTTTACTCTCTGTGCCATTCCCTCATTGGATACAGCTAAGCAGTCACACAATACGAAGAACGTCCTCAGAACACCCCCATTTTGTTTATTTTCAAACATTTCAGGACAATTATCATTTCATTATTCAACATATTAACATTACAAATATTATACTTTCATCTTGTACGCTGCACACAATGCTATGTTTCTCCATTAGTAGCTCAGTATACTAGATAGAACCCCATAATACAATGCAATTTATATCAATGCATTGTTCAAAGCACTAATTATGGTATGATATTTATTGCAAAGATCTTTGACACATTTTCGCAACATTATAATAAAAATCCCTAGTACACACATTTCATGAAAAGTAAATGCACATGTGATGTCATCAATGACATTTGCAATGTCATCTTTGATGTCCTGGGTGTTAGTCTTAGCAGTGCACGGTGGTTGCGCGAGTTATGGTTGCTTAGCTTACCATAACTGGCGAATTTCAGGGGTTTTACGGCTTTACTTGGAACCATAACGTCCCTTAAACAAACTTGTTTTATTAGCATGCAAACAATATACAAAGATGTAGTGTAAACAGCAAGTTCTCAAAGATGGCTTTACACAGAATGTTGCAAAGTAAGCATTTATGCTCGTTCACAGTGAAGGTCAGCTGCTTCTATTTTTTTCTCGCGGCCCGGAGAGGCCCACGACTCCCAGTATAAGGTTCTATTTTTTTTTTCCTTGACAGACAGAGATTGTGCTGAAAGACTTCTTTTGAAGAAGTGTAGCAAAAACGTAAGACACGATAAAGATGAAATTTCTGAAACAAAACCACTTTTGTATATTATATCACTTTGAGAAAGATCGTTGGCACACGCAGAGTCGTATTTTGGGACTGCACTACACTTGGACAATGGAAAATGCAATTATAATGTAAGTAAGCCGCGGTGTCCGCGGACCGCGTAACTCTTCGACACCCCTTCTACCATTTCCACTTTACTCTCTGTGCCATTCCCTCATTGCATACAGCTAAGCAGTCACACAATACAAAGAACGTCCTCAGAACACCCCCACTTTGTTTATTTTTGAACATTTCAGGACAATTATCATTTCCTTATTCAACATATTAACATTACAAATATTATACTTTCATCTTGTACGCTGCACACAATGCTATGTTTCTCCCATTAGTAGCTCAGTATACTAGATAGAACCCCATAATACAATGCTATTTATATCAATGCATCGTTCAAAGCACTAATTACGGTATGATATTTATTGCAATGATCCTTGACACTTTTTTCGCAACATTATAATAAAAATCCCCAGTACACACATTTCATGAAAAGTAAATGCACATGTGATGTCATCAGTGATGTCATCAATGACATTTGCGATGTCATCTTTGATGTCCTGGGTGTTAGTCTTAGTAGTGCACGGTGGTGGCGTGAGTTATGGTTGCTTAGCTTACCATAACTGGCGAATTTCAGGGTTTTTTCGGCTTTACTTGGAACCATAACGTCCCTTAAACAAACTTTTCTTATTAGCATGCAAACAATATACAAAGACGTAGTGTAAACAGCAAGTTCTCACAGATGGCTTTACACAGAATGTTGCAAAGTAAGCATTTATGCTCGTTCACAGTGAAGCTTAGCTGCTTCCATTTTTTTCTTGCGGCCAGAGAGGCCCACGACTCTCAGTATAAGGTTCTATTTTTTTACCTTGACAGAGATTGTGCTGAAAGACTTCTTTTGAAGAAGTGTAGCAAAAACGTAAGACACGATAAAGATGAAATTTCTGAAACAAAACCACTTTTGTATATTATATCACTATGAGAAAGATCGTTGGCACACGCGGAGTCGTATTTTGGGACTGCACTACACTTGGACAATGGAAAATGCAATTATAATTGAAATAACCCTTTAGATTATTTTATACCGGAATATAATAACAATAGCGTGGCATTAAAGGCCGGTCAAGTTGTACTTGTTTGTTCAATGTGGCATATTGTTTTCTACGGCGCACTATCACCGCCGAATTGATCCCCTGTTGTTTAGAGGGCTCTGAAAAAGGCAGACAACACAGGATGGGTTGATAGAAATAATTTAACAGGTCTGTAGCCGGGCACAGCGAGTAGAGCGCTCACTTTGACATCCGTATAAATGAGCACCACACATCGTGGGTAATAATAAGCAGCGCTGAGAAACCTGACGGTTCTTAGTGCTATATAAATGCGAAAATATTATTATTTTATTATTAACATACTCCGTTGCACTATCTTCGCTAGCAAATAGTTTCACACCCTAATAAATAAAATGAATATTTTTGATAAAGATCGGCTGGTGAGACTAATTTATGTTTTTTAAAACAGGTATGTTGCCCCATTTTGCCAATGTCAAGATTTTCAGACTCCAGCGGATGGATTGTTCAACTGCCAGGTGCAGCTCCATGTAAGCAACTTCATGACCCTCACCATTTTATGGGACAATCGCCAAGGACCAATATGCCCTTACGCAGTACTAGCGGCTAGAAGCAACATACCAACCATTATGGTGGTCTAATGCCTCGTTGTTGGAGAAATCTTCCGATTATCAGTGCGACCATTTACTGCTTTTATCATAAACCAACAGCCTATCTACCGCAAAGGAACAGCGCGTGGCTCAAAATAAACTTTTGCTGATCGACAGCAGAGACAATTGCAAATCGCTGAATATTCACTAAACATTTCATGTGAAATAAATGTACTTTACCAAATGTACAATCCTGCTTTTTACTTTTAAACCACAGTTTCATATTCCGAATTGTGGCGCACTGTGTTCTAAGCTGATCTAACACCCTCTGTACCGCAAAGGAACATCGCGTTGCTCAACATGAACTTTTGCGGATCGACAACAAAGACAAATGCAAATCGCTGAATATTCTCTAAACATTTGATGTCAAATAAATGTACTTTACAAAATTTACAATGTTCCTGTTTGCTTTTAAATCACAGTTTCATATTCTGAATTGTGGCGCGCTGTGTTGTGACATAATGTGTGTTGTCTTCCGGGTTCTGTGTAAAGTCGCTTAGGATGGAGACGACTGGGCGCGTTTGATGACGCACCCTGTAACGTCACGGAGAGAGGCGGGGAATATGAATGCTTTCATAATGTCAGGCTTAGGGGCGGGAGATATGATTTAGTGTCGCAAAAGCAAGTCAGCCAAGTCAATAGCGCCAGTCATAGGATTATCACATAATGTCGGCGCACACCAGCCTGATTTATCGTTTCTTTAGTGGACAAAAAGTCGGGTGAGGCCCATAGGAAATTGTACTATCAGCGGACAAAAGGAGGGTTCATAGAACACTTTCAACCTGACAACGAACAATACAAACAACGTTCTCAGAACACCCCCATTTTGTGTAATTGCAACCATTTCGGGACACAGCGAGTGTTCTTAGAACACATTCAACTTGACAGATTACAATACGGACAGCGTCCTCAGGACACCCCCAGTTTGTGTATTTACGAACATTTAAATACACCGCAAGTGTTTTTAGCTTAATTTTACCTTCCTTGCAAACAAAAAGGACACATACTCCGTCCTCTGAACACCCCACCATTTAGTTTATTTACAAAATGTCAGAACAGCCGTGTTCTCCGCAGACAAATCGAACACAACAAAAGCGTATAGCACATAAAAAAAAACATTGAACCTATCTCATACTCCCCCACTCTCCCCAAACATTCTTACACACCAACACACTCCACTAAATACAATTTTTAATCCAAGTTTCACTGCGCTGTCCGCGGTCGACGGCGAATACAAGATGGCAGGCGCCACAGAAAATCTGACGCGCTCCACGCCCCACGCCGTCCAATCAGCGAACACGTTGCATGTCTGCGGACATGACGCAAGCCCATGGGCCAATCGGGGTGCTGTCCACGGAGCAAACAGGAAAGTCCGTCCGCGAAGCAAACACAGATATCACTCATTTTTTTGCCTTACATTTTGGTCATTAAACAACTACTGGACGGATTTACACCAAATTTGCAAAAGCACGCTTTCGGGACCAAGCCGCAGCTCCTGCCACAAATTTGGCGTAAATCCGTCCAGCGGTTCGGGCTGTAGCTGTGCGCAATGTTTTTTCCCATTATGTCTATAGGAAAAAACAAAAGCTTTGGGACCCCCCTTATAACTTTGCCCCCCCTAGACCAAACCTCTAGAAAACATTCAGACTGGGCCATATACTTTTTTTGCAAAGTTTGGTGAGGATTCGTCCAGAGGGAGCGAAATTAAAAGCCACCCAAAAAGTGTTCTTCCTATGGAAACACCAACTTAACCATAACTACATGGACGCTAGCGCGTCCATGTAATTTTCCCTGAAGAGTTGTTGGATGCTTTGAAGCTGCAATTCGTTGAACAATTTGACATTGTGGTGAAACATTCATCAAACGATATTTAACCCCAAAAGCACTTGTGATTGTGAATTGCTGTTTGGTCAGCAGAGGATACCTGCACTGCAAACTGTTGAAGAAGTGGTCCTGGTGTGAGAGTAAACCAGATGGAAGTTGAAGTGCTTAAAAGGGGTACTGATTAATATAATGTACGTTGAAGGTGATACTAAATACATTTGTGGTAAAAGTCATCCTGACCAAGACAAATATTGTTGCTATTGATGAACTGAACTGAAAGAAACCTTTTATTTTTTGAGTTGTAACATTCTGTTCACAAATTGAAGTTATACCAAGTGGAGTTGGTATGTTTCGTTGACAAAGTGGATCTATATCAAACTGAGTTGGAACTTTATAATGACAAACTGAAGTGGAAACAAACCGTGGTTCAACATTAATGCAAAACAGAATTCTCTTGTTTTCTTTTCTTGAACTTAGAAACAGAATCATGTTTAAAATTGGGGAAGAGGAATTTGACTAAGTTACAAAGATAGACTGTGGTGACATTAATCCAATCATTATTGTTTTTTGAGATTTGCTATACATGTCCTTGTTTATTTTCTGTACTTATCGGAGTTAGGGATAGATATCCTTTGTTAAAGTGTTTCCTTTAGTTTATTTTAGGCAGGGAAATCCTTGGCAGGGTGGTTATAGTGAGGTGTTCATCAAACCTTATCTTATAATGCAAAGGCATTTGTTGAGAAATCTCCACAAAGTTGTCTGCCTCACATTTCTGACACTCATAGTACCCAGTGAAAAAGGCAAAAGGAAGGCCCTAGATATGAATTCAAGATTTGTGCCACTTAAAAATTATTTTAGAGGCAGAGTTTAACGTCCTGCCTAACCCAGCTGCAATGTTGTGTAATATACCATGCACCACCACAGATTTTATAGTGATTGATCTAAAAGATGCCTTCTGTTCCATTTCATTGCACAAAGATTTTCTGCATCTAACGCAATTACCTACATTGGGATCTGACTCCGAAACATAAGACTCCCACAGGGGTACTGTGATTACCCATTGTTTTTAATAGAGTCCTACAGATGTACTTGGAAACATACAGACCCCCAATACCAGTATACAGTATGCTGATGATTTGTTAGTGTGCAGCACCACACAGGAAGAATGCAGGACAGACTCAGTGATGTTGTTAACACTATTGACAGAGAAGGGCTACAAGGTGGACAACGACAAATTGCAGTATTGCCAGAAAGAAGTGTTATATTTATGTCTGATAATACAAAGGAATGGGGTAGGGTGATACCTTACAACTCCTGTGATAGGAATACCAGATTATGAGGAAGATTATTTTTATTTTCACATCAAAATGGGTATGTGATGACGAATGTCCTCACGCAGAAAACATCAATGGGACACAAACCCTTGGCATATTACAGTGGGATTTTAGACACAGTGATAAGAGGGCATTTTCCATGTGAACAAGCATTGCCTTCAGAAACCTTTGCAATGGAGAAATAATCTGTAATAGCGATGGGCTTTGCAGTAACATTGTGTGTGGAGCATGCTCTTTTTGCTATCCTTGAGAAACCAAAGTTCACACTCACAACACAGTGGGCATCTTGGTATGACATACATTGTTCAACCCATCAAAACACTTTGTCAGATGTTGAATGTTGAATCCTGCTAGATGTAATTCCTGAACCAGTAGAGGAAGGAAACTGGGTTCATGATTGTTCTACATGTACAGACATACATGACGATGTGACCCCAGTAAAAGAAACAAGGCAGGATGTTTCATCGATGATCGATCAGAGCACATGATTGAGGCATTCAGGAGCAGCAGTGAAAAGGAGCAAGGTTGATGATCTTGAGGTTGTGGCAAGCACTAGATTACCAGAGCACATTTCTGCACAGGCAGAGGAGCTTTTAGCAATAATGTTGGCATTTGAAGAGCACACGCACCACGTAGTGAAGATACTTTCTGACTCTGCCTGCATGTCATCTACAGTACACGCAGGACTGTCACGGTGGAGAAGGTAGGGCTTTCAGCATACAGACGGCACACCAGTATAGCATGCCACATTATTAGCAAGACTACTAGATGCACTGGTGTTTCCCTGGCTGTGAAATGCACAGAACATACAAGGGGCACATACTTAGTTTCTTGCTGTGATGCTACAGCTGACGCACAAGTGAAAAGAGCAGCAAATTCCCCATAGATAGCAGAAATTACAATTGGCCAATACAAATATATGCTCAACATGAATATAACTGAGAGCTATAATGCAATACCATTGACACAATTAGTGTAATTACAGTGAAGAGCAACAAAGACAGACCATGACCTTTGGATAAAAAGGGTTCGCTCACTATCCCCCAGTGGTCTGGCTTGGTGACAAAACAGCACAGGGAATCCTGTCATGCCACTTGAATTGCTCACATTACTGTTAGAACGGCTGTAATACCGAGTGCAAACCACGAGAGAATATGTAGCAGATGTTTCGGAACACTAGTTCATTCCTAACCTGCGTGAGCATGTTGTTAATGTTCTTATTAATTGTGCCACTTGTCAACAATTTACTGATGGACATACTCTGAGAATGGTGAGAGGCGCAATACCCCGCTCAACAGGCCCCTTTCAGCATTTGCACATCAACTATGTTGATATGCTACAAAATGGTAATTGATACCAGTATATGATAGTGGTGGTGTGCCCTGTTCACATTGCATAGAAGCAAAAGCATGTACGCATGCTGATGTCAAGTCAGCTGCTAAATTCCTCGTACAAAAGGTGTTAACTCAATGGGGAGGGAGCGAACTGCTGATGTCAGACAATGGACTGCATTTTGTAAATGAATTATTTTCTGAATTGACATCCCTGCTTGCCATCAAGCACAAGCTTTGTACTGTTTATCACCCACATGCCAACAGCGTATTTGAGCACCTCAAGGGCCTCTTAAAGGAACGCATTGCAAAATTGAAAGATTCCCAGAAGAAGAATTGGTTGCATTGCATTGTATTCCCCTGTTTATTTTTGCCTTACACAATCAGCCAGGTTCGGACCACCACCTCACTCATCATGAAATAGTAAGGGGCAGATGCATGCACGTTCCCATTGCTCCTCCCATGCGGGCTCGATTGGATGCAGAAGGCTCTGTGGCAGTGCTAGGTGATGAGATGCATGATAATTTAACTGTTAGGACTAACTGTCTGAAATGTATATCTAGACAGATTGATATGAGGCGGGGGGGCAATAAACAACAAATGACAACAGAGAAGGAGTAATATATGTGATTGTTGTAATATCCTCCTTGTCCCTGTTCCAAGAAGATTTAGTATATGTGTAGAACTTAGTCAGGAAATGGCATCAGCCATGATTTGAGGGCCCCTTCACAGCGCAGTATGCAGCATTCACCACTGTAAAGGTACACTCAAAAAGGTGTGGGTGCATATAGGCGACAGCAAGAAGTATATAGGAATGGCCCGCCTGTCAGAAGAAGATTCACTTGAATGAGAAGAAGGGGCAACTAGACCACAGACGAGGGCGAGGAAGAGAGCTCACCAGTGATGAGAAAAGTGACACTATATAAAGGAACTATGTTTTTTTGCAAAGCGGGAGAGATAGTTTCATTATTGCCTCAACATGTGAGGAGACAACAATATATGCAACAGATGGACTCCATAGCCATCATTATTGGCACATTTTTCTTTTCGTTTTGTGTTTTGGGATACAATAGTAATGAAATTTTGTATTGATGATACAACTTATGTAGCTGCAAACAGAAATGAAGAAATAACTAGAATTAGATGAGAGGTGATAAATGATGATGATCACCTAAGAGAACATCTTGAATGTTTCACTCATATGACTACAAATATATGATATCGTCATATGATCAAAGTGGGAAAGGAGAAATCAGATGAAAAATGTTTTGTATGCTCACTCCTTCCATATGGCTTTAGTGTCTCCATGTTTTTGGCCAGTGAAATACCAGTAAGGAGGACACACTGCTTAACTCACTTTGTGCTATTTAAAAAAAGGGGGCGGTTCCTGGGTAGCTCAGCTTTTATGAAATGGGTAACAAAAGCAGATTCCCCTTATGAAGATAGATTTATCAAGGCAAGAACAATGGAAAACAAAGTAATACAATACATATTGGGCCTCATTACAAGGTTCGAGGTAGCCTTGCCGGTAAAACCATCAATGCTACCTCCAAACTTGCAAGAAAGTCTGGCACCCGCGAATGGGCAATTACCAGGGTATTCTGGCCCCACTGGACCCCGTAATTGCCCTTTCGCGGGTGCCGGAATTGGGTGATCCCCATTCCCATTTGAACACTATAGGGCTCAATGGGAATGGGGATGTCTGTAGCACCGGCACTGTCCATAACGGTGCCTGTGCTACAGGCATGATGTGCTCGTGGGTGTCTTTCATTGCACCAGGTCAGAACTGGTGGAATGAAACGCACCCGCAAACACAACTCAGAGTTTGCCAGTCCGGATACAACAGTACCTGTAAGCTTACCAGTACCGTTGTATCCGGAAAGCAAACTCAAAATGAGGCCCATTGTCAGGGCCCCCAGCAGGTGAAATGACTATGAGAGACAACTCATTGTTGAAATGTATGGACACAAGAGGGAGAAAGAGAGGCACTGTTTTACTGGACAAAACCTCAGTTAGACATTAAAAGACAAGTGTGCACCTCTCAAGGTTGGGAAGAAGGGATAGTTATGTGTAGAGCATAGGCACTTATAAGATTCACTTAGTATCCTATCAAACCCAAAAATAGACAGTGCCTGAAAGAATGGAACAAGTATGCCAGACTGTTAACATGGGTGGATGACAAAGAAGGGCTGATACACATAACAGGGTTAAATAACCCTGCGCTGTGCTTCAGAAACGATGACACAGTGCAGATTGGGAAAAATGTGGCATGTAAACGCATCATGGACCTGCCATGCATAGGAGTAGGCACAACAGTAGGATGGACCATTATTGGGCCTGTAGTTTATGGGCCTATATGCAGCTCCTGCCAAATTGTGGTGGGATCTGCTCAATAGTAGTGTTTCCTTCACCAGCTCTGGTCATGCCCCAAGGTGATGGGGTACAAGTAGTAGACCACACAATGGTAACAAGCCGATCCAAGACTGGCCTCAGCCTGCAACCCAAGAACCACCACTGCACCCTCCACGCAGGCCCAGTCAGCCATTAGGGACTCCCACTTCACATGGACCACAGGTAAGAACCCGGGTGCCTCACCCCTTCTGCACCTTGCTGCTCCTTTTTAACATACTCATAGGCCACCCGCTTACTCCCCTATCAGCTTGACACTCTCGGCTCCACCATTGCTATGCCCACGTCGATCCTTACGAGGAATAGCCTCCTCAGGCTACACACTCTGCTTACCATGTGCTTCCCACCCCACAATGCTCAACTACTCTGCCCACCACAAATCCGCAGACCAGGCCCCACGCAACCTGATATCGCCGACTCTGCCATCGCTAGGCTGATCCTCTTGAGGAAGAGATTCCTCAGGTTATGCACTTGGCTCTCTGTGTGCATCCCACACCAACCTCCTCAAACATTCTTCAAACCACAGATTTGTGGAGTAGGCCCCACGCAACCCAAAAGACCAAACTTTGCCATTGCTATGCTTCCACCGATCCTTGCGAGGGCCAGGTTTCTCAGGCTATGCACTCAGCTCACTGCTTGCATCCCTCTTTATGCTCCTCAATCACTCTGCCCACTGCATTTTCACAGACCAGGCCCCACGCAACCGGAAATCCCCAACTCTGCCATCGATATACTCCCGCTGATCCTTATGAGGAACATCTTCCTCAGGCTATGCACGCGGCTCATTGCGTGCATCCCACACCATGCTCCTCAATCACTCCCCCACCACAGTTTCACAGACCAAGCACCACGCAACCCGAAATCCCTGACACTGCCATTGCTAGGCCCCTGCCGATCCTTACAAGGAATAGCTTCCTCAGGCTAAGTACTCGGCTCACCATTTGCATTACACACAAAATCCTCAATCACTCTGCCCACTGCATTTTCACAGACCAGGCCCCACGCAACCGGAAATCCCCAACTCTGCCATCGCTATACTCCCGCTGATCCTTACGAGGAACATCTTCCTCAGGCTATGCACGTGGCTCATTGCGTGCATCCCACACCATGCTCCTCAATCACTCCCCCACCACAGTTTCACAGACCAGGCACCACGCAACCCGAAATCCCTGACACTGCCATTGCTAGGCCCCTGCCGATCTTTACAAGGAATAGCTTCCTCAGGCTAAGTACTCGGCTCACCACTTGCATTACACACACAATCCTCAATCACTCCGACCACTGCAGACTCACAGACCAGGCCTCACGCAACCTGACAACCCCAATTCTGCCATTGCTTCACCCCTTCGATTCTCACAAGGAACAGGTTTCTCAGACTCTGTACCCAGTTCATCCCTCGCCTCCCTCTCTATGCTCCCCAGATTTGCAACCTCCGCAAACATGCCCATCCGCCAGACCTATCTGCAAGGCCATCAACTGTGCACTAATCAATGCAAGATCAATCCCCGCACATGCAGCTGAAATCCTTGACCTTATAAACTCCAATGCAATCACTGAATCCTGGCTCCACCCCACTGCAGGCCAACACCTTTCCATTGCCATACCCATGGCTATGCCATCCTAAGATGTGACAGATCCTCTAAAACAGCAGGTGGCATTGCCCTCATCTTTAAAAACACCCTCACTATCAGAGTCATGCAAACCAAAGTCATCCCCAACTGCAAATCCCTACTCGCCAAGATCTCCATGTCTCCAACCGATTCCATCACCATCCTCCTTATCTACCACCAACCTGGCCTCAGTCTCACCTTCGAAGATTACTTACTGCAAAGCATCTTCTTGTCCATCAGGCCCAACTCAAAGTTGTAATCCTCAAGGACCTCAACCTAGGCCTCAACGATCCAGCTGACTCACTGGCCACCAGTGTAGCCATGGCACTTAAGCATGCTGGTTTTCCAGAATGCTCTCTTGAGTCCACCCATGAACAGGTCCACACGCAAGAATGGATTAGCGACTTCAATTGTAACATTCCCATCCCTGTCACTTCCCCCTGCCCATTGTCAGACCATCACACCATTGCCTTCAAAATCCAACATTCAGAATGCCCCAGACCAGCTCATCCTACTAAACTTGAATGTGTGGCCCGGTGCATAAAAAGCCTCAACTCCACCAACCTCCCACTGCTACTTTCTACCTTTTCACCCCCCATCCTCAGTGACAGACCCAGCAGCACTGGGCGACCTCGACAATCAAGCACAGGTAGTCGACACGCTTGCCCTTCTCAAATGTAGGAATGGAAAACCCTCACTAAAAAAAACACCTGGTTTACTCCTAAACTTCTTTGAAGCCAATGCCAAAAAGCACACCTCTGAGCTAGGCTGGAAGAAAAAAATAACTCCCCTGCCTCCAAAGCCCTCTTCTCCTCCCTCACTATAGACTATAGAAGGGAAATCCACGCTGCCAAAGCCAACAGCTAAAACTTAAGAATCAGTAATCTCCAACTCCCGGGAACTTTTCCCAATTTTTCAGCAGCTAGAGACCCCCCGCCTTCAGCCAGACCTGACAGTAGACAGCATCTTGTGCGATAAAATCCAAGACGCCCTCACTGGAAAGATCAACTCCCTCAAAGGAATAATCCTCTCCAAAGAACTTGCTATGCTAACCAAACAATTACTGCCCACAGCACTCAGGCCCTCACCGACCCGCACCTGCACCCCATTCACCTTCCACCCTGTATCAGCCATGGATGTCATGAAGATCATCAAGAGCCTCAAACCATCAAACTGCAAAGGTGACACTTGCCCAGCTCCAATAATCAAAGACTGTGCCGAGTCACTTATTCCCCTCTTCACAGCCATAGTCAAAGCCTCCTTCTCCACCAACTCTTTGCAAACATCCCTGAAAGGAGCATGGGTCCTACCGCTTCTCAAGGAAACCTCCCTCAACCTTTCCATAGCGACAGACTATTACCTCATTATTACTGTACCCTAACTCCTGAAGATCCTGGATCATGTCGCTAATATCCAGGTTCAACAGTATCTTCAGAAAAACAATATCTTGGGCTCTCGCCAATCAGGTTTCTGTCCCAAACACAGAAAAGAAACTGCCCTACTTGACTTGAAAATTGAAATCGATGTAATCAAGGACACTGCCAAAGCTGCCCTCCTGATGATGCTGGACTTCCCGGCAACATTCAATTTGGTTGACCAGCAAATCCTCTGCTCTCAACTTACCTTGACAGCTACCTTCTCTTCATCAGCCACCAATTAGATTAGGTCTTTCCTCGCTGACAGATCTTCACATGTCTTCTTCGATGACTTTTCCACTGAACCTACTCCTGTCACCTGTGGAGATCCCCAAGTATTCTGCCTCTCCCCCACCGTCTACAACATGTATAGGAAACCCCTCCTCTTTGACCACCTTGACCAATTAGGCATATCTTACACAAACTACACTGTCGAAATGCAGCTCCTTGTCCTCCTTTCCGGTTCATATGCCCAGGACTCAGCCACAAAAACTCTGTTTACGAAGTCATGCATAATTGGATGTCTTGTCACCTACTCTGCCTCAATGACTATAACACTGATAGTCTCATTGTTGGCTCCCACTCCAAACTTTGCAACATTGCCCAAGCCTAAAAGGAGTTCATCATTGACAGTAACTGACTCACCACCTCTGCCGCTGCCAAAACCCTTGGCATTTACCTGGATGCCACCTACAACCTCTCACGTCAAGTGAACTCGATCACCTCATCTTCATGCCAGTAGGCCCTTCCTCTCCACTCCCAACTGCCTGATGATTGCAAGAGCGATCACAGGTGCTATGCTTGACTACTGTAACGCCTATTTGACCAGTACGTCTGAACGCAAACTTAACAAACTCCAGAAGATTCAGAACTATACACTCCAAGCTGCCATTGGTATCTCAAAATCTGACCACATTTCCAAAGCCAGGAGAGATGCACAATGGTTGCCCATTCAGGAAAGGATTACATTTAAAACATTGTCCCTGGTCCATCAATGTCTCTCCAACACTACCGCAACCTTCCCCTCACGTTGCATGGAGAATTAGTCCCCCGCCCAACCTCTTAGAATGGTGAACTCTCACTTTCTGAAGATCACCAACTTTCATCACCTCTTGGTGGGGGGTAAGAGTTTCCCAGACATGGCCGCCAAACTCTGGAACAATCTCCCACCAGCACTCAGAAAAGATCAGGCCTACTGGACCGTCTACAGAAACTTAAAGACTTAGCTGTTCAACTAACTTTGCTCCTCCTATGACTCTTCTCTCCCCCTATTGCATCTCCCCGCCCGCCCCCTCCCTCCTTCTAGTTTCATCAATGTTACTAGCGCCTACATACCCAAGGCTTTTGTGAACTGTACTAAATAAAAATAAATACATAAATAAATAAAAAATGAGAAAAAGAAGACAAGAGGTGAAAACGTAAGAAAAGAGACAATTATCTTTTGAAAACATCTAACGACACACTGGAGGCTATCCCATAGGAACACAGCCTGTTTAGCAAGGCTTTTATATTTTCTACATCCCTCCTCACCTCTAGCGTGCATAGAGTGGTGAATGCCAACTGATTTCAGATAACAAGATGGGAGATGTTGCAAGCCATAAATGCCACTGCAAAGGGGTTCAATGTGATTAAGGAAGGGCTGATACACGATGAGCAGAATAGCAGCTTGACGGAAGCAATAACAAATAATGTCCCAGCAAAATACACATTCAAAAAATGGTCTAGGAAACGAGTGCAACTGAAGATGAGGACTAGTTTACATCTCTGTTCTCATGGGTCCCTACCTACAGTTCTTTGCATTTTGCAATTGATACTGTCAAAGTGAAAAAAGACTGGGTGAAAGGCCATAGAACAGCACATGATAACAGTGGTATTGGGTAAAGGTAACGTGGCACATATTCACACCCAAACAGATGACCACATGAAATGCATGTCATTGAATGACCAATAAGACCCGCTGGCACAATGTTTGAACCCCCAATAGAAAAGTGACAGGGAGTGCTGCTTCATGACATGTGGGCCAGGAGAATACATAGAAAAAGGAAGTAGCCTGAGAGGTGTGTTTAAGATATGGATACCAATAGATGGATATGATGGGATGAGGAAAGATAATGTAGGTGTGATAAATGTTTGAACACATAAATGACAGAAGGCTAATTTATTAAAAGTGTTATTCCTGATGCTGGGTCCCTAGCAAAAAACGTTGTTTAGCCCTATATGTGAAGAATCTCGTATCCAAACGTTACCGGCCCTAGCTAGTGCTGGTCTGCCGACTACAAGGGATGTCGAGATCCTGGCCCTGTCCTCTCTAAATCACTTTCCTATGTCTAAAAGTAAGTGCATACAAAAAGGGGGGTCGGTAACTGGATTTATTATTTCTGCGTCCAAACCGTGTGTCTTATCACTAAAATCAAAAAACACAAATCTATGACAACTGGTCAATAGAGTAGTATAAAAGGCTCATTTTCTCTCCACTGTCCAGTGTTTACAGAGAAAATGAGTGATGATAACTGAATAGATTTCTTGTTACAAGCCCTTTTCTTAATGTGTAAGGGTATCGGAGCCTGGGTTATCAGCCAGTACTACTTTGACAACAGTCAACCGGTTTCAGCGGGATTCATAAGTGGCCGCTTTCTTCAGGACAAAATACTTATAAATATAGTATTCATTTAATAGTCTTCCATTCTATGAAGTTCTTAGAGGATATCTTCAGGAAAGGGCTTGTTGGATCAATTCCTGAATTCTAAAGGATAAAAAGAAAAGAGAGACAAAAGGGACTATTATCAATCTCAGAGTGCTTCTAAAATTTGTTTGGCAGAGTTAATGGTAATTCCGCCTTCTTGGAGGGTAAAGCTCTTTTTACCTCTATATGTCAAATCTCTTAGTCGTGCCTGCTAAGTGCTAAGAGTATAGCAAACTCAAATGCACGTGTTCTTGGCAGAGATCTGTAGAAAGACGGGAAATAGATGCTAAAAACCCATTCCAAATATCGATTTTCAAAAATGGAGGCTATATATAGCCAGTCTATCTATTCACCTGTCTTCACTGCTTAGTATGGATGGTGGAAGGTCCTCAATCCCTTCTTTTCTCACCGGGTATTATTCCGTAATAAAAACAATCATCCTTAAATGGTGGTAGATGTTGTTATCCTGATCAGAATACTATAATTCTGCTATTTAAAGGGCACTACACTGACCTCTCTAATGTGCCGTGTCCATCTTAATCTCGTGCATTGATCGCACAGATAAGTTCGTACATGAAAGGCAGCCCGGCTCGGGTTTCGATTTTGTATTTTTAGTTGTAGTGTAACCCCCCAGAACTTCCCTTAGCATCAGCATTGGTCCTGTGATAGTATCTCTATTCTTACATGGGGATATGTTCGAGTTTGAACGCAGCACGTAACTGCGCTTACCTTAATTTATTTTTCAGTCGCCTCTCATGCCGCGATCTAAATACAGCACCATCTTAAGTTGTTCTCCATTTTTATACTCATGTCGCGCTCACATGATCATTTCTAGTTCACGTACGGACTACAAATCCAATCCGACTTGAAAAGTAAATTATGGTTAATCCCGGCTTCTAAGTAGTTTCATGAAGCGTATTTGGGGTTTGTTATTCATTAAAGCAGTCACATCTTGCTCGCAAACTCATATGGAGTTTGCGAGCAGAATACCAAGGTGTCCCGGGTGGTGCTGGGAATTGTGCTTTTATGAGCATTCGCCTCGCATATTGTGGAATGCAGGTTTTTTCATTTTCTCTTATCTTATGGTGCATATACTTATCTCACGGATCGCCACATATTCCCAGTAGGAATGTGGGCTATGTCTTAGTCCCTGGGAGATAGTCCCATTATGGGATTTGAGTTGAATTCCCATACAAGTTCCACATTGATCCCAAAAAATGGCCAAACCTATGTTATGCATACACTGGTGTGACCGTACAAGACAGTGCCACATATTACTGTCTCACAGTATATATCCCATGCTTAGCTCAGGAATGTGGGCTAGTATTATAATATTTTATATTATAATAACCACCAGCCAATCGTGGGATGGAGCTGTGATTGTTTTCAAAACAGGAATTAGGTAAATACAGTCCCATCTATTGTGGATTTATTTTACACAGGGCAGTGTTCTCAACTATTCATTCATAATACCGCCAGAGCTTGCCAGCAAATTTCATTTAGGCCTGTCAAATGACTCTGCGTCCTATAAATCCATTGTTGTTCCTGTCTCAAAAGTAGAGCTGATAGGTTCCCACCTCTCTTAGGTATTTTGACCTTTTCGAATATGGTCCAAATTAAGTTATTTTCAGTATGTGCCATTTCAATGTAATGTTCCACAAGTGGGGCAGTTCTTTTTTAAGTCCTAATATTAGATCTGTGTTCCCCAATACGTATCTTTATCGCTCTTGTCGTCATTCCAATGTATTTTTTATTATAAGGACACTGGATTAGATACACTACATTGGTGGAATTGCAGTTTGTCATGTTTCTCTGTTCCCAGGGCTATTTCAAGCCTACATCTATAGCTGTAGTCCGTCGGGTAAGTTTACATACAGAACAATTACTGCATGGTGTATGACGCAGAGGTCTGGGTGTATTCCAAAGTGTTGTTGTGTAGATGGAAGGAGTTATTTCTTTGTAAGTATGGACCAAAGAGTCCCTTAGATTTTTTCTCCTCTTTATAGCGAAAAGTGGTTCAGCTAGTTGGTTATCTTCAATGTTTAACAAATGCCAGGTTTTCCGAATCTCTTTTTTCAAGTGGTTAACAACTGGAGAGTGACTAGATGCAGCTGTAATTGTGTTGTCATCTCTCGTTCTTTTGCCATGTTGGTTGGTGGTTATTTCTCTTGGTATATTTCTCACCCTCTTTTTGGCTTGTTTTATTATTCTATGTGGATAGTTTCTCTCCTTTAGATTATTGGAAAGTCTTTCCGCTTGTTGATCGTATTCGATTCGCGTGGTACAGTTCCTCCTGAACCAAAGAAACTGGCCAAACGGTAGATTTTCTTTTAATAACCTTTGGTGAAAACTGGTATAGTCCAGTAAACAGTTTCTATCAGTCGGTTTTTGGGAAACTGTAGTCTCAAATGTTTGGCCTGTCCTCGTAATTTTTAAATCGAGGAACGTGGCTCCTGTTTTACTTGCCTCATGTGTAAATTTGAGGAAAGGGTTTAATCCATTGATCCATTCAATGAAGTTGTTCAAAGTAACATCTCCATCGAACAACAGGAATACATCGTCGATATAACAACGCCAGCTCACAATATTGCTAGTAAAGGGGTTGGTTTCAGGATATATATGTTTTTCCTCGAAATCTGCGACATATAGATTGGTGCAAACGTCGCGCCCATGGCCGTTCCGGCTATCTGTTCATAATAGCATTCTCCATTCAAAGAATAGTTCTTGGTCAGGGCTATTTCTGACAATTGCATTATTAATGGGACGGGCATGTTGATTGTTTTTGTTTGCAATGCACTTTCAGTGACCTTCAGAGTTTCTCCTTGAGGAATCTTAGAATAAAGTCACTCTATGTCCATGGTCATGATGTATAGGGGCACATTTTGCTCACCTCTTCTCGATCTGGGAGTAGGCATTCTGCTGATACCACCCTCTCCCCTGTTCCTGGTGACCCTGGGTGATTGGTCCTGCCACCACCCTATGGCTCTGCCGCATCCTCTTGGGGCCTGAAAACCCTGAGTCTTTCCATCTCTGTTTTGTTGTTGGTCCTCAAACCGGACGTTGTTGTTAGTTCTACCTGCGTCTTCATCCGAACTTTCACTAGAGAAATTCCAGTTTACTGGTCTTGGTCTGTTCCTCCGTTGGTATTGTTTTCCTCTCACGGGTCCCGTGTATGGCATACTGGCATTTTTCTCTTGTTCTTCATAGTATGCATCTGTTGTATATGGATACTTCTTTTCATGAGAAAATGCTGCAATATCCTTTTTGAGTTTCATCACCTTTTTATTTAAATTTAGTTCTTTAAACTCTTTTATTGTTGCATCCAGGGTTGCCATACTCTTAAGATAATCACCTACAATCATTTTCATTGTTAGGGCATCCTGTTTAGTGATGATTTCATTCATCAATCTTTCTGATACGGTTTTTGCTGTGTTTATGATTAGTATGATCCAATCCCTTCTGCATTTATTCGAGATGAAACTCCAGTCTTTTCTAAATTTAAGTTCCTCAAGGAAAATTCTAGGTTTGATGCCGTAGGTACTCTGCTATAATGGCCCCATGAAGTTCAGTTCTAATTAGCTTCTTACGTAAAGCCTCCAACTCATTTCAGTCGTCGCCTTTTGTGGCAATCGTGGCTTGTTGTTCTACGCCTAATATCGAGGGGTTGGCAAGAATTCCCTCTATAAGATCCTCGGCAAAAGCAAGATATGTTGCCTCTGCCATCGCATAGATGTCCAATTTATATTGATTAAAAAGCACTTGAGTATGTAGTTCTCATCTCCTCTTGTGAGTTATTCCATATCTTTTAAAGTGCCCTATTGGTGCACTGACTTGTGGTTGAACACCGCCAGAAAGTAAAGTAAATACAAAATGGAATCAAAAGGGCATGGTCACGATGTAGATGTCTTGGCTCTCGAGTATAAGGTTGTTCAGATATACCAGAATGGCTGTGGTATCCTTTGTATAGGAGCGCATTTTGCTCACCTCTTCCCTTAGAAAGAAGTCGGTAAACTGCGACAATGGTTCTAGAATGGAACCATTTCCCGATACTATTGGATGTCCAGGTATTGGAAGGATTCCTTTATGTATTTTAGGCAGTGCATAAAAGGCAGGTCGCCTAGGATGTTGTGGGCTCAAGAAAGCTGCTTCTTTCGGGCTTATATGGCCTTCCGCCTCTGCCTCTTCAATGATTGGATTAATCATGTTTCTGAGTCGTTCTGTTGGGTCACTTCCAAGTTTTTGATATGTAGTCCAATCTTCTATCAAGGTATTTACCATACCGCCATAGTCTGTTCTATTCAGAATGACGATGGCTCCCCCTTTATCTGTGGGTTTTATGACTATATCCTCATTTGTTTGTAATTCTTTTAAGGCCATGTTCTCCATCTTGGTCATGTTATGGAAACCGCCAGAGTTTTCCTCTGCTTCAATTTCCTCAAGTTTTTTAAGGATCAGTTTTTCAAATGTCTGAGATTCCACAGTTATTGCATGTTGTGGAGGATAATATATTGATTTATTATGCAATCCTTTTACATCTGGTGGTCCTGTATAGATGTTTTTTGAGAAGAATTGCTTCAAATGTATTTTCCTCATCAATTGAGAAATCTCAATTCTCGTCTGAAACGGATCATGTGAGGATGTCGGTACGAACGAGAGACCTTTTTGGAGGACATTCAAGTGTATATTTGAAAGGGTAAAGGTGGTGGTAACGTTTGGATACAAGATTCTTCACATATAGGGCTAAACAAAGTGTTTTGCTAGGGACCCAGCGTCAGGAATAACCCTTTTAATAAATTAGCCTTCTGGCATTTATGTGTTAAAATATTGAGGTATAGACAGGAGGCGAATGCCTTTTTGACTCCATTTTGTAGTGATACATATTTGACCAGCAGGGGGAATGTGATAATGGAAATGAGAGTAGCACCAGTATTGGCCATTCCTCCAAAAGCCCCACCTGTCCCCATCACGATCACAAACAGATATATAAGCTGAGAAATGTGCAGTAGGACGGTTACAAACATTAAGATACATTGAGTGCCGATAAGAGTAGATTAGATAGTGTGACACAAAGCAGGGCAACGTGTAGTGCGCTTATTGAACACACAGGTAGGGAATGATTAAATGATGTCTCACACACACACACACAAAGTACATGTAACAGACATGAAGAAGCAGTAGACAAGAAGAAAATGCAGATGTTGTAAAGGTTGAGATTAAATGCTGCCAAGGGGGGTGCATGTACCAATTTAGCAAGTAACCTGGTGATATCAAGGATGATAGGGTGGGTGACATCGGAGGTGAGGATGTCCTTGAATGCTGCACAGTTTGCATGAAATGACATAGAAGTAGGCACAGGGCAAGAAGTCCCAGGGTGGAGCCCAAGGAGGGGAGGGTGCTGTGGTGGCTGTACAGAGTAGTTGTATAGAGCAGGCACAAGTTCTTTGAGCAATATGTGAAGAGTAGAGAAGCCATTTGTAGGCCCACGTTAAAGAAACATTTTTACAGACAGCTCATAAGAATAGAGCTGCATGCCCTTGTTTGACAAGCAGAATGTATTTCTTGAACATTCAGCAGAAACATTGTGCTGAAATGCTGCATGGCTGAAGGTTCCCAGGTGCACACAGCCACAGTGAAGTTATTCTAAAAGATATTTCTGAGGGTAACAAGCTAGGCGCCTTGGTGCCCGAGGAGAATTCTCAGAGAAATAGAAATTATATACCATTAATTAAATTACAGCAATGCTGTGGTATCGTTTTTTCAAGTAGTAGAACAATATTTGAAGATTTGAAACTACCACAGTTGGTAATTTATTCAAATCATAAATGAATATTGTATATTTCAATCATATACATAATATCAGTTCATAAAATATAAATATACTACTCAATTTTACACTTTTGTGCATTTTGTTCACAAATAAATTAATAAGAATGTTCACAGCATACATTCATCTCAAGAAAAATGATAATAATAAAGCTCTACGTGTTTCAAGAGAGTTCTCTCTTCTTCAGGAGCAGGAAAATTGAACTTATAAATCTTTCATATTCTCATTGGGTTCACATTTGTAGCATGTAAATCATGTAAATCACAGGTGTTCCTCTATTATTTTAGTATACCGGAGGCTGGGATCGATGTCAATTAATGGGTATTTCTTCTTGAGGTTCTATGACCAATTGAGTCACTGGTGTAGTCTCTCAATCTTAAGATTTACCTGTGAAGTATATATTAGTTCTGTGTTAGTTAAGTTACCCTTCAATCCAATGCACCATTTTACTGCAAAAAGGGCAGTGTTCATGACCAAATTAGCTGTCAGTGGCGTAAAGTTGATGGGATTGATATCTTTAGCGAACCTCCGTTAGAATTTGCTTCTTAAACGGAATGACTTCTTAAATTTGTAGAAAGTACATGTTATCACCTGGAATGCAGGTATTCTGAGTTAGGAACCACTAAACCCTTGTTTAGTAACAGTGATTTAAATATTAGCTCCTTGCTGGACGCTATACTCACCAGCCAAATGTGCAGTTTATCAGCGAGTATGTTTATTCATGAGCATCAACTAACAATGTTTACTGGTGCTCTCTGCTGTCTTTGGACACCAAGCCTGTTAATAAAGTATATGTGTAGTGAGTATTCAAAGTGTTTTCTCTATTCTTATACATTTCCTCATCCTTAACTGTGTCTTGTTGATAAAATTATCTGGCGTGTGTACTCCCCCTCCACAATGATTGTGATGCCTTGGTTATGGAGTTAATCTCATCCACCAGTGCCGCATGGGTATCTGGAGGCAATTATCTGTATTAGTATTAATTCGGCAGTGATTCATATTATTATTTATTTTTATTTATTACATTTATTACACACACATACCCTGGGGTATCATTGCAAGGTTACAGACAGCTTGGTAAATAATTGGACAAGAGAAACAATTTCAAACACATGAACATGAGCACATATATACAAATATATACTTAATGTAAGCATTGATACAGAATGATTACAATGACCATTTATACAAAAAATGTACAGCATTAATTACAAGTTCTGGGAATGCGACTTCATCGGAATCGATTCTCTATAATCAATGACTTGAGATAAGTCATTTTAATTCTCTTACCAGTCTGCTGTCCGTGAAAGCCTGAAGGGAGCAGTCTAACGGTACCAGTGGATACGCCGCAATCGTGAACTGTGGGATATATGGAAGATAAGTCTTGTGGGATATTGAGTTTGCTTACTCTCAATAGTTTAGGAATGTCCTTTCTTAGCTATTGGGTGAACATTATCCCATTTGTACAAACTTTCAGTAATTGTACTCATTGATTCTTCCACATAATTCTGGTCCTTACTTGGATAGATGAATCAGAATTTGTTACAAGTCACAATCAGAATACCTTTATGACAGAGTTTCCTTTTTAAATCACCATTTGATAATTTACCCACTATTTCACATCCCTGCCTGCTCAACACTGTTCCAATACTTTTTGCTAATCCATAACATAGGTCAAATGTTTAGTAGTTTGCTATATGATAAACATCATACATTTTCATATGACAACTGTGATACATACTCTGTTAATGTTATGAATATCCATTAATTGTGGGTCTATTAATTCAACACTTTGCACAAATTCGAGATCATAATATTCTTTATAGCAATGTTCACCTTGTTGTTCGCTCTATACATTCAAAAAGGCTGCACACATCTATTATGGGTAGTGTGTTGATTGTATATGTGATTATTGAGACTCAGGTTCTTCATTGTTGTCTGAGTTATTATGCAAAATATATAACTTCCCCATTTTTGGTATCCTAATGATATTTAATGGAAACTCAGTTTTACGCCTTTCACTTGTAATATGTTGATTTTACATGTGGGGTGTTCCGGGATGTGTAGAGATTCAAAGTAAAACATAAAAGTATATGCATAAGAAGCAAAAAGAAAACACCAACCTGATTATAAACATTTCACCCAAGTCTTTCTCTAAACAAAAAATGGATCTGCTAAGTTTAGGATTATCATTTGTCACCACGAACAACTCAAATCTGTTCAATGAAGAAATTAATATAGCCAAACTGATAAGGAAAATGAAATTAAAAGTATTTTTTGACACAATTCCACGTACACAAGTACCTTCGACACATTGGAAATGAAAAGCAAAGAGTAACTTTATGCCCAATGTGAGAAACTCAGTTTTGAATTTATTCGAAACAAAAATTCAAAAATATCTGAAATCCATCAAATTCACAGACTCCAGACAGCATAATCATAAACATCAGCACAGATTACTTAGACAGATGGCAGAGGACAGAACAATTAAAATCAAACCTGCAGATAAAGTTGGAGCAACGATCGTTATGGTCTCAACAATGTACAATAAAGGATGTGTATTGTTACAGCAAGACAAAGAGAGCTACATAACCCTAGATCATTACCCCACAAAAGAGATCCAGCTAATGATTGAAGAGGTGATTTCCAAAGCACAAATTGAAAAACGGATCACAGACAAAACTAAGGATTTTCTGATTAACAAAACACCCATGATCGAGTTTTTTAATGGACTTTCCAAAGTCCACAATAACCTGACCAACCCGCCATTCAGACCAATTGTCGCAGCGACACAAAGCATATACGATCCGCTTTCCAAATACCTGGATAAATTACTCCAACCGATTATGCAGAAATCATAAACTTATCTACGGGACACAAGACATTGCCTGAATACACTGAATAATATCAAAGACATGGAGGAGAACTGGACACTATTCACTCTAGATATCCAATCAATATATACATCAATACCACATGGCGAGGGCCTGGAAGCCCTAGAATGTCTGTAGAGGAGGTCACAGACATGGCCTGCACCCCATCCCCTCATTTCGAGGTACCAGGAGCGTACTCGCCAAGGTATGTGACGTATGAGGACCAAATGAACCAACAAAGAGCTGCACTGGAACTCTGCCCAGTATACATCAGAAGATCCATGCCTGTTGAAGCGCCCATAACCAGACAACCCTGGGCAGCAGGGTACCCTATCAGACAGCCGTATCAGCCGCTGATACGAAACGAAGAGTACCTACAGATGGTCCATGAAGAGACCCAAAGAGCCCTAATGGAAGGCCAGTGGAAATGACTCAAGGGCCGGAACAGACTTGTGAATGAACAAAAGCAGCTATCAAAGATAGCACGCCAGTGCAAGTAACTACGAAAATAAATGTAATGGACACAGAGAAGAGACGATGTTAAAACGTGAGGAAACATTGCTAGAAGACAAGATGGAAGCAACCGACCTGTTAAACGTGTGTAAATAGGCTTGGAACGCAAGAAGCTTAAGATATCGATACTGCTTGCAATGCTTAGTAGAAGATAGAGCGGCAAGCACCAACTATATATATCTACCTCAATAAGGCACTTTATACAAGTGTGACTCCATTTTGTAAAAGCAGAAATGCACCCAGGCTGCCAGAGGCCTGACAGGCCAAGTTTCGTAACCCAGCGAAAGGCAAGAGAAGGAGCGGAATCGAAACTCAACTAAGAGCGGCTCAATCCTAGGAAATCGAGGTCAATCAGAGAAAGGGAGGAGAGCGTCAGCTAACAAGTCTCAAACTTCAGAGCATACCAGCCTGCCCCATGAAGGTCAAGATAAGAGGGGCCCACGCAGGTGGCAGGGCTGAAACCGAATTAAATACACTAAAAGCTGGAAACTGAAGCAGATTCATGGTGAACTAACACGTGAGCAGCCAGGCGCGAAGAAGTACCACCGCCTGATGTCATCCAGGACCCGAGGATGCCATAACTTTTCCCGATAATAGGCTACAGTTTCGAGGCCATACCCAGCCAACTAATTGACACAAAGCCCTAAAATACTGATTGATGGAAGGGAGGCAGGGTGAAACCTTGGACACCAGGCACATGGGTGTCCATTCTGCATGCCTCTAATTAAAATGGGGATTTATGGCTAGCGGTCTAACCTGCCCAATCACAATGGACCAAGTTATCTGGAGTCCTATAGATAGTAGAACCAATAAGACGTCGTACTTGTAGTGACGTTAATCACGTGTGGTGTAGTGAGAAGGGCGTAGATGCCCACCCGAAAACAGTTATCCAATCTGCATGCCCTATTATCATGTACAGATATAACACCTATACTTAAGTTACCTTTCCTAACCAATTATATTGCATGTCGAGTTTTTGTAGAGTTAGATGTCAATAATGACGAATATTGCCTATAAGAATTGCTTTTCAACTGAAGTTCGAGGAAGTCGGAGCGAGACAGGTGATCGCAATGCTGCTGATTTCCATTTGTTTCTCTGTTTGATGTACTTGTCATTAAACGGATTTCCCTTTGCCAACTTACTGAGTCCTCATTATTGAGTCGTGTTGGAGTTAGTGAATCCTGCACCCCCTGTACTCATATGCTGCAGCTATCTTGTCTTTCAAGTTCTAGAGGGTGAGCGCTGACCTATGGGCCCGTCAGTGAATTTCTCTCCTCCTGAACATGGCTCCTTCTGAAAGAAGAATACTTCCCTTCTAATAAGGTATTCGCAATTGAATTGGCAAAAATTATTTTGTACAATAATTTCTTCAAGTTTCAAGGTCAATTTTATCTTCAAATCTCAGGTACCTCGATGGGCTCAGCGATGGCGCCAGCCTACGCAAATACTTTTATGTTTTACTTTGAATCTCTACACATCCTGGAATACCCCACATGGTCACAAAAGCTAGCCATGAGGAGGGGATACATAGATGATATTTTTGGAATTTGGAAGGGACCAGCAACAGAATTACACAGCTTCCTAAACTATCTAAACAGGTGCAATCCAAGAATAACATTTATATTAGAGATTGGAAACCCAGATGTAAATGTTCTCGATGTAAAGATCACACCTAAAAACAATAAACTACATACAACCATCTTCAGACAACCGACGGACGTGAATAATAGTCTGTACTACACTAGTCATCATCCACAACATCTGAAAAATGATCTTCCCCTAAGTCAACTACTAAAAATAAGATGCATTGTTTCAGAAGAAGATATATACAAAGAAGCTGAAAAGGATCAAATTAAAAGATTTGAAGAAAGAGGCTTTCCAGAAAATGTCTTAACTGAAGCTACTAGAAAGTGTCAGCTAAGAAGTAGAGCATATCTACTCCCTCCACAGAGGAAAACCAAAGAAGAATCACCCTTGATATATTTGACAGAATATTCGCAACAGAGTTCCCAGATTACAATAATTCTGAAGAAAAACTGGAAAACAACAAGATTAGATCGACAATTGAACAAATTGTTTCCAAAACCACCTCTAATGGCCCACATGAGAGGTAAAAATCTACGAGACACATTGGTCAAAGCAGCAAGGGCGCAGAAAAACAAACAGGTGGCTATGTAAAGGCAGATCTCCTGGGTGTATGAGACTTGGGAGCATGGATGAGGCACATTTAGGTGAGACACAGTATACCCCATTCCCCTTTCACCATGAGTGTAATGCCCCCCAAGCATTTATAGACTATTTTCAATCCTTTCCCTATTCTTCCCCTAAACATTCCCACAAAACACCCATTTGGTACTGGAACGAGGAAGAGAACAACTACCAGTTAGGTACTGGGACGAGGAGGAGGCCAGCAAGAACAATGCAAGCCTCCCGAATCAGCAGTGAGCGATGTATTTTTTTTTGGACAAATCAGCTTGGCGGGAGATTTAAAAGCAGGGAGTATGTTGAAAAGGGAGGCAGCTTTACCAGCCAAGTCAGCTGTGGGAGCCAAGTCAGCTGTGGTATCCGAGTTAGCAGTGGCAGCTGTGTCCAATGTGGAAGCAGGTCTACAGACTGTGGCACAAGAGCAGACCTCCCCTGTAATGTGGCATGGCAGACTGTGTGCTTGAGACCCCTTGGAAGATGCAGAGTGTATGCAGGGTGAAGCAAGGCTAGAGGAAGATGGATGTCGGTGAAGGACCGTGGAAAGGGAATCAGAGTGACCAACCAAAGCAGCAGTGTGAGACCTGAGCTGTGAGAGAAGCAATGGAGGGGCAATCTATGCCACAGAAAGCCATTGTGGAGACAGAATGGGATGCAGCATGTGCAAGAGACAGGTTGTGGCATCTGGAAGCCTTGTTGGAATGCCGTAAGCTTCCGACCGGTGAGTCAACCTGGGAGGGAGACACTGGGTCAGAAGGCGAACATGCAAAGCATTTAATGAATGGCAATTTGAATTAAAGGAACTGCTTTTTGAACACCAAATGGAATGAAAATGAATGTAAGCTCTTTTTGAATACCGATCTGATTGAAAGCAAGATTCTGGAATTCTCTGATATAAAGAACTGTGCATTTGGACAAAGCACGCATTGGCAAACAAGTATTGGCAAGAACCCGCAAATACAAGGCACTGTGTATTGTATGGGAAAACATTGCATTGGCAAACAAGCATTAGCAAGAGCAACAAGAGTATAAGTAACTGTGTAACATGAATGAACAAGCATGTGAAATGAGAATGAAGCAAACACCACTGTAAAGCTGAAGTGTGGTCGGACATCTGCGCCTAGACCGAGTGCACCCATCTATGGAAAAGCCACTCAAAGCACCCACAAAGAAGCTTGTGTTTGAATACAAAGGAAATTTAACATGATCTGAAATTAAGGAACTGAACTATACGAAATTGGTGAAAAGTTACTAGACCAGAAGCGCTAGGACATATGTCCCAGGGAATTGTGGTGTTCCCTATGCCACAAACACAGTTGCCCCTGTTACAGAAAGGCAGCAGAGATGCGCAGTATGTATCATGGCAAAGCATGAACAGAGATAATTTCATGTATACCTTGTTATCCTTCGCAGCAGGAGTGGGCAAGTGGATATATACTCTTGAGAAAGAGACATCAGGAGTTGCCCTGGAAATTGGCAACATGAAGACCCTATTGACAGACATATTGCGAGAAAGAGGGGATAAAATATGGGAGCAGGCAGGCTACCATGGTGTAAAATTGGGCAGTATACACAATGGTGCACCCTTTAATAACTGCTGCACACACGTGTGGAAAGTATTAAGGACTTTTACACAGACACATCAGGCATGGGGGCTATTTTGGCACACAGAATGTAGCCAGGCGCGGACCCCAATAGAATACAAACAGGAGATGTGGACATCAGAGACACGACAATCATGGGAAGTGAACATACCAATATTGTACCACATATTGGTTCGAGGACTCCCCTCTGACGTGCAGACATCCCTAGAAAAGGTGGTAGGGATTGAGGCGAAGGGATGGCCTGAAATACAGACCACGATAGTACACTTTTATAAGAGGAAACAGGAAAGAGAGAAGGACATGTCAAACAATGCAATTAAGGCAGAGGCAAAATTGATGCAAAAGAAATTAGCAAAAATATCCATGGAAGGAGCTGAACTTACTAACATTGTTCCAAGACAACTCAATACTTCCTTGAACAATTATTTAGTTTCCTTAACCCAACACACGTACTGAAGTATATAAAAAAATGATAGGACTGCTTGACCAATGAAAACCATGGGCTAGATTTCAGAACCTTTACACTGGTGCCTGTGCAATTCTGCACAGTATTAGCACCAGCTAAGCTCAAAGCCTTATTATTATTATTATTATTATTATTAATATTATTTTTATGTATCAAACTACATCACAGTAAATTTAATAATAATAATAAAGCCCTATTATTTCAATGCATTTTTGTACCAGGTGTGAGGAATCTCAGGGCATACTCACTTCTTTCAGCAATATATCCTCCTCCTAGGTTGCCAGGGAAAGACTGTTGCTTTTGTATCCCGACCATGGGGGTGGATATTTGAGGGAGTATCAGCTGAGAGGAGGATACTTGGGGAGTGGGGTGAGGCACCCTTGGGTGGGACGCGGTATCCCCCATTACCCTTTCACAAAGAGGCAAACACCACCCAAGCCTTTATAGGGTATTGTGAATCTCGACCCTATTATTCCGGAAAACACTTTCCCAATACACTCCAATTAGGTACTGAGATTAGGAAGAGATAACCCAGAGTTATACATTCTCTTTTCATTAACACAGACATTTACAAAAACCACTCTGGTACTGGGACAAGCAAGCGGGATGCCGAGTACCATGACCGTTACTCAGTAAAAGAACATTGCCTGCACCTAAGACCTGGAGGGCGCTACATATGGCCAACACAGGTGAGGCTAATGAGATCACCTTTGTAATGCTTGCAGGAGAAGCTGGAGTAGAGACCAGTGAGACACGTGCCCGAAGTGCCCAGGAGCTGCAGAGTCACTGCAGTGGAAGCAGGAAAGTTCTCTGTTGGAAGAACTGGTATGCATCCCTTCAGCGGTTGGAGGGACTCTTTCTCACTTCAACTGAGGTGGCAGAGATCCTGTAACTGAAGCATGCCAGCAAGAGCCTGCCGCCGCGAAGATCAGTACCCAGACACTGTGTTCCCAGTGAGTCAAAGGATATGACTCCGGGATGGTGTGGGATTAACCGTGTACTCTTTGCAGGTTGGATCACTTGCAAGTGAGCAAGGCACGGTTACGGCACTGTGAATGCTTGTCCAGCTAAAAAGGCAGACTTTTCACAATACGCTAACTTGAAGGATATAACCTGAAAGCTAAGACAAATAAATAGAAGGATTTGTGAATACCAAACTGTGAATCATATAAAATTGAGAAGGCCAGGAAAGGGGTGGAGAAAATTAAGGGGGTAATTCATAAAATTTAGAGGGACCGTGCGCCAGCGTGTGCCAGCCGTGTGCGCTAAACAGCATTCTGGCGCACCGCATATTCATGGATTTCCCAAGCCATTTGGAGCCGTGGCACAGCGAACATCCCGCAGCGCCAGTTAAGCCCCCAAGAACACCCCTTGCGCAAGGAAAAGCCATTGAAATCCCCAATACGGAACAAAGGGATGCGCTAACCCTGGACCAGCTTACAGGCCGCTACACTGTAATCGCGTGAAAAACTATGCGTACCCTGCTTGCGGCAGCCAAAACGCGTGAAAATGTACTCGCGCACCTCCTTGAATATGGGTACCCCGCTAGTGGCAGCCAAAACGCGTGAAAATGTACTCGCGCACCTCCTTGAATATGGGTATCCCACTAGCGGCAGCCAAAACGCGTGAAAATCTCCTGTGCACCCCAATTAACCGGCACCTGCCAGCTGGGTCTGGCTCATGTCCCCCCAAACACCACATCATAACCATACAGACCCATGGCCCTAATGCCAACCCAAATCCTACATCCCCACCCCCAGTGCAAAGACCCAATGTTCCACTGCACTCACTCCCTAATAAATTAACCATTACATGATAGTCTGAAAAGAACCACCATGCCCATCAACAAATGTCCTACAGAGCCACACGGTGGCAACACATGACTGAGCAAATGCTCATAGAGACATGCACAAAATAAATCATAGTAAACCACACCAATAATGTTATAATGAAATGTATTAAAAAGTAAAACAAATTACAAAATTAAAACCTAAAACCACACATGCAAATGAAGAAATAATTAGTGCAATAGAAACAAAAAACAAATCTAAAACATGAAAAAATATAAGTGGTCCATACCCAAAGTCCATAGAAAACAATCATAAGTTGAAAAGCATAAAAAAATTAATCCATGTCAACATCTAAAAAGGAAAGTATGTACATGTCCGGAAAATTTGTAAACGAATGTCTGAAGGGTCCATTATCCCAAAACAAAAGGAAACCTAGCTAAAACCCTATCTAAAATACAACTATATACAAAAAGTGGAGCAAAGTCTGTGAACTCCAAATCATAATAAAAACCAGATGAAACCTAAACCTAAATAACTATATACAAAGGCGGCGGGTTAGTCCGACGGCTCACTTTTTGATGTCCCGGGCCAGGGCATCATTGAACTCAGTGTCGATGTTCCGGAGGAGGGCCTGTTCCCTGGCCTCGAGGTCTCGCCGGCATGCAGCCATGGCCTCCTCCAACTCCCTGCGAGTTGCCTCGAGGCACTCAGCCCATCTCATAGCCCGGTGCAGGGAGTTCTCTGCCCTGACCATTGTGAGCCTTGTCCTCTTCGCCCACCGCCGCTCCACACCTATTTGCTGGCCCAACCACTGCCACACGAAAGACACTCCCAATCCTGGGTCCTCCTGCCCGCCAGCCGATGCCTGCCCCGATGATGTAGAGGGCCCTGAGGCCACACGCCTCCTATGCCGAGCCTGCCACCACCTTTCTGCTCCTGCCGCCGCCACCACGACTAACTCCGGGTCGATGGCAACACCCGGGGCCGTCGTGCAGGTGCCCTGCTTGAATGTGCCAGCACATCGTCTGTTGCCAGGGGTCATGCTGCTGGGGTGACCACCTGTGCTGGAGCTCCTACTCCCGACTGGCAGGGATGGGATCTCCACCAGCCTGGCTGCATTGGTTGGGGAAGGTCCACAGGGGGCCCTGGTGGCATCTGGGCCGGAAGACGGCATGGAGAACAACTGGCATATAGTGTGCACAGAGGAGGAGAGGACCGCAAGACAGAGCGACACATGGAGGAAACCCCGACCATGAGCCCTCTCCACTGTGCCACGTTGGCACACATCTCTTCGTGATGACATGCGTAGTCCCCCAGGGAAGCACGCACGTCATTACGAATGGCACGTGTGCGCAACGTGACACCAATCAGAATGGACTCAATCCTGTCACGGGTCCCCACGTCTAATGGTAGAGGAGTGTCAGATGACCTGGACCTCCCCCCTACCTGTGGATGGCCTGGGACGGGGCATCTCTGCTGGTGCATAGTGATGCAGTCACAGTGTCAGGGACAGTGACATACACAGGCCCCTCTGCGGTGACCGGTGCTGCCTCCTGCCCCTGGACTGCACCACTTGCACTAGTAGTACCACCCCCACCATGCCCCATGTGCGGCTTTGAAGCAGCCTCCTCCTCCTCCGCAGACACCACCAACCTGGATGGCTCTGCACCATCTTCTGCCATCGCCAGCCCCTGTGGGGGCTCACCCGTCCCTTCCGCTGCAGCTATAGTGGCAGACGCGGCACCAGTCCCTTCGTTCCCGGATGATAGAATTTCCTGGGAGGGTGACTGGGCCTTGCGTCCCCGCTTTCCTCCACAGCGCCATCTCCGCCCTCTTCTTCTTCACTCACCGCTGTGTAAAGGGAGACATTGAACACAAGCATCAGGGTACTGTACAATAGTCCCCTAGACACAAAGCAATAGCACATTAGTGCCACTGTCAAATGTCACTTCCATCATGTCCCTCCACAACACATGGGTCAGTGCAGGCAACACAAATGCAGAAACAGGCATGGTACATGCAACAAACATTTGCATCCATGTCCAAGGCACCGTAGAAACATCCAATGGTGGCCTGAAACTCACATGCATCATGGGACATACTGATCACATGCACACACATCACCAGAGGGTCATGCATCTGGCCCTGTATACCCCCAGACACAGTGGATACAAGGATGACTAGGCTATATCAGTGAATCAACACATGGTCACGGACATGTGTCATGCATCCATGGCATTTACCAGTCACTCGCACACTACTCAGACAAACAGACATGTACACCATGCATGCCCATGACAGTAGCACCCATCTCTCACACCCCAAACATGTCCAAGTACAGGCAAAGGCATGCATACATGTGTGCATTCTGCATGCTGCTCCGCATGATGCATTGTAACACATACACCATCCATGTGGGTCACGCCTGACTGGACTCACATGCAGCACCATCATGTCCCTGCACACACACACATTCATACATGACCCATGTCACACATACAGCCAAATAGCTAACTACCACCACACTGCAACATGCACTGTTTTAAACAGGAATGCACGGGCACATACCGCTCGACTCCAGACGGGCCTGCATCTTGAGGATCTGGTGGTGAAGCACTGGGTGAATGAGCTCCAGGACCCTCATCTGCTGGGTGGTAAGGTGGACCCGGCGCCCCACTGCATCCGCTGCGTCCAAGAGGAGCTAGGCCTTCTTGAGGGTCCTGGACTTGTAGTTCTCCTAGCGCTTCTGGACGTGTTTTATGTTGTGGGGTGGCACCCCCTCTGCGTTGATGGCACCCACTATGTCCTTCCAGATCCACTTCTGTCCTTCCTTGTCGGCGCGCGATGGTGAGAAGAGGGCATCATAATGCCCCAGGACTTGCTCCACCAGGATGCCAACTTCATTGGCTGTGAAGCTGGCAGCCCTCTGCCTCTGTGCTGGGGGGTTGCCACTGGTGCCGGATGGTGTTGTGTCGGACATGGAAACCCCCGAAGCAGGTGTGGATGAGCAGCTGGGTCCTGGGGCTGGGCTGTGGAGCAATGGAACACCAGTCCGCAGTCTTCTGTTCCAGCAGGGGTGGTCACAGCAACTGGACCCCTGCAGATGGCTGATGTGCAGGCACCAAATGGCAGGGCACTGTTGGCAGGAGGCAGGCAGGCAGGCAGGCAGGCAGCAGCAGATGGCTCATAGGAGGCTCCCCGGGGCTCTGGGAGGCAGGAAAATGGCCTTCTGGGCAGGAGCGTGGTCTTCCGTGTGTTGTCGCGTGGCCAGCTTGATGCAGAGTGAATTGGCACGTGAAAAAACAGCACGTCAGCATGTAATTCAAGGAAAGGGCATTAGTGCGTAAGCTCGTACATGATGTAACATGCACAGGTGTTTCCCTCGGCACGGGTGCATAGTGAATAGGCACATGTAAAAACAGCACGTCTGCGTGTGACTGCGTATAAATTTGAGGAAAAGCCCTTAGCACGTTAGCACGTAAGTGACGTGGCACGCATGGGCGTTTCTGTGGGCATGCGTTAATGGTCTGCATAGGACGCCATTTTCTTGTACGTGCTTTTGTGGAGAGCAAGTGGGTGATTCTTGTACTTCTTGTGGGTTCGCATGCGATTACTTCACAACGGTTGGAGTGCGTACTCCTTGTTTACAGAGACAGAGCTCACTTCTTCTTTTGGCGAGGGTGTTGCCAACACACCCACGCGCGTCTTTTTCACATTCTTTTTCCAGGCAGACTGTGAGTCGCGCATGTATTTTTCCACTGTGGTTGCCCCGTGTGTCGCGTACCCATTAAGAGGTGATTATAATCTGCGTTTACCACGCATATGCATTTTTTGTGTTTCTGGGTGCCACAGAGTACTGCGGGTCCATCATTCCACGCACATGGGCTACCGAGGGGTCGCATGCACGTTAAATTGTTTTTTAGGGTGTCTGAGCGTTGCGTGACCCGTAATTTTCCCCCAGGGGTCACAGACAGCCTTTCAAGAGAACAGGGGTACGTATTCCATCTAGTACCCAGCCCCCTTCACCCCAATTGCCCAGGACAATTGTTTTCTGCACCTCCCATTCGCACAAGAACATCAGTGCCATGGTTGGGAGGCGACTAAGTGGTAAGGGAGGCAAAGGTGGCTGACCTCCAAGAGGTGTCCGTGGTAGGGGATGTGGCCAGGATGAGCAGGGTGGCCTGGGTGGCCAAGGTGGCAGTGGTGGGCAACGTGGGCAGGGTGGCCCAAGAGGGCAGATGTCCAGGACCATTCAGGGACACCTATGCCCCCACCCCCAGTGGGTCATGGAGATGCAGCTGACACCATCCCAGCTCAGGCCATGCTAACCCGGCCCGGATTGGTCACGGAACTGGCACGGGATGAGATTAGTTCCCTTGGATTTGTGAAGCGTACAGCTGATGATTGCTCAAAGCGTTGGAATGACCTCAAACGCCAAGCTAAAAACAAGCTAGCTTCCAATTAGGCCTCTACTCTGGTGACCTGCAGTGGGTCTCCACCAGAGGAGGATGAACTTACAGAACATGAGGCAATCGCTGGAGGGTTCATCGCAGAGGATCTGATCCAAGGCGTGGGAGATCTACAAGATCTTGAGACAATGTCCGGTGAGTGCCCATGTGTGTGTGTCCAGACCATGTGTATGTTGCTTGAGTGATGTGTTCTGATTGAGTGCCAGGTCAGGCTAAGTAGTTATGACTGCTTTATGTGACCCATGTAGTGCCTCCAAGCCAACCCCCGCCCTTGGGTTTGGGGTTCACAGTATCCCTACTGACCGCTGAAAACACTTTGCACATTATGACTGCATGATAAATACACATTTGTGTGCCGTTCTGCCCCAAAACCACCATACTTCAGACACGGATTTCCCCGCACAAAGCCCCACATATGTTCACTTTTTATGCAAATGATTTCATCAATCAGCCTGATTGACTGCTGTGCACCTACACATGCACTGCACCCGATCACTTCTGAGCCCTGTTTGAATGCTCAACATGACAATTGACTTGTGTCATGTCCAAGTGACCTACCATTGTTGTATCCATGTGCCTCCCATCACTATATTTGAACACACTGGTGTTGTTGCAGCGTGTGACCCATGTGTGTTTTGTCACACTCTTTTGCATGTTCTATTTGATGATGTGCGTCTCACATGGATGGGGAACAGTACTGATTTACTACCATCTGGGTGTCTTTGTCAGTTCTGCCATGGCTATGCTATGTGCCATCTGTGTGCTGGCATGTGGTCATGTTTATGGATTGTCAATGCCTCTCACAGGCTAATGTGTGATGCAGGTGCTATGCACCATGCAGCACATGTCTTGCTTTTCCATTTAGGAGTCCTCAGTGTCTGCTTTCAGGGTGCGCTTCCACTTCATTGCCACTGCATGCATGCCAGAGTTTGAGGCATGTGTGACATGTCTCATTAATTTATTGGATGTGTAGATTGTGATGCCTATGTGTGCCGGCTATGCTGTTCATGCGTGTCTTCATTACTTTTCTTTTCTTTTAGTACAGGTTATGAGGCACTAGATAGATGCTATGGAGGAGGAGGAGATGGCACAATGGCAGGAGTACTCAGAGCACCAACCAGGCACCAGTGGAGGACATGGGGTGGTGGTGAACGAACATCCATTAGTTCTACAGACCATCCTATCCACGAATGTCTCTGGGTACACCTCTGATGACCTCTATGGCTCAGGTGATGAATCAGACATTGAGACAAATGTCCCATCGCAGGTGAGTGTTTCTGGCAGGGATGCTGTTCTGTCCAACACACCTGCACTGGTGGTAGACCCCTCAATGGCCCATTCAGTGTTTGAATGTCTGCCTGTGGTGGTTACGGATGCAGGGTCACACTCCCCAATATTTGCTCCTGTTCCTGGGGCAGTGGATCAAAGGAGGAATGCAGTCCTGCAGCCTCAGGCAGTGCCAGCACAGCAAGGTGCACATCACCTTGGGGCAAACAGGTGTCGTGTCTGGCAACGTGGTGGCCATGCGCCACCGGGCAATACTGTGTGGGATAACTCCATATATGCTATTGCAGCACAACAGGGGGCATCGTGTGAGATGATGGCTCAGGCCGTGGATAGGGTGGCTACTTCTATTCTCCCCCCAGAAAGGCAGGTGGAGCCCAGCAGCAGGCAACAGAGTCCATGTGCTGCTCACACAGGGAGGACATGTTGGCCGCCAAGAGGGACCAACGGGCTGAACTGGAGGCTCTGCGCACAGCCATATCTGCAGGGACACAGGCCCAAAGGGCTGCCCTGAGGGTAGGAAATACCTCCCTCAGAGCTACTCTGGGTGCACTTGAGGTGTCCCAGAGTACAAGGTCAGAACAGCAGCTGGAGCAGCTAACACGCACAATCTCAGCTGAGCTCCAGGTAACCCGTGAGGAGATCCGGGCATCACATGAGGCCTTTCAGGCAGAAGTCTGTGCTACCTGTGAGGTGCTGCATGGGGATCTCTGGACCATCATTTTGCAGAACCAAACCTTTCAGACCCACATGCTTGCTGTCACGGAGGAGCATGACAGGGCTTTGCCACACCCCTTCGTATGTAGCACCAGAGGGTGACGACAGTGATGGCAGTTCTCCCACTATCGGGTAGCCGTGCAAGACATGAGTCCATGGAGGTTTTTCTTTTTTCTCAACATCCACTCATGTGGGTGTTGGGGTGCACGCTGTACCTCCTCCCTCCTGGGTGGTCCCCCCTAAACCCCCTGGTCGACCCAGGGCCATTTTAAATTTTTCTTTTTCATTTTTCTTTTTAATTATTGTTTAAGTAGCTAGTAATGCAGACAATGTAGCACTTCTAGGAAAACAATCTCAGGGTGGTATGGTTGTGACAGTTGACTGTCCCTTTTGTCATCATCAAGTGTCAGCTGCTATGTGCAAGGCCTGTGTGCACTCCGCAGGGGTGGGATTTTAGGTGTAAAAAGTTACCACAAGCTCGGTACGGGGTAGCTCATGTGCCCTTTCCCCTCCCATGCTCAGCGGGCGTGCATGTGTTGGGGCTGTGGGGGCATCACCATGTCCCCTGGCACACCACGCCAGGTTGCAACGTTGTGCAGGACACATGCTGCCACTCTGATCCTGCAAACTACTGGGGCTGCATATAGCAGCTGGCCACCAGAGAGGTCAACGGAGCGAAAACGTGACTTCAGTACTCCAAATGTGCGCTCCACTATGCCCCGGGTTGCAATATGGGCTGCGTTGTATCTTACCTGGTGTGATGTGGTGGGGTTCTGTATTGGCGTCATCATGAAGGTGCGCAGAGGGTAGGCACTGTCCCCTGGGGAGGTGATAATGGTTGTCATTAGTTGGGTTTTTCCATTTGTCAGTGTCTGACATGCATGCATGTGCAGAGGCATTTGTACTCACCAATGAGCCATGTGTCACCATGCCTCCCAGCTTCCAGGTCCCGGTTTAGGGATGACATTTTGAATATGAAACTACCATGACTGGACCCCGGATAGTTGGCATATACACAGGTGATGATTCCCTTGGCATCACATACAACCTGCACGTTGATTGAATGCCAGTGCTTGCGGTTTCGGTAGATGTGCTCAGTGGCCCTGGGAGGACGTAGAGCCATATGGGTGCAATCAATGGCACCTAGCACTTTGTGGAAGTGTGACACCCCGTAAAAGTCCTGGACCACGGCCTGCCTTTCTGTGGGTGTTCTGGGCATGTATATGTGCCTGCGGACTGAGGGGCATGCAGTCATGATTGCCAACACCTGGTGTAGGCAGCGTGACTGCATGGCCTGTGAGACGCCCCCAACTATGGCACTTGTCGCTGAAATGACACAGTAGCCAAGAAATACAGTACATTGAGCACCTTTTCCAAGGGGCTCAGTGCTTGGGAGCACAGGGTGGGGGATGTAAGGTCTTCCTCCCACTCAGCAACTAGTTCTAGGATGATATGGGGTGGAAACCTGTACCTTCCATAGACCTGTTCATTAGGCATCCCAAAAAGGCTGGTCCTGGGTAAAAAAATGCGGGGCCTGGCTATCCTCCTCCTCCTGCGGTGTCCCACGACCACTGCTGCGAGGAACGGTATATTCATCATAGCGTATGAGCTTTTTTGTTTTTGCGCACACTTTTATGCTGCGCGGTGCCACTTACGCCTGCTTCTGGCTTGCATATGTGTTTCCGGATTAGCTCATCTTTTGTGGTGCGCAGGTTTCCCCTGTTCCATTCCGTGAATACGTGTTGTTAGTGCGTGTGTAGGGTTGCGAGGATTTAGCAGCGGTACTTCCCCCATAACGCCGACATTTTCACGTGTTATTCCCCATTCTGCGTGTTCCACCCCCTTTTTTGGTGTGTGTGCTGCCCTGTGTGCACCTTCACTGGCCGTCTCGCGCACAGCCTTCAGGATGTCGCAATGACGTGTGCGCCACACGCAGATTCAGCACACATCTCAGGTAAGCCACGCGCAGCGCATTCCATGAATCGATAAACGGCTGCGTGCACGGCTTTCACAAGCGGGCACTGCGATTTTCACACTTGTGCTCCCCTTTTCAGCACACATTAATTCCGTGAATTACCCTGTAAGTATTTGAAAAGTGTGAAAATGCTTGTAAGCAGGGTGCAAATTTCCAGCAGAGGAGTAACCTGGGAAATTGATAGCAAGTTGTGCAATGTGCTTGAATGCAATGAAATTAAGTCTTATGTTTTGAATACCGAATTAAAAGAAAGCAAGTGTGATATTCCCCGATACAAAGGCACTGTGAATGGTATAAACTGAAGAAAACAAGCACAGGCTAGTGCCATATGAATATAAAGAACTGTGCATAAGAATGAATAAGCAAGTATAACAAGTGAATGGTGGAAAAACAAGTCTTGAGAGAGTGTCAAGAGGAACACCCAATATCACTGTGAAGCTGAAACAGTGACATTGTAACTGTGAAGAAGAAGCAAGTAAGGCGTGTCGGTTTCATGACCTGTGATGGGCGGACCATGTGGTCCGACAACTGCGCCTTTACCAAATAACCCAATTTAGGGAAAAGCCACGCAATTCACCCACAAGCTTGTGTTTGACTGCTAAGGAGAAACTTGGGTGAGCTGATATTATTGAACAGAATTTTCGGATATTGGTGAAATTGATGAAGGGCAAAGCTGCCAGAAATCTGAGTAGTATCCTAAAGAATTGTATTGATTTTTGGAACATTGAGAGATTTCAATGTGTGGGGAAGTGAACCCCTCCTTTTGATAAAGTGAACCAACCTGAATCTTGGGCATGGAAAACCTCCCCTTTTCCAACAACAAATTGGAAGAAGCTCTGAACTTTTATTTGCACACTTTTCATTTTGGTGCTGACATCCCTACACATTATAGTCAAGTAGTTGGAAAGGCAAGTATAGGTTTTGGACAGAGACAGATATTTGCTTTGGACTTCCTTACAAAGGGGGTCATTATGAGTTGGGCGGTAAGGGATTACCGGCACCGGTAAGGAGACCGGTGCCGGTAATCCCTTACCCCCCAATTCCGAGGTCCCTTAGCGGGAACCATAAGGAACGTGTGGTCTGACCACACGTCCCTTACGGGTCCCGCTAAGGGACCAGGGTGCTAATAACGGGCTTGCTAGTCGCGAGCCCGTTATTAGTGCCATCCCCATTCCCATTGAGCCCTATGGGGGCTCAAATGGGAATGGGGAATGGTTTGTTCAATGGGCACTTACCGGTCCCACCAGGGTCGGAATGGACCGGTAAATCCCCATTGAACAAGACTGGTGCCGGACCCGGTATTGGAGTCAGCCATGGTGCAAATAACGCCATGGCTACCTCCAATCTCGGAATGAGGTCCAAAGACTCTCCTTAGTTTTAGTTAGGCGGTTAAATATCACCTTAGCATAGGGCAAGTTAGGCATTTTCCCAACCTTCTCTTATTTGAATAAAAGTTTATGACACAAGTTTTACACAAATGGCTGTGTCTGATTATTTATGCCTTCATGAACTTCACACAGGGCAAATCGTGCCCTAGAGCTAATACAGATTTGGTGGTAGCACTAGGGCAAGGTTTGCCCTGGTACAAACGTGCATTGGATGCATGTTCTTTTAAAATGAGGGCCAACAATGCCTAGTTCTAAAACCATGCAATATTGCATTTGCACAGGTGACAAAACTTCAGTAATCTGGCCTAATTTCGTTCAGATATAAAGCGCAAAGTCATCTGAACGGGTCTGGTCCGTATTTCCCAAAACTATAAAATAAATAAATCTAATTAAGTAAAAAATGTGGATGCCAGAACTTTCGACCACACATTCCAGAAATGCCTTTTCCCAAACTACAGCAAACGCTTTGTTATCGAGCACTATTCGGGAATGCAAGCTTCCTGGATAACACAATATGCCAGCTAACAAAAGGACAGCATTCTGGATGGGAGAGTGTAGGAAATGGAGGAAAAACATCAAATACGCATCCCACGACGCATGCTCGATTGACTGGTACAGCACCATTTGGAATGTTGTGCTATCTGGAATTTTTAACTTTTTAGCCAGTATTAATGCTTCTATTATTGGCAATGACGTGTTCCAAGTAAGAGTTTTCAGCTAACAGTGATGGATAACGAAAATGATCCATTACTCACTGGTCCTTGCTTCGATTTCCTTTCACATTTACTCACCTGATATTCAACCACTGTCATTAATGGATGCAACCTAGGTGTAGGAGTGGGTGTGTATGTGAGAGAGAAAGAGAAAGAGAAAGAGAGAGAGAGAGAGAGAGAGAGAGAGAGAGAGAGAGAGAGAGAGAGAGAGAGAGAGAGAGAGAGAGAGAGAGAGAGAGAGAAAGAGAAAGAGAGAGAGAGAGAGAGAGAGAGAGAGAGAGAGAGAGAGAGAGAGAGAGAGAGAGAGAGAGAGAGAGAGAGAGAGAGAGAGAGAGAGAGAGAGAGAGAGAGAAAAAGTACATTTGGTAGAGGGATGGAAGAAGAGGAAGGCAGAAAGTAAGATGGGAGGTGGAACACCAACTATTAGAGGAGCGAGTTGAGAGTTGTTGCTCCAGGAGACAGAGAATTGGGGCCCGACCCCCTGCTCAGAGAGCAGGTAAGCATGTACCAACATGTGTTACCCCCTCTGTCCCCACAGGCCATCCACACCCTCTTGGGTCCCCCTGTGATGTTCCCTTGCGCCCCCCCTCTCGCACTCAGGTGTTGCCTGTTTTGCTTGATTCTTCTACCCTGCTCCCCCGCAACCTGCTCCAGCCTACTTCTGCAGGAGTCTGTCCTGATACATTCTGGTTTCACCATCACCGTCTTGTGGCCAATGCTGGATTTGACTTTTATGGACTTCATTCATTCATGGTGCATCACTCTTTCTCAACTCTCATGCTGGACTTCCTTTGCATCTTGTACTAGTGGTGGCCCTGAATCATGCTGCTCCCATCTTCATCTTGTATCCTGGCTTGCAACATTATGTGTTACTACTGACTTCTGCATTTGTATTCGCTCTCCACTCTTGCTTCTCCACTCTTTTTGACTGCTTACTCTCTGTTCTCTCCTCCTCACCCTTTCTCCCTTTTCCTATATCCTACACTCGTCCCCTTACTTTCATCTATGCACTTACTCTATCAGAATTGTCCCTGGACCTAATATGATGGCAACCTCACCTGTTTCCTCCACCCTGCCATGACTGTTTTTCTCCTCCCCACACCCCCTCCAGCACTATCTGAAATGTTGTCAGGGCTAGTATGATAGTCGCTTGTTTTTTTCCTCTCCTCCCTTTCTGCACCCCTCTCCCTCACCTTTTGTTTTTCTCCGGCTCTACCAGAAATGTCATCAGGCCTAGTAAGGTAGTCATTGGTCTGTTTCCATTTCCTTCCCACTCTCCCCCTCCCTTCCTTATTAATGTCTTAGCTCATGCACTATCTGAAATGTCGTCAGGCCGAGTATGATAGTTAATTTCACATCCTTACTGTTCATGGCCTTTAAGAGCGTCATTGTATTTTCCCTTGTTCCCTCCCTTGCCTTGTAGCGCTTTGAAACCCATTGTGTATAGGCGCTATATAAATAAACTATCATATCATATCATATCATATCATTGGTGATGTGCCATGTAGGATTTAATACTGGCAAGCGCTTGATTCCAAATCCCAAGAACAAAGAGAGTATTAAGGAGATCAGAGTGATCAACAGTGTCAAAGGTAGCACACAGGTCAAGGAGAATGCTACGGATTTCCATTTAATAGTCAAGCACACCCTGGCTGCTAACAGTAGGTTACGTGGCATGTGTGAGAGCGTGACATAAGAATCTTCCCCATCTGATTCCACCCCAAACAGGACCAGCACTGGCGTGAGTACTCTTGATATTCCATCCATAGCTTGGATCCACCCCAGGACCGTTTTCCAATACACCTTAACTTTACTGCATTCCCACCACTGATGCCAATAGTCGCAAGTTTCCCTGCAGCCTCTCCAACAATAGGGGGATGGGCCTGTGAACATTTTAGACAACCTTAAGGGGTTGTAGTGCCACCTCACTAATAACCGTATATTGCACAGAGATGGATGATGCCCAAACTGCCCTGTAAATAGCTTGCCATACCTCTGGTTGGTCTGTCAGCGCCAGCTCGGCCTCCCATTTGGATTCCGATGATGGTCATTGTAGGTGACCTCTAGCAATCAACGCTTTGTACATGTGCGCTATCAGGCCCTTTTTTGTTTGGTGGACACTAGGGATTAGCTCACATGGCATAAGGGGACATTGCAGGGAGCCCCCCAACGGGTATCTCTGAGAACACTGTGTAGTTGGAGGTAGTGCATGGGGGAATCCTCCACCTACTGCAAAGCCTCCTTTAGGTCTTCTATGGAGATGTATGAACCCTTTTTCCACATCTGTCCTGCTCTAACAAGACCTGCCTCATACCAGGTTTCGAAGCGGTGGACTTCGCTTATCAAATTTTGAATGGGGGGGCAGACACAGCTAAGCGGGGAAGGCCACATCGTGACTTCTTGCATGGAGCGGGAGAGACGCCAAAGTGACCAGAGCACCTTCAAAACTGAGTGTTCTGAGATTCTTCGTATCATGGCTGATCGGGGGACCCACATCCAATCTCCCAAAGTGACTGGCGCAAAGATGACATTTTCTATGACCAACCATTGTTTTTCAGGATTTTCCCACAGGTGGTCAGGTAGTATCCAGAGATGTGAGGCTCTGAAGTATTACGCCAGGTCTGGATATCCTATGCCCCCTGACTCTTTGGGTAGATTGAGCGTGGAGTAAGGGACTCTAGGCTTTTAACCGGCCCATAGGTATGCCAGCAATGTTTGTTTGACTTCTCCAAAGAAAGATTCCAGAATAGATACCGGGAGAGACTGGAAAAGAAACAGGAACCTGGGCAAGATGTTCATCTTTATAGATGTGAATCGTGCTGTCCAAGACAAGGATAACTTGGACCATCTATTAACAACATTTCTGACAGCCTTCCACAGGGGGACGTAATTTGCCTCAAAAAGATCTGAGAAGGACACAGTAATGTTAAATCCCAAGTATCTTACGGATTGTGTCTGTACCTGGAAGCCCCAACTCCCTACTAGTGATGGGGTTAGTTCATTATTTGTTTTTAAGGAAACAACCACAGTTTTTTGGAGATTCGCCCGGAAGCCTGATAGGGCTCCATATTTTGACAGTTTGTGAAAGAGGGCGGGATGGATTCTGCCGGCCGGGTGAGATATAACAATACATCGTCGGCAAACATGGCCAACTTGTATTCCCTGCCACCCCTTGACATGCCATGAATCAATGGGTTGGTCCAGATGGCCTGGGCAAAGGGTTTGATAACCAAGGTGTAAATCAGAGGGGAGAGTGGGCAGCCCTGCCTAGTACCCAGCGTGAGGGCGAAGGGATCGAGGAGATGCCATTGATGGAGTTCTTAGCTTAGGCTGTGCGATACAGCGCTTTGGCCCCCTGAGTCCACACCGGTCCTACCTCGGCCCACCTCAGTACTGCCCGCAGAAAAGGTCATTTGACGCAGTCGAACGCCTTCTCTGCATCCAATGACAGAAGGAGGGGATCGTCCTCTGCTTTTTGAAGGCTGGCCATGAGATCTAAGATTTTTCGGATGTTGTCTGCTCCCTGCCTTCCTCTTACATAACCCACCTCTAAGGAGTGGACCTGCTGGGGGAGAACAAGGGCTAGGCAAGTAGCCAGGATGCCAGAGTAAATCTTTGCGTCAACGTTGATGAGGGAAACCGGGCGATATGACGTGCACTCTTGGGGGTCTTTGCCCTCTTTTGGAATCACAATAATTATGGACTCAGTGAATGATTTGGGGGCTTGTCCTGGCGACAGTATGGAATTGAAGAGCTTAGTGAGGAAGGGGGTGAGGGTGTTGGAATTTGACTTGATAAAAGCTGGCATATAGTCATGTTGCCCTGAAGCAGAGCCCGCTTTCAGTTTCAAAATAGCACCTTGTACCTCTAGGGTGGTGATTGGGGCATTCAATATTTCCAGGTGTTCCTGAGTTATGGGAGGGTGGGGGAGGGTGGCTAAGTATTCATCTATTGCTGAGTGGGATCTATCTCCCTACGACATGTATAGTTTTGCGTAGTACCTGGAAAGCGGCTTGCATTCTTTTGAGGCTTTGTGAGTGCAGCTCCACACTCATCTTTGAATTTGCGTACCACTCTGTCCACTCTCTGCTTTTGCAGTCGATTTGCAAGCATTGTGTGGGCATTGTCCAATTTCTCAATTTTTTTCTGTTTGAGGTATCTAAGCTGCGTGAGTGCTTTCAAATTCCATATATCTCTCAATTCTTCCCTTAATCCCTTGATCTGGCTCATCACTTCTTCGCTCTGGGTCGAGTGTTTTTGAAGTTCTCGTTCTAAACAAGAGATGTCTGACCTGAGCTTTACCTCCCTTTTCTGTCTGATTCTTTTCTTGGATGCCCCCTCCTCTATCAGAATTCCCGTTATCGTGGCCTTCCCAGCTTCCCAGACCTTGTTCAGTGACATCCCATCCACATCATTCGTTTCAAAATAGCTTATAATGGCGCCAGCTAGGGTCTCCCTGAACACAGAATCTCTACACAGAAAATCATTGCAGACCCACCGTCTTTCAAACCTAGGAGGGGGGCCAAGGTCCAAATCAAGTGTGCATAGCTCGTGATCGGACCAGGCAACCACTTCTATGGATGTTCTCAAGATTTCACTTTCGCTTTACGCCCCGAACAAAAGGTAATCTATCCTTGAGAAAGTCTGGTGCGGGGGAGAGAAAAAAGCGAAGGCTTTCTCACCCGGATGGCTCGTACACGATGTGTCGAGTAAGTGGTGCTCCCTTAACTGGCCAAGGAATCTGTCCCCCTGTAGGTTGCTTGGTGGATGGGCGTTTGCCGCACAGAAAAAGCCCCCCCCATAGACCAATGTACCCACTTTCCAATCATCTAAAAAATCCAGCACAGGAGCAAAAAAACCTGATTGGTTCTGGTTTGAGGCATAAGCTGAGCAGAGAGTAATCAAACTTGTCTTAGTCTCCCCTTAATAGCCACATATCTTCCCTGGGCGTCGCTGTGTGTCTGCTCTATTTAGAGCCCCAGAGATTTCCTATACAGGGTCCCAACTCCCGCTCTTTTTTGGAGGCCAGACCCATATTATGTCTCCAATATCCCTTCCCACAATCCTGCGCTCCCCTCCCCGGGAATATTTGGTCTCTTGCATAAACATCACATCCAGTCTAGATTGTTTAAATTGTTGTGCCAACATAGACCTTTTCTGTGGCGAGTTAAGGCCCTTCACATTCAGGGATCCAAAGACCATACTATGAGGTCCCGCCTTATTGGTTAGTGATTGTCTTGTGTGCAGCCCTTGAACTTTGCAACTTAACTGGAGGACGTATTCCTTCATTCGCTATAGCACAGATACCGTGCTTTGCTAATGCTGAATATAAGCGTGTTTCAGTATTGTGATCCTGATCACTCTTTTCTTTTGGCTGAGTGTTCCTCCCCGACCCCTCCCCTCCTTTCCCTGGGGAATGCAAAAGGTCACATTCCCTTTCTCAAAAAGAGACACTCAGGCAAGTATTCAAAATGTGAACTTGTATGCAGAAACATGCAATTGGAACATTATGCAGAGGCAGAAGTCAGCCATACTCATCCCTCATTCATCCAGTTTAACGCTCCCTACTGAAGCGCACCAGCACCTGTATTTGTGGCTTGCAGAAGCCAGAAGAAAGGATAAATGACAAAAATTGAAGCAATTTCACCCATCATGGAGTATTAAAACATTTATATTTCCACTTTGTTTGCGCCCGGCTTCTTCTTGGGAGTTTTGGCACTGGGTCCTGTTGCGGTCCTGTGGGCCTTCTTCGAGTGTCCGTTTCCGAGACCGTGATGGGGCACCAAAGGTGCTGTAGCGCTCTTTCTGCTTCTTCTATTGTAGTGATTTTGAAGTCTTCGCCGCTGAACTCAAACGACAGCAAGAAGGGATGGCCCCATTGATAACAAACTCCCTTTTCCTGTGACCAGGTTGTGAGGGGGCGGCATCCTCTTCTCTTAGCCAGAGTCATCCGAGAGGTCCTGATAAAGCTTTACATTTGATCCCTTTTGTTTCTTTTTCTCTTGCTTTCTGTAAAATATCCTGTCGTTGGGCATAATAATGGCATTTTACAAGGACCAACTGGGGTTTCCGCAGGGGCCTCATGCTCTGTGCATCCTATCGAACTCCAGCTTGGGGGTACTTAGTTCATTGTATAGCGATACAATGAAGGCAGTAACCTTGCCTTCCAGGCTCGCTGAGGTTTCCCCTGCTCTTCGACCAGGCCCATGATTCGAATATTTGACCTTTGCTCCTGATTTTCGAGGTCATCGAGCTTTGCTTCAATGTCCCTTTCCTTCTGCTCCAGGTCCTGAAACCGGGCTTCGTACTGCATTGACGTGATGTCTCCTGATTGCTGGTTGTTTTCGATGGCATCCAGACGGTCTTCCACCTTTGGCATTTTGGTATGCAAGTCGGAGACTGTTGCCTTGGGGCTGGACTTGATGGTTCTAATCTCACCGAGCAGGAGCCTTATGTCAGACTTGGTGGCACTATCGAGGTTGCTGCCTGGAATTTCTGAAGAGCTCTGGACCTCGTCTGAGTCCATGACGGTGTCAGCTCTGCTGAATGTTCGCAATGTTGCTAGGGTGCGTGGTTCCAGCTTTCTTCCCCGGTAACATCAGTGACTCGATGTAACTGCTGGAATACAACGATCACTGATGGTGAGTGGTCCCCTGGGGGATGGTGTTGAGCATAACTACTTTGGAAGAGGAGCGCCTGCCCCCCTGCAGCTGCGATTTTGCTGATAGAGGGTCCTAGACAAGTATAATGTTAATCTGTATTTCCTCCTCTTTTTCTCCTCTGAGCGCACCTCAGGGTTACCCCCGGGCGGGTGAATGTTTATCAGTCTCTTCACAGTGCCTTGGGTCCGCTAGTGCCTATGGAGCTTTGAGGCGTCAAGCAAGGCTAGCAGTCCATGGCAGTGTTTAATGCTGTAGTGGCGCGGGCTTCTGCTACAAGCGACAGTTCCAAGTAGTTGGCAGCTGAGGTGTGGGGCTAGTGTCTGATAATCCCTATAATGCCTGACGCACTTAGTTGGGGTCAAAAAAAGCTCTTCAGGGCCTCAGTCCAAGTTCTATGGGCGTGGCTACGAGGGCTCTCATATGAAGTGTAGTGCTGTTTCGAGTGATTGGGCAGCCTGTGCTTCAGTTATGTCAATTTGGAGGTGTTCATTCAGCCGGGATGGTGGATTGCTCAGAAGTCTTTTATTATTATATTTTTTCCCCATTTTCTTTTTCTTTTGTTTTTTAAAAAAAATGTAATTATTTTTTATTGTTTTTAAATTGCTCCGGGTGCTGGCTTTGAGTTGTTCTGAGTAGTGGGTTGCAATACGTGGCCTGGGTGGCTGCCTCTTCGGGCGCTGCTCTGCCCTAAGGAGAAACGTGCTGGGTGCCCCGATCGCTCAGTGTGCCTGCAGTTGAAGGGGCTTCACTCTGGAGGATGCCCACAGGTGTTCCCAGCTCTCAAGTTATTCAATGTCCGGCGGGGGATGGCCTACCACAGTGGAGGCGGCTTGCCCTCTTCCAAGTGTGGGGACTGACTGCTTTGCGATCCCCGAGGTGCTCTTAAACGTTATGGGCCGCCAGCTCAGTGAAGAGAGACATTCTCTGAGGGAGGACGTGACAGGTTGCACATGGTCCCGACCCCTAAAGTGCTTACCGGGTGTGTCGCTGGGCACCTGCAGCCGCCACTCACCTCTGGGTGCCTGTTATGGGACTTCGCTGCCACTCATGCCGGCTAGACCAGGCTGGGACTTCCAGCTCCTCAGCAGCCGGGAGCCTATAGCGCATCCGACATCTTTAGGTAACTACCATGAGGCCTGCAGCGCTCCATTGACGCTGGCTTTTCTGCTCCAATTCTTGAATGGTTTTTCTTGGCACTTCACCTGCCACTGCTCTGACAATTCCTGAAGCTGAGCGCAGATTCTTAGGGAAGTAGGCTTGTTTTTCCTCATTTATTCCGAGCATGATCTGGCCTGGAGAGGGAGACGATGGATTAAGCTTCCATCATGCCTGAGCCCCCTGGTGGTCTCCGTGAATTTAATTTTAATCCATCTCTGCCAGTCAGGCGATGAGCGATGAGCATGAATGAGGGATAATTTGGAGTAATGTTGGGCGACCAGAGTGGCAGTGTCAGATGGAGAAATCTAGGTTTCAGGGATAGCAGGATGGTCTAAGGAGGAGAGTTGGTGTGAAAGAATGGTGATTAATAAAGTGTTGTTACATACCGCAGTGAGAAGAGACAGCAGAGTAATTAGCCATCTATGGATACTCACAGGTGTGGCAGGTAGACAAAAGCAAAGGCTCATTGGCAAAGATGCAAAGAGGTAGGTCAAACACTGGTCTTCACCCTTCACTGTACTGCCCTTTACTTGGACGCCCCAGGCTGGATGTTCCTAGGGAGTTCAGACGTGTTGTAACATGCTCTCATTACTGGATCACCTAGTCCATCAGTGGTTGGTCTCTCTGATTTTGAAACTTATAATCGTATTCTCTGAAACAATTAAACTGCAGATGTTATGCATCACATACAACTTCTCGTCCTATCGTACTCCATTTAAAAACCCCTTTTTGAAGATGACTAGACAGCTATGTGTTATGCTTCAAAACTGAGCTACTTCACTTGTTGTACATGCCAGATCTGCAATGCCAAAAATCATCAGCCCAGGGATGAGCACCAATATGAGGGAACTTTCTCACACCCACAGAAGTAGATAATTCAGCATCAGGGTGTTAAATGCTAAACCCCCTCTACCTTAGAGACCTCCAGCTCTTTTGCTATATTTTGGGGCTTTGACCTTTTCATTTTGATGTGTGTTTTGCTTTTGTGTTCTTTGGTTATGGCGTGCGTTTTAAGACAACTCCATAGGCATCATCTTTTTCTGTGTCTCACACAGCACCTTAAGTGCAGTGGTACATGGATGTCTTTCAGACTTCCCAAGGTTTCAATACCTTATCTGGGACTGACTCCTGTCTCCCAGAGCATGTAAAGTTAAATTTAACTTTACTAGTCTCTTTAAATTTCCAGACCCAGCACACCCTATCTTCCTATAGAGTGCTGGAGGGGTTGCCTAGCTTCCCTTGAGTCAAAACACTCATGTAACAGTCAAATGTTACCCTTTCCTACTTTAAATGGCTGGTGGCAGTGGTTTAGATCAAACTACCATGATTTTTCCCGACCGCGAACAATGGCAGCTAAAAATCAGGTCAGCCATGTTTTCCAATATGGCTGCCCAGACCTATCTGTAAAAACAGACTCCTGTCAACTTTTTTTGCCATTTCTTTTAGGAAAGACTTTCTAGTGTTTGTCTTTGCGCACCAATCCAGGTTTGGTCCCTTTGTTCGTTGGCCTTTGGTGGGCTTCAGTGCTGAAGCCTTCCTCTGGTCCCTCAGTGTATGGGATGGACAGGATGTGAGGGAGGTGCCAGAAACTCCCTGTGCTTAGTCTCCTAGGAGACCTGAATGCACTCTGGCGTGATGGGCCAGCTGGCTGTCCGGCAAAGACAGCCACCCTGCTTTGTCAGTGACAGCCAGGCTGTAATGAATGGGGGAAAACTGTTTAAAAGCAGGTCTCTGGGACTTGGAAAGCAGAGTTGACCACTGGAACGAAAGAACTGAAGACGAGCTGAAGGAAGAGGACTGCTGCAGCTCCTGGATGACAGGTGAAGCCTGATTGTGTGAAACTCCTTCGACAGAGAAGCCCTTCAAGTTTAACTTCTTCCCTTGAGTTTGGTGGGAACAACCAACTTGCAAGCCACCTGGACACTGTCCCCATCCTGGTCTAATCTTCTTCAAAGTGCTGTTGAAAACCAGATAGCCAGGGAGAAGGAAACCAGCTTGTGGACTTTAAGTCACTCACACCTTAAACCGATGTTTTGACAAGCTTGTGGCCTCATCCCTGGGCAGTGCAGGAACCTCCCGACGTCCTCCTTCTTTTCCCCACGACTGAAGATCTGCTCGAACTGCCAGGAACAACTGCCTCAGCTACAGCTCTTCTTCACTTTAAAGTTACTGTGCAAACGCGGTCCGGAAATCTTTTCGGCCACTGCAAAAGTGTAACTTTCTCGACTTCGAAGGCTTGTCATTCCCTAAACATTCATCTAACTTTTCGCCTAGCCAAATTCTTCTAAACTCGGTGGCAAAGACTTAACCATTTACTACCAGAACTGTTCTATCCTATACGAAGACTCTGAACCATTGACTTTGGCTCATGCCTATGAACTGAATTGCTGATTGTAGTTTGCTGAAACCCTTTTCCCTGCCTATGAAAGTATTTGTGCTACTGATTCTTATAACCTTGTCTTTTTACCCCTTTTAAAAGTATCTGAAGTGCCATTTTACTCCCACTTCAGGGGAGCTGAACCTGTTCAGTAACTTAATGGTTGTGTATTTGTGGTGTATTAGTATATGATATTGAGCTGCTCTTGCTAGTGTAATGTTTTCAAACTGACTGTGTAAATACATATATAGGGCCTCATTCCGAGTATGGTGGTAGCCATGGAGCAATTAGCTCCATGGCTGCCTCCCATCCGGGACAGCCTCCGGCTTGGTGCAATGGGGACTTACCGGTCCATTCCGAGCTTGGAGGGACTGGTAAGTCCCCATTGACATAACCATTCCCCATTCCCATTTCAGCCTCCATAGGTCTCAATGGGAATGGGGAAGGGGCAAATAATGGTACCGCAAATTGCGGTACCGTTATTGGCTACAAGGTCCCTTAATGGGTCCTATCCACACCGCCTGGTCAGACCAGGCGTTAAAGGAAGGACCCGCTAAGGGACCTCGGAATTGGGCGCAAAGGGCTTACCGGCACAGGTGTCCTTACTGGTGCCAGTAATCCCTTTGCATCCAACTTGGAATGAGGCCCATCATCTTTTACCAAGAAACCTTGAGTAAGTGTTTGTTTGAATCACTGTATTTGTTGGTCCTCTGTGTAACTTGTTCTACTGCTCACTCAACTCTTGAGATAAGTCTGGCTGCTTGCTACCACATAACTATGTAGTACAGGCTTGTACCAAAGGTGAAATTGTACTGACACTTGCAGTCTTAATTGCATGTAGTGTTCCCCAAGGGTACTGCATGCGATTCTGCCTAACACTGGTGTACAGTGGTGAGGATAAAGTATACTTGTTACATTTAGAGTGCTACTTTTACCTTTGTTCAAATATCCCTCACAAGGCTAAGCAACATTAGAGAAGCAATTGTGTTACCATGACTGATATGGAAAGCTACAGACAGGAGACCCTAGTCACTTTAATAGTTGATCAATTGAGAGATATGTGTAAAGGTAGGAATCTCATTGTAAAAGGCAAGATGGTTGAATTGATAGAAAAGTTGTTAGAATACCAAGGTCTGAGGAGTGGGTCTGAAACCCCCACCCCTGCAGCAAATGTGGGCAATGTTGATGAGTATGATAATATGTCAGAGCCTAGGTCTAATGTTGTGTATGAGTTAGATGAGGCAACAGAGTCTCACAATGTAGGCCCTGTTTTACCTTTACTTGCTCACAGGCCTCAACCTTTGACCACAGGGACCCCATCAGGTCCAACACTAAGTCCTGAATGTGTCTCTTTGGAAAAAATGAGACTTGAGTTAGAATTTAATAGAATCCAAGCTCAATCTGAAAGCAAACATCAAGAACTTAATCTCAGAGAAATGGAATTGAATCATGCCCTTGAAATGAAAAAGTTGTCTCTTGAAACTGGTTCTCTGCCAGAGTCCTCTAGGTCTTCCAGTCCTAAGAGGCCTTGCATGCCCAAAGATGCAGTAAGTATGTATGAGGTTAAGCTTGATATTTTGGATTGGTTGGCTGCATTTGAATATAGCCACGGGATTCAAGACAGTACAGGGAATCATCTGATTCCTTGGCTTTTTTCTAAGCTACCCCCTGTCGCAACTGATGTGGTAATGGAGTTGGGGGATATAGACAGAAAGGAGTATGAAACTGTGAAGCTAGCTTTGATAGATAGATTTGGGAAGACCCCTTCTCAGTATCTTAAGAGGTTTAGAACCATCAAAAAGACTGATGGTGCCCCTTAGGCTACCTGGGTGTGTGAATGTTTGAAGAATGTAGATGGTTGGGTAAAGGGTTACAGGGTTAACACCTTTCAAGGAGTGAGGTATCTGTTTTTGTTGGAAACTATTTTTGATGCCTGCTCTCCTGAGCTTAGACAGCACTTGGCTGACTCTAAGGAATTAGATCCAAAAAACTTAGCTAGAGCAGCTGACTCATTGATACCTAACAGGGCCACTCATAAGGATTCTAAGGCAACTCCCAAAAAGGATGTGGGGAAGCAGCACAAAGGTGAGAACACAAATACATCTAAATACATCCAAACTGAAGAGGCCCACAAACATAACCAGGGAAAGCCACATGAGAACCAAATAGGGGTAGTGAGTCTTCTGGTGCCCAACCAGAGGGAGGTCAGCAGAAACCCCCATTCCAGAAAGCATTGTGTGTTTGTAAATTGACCTATAACCCTGGCAAATCTGAGGCTAGTATAACAGAGAAATGGGAGCCCAAACCTAGCTCCATCATTGCCCATCCAATTGTAAAGTCTTTGACCCCCCCCATGCTTCTGAGGAAGAGGTGGATAGACAAATTGGACCCCTCTAAAGGCCTGTGAGAACTGGTAATTCTCAAAGCTGGTGACAAACCAGGAAAGGTAGGTCTAATGCTAAACACCTTAAAACTGATGGATCTTCTGCTGAAGACTCCAATGTAAATCTTAGTGTTAGGAGGGAAACTTCTAAGCCAGGTAATTGAGATCTCAGAGGAAGTGGAAGCATGTACCTTGCTTAACCACTGCCTCTCCAACCAAGATACCTGTAACCCAACCTGCTCTTGTGAGAAAAGTGGTGAGGAACTATGGAGGCCCCTCTAGATCTAAGGAATTCCTTTCTAAGGACCTCTTGAAAAAGCCTATTGTAGGTTCAGAGGTTGTCATAACATCTGAGGGACTGTTAGATCAGATCCCCTATACCTTAAGAAAGAGAGATGTACCACAACAGGTTTGTAGGTCATATAGCTTACAAATGAAAACCACTGATAGAAAGTTTAATAGAAAAGGTTACAAAAGGTTGCTGGTGTACTCAGCAGCCATTTAACCGACTTGCAACAGGAGATCCATCTTGGTGGGGATTAGATCCTCCTGTCTCTTAGTCTGGGGGGGGGACGAGTGTCAGGGAGATTTCTCACACAAGTGCTAAAATCCCTCTACCTTAGAGCCCTCCAGCTCTTTTTCTATATTTTGGGGCTTTGAACTTTTCATTTTATAACAGTCAAATGTTACCCATTCCTTCTTTAAATGGCTGGTGGCAGGGGTTTAGATCAAACTACCATGATTTTTCCCGACCGCTAAAAAGGGCAGCTAAAAATCGGGTCAGCCATGTTTTCCAATATGGCGCCCCAGACCTATCTGTAAAAACAGACTCTGGTCAACATTTTTCACCATTTCTTTTAGGAAAGCTCCTTCTTGTGTTTGTCTCTGCACGCCAAACCAGGTTTGGTCCCTTTGTTCTTTGGCCTTTGGTGGGCTTCAGTGCTGAAGCCCTCCTCTGATGCCTGAGTTTCTGGTTCTGGGATGGACAGGATGTGAGGGAGGTGGCCGAAACTCCCAGTGCTTATTCTCCTAGGAAACCTGAATGCACTCTGGTGGGATTGGCCGGATGGCTGTCGTGTAAGGACAGCCACCCTGCTGTGTGGGTGATAGCCAGTCTGGAATGAATGGGGGAAAACTGTTTAAAAGCAGGTCTCTGGGACTTGGAAAACAGAGTCGACCACTCGATCGAAAGAACCAAAGACGAGCTGAAGGAAGAGGACTGCTGCAGCTCCGGGATGACAAGTGAAGCCTGACTGTGTGAAACTCCATCGACAGAGAAGCCCTTCAAGGTTAACTTCTTCCCTTGAGTTTGGTGGGAACAACCAACTCGCAAGCCACCTGGACACCGTCCCCATCCTGGTCTAACCTTCTTCAGAGTGCTGTTGAAAACCAGATAGCCAGGGAGAAGGAAACCAGCTTGTGGACTTTAAGTCACTCACACCTTGAACCGATGTTTTGACAAGCTTGTGGCCTCATCCCTGGGCAGTGCAGGAACCTCCCGACGTCCTCCTTCTTTTCCCCATGATTGAAGATCTGCTCGAACTGCCAGGAACAACTGCCTCCGCTACAGCTCTTCTTCACTTTAAAGGTACTGTGCAAACGTGGTCCAGAAATCTTTTCGGCCACTGCGAAAGTTTGTGAAACTTTCCCGACTTCGAAGGCTTGTCATTCCCTAAACATTTGTCTAACTTTTCGCCTAGCCAAATTCTTCTGAACTCCGTGGCAAAGACTTAACCGTTTACTACCAGAACTGTGCTATCCTATACAAAGACTCTGAACCATTGACTTTGGCCCAGGCCTATGAACTGAATTGCTGGTTGTAGTTCACTGAAACCTTTTGCCCTGCCTATGAAAATATTTGTGCTGCTGATTCTTATAAACGTGTTTTTTTTACCCCTTTTAAAAATATCTGAAGTGCCATTTTGCCCCCACTTCAGGGGAGCTGAACTTGTTCAGTAACTTATTGGTCGTGTATTTGTGGTGTATTAGTATATAATATTGAGCTGCTCTCGCTAGTGTAATGTTTTCAAACTGACTGTGTAAATTAATGTATATTCTTTTACCAAGAAACCTTGAGTAAGCGTTTGTTTGAATCACTGTATTTGTTGGTCCTTTGTGTAACTTGTTCTACTGCTCACTCAACTCTTGCTCAGTCACTGCTACCACATAACTGTGTAGTACAGGCTTGTATCAAAGGTGACATTGTACTGGCACTTGTAGTCTTAAATACATGTAGTGTTCCCCAAGGGAACTGCATGTGATTCTGCTTAACAATGGGTGTGTGAGTTTTGACTGTCTACTATTGCAGGTCATACTTTTGCATGGTATTGTACTGCATACTGTATGAGGCAATGTTATGAACACAAGGAGAATATGAGTAAGCAAATTCCAGCTATAGGGCCTCATTACGACCTTGGCGGAGGACCATGGCGCTATTAGCACCATGGTCCATGCCGCTAAGGTCCCAACTCCGCCATGGTGGATGGCGGAATTACCGCCCCATTCCAAGGTGAGTGGGGCGGTAATTCCCCATTCACCAATGGCCCCTTCCCCATTCCCATTTTTGCCCCATAGGGCATAATGGGAATGGGGAAGGCGATAATTACGGCACCGTAAATTACGGTGCCGTAATTATCGCCAAGGTCCCTTTGCGGCATGGATTTTAACGGCTGCAAAAAGCAGGCGTTAAAAACACCATCCCGCAAAGGGACCTCGGAATCAGGCGTTAAGGGTCGGCGCCGTTTACGGCGCCCTTAACCCCTTAACGACTGACTCGTAATGAGGCCCATAGCCATGTTTTATTGGGTTTGAGATGTTACTTACATGCTATACACGGCATTGCATGTATTTTTCATTATACCGGCCTGCATTGCTGCCTACTGTTTTGCCCTGTAATATTCCAGTCTGCTGTGAAAACACATGAGCCCTATTGTTTGTTTTGCTTTGCCTGATCTGCTGCGTTTTCATATGGTGAATACAATCATGAACATGCCTGGTGTCAGAAAGCATGCCATTTTTGTACCAGCTGTATTTAAATAACACCATATGGTGGTTTGTGGTAAAATGCCATGTTATTCTCAAAGAAGAACATCATTTAGAAGTACCATTATAATGTTTCCACTTTAACATATTTTTGGTCTGAAATGTGATGCATAATTCAGGCCCCTGCAACATTGAGTTTTAACATTAGAGCACAATCCTAATGAACAAGGTTTTCTATTTGGAAATGTTAACGTTACAGAAAGTACAAAACAGCTCTGGCTAAGTGTCAACACCGAGTAACACTGTGGGGGACATTTATAAACAGTGCTAATTGCATTCAGGGGATAGCTAACATTATCAATTGCATGCCATTGCCCCTGCACTCACTTTTCAACTTTTACAACACTGAATGCTAAAGTAAAGAGAAGCGCAGCCAAAAACACCTTTATTCTTTGCTTTTACACCATTTTGTAAAATATATAAATACTGGCTGTAAATTAAACATTTTCACAGAATTTTTATGCCTGCTTTTAGCAGATGCTAATAATAAAAAGAGAACGATTCCATAGGAATCTATTAATTTTATGCCAGTATGAAAATCCCATGCTGGCATAAAATGGAGAGTTTTCGCAGCCAGAGAGGTAAAAAGGGAGGATGATACGTATTTCCCCTCCCATCTTCCACTCTGCCTGAACAACTAAAAGGAAATGTCCAGGAGCAGTAAAAGAAATGTAAATATAGATGTAAACCCATTACAACTCATGCTTTCACTTATTCTATCACTGAGGTTCTTACAAAATGAACCTCTGTATGTTTTAAGATTGCAATGCAGCATTGGGCATTATCATGTTCGTAGTTTTGAAAACATATATTTTTTTTAATATAACAATTTATTGATTTTTATATTCACAAAACATAATAGACATTAACTTCATCATCACATATCAGTATTGTCGTTGAGATAAAATAAAGACTAACTGAGGCACTGAAGGACACATTCTCAAAGAGGATTGCTTCCCATTCTAAAGCAAAGAAGATTACATCGTTTAACCTACCAAGTTTTACACTGCATCAGTGTGGGGGGCCTACACTCGGAACTGTACACACTGGCCCTCCCTGACGGTTATACCATCTATAGACAGGATCGGACAGGACAAAGGGGGGGAGGTGTGGCCATTATAGCCAAAGACTCTCTTGACATTAGAAGAACCCAGGCAGAAATAGGCCTCAATTCAGATTAACTACCAATCGAACTCAAAATCTCCCACAATACAACCATTGCATTCCGTCTAGTGTATCGCCCCCAGGACCCTCAAACGACTTCCAGGAAGCCCTCATCCACTCGATCTCAGACAATCTGAAAACAACATCCAAAGTAGTACTGCTGGGTGACATGAACCTTGGGCTCAACGACACCAAGGACCACAACATCCAATCCCTACAAAAGGTGCTAGCTACACTAGGATTTGACCAAGCTATCACCAAGCCTACACACATCAAAGGGCGCCCCTTAGATTGGGTGTCACAACATATCTGCCCTATTCTTCACCACGCCATATCTCCCATCCCCTGGCAAGACCATTTCTGCATCAACTTTCACATCGACACCTCACCAGGACCTGCTAGACACTCCATCCTTCTTCCTGCAGGGCTCTCAAGGAGCTCCAAAAAACTAAACAAAGACACTCTGCTCCCACATTTGCTCATCCCAGAACTGCAACCCTCATTCCCCAATGATCCCACCCTCCTAGCTAACACATTTAGCCAAGTGATAACCACAGCGGTAGATGCCATCGCACCCATCAACGCAAAAAAAGCAAATAAAACTAAGCATTCCAATGCTTGGTTTTCACAAGAACTTGCTGATCTCTTCGCTAAAAAGAGAGCACTACTGGCCACATGGAAAAAGTATCCCACCGAGTCCAAAAAAATGGCCTTCAAGTCCACACCCAGAGACTATAAAATAGCCACCACACAGGCCAAGGCAGACTTCTACAACACCAGGATTAGCAACGCTAACTCAGGTACTAAGGAAATGTTCGCCATATTCAGGGAACTGTGTACCCTCCAATCCACCATCCACCCTTACCAAGGAGGAGACCTGGTGCAACCAAATTCAAGCAGCCATACTACACAAACTAGATACCTTACACTCTAAAATCTTAGCCCACCAAAAAGCCCTATCGGCTCTTCTAGATCGCACCGTGGGACATCCAGCCTCACCTCCAGACGCTCCCAGTCAAATACCGAAATTTGAATTCTCTGACATTCAATCTGAGGTCATTGCACTCATAAAATCCATTAAGCCATCCAGCTGCGAGGGAGATACGTGCCCTTCCCACATTATCAGAGACTGCACACCTGCCTTGGCTCCCATCATTACGGCCTTCATCAACTCATCATTCAAATCATCGCATGTACCGACGTCCCTAAAAGAAGCTTGGGTTAGACCTCTCCTAAAAAAAATGTCTCTCGACCCATCTATCCCAGGGAACTACCGACCCATCACAACGGTCCCCTTTCTGTTAAAGATTCTGGACAAAGCAGCCTACCTGCAGGTTAAAAAATGTATTGAAGACAACCACCTCCTCGGGCTACGCCAGTCTGGTTTCCGTCCTCGACATGGCACCGAGACGGCACTACTTGACCTAAAAATTCAAATAGATGACCTAAGAGATGCAGTCAAACTGGCTCTCCTCCTGCTTCTAGAGACCTCTCGGCAGCCTTCGATTTGGTTGAGCATAAAACGCTATGCAACCATCTTCCCGCCTCAGCCCACTTCTCAATGAAAGCATGTGACTAGATCTCATCATTCCTTCAGGAGAGGGTAATGAAGGTCTTCTCAGACTCTGCTAACGCTACACCCAGCCCTATCAAATGTGGAGTCCCACAGGGCTCCTGCATAGCCCCCACACTATACATCCTCTTCACGAGACCTCTTTTCAGGATACTTGACTCTCTGGGCATCTCATATACAAATTATGCAGATGATACACAGGTTCTCATCCCCCTGTCGGGTGATTACACTACAGACCTGAACACACTTAACAGTATCTACGCCACCATTCAATCATGGATGGCTGAGAATTGGCTCTGCCTAAATAGTGATAAGACCGAACTACTGCTGGTCAGCTCCCCATCAATATTGGGCAAACTTGATAAAAAGTACCAATCATTCACCGTGGATAATATTCCCATCACAGTCTCTCACACTATTAAAACATTGGGTGTGTACCTCAAACCCAGCCTCACCATGGACAGACAGGTCAATGCCATCGCCTCCTCTGCAGCATACCACTCCAAACTCATCAATGCCATCAGGCCCTTCCTATCATGGCAAAATTGCATCTCAATAGCCAGAGCAATCATCGGTTCCAGACTGGACTATTACAATGCCCTGTTCATTGGAACCTCCCAAAAAAACCTCGTCAAACTCCAAATTGCCCAAAATAATGCCTTAAGGGCTGCTACAGGCACCTCGCGCAAGGAACACATCTCGGGGGACAGGAGGCAGGTACATTGGCTCCCCATCAAGGAAAGGGTGGTCTTCAAAACATTGGCCTTTACACATAAAAGTCTTCATGATCAGGCCCCTCCCTATCTGACACAAAGGATCACCAAACAAACAGTCGCCAGACCTTCGAGGGCAGCCTATGCGAACCGCATCACGGTACCGCACACACGCAGAGTGCGTGCAGAAGGCACCAGCTTCCCCACTATGGCAGCAACCTTATGGAACAACCTCCCAGCTCAGATTAGATCAATCAACTGACACACAGCCTTCCGCAAGGCCTTAAAAACCCAGCTATTGGTCTAAAGAGCACCTCCCATTAGATCTGCACTACTTCTGTGTCACAATGTATATGATATTTATCTGTTTTGCAATCTGCTAACTAGACAAGTGTATGAGTAATCAACTGTAACGCTCAATGTGTAACATCTGTAACCGAACAAATGTATCAAAGTGAATGTAACTAAGCATACCTCCTTGGGCCGCTTATTGTAATCCGCAAGCAAGCCTCCTTAAAATTTCCTTAAAGCGCCTCGTTGCCTGTGGGCTGTAGTGCGCTGAACAATACAAAATAAAATAAAAATAAGAATAAGACATTCAGAATCTATGTGTCATCCACAAAGCTCTGTGAACCATGGACTGCACAATGTCACTATGTCAGTGTAAACAAATAAAGTCAGGATTGTTGGTTATCATGTGATATACTGAAATCCTGATTACATTCTGAAGACAACAATACAAAATTGGTCTGATTACGCAGACGTTTCTGGGGATTGGGTGAAGCAGGGCATACATTAATGCAGGATTTCCATGACAGGGAAAGGCTGACATGCAGTGGGGCAGTGGATGAAAGTGGATCTCTATGTCATATGAGATTTGACCCACCAAAATTGTAGTCATTGCTAGTCCTTGGACACTCTAATTTGCCCAGGGCATACATTCATGCAGGATTTCCATGACAGGGAAAGGCTGACATGCAGTGGGGCAGTGGATGAAAGTGGATCTCTAAGTCATATGAAATTTGACCCACCAAAATTGTAGTCATTGCTAGTCTATGGACACTCTTATTTGCCTGCCCCCACTATTATTTCCTTCTTTGGTTGTCTCCTAGCCTTTTTTTTCATTTATTGTTAGCATGTGCAAGTGGATCTAGCTCACATGACATTTGCACCACTGACCTCTTAATAACTACTGGCATGTTGGTGCTCTTTAAGACAGCTCCAACCCTGTCTTTCCGTTCTTAGTCTGCTTCACAGTCTTCTATTCCTTTGGAGTAAATCATCTGATGCAAGTGGATGCATGTTATGTGGCCACCTGCAAGTCACTAATATTCTTTTCTAACACATTTTGTCTACCACACCCTTTTGTACTCCTTCTTAAGTTTTAGATCATAGGGTTCTCTACTCTGGGCATCAAAAAGAAGGCCAGACAAGTAAAAGAGCAACTCCTGTTTGGTCATGTAAGAACGTGTAAAGGGCTAGAACCACTTCTTCACACATCCTAGGCACGCCAGCAGCATATGCATCACACCACACTCACTCTTTCCGATCCTCACCCTTACCCACTCATGCAAAGATACAGGGCCTCATTACGACCCAGGCGGTCCGGAAATAACGGTGGCGGTAAACCCGCCGCCATCGTGGTTTCCGGACCGCCTGAGTCCGACCCCTGCAGGCGGGAGGTGATGTTCCCGCCAGGTCTGACCTAATGGTTTAACACCTCCCGCATGCAGGCGGACGAGGAAACACCGGCAGCATTACGAGATGCTGCCAGTCTTTCCATGATCCCCATTTCCATCGAGTCCCATAGGACTCAATGGGAATGGGGATTTACACCATTCCACCTCCGTGATTCCCGGAAAACCGGGGTTGTAATGCCCCGGTAATTCCGGGAATCACGGAGGCGGAATGGTAATACGAGTCCGGTGTTAACCAGGCGGTTTTACCGCGTCGGTTTACGCCGGACTCGTAATGAGGCCCACAGTCTTTGCTTTCATGCACCACCAACCCATGGAACATCATCGACATCCCACTCATCACCACTCAAACTCCACATTCAAAAGACACATGCAACCTCATTCTCATCAAAACTACAGTATTTCTTGCAGTAAATAGTGCTGCCTGTATCACTACCCACAACCGAGACACCCTCTTTACCAAAAAGAGATGTTCACCTGCACCTCCACATATTTCCTGCCTGTCCTCATCACCATATTCTACACATTCTAACCAAAGGACTGCCAAGGCAAGACTGGCATGGTCTCAATATTATATGCAGTATTTGATGGATAAACCCCATCTGACAGAAAACGACACCTGCATTTATGGAACTCCTCACCTGCCACTTCCTGCTCAGACATCTACATTCCAGCTGATCTAACGACTACACCAACAACAACAAGGACTTTCCCAACAAAATCACAAAAGTGACCGCAACCGGACCCGTAAACAAAACTAACATCTTTCTTGGAGACACCTACCTGCCTCAGATCCATGCCAACAAGAAAAGCATAGTCATTCTACTCAAACTCCTCAACAACATGAGAATCAAACAACTCCTCACAGAACCAACCAACAACAAAGGCAATAATCTCCACCTGTTATTCACCACCTCTCCAGCAATTCCATATCTTGACCACTACCTTTGAGCTGGAAGACCATGCAAACATAGCATGATGCTCTTTCCACAAGGGCCAACCTAAACTTACCAAGACAGCCCACCACTCAATTCATAATTACCCCATTAATGCACTGGAAGGAAATCTCATTACCTTGGCATCCAAATCTGACTGCTCAGACAATGAAAAGATCTATGTTAGTGAACTCAATGACACCCTAACTGAGGCAACCAACAGTCATTCACAACTGAAACCTCGACTCAAAAAAACATAAGCTGTCAAAACATTGGTACACAGAAACAAACGTTCAATGACAACAAGTATGCCATCCATAAAGAAGAAAGGTTGCTGGAGAAACCCAAGCAACAAGACAAACTCATCACTATGCTTAACCTCCATTCACCATGCTGGACATTCATCAACACAGGCAAAGCGAACTACAAAAGGACCCTCGTGTAAGTATGATACATATGATACAAAAGCCGAGAGATCTTCCTGGCTGTGATGCACTGCATAAATCGCCTGCCAGACCCAAAAATACTGTAATCACTGACAAATGCAATACAGACAAACTAGACAAGATAAGGCAACACACTGACAGCTACAAATTGAAATCAGACATTCAACCCATTCCAGCCCACCACATATAGAGATGGGCAAAATTCAGGACAAGTATTGCAGAAGACCTGATAAATGGTCGCACAGTGCTGAAACTCAACACCTATAAAAATAACATCTTTCCCATCCATTGTGAAGGACAGCCATGTGAAGCACATCCCTTATACTGGTACGTTAATAGATCCACTAATAATGGTACAGTACCTCCCCAGCTGAAGGAACCAATATTCAACCCGAATTACCTGGCCAACTATCACCCCATCACACAAACTATCACCCCACACATCAACCGTTCTTCTTCAAAGTGATTCAGAGGACTGTTGCATACAGTAGCATGAATTATTATTTCAGTATAATATTCATCATGGCTACCAATTTGGTTTCTGCCCACAATGCAGCAGTTTGGGATCCTCTGCAAAGTCAAAACGTTCATCCCTGTCCTGAGTTGCAGAATGGTTCTCACACCCTGGTCATCTTCCATCTCGAGGTGGTAATAACTTGCTTGTAGGTGTCCCAGTTGCTATCTTGGCCCTTTGTCCCTTATGCTGTAACATGCCTCATCAGAGGCCTTAGAACAGTTACCCCCTATCCTCAAGGATTTGCTCTGGCTACTCTAGCATGCATCATGTTTAAGACAGAATGCATCACCAACAACGCATTCACAATGTAAGCAGCACTTAATCTGGGCAAGAAGCACATCATGCCTAGAGGCCAGTGTGCTACCAGAAGCCCAGTCATGACCAGAATGAGCAAAGAACTGCAAGAGGAAAAATAGAAACACTCATTTTTTTTAAATTAATTTGGTTTAGTTGATACACAACTTTTCAAATCCATACAAAAATACACATTAATACGAAACATCAACAAAAAAAAACAAGGGATTAAAATACCAAGGGTACAAGAGATAAATATATTAAACATATTAAGCATCTTAAACAAAAACAATAAATCAAAACAAAATACTTTACATTTCTTATACCTTCCGGATAGTTCAAATACAATATCAATGGGCAAAGTAAAAAAGGAAAAGTAGCCAAACTGATCATCTCTCAAGGGCCATAAGGACCCCATACGATTTAATTTGAGGCAGCTACAACAGGCAAAACCATTCTTATATAAATATACACACATTATACAGCTATGCATTCTGTCTCTGGAGCACTGCCATTTTCTCTCCTGGCCCCTCACAGCATGCATGTGAATTATTCTGATTCACAAAAGTGCATCTTCAACTTGCATGTGCATTTGTGTGTCACATACCTTTTTGTAAACTAGCCTCATTCTAAACGTGAGTGTTCTGTGAACCTGCATGTGTAATGCTCACATGTAGGTTAAAGGAACACTTTAGTTAATTTGACAATCTCACAAAACGTGCCCCAGTGCTTGGAAATGGTCTTCAAATAATGAAAAGTGATGATTTGTTCATTATAGTTATTTTAATGATGTCTCATAGATATGAGACCTCATTGTCACAAAACAGAATATATATTTTGCATGATATTGGAACATGGAAAATCCACTTAATAGCTACAAATAAAGCAATGAAAGCTGGTCTCAAAAAAGCACAAAGGAAATCACCCGGGAAATATTATGTGTTTCCCATAGCGATGCAGAGTTAAAGTTAAAGTAGTTTGCTTCTGCTTGGACTGCATGCCAAAATAAACCAATTCAGTAGAAAATCAGTAGACTTTCGAAACATGACCAAACGTTTGAAGATTGGACTGGAGCAGAAGCAAGAATCTGTGAAAAACATGCCACCCATGTGGTTGCAACACTGACACGTAACAGCTAGAGCTACAGCTAAAGTTGCTGCATGAAGGAAAGAGAACTTGAACAACCAATTATAAGCAATAACAAAATATAACATGTGCATAACTCAGTACTATTCAGAAAATAAAATTAACAAACAAATTACACACTCAAACAATTAGAGATATACATTACTGTAAACTCAAATAAAGTGTCAGTAGCACACACGGAATTGTACCTGTAAAGAGGTATGATGTAAGGAACATGTATTTCAAACAATAGGCACATTTTCGTTCTCTCTAAAGACAAGCATGCTGTGGGATGTCTTGTCCCACTTTTGCTCTGCCATGCGGCATCACTGTGTTCTGATGGTGCCAGAAACATCAAAATGGCCGCAAAACCCTTGTGAGCGTTGAAACCTCTGAAAATCTCGCTTTGCAAAACACAAACAGATGGCTGCCCAATCTACCACGCATGTTGTCAGTGTTGGAACAGAGATCTCACTCCTGAAATGTGTTACTGGGCTCCATAACAAGTGAAAATGGGTTACTGAGAGGAAAGCTACAATTCACTTAGTTCAAGAAATCATTGTGAACTTACAATGTACTGAATAGCTGAAAGTATCAAAGAAACTTCCACAGCAAAAGTTGCCTGCCTGTGGAATTTGTCAAAATCTGGGCGCAGTACCCTTGGCCGCCTGAATGACAGCTGTCAGAAGCCTGCATGATAAACTTTAAGACATATATAAACTGAAATCAAAATGTTTGCAATCTAAGTGGCCTGTTACTAAGAGTAACCAATTTTGTAATTGTTTGAGCCCATGGTTTAAAATCTGGAATAAGTGTTCTAGCTGCTAGTTTGAAATCACACGTTTGTTTTAAGCCAAGGAAAATGCAACAGAATTACCATTTAAATTGAAGCCTGGCTAAAAGCCACCCAAACTGGAATAACAGCTTTCCTCACAGAGGCAAGGCCTCTCCCTCCAGCTTCTCTCCTGCAGGAAATCACACCTAAGTGATGATTATAGTGTGGGGAAGAATTTGGTCTGCAGAGGGAAGGAGACAATGGAAATCCTCCAGCTAAAGGAAATGCTAGGTGTGAAGAGTCATAAATGGCCTCTGCCAAGGAACAAACAGGGAGGAGATATTCCTGGGTCCCAGGGAGAGACCAAAGGGGTGGAGCTAAAAAACATTTGTCGCTTAACAAGGACAAAAGACACATTTTAAAAAGACTGATAACTTACTATGTAAAATTGTGCAAAATATAGAAAAAGCAGCATTGTTAATGTAATTTCTGGTTGCATGAGTTAAAAGGCGCCACAACTCTGTGACATGTACTGGGAAGAAACAGTGGAAAATGTGATATTACACAAAATGTATTTCTGACAGAAGTAAGAAACTTTATACACGTATGCCCATGTTAAACGCGCACATTTGTAGAAATTTGCTCCTAAATTGGACATTGTGTTCCAGATGAAAAGGGCAACATTCTATGAAAATCAGACACAAGATTTCACAGCGATGGGGTTTGGATGAGTACCTGCTACACAAAATATGTAATCTGTATATATGATTGTTATAGAGGTTGCACATGTGGAAATATGTATTGTACCAAAAGTAGATATTGTGTTCCAAGAGGCTAGTGGTGGACTCTAGGCATCATAAACCCACACCTTAAAGGTGACACCCTGTTTTTTTCCTCCTATCAAGGAAGAGAGGAGACCCTGACCAATCGCTGTCAAAGGGGCGAGTTTAGGATAAACCAGCAAACACACCCCTTTATCATAAGCATAAATAGAGACAGCTCAGCACTCAGAAAGACAGACAGATTCACCCACCAACCAAATGCTGGCGGAGCACCCTGCTGCAGAATTATCCATCTTTCTTGCTCCAGACTCCAGAAACTTGGCAAAGCAGAAAGGCCCATTGCATCGCTGAACCATTTTCAGCTAGGCCTTACATTTCCAACCCCAGAAACCTAAGGGGAACCAAAAGACAGCCTGGCTGTGCTGTACTGCTTGTCTGCTGAACTAATTATCATCGGAACCAAAAGATTCAATCCAGTCCTGTACCGTGCTGTGACCAGAGCCATTGCAGATCCGATCCAGTCTTTTGCCGGGAACAGACCCAGTCCAATCCGATGTGCCCAGCTGTCTGTCCAAGAACCAGATTCCCTTCCCTGACCAGAAATCTTGACGGACCAGAATCCTGACGATTCCATTCAAAACATATCTAGTGAGTATCTATAGATAGAACTGTGTCACTAGCATATGTACTGTCCATAGTTAATCCCTATCTTAAACCCAACCTATCTTGTCTTCAGAACCTGAGATTGCTAGAAGTATTTTTGAATTGTCAGAACATTTCTTGCGCTGAGTTTCTCTTATTGTATTCTAAAATCATAAGTCATTAGTGTTATGAGTAAATAAAGTGAATCCCAGAAAGAAATTCAGTATCCACCATGTTAAGGGTTTCTTGGCCAGGAACTGTGGAGATTAATGTGTGGCATGCTTCTTTTTCTATAGTCATAATATAGTGTGAGAAATCCCATTTGTCTTTTAAAAGTGCATTCCTGTTTCCCATTCTTGCACCTATCTCGAAAAATGACCTCCACTAAAACATACATAACTTCCTCAGTGTTTATGCTAGAAACAAAATAAATCAACTTCTGCTTGTAGATTACATCCACAGCTTTAATTTGCACCTAAAACCGCATCCCAAATCCATATGGTTCTCCCGTGATCGCAATTATCGCGCACTGAAATGTTTGCCGCAAATTTTGTTTTAGGGAAATACTGACACATGTAAAACAGCTTTATATTGCTTCCAACCTTAATTTTAAGATTTCACATTGTTTCTTAGTATCAAATCATTGCTAGTGTTTGTGTGCAACTATCCAAAGTGGCTCCCATAAGAATGTAAACAATTTCTTCAATTTAAACCATATTTAGTGCTTTTACCCAATCCATTCTCAAGATAACTTTAAAACCATTCTGACCACTTGACAATCAATTCTGTTTTTCTCTTGTGTTGCTGGGGGGGAATTGGGATTGATATTTTGTTTGAATTCTGCCATTCCTGAATACCTGCTCTCTCCTCTTATCTCTTTACATTGCCTATTGGGGGGTTGAGGGATGTGCAAGGGGAAATAGTAACCACACTGCTATTTGATCTGAACACACACAAAGTATTATTTCTGTGCTGAATTGTTTAGCTCACTATTACTCCTTGTGTATTAAAGAGATTATTTAGTGTTAAATCACCCCATTTGTGATTATTGTGTACCCATTCAAACATAGTATGATTAAATTGTGGATACATAAATAAATATTTTTACTTTGCAAACCAGCCTGATTCCTGGTTCTGTGTGACCAGGGGGGTGTTCCAGGAGAGGGGTGTGATATGAGTGGTACATCGTTCAGAATAAAAGAACTTTTAGACACAAATAAATAAGGATTTGAGTTGTGCATTGCACGCTAGGCGTTGACTTAGGTCTGTGCCAGATTGAAATCACTTACAATGCATGCATATTCCCAACATCTGGCACTAATTATTTGGAGGGGAGTTGGTTCCTGGCCTCCTGAATGAAACACTTGTGCCATCACTACAATAACCAGAATCCCTTGAGACTGAAATTGAAAAAAGTAATTAGCAACACCTGAAAAGGAACACAGCTAACACAGCCTCCCTGATGAGAGTTTGAGACTTGAAAGTACTTGGAGGAGTAGAACTAACTATTGTGCTTTGGCACTGTAGCAGTTGGGATTTAACCCTGGTAATATTTTAACATTGTTGGGACTATTTGCATCTGGGATTCAGCCCTGTTATTATTTTTTGAACTGTGTTGGGATTCAACCCTGTTATTACTTACATCAGAATTAAATGACTTGGAACCAGAGTGCACGCCTGACCTTCTTTTTCTACTAATCATTATCAGTTTAGGTCAACTTTGATGTGTTCTGTTTTCTTGAGTGACATTATTTTCATCTAAATATTCCATAAAGTCATTGTGATTTTATCGTCAGAAACCTGCCTTTACATTTAAATATATTTGACTATTTAAAAACATATACCTTATGAAAATGCTATAGAAAGAGTGTTTACCTAAAAAAAACCTCGATAGTGTAACAAATTGATGTATTTGCAAGATTTCACAATCAAACATATAACCATATTAGTCTTCTGGTGATTACTCACTTCACAGCAGTCAACGTCTGCTCGAGCGATATGTTTGATAATGGAAACTCGCAAATGCATTATTCGTTTGTACTCTTAAAATAGGTACATTGGAATCCATCAAGACATGGTATAAAACAGTGCACACATCAGTAAATCAATAAAATGAGACTAAAAAGGAAACACGATTGAAAATACATCATTTAAGGCCTCGATTTGAAATGAGGCTGTTCCCGAAAAAAATCATTCATAAAAAACAGGCATTACGTATGCTTTTAATTAGCAAAAGACCAAACAGGTGCCAAAGACCCACAATTATGAGTCGACCGAACCCATCGGCAATGGTAGGCTGGCATATTCCATTGGAATTAAGGTAAATGGCTACCACCATGTATGTATGTGGCTGGCGGGATTTACGATTGTTGGCACTACTGCCGACCTCTCTGTTTAAGAAACCAGAAAACATTAGAGTCTAAGTATTCTGACATTCCAAATTCATATTTTACATTCAGGAATCACTCTGTCGAATACGGATAGGGATCGCATTAATTCCTGGAAAGGCGCATTTGAGGAATAGCCAGTGCCATACGAGACACATATGACAATCCATGGTTAATACGAATTGTCCACTAATGAGTGCATGGATGAATTGTGGGTCCAACTCAAAGGAAGAGACCGAATTTCCAGGTCTTTCACATTGATTCAACATTAAATCATGAACGTTAAATCTCTAGCGGAAACTGAGGTTTATTCATCAGGTTAGTTTAATCGAAGACCTCTATGCCAGAATCATTGAGTTCATTCATCCGATTAGAGTAATTTAATATGCCAAAGGAAGTTTGATCCTGTATATAAAGGCCAGCTTACTCCCTGTTGTTTTTTCGTTTTTTTTTGTATCATTGAGAGAGTTCTAGATGTTTGGTGATGTTCCTCTCTAGTTTGTTCGTCTCATTTTTGTGCAGGTTTTTGTTCCCACTTGTTTTTATTGCTTGTTCAGTGTGTTGGTAGTACGTTATTAGTTTCTTCAATATACAAAAGGAGAACACATTTCCTGCTTCTGTTCCAAAGTCCTATGCACAAAAACATGCAAAAAAACAAAAGTTTCCAATTTCCCTTTTATCTCCTGTGTGTTTGTTGGTTTCTTCTTGTCTCCCAATTTGCTGATGGGTTGCTTGTGGTGGTTTATTGTGTAGTTGTGTTGGTCTTAGTAGTATAGTATTGTAGCAAGATGTATACTTTACTTAACTTTCACTTGACTTGTTCTCAGGGTTGCCCATCTTGGTTCTTGTGGATGGCTTCACGCTTTTGGGTTCAAGGGATGTGATTACTTCTCACAGTTCACTCGCATGTTGAACTCTCATGGAGTGCCTTTGATGCTGGGAAGGGAAGGAGAAACAGGTGGGAGGAGAGGAGTAGGAGGAACAGTGTTCTGCTTTTTGGCACCGGTTTACCAGCCCAGTCCATTCTCTTCTGAGTCAGTGGGGACCATGATTGATGCATGCATTAGAGGAGGCCTCAGGAGAAGGAATGGCAGAGGAAGTAAGGAGGGAGTAGCATGGGGGAAAGGGAGGCAGAGCCTCTTGTGGATGCCCCCTAAGAGGTCAGGGTGGCAGGGCATCTGTTTGTTGGACCCCATGAGGCAGGACCAGTGCAGTGGCAGGATGGTAGGGTACTCATGTGACAGAACTGGGTGTTTGCAGCAAGCTCAATGAATGACCACTATGCGAGGGCTTGCCTCTCGATGAGGGTGATTGAGAAGGAAGTGGTCTCCACCCAGCAGAGAGTGGTTGCTAGGTTCAAGAGATAGGTCTGTCGGGGGAGAAGCTCAGAGGGTGGAGCGGCCTCTGGAGGTAGACCTACCCAAAGGCAGAAGCTCTATGAGAATGTAGTGGAGGAGGAGCCTGTTCCATCACTTGCTGTTACAGAACGAGCATGGTAACAACAGGAGAAGCCACCAGGAGGTGCAACCTCTTCCCCATGTCATTTGAGTTGGACTATTTTCCCCTGCTGCCAAGGAAAACCATCAAGGGAGAAAAGACTGATATATTATTCATGTTGGAGGGCTCTGGGCAGTTGGTGAAACAGGGGCAGAATAAAAGAGGATGAACTGTCCACTGAGGATGATAGCCAGAACAGACCACGTTTGCCAGTGACATAAGCACTTTTACCAGGCAAAAGATTCCCCTATCTCTGAAGAGCCTACTAGTGACCTGGCTGATATCGCTAGCTTCTCTTGTGGTAGTAAGGAAGGAGGGGGTAATTTCATTTCCTAAGGCCATTGTGCACTGCATTGGCAACATTGGGCATGCTCTGACTAAAGTCCCACACCAACTGCTGTCTCATTGATATAAGTGGCACTGGCCCATGTTGCCAGTGCCAACCTACCAAATAGTTGGGGGGCTGTGAGGCCACTGGTAGTACCCACATTTGTGCAGGTCCTCTGGATTTCCCAATGATGCATGCAGGAACATATTGCATTTATTTTAGTATGTTAGGCAGATTAACATGGCAGTGGTGTTGTGCAACATGAGGAGGCATATTGAGCTCCACCATAACGTCCCTTCTGCAGGTCATTGTACATGGGGAACAATGAGATTTTCACAGGAGAAGGGCCTGCCTCATAGGGAGCCTCACTACACAGAGTGGCGTCGATCTGTGGGAGAAGTGGAGAGATTTAGGAAATGCTTTATGAGAGAGTTTGAGAAATATAGTGGGCGTCTACAACACGGGGGAGGACCTCAAAACATTAAGGAGTGGTCTTGCCCTTTGAGGGAACCTGACAGATGAACGGGGTTGCTTTACCCTGTGGGAGAGCCTGAGAACATTAAGTGATGTTGGTGCCCTGTGAGAGCACCCAAGAACATTATGAGGTGGCTGTGCCTGTGGGAAAGCTTGAGCACTTTAGTGGGAGATGCCCTGTAGATTGGGTATCTGCATCCTGTTAAGAACCTGAATACCTTATGGGTGTGGCAGTAACACATGTGTGAACCTATACAATGTACTGGGTGTCTGCACCCTGTTAGAGAACCCTACAATTCAAATGCATGACTGTGCCCTTTGGGGGAGCCCGAGAAAATGTGACAATTGATGCTTGTAATTCTAAGACAACACTGGGATTCACAAAATCTACTCAGCCATGAGACAAGTGGTCAGGATATCTGAGAAATTACGTCATCTTTCTATTTCCCAACCATGCACATGATGAAACAACCCTTCTCTGCTTTTTGGTATCTGACATGTATCAGTTAGCAAATCAACATCATCAGAGATAGCATATTGCCTAAGGGTAGATTTAAATTCATATTCTGTAATGTTCTTAAAAATGCTAATTGTTGGACAATTTTAACATGTGGCACTCTGAGTCTTCTTCTGGGGTCAGAGAAAACAACTTTGGCCGCCTAACTTATCTCTCTCACTTCACACAAGGGACAGTTTAGGATTCAAAGGCAACTCACACAAGTACCTATGGAAGCCCCAGTGATTGCTCTACCAATACTGTATTGGGTCATCATCTCTTCCCTTTGGTGGTTATTCCAGTAGGTAACCATCAAACATCCGTGTGGCAGATAGTCTGCAGTCAGTTCGTTTTGATGTCCCATCTGTATTCAAGAATCCAGATACATTGCAAAGGATGCCCCACAGAATTTCCGACCTGTGTCCTACTCCTGCATTGCTCAGTCAGCTTTCAATTGAGGTTAGTGATGTAATGGCTATTTCTAGAGTTCACCTTCAACTTGACATTCCCAGTGTAGCTGGGACAGTGTGGACAGGTTAACATTCTTTCTTTGGTTAATGCCGTTTCCTCCCTGCAATATTTCCTGTAAATCCTCCTCCCTGACACATGTGCATGAAAAGTGTACGCCTTTGAGCTTGAAACGTGGGTCCAGAAATCACTCTTGCAGGTCTCACTTTTAGGGTGATATCCACCTACTTGTGGACCAGCAAGCAAAGTCCCTCACAAGCTGGGCAACATTGGCATTACCTGTCCAGGCATGGACCATCACCATGTTGGTCAAGTTGCAATCAAACGGGTGCAACAGAGGGAGAACCTCACTGAGGGATGCATTGTGATGGCTAACCCACTTGATGGCTGCCTCCAAAGGTCTAAGCACCGGGAAAACATTAGACAGCAGCTGTCACTGGCAGTTTGATGAACATGCTTGAGCTCTGCTCTGAGTGCTGATGTAATCTGTGTTGGCATTGCACTGCTCCCATAGTCTGTCCAACATGTAAAAAGTAGAGTTGCAACAGGTGGCCATTGTGGTTGTCACACTGTGTGGTGTCAACTTGTGGTGCAACTGCAGTTTGTGCAATGCATTTTTGGGATGGCAAGCCTTGATGAAATTTGAGCTGATCTTCTGGTCCACCAGAATAATTTGTGTCACAGGCTACCAATTGCTTTTAAAGCGTGTGACCGCGATGTGAAGGATATTCACAAAGCAGGGGACATCACTGTCTTGCCTACTTGTAAGGAAGCAATGTAATTTGATCGATTGTCTACTGCAACAAAGACCAAATGCAAATTATGAGGTCATAGGTACTGTGCCTCCATCGTCCCCCCTAGTTGTCAAACAGGGGCCAGACCACCCCCCACCAGTCCTCCCAACATCTCTTGCCAGCACTTGCCCTAGGGCACTTTCCACAGACTAGCCCAACCTGGTCCCCTCTGTCCATCTCACTGATCCTCCCTTTCCCCTCTCTCTCCCCTGGCACTTGCCATCTTGGCACCCCCCAGCACTTGCTCACCCCCCCTTTTATGGCACCCCACTCCTGTATTCTCCCTCTCCACTCTGCCCCACACTTACTACCTTTGTCTCGCACTTGCACAGTAGGACTGTCCTACATCCAATATAACCGTTATTGTTGTTCTGTAATTTTTCTTTTCCTATGCCCGCCGCTTCCAAAAAATGTGTCTTGTGGCACCTGGAAACACTTGTGTATAAGCGCCATACAAATAACCTATAAACAAAAAAAAAGAACAAATCCCTGTGACTTCTGCCCTTCCATTACTCTGGGACCACTGGCTGAGAAAGGAAAGGAAACACAGTGTGTTGTGATGCTTATGTAGGCAGTGCTCTATCCATTGGGCCACATGACCATGGTGAATTGTATTGTTTGTGCAACCTAATACTGTACTATCTGCCTCACTGCAGCCATAACATCATCATTACATTGCGGTACCACCTTGTGAGAGGGAAAAACAACAGCCTAGAACTTCGCAGTGGATATCAACCTTTCCCATAAGCTGCTGGAATCATAACGAGTAGGACAAGAGGTCAATTGCCGACATCATGAGCAGGTTATCACTGGGCATGCAGTTTCTTTCACGTGACTTATGATATGTGTGGCCATGCTCAAAACCTTCCATAAAACTGGCCTCACACAATGGGGGACCACTGCTGCTATGTTGCTCTGAGGTTGGAGGAGCGCAGCTTGTTGTCACACTAACCATTTTCAGAAGTAATTGAATAAACAGGTGGTAGATTTCTCAATGTCTGATGGTATTGATAGAGATACACTTCAGATCTTTTGAACCTTTCCCATGTCTATGCATGAAGCTGCTGAATCGGAACCACATTGGTGTGGTGCCCAGGTTTGTTGCTATCTTTCCATGGCACACCACTTTCTGGCACAGTGTGCAAGTGGCCAGATTCAGTTGCTGATTATTCTGCGTGAGGTACTGCCACATTTTTGACTATCATTGTGGGTTAACAGCACTTAGGCTGTGCTCATTTGGGCATGCTGGCTGTATTCTAGATGTCATGTTATTGTGTAATGTGCAATGTGCTTTGATCAGAAGTGTATTGCCCTAATTGACTCTTCATAAGTGGGGACAAGCTTGTAGTACTAATGCAGACTCTATAGTGGTGGTGTTATTCTCCTACTCTCCATCAGTATCGCTGCTTTCTATCAGCAATTCACATTCCTGTTGTCATCATCATCATTATCTGATTTATCAGTAGATGGGGACTCTGGAGATAGAGACCAAGGGGCCGGTTCATGGAATAATTGTGAGCCAAAATCGGTGGCACAAGCGAGAAAAATCCAGTGCAAGTGTGCAAATCGCATAAAAGCGATTCATGGAAGTCTGTGCGTGTGTTTTTCCAGGGAGCTGCGCCGAAACCGTGCGTGGCGCACATGGGCGCACACATCACTGCGACATCCCGAATGCTGTGCGCAATGCGCACAGCGAAAGTGCACAATGTGTAGTGCACACACCACAAAGGGGCGGAACCCACGGAATGGGGAACAACGCGTGAAAATGAGGGCTTAACTGGGGAAGTACTGCTGGGAAATACATGGAACACCCACATGCGTGCAAACAACATGTATTCATGGAATTGAATAGGGGAAACCGGCGCACACCAAAAGACACGCACAGGCGTAAACACATCCGCCACACAAAGGCAGGCGGAAGCGTCCCTGTGTAGTATAAAAGTGCACGCAAACAACAAACACGTATATACAGCTACAATGAATGTCCCATTTCTCACAGCAGTGATCATGGGAAACTGCAGGAGGAGGAGAATAGCCAGGCCCCACATTTATTTGGCCAGGACCAGCCTTTTTGGGATGCCTGATGACGAGGTCTATGGCAGGTATAGGTTTCCACCTCATATCATCCTAGACCTGGTCATTGAGTGGGAGCATGAGCTCACATCACCGACCTTGTGCTCCCAAGCACTGAGCCCCTTGGAAAAGGTGCTCAATGTCCTGCATTATTTGGCCACTGGGTCATTTCAGCCGACAAATGCCATAGTTGGTGGAGTCTCACAGCCCATGCAGTCAAGCTGCGTACACCAGGTGTTGGCAATCATGACTGTGCGCCCCTCAGTCCGCAGGCACATATACATGCCCAGGACACCGCAGAAAGGCAGGCCGTGGTCCAGGACTTTTACAGGGGGGCACACTTCCCCAAAGTGCTTGGTGCCATAGATTGCACCCATGTGGCCCTACGTCCACCTACAGCCACTGAGAACATCTACCACAACCACAAGCACTGGCATTCCTTCAACATATAGGTTGTATGTGATGCCCATGGAATCCTCACCTCTGTCTATGCAAACTATCCTCGGTCTATCCATGACAGTTTCAAATACAGAATGTCCACCCTGTGCCGTTACCTGGAGGCTGCGATGCATGGCAACACATGGCTCATTGGTGAGTACAAATGTATGTGCACATGCATGCATGTCACACACAGACAAAGACACAAACCCAACTGATGACAACAATAATCACCTGCCCAGGGGAAAGTGCCTACCCTATGAGCACCCACATGATGACGCCAATACGGAACCCCACCACACCACCCCAGGTAAGATACCACGCAGCCCATATTGCAACCAGGGGCATACTGGAGCGCACATTTAGAGAGCTCAAGTCACGCTTCCGCTCCCTTGACCGCTCAGGTGGGCAATGCTGCGGAGTGCACACAGGCCTGGCACATACCAGGTGACAATCGATGACAAAGAGACAGTCAACTGTCACAACCTTACCACTCTGAGAATGTTTCCACGGAAGTGCTACATTGTGTGCATCTCTAGCTACTTAAACATAACCAATCCGGTGTGACCAAAGGAACACATGCAAGGTTCATAACACACCACGCCCCTGTAAAACAGGCCATGAAAATGAATGCTATGTCACCCAAACCCTCCCAACCCCTATCATCCTCGTCTGCCACACCATGACATGGCATGCAACAGCAAAAGAGCAAACCAAATGCACAACACATGACAAATTAGTTACAAAGTGCGACATGATAATTGGAAACAGGCCTGAGACAATCACACCTGACATGGAATTAGATGAAATGACTGACCAACAACCTTCAACACATACAAAGTCATACACAAATGGATGCCACCAGCAGTACCATCAACAAAAGACAGCATGGCCCTCATTCTGACTCAGGCGTTAAGGGGTTTACGGCGCAGTAAACGGCGCCGACCCTTAATGCCTGATTACAAGGTTCCCTTTGCGGGATGGCTTTTAACGGCTGCTTTATTGCAGCCGTTAAAATCCATGCCGCAAAGGGACCTTGGCGATAATTACGGCACCGTAATTTACGGTGCCGTAATTATCGCCTTTCCCCATTCCCATTATGCCCTATGGGGCGAAAAAGGGAATGGGGAAGGGTAAGATGGGAAATGGGGATTTACCGCCCCACTCACCTTGGAATGGGGCGGTAAATCCGCCAACCACCATGGCGTAAACATAGTTTACGCCATGGTGGTAAGGGTACGACCCAGGCGGTAACTTACCGCCTGGGTCGTAATGAGGGCCCATGCCTGTTGGCATGCACATTGGGCAATCCAAATCGGCAAATCCCAAAACCGTATGCTGTGTGTGTCCCTTGCAACACATCGCTCAGCATACAGCACAGTGAGCGGCCATTGTGTTGGGGTTACAACTTGAGCATCATATAAAAAAGGACAAGCAACTAAAATGACCCAGTGTCGCATGTACACAATCCCAAAATGGTAAGTGATCATGCTCTGCAGAGACACAGCATGGCAGAGAAGGCAATCTGTGTGCACATGTGGGCATGGATGGGTGGTTGTGTGTGGTGGTGCATTGTGTAAGTGTGTGTGTCAGTAGGGAAATGCACTCAATAAATGCATGTGAAATGAAGGGACCCTCAGTGTACAGTACTCAACACATGTGAACATTGCCTATGTGGACACCCCAGTTGGTCAAACCACACCAATCCCCTAACACCTGAAAAGTAAACCCAACACAGGAACATCCATTGACCAGCAAAACACATCATGTACATAGTACACCACATTGAGAATGTCAGACAGCGATCAATCACTGTAGCCCAAGCGTACTGTCTGACAACAAAAGGACCACCCTCATTTTCTAATCACCTTAACCTTCAGAAGAACTGTCTCTGGGGTCCGTCGGCTTCTTCCTTCAAGTCTACCTGGCTTCAGGATCCCCCTTCCCCTTGGTTTCCTTGTTCTTCCTTTCTTGTAAATAGGATCTAGCCCCCTCGGAGGGCACCTTGACCGGTAAAAATACCAAATCAAAGAGAACTCCAAGGAGCCAAACCCCCAAACCAGGGAAAAAGCCTCTAGGCACCAAAAAACCCTGGAAGAGTCTTCAGTAGATGACTTGAAGTTGTAGAATATGGCCAAGTAGATGTCCAAGCTGAATGATAGAAATACTTCCAAGGTTGCACAGTTGTACAATGGTCAAATAGGATGGGTAGGAATTTGAGTAAACAATAATCAATGAGGATGCCACAACTGATGAGTAGAGCTGAAACTTGACTAGAAAATAACCAAGGAGGCTGGAAAGACTGGATGGTTGAGCTGAAACCCAATCAATCCTTGATAGCGTGAACGGAGAATGGCAGAGACAGCACAAGTCTGGAAAGGCAGAGTGAATGTGAGATTGCCGGAAACAGCTGACAGCAAGTTAAGAGCCAGAACATTTGAATAGCTTTGGTAAAAGGCCAACGTCAACATAAAGGTATGGATGGAATAGATGAAAGATAGGAGGAGCGAGAGAGAGAGATGCTGTGGTACAGAAGTGTACAGAGGCAAACCGAGGCAGGTTACAAGCAAGTATAAATCGCTGCCCGAGATACGGGCGGATAGATCTGCAACAAGGACAGCAGCAGGAAGAAAAACAGGGACTGAAAGCACCAGAGTGTGAAAAACAAATAAAAGAGCTGTAGTCCAGTAGGAAAACTGTGCCGTCACTCAGCAGCGAAATCCAAGAGGGAAGACAGATAAAACGTGCCGCCAAAATGGAACAGAGCAGAGAAGTAGTCTAGGAGGACATCTCAGGTGAGGACTTGGGTCACATTCCTAATGCTTCCACCTTTGCCACAATTCCCAGGGGCTGAACCTAACACGTACCAACTTGACATTGTCACCACCCGGCCCCCTCCCTCCATCAGTGTGGCTCTGACAGCTAAAGAGTGCAGGCTACTGTCTACAGCATGAAGTGCATCAAGCATGTATACAGGCAAGAGATGAATAAAACATCACAATCAACTTCAATAAATGCACAGTCCAAAAATGTACTCACCAAAATTGATTGGAGACATGCCGTAGAGAAAAAATCCATAATCCCCACTAGGGGTGTAAATACAAGTAGTACAGCAGCAGACTCGCCACAGATATTACGAGAGTCCAATGCCCTTGTGTACATTTCTATCACACCGAACCATCCTTGCAAGCCCATGGAAAGGGGAAGCAGGAGTGGCATATGTGTCTGGACCCCAAGCAACAAACACATACACGAGACAAGCTTGTATGGGCCCAGCTGGAACAGACAGTGGATGCTTTCAAAAGCCACAAAGCCCCACTACGTCACATGAATGCACAATAGACAAACAATATTATGAATACAAACATGGCAATATACGACCCGGGGCTCAGGGGGGCAACCAGGAGGGGGAGGTACAGGGTGCACCTCAACACCCACATGCAATGAGGTTGAGATAAAGCCTGCACAGCCCGACCTGTGTGAAAGGTAAGTTGTTGTCCGAGTCACCCTCTGCTTAGAAATCAGAAGGTAGACGTGGCACAGTTGCCTGATCAAGCCTATGTGCAGGTTGCCCCTCAACGGCAGCAAGCATGCGGGTCTGGTAAGCCCGGTCCTGTGTGGCGATGGCACATAGGTCAGCATGCGGCACCTCACATGATACGCATGCTTCCTCTTGCAAGGTAGCATGTGTGACACAGAGTTCTGCCTGCATGGTCTCACATGACATCTGGACAAAACTCCCGGCATGCACGTAGCTCAACCGAGATGATGTTCTCAAGCTGCTCCATCCTCCCCTCTGAACGCTGCCTCTGGGACATGTTGAGCACACCCAGAGTAGATTTGAGTGATTGATGGTCATCCCTCAGGGCCTTTATGTGTGCCTCTGCATGAGCAGCAAGTGCTTGGCGCAGAGACACCATTGCAGCCCGGGGTGCCCTGTCTGAGACCACCATGCCCAGCCTGAGTGAGTGTCCCGTGGACTGTGCTGCCTGCTGCTGGAACTTCACCTGCCTAGCCAGGGGGAGCACAGATTGGGCCACACGTTCCATGCCTTTAGTGATCTTATAAATAGCAGTTTTCCCAGGTGGTGCACAGCCACTGCGTTGCCGGACATGACACCTGCGGGACCCAAGGAGCTGTGGTCCTTGCCGGATTGGCACCGCCCACGGCTGCAGGACGACATCCCTCCGTTGACATGATGCCCCAGGCACATCAGCAACTGGTGTGGAGTGGGACCGTGCGTCCAGAAGCACCTCAGGCGGACGTTTCAATACTGTCTGTCCCCTCAGTCCAGGTGTCTCGGACAGAAGATCGTCCATATCAGGATCACTCACCAGCGATGAATGAACATGACGCGCATCAACTCAACATTTTTCTCAGAGTGATCATCAGAAACTTGACTGATTCCCAACCCTGGACACGATGGTCTGGAACACAAGTGGGTTCTCGTGGTCTACCACCCCACGACCCCCACTTGTGCAGGGTTGCCGATGTAATAGCAACCCCGTGTCTGGAATTACATCACCATCCTCTGGCTCCATTGCGTCATCACCTGTAATGTGAAAAAAACATGACTACACATGTCAGAAGCACATAACCCACACACACATAGACATCACATCGACAGCCAACACATGAAGCAGACATGTCACACACAACTGAAATTCCGGCATGCATCCAGTGACATTGATATGCAATGTCATCCTGAAAGCAGAAATGGATGCATGTAAATTGCGAAGCCTACACATGTATTACACCTCCATCACACACCACCTCTGGCAGGCACATATCACAGGCAGAGATGACAGATAGCCACAAGGAGATGGCATGTAGAATAAGCATGTCTGAACAGCCAAATGGCCACAGCTGCAAGTGAATCAAAACACACCAGGACACACGTAATATGCATGTACACATGCATCACTAAATCATTGTCACCAATATAGCTTCATCCATCTGCAGCTGGGCCCATACCGGGCATCATGGGCCATGAAGACATAGTGAATGTTCCGAGCAAAGCGAGGGCCTGCAGCAAGGCATGAGGGACCATAACGCCCAGTGTGGTCCGAGCTACCGGTCCATGAAGCCTCCAGAACACCCCTCATGGTCTGATTCAGTACATTGTGTATTAAATGTGCCAAAACACATTATTCAGTGTGTCAAATCATCATGCCCAGGCTCCACCGGATTTGCTAAGTGGGCCCGGGTGTACACGTACTACACGACAGTGCACCTTCAGGATTGTGCCAGTTGAACATAACAGGCGCAATGCTGAAATCTCAGCAGCATTTACGTTAAATAACAACATATTAGTCATTCAACAAACATGCTGCTGAGAAAACATGTGTAAATAAACACTTTCACACACACCTAAGAAAGTAGCTGCAATGTTGCATTACACAACGTTGAAGCAGCTTGCATATGTATATGTGAAAGTGTTCAACTACACCCATGTTCATGTACACCCGTAGGGTGGATCGAACACACAGAATGAATCAAATGTATTGAGTGAATGCAAAGGATGGAACAAAGAGCTAAGTGGGAATTAGTCTACTTGTCAAAATGAACGGATGAAGTGGATGGAACAGACAAATAAGATGGGACAGAGTAAACGTACTGGCTAGCAGAGAGAATGGAACAGACGAAACACGTAGAGTGGTTGGAACAGATGGAGTGGTTGGAACTGATGGAGTGGTTGGAACGGATGGAGTGGGTAGAACAAATGAATGCATGGAACAGACAGAACGGATAATAGGAGTCGAACAGATAAAACGGATGAGTGGATTGAATGGATGAGACTACCGAGCAGATTGAACAAATGGAAAAATTAGTAGCTTTAACAAATGGAACAGATCAAATGGACTGAACGGATGCAGTGGATGAAACAGATACAGTAGACAGTACAGATAGAGTTGATGAAACAAAAGGAGCGGAGGGAACAGTTGGAGTGGATCGATCTGATGGAATAGATGGAATAGATGAAGTGAATGGAACAGGTACAGTGGATGAGAAAGGTAGAATGGATGGAACTGATGTAGTGGATGGAACAGATGTAATGGATGAACAGATGGAATGTATAGAACAGATGGAGTGTATAGAACAGATGGAGTGTACAGAACAGATGATGGATGGAGCAGAAGGAGTGGATGGAAGAGAAGGAGTGGTTGTAACAGATGGAATAGATGGAACTAATGGAGCTGAACGAAAAGTTGGAATTAATAGAACGGATAGGGCAGATGGAATGAACAGAGAGGACTGGAGTGGAAGGAATAGATGGAGTAGATGGAATAGATGAAGAGGCGAAGTGGATAGAACAGATGGAGTGGATAGAACTGATAGACCAGATGGAACAAACCAAGTGGATGGAACAGGTTGAGTGGATGGAACAGATGGAGTGGATGGAAAGGTTGGAGTGGATGGAACGGTTGCAGCGCATGGAATAGATAGAGAGAATGGAACCGATGGAGTGCATGGAATAGATAGAGTGGTTGGAAGGAATGGAGTGGATGGAACGTATGCAGCAGATGGAACTGATGAAGTGAGTAAAACACATGGAACAGATCGAATAGATAAAAAAGGATAGAACAGATGGAACACACTAAACAGATGGGAAGGATGAAATGGATCAACACATTGGATGAAGTAGTTTACGTAGATGAAGGATCGAATGATGGAATGAATGTAAAGACTAGTAAACTAAATGATGAACCAGGCAACATGTATGAATAGACAAAGCTGAATGAATGGACTGAGTGAATAAAACGGATAGAATAGATGGTACAGATGAGTGCTCAATCTCAAGCCCCGTACTGAAAACCACCATATCACACCACCACGCTTACTCTCTCCTATACACCACCACTCAACTAGAACACAGCGATACTATGACACATTCGGTATAGCTGTTCTCATATTCTCATGTCCCTGGCCGTGCCCACCACGTGGAGCATGCCCAACTGAGGCGGCATTCGCCTTTCGCGGCCTCCCAACCATGGCACAGATGTACTAGTGCTAATGGGAGCTGTACACAACAATTGTACTGGGCAATTGGGGTGAAGAGGGTGGGGTACTGGATGTAAACAGCACCCCTGTGCACCTGCAAGGCTGTATGTGACCCCGGTGAGAAAATGACAGGTAACACAATGCTCAGGCACCCCAAATCCGCAATAAAACCGTACACACAACCCCCGGTAGTCCATGTGTGTGGAATTAACCTCCCACAGTATGCGGTGGCACACAGGGACACAAACAACGCATATGATTGGGACACACAGGGTACTATGACCTCGAAAATGGGTTTGTGATACAAAGGGGGACCCGCAGAGGGAAAAATAGTGTGCACGACTCACCGTCTGACTAGCGTGGGAAAGAAAAACACATGTAGGCAACAGCCCCGCCAAAAGAAGAGGTACGTCCTTGATCCGCTGTGAAGTGATGGCGCGTGAAACAACAAGAAGTAGCAACACACACGTTGGTCTCCACAAAAAGCACGTACAGCGAACTGCTGGGCCATGCTCACTTTTAACCCGTGCCGAGGGAAACGCCTGCGCACGTCACGTCACTTACGCGCTTAGGCTCTTTCCTCAAATTACACTTATTCACATGCGGATGTGCTGTTTTTGCACGTGTGGATTCACTCTGCACCCGTGCCAAGGGAAACGCCTGCATGCGTCAGGTCACTCACGCGCTTACGCGCTAAGGCCCTATCCTCGAATTACAAGCTGAGGTGCTGTTTTTTTCACATGGGGATTCACTCTTCATCAAGCTGGCCATGCGACAACACACGGAAGACCACACTCCTGCACAGAGGCCATTTTCATGCCCCCAGAGTCCCGAGCAGCCTCCCACAAGCCATCTGCTGCTGCCTGCCTGCCTGCTGGCCACGTGCCCTGCTATTTGGTGCCTGCACATCAGCCATCTGCAGGGGTCCAGTTGCTGCGACCACCCCTGCTGGAAAAGAAGACTCCCGACTGCTGTTCCATTGCTCCACAGCGCAGCCACAGGACCCAGTTGCCCACCCACACCTGCCTCGGGGGTTGCCATGTCGGGCCAAACACCATCTGAGACCACTGGCAACCCCTAGCCAGAGAGGCAGAGGGCTTTCAGCTTCTCAGCCACAGAAGATGGCATACTGTTGGAGCAAGCCCTGGGGCATTATGATACCCTCTTCAGACGACCATGCCCCGACAAGGATAGACAGAAGAGGACCAGGTTGGAAATCGTGGTTGCCATCCACGCGGAGGGAGTGGCAACCCGTGACTTCAAACATGTCCAGAATCACTGGGAGGACTTAGGATCCAGGACCCTCATGAAGGCCTGGCACCTCTTGCGTGCAGCGGATTCAGGGGGATGCCAGGTCCAACTTTCCATCGACCAGATGAGGGTCCTGGAATGCATCAACCCAGTGCTTCATCACCAGGTCCTGGAGAGGCATCTGGAGTCGAATGGTGAGTGTCTGGACTATCCCATTCCCCACAGTGCATGTTGAGGTGTGGCAGGAGTGTGCAGCTTGGAAATATGTCTGACATGGCCCATGTATGGATGTGTGTGTGTGTGTGTGTGTACAGGGACATGCCCGTGCTGCATTTGAGTGCTGTCATGTGTGATGCACATCAATGGTGTATGAGTTACAATGCATGATGCATGTGGAGATGCACACAGGTTTTAATTTCTGTGTATGTACTAAGCCGTTGTTTGAGGTCTGAAGCATGGATGCTGGTTCCACATTCATGTACGTGCACACTGTACATGTGTGTGTGTGTGTGTGTGTTTGACATGTGTGTGACTGTGATACCCTGTGGATGCATGTGACCCAGACATGTGGGTACCTGATTGGCAGATGTGACTTAGTTGCCGATGTTTGCACTGTGACAGGTGCTGGAGATGTACAGATTCATGTCTGTCTGGTGGCTTGTGTGCATATGATCGGCACTCCCCATGTTGCTTGTGACGTCATGCCAACCTTTGGTTGTTCATTCAGTTACGTGTATATGGATGCTGATGCCTGTTGCACGATACCAGTTTATTTGTGCATGTGTGTGGGTTAAAATGATATGAGTGTTGAGGAGTGTGATGCCATCTGAGAAGTTTGACATGGCCACTCATGTGCAACTGTCATGTGTGTCAGACCATTGTACAGTGCCCTGATGCCTGTGTTCTATCTCTCCCTGTCTGCAGTGTCGACTGATGAAGAGGGCAGAGACGGTGCTGAGGAGCACAGCCACTGCCAGCCGGACACACAAGGCCCAGCTCCCCTCCCAGGTACTGATATCTTCCAGGAGTTAGGAGTCTGGTGCCACGTCAATGGCCACAGCTGCCGAGGGAAGGACCAAGAGGCGGAGGTCTGAGGTGTACTCCTCGGCAGCAGAAGGGCCAGCTGATCACCCACAGGGGCCTACGGAGGAAGATGGCAGATAGTCATACAGGTTGGTGGGGGGGTTGTTGAGGAGGAGGCCGTGACAGTCCCATGCATGGGGCCTGGAAGGGGGGATTCCACTGGTGCTAGTGGTGCAGTCCAGGGGCAGGGACAGGAGGCAGCACAGGCCGCCGCGGAGGTGCCTGTGTGTAATCCTGTCCTTGATCCTGTGACTGCATCATCCGGCACCAGCAGGGATGCCTTCGTCCAGACCCGTTTTCAGGGAGGAGATGCGCGAACAACAACTGGCCTTCCTCTCTCCTGTGGACGTGGCAATCCGTGACGGGATTGAGCCTGTCTTAGCTGGTTTGGTGTTGTGCGCACGTGGTATTCGGAATGACGTGCAGTGTTCTCGTCAGGACAATGCATGTCATTTCGAATACCTGTTCGGGTGCGTCGAAATACTAGGACAGGTCATCGGCGCTGGGTTGCTCCCTGTGTTGGATCTTCTTGCGACCCCCTCCTCAACTGAACCCCCTATGCGAGAGTCATCCTCCATGCCTTCTTCCTGCCCAAGTATCACCTGGGCTCCCTGTGGAGCTTCCCCTGAGCCAGAGGCAAGGCTGGTAGAGGATACATCACTGCGCAGTTGGGAGTCGGAGGTCCATCAGGGGAGGCCATCCCACCAACTGGACACCAGCAAATGGAGGACATGGAGGCATCAACAAGCAGGGCATGTGCATGTCGGCACCAGAGGATTCCATCAGCCTGGATGCCATTTTGGTGCCAGAGGCAGTTGCATTGGAGGCAACAGCAGGCTCAGCATGGGAGCCATCATGGCTTGGGCCAACAACCTCCCGGGGGCAGGCATCGGCCAGCGGGCAGGAGGACCCAGGATTGGGAGTGTCTTCTGTGTGGCAACAGTTGGGCCAGCAAATAGATGCAGAGAAGCGGCGGGCGGAGAGGGCATGGCTCACAATGGTCAGGGTGGAGAACTCCATGCACCGGGCTTTGAGGTGGGCTGAGTGCCTCGAGGCAACTCGCAGGGAGTTGGAGGATGACATGGGCGCAATCCCTGTGACACCTCGAGGCCAGGGAACAGGCCCGCCTCCGGAACATCGACATGGAATTCGATGATGGCCTGGCCCGAGACATCAAAAAGTGAGCCGTCGGACTAGCCCGCCGCTTTTGTATATAGTTATTTAGGTTTAGGTTTCATTTCGTTTTTTTATGATTTGGAGTACATGGATGTTGCTCCACTTTTTGTATGTAGTTGTGTTTTACATAGGATTTTTTGTAGGTTTCATTTTGTTTTGGGATCATGGACCCTTCAGACTTTCATTGTAAATAGTTCCGGACATGTACATACTTTCTTATGTACGCTATCCCATGGAGTAATGGTTTTTTATGCTTTTCAATTTTGGATTTATTTCTTTGGACTTTGGCGATGGAACACTTTCCATTTTTCATGTCTTTTGCTTTCTTTATCATATTTCATTCATTATTTCTTCATTTGCATGTGTGGTTTTCATTTTGTCATTTTGTTTTCTTTTTAATAAATTTCATGAATCTTCATTATTGGTGTGGTCTACTCTCATTGGTTTTGTGCATGTCTCTATGAGCATTGGCTCAGTCATGTGTTGTCCAGAACCCCCTTTGTTAATTTGCATATTTAAGTAACTTTGGGTCTCACCCTAAGTTACTAGGGCAATCCAGACGTGGACCCCTTGCTTTGAGGCACAGCTCCACCCTACTGATGATGTCCAACCAGACTGAAACACGTGTCTGGGGTTGCTGTTGGTACTCTTGTTCAGAGGAGAATTGCCTAGCATTTTGGTGCTGGACTGCCCCAGGGCAGGACAAAGACTGACATGTTTGGGATATTTCTTCTCTGTGAAAAATAGTGAGCTAAAGACTCTGGGTAAGTCTCTCGTAACCAGGACTAATGTCTGGCAGAGGATCTCCCAGGACTTCCCTTGTTAATTTGCAGTGTGGTGAGGAGCCACATGCACCCCCTGCATTCAGCCCACACCACAGGGGTCCACCCTACACCCTTGTCCATGACCCGCAGGCAGCCCTCACCACAGGGGACCACCCTACACACCTGTCAATGACCCGCAGACAGCCCTCACCACAGGGGACCACCCTGCGTCCCTGTCCATGACCCCCAGCCAGCCCATCATCCCTGGACATGCCCCGCAGGCAGCCCATCACCCCTGGACATGCCCCACTGGCAGCCCATCCATGCTCCCCATGCCCCGCAGGCACCCTCCCCATGCCCACAGGCATCCCATCACCCCTGGACATGCCCAGCAGGCAGCGCATCCACACTCCCCATGCCTCGCAGGCAGCCCATCCAACCTTCCCATGCGCTGCAGGCAGCCCATCCACCATGACCATGCCCCGCAGCCAGCCCATCACCCCTGAACATGCCCAGCAGGTAGCCCATCCACCCACCCCATGCCCCACAGGTAGCCCATCCACCCTCCCCATGCCCCACAGGCAGACCATCCACCCTTCCCATGCCCCCCAGGCAGACCATCCACCCTCCCCATGCCCCACAGGCAGCCCAGCCACCCTGACGATGCCCTGCAGGCAGCCCATCCACCCTGACCATGCCTCACAGCCAGTCCATCCACCCTCCCCATGCCCTGCAGGCAGCCCATCCACCCTGACCATGCCCCGCTGCCAGCCCATCACCCCTGGACATGCCCAGCAGGCAGCCCAACCACCCTCCCTATGCCCTGCAGACAGCCCATCCATCCTCCCCATGCCCTGCAGGCAGCCCATACACTCTGACCATGCCCTGCAGCCAGCCCACACCCCAGGGGGGACTTTTTCCACTCTATTTGCCTGGCGCGAGCGGGGATAGTGTATTCCAAGTGGTGCGCAAGGAGTTTTACACTCGATTGAGCTGGAGCAAGCGGGGTACGCGTATTCCGAGGGGTGTGTGGGGAGTTTTACACACAATTGGGCTGGCGTGAGCAGGATACAGGTGTTTACACACAATTGGGCTGGTGCGAGTGGGGTACACGTATTCATAGGGGTGCGCAACGACTTTTACAAGCGATTGGGCTGGCGCGAGGAGGGTACGCTTATTCCGAGGGGTGCATGGGGGGTTTTACACGCAATTGGGCTGGCGCGAGCGGGGTACACGTATTCCGAGGGGTGCGCGAATGGGGTATGCGTATTCTGAGGGGTGCGCAGGGAGTTTTTTACATGCGATTGGGCTGGCACGAGCAGGGTACGCATATTTGTAGAGGTGCGCAAGGAGTTTTACATGGGATTGGGTTGTCGTGTGAGGGCTGAGTGGCGTTTTTAGCGCAATTTCGTTGTTAGGGGGCTATATGCTGGTCCGCTGGCCTTTGCGCCATGTAGGGGATTTGTGCAGGTGTTTTCAGCGCACAATGTGGGGTTGGGGGCGTAACTGGCGCTGCTGCATGGTTGCTGCGCCACGCTGCACCACGGCTGGTTATGGATGTTTAAATCCATTAATTCGCGGTGCGTCGAAAGGGGTTTTGGCGCACGCGGCTGGCACACACTGGTGCATACTCCCTCTGTGCGCCAGCCACGTGTGCCACTTCTGCGCTTGATTCCATGAATTACCCTGCAAGTAGTTTAAGCTCCTCCTCCTGTTCAACCTGTGTATTTTTCTTTTTGGTCTTTGGAAGATATGTTCTTTGTCCCTCCACTTTCTATCCCTGAGATGGTGGAAGGAGTTGAAAGTGCAACCTCATTTGTTTGTATTTTCATTATCATGATAAATACCCTACATAAAAGCAAGTTGTGGGACCCCATTATGACGTTTCCCACTCAACCCAAGATAATTATACCTTTGGCACTATTCACAAAGTTCCCACAGGTTTCAAGCCAGGTATGCAGATGCTTAAAGTCCATGTCAGAGGCAAACTAACAGATGGGAATGGCCATGCTCAGTGGACACGTTGGGTGATTTGGTAGAGCCCAGAAATAACAAATTTCCTGAGGCAATTTCCCTGGCAAAATGGCCAATGGTCATTGCTGAAGGCTCATTGGGCTCATTTGGCACATTTGTTGACTTGGAAGTGCCCTGGGCATGGCCTAAATCCATGCTAAGGCAAGGTGGCCACTGGCTATGAAGATACAGCCCTGCGGCCATGTAACCTGCCTCAAAAGTGCACGGGGCATGGGCAAAGGCTATGCTTTGGGTCAAGTGGCAATTGACATAAGAAACAATATGATGAGTGGACAGACAATTATTTAAAAGAAAATATCATTAATAACCTCTTATTAATAACAGATTTGCAATTATGTCTTCAATCAGGGTTCGTGCAAAGGGCTCCATGACCTTGATACACTAAGTCCATACTCAATAAATACCCTAACAATAAATTATGATAATTAGAATAATAATAATAATAATCATAATAATCATATTAATCATATTAATAATAATAATAATAATAATAATAATAATAATAATAATAATAATAATAATAATAATACTAATAACTTTTATTATTATTAGTAGTAGTAGTAGTAGTAGTACACCTATTATGATTATTCATACTACTACTACTACTACTACTACTACTACTAATAATAATAATAATAATAATAATAATAATAATAATAATAATAATAATAATAATATTAATGACAATACTAATAATATTAACCGGTTTGTAAAGGGTACTTAAGAAAGCTTGGTGAAGAACTTTGCTTAGTGAGTAGGCATTTCAAATTATTTAGATGCCTACTTAATGATATTTATGATATTGGGCCAGTAATACACAACATGCAAGTACGTCTGCAAATTTTGATCGAGGTGGCCATGCCAACAGGGTGTAAACCCACATGCCTATACGTTTATACGCATTTAATTTTCAGTTTTAGGAAGTGCATACAAAAACAGGGTAATATAAAATTCTTAGGACCTGTTTATGTGTGAGGAAAAATAATACCAAGAAAAAAAAAAACAATCCTGTAAATACTGTAATGGAATGTGGTAAATGGAGGCACAATGGGCCGCATTACAAGTTGAGAGGTGCGGGTTAACTGCAATGGTATTACTGTATACCGCCACATTAGGGCAATGTGCTCGCCTTGGAAACAAGATGACCTGGAGCAACACAGGTTTGATCCTCGGTTCTGCGCTTAGATACCTCTGGGTATTAAGCATTTTATAAATAACCTAACACATCATATCATATCATTACCGGACAAACCAACTATAGGTTTGGTGGAAAGTTGGAGGATTCACCTCCAGCCATAAACTGGAGGTAAATCCGCAAGCTTCCGACCAAATTTTGGTGCAATTTCCGTGGCAGACCATGGGAATTCCTCTGAAAATTCCCCATTGTGTCCTGTGGACTCAAAACATTGGGATATACACCACCACCGCCAGTCTGGAGGTAATACTGCCGGACCAAGTGGAGGACCTGGTAATACTGTTTGGTGATATCTGGGTGGATTTGCCACCCACATACCACAAAACTCGAGTTAACAGTCAGACACAGCAAAAAATAGAATTGGTAGTGTAGTTCCCCATCTGGTAATATCGATACTGGAACCAGGAATACTGCATTTTTGGAAAATAACGCACTTCTGTGTTCCAATTACAGCAAGTTAATCCTCTCCAATCTGAGTGCCTGAATGCAATCCAGTATATATGAGCAGCATATATGAACCTGGGACAACGAGGGAGGAAAGGGAGGTAGCAGGAGGCAGAGGAAGCTACATTTTCCCTGGAGCAGCTCACAGTCCTTGTGGAAGAGGAAGCCAAGTAGGCACCTCGGCTAGTCCCCCTGCCAAATGAGCAGCACTTTGGAAGGTTTGCATGACAAAGTCCAGGCTGTGCATATCCCCATACATACAGTCAGGGACCTTAAGAAGAGGGGCGATGACCTTAAGCAGAGTGTTCTCTCCATCAGCACACACTACAGGCAGAATTTCCTAAGAACTGGAGGCAGAAACATAGCAGACCCCAAACTATGCCACTGTGGTGGCCATCAGTGGCATCAATGGATCCAGAGATGCAGAGCTCAGGACAGCGACACAAATAGCAGTTGGTGAGTAGACCATCTACATTCCTATAATTACATATAGAAAGAGCATGAAAGTAAACCACACAGCATAGCCGGTGACCCTTATCCACTGAAAAGGAGGAGCCCAACAAGTCCAACCATGAACAGCAGACAATCCCACACAGGTCCCATCACAATGCTAGCCTGCACAAGAATGACTGCATGCCACCATGCCTGCTTCAAGCATGTGAGAACTTAACTAAGGCAGAAAGTCTGCCATACTCTGGCTACCACATAGTAGAGCCACCTGCGTCTTCATCTAGGCATCCATGTACAGCAGATGAGCAAAGTGAGGCCTTCTGAGCAAATCAATGTATGAATCACTGCAGTCCTCAGTGGTAGAATAGCCGACCACATCTCATCCATGTGTTTCCAAAGAGGATACCCCTGGAACCAAGAGGGACTTTCTTACAGCCAAACACCTGCCAACGCAGCAAACATCACTACCCCAGGCCTCAATTCCGCCGTCACACCAACAGCAAAAACGGGGCATTAGGTATCTAGTGAGCCACCTGTCACTCCTGTCAGTGAGGCCACAGCTGGGACAGGCACAACACCAACCAAGCCACACCAGGGCCCAGTGCACACCAAACACTGCCTGTGCAAACTGAACTCCATGTCCCTCAGAAGCACCCACAAGGCCACACTGCATCCATCCTGTGCATGTGGAGGCCGACTGAGACATCCTTGTACACAATCCATACTTAGAACAGTTGTCAGTGCACAATGGGGATGACTAAATAGAGGAGGACATAGTCGATTTACTGTGTACACCTTGTGGAGTTTGTGTTGACCAAGAGGATGGTGACCAGGGCGACATTAGAGTGTGTCACCTGATGAACATGGCTCTGGCAATGTGAAACAACAAGTGATTCCTTAGACCTTGTCTGCACATGATTCCCCTGCACTACACTTGCTAGCTGCAATCACGAAAGGCACAGGCTAACAACAGATCATTAAGGTCCAACACCAGACAGTTATCCATCAAATAGTTATGTATTTGGGACTTAATAGTGTCATCATTCATTATTTCTCTCAATCTTTCAGATACATAGGACAGTCTTGAAATAACCAATTCTTATTTCATAGATTCTGGACCATTCAAAATACATGAACTCAAAATAGTAGATCATGTCAATTGTTCATGTTCATCTCACCACAGGTAAGTGATGGGTTCAGAGATAGGGCAATTTTTTAACGTCTTTTAACATTCACAACCCTCTACTGAGAACAGGTGCTAGCTAGTTTTATTGATATCAATTAATTGTTGCCTTGGGATGAAGAAACATGGCTTTAAGCATACCCCTTTTATAGTGGTTCATGTAAAAAAAGCACATGGAGTGAGGTTGACATGAAATGGGGCCGGGAACAGAGGTCATTTCAGGTTTCTAATTAATCCTCATATGTAGTCATGAGAAAGTCAAAAGGCCTCATGTCAAAGGCACACATCACAAATTACTTTATTGTCCACCTACCGCCAGTTATTACCTATCTCATAATTTTAATCTGTGATCTAGTTAATGGGCTTTTACTTGGGGCCCACCGTATGCAGTGTCATTGATTCATTTCTGGAACATTGAAATGTTTGAGATTTGTTTCTTGGGCCATAGCGTTCACAAAGCCACAAAAGTCCTCCTAATATCTCAAGCAGAAAGCCACTATTGTAAGGCCGTCTCAACAGAGCCCTCCTCATATATATATATATATATATATATTGACTGAAAAAACTTTGTTAAATGGACATTATGGTTAAGTTGCACTAATGAAAACCTATCAAATTCACTGAAAAAAATGTTGTTAAAGGGATGTTATGGTTACTAGTAAAACTGAAAACCACAGCAATTCACCAGTTATGGTAAGATAAGCAACCATAACTCACACCACCACTGTGCACTGCTAAGACTAACACCCAGGAAATCAAAGATGACATCACAAATGTCATTGATAACACACGATGCACGCTTGTGCATGCTTGTACTCAGCTGTGAAAAAACGGGTTTCTACTCCTACCGGACCATCTCCATGCAGTGCCATGCCAAGTCGAACAGCAAGGGGGCAGTGAGAAAGGTGGTACCTTTTGAAGGGAGGAGTAGGCTGACGCCCTCTACCCCATCTACATCATCTGCTCTTGGCACCACAAGAGGTACTCCTGTGGGGCAGAGGATACCCGTGGCCCCATTGCAAGCCATACAAAACACTGCTGACCCTTACCTTTCAAGGGTCACAGTCCTATGTGTGTACTGGGACACACCGCACGGTAGGGCGGAGCAGTTTCTGAGGGCTTTCGAGGCTCCGGTCAAGGAGTACAAGAAACACTGCCACATACCAGTTTAAGGCCTGGCCAACATCTTCCTCTCTCAACCTGCCCCTCCATCACTGTGGTTGTTGCGCCCATACCTCCATTCCCTCCTTTGCCTCTCCAACCTTGCCACTCCTGAAAACCAAAAAATAAGAAATATACAAAATCACAAAAACACACAAAAATTGTTCCTTTAGGCCCCTGTGCAGCCTGCATAGTCCGTGGACAGCACAGTAGTCCGTGGACATCCAAACATTTCAAGGGGTGGAACAGTTGAAATAATTTTTATTGTTTTGCATTCAAAAAGGGTGGCTCTTAAAATAAACTGTTTGGCTTTTATATAGTTTTTTCATTTTTTGTTTTACAAACTGAATTTTATTAATTAATTATTATTTCTTCTCACTTTGACAAAAACTGCTTTAAAGCATTTTGAATGTTTTCCACAAAAATGTGATTACCCATATCAGTTAGGTGGACTCCATCTCGACCAGAAAAGTTGCACCTATGAAAAGTAATGTTCTCATTGTGAAATCACAAACAAAAGCACACACAGATTTATTGATGTTGCGCCTATCATTTTCCATTTGTGGACCAAATTAACTGGAATGCATCCACATCTGTCTGTCTGTAATGCGTGAACACATTATTTTAGAATTAGGGAACATTTCCTTCAACTTTCCCAAAGTCTCCTTTGTTGCCAAGTGCAATGATATTCCAGTCACGTTCCCCAAACTGTTTCCACAACAATTAATGATAATAATGTCTGGATGCTTCAACTGAACCACATTTGCACAAAATGGGAGCATGTCCACCCACTTCAAGCCATGCACTTCGTACCAGAACACTTCCATTTCAGGGAATCGAAGATTTTTGGCTATTCAACAATGCTCAGCAAACACCTTCACCCAGTGAACCCAAGAGTCTCCCAAAATCCAAACACTTGCCTGCTAAAAGACATTGCCATAGCCATTTTCAATCCTCTCACAACTCCTACTAACAGGACTCCAGCTACCTTCTCTTCCTGTACACCACACCCAGGAAACCTGACTGGCTGCTCCCCCGATGTCCATGGACACCTTGATTGTCTATGGCCTAGGCAGGCCCCTTTCCATGTCAGGTAACCTCAAAAGACCTGGGTGTGGCATGTGCTGTCTGTGGATCACCGCGGTGTCGGTGGACAGATGCTCCATTTAAATAGCGCACAGTGGGAAATTTAACACAAGTAAGTTATGAAATCTTTAGTGGTGGTTCTGAAAATTATCTTTTTTGGGGGGTTGTAAACAAACACCTTTTTTAAATTGTGTTGTGTTTTTCTGTTGTTTTTTTTTCCTTACGTGAACCTCTTCAATGAATTCCTTACATTATAAAGAAAAATTGCATTTTCAATATTTATGAAGTGAATTCCATCTGGACAAACAAAATACACACCCTGTGAATTGATATTATCATTCTCAAAAGATGACATTCCAGAACCATACAAAAAAGCAGATACACCGCTATTGACAATCTGTTTTGATTGTTCAATTTGAGGACTGAAAAATTTTGTTGGACATCTCCATGTGCGTCTCCATGTGTGTCTCTTATTTATTACAGAAAAAATAATTTGAGCAGCAGGAAACAGTTCTATTAGACTTTTTTTAAAATCCTTCAGCACAACTTGCAAAGACACTGGAGTCACAAACACCAAACTGTCCCCTCTACAATAGACAATCACAATATCTGGACTTTTAAAATGAGCCATACACTGACAGAATGAAAGCAAGCTTGCCCAGTTTGAGCCACAAACTGCATGCCATGAAACGTCCACTTCTGCCAATCCAATGTTTGCAAGGATGCCATGATTCTCAGCATATACTTTCAATGATTGAATTGAAGAGCCCCCCAGAATCCACACAGTATGAAACACGTAGCCATAGCCATTATCACTGCTCTCACTACTCCTGAAAATTAAACTCCTACTACCCTCTCTTCCTGTGCACCGCACCCAGCAAACCTGATTGGCTAATCCCCACAGTCCCCTTTCCATGCAAGGCATCCTCAAAAGACTTGGATGTGGCACATACCTTCCACAGACTACCATGTTGTCCACCGACCCCGTAACACAGAGGCAGCCGTCTACCTTTTCCACATTCATGTTCTCTACACTCCCTCATTGGCTACTTTCAAACAGTCACACATCCATCCACCAATCACATCCAAAACCTCTACACCTATCCATGTCATCTCACTTCAACACTTCAAATGTACACTTTTCATGTGTTTCACCGACCCTATACAACATCTTTACAAAGCCCCTCTTTGATAAACTGGACCACCTGGGTGTCACCTACACAAACTATGCGGATGACACCCAGATACTCCTCACCATCTCGGGCAATTACAATACTGATGTAGCCAGGATCAACGAAATCTTCTCTGTCATTCAGGCATGGATGGCCACATATGGCCTCTGCCTGAATGACGAGAAGACTGAACTGCTCATTGTAGTCCCAACTACTCCAACATCATAATTGATGGCAATACAATCCCGGTCGCCAAAAAAGTGAAAACACTTGGCTTCTATCTCGATGCCAATATTAACCTCATTAAGCAAGTCAACTCGACTGCTTCAGCCACTGCCTATACAGGAAAACTAATTAGAGCCTGTAGACCATTTATTTCCCCTAACAGTTGCCTCACGCTAGCCAGAGCTCTTATACAATCTACGTTAGACGACTTCAATAGCCTCTACTTAGGTGCCAACCAAGCGATAATCAGTAAACTCCAAGTCCTTCAAAATAATGCTCCACGAGCAGCGCTAAACATTCACAGGCGTGAGCAAATCTCTGCCACTAGAACTACATGCAAATGGCTCACCATCCAACAAATAAATTGATCTAAAATTCCTCTGCCTAATTTACAAAGCTCTCAGCCATCTAGCCAACCCCTACCTTACAAACAAATTCACCATGAAATCTTCTATCAGAACCACAAGATCTTCCAATACCTTATGTCTTACAGTACTTAGTTTTACCTCTAAAAGAGCAGGATGCTCGAGCTTCACTGTCCTCGCCTCCCAACTCTGGAACACCCTGCCACTGAATATTAAGTCTTCCAAATCCTTCCAGTCGTTCAGGAAACTTGCCATTGGGTGGCTTCTGACAAAAAGTCAACCTCTAAGTTAGACCTAGCTATAATCTATACATATTGCACATGTCTCATTTTGTCACTATTGCTTGCTAGCACCTCCATTGTCTGTATATTCTGTATATATCTGATGCTCTACTATTACTGCTTATTACCATGTACTGTGCCTTGTAACTTGTACTAAGCGCCCTTATACTCCCGGGTCCGGAGCGCTATAGAAATAAAAAAAACAAAGAAACAAAAAACTCTTAGAGTGCATATCTGCAGTTAATGGAAGGCATTTGCATACAAATCTACTGTGCAACTGTCTAAGATTTCTATTTCCAGATTTAACATGATCTGCATCTAATAAAACATAGTACAGGTATGCCTATAAGTAATTTTTTCAACACCTGCATACATTTATTTACAGGGTTGCTTCCACTTACCTTGTGATAAGCTTCTCAATCAACATATTCTCTTGTGCAACCACTCTACCAAATGCCATGTATTGCATCATTCAGCACAGGTACTTACAATGCGGTACATGTAAACATCTTTCTTTTTAAAAGCATTTCCATGCAACTTAAAAACTGCATATGTACATTTATAGCAGCACTGTGTGCTGGGTTTTTCTAAAAAAGGGAAAGCAGCTTGAAAAGATTTCTACAACATTTTACAATGACACTTGCTAAGTCAAAGTTTAATATGTTAGGAGTGCATTAATACCAACCAACATAACCCATTCCAATACATAGATGATTATGAAATCATGTATTGTTTCTCTGCAGTCAGTGACTTGTAATACCACTTCTGCCATTACACATCTTGAATTGCAACTCCCAAAATGTAAACAAACACAAAAAACACAGGACTACACTAGACGATTCAAACATATAACATTTATATGCAATGGAAAATGATGGATGTTTAAAAAAAAATCTTTTTAGTACCATTTAAATTAAAATTGAAAAAATGCATATAGACATTTCAAACAGCACTGTGTATAACTTCTCTAAAAAAGAAACAAAAAGCAGATGAAAAAGATTTCTACATTTTGAACTGCCACTTAGTGTGTAGATGTTTAATATTTTGACAGTGCATCCATTCTTGCTAACATAACCGATTCCAATATGCAGGTGCTTACCCATTTCTATTTTTTGTCTCTACATTCTAGGAATTGCAGTCCAACTTTTCCAATGAAAAAACTGCAACTACAACTCCCAGAAAGCAAAGCAAAAAACAAGACTTGATAAGCACCTACATATTGCAACAGATCATGTGTGCAAGTATGCATCCACTGCCGACAAATTAAGACTCCACACACCAAGTACACCTTAAACATGTTCTACAAATCTATAACTCCACTTTTCTTTTACAAAACAGTTACATAAAGTGGTGCTATAAATTCCTATATGCATTTTGCATCTTTCATAAAAATGTTCCGAATAACAAACCTTTTTACACAGTCATAATTTTCCATGTTTCATTCCATATTAATGTCACACTTTCCAACCTCACTCATTACAACCCTTGCACTGCCACCATCCTGAACCAGGTTACACCTGTGCATGTATTGCCAAATTATCTATATATACAACACTTCACCTTACATATAAAGTACTTTTCTTTTCCAATCTCTGCTATACACCACTAAACTCTGCTGCAACAACAATCCACCATTACATCACCACCAGGCCACAATTTCCCTATTTGTTAATTATACTGCAACACATTACAAATACGTTGCACCACAAACACAGCCCTTCTTTCATTGAACTCAGGAGCATTAAAGTAACCCACATGTACACCTTTTCCTTGCACCAATAGACCCCCTTTCCTTCTAATCTCCCAAACAGTGCTACTCATACTTCAATATTTCTAACAACATAGTTAACATACGTCAATAGACTATCCAAAAGACAACTTTATTAACACTATTTCCCAACAACTTCTACATTCATAAATAACAACCTATCTTACTGAACGTGCTTCACCATTACCATATATACCCACTTACTTTCTTTGAAAATTACAGGAAAAAAGAAAATTACTGAAGACACCAACCAGAAGGAGATTACTCTTTGCATGCTACAAAGTAACTACATTACTATAATGTTAATCCCTTTATTATGGTACCAATGCACTTTTGCTAAATATTAGCATACAGTATTCCTTTCACATCATCAACATTTATTTCACTCTTACTCATTGCATTTTAGTATGCACACTCTTTCCATTCTCATCTAAACAACATCATTATAATACCCAGTACCCTCCTAAAAACATCATAATGTCCCTATGTATTCATCCACACCACCACTTTCTTACTCACTACCCCAAGCCCTTCACACCTCACACACACAGTTACTCTTACAACCTTACTCCTACAACTATCATCCGATTACTCACATTCACACTCCCATTCACAATATATCCACATATATTCCGCAACTTTCAAACCCACAATTTTTTCTCCAACAGACAGAACAGAAAGCCTTCTAAAAAAGCAACTCCATAGAAAATAAAGAATAAATAGAACAGATAAGAATAAAAGCAAGCCATATAGTCATCCATCTCTAAAACAATGTATAGAAAATATTGAAACAAAACTGCTAATAACATCACTCAACAAAACTAATTCAGCAACCACTAAAAAAGAAAAACACTTCTTCCAAAAACTAAAAATAAAAGAACATGTATTAAAAACACATCAATGAATAAACCTAACCCTGTATCTAACAATGGTAATGCAGCCCCAGTAAAGCATTCCCAAAAATGTATTTTACAAAAAAATTCCACTGTAGAGTACTTCACAATCTTATGAAAACAGCGGAAAAGTTACGCTCCACCCTTACAAATTACTGCAGAAGACTAATCTTGAGGCTCTAATTAACAGCACATTTCTGATAAAAAGAAAGTTATGTATATTAATTCTAAACTACATGAAACCACTAACTAAATTAATCTGTAAATTACAGAAAGTACTTTTAAACATGTGCAAGGTCAATATAGATACCTTTTCAAACTTCTGTGCAGGTGAATGGATTCACACAAGGAGCACAGAACCATGTTTCAATGAAGAGGCCTATAAACAAGAACAAAAAGAAAAAAATGCTATACACTGTAATGGCCGAGGGTAAGAAATGGTAGGAGACACTAATGGCACAAGAAACCCTTAGAGAAAAAACGGCCCCAGCAAACTTTCATCTAACTGTTCCTTTCGCCCAAGCAATCTGACCAGTGTACACATTGACATGCCAACCTCCTAACACACACATAAAAAAAGAAATAGCAAAGTTTCAAAACACATCTGCTGAAATACCAGACCAAGTATGTGTTTGTTGTTATATAAATGTTTATAAAAAGAGAAAAAAAACAATAGTAGATATGCCCTACAAAACAGAGGTTAGTGAGCAACCCAATGTTTCCAATTAGCTTTATATATAAAACAGAAAATAAATATAAAATAACTGACCCCTCACTAGTTTATATGTCCAATAACTGCTTATATCGCCCAATCTCCATCACTCCCTTCCTGGGCAAGCTCCTGGAGAAACTGGCCATCTCCCAGCTTAACCTCCATGCTGAATCTGTTGGCAGTCTTCATGACCATCAATCTGGCTTCAGAGCTGCCAGAAGCACGGAAACTGCTCTCCTGAACATCCGTGAGGACCTGCTTTTGAACCTCGATTCCAACACTCCGTGTGTTCTCATTCTGCTCGATCTCTCTTCTGCCTTTGACACTGTCAACCATGCCATCCTGCTCAACCGTCTCCGTGATAACCTGGGTATCACTGGTCAGGCTCTGGCGTGGCTGACCTCTTTCCTCTCCAATCGACCCTCCCAGGTCCAACTCAGGTCCTTCCTCTCTGACATCTTTTTCTCCACCTGGGGTGTCCCCCAGGGATCTAATCTCTCCCCCTGGCTGTTCAACCAGTATCTGGCACTCCTTTCCCACCGCATCGCCGCTCTCTGCCCCAACTTTCAGTGCTATGCGGACGATACCCAGCTCATTTTCAGGCTACCCTCGGCCTCCTCCTCTCCCTCCCTCACCTCTGACTGTCTGTCTGCTATCCAGGAATGGTGTGCCGCCAATGACCTCTGCCTTAATGCCAGTAAGACTGAGATTCTGCTCATCGGCACACCCACTCCCTCCTTCCCTGCAGCTCTCTGGCCGGCCTCTCTTGGCCCTCTTCCTGCTCCTACCTGCAAGGCAAAAAACCTCGGGGTTATCTTCGACTCCACACTCTCCTTCTCTCCTCATATATCTGACGACTCTAAGAAGTCACACTACCAGCTGCACCTCCTCAGAGGTATTCTTCCCTTCCTCTCCTTCCCCCAGAAGCTCGCTTCTCCCGAGCCCTGGTTCTCTCAAAACTGGACTACTGTAACAGCCTCTATCTTAATCTGCCTGCCTCCACACTCCGCCCTCTGCAACTCATCCAGAACAGAACTGCGAGACTTGTCCTTGGCCTCAAGCCCAGGGACCGTATCTCTCCAGGACTGAAATCTCTACACTGGCTCCCAGTGGCTGCGAGGATAAAGTTCAAAACCCTCTGCATTGTCCACAAGGCCTTCTGGGGCCTAAATACCTTCAACTCTCTCTTCCTAAATATCTTCCTTGCCGAGCCCTTCCCTCATCCGTCTCCAACTCCCTCAGGGTCAGCCGCTTCTCGAAGCAACGAGCTGGGGGTAGATCTCTCTCTGCGGCAGGGGCCTCCCTTTGGAACAGCCTTCCTGCCCCCCTGAAACTTGGGGAGAACCATCTCCGGTTCCGGAAGCACCTCAAAACCTTCCTCTTTGCTTCTGCTTTCTCTCTCCCTCTCCCCTGCTAATTCTTCGCTGAAACTGCACTGAATCTGCAACTGGGCCACTCTCACCAACCTCGGTCCTGGGCCCAGCCACTCTCCACTTGCACTGCCTCCCTGGCAACCCCTGCACTGCGGGACTGTCTCTGTATCCCTACAGCCCCCCCCCCCTTCCCAGCACTTGCTCTGCACTTACCTTGCACTTGCCACCAGCTGACCGTTTTATTTATTTATTCTACTTACCTTGTACTGCACTTCTCCCCTCCCCTTCCCCATGCACCTCTCCCCCCCCTCCCCCTGCACTTGCGCGATCTGAATGGCACCTGGCCTGGTAGAATCGTTGTCTGTCTTCCCCTTGTTCCCCCCTCCCTGCCTCGTCGCACCTTGAAACACTTGTTTATAGGCGCGTTAAAAATTCCTTATCATATGTACTGCAATAGAAAGCTTGACAATAACTAAATGTCTTTAATAACTTAGAAATATTCCCACTTCCAAAGGCTCTCCAGCAACCTAACTTTTATGAGAGTATTGTAATCCAAACAGTACACCCATTTCAAGCTATAATGCGTCTTCAACCCAAAACACCCAAGTTGCCTTCTTCAGAGTTACTAAAAGGCATTTGTGCTAACATAGTATGTTTGCCAGCAGATCTTAAAGAAAATGTACAAACGATGGGAATACAATGGCCAATAAATCAATCTTTAATTATCCTAGTTAATGGTGTACCAATAAAATACAACAAAATTTGTCAACAACTAGTGAACTTAAAAAAGGTTAGACAAGCCCTACAATATCTTAAAGAAAACATTGACTACAACAAAGATATAAACATATAGGAGAACGTAACAGCAACCACCCACTTAAATGTGGACTCACCACAAACTGGCCAATTTGAATGTGTAGATCCAATTACTGCAGCCACCATTTTGGACCGGTATACAATTCGCCCACTGCACTCTAAAGACACCATAGATGATTCCTTAGAAATATATCAAATGTGTCAAGTCAAAGGTTCTCCAATGAGCATATGAGAGAACAGTGTCAAAGCATATTCTTTTCCTCGACTCTTTCCAACAGGAAAAGGAGGAAGATATGATGAAAGATGCTCACAAATGAGTGCATCAGAACATCACTCTTTCCAAAAGTATTCTGAAGACCCCAGATTCAGACAAAACGTAGAATACATTTTCCACCTCCTGTTTGAAAGTGAACTAGCAACTGTATGTTGTGGAGTTGCACACATATGAAAAACAGGCTCCAATGTTTTACATGTCTGCTACCCAACTGCTTCAAAAGATAAAAGACAAAGATGATGTTTTGCAGTCTCACAAATCTCTAGGCAAATATGCACGGTAGAACAGAATGCTGGTTCCTACGGCATGCTGATGTACGTTGTATGCCAAGGAACCTAGGCCCACCCACATGGTTTGTTACATTAAGTTGTGCCTGAATATGCATGGGATGACCTGCTCGACCTCTTACACATAGCGCACCAAAATAAAGAAGATATAGATATAAAAACACCGGGAGAACTCTCTTGACCCTGTCAGTGTGTTAAGGCACCTTCACCATCACTTTATTGCCATGCTGCACTTCAGCTGCAATAAAAGTACCCCTCCACTCGGAGAAGTAGAACACTACTTTTGGAGAAAATAATATCAATCTAGAGGAGCACCACACATCCACATGCTTTGTGGATAAAAGATGCACTGAAATGGGGCCATGACAGTGATGCCACCATTTTAGAGTTCATAGAAAAATACATAACCTGCAACATTCCTTCATAAACCACACATAGTGATCTACGTATACAAATATTACCCTTCCAAAAACATAAGTGTGGCAATCCTGCAGACGGAGATTTAAAAACAAAGGGAAATACTATACCAAATGTTGCTTTGGCTTCCTACACAAGTTTGCACAAAAGAACAAGTAAATAGCTTAATGTCCTCTGTTAGACACAGTGTAAAAGGCAAATCGCCTAAAACAAATACAACATTGAAAGGGACAAAGCATCCAGTATAGCATTGATTACAATGCTATCATTGCCCTCTTGAGGAATGCAAATATAGACATACATTACATTGCAGACAATTCCACGGCTGTTCTGAGATATGTCTCTGCCTATATCACCAAAGGTGAGAAAACAAAGCTAAAGGTCCTCTGGGGTGACATATCATCTGATAAAACACTGTCAAAAACATTGTACAGCTTTTGTATAAACATGCTTTACCATAGAGAATATGTCTGCTACAAAGCTGCAGACTGTTTCAACAGGTGCAGCCTTATATGCCAAATCTGAACACATTGTCTGGCTAAACCTTGGCCCAGCTTCATCCAGAAAAAGAGTACTCAAAGCCTACCAAGAGACAGAAACTATAGCTACAAATGATCGTAAAAGCCGGAATTTTGTTTTAAAAAACAATTTACCTAACACATACTATCCAAACTGAAGTACTGCTTTGGAAATCATGTGCCTGGACCACATAGCCAAAAAACTACTCCTACAAAAATCATGTCAAACCAGATGATACAACTGGCAAATATGTACAGGCCGATTCATGGAATTAATGTGCGCTGAAAATCCCCGCGCAAGCGTGCGAAAGCGTGCGAATCGCAGTGCAAGTGCGAAAATCACAGCGAAACCCGTACACAGCGATTCATGGGAGTCCGTGCGCATATAAATCCATGGATGTGCGCTAAAATCCTGCATGGCGCACGCTGGCGCACACGTTTTCAAACAGCGTGCGCTACGCGCACAGTGAAAGCGCGCATAGCGAAGTGCACACCACAAAAGTAGGCGTAACACGGGGCGTAACACGCGTAATGGGGAACAACGCATGAAAATGTGGGCGTCACTGGGGAAGTTCAGGAGGCAAATGTGCGGAACGCCCACACGTGCGCCTACAACACGTATTCATGGAATCGAACGGGGCTAATGCGTGCGCCAAAAAATATGCGCTAATCCGGAAACATGGATGTCAGCATGAAACATGCGTACGTTGACCCGCGCAGCATAAAAGTGCACGCAAACAACAAACAAGCTCAGATGCCAAGATGAATATACCGTTCCTCGCTGCAGTGGTCGTGGGATACTGCAGGAGGAGGAGGATAGTCAGGCCCAGAATTTTTACACCCAGAACCAGCCTTTTTGGGATGCCTGATGACCAGGTGTATGGGAGATACAGGTTTCCACCTCACATAATACTCGACATGGTGAGTGAGTGGGAGGATGACCTCACATCACCCACCCTGTGCTCCCAAGCACTGAGCCACTTGGAAAAGGTGCTCAATGTACTGCACTTCTTGGCCACTGGTTCATTTCAGCGGACTACTGCCATAGTGGGGGGGTCTCACAGTCCACGCAGTCACGCTGCCTGCACCAGGTGTTGGCCATCATGACTGCACACCCATCAGTCCGCAGTCACATTTACCTGCCCAGAACACCTGCAGAAAGGCAGGCTGTCGTCCAGGATTTTTACGGGGTGGCACACTTCCCCAAAGTGCTAGGTGCCATTGACTGCACCCATGTGGCTCTACGTCCTCAAAGGGCAACGCAGCACATCTACAGAAACCGCAAGCACTGGCATTCCATCAACGTGCAGGTAGTATGTGATGCCAAGGGAATCATCACCTCAGCATATGCCAACTATCCAGGGTCCACCCATGACAATTTCATTTACAGAATGTCAACCCTAAACCGGGACCTAGAAGCTGGGTGGCATGGCAATACATGGCTGCTTGGTGAGTATAAATGTCCCTGCACATGCATGCATGTCAGATACTGAGTAATGTCACAACCCCACTAATGATACCCATCATCACCTCCCCAGGGGACAGTGACTACCCACTGAGCACCCACATGATGACGCCAATTCGGAACCCCACCACACCACCCGAGGTAAGATACAACACAGCCCATATTGCAACCCGGGGCATAGTAGAGCGCACACTCGGAGTGCTCAAGTCACGCTTTTGCTCCCTTGACCGCTCTGGTGGGCAGCTGCTATATGCTCCCCCAGTAGTGTGCAGGATCCTAGTGGCAGCATGTGTCCTGCACAATGTTGCAATATGCCGGGGCCTGCCCGTGGACATGGTGGTGCCCCCACATCCCCAACAACAAGCATGGCCGCTGCGCATGGGAGGGGAAAGGGCACGTGGTGAGGCAGCCCGTATGCAGCTGGTGGCTAATTACTTCACCTAAAATCACACCCCTGTGGAGTGCACACAGCCCTGGCACATACCAGCTGACAATCAATAATGATGACATAAGGGACAGTCAACTGTCAGAACCATACCAGCCTGAGATTGGTCACCTGGAATTGTTACATTGTGTGCATCCCTACCTGCCGAAAGACAACCAATGCTGTGTCACAAAAAAACACACATTTATGCTGCATGAATGACTACCCCCTTGCAAATTACAACATGTAAATAATGCCATGTAACCCAACCCCTCCCCAGCTCCGCCACCCAACACACTATGGCATGTCATGCAATGTGAAAGCAAACAAAGCAATGCACAAGACCTGACACAAGTGTCACAAAGTGCACTGTCCCAAATGGAAACTGCCCACAGACAATAGGCTCCCAGTAATCAATAACAAACAGCACACATGAACAAATACTTACCACCAACACAATACAGCAACACACCATGAAACATTGCAAAAACATGACAGTACTAAGTCAAAGTAGTGGTAGTCTTACAACCTGAATAAGCCAGCACATCAAACTCTTCCAACTGTAGAGTGGTGCTGCCACGCAAATGTGTCAGTGTACTGCATACAACATGAACTCCATCTGCAAAGGAGTCGCCTTGTGAAGACATGAGGAAGGAACCTGCAAATTAGGAGGAAGACATGGATGCACAAGCACATATCAATACACCATGCAGTGTACAATACAACAACAATACCCACTAGGGATGTACACACAGTATTGACTACAGACTGCCCACACAGCTCATGGGAGCCCAATGTCACTGTGTAAGTCACTGTCACTTGGTCACACCCTTTGCAAGCCCATGGAAACGGGAAGCAGGAGGGGTGTGTGTGTCACAAACCAAAGCATCTAACCCAAACTCAGGACAAGCCTGCATGTGCCCATCCGGAATACAGTGGATGCCCACGGGAGCCACACAAGGCAACACACTGTAAAAAAAGAAAATCAAAAATGGCCATGTGAGGGCCAGGGGGGAGGCCACCCAGGAGGTTTGAGGACAGGGTGCACACCAACAACCACCTGCGTTGATTTTGCGAAAAAAAAAATACCTCCATGGGCTCATGGCCTGCATGGCTATGCCATTGTGGGAGAACTGCTGTCGCTCTCTTCACCCTCTGCTGCTGCATCAGGAGGTGGTGGCACTATGGGAGGCAGCCCACGCAAAACCCTGGTATGGTCCTCCATGGCAGCAAGCATGCGGGTCTCGAAGGTCTGATTCTGGAGGATTAAAGTGCGGAGATCCCCATGCAGCACGTCACGCTGCATTTCTGCGCTCATGGCCTCGCGGGATGCCCGGATCTCCTCACGTGTTGCCTGCAGCTCAGCTGAGAGCGAACGTGTGAGCTGCTCCAGCTGCTGTTCTTCCCTAACATTTCGGGAAGCCTCAAGTTCAAGCAGACTCTGCCTGAGGTTATGGAGTTCCACACTCAGGGCTTCCCTGTGGCCCTGTGACTCTATTGATATGGATTTGTGCAGAATCTCCGGTGCCGCCCGTCGGTCCCTGTTGGATGCCAACATGTCTTCCCTGTGTGATTGGCAAATGGAGTCTGTTGCCTGCTGTTGTTGCTCCATCTGCCTTTCAGGGGGGATAATGGAAGTGGCCACCCTCTCCATTGCCTGAGCCATCATTTCTACTGATGCTGCCTGTTGGGTTGCCATACCGTACATGGAGTTTTCCCATACAGTATTGCCTGGTGGCACACGGCCACTGCACCGGCGGTCACCACACCTGTTTGGGGCAAGGCGATCTGCACCTTGCTGTGCTGGCACTGCCTGAGGCTGCAGGACTGCATTCCCCCTCTGATCTGCTGGCCCAGGAACAGGATCAGATGCTGTGGAGTGTGACCCTGCATCCGTAACCGCCAAAGGCAGACCTACCAACACTGACATCCCCATAGATGGTTGTACCCCTGGTCCAGGTGGGTTGGACAGAACAGAATCCCTGCCAGAAGCACTGACCTGCGACAGCACATAAGTCTCATCATCCGACTCAGCACCTGAATAGAGGTCTGGGGAGCTGCACCCAGAGGCATCCCTCGACAGTATAGTCTGCAGTACCAAAGTGTTTACACAAACCACCACACAACGGCCCCCATTGGTGCCTGGTCGTGGCTGAGAATCCTCCTAGGTCTGCACCATCTCCTGAATCTCACCAGCATCATGTGCGTTGTCACATGCAAAAACATGAAACACAAGAAATGGAAACAAGCATGAGCACCATAGCACACACATACGCCCGACAAGACAGAGATCCTGTACATGGTTAACACATGTCCCACATGACTATAACCCTGGCATGCATGCACTGTCAATGATTCTAAAGGGGAGTCAAAAAGGCAGACAATGAGGACACCAAGATGAAAAAGCAGCACATTCGAAGCATGTCGTATAACACTGGCATCACACATCAGATTGTGAGTGGCATGTCCAATACACATACATGACACATGCCAGCACACAGATGTCATGTAGCATAGCCATGGTAAATTAGACAACTACAGCAATATGTCAGTGAATGAGTACTGTCACACATCCATGTCTCATGGACATGATTAGAAGATTAATGCAGAATAGTGTTGCAAAATATGCATGTGCCGCACACTGCAACACATCCAGTGTACAATTAGAGAGTGATTGTAGGAAGATGTACACATCAATGGTTGGTCACCTCAAACATGACAGGAAACAACTATCATGTTCCACATGCAAACAGGCCATAAAAATAAATTTCAGCAGACCAATACTTCCTCGCCCTGAATGGTTTAAACATTCACATAACCAGGTAACTAAAGTGGCACAATGTGGGGTGTAAACAATGACAGAAGCATGTCACATATGTGGCATTAGGGATGAAAAAAGCATATTAAAAATGGGATTATCTAAACAATCAGCCTTAATGAACACAGAAAAATCAGAATAATGTTGTTGCAAGATGATAGTTCAAGTGCAACAGCAGTAATGTGGGGCTAATTGGCTACTGTGGGCAGAAGGGATACTGTCATACCCAAATCAAAGGCACATGAATGGATTGGAGGAAGCAATGGTGACCCATTACACTCAGGAGTACACACCCTCACCTGGCACTCAATCAGAACCCGTTACCCAAACAACATACACATGGATTACACACACATGCATGGGCACTCACTGGACAATGCCTCGTAATCAGGTAGCTCTCCCACGCCTTGGATCTGTTCCTCTGTGACGAAGGTCCCAGCAACAGACTCATGTTCAGTGAGTTTGTTGTCCTCTGGTGGAGACCCACCACCAGTCACCAGAGTAGCGGCATGATTTGAGGCCAGCTTGTTCTTTGCTCTGTGTTTCGGGTCACTCCACCACTTGTAGCAATCTTCAGCTATGCGCCTCACAAATCAAATGGCGCTTATGCAGTCGCGATGGTCTGCCAGTGTGCCCCACGTTGACCAGGTGTGGTCTTGCACCCTGCAATCACCACCATTTTGCGGCTGTGTGCCGACACATAGGTTACAAGTGCATCAAGTTCGGGGTCATTAAAGCTAGGCTTCCTTGACGTGCCGGACTGTGTAGCCATGTCTTGGGTCTCAGCCTGTAGTGCCAGAGCACCCTTCTTCCTCTTTTTCAAAGGTGGAGCAGAGCCTGAGTGGCTTGCGCCGCTCTGGTCAGTAGGGGCAGAAGCGTAGGTGGACTGGGTACTGGGAGTGTGCGAAAGGCACAATGACCATAGGTCTTGGTGCAGGCATTGGCTGAAGTGTGATGTTGGCAGGGGCAACGTCAGTTTTATGGACCAGGACTGACACTGTCCCGGCTGGGAGACTCAGAGCTGGGGTGGATAGAGCTGCACCTGCCCTTGACTACTTGGGGCAGCAGATGACATTGCTGCCTCAGATCCATGTGGCCTGGTGACATCAACTTGCACCGGGACATGTGGCTTAGACTTGCTGACCTGGAAGTCAGCCTGGGAGTCATCCTGTGCCGGGTCAGGTGCCACAATGGGCTGGTCCAACAAGGGCTGAGCTGGGATGGTGTCAGCCACGTTTCCCTCAACCATAGGGGGGAGCATGGGAGTCCCTGATTGGTCCTCCACACATGGGGGTCTAGGGGCACCCTGCAAATCCTGGCCACGTCCCCTATCGTGCCCACCATGCCCACTTTTTGGAGGTCAGCCACCTTTGCCTCCCTTACCGCTTGGTCACCTCCCAACCATGGCACTGATGTTGTTGTGCGTATGGGAGCTACAGTAAACAATTGTCCTGGGCAATTGGGGGTGAAAGGGGTAGGGTACTAGATGGAATTCGTACCCTAGTGCTCTAGCAAGGCTGTCTGTGACACCTGGGGGAAGATGACGGGTCACGCAACGCACAGACACCCTGAAAACAAAAAGTAACATGCACGCAACCCCTCATAGACTACGTGCGTGAAAAAATGCACCTGCACTACGCTGTGGCACCCACAAACACAAAAATAAGCGTATGCATGTTACACGTAGCTTACAATGACCTCTGAAGAGGTACGCGAGACACGGGGCAAGCACAGTTGGTAAATGCGTGCGTGACTCACCGTCTGCCTGGAAAAAGAACGTGAAAAAAACGTGCGCGTTGTCAACACCCCCGCCAAAGGAAGAATTGTACGCTGTCTGAGGAAACAGGACAAAAGAAGAAGTGAACGCTGTTTGAGGAAACAGGCCCAAAAAAAAAAAATAGCGCTGTCAGAGGTAATAGGGAGTACGAACTTGAAACGCTGTGAAGTAATCGCGTGTGAACCGACAAGAAGTACAGAATTCACCCACTCGCTCTCCATGAAAAGCACGTACAAGGAAATGGGGTCCTACACGTACCTTTTAAAGTGTCCCACATGTACAGCGTCACTTACGCATGTACGCGCTAAGGCCCTTTCCTCCAATTACACGAGCTGACACTCGGACGTGCAGTTTTTGGACGTGTACGATGAACATGCACCCGTGTTGATGGAAATGCCCGCGTGCGTCACGTCACTTACGCGAGTAGGCCCTTTCCTCTGATTACACGAATTCACACGCGGACGTGCAGTTTTTCACACGCGCTGAACCACTATGCCCACGTCACGTGGGAAACGCCCACGCGAGTCATGTCACAGAAGCATTTCCGCGCTAAGGGCCTTTGGTCCAATGAAACCGTACGTGTGCTGACGCGCTTACGCTCGAAATTCCTTTCCTCAAATTACATGCTGACGTGCAAGATTTTGACGTGCCAAATCACTCCGTATCAAGCTGGCCACGCAACAAGACACGGAAGACCACGCTCCTGCCCAGAAGGCCGAATTACTGCCCCCCAGAGCCCCAAACACGCTCCCACCTGCCATCTGCTGCTGCCTGTCTGCCTGCTGCCCACGTGCCCTGGTATTTGGTGCCTGCACATCAGCCAGGGTCCAGTTGCTGTGTCCCTCCCTGCTGGAACAGAAGACTCCCGACTGCGATACCATCGCTCCACAGCCCAGCCCCAGGACCCAGTTGCCCAACCACGCCTGCCTCGGGGGTCGCCATGTTGGGGCAAACACCATATGAGACCACTGGCGACCCCCAGCCAGAGAGGCAGAGGGCCACCAGCTTCAGTGTGAAGGAAGTTGGTGTCCTGGTGGAGCATGTCCTGGGGCAGTATGATGCCCTCTTCGGAACATCACGTGCCAACAAGGAAGGATGGGAGAGGATCTGGGACGACGTAGTGGTTGCCATCAACACGGAGGGGGTGGCAACCCGCGACATCAAGCACGTCAAGAAGCGCTGGGAGGACTTCAGGTCCAGGACCCTCCACAAGGCCCGGCGCCTCGCGGAGGGGGGGTGGGTCAGCATCAGTGACATCCAGATGAGGCTCCTGGAACACGTATGCCCAGCGCTCCACGCCCAGATCCTTCGGAGGAAGACCCGTCTGGAGTTGAGCGGTAAGTGGCCAAGCATTGTTGTGTGAGACAGGGCATGTTGCAGTTTGCTAGTAGTCTGATTCTTGCCTGTATGTGTGACATGGGCCACGTATGGATGTGTGTGTGCAGGGACATCATGTTCATGCATGTGAGACCAGTAATGTGCGAACCACATGGTTGGTGCATGAGTTCCAATGCAACATGGGGAGCTGTATGGCAAATGCACACAGGAAAGCATGCCAGTGTCTGTTCTTGCACATGGTGGGGGTGTGAGGGATGGGTGCTGCTGTCATTTACATGTATGGTGCACATGTGTGTGTGTCTGAGAACTGTGTCTGTGACTTTGATACGCCATGGATTCATGACACATGTCTGCGATGATGTGTACATTCACTCACGCAGTGCAGTCACCGTTGTATGCACTGTGTCTATCCCATGTGTCTGTGGTGTACAAGGCATGATGCATGACCCTCCGGTGATGTGTGTGCATGGGATCAGTGTGAGCCATGATGCATGTGAGTTTGAAGGCAACATTTGGATTAATAGAGGCCCTTTTACATGGATACTGATGTTGATTGCTGGTGCCGTGCCTATTTATGCATGTGTGTTGTGTGCATTCACCCATGTGTTGTAGAGGGACAGGATGGAAGTGACGTTAGACACTGCCACTCATGTGTTATTGCTTCCTGTCTAGGCGAATATTGTACTGTACCCTGATGCTTGTGTTCTATGTCTCCCTCTACACAGCGTCAAGTGAAGAAGAGGGCGGAGACAGCGCTGTGGAGCCAAGCGGCGGGGATGCCTCCACTGGGCAGCGACGCAAGGCCCAGCCACCCTCCCAAGACTTGCCATCATCCGGGAGCGAGGGGGCTGGTGCTGCGTCTGCCACTACGGCTGTGGCGGAAGGGCCGGGTGAGCCCCCATAGGGCTTGAAATGGCAGAAGACGGTACGGAGACATCCAGGTTGGTGGTCTCCACAGAGGAGGAGGAGCCCGCTACTGAGCCGCACATGGGGCCTGGTGGGGGTAGTACCACTGGTGCAAGTGGTGCAGTCCAAGGCCAGGGTCAGGAGGCAGCACAGGTCACCACGGAGGGGCCTGTGCATGTCCCTGTCGTTGACCCTGTGACTGCACGGCCATGCACCAGCAAGGATGCCGCATCCCAGGCCCGTCCGCAGGTAGGGGAGAGTGCCATGTCTTCTGCCTCTCCACTACCTGCGGACAAGGGGTCCAATGAACATATGGTCTCCGTCCGGATTGGTGTCGCGTTGCGCACGCGTGACATTCGTGATGACGTGCGTTCTTCCAAGGTGGAGAACGCACGGCATCACGAACAGCAGCGTCACGACGTGGCACTGTTGGGAGGGGCCCTGGTTGGTGGGTTCCTACATGTGACGTGCACTCTGGCGGACCTCTCCTCCTCTGTGGAGACAATGCGCCAGTCATTCTCCCTGCCGTCTTCAGGCCCAGATTCCACCAGGGCCCCCTGTGGACCTAGCCTGACCAACACAGCCAGCTTGGTGGAGATCCCATCCCTGCCACAGTTGGGAGTCAGCGGTCCAGCAGGGGTGGACACCACAACTGGAGACCAGCTGATGGAGGATGTGCAGGCATCATCGTACAGGGCACATGGACAGCAGCAGCAGCAGGAGCAGGCTCTAGGTGGGAGCAATGATGGCTCGGGGCCATCGACATCAGGGGGGCAGGCATCGGCCAGAGGGCAGGAGAACCCTGGAATGGATGTGTCTTCCGTGTGGCTACCAGCAGGCCCCCACTCATGTCCCCCAGTACCCCCACCCCCCAGCGTATAGGTGCGGAGTGGCGGTAGGCGGAAGTGGAGCAGCTCACCATGGTCAGGGCGGAGTTCTCCATGCATCGGGCGTTGAGGCGGGCAGAGTGTCTCGAGGCGACTCGCAGGCAGTTGGAACAGGCCATGAGTGCCTCCCTGCGAGACCTTGGGGCCAGGACAGAGGCCCGCCTCCAGCAAATAGACATGGAGTTTGATGATGCCCTGGCCCAAAAAATCAGTGAGTGAGCCGCAGGGCTTGCCCGTTGCCATTGTAAACAGTTTATAGCGTTAGGTGTTAGCCTGATTTGCATATGGTCTTTCCCCTTCTGTAATGGCTTGGCAGGTGAAGAACGATGGTCTGGAGGGTTGCCCCTAGCAATGCCAGTGGTTAAGATTCAGTCTAAACCTTCCAGCCATCACCTCTTTGTTTTTGCTTAAGAACACTATGCCTGTTCGTAGTGTTCGCTAGCAAGCAGAAACTGTTCTAAGAACACTTGTGGTGTCCGGAATTGTTCGTAAATAAACGAAAATGGAGGTGTGCTTGAAACGCTATGTCTGTCCGTATTGTTAACAAATAAATTAAACTGTGCTAAGAACAAACGGCTGTCCGTAACTGATTGTTTTACATGTGACACACTTTTAATTAGTTCAGGACCCGAACACTGTCCGTAGAACATCAACACGCATGCGCAAAACAATGTCCGTACATTGGGTGTCCTGCGGACGGCCGCTACCTTAGCGAACATGCACACAAAACAATCATGTGACTGCGCCCACACTCTTCTCGTGCTCTAAATGCGGACACTGTTCGTGTCCCCGAACAGTTTAAAAGTACATTTCCAAGTAATCCACAATATTTCTCAGTAAAAAATCACCATACCACAAATCCCACATACTAATCCTAACTTTCCACATAGTTTTTGTGACTTTTTGAACCTTTTTTGATGTTCGATCTGTCTTGCGGACGGCGCGCATGTACGCGACCTGCACACAAACACCCCTATATAAGACCATGCCCTAGAGCGCATTCTCATTGTGTTTCTGACTATTCCACAGAACACACTGCATTTTGCTGCATACTTTGCAGATTTTGAGATTTCCATCTCCAAGCCTATGACATCCATGGCTCGACTATTGCCACATGGTGCTACATCTGCCTCAGCACCACCCCCACCCCCTCCACCACCACCATTTCCCCAAGGGCCTGAAGAGGGGAACAGGAGTGAGGAAACAGAGGAGGAAGAAGAGGATGACGAGAATGAGGTAGAGGAAATCCCTACTAGCTGCCCGCGGCGTGATTCTTGGGTGTGGCGGTTGTTTACCGTCCATGGGAATGGTCCTAAGGCTCGTGCAAACTGTGTCACCTGCAACAAGTGCAAAATGGTATTCAGTCGCGGGAGGCATGGTTCGTATAGCTTTGGGACTACAACCATGAAGCGACACCTGAACTCATTCCACACTGGGGCCATTTGCAAGGTTGTACCTTGCGAAGAGCGTGGTAGGTTGATTGCCTCTACTTCATCCTCCGTTTCTGATCCTGTCACCACAAGGAACACCTCTGTGGGACAGCGTCTTCCTCAAGCTGCCTCACAGGCCATACAGAATTCTGATGACCCTTACCTTTCGAGGGTCACAGTTGTATGTATGTACTGTGACACAGTACTCTGTAGGGGGGAGCAACTTCGGAGTGCTTTTGAGACTATCGTCTCAGAGCATGAGAAGACCTGCTCACTACCCAAATAAAACCCACTCTACATCTTCCTCTCTCAGCTCGCCCTTTCTTATCCCTGTGGTTGGTGTCCCCCCTTTACCCTCCTTTCCCCTCCTCTCCTAGTGTGTTGTGTGTAAAAAACCAAAAAAATACAAAATAACAAAAATCAAAAAAAAATAAGGCTCTTTTCAGAGCCGCCTTTCACAGTTAAAAAATAGGAGTAACGATAAATAATGCAGGGCCCTATATATTTCTTGAAAGTCCGTGGACAGTTCGCGAAAATAAAAAAAATTGGGGTGCTGCCCTATTGTAACCATTGCTTTTTTCTCTGGGAGGAAGTGGTGGCTCTGAAAAGAGCCTTTGGGAGGTGTTTGTATGTCAAAAACTATAAATACTTAACACCTACTTCAAAATAGATGCTTCATTTCTAAAAAAGGTCGCAATGCATTTTGTACATTTCTCAGAAAAATCTGATTGTAAGATGGACTCCATCTCTGTGAAAAATGTATGTACTACGAAGCAAAATATTTTCATTGTGAAAAGAGAACATGCCAAAATCTCTTAGGAAAGCACAAACAGCCTTATTGACATTACGCCTTGCTTTCTCCATTTGTGGACCACATGAGAAAGAACGAAGCCACATTTGACTCTGCGCAATCCATGAAAAAATAACTTTGGAGTTTTGAAACATATGCATGATCTTCTGAAGTCCTTCTTTCATTGCAAATTGCAAAGAAATTCCAGACACATGTCCTAAACTGTTCCCTCCACAATGAATTACAATTATGTCTGGATGTTCCTCTATCTTCAAAGTTGCACAGAGAGGTAGCAAGTCCAACCACTTCATTCCACGCACTCCATGCCAGTGCACTTCCACATGTGGGAATCCAAGATCTATAGATTCTCCACAGCTTTTTGCATGCACCTTCAACTAATGTATCCACGAGTCTCCCAAAATCCACTAAATCTGTTTTTTGAAACACTCAGCCATAGCTATCTGTTCTTCTCTCACCAAAAAGAATATCAGAGAAAACCTCTCCTAGCACAACACACTCACTAAACTTTACTGACCAATCCCTTCCTACATTCAATCTCATTTGCATGCTTCCCCACCCCAAATTCCCCAGATGTAATACGCGGTGTCCTGGAACTATCGTCATGTCCGCGAACGTATCGTAACATGGACAGCCCTTCAACCATTTCCACTTCACTCTCTGTGCCATTCCCTCATTGGATGTAGCTAAGAAATCACATGACCATCCACCAATCAAATCCACGACCTCTACATGTAACTGCATCATCATAGATCAGCACTGCAAATGTACTGTGAATCTCTCGGACTACAAGTCTCATACCATTGGCAACCACGATCTACGCGAAATACTAGACAAATCTCCAAGATTTCTACTTGCAGCTTCGTCCATATCCATATGCATGAACACAAACTACAGGTATGCATATTTTCTATACATTACATGAACACATTTTCCAACCGACTTTTACCTTGTATAATCTGTAAAATGAATCTACGATCATTTCTTCATTATCCTAAAATGAACTGTGACTTACAAACCTTTATACCGTTTAATTTCTTCGTACACACACACACACGCAAATAATGTTAAACTAATCTTTTTCAAATAAAATATATAGACTACATATAATCAAACAAAATTACATGCACACTCTATGATCAAATCTCAAAGAATAATATTTGTACAAACACATATTTGGTTTTACTTTTTTTAGTTTATATAATTACTTACATTTATATAGGACAAGCAGGCTATGACATTCACTCACTATTATGTAGAAAAGCAGGCTATGACATGGACTCACTATTATGTGGAAAAGCTTAATTGCAGGAATAATGGCATACAGTGGTACATTATGAATTTAACAAGCCATAGTGAAGATATTTTTTCCTACAGTTAGTCATAAAATAGTTTTAATGGATTTAAGGAAGGAGCTGAGCATTTCAATTTAAAAAATCTATGTCTAAATTAAAAACCGTGCTATACACAAACCAAATTACTAATTTCTTTCTTTTACAATTGCAGTGAAGACCATTCTCCTGAAAAGAAGCAGCCGAATTGGAACTACAAAGAACAACTAAAAAGCAAACTGCTCATTTTAGAAAAAAAGTAAGTAGAATGTTACCATAATATTTGAATTATTACTCACACTTTAAGCTTAATTCATGCTATTTCTGTGCCTAAAAATAGAGATTCTGCACCATTCTGACCAAAATCCCCCCGTCTTAAACAGTGATTTACTGGCAGAATGGCCCACAAATTCCTATTTTTTGACACACAAATTACCCAACTCAGCCACTAGAATTTAGATGTTGTAGAAAAAACAACTGTTTTAATTGTATAGCTTTAGATATACTATTTATACTTCTCAACACCACTAGCTTACTTTTTTCTGTCATCTGAACCCCAGTTTAGTAACACATTAATTCAAGAATAGCCATCCCTACTAGTTGTACTTCCCAATGCACAATCACACACCATTACATACATCTTTATCACCTTACTCAAACACTCATGCACACACCACACATGCATTGCAGAACACCCCAACCCATACCTTCCGTATTTCTTTCAACAGACCCTAAAGAATGCCCACCAAAAAGCAACTCCGTAGAAAGGGAAGCAGAAGTAGAGCAAATGAAAACAAAAGTCTCCAACATAAACATCCATCTATAGCAGAATTAGTAAAAAAAAGTTCTAACACAACAGCTAATACAGTCATGTAGTGAAACAGAAGAAGTTTCTAGTACAAAAACTTTTCCTCCTCTATCAAAAAGTAAAACAACCCAAAAAACAATTAACAGAAAATCAACTATCACTACAAATAAAACTTCTTCTATAAATCTTGATATAGTACAAAGTAAGCATACCAAGAAAAGTATTTTAGCCAAAATGTTCCGTCACAAAGTCCTTCAAAATCTTATGAAAACAGGAGAGAAACCAGGTTCAAGACTTCAAACCTAACGTAGGAAAGTAATCTTAGAAGCGTTGATAGACAGTGCACTTCTTCTCAAAACAACGTTTTTTATGTTAGTGTTAAACAGAATGAAACCACTAACAAAACTAATAACTACATTACAAAAAAGACATCTCAATAAACAAAATGTCAACAGAAATAACTTCTTAAATATCTCTGGAGGTGAATGGAGTCACACAACAGCCACAGAACAATACTTTAATGAAGAAGCCTACAAACAAAAGCAAACAAAGACAATTGCCATACATAGCAGTGGTCGAGGTTATGAAAAAGTTAATACCATAATGGAACAAGAAGAACTCCTTACAGAAATATGCCCTGAAAACGTAGATTTACCCCTCCATTTAACTGAATCAGAACATCTAGTGTACAAATGGCCATGCACGTCAATGTGTAACATTCCCAAAAAAATGTTCAAGTCTTTACGCCAATTCCTCAATCAATATGTGAAAAGCAAAGACAAAATCAAAATTAAACTACTGCAAAATATGGATGCTGGACTACAAGGACATTCCTTGGCCTGCATTACAGGACCTACTTGCAAAACACCCTTCCATGATATCAAAAGGATATCAACACATCATGCAAGTATAAGAAATCTAGTTTATAAACTGTACTATGCTAAAAGTCCTGCTTTAGTACTAGCCAATTTAAATAACATTCTTCTACATGGTACAGCAAAAGACCTCCTAGAAGAAATCGACTATATCCAGACAAAATATTTTGGAAGTGAAACCCACTTACAAGATGAATTAACTGTCAACCAACTTCGTAACAATTCTGCACATGGCAACCTTTCACTGCAGACATACAAAAATGAAATACTAAAATTTGAAAGTACTTCAGCTGAAGTACCAAACCACGTGTGTGTATGTTGCCGCAGAACTTTATATAAAAGTAGCACAAAAACTATAGACCTATCATACAAAATAGAAGACAATGAAGATTCTAAATGGTTTGAATTAGCTCTCTACCTTATAGCAGAAAACAAATATGAAATAACTGACCCCATAATACTTTGCACTTACTGCACTACAAAACTTGACAACAACCAAACTCTTTCATGTGCTATCACAAATAACTTGGAATTGTATCCACTACCAAAACCTCTTCAACAACTTAATTTATATGAGAGCATCATAATTCAAACAGTGCACCCATTTCAAGCAATAATACGCCTTCCACCAAAAACTGCAAAATTACCTCCCTCTGAATTAGTGAAAGGTATTTGTGGAAAAGTAGTGTATTTACCATTAGATCTAAAAGAAAATGTGCACACTCTCAGAGTGCAACGTCCAATGCAGCAATCTTTAATTATCTTGGTAAATTGTGTACCTACAAAAGCCAAAAAAAATTGGCAACAACTGGTAGAGTTACATAAAGTTAGAGAAGCCCTACAATATCTTAAAGAGAACAATGAATATTACAAAGAAGTTAATATTGAAGAAAACTTGCAAGATACAAGTGAAATAATTGAACAGACACAAGAAGCTGGTCAATTTGAGCTCCTAGATCCTGCTACAATATCAAACACTTTAGACCGTTATACAATTCATCCATTGCACTCTAATGACACCATAGAAGATGCACTGGAAACGTACCAAATGCGTCAAACAAAAGGATCACCAATCAGCATATGGGAAAAAAGCATAGAAGCACGTGATTTTCCTCTACTCCTTCCTACTGGCAAAGGAGGAAGATACGATGATAGACCTATTAAAAAATCAGCATCAGAATAGCGCTCATTACGAATGTATTCTGAAGATCCCAGATTTGGACAAAATGTGGAATACATATTCCACCTACTCTTTGAAAGTGAACTAGCAACTTTATGTTACGGAGTTGCACACATATTAAAATCAGGATCACACTTTCAAAATATGACAGCTACACAATTATTACAAAAAGATCAACAAAAAGATGAGGTTTTACAAGCAAATCTTACAAATCTATTAGCAAATATTCGTGGTACTAAAGAGTACTGGTTTCGACGTCATGGAGATGTACGTTGTATGATCAGAAACCTTGGCCCACCCACTTGGTTTCTTACATTAAGTTGCGCAGAATATGCATGGGAAGATTTACATGCTTTGCTACGCATGTCAAACGAAATCAAAACAAACATAGATATACTAACACCTGGAGAACTTTGTTCACAGGATCCTGTTAATGTTTCACGATATTTTCACCATCGCTTCATTGCTATGCTACATTTTATTTGTAACACAACTGTTCCTCCCCTTGGAGAAGTGCAACACTTCTTTTGGAGAAAAGAATACCAAGCCAGAGGAGCACCACATATCCACATGCTTTTATGGATTAAAGATGCTCCTAAATTTGGTCAAGACTGTGATGCCACTTTTTTACAGTTTATTAAAAAATATGTCAGTTGTGAAATTCCATCAGAATCCACAAATAGTGATCTTCATGCAAAAACTTTACAATTCCAAAGACACAAATGTGGCAAATATTGTCGTCGCAAATACAAAAACAAAGGGAAATACTACACCAGATGCCGATTTGGTTTCCCTAGACCAGTCACAAATACAGGTCAACTGAACAACCTCATGTCTTCAGTTAGACATAGTGTTAAAGGTAAGTCATCTAAAAATACATATTGCATAAAAAGAAAAGAAGAAGAAAAATATATCAATGTTTACAATGCAATCACTGCCTACTTATGGAATGCAAACATAGATGTGCAGTACATTGCAGACAATTCTACTGCATTTACACGATATGTCACAGCATACTTAACCAAATCAGAAAAGACAGAGCTCCAAGACCTCTGGAATGACCTGTCATCAGATAAAACAGTGTCTCAGAAATTATACAGCTTGGGCATAAAAATGCTGTCCCATAGAGAATGTGGATCCTATGAAGCAGCTGATCGGTTAACTGGTACTGCATTTTATGGTAAATCTGCAAATAGAGTATGGCTAAGTCTTGGTCCAGCTAAATCTAGAAAAAGAGTTCTAAAATCATACGAAGATATAGAAACAATAGCCAAACATGATCCCAACAGCCAAGACATTTTAAAAAACAATTTATTGGACACATACTACCCAAACAGGAGTACCACTTTAGAAACCATGAGTCTATACCACATAGCCCAAAACTACACATACAAAAATAATATAAAAACAAAACCGTAAATACAAAGTGACAAACTGTGAAGGCAGCTTAGTAAAACTCACCAAACCAAATTTAATTAATCATATCAAATTGTCATTAAAGACTCCTCAACATAAAGAAGTATATTACATGTCCCTGCTACATCTCTTTAAACCATGGAGAAAAGAAGAAGAAATACTAGATAACTATGACTCATATGAAGACGCTTTCAAAGCAAATGAAAGCAGTATAACTGATGTAAACTTTGCACAGTACAAAACAATGTTGCACAATGAACAGCAACACAAAGAAGAACTCCAGGCCCAAGAAATTGCACATGGTGTACAACGTGAAAACAAAGAATGCACCTGTCAAAATTACAAACCTATACTATTGTATGTCAGTGGTGAAGCTGGTTCTGGCAAAACATTCCCAATCAAAATCATCACTAAGTTCCTTCAACAATTCACAAACAACAAACTGTCAGCTATTGTCACTGCCCCCACAGGTGTAGCTGCCTACAACATAGGTGGTGTGTCACTTTACACCGATTACTACTCCTGTCAGTAGAACACCAAAACAAATTAGATTATTACAAACTTTCTGCAGAATCTGCAATGGAACTACGCAGAGTATTAAAATAAATGAAAATGCTACTAATAGATGAAGTGAGCATGGTGTCCAACCTAATGTTGGCTTTGATTCACCTCAGATTACAGGAAGTACTCAAAACAAACTATGAAGAGCTCTTTGCAGGAAAACACATTATTGTTTTCGGAGATCTTCTTCAATTGACACCTGTAAAAGGTGAGCCTATTTTTAAAACATTAGGACAAAAACTCTGTCGTAAAACTGTTGGCAGCATTGGAAATGTCAACCTTTGGCAACATTTCCAATACAGAGAATTAACACAAAACATGCGCCAATCTGCAGATCTCACTTATGCCAACATCTTAAAAAGTATCAGAGTTGGTATACTTTCTAGAGAAGCAGAAGCAATATTGAAAACCAGGCACATTCATGCACTTTATGGTGATAATACATGTGCTACAGATGTTATGGAACAATTAGACCACAACAATGTCAATTGTATGGCCTTAATGCCAACTCTTGCAAGCTGTTTCAAATTCAATGAAAATCATGTTAAGTAAAGAAATGCAACCAATAATGGAAATTAGCGCCACAGACAAACATGGAATGACACTACCCATGTGTGACCAAGCCACAGCAAGACTAAACAGTTTAGAAAAATCAATCTCAAACACAGCAGGCTTGGAAAAGATATTAAAATTATCCTTAAACTGCAGAGTAATGCTGAAACGTAACCTTGACGTAGACCAAGGACTAGTTAATGGAGCACTGGGTACAGTTGTTGGCTTTCAAACATACCCACGTGACAACAAAATTCAGTTTGTCAATATTCTCTTTGACAAACTTTCAGAAGTTAAAAGAATAGGACGCTCAACAGCTCGATTCCTTCTCTTCAAAGACATGTATGTACGCAGAGAACAATTTTCTCTAACTCTTGCATACGCAGTAACCATTCATAAATCACAAGGTCTTACCTTAGACAAAGCAATGATAGACATTGGTAACACAGTCTTTAAAGAAGGCATGAGCTACGTAGCACTATCACGCTTACGTACACTTGACGGTCTATTTCTAATCAACTTTGATGCAAGTAAAATAAACGCTGATATTCCTTGCATTTTAGAATACAATAGACTTCGTTCACTATACACCCCCCATCTACAAACATATCCTGTTCCATAAAAAGGAAAATGTTTTAAAAGAAAACTAAATCAAACAGAAATGCAAATTCAAAAAGAGCAAAATAAACTAAAACTTCATCAAGTACCACAGTCAAAAAATAAGCAATTAGGGAAAGTAAACCAGGTACTTCTTCAAAGAAGGAAGACAAACTCCAAAGAAAGCAGTCAGATACAGAACTACATGGTCCATTTAAACTCTCAAATATAGTTGGTGTAAGTTGCTACGCAAATGTAGTAATGAATATTCTATTTCAATTACCACCAATTGTTGAGAACATTTACTTACACAGTGCAGACCCATTGTGTTTGCAAATTTTAGTACTTCACAGATATGCAGCAAACAATCCTGACAACACATATACAGGCCGATTCATGGAATTAACGTGTGCCGAAAATTTCGGCGCAAGCGTGCAAAAACGTGCGATTCGCAGTGCAAGTGCGAATATCGCAGGGAAACCATCGTACATCTATTCATGGAAGTCCGTGCGCGAGTAAAATCAGGGATGTGCGCTGAAAAAGTGTGCGGCGCACGCCGGCGCACAGGTCATTTAACGGCGTGCTCTAAGGCCACAGCGAAAGCGCACATAGCGCGGCGCACATAACAAAAGTAGGTGGAACACGGGTCGGAACACTCGGAATGGGGAACAACTCGTGAAAATGTGGGTGTCACGGGGGAAGTACAGGAGGCAAGTGCGAGGAACGCCCACACGCTCGCCTACAACACGTATTCATGGAATCAAGTAGGGTAAACCAGCGCACGGCAAAGACGCGCACTAACCCAAACCCATCCGCCACACGAAGGCAGGCGGTAGTGTTCCTGCGCTGGAAAGAAATGTGCGCCAAAATGTATGCTAACAAAAAGCATGAATAAACAGCTCTTATGAATGTCCCATACTGTGGCCCCCTAGGACAAATGACGTGCAAAGGGGTACGCGACAAACAGCGACACCCGCTGTGTGAAAAATTAGCTGGTGCGTGTATTTCGTGTGTGCGCGTGAAGTTTCACACGTGATCAGGCATGGGGGAGCGGGGTCCGTGTATTTCAGGGGTGCGCGTGAAGTTCCACATGCGATCGTGCCTGGGGGAGCAGGATATGTGTATTCCAGGGGTTCGCGGGAAGTTTCAAACGCGATAGGCCCTGTGCGAGTGGGGTGCGTGCATTCCTGGGGTTCGCGTGAAGTTTCACACGCGATTGGGCTGGGTACGTGTAAATCTGGGGTGCGCGGGAATTTTCACATGCGATTGGCCTTGGTCGAGCGGGGAACGTGTATTTTGGGGGTGCGCTGGAATTATCACATGCGACAGGCACAGTGCGAGTGGGGTACGTGTATATCTGGGGTGCAGGGGAGTCCTACACGTGAATTGGCAGTGTGGGTCCTCCCAGGTGTTCCCTCTACACCCTCCACGGCCCCTGCAGGCAGGCCACACCACAGGGGACTTCATGTTCCGCAGGCAGCCCATCCACCATGGGCATGCCCCCCCAGCCAAGCCACAGGTCAGCTTGCACCACTACTACTACTGATCTCCAATGCATGACCCCCTGCACCCCCACCCCCCAGCAGTGCAGGGCACCTGCCAGCAGGCCCACACTCATGTCCCACTCATGTCCCCTTGGACCCCCACCCCCCAGCAGTGCGGTGCACCTGCCAGCAGGCCCCCACTCATGTCACACTCATGTCCCCCTGTACCTACCCTCACCCCCACCAGTGCGGGGCACCTGCCAGCAGGCCCCCACTCATGTCCCACTCATGTCCTCCTTTACCCCTACCCCCCACTAGTGCGGGGCACCTGCCAGCAGGCCCCCACTCATTTCCCCTTGCACACCCACCCCCCAGCAATGTGGGGCACCTGCCAGCAGGCCCCCACTCATGTCCCCTTGCACACCCACCCCCCAGCAGTGCGGGGCACCTGCCAGCAGGCCCCCACTCATGTCCAACTCATGTCCCCCTGCACCCCCACCCCCCACCAGTGCGGGGCACTTGCCAGCAGGCTCCACTCATGTCCCCTTGCACACCCACCCCCCAGCAGTGCGGGGCACCTGCCAGCAGGCCCCCACTCATGTCCCCTTGCACACCCACCCCCCAGCAGTGAGGGGCACCTGCCAGCAGGCCCCCACTCATGTCCCCTTGCACACCCACCCCCCAGCAGTGCGGGGGACATGCCAGCAGGCCCCCACTCATGTCCCCTTGCACCCCCACCCCCCAGCCAGCAGGCCCCCACTCATGTCCCCTTGCACACCCACCCCCCAGCAGTGCGGGGCACCTGCCAGCAGGCCCGCACTCATGTCCCCTTGCACACCCACCCCCCACCAGTGCGGGGCACCTGCCAGCAGGCCCCCACTCATGTCCCACTCATGTCCCCTTGCACCCCCAACCCCCACCACTGCGGGGCACCTGCCAGCAGGCCCCCACTCATGTCCCCTTGCACACCGTCCCCCCAGCAGTGCGGGGCACCTGCCAGCAGGCCCCCAATCATGTCCCCTTGCACACCCACCCCCCAGCAGTGCGGGGCACCTGCCAGCAGGCCCCATTCATGTCCCCTTGCACACCCACCTCCCAGCAGTGCGGGGCACATGCCAGCAGGCCCCCACTCATGTCCCCTTGAACCCCCACCCCCCAGCCAGCAGGCCCCCACTCATGTCCCCTTGCACACCCACCCCCCAGCAGTGCGGGGCTCCTGCCAGAAGGCCCGCACACATGTCCCCTTGCACACCCACCCCCCACAAGTGCGGGGCACCTGCCAGCAGGCCCCCACTCATGTCCCACTCATGTCCCCCTGCACCCCCACCCCCCACCAGTGCGGGGCACCTGCCAGCAGGCCCCCACTCATGTCCCACTCATGTCCCCTTGCACCCCAACCCCCACCAGTGCGGGGCAGCTGCCAGCAGGCCCCCACTCATGTCCCCTTGCACACCCACCCCCCAGCAGTGCGGGGCACCTGCCAGCAGGCCCCCACTCATGTCCCACTCATGTCCCCCTGCACCCCCACCAGTGTGGGGCACCTGCCAGCAGGCCCCCACTCATGTCTCACTCATGTCCCCCTGCACCCCCACCCCCACCAGTGCGGGGCACCTGCCAGCAGGCCCCCACTCATGTCCCCTTGTACACCCACCCCCCAGCAGTACGGGCACCTGCCAGCAGGCCCCCACTCATGTCCCCTTGCACACCCACCCCCCACCAGTGCGGGGCACCTGCCAGCAGGCCCTCGCTCATGTCCCCTTGCACACCCACCCCCCAGCAGTGCGGGGCACCTGCCAGAAGAACCCCACTCATGTCCCCTTGCACCCCCACCCCCCAGCAGTGTGGGGCACCTGCCAGCAGGCCCCCACTCATGTCCCCTTGCACACCCACCCCCCAGCAATGCAGGGCACCTGCCAGCAGGCCCCCACTCAAGTCCCCATGCACCCCCACCCCCCAGCAGTGAAATGGCGATCCCACAACACAAACCAAAAGTCGACTATGTACATCAACACATGTCCGCCACATGAAGGCAGGTGGTAGCGTCCCTGCGCATTAAAAAAATGTGCGCTAACAAAAAGCCGTATATACAGCTTCGATGAATGTCCCATAATGTGGCCCTCTAGGACAAATGACGTGCAAAGGGGTACGCAACAAACACGGACACCGGCTGTGTCAAAAATAGCGTGTATTTTAGGGGCTCGCAGGAAGTTTCACACACGATTTGGCCTGGGCGAGTGGGGTATGTGTACTTCATGGGCTCGCGGGAAGTTTTACACGCGATTGGGCCTGGCTGAGCGGGGTCTGTGTACTCCCGGTGATCGCCTGAAGTTTCACACGCGATTGGGCCTGGGCGAGCGGGGTACTTGTATCACTGTGGTGGGCGTGGAAGTACAGGAGGCAAATGCGTGGAACGCCCGCACGCACACGCAAAAAAAGTCACGCTAATCTGGAAACACGTACGCAAGCAGGAAGCAGGCGTACGTAGACCGGCGCAGCATAAGAGTGCGCGCAAACAACAAACAAGCTCAGACGCCAGGATGAATATACCGTTCCTAGCAGCAGTGGCCGTGGGATACCGCAGGAGGAGGAGGAGGATAGCCAGGGTCAGAATTTTACACCCAGAACCAGCCTTTTTGGGATGCCTGATGACCACGTGTATGGGAGGTACAGGTTTCCACCTCACATAATACTCGACCTGGTCAGTGAGTGGGAGGATGACCTCACATCACCCACCCTCTGCTCCCAAGCACTCAGCCCCAGCAAGCACTGGCATTCCATCAACGTCCAGGTAGTATGTGGAGCCAAGGGAATCATCACCTCAGTATATGCCAACGATCCAGGGTCCACTCACAACAGTTTCATTTACAGAATGTCAACCCTAAACCAGGACCTAGAAGCTGGTCGGCATGGCGATACATGGCTGATTGGTGAGTATAAATGCCACAGCACATGCATGCATGTCAGATAATGAGTAATGTCACAACCCCACTAATAATACCCATCACCACCTCCCCAGGGGCAGTGCCTACCCTCTGAGCACCCACATGATGACACCAATTCGGAACCCCACTACGCCACCCGAGGTAAGATACAACACAGCCCATATTGCAACCCGGGGCATAGTGGAGCGCACATTCGGAGTGCTCAAGTCACGCTTTCGCTCCCTTGACCGTTCTGGCGGGCAGCTGTTATACGCTCCCCAGTAGTGTGCAGGATCATAGTGGCAGCATGTGTCCTGCACAACGTTGCAACACACAGGGGGCTGCCGGTGGACATGGTGGTGCCCCCACATCCCCAACCACATGCACACCCGCTGGGCATGGGAGGGGAAAGGGCACGGGGTGAGGCAGCCGTACGCAGCTGGTGGCTAATTACTTCACCTAAAATCACACCCCTGTGGAGTGCACACAGCCCTGGCATATACCAGCTGACTATCAATGATGATGAGTTAACTGACAGTCAACTGTCACAACCATACCAGCCTCAGATTGTTCACCTGGTACTGTTCCATTGTGTACATCCCTACCTACACAAACACCAGCAATGCTGTGTCATCAAAAGACACACTTCTATGCTGCTAAAATCATTACCCCCTTGCAAGATACAACAAGACAACAGTGCCATGTCACCCAACACCTCCCCAGCACCGCCCCCCAACACACCATGGCAGGTCATGCTATGTGAGATCAAACAAAGGAATCTCCAAAACATGACACAAGTGCCACAAAGTACAGTGTCCCGATTGGAAAATGGCCACACACAAAATGCTCCCATTAATGTAGAACTGACAACACACATGACCAAAGACTTACCACAATACAGTGCAGCTAGCCACCCCAAACATAGCATTCACATGACAGTACTATGTTAAAGGATAGGTAGACTTACAACCTGGTAATGCTAGCACATCGACCACCCCCAACTGTACAGTGTTGGTGCCACGCAAATCTGGAAGTTCGCTGCTTACAACATGAACTCCCTCTCCAAAGTAGACGGCCTTGTGAAGACATGTGGAATGAACCTGCAAATTAGGAGGGAGACATGGATGCACAAGCACACATCAATACACCATGCAGTGTACAATAGTACAACAATATGCACTAGGCATGTATACACAGTATTGACTACAGACTGCCCACACATGTCATGGGAGTCCAAGGTCACTGTGTAAGTTACTGTCACTTGGGCACACCCTTTGCAAGCCCATGGTAACGGGAAGCAGGAGGGGTGTGTGTCTCACGAACCCAAGCATCTAACCCAAACTCAGGACAAGCCTGCATGTGCCCAGCCGCATTACAGTGCATGCCCACGGGAGCCACACAAGGCAACACACTGTAACAAAAACTCAAAAATCAAAAATGGCCATGTGGGGGCCAGGGAGGGTGAGGGAGGCCACCCAGGAGGTCCGAGGACAAGGTGCACACCAACAGCCACCTGTGTGGATATTGCAAAAAAAAACACCTCCATGGACTCATGGCCTGCACAGCTACGCTATCGTGAGAGATTCAGAATCGCTGTGGTCGCTCTCATCACCCTGTGCTGCTGACGCCACAGGAGGTGGTGGTGCTATGGGAGGCAGCCCACGCAAAGGCCTAGTCTGGTCCTCCATGGCAGCAAGCATGCGGGTTTGGAAGGTCTCGTTCTGGAGGATTATGGTGCAGAGATCCCCATGCACTACCTGACGTGATGCCCGTATCTCCTCCAGAGTTGCTTGCATCTCTGCTGAGAGCATATGTGTGATACGCTCCAGCAGCTGTTCTGTCCTTGTGACAGTGGAAGCCTCAAGCTCCACAAGAGTCTTCCTGAGGTGACGGACTTCTACCCTCAGGGCTTCCCTCTTCCCCTAGGACTCTGAAGAAATGGCTTCCCGCAGAGTGTCCAGGGCCGCCCGTCTGTCCCTGTTGGACGCCAACATGTCCTCCCTGAGTGATTGGCAAATGGAGTCTGTTGCCTGCTGTAGTTGTTCCATCTGCCTCACTGGGGGGACTATGGAAGTGGCCACCCTCTCCATAGCTTGAGCCATCATCTCAGATGCTGCTGCCTGTTGGTTTGCCATACCATATATGGATCTCTCCCATGCGGTATTGCCTGGTGGCGTATGGCCACCGCGTTGGTGGGCACCACACCTGTCTGGGGCAAGGCGAACTGTGCCTTGCTGTGTCGGCACTGCTTGAGGCTGCAGGACTGCCTTCCCCCTCTGATCTGCTGGCCCAGGAACAGGATCAGATGTTGTGGAGTGTGGCCCTGCATCCGTAACCACCAAAGGCGGACCTACCAACACTGACATCCCCATAGTGGGCTGTACCCCTGGTGCAGGTGGGTTGGACAGAACAGAATCCCTCCCAGAAACACCTACTTGCGAAGCCACATAGGTCTCATCATCCGAATCAACACCCGAAAAGAGGTCTGGTGAGGTGCACCCAGAGACACCCCTGGAGGGAACGGTCTGCAGCAAGTGTGGGTTCTCACCCACCACCACACCCTGTCCCCCACTGGTGCCCGGTCGTGCCTGAGATCCCTCCTGGGTCTGCACCATCTCCTCACCCTCAACAGCATCAAGTGTGTCATCCCCTGCAGAACCATGAAAGACAAAAAATGGAAACAGGCATTAGCACCATGGCACACAATTAGGCCTCACGAGGTAAAGAACCAGTACTTGATTGACACATGACCCACATGACTATAACTCTCCCATGCATGCACTGTCACTGAGTTTGAAGGGGAGGAAAATGTCAGACACTGATGACACCAAGATGGAAGAGCACCACATTACCTGCATGCTGGCTAGCAGAGCCATCACACATTGGCCTGTGAGTGGCATGTCCAATCCACATACATGATACATGCCATCACACAGATGGCATGTACCATAGGCATGTCACATATCATTTGACAATAGGGCTGAGATATGCGTAGTGAAAGTGGGGGGATCGAAACAATCAGCCTGAATGAACAATGAAAAATACGGAACAATGTTGTTGCAAGATGCCACTTCAAGGGCAACTGGCGTGATGTTGAACAAAAAGTCTACTGTGGGCAGAAGGGATACTGTAATACCCAAATCCAGGGGTGCAGAATGTTATGGATGAAGCACATGGGTGACCCAAACCACTCAGGCACACACACCCTCACCTGGCACTCAATCAGAACCCCTCACACACACAACATACACATGGATCACACACACATGCATGTGCACTCACCGGACAATGCCTCGTAATCTGGCAGATCTCCCACACCTTGGATCTGTTCCTCTGTGACGTAGGTTCCAGCAACAGACTCATGTACAGTGAGTTCAATGTCCTCTTGTGGAGACCCACCTCCAGTCACCAGAGTAGCGGCATGACTTGAGGCCAGCTTTTTCTTTGCCATGCGCTTCCAGCGCTTGTAGCACTCACTAGCTGTGCACCTCACTGATCCAAGGGCACTTATGATGTCCATGACGGTCTGCCAGTGTGCCTGACGTTGAGCAGGTGTGGTCTTGCACCCTGCAGTTATCAACATTTCGCTGTCGTGTGCGGACACATACTGCACAAGTGCATCACGTTCGGCTTCATTGAAGCTAGGCTTAATTTGCGTGCCGGACTGCGTAGCCCTGTCTGGGGTATCAGCCTGTAGTGGACGAGCACTCTTCCTCTTTTTTTTGGAAGGTGGTGGGGATCCTGAGTGGCCTACGCCGCCCTGGCCACTAGGGGCAGGAGCACCGGTGGACTGGGTAGTTGGAGTGTAGGAATGCACACTGAGCATGGGACTTGGTGCAGGCATTGGCTGAAGTGTTACGTAGTCAGGGGGAACTTTAGCAAGATGGACTGCGACCAACACTGCCCTGGCTGGGAGAGTCAGAGCTGGGGTGGATGGAGCTGCAGCTGCCCCTGCAGCCTCCCTACCCTGCCTACTCCGGGCAGCAGATGACATAGCTGCCCCTGATCCACGTGGCCTGGTGACACCAACTTGCACCGCCACACGTGGCCTAGACTTGGCGACCTGGAAGTCAGCCTGGGAGTCACCCTCTGCCAGATCAGGTGCCACAATGGGCCGGTCCAACAAGGGCTGATCAGAGATGGTGTCAGCAAAGTTTCCCTCAACTATTGGGGGTGGGGGCATGGGTGTCTCTGACTGGTCCTCCACACATGTGGGGCTAGGGGTACCCTGCAAATCCCTGCCACATCCCCTACCGCACCCACCACGGCCACCTCTTGAGGCTCGGCCACCTTTGCCACCCTTACCGCTTGATCGCCTCCCAACCATGGCACTGATGTTGTTGTGCGTATGGGATTTGCAGTAAACTATTGTCCTGGGCAATTGGGTGTCAAAGGGGTAGGGCACTAGATGGAATCCGTACCCTAGTGTTCTAGCAAGGCTGTATGTGACCCCTGGGGAAAGATGACGGGTCACGCAACGCACAGGCACCCCAAAAACAGAATTTAACGTGCATGCAACGACTCGTAGACCACGTGCATGAAAAAATGAACCCGCACTACGCTATGGCACCCAGAAACACAAAAATGAACGTACGCGTGTTACACGCAGTCTACAATGACCTCTGAAGGGGTACGCGACACACGGGGCAAGCACAGTTGGTAAATACGTGTGCGACTCACCGTCTGCCTGGAAAATGAGCGTGAAAAATATGCGTGTGTGCGCGTTGGCAACACCCCCGCCAAAAGAAGAATTGTACACTGTCTGAGGAGACAAGACAAAAGAAGAAGTGAACGCTAAGGGCCTTTCCTGAAAATACACGCTGACGTGCTAGATTTTCACGTGCCAAATCACTCTGTATCAAGCTGGCCACGCGTTCACACATGGAAGACCACGCTCCTGCCCAGAAGGCCGAATTACTGCCCCCCAGAGCCCCGAGCACGCTCCCACCTGCCATCTGCTGCTGCCTGATTGCCTGCTGCACACGTGCCCTGCCATTTGCTCCCTGCACGTCAGCCCGGGGTGCTGTTGCTGTGACCACCCCTGCTGGAACAGAAGGCTTCCGACTGCTATTCCATCGCTCCACAGCCCAGCCCCAGGACCCAGTTGCCCACCCACACCTGCCTCTGGGGTTGCCATGTCGGGCACTACACCATCTGGCACCACTGGCAACCCCCAGCCAGGGAGGCAGAGGGCCACCAGCTTCACTGCCACCGAAGTTGGTGTCCTGGTGGAGCATGTCCTGGGGCATTATGATGCCCTCTTCGGAACATCACGCGCCAACAAGGAAGGACGGGAGAGGATCTGGGACGATGTAGTGGTTGCCATCAATGCGGAGGGGGTGGCAACCCGTGACATCAAGCACGGCAAGAAGCGCTGGGAGGACTTCATTTCCATGACCCTCCACAAGGCCCGTCGCTTCGCGGAGGGGGGCTGGGCACGCCTGAGTGCCATCCAGATGAGGGTCCTGGAACGCGTAGGCCCAGCGCTCCACGCCCAGATCCTTCAGAGGCAGACCCGTCTGGAGTTGAGCGGTAAGTGGCCAAGCATTGCTGTGTGAGACAGTGCATGTTGCAGTGTGCTGGTAGTCTGATGCTTGCCTGTATGTGTGACATAGGCCATGTATGGATATGTGTGTGTGTGCAGGGACATCATGGTCATGCATGTGAGACCAGTTATGTGTGAGCCACATGGTTGGTGCATGTGTTATGAAGCAACATGGGGAGCTCTATGTGGAATGCACACATGAATGCATGGCTGTCTCTGTTCCTGGACATGGAGGGGTGTGAGGAATGGGTGCTGATGTCATGTACATGTATGGTGCACATGTGTGTGTGCCTGAGAAGTGTGTGTGTGAATTTGAAACGCCATGGATGCATGTGACTTTGAAGGCAACATCTTGGTTTACAGGGGCCCTTCTACATGGATGTTGATGTTGATTGCAGGCACATGGACTGTTTCTGCATGTGTGTTGCGTGCATTCGCCCATGTGTTGTGGAATGACAGGATGGAAGTGACATTTGACAGTGCCACTCATGTGTTATTGCTTCCTGTCTAGGGTATTTTGTACTGTACCCTGATGCTTGTGTTCTTTGTCTCCCTCTACGCAGCGTCAAGTGAAGAAGAGGGCGGAGACGGTGTTGGGAAGCCAAGCGGCGTGGATGCCTCCACTGGGCGGTGACGCAAGGCCCAGCCACCCTCCCAGGAATTACCATCATCCGGGAGCGAGGGGGCTGGTGCTGCGTCTGCCTCAAGGGTTGTGGCAGAAGGGCCGGGTGAGCACCCACAGGGGCTTCCAATGGCGGAAGACGGTGTAGAGACATCCAGGTTGGTGGTCTCCACAGAGGAGGAGGAGCCCGCTACTGAGCCGCACATGGGGCCTTGTGGGGATAGTACCACTGGTGCAAGTGGTGCAGTCCAGGGCCAGGGTCAGGAGGCAGCACAGGTCACCACGGAGGGGCCTGTGCATGTTGCTGTCCTTGACCCTGTGACTGCACCATCATGCACCAGCTGGGAGGCCCCGTCCCAGGCCCGTCCGCAGGTAGGGGAGAGTGCCATATCACCTGCCTCTCCACTACCTGCGGACGAGGGGTCCCGCGACCATATGGGATCCGTCCTGGTGGGTGTCGTGTTGCGCACGCGTGTCATTCGTGATGATGTGCGTTCTTCCTGGGTGGAGAACGCACGCCATCACGAAGAGCAGCATTGTGACGTGGCACTGCTGGGAGGTCCCCAGGTCGGAGGGTTCCTACATGTGACACGCACTCTGGCGGACCTCTCCTCCTCTGTGGAGGCTATGGGCCGGTCGTTCTCCACATCGTCATCCGCCCAGATTCCACCAGGGCCCCCTGTGGACCTGGCCTGACCAACACAGCCACCTTGGTGGAGCTCACATCCCTGCCACAGTCGGGAGTCAGTGGTCCAGCAGGGGTGGGCACCACAACTGGAGACCAGCAGATGGAGGATGTGCAGGCACCATCGGACAGAGCACATAGACAGCAGCAGCAGGAGCAGGCTGTAGGTGGGAGCAATGATGGCTCGGGGCATCAACATCAGAGGGGCAGGCATCGGCCGGAGGGCAGGAGGACACTGGACGGGAAGTGTCCTCCGTGTGGCAGCGGTTGGGCCATGCGATAGATGTGGAGCGGCAGCGGGCGGAAGAGGCACGGCTCACGATGGTCAGGGCGGAGAACTCCATGCGTAGGGCCATGAGGTGGGCTGAGTGCCTCGAGGCCATTCGCAGGGACCTGGAGTTCCAGATGTCATCGTCCCTGCGAACTCTCGTGGCCATGGAAGAGGACCGCCTCCGGGACATCGAGCAGGAGTTCGATGATGCCCTGACCCGGAACATCAACATGTGAGCCGCTGGACTTGTCCGCTGCCCCTGTAAATAGTTATTTAGTTAGTATTAGGTTTCCTTTGTTTTTTTCTTTATTTTGGACCTTTTGGACAATGGACTACATTTTTGTATATAGTTTTTTAACTAGATAGGAGTTTTTGATAGGTTTAATTTCTTCAGTTGGGATCATGGACCCTGGATTGTTCATCTGTGTATAGTTGACTGTTGGATTCTACTTTTTTGTTTGGATTTCCCCATGGAGCAATGATTTTCACTTTTCTTTTTCCCTTGGATTTCATTTTTTGAACTGTGACTTTGGACACCTTTCCTTTGGATTATGATTTGTTTTTTTTCATTATTTTATGGACATGCAGCTTTTCTTTTTAAATTTCCATTGTCATTTGTTTTATTTTTATTCCATGTTGCTTTCAATACATTTTTTTCTTCAAAGTTTGAAGTGTGGTATTATCTCATTGGTTTCATGCATGTCATGATATAGGTTTTGAGATTCACTTGCACCCATTGTGTGTGTGTGAGGGACATGTGTTAATTTACATACTTGCCATTGGGGTTGTGTCATGTAATTGGCATTTCTATGTGGGTGGGTGCAATACTTGGGTGGGTCTTTGGCATGTGGAGGCTGGCCATAAGGGCCAGGGATCTAGATTGTGATGACGTGTTGGCTGGGGGACATGTGTCAGGGCCTGCTGGCAGGTGACCTGCACTGCTGGGGGTGGGGGTGCTGGGGGACATGAGTGGGGGCCTACTGGCAGGTGCCCCACACTGCTGAGTGGTGGGTGTGCAAGGGGACATGAGTGGGGGCCTGCTGGCAGGTGTCCTGCACTGCTGGGGGGTGCGGGTTCAGTGGGACATGAGTGGGGGCCTGCTGGCAGGTGCCCCGCACTGCTGTGGCATGGGGGTGAAAGGGGACATGAGTGGGGGCCTGCTGGCAGGTGCCCCGCACTGCTGTGGGGTGGGGGTGCAGGGGGACATGAGTGGGACATGAGTGGGGGCCTGCTGGCATGTGCCCCACACTGCTGGGGGGTGAGGGTGCAGGGGACATGAGTGGGACATGAGTGGGGGCCTGCTGGCAGGTGCCCCGCATTGCTGGGGAGTGGGGGTGCAGGGGGACATGAGTGGGACATGAGTGGGGGCCTGCTGGCAGGTGCCCTGCACTGCTGGGGGGTGGTGCTGCAAGGGGACATGAGTGGTACATGAGTGTGGGCCTGCTGGCAGGTGCCCTGCACTGCTGGGGGGTGGGGGTGCAGGGGGACATGAGTGGGACATGAGTCGGGGCCTGCTGGCAGGTGCCCCGCACTGCTGGGGGGTGGAAGTGCAAGGGGACATGAGTGGGGGCCTGCTGGCAGGTGCCCCGCACTGCTGGGGGTGGGGGTGCAGGGGGACATGAGTGGGACATGAGTGGGGGCCTGCTGGCAGGTGCCCCGCACTGCTGAGGGTGGGGGTGCAGGGGGACATGAGTGGGACATGAGTGGGGGCCTGCTGGCAGGTGCCCCGCACTGCTGGGGGGTGGGGTGCAGGGGGACATGAGTGGGACATGAGTGGGGGCCTGCTGGCAGGTGTCCTGCACTGCTGGGGAGTGGGGGTGCAGGGGGACATGAGTGGGACATGAGTGGGGGCCTGCTGGCAGGTGCTCTGCACTGCTGGGGGGTAGGTGTGTAAGGGGACAAGAGTGGGGGCCTGCTGGCAGGTGACCTGCACTGCTGGGGGGTGGTGGTGCAAGGGGACATGGGTGGGACATGAGTGGGGGCCTTCTGGCAGGTGCCCCACATTGCTGGGGGGTGGGGGTGCTGGGGGAGATGAGTGTGTGCCTGCTGGCAGGTGCCCTGCACTGCTGTGTGGTGGGGGTGCAAGGGGGAAATGCGTTGGTGATCACTAGTGCAAGGTGACATGTGGCTTGGCTGGGGGGCATGCCCATGGTGGATGGGCTGCCTGCGGGACATGACCAGGGGTACAGGGTAGTCCCCTGTGGTGTGGTCTGCCTGCAGGGGCCGTGGAGGGTGTAGACGGAACACCTGGGAGGAACCACACTTCACAATTCACGTGTAGGACTCCCCTGCACCTCCGAAATACATGTACCCCACTCGCACAGGGCCTATCACGTGTGAAACTTCCTCGCACCCCAGAAATACAGGTACCCTGCTGAAATCGCGTGTGTGACTTCCTGCGCACCCCTGTAATACACGTGCCCTGCTGAAATTGGGTGTCAAACTTCCCCGCACCTTGAAATGCACGTACCCTGCTGAAATCGCATGGGGGACTTCCCGCGCACACCAGTGAGACACCTACCCTGCTGAAATCGCGTGTAAAAGTTCCCCGCACCCCAGTAATACTGGTACCCTGCTGTAATAGCGTGTAAAAATTCCCCGCACCCCAGTAATACAGGTACCCTGCTGAAATTGCGTGTGTAACTTCCCGCGCACCCTCGTAATACACGTGCCCTGCTGAAATCGCATGTAACAGTTCCCCGCAACCCAGTAATACACGTACCCTGCTGGAATCGCGTGTGGAACTTCCCACGCACCCCTGTAATACACATACCCTGCTGTAATCGCATGTTGAACTTCCCCGCACCCCAGAAATACACGTACCCTGCTGAAATCGCGTGTGGAACTTCCCGCGCACCCCTGTAATACACGTAACCTGCTGTAATCTCGTGTTGAACTTCCCGTGCACCCCAGTAATACACGTTCCCCGCTCGCCGTTTGCTGTTTGGCAGCCCTGTATACTGGTCCAGGGTTAGCGCAGCCCTTTGCGATGAATTGTGAATTTTGATGGCTTTTCCTTGCACAAGGGCGTTCTTGGGGGCGTAACTGGTGCAGCTGCAGGGTCGCTGCACCACTCTGCGGCGCGGCTGGTTTTGGAGGCTGAAATCCATGAATACGCTGTGCGCGGATATTGATTTTAGAGCACGCGGCTGGCGCAGACATTCGCACGCGCACACTGTGCGCCAGCCGCGTGCGCCACTTTTGTGCGTAATTCTATGAATTATCTTGATAGTGTTTATGGAATAAGACAACAATTGGACTACTGTGCTGGAATGGTGAAATTCGCTATAAACTCCAAGGAAGATCCACAAGAATTTCTAATGTACTTACTACAAGTACTGGAAAACAAAAACATACCTATAAATGAAATCTTCCAGATTTCATATATGTGGAAACATATATGCACTCTCTGCAACAATGTGACACAAGAACAAATCCCCAATGAGCGCTTTGTGTATATATCAATACCTAATTGTAAATCCGTTCCATTTGAGCAACTTGTACAAAATGCAAACCACGGTAAATGATGTTCCACCTGCAATTCAGATCATCGCTCCACGTTAGTAATACAAACACATAGTAAATACGTAATGTTAATGCTTCTACGTTATAATGCAGATGGTACCAAAAACAACTGCAAGCTGACTGGATTCACACATGGTCAAATATCACTTGGTAGGAAAACCTTCACAACAATAGGTATCATCTACCACACAGGAGCCACAACCAACTCAGGACACTACACTGCATATATAAAAAAGAAATGTGGATGGTTTGAATGTAATGATAGTACCATTACTCTAAATCTGAGATTACCAGCAAATCTTACAAATGCTTATTCAATGTTCTTAAACCAAAATTTGATAACTAAACTGTACTTAAACCTTAAGTACACTTGTAGTAAAAAAATATAAACTGTCACAATATTCCAAAAGCTATCTAACTGCCCAAAGATGCTACAACAACTAAACAGATAAATTAGGACTACTCAAATAAATCAAAAAATAGACAGTTAGAATACGCCAATTGGTATCTAACCGTCCCAAAATTTAGAAATATTCAAACAGATAAATCAATACCACGAAATTGTATCAACAAATAAACAGTTAGAATACGCCTACTGGTATCTAACTGCTCCAAAACTGTACAATATCCAAACAAATACCTAATATCTTACTGCTCCCAAAAACTGGAACAATCCAATGTATAAAGCATTAGCCAGAAAAAACAAGTAAACACTGAAAACAAACTGTAAGAGGATTCAATTCAGCACTACAGCCAAGTCAACGCCTAGTCTAGAATACTGAATGAAAACCCTTATTGATATATCTTTATGTCCAGTTCATGCGTTCTGGATGACTACCCCTATATAACACCCCTCTCTTGGAATCCTCCTGACCTCACTGAGCCAGGAAGTAGTTCTGTTTTGCAAGTTAAAAGGTTTATTTGGTAATTTAAACAATATATATATATATATATATATATATATATATCACGCTTTATAATAAATTAATAATTGAATATCACACTTAATCTGATATGATAAAGATTAACAACGGAGAATCTGGCACTAGCACACTTCTTTATAATCACTAAGGAGTTGACATGAAATGGATAAGATAGCAACAATACTTTTATGGTTTCCAATGGATGCAATGTGGAATGAAATGCAGTACAGAAAATAACTTGATAGGATTTCAGCAAAAGACAATGTAATCACTTTCTTGGACAATTCGCCCCCCCTTTTATGCAATGGAAGGAAATGGAAGGAAGGCACACAATTCTCAGAAATGCAATTCAAATGTAATTCAGTTCACCCAGCAACTTAGACTACAGAAGTTGAAAACACAGGCCCAAATGCTTTTAAATGTGCTGGCAATGAAGAAAAAAATATGCTAAAATGCTTTTAATTCCCTCTAGGAGGTTCAGGGTGAGTGAAATCAAGTTAATATTAGTCCAGGCTCACTTTAGCAAGGATCTAGGAGTAATTGGTAGGTTAAGCGAATTTCTGGCAAATGGAAGGCAAGAAGCAGCAGATTTTTACACGTGAAGAAATTTGCAAATCGCGGCAAAATTTGCGAATGCGTCTTCCGCGATTGCGGTAAAACTATAAGGGGTAGGAATGTGGTTCTTGGTGCAATTAAAAGCTAAGATTCTAAGCTTTCAGATGAAAGTTACTGCAAGTCTCTAAGACAAACGGTCGCGGAGATATGAGCGATTTAGTGAAGGTCGTTTTGGGTTTTGCAAATTTTAAACGCAACACTTTTTCAGCTTTAAAAATGATGGCAGAATAACACAATTGCTAAGCTGCAGTTCTACTTAGATTAAAAATGGATTGAATTATATGATTTTAACTAAGAGATGTGTTCTGAGTTTTGCTGAGTACTCACAAGAGATTTTGAACCGGAAAGCGACTTGGTCACGGACTTCAGTCTGGTCAGGTCTTCCCGAGTTCCGCTCACAGCGCCTGGCCTCTGGAACTGCTCACAGCATCGGGGTCAGCACTCTGGATACAATGGCCTGGTCTCTGCTAGGCACCGGTTCTCTGGGTCAGGTCCTGCCTTCTCTTTGGATATTTCTGTCACCGGGTTCTTGCAAAAGTTCTTGGCAAAATTCAGACGGCGTCAGCCGGCTGTCTGAAGAGTTCAGTTGCAAAAAGATTTTCAGGCCTGTTGACAAATACTCTTGCTGGCAGTGGCCTTTTTGGTTAAGGTTCTGTAGTCTCTGTTTATCTTGGAGTCTAAGTGTTGGCTCCTTGAAGGTTGATGGAGGTAAGTATGGATTTTTCCGTCAGAGCGTCCCGCTGCAGATGGAAATGAATGTCTCTACCTAAGTTTCAGTGGTCCATTTATATGTTCTGCAAGTGGGTGTGTGTGTTGGTCATAACTAAACTTGCCCCTCTCACTTGTCATTGGTCCAGCTTTCATTTCTCCCCTGATTGGGGGAGCTAAGTTGTGTCAGAGTGATGTCAGCCATTTATGATCTCTTGAAAAAACTCCCCTGTCATCTGTGCACCCAAATCTATATATGATCAAAATACATATTTCACAGTTACACAGTTGTTTGAAATTACATACCCATGTCACATATCACATGAGGTATACTCTGTCCCAAATCTGCTGTTTCTAAGAGCTTGCATTCAAAAATGGCAACTTTTAGCACTTTTTAATGTGCTAAACAACATTGGATCTTCATTAAATTTTATACAACTGTTCCTCACATATCTACCCACATACCAATGCATTTTCGTTTGTCTAGCTGAAACAGGGAGTCTGTAATATTAATGAACAGCAGGGTTTTGTCCCAGAATATCCCACGATTTGGAGTTTGGGCTTGAATTAAAGGTACATTTTTTAAATTAAGTCTCTCAAAGTTATACATTTCTGTCATTTGATTACAAAGAGTTATCAGTGTTTTTGTAAAATATATATTTTACTTTCAATTCAGTCCTCAGAGTGTTGGAGTCCGCCTCCAAGACTTGGGTGGGTCAGTCACATGTCTTCTGGCAGGCAGGCCTTTGTTGACAGTAAAACAGTAAAAATCAACATATTCCTTTCAGAGGAGAGGGGCCATTGTGTGGTCTCTGGGAAGCTGACATCAGGAGGCCAGGGAGCCACTTTGCATTTAATTAACAGAACCCTGTGATTTCCTGGCTTCTTGTGTTGAGTTCTGAAGTGTCAAGAGTTCTCAGGACAGGCAACCCCTTTGAACTTTTGATGAAATGAGACCCCTTTCTTTGCACTAGACAGTTTTGCAAGACAGCTCTCCTGTCAAAGTTTAGACCGCCAGTGCCGCCTTGAGGATTTTGTTGGTACTGCATGCAATTTTGGGATCTTTCTTGGATTAATGCATTCTAAACAGGAATGGTTCTTACATGGTAGTAAATCCTTGCTTAACATTGTTTTGATGGGGCTCCTTACAGTAAGATGGTTATGTGGAACCCCACAAAAGGGTTGAATCTTTAAAGTGGTCCAATGAGTCACGATTTCAGCAACTTTTTGACATCAGTAACAGTGGATTTTGTGAACAAAGACCTTTCTTTACACTGGTGGGTGGCAAGTTAGGCAACCATTTTGGTGTGCGCACAACTGTGCAGCTCTCCTGGATTCTGGGATGAAATGATGGGCGGCGACAGCGCATCCCCATCTTTACCCACTCCAATGATTTATTTTTGTTCTGGGGTAAAATGATGGGCAGCGACAGCTTAATCCCCACATTTACCCCGTCTAATGATTCCACATGGGTCAAAACCCTCCAAAAACCCCCCTGCCCGACTGCGCTTTGACTTGAGTCGAGGGGGAGTCGGTTGCAAGGGAGGTTTTGAACCCTGGCGCTGGTATGTCCACATTATCTTCTTCCAATTCTGTAGATGGCACAGTTCAGCATCTTCCTCTCCATCCGGTCAGATCGATCAGTTCTCCTCGCCGGTCCTGATGGGAATATTGGGCGGTACACTGGTCCCGTTGCGTCTCCGCTACCGGTCTCCGGATCGTCCTCCTTGGCCCGTCTCCAGGTTTTCTTTCTCCTAGGACGACAAAGGAAGAGCGGCAATACCTACTCATAGACGTTTTTCCACCACTGTTGAGATAGTGGGGCAGCATATGCATTTCATCATAACGAAACATTACATTCTTATTTTGATAAAAAACAGTATAACTAAGAGACAGTTTCATGCAAATCAAAATATTTTAGAGACTAGATGTGGTATGTTTTATGATTGGAACTGAATTAGTCTGAGACAGTACCCGCTAGGATTCCAGAGGATTCCTCCAGTTGTTGCAGAGCGTGCCTGGGATGGCAACACTTCAACTGGTTTATGTGGACCCACTTGTCTTCCCCCGCTGCCAAAGGACCTTTGGGGATGTGGATTTTGTAGGCCACAGGGGAGATCTTGTCGATGATCTCAAAGGGTCCCTTCCATGTAGGCAAAAATTTGCGCTGCTTGGCCTGGTTCCTTTGGAAGTTGTATAGATAGACGCGGTCTCCCACCTGATATTCCTTCCTGGAAGTTTTCAGGTCATAATGGGTCTTCATGCTATCAGCTGATCTTTCTAGATTCCGCTGAGCATAAGCAAAAGCATGTTGAAGGTGTTTCCTTAAATTCTCCACATACTCATGAGTTGTGGAGGCATTTATCAGTGTCTGCTCTTGGGTCCTGTAGAGCAAATGCTGCGGAAGCACCATCTTGCGCCCAGTCATCAACTCAAATGGTGACATTTTGGTTGCAGATGAAGGGGTAGATCTGATGGCCATTAGGACCAGAGGTAATCGGATATCCCAACTTGGCCCAGAATCTGCCGCAAACTTCTTTAATATGCTCACAATTGTCCGGTTATATCTCTCTACTGCCCCAGAAGAAGCTGGCCTGTAAGCAATATGCAACTTCCTTTTGACCCCCAGTATCTCCCACATCTTTGTCATTACTTCACTGGTGAAGTGGCTACCTCTGTCTGACTCAATCCTTTGAGGTAGACCAAAACAGGAAAAGATGTGGTTAATCATCAAGGCAGCTGCCGTTTCTGCCTTGCAGTTTGGGGCTGGGAGACATTCCACCCACTTGGTAAACAAGCATGTCACAGTCAACATGTACTTATTCCCCCTAGCAGAGCGAATCACAGGGCCTACAAAGTCGATTTGTAAATCTGACCATGGCAGTGTCATCCCCCTCTTTTGGAGAGGCGCACGGTGCGTGAGGGAGGATGGCCGAAATTGTGCACACACAAGACACCCCTTCAAATATTGGTCGAGGTCCTGCCCCATGTGTGGCCAGTATGCAACCTCTCTTAAGATTTCCAGTGTTGTGTGAAACCCCCTATGACCGGCGGTGGCCGCATCATGGGCGTGACTTAACATCAGGCTTCGGAATGAGGTAGGAACCACCCACTGATCGTGGCCAGCTTTGGATTTCCTTACCAACAAACCGTCTTGGATCCGGAACATTTTTGGACATTTCATCAACACCCTTAGGTCCTCTTTCCCAATGTAATCGGTATCCGTCAGGGGAAAGTTATCAGGGTCCTCAAGGTGCTGGTAAAACTTACCAATAATTGGATCCCCCTTCTGAGCGGTAATCAAATCAGCATTAGGGGTCTCCTTACTCCATTGTGCAGTTGAAAGCTCGTTGTGAGCATTTGTCTGGGACCTAGTGATAGCAGTGACCTGGATTTCCCCCAACAGGGACTCAATCTCAATTAGATCCCCTTGGATGGCCCCGGTTTTGGCCAGCTGATCAGCTAAGTCATTTCCAGTTTTGTCTGGTCCCTCTACTTTGGAATGACCCTTGATCTTTTTCCAATAGATGGTCATCTCATTCGAGGTGACCAGATCATCAATGTTTTGGATCAACTTCCCATGTTTCAAGGGTTTGTTATTAGCACATAACATGCCTCTGGTTTTCCAATTAACCAGGTGCTCCACGAACCTGTTCCGTACATAATCCGAATCTGTGATTATGACCAGTTCGTGGAGTTGATGCTGGACAGCAGTGAGGATGGCTTGATGCACAGCCATCAATTCTGCCACCTGACTACTTCGGGGACCAATTTTGTATCCAGCAGAGGGTTCTGGGGACTCATTCACCCATGCATTCCCTACACCAGCCACCAGTTCTTTCTCCCCGTTGTTGTCAACATGGTACGAGCATCCATCCACATAGACAGTGGGCATTCCCTCACACTTGCCCTCTTCAAAGACTTTGTGGGGGGAATTAAGGTATGCCTCCATGTTGTCCTTGATTTTCAGACTTTCGTCCTCGAGACAGTTTTCTCTGGCACAATCATGCAAGTCAGCCAGACCTTGCGCGAGGGGACTCTTCTTGTTTTGGCCATATCTGACCTCCACAGGAAAGCCTTGCATTGACAGAATCCAGGAAATAATTCGGGAATTACTCACATTTCCGGCCCGGATTCTGTCACTTTGGAGATATTGCAGAGGCTGGTGTGGAGTCTCCACTATGATGTGTTCCCCCTGGATAAACGTGCGGTAATTCTTCAATGCCCACACCGTTGCCAGGAGTGCCTTCTCACAATCGTTGAATTTTTCCTCCACAGAGGATAAAGTTTTGCTCGCATAGGAGATTACTTTATTGACCTTGTCATGCTTTTGGTATAATACCGCCGTCAAGCACGTATTAGAGAACCCCGTCTCCAGGAAGAACTCCTTGTTTCTGACAGGGTAAGCTAGGCAAGGCGCTTGTGAGAGGCTTCTTTTGAGTTGTCTTACTGCCTCGGATTGTTCTGGACCCCATTCCCACTTGACCCCCCGATTCAGGAGATGAATCAGGGGTCTAGTAATCTCTGTGTAGCCCTCAATGAACTTTCTGCTGTAATTAGTCAGTCCAAGGAGGCTCCTTAGTTCTCGCAGAGTTGTGGGGTCTTTCAGTTTCTGAAGTGCTTCCACTTTCTTTTCCTGGGGACAGAGACCCTGAGGAGTAATCTCATGCCCCAAGAAATTAACACGGGTTCTACACCACTGTGCTTTCTGAAAGGAAAGTTTTGCTCCGGCGGCCCTCAACTGCGTCAGAACATAACAGATCTCCGCTATGTGTTCCTCCACAGATGAACTTTTGATGAGGACATCATCTACATAAGCCAGGTTACCCCTCGCACCCAGGTCGGGCATGGCCTTATGTAGGAAAATGTTGAATTCATTGCCGGAGTTGAGGTATCCGAAGGGAGTCCGGGTCCATTTATACTGCTGGCCCCCAAAGGTAAAAGCCAGCTTGTATTGGTCCTCCCTACTGACAGGCACGGTCCAGTATCCATTGGTCAGGTCTATTGCAGTGAATACCTGTGACCCCTGAATCTGGGCCAGCCCTTGGTCAATGTAGGGAAGAGGCCATCGGGAAGTATGGACCCGTTTGTTGAGCTGCCTAAGGTCAGCACAGAGTCTCCACTGGCCGTTCGGCTTCAATATTCCCAGCACCGGATTATTGAAGGTGCTGTGGACCGGACGGATTATTCCCCTGGACTCAAGGTTCTTAATTATTTCCGTAAGGGACTCCATTGATGCGAGAGGCAAGCGATATTGCTTCACAAACACAGGAGTCATGCCAGGGTCCGTGGGGATTGTGGTTGTGTGGATGTCGGTGCGACCACAGTCATATGAGTCTACCGCAAAGAGATCTTGGAAATCCAAGAAAACTTGTTTCAACTTTTGCTTTTGTTCCAGAGTCACACAGGCATCAGCTAGGTTGACTCTCTCTTCCACCATCTGCCTGAAGCCTGGAAAGACTTCTGGTTTGGCTATTTCAGCGGCCTCCTCCAGCTGGGTGGAGAAGTCCCTGGTCAGAGTGCTGATTTGGACCGGAGGCTTCAGGTGGGAAAGGCAGCCCTCATGGACCTGGAAAATCACCTCATCCCTCCTGAAGTCACAAGTCACATCTTCCTTACCATAAGGGCAAGAAGTGTACACCAGGAAGTTCCCCCCATGCCGGGTAAAAATCCTGTCTGGTGTTGTATTGTCCTCACTGTCACTGTCAAAACAGTCCTTGGGGATTGGTCCTAACAGTTCATTTACTAAGTCGATGGAAAAATGTCGGTCATCAACCGCCATTCCAATAATGGTACCTGCGGCTAGAGTAATACTCTTTAAGTCGCTGTTATCCACCTCTTTTAGAATGGTGTCATGTTCTATGTTCACTAATGGAGTTGGGTTTACCCCCAACCCTTGCTGTTGGAGAGAAGCATTTAGATGTATGTAAGCATCAGGGTTTTGCAAATATTGTCCTCTTTTAACTTTCACTTCCAGGGAGAATTGTCGGGTCCTTTCTAGGAGGGTGACTTTCTCTTTAACCTGAATTTCAACTGCATAAGGTAGCAATTGAGCTGACCTAAATGCTTTTCTGGATCATCAAAGCCCATGGGATTATCCGCTAATCGGGACCAAGCTTTGAAGTTTATTAGCTCCAAACTAATGGCAAAGCGATTGAGAATGTCACTGCCTAAGTAAAAGGCGGCAGGGACGTCTCGCACGACCCAACAATTGTGGACTATGCTCTTGTTGCCAATGGAGATTTTGAGCATACACCTGCTTGGCAGGAGATGTTTGGAATTAGGCGCTTCCAGGTCCATTTCCCATTTGTCTATCAGTTTGAAGGTGGGAATGGCTGGATCTTTTGGGAGTTGGCGAAACATGGCTTCGCTGATGAAGCTCTTACCGTTGTTCACACACACTCGAGCGAGAACAGAGACCTTCCCATCATTTAACTGAACAGGGATGAACAACTGCTCTCCAATTTGCTGAATATCAGCCAGGCTCTGAGCTGATTTCACATATTTCTGGACTGTAGGAGTGGGAGTTTCTGATTGTGGATTAGTAAAGAATTTCAGGGTGTTTCCTTCCAGTGTGGAATACCACCTTAAACTGGAAGGAAGGTTGATTTTCAGAAATAGAGAGGACCCCCCATCACCAGTGTGTTGTCCTACTGCTATTATTGTCACGTCTGGAATTTGGCTATTCTGGAAGTGAAATTCTACTTGGTCAGGTTTTTGTTCAACCATGTGGCAGGTGCCCTTTAAACTAACATGGTTGACACTCTGTTTTAATTTTATTGGTCTGCTAGTCTGGGTCCAGAGGACCTTGTTTACACAATCTATTAGGGGTGACAACCTTCTCAGGAGGTCATTCCCTAGTAAACCAGGGGTGCCCTCTGGGGTCACAACTATGACCGGGTGTTTCAACTTGTGTCGCCCAATTTTAATGTCCAAGTCTGCCGTCCCCTCAACGGGAATTTCCTTCCCGTCGAAGTTCTGGAGTTGTCCAGGAAGAGAGGTGAGAGGAATACGATAATTCTCTCCCCTTCCTGCATTCAGTTCGTCAAAGGCCCTTCTGGACAGAAGGGTAGCTTGAGATCCAGTGTCCACCAGTGCCAAAATTGTACCCTGCCCCTGTACTTGTACCGGGGCATAATATCTTCCCTCCTTCTCCTCGAGGGGGCACAGATAATGCACATTTTTGGACAACTGGTTGGCTAACTTTCTGGTTTTGGACATGGCGAGAGAAGAGATTTGGGCAGAATTCTGTGGAGAGCCTTGGGAATCTGAAAGAAAAATTTGGCAACTGGAGATCAGAGCCATTGTGGGTTCCCCTGGCTCTGGTTCTGGGCCGCCCCCCCCTTTTTGGAGGCAGTCACCAGGATGGGTTTGAACCAGGGGAGTTTCTTGCTGTTGGTTCTGGGATGAGATGGTGGGCGGCAGTAGCTCAGTCTCCACATCTCCCCAGTCTGGATTTGCATCCCTAGGGACCCATTTTTCTTTGGGAGGAGTTCCCCCCTCTCTGAAGGAGAAGATCCTTTTCCCAGGATCCTCTGAGGATCCCTCTCCCTCAAATTGGAAGATCTGTACCTCCTCCTCAAACTGAGTCTGTTTGGGTCTTTTGTTTCTCCTACCACCCCTCTGCTCCTTAGGAGGCAGACTTTCAGGGGCAAGAGACTTTGTTTCCAGTTCCTGGGTTTCCAGGGGCTGTTTACAAGTGAGGAAGGAAGCTTCCTCCAAGGCTTTACACCCCCCTTCCCCTTGTGCCTCCTCCCCGGGAACCGGTGAGTTATCGGGGTGCTGCCCCCGTCATTGTTCTGGGGCACCAGGTCCAGAGTTGGGTGCGTTCTGCGCCGGCATGCCGATCTGAGGGTTCTGCTGAGCCCTCAGTATGTGACCCAGATCCCGCGCCATGTTTTGAACCTGGCGCTCTAACTGGGAAACCCGCTCAGGCTGATACGGGGCCCTGTTTTCTCCCCTGGGCTGATCCCGGGAAGGGTAGCTGTCCCTCCTCTGGTAATACCCCGGGTTGGGAAGATTTGGGTACCCCTCCACCCTTGGCCTCCCCTCTCCCGGATTAGGTTGTCTGGGCTCAGGGAATTGGGGAAAGAAGGATGGATGATTTTGGGGTTGGAAATTGGGTGGATACCTGGGGAAAAAGTTCTGCCCAGGATTTGGAGAATTTCTGCCCTCCTGTGGGAAGTTGGGAGGGAAGTTCCCTGGGTTAGGTGCTTGGCTGGATCCCCCCCCTTGGGCTGGAGGAGTCCACACATAACCCAGGATGGGTCGATTTCCCTTGTAACGGGGACTTACATAATCAGGAGAGCGAGGTACCCCATTTGTGGGGCTGCCTCCCTGGCTCCCTGGCTCCCTGTCTGTGACTGGCCCGAGGACCTTCTGGGCCTAGCATTATTAGGTGCAGGTAGGTTTTTAGGCCCCCCCATCTCCAACTCTAAAACGGGGGTGACCTTTACCTCTGCCACCTTGGCAGCAGCAGGGGTGCTGTTGGCTTTGGGGTTTTTCTGGGCATTACTTTTGCTATCTACCGGTTTCTGCACCTCATAGATCCGGGTAGCCTGTTCAATGACCCAGTCTAAAGATCTTTTCTCATGAAAATCCCTCACGAGCTGGGTCATTATGTATTTGGGCAAGGCATGAAAAAATGTATTAATGAATTCTCTACTGTCTGTGCGCACCCTTCCGGTGGTCTGCGCAAAAGCACGTTTCAGTTCTTGCACAACTTCTTGTGGGGCCTGATCCTCCCCACATTGCAAATTGTAGGCTGCCTTGCGAGCCTCTTGAGGATTTCTATGAATGGAAAAATGTTTCAAGATGGCCGCCTTATAGGTGGACCATCTTAAATGATTTTGGTCCTCCAGCCCCGCAAAGAAACTGGAGTATTCCGGGGAGAAGGTCCACTTTACATATTGAATACAGCTTTGGCTGTCCTTCAAATGGAAAGTCTCCATCATTTGCTCAAACAACTCTAAGTGCTCCCAAACAGAATACTTAGCGTTCTTATGGTAAGGCGTGATGACGCTCCTGATTGCCTTAATCTGCTTTAAGGGGTCCTTAAGCAAGGCCCTTTTTGCCTTATTGGCCTTTTTGGTTCGGATAACCCTTGTCCATTCATCCTCTGACCCAGAGGTACTGCTCCCAGAGGTTCCTGTCTGCTCTTCCAGGTTTTCCCGGATTCTGCGAGCCTGGGAATGGCTGGCAGAATGTGGGGACCTGGTCTCCTGTGTCCTGCACAGTTCAGAGGAGTCTTCAGATTCCTCCTTGCTGCCAGGATTTGATGGGTACCCCCCCCCACTGACCTAACTGGGCAGAGGTTTTCAGGATGCCCTTAAGGGGCCTACTCTCCTGGGGTTCCCCACTGAACTGTACTGTACTTGGGTGCCCATACCCGGATGCCCACCCCTCCATTCCTGAGTGGTACTGGCCTATGGGCCCCATACTTTTAGCTGGATAGTAATCTGCCATCCCTGTGGCCCTGTGCTCATGTGCGCCAGGGGACATGGGGGTGGTAGAGTCCAGGGACTGGGAGAGATGAAGGCCCCTGGTGTTAGGGCTCCTGGGGTTATGCTCAGGAGTTTCTCTTTCCCAGCGAACCTCATCTCTATCCGCCCCTGCTCCCTGTTGCAATGCAAGAGCCTGCGCCTTCAGTTCCTCAGTTAAGGCCTTACTAGACTCTATCAGTCTCTCCTGCATCGCTACCTGTTGTTGGAGCCTATCATTGTGCTGGCAGAGAGCCTCATTCTCTCTTTGCGTTTCCTGATTGGTCCTGGAGCACTGGGCCAGTCTTTGCTGCGGGAGGTTTACCCCCTGAGTCCCATCCCTACTGGCCTGCTCCTTTCTTGCCAGAGCATCTTCCACCCTTCTGGTGTGCTCTACCAAGTTCTGGTTTTCTTTTTGGAGGTCACCCAGCCCCTGGAGGGCCAGGTGATTTTCTTCAATTTCCTTTTTTAAGTGGCAGACTTCCTGGCCTAAAGTGTCTCTTTCCTGACTGAGATCCTGCATCTGTGCTGCCAGGTTGTCCCTCTGTCGTTGAAAGGCACAAGCTTTTTGGCGCTCCTCATCAAACTCTGCCTGGGTATCCAGGTCTTTCAGAATCAGTTTATTGCTCTCCTCTTTCTCTCTATCTAGCTGGCTTTGCAGGGTGACTACCTGCTCCGCGCATGCCCTGTTGAAATTGATCTGTTGCTCCAACTTTTTCTGGTTCTGCAGTAAGGAGTCCAAACTGTCTTGGTGCTCCTTCTGCAGGGCCAGAAATCTGGTATCCTGGTCTGTCTTTTCCTGTTGTAGGATGCCCATATCCTCTTTTATTTTAATGATATATTGCCTACTATCATTTTCTGACTCCTGGCTCCTGAGCAGCCTCTGCTCAGAAGAGTCCAGCTCAGATTGGGCCTTCTGTAATGCCAGCAGTTGCCTACTCGCCAGATCTTGGCCTTCAGCACATTTGTCCTGCATGGCTCCCATATGTAAATATAAATATGCCGCTACCCTGGCAATCTTATTGTGTTCATCTTTGGCTTTAGGAGCCATATATAGTTCACTCAGGGCCACATGTAATGGACCCTGATCTCTCCATAGTTCTGACCCTGTTTCAGTGACCTGTCGCGTGATGGCCTGCAACCAGGCATCCTGGCCCTGTTCAGTCCATTTACCTCTCACAAATAGTTTATGTAAGAGGTGCTCTCTGGCTATTTTCATGTCTACTAAGGTCGTCATTTTAGAGATTGGTCTCTGTCCTGACTTACAGAAATTAGTATTTTGTTTTTGCAAAACAGACCTTTTTCTTAGAGCGTTCCTATGAGGAGTGCTTTACAGCGTAACACAGCGTGGTGATCCGACCGGATATGTGTATCTGGTCAGCTGGCACACTGTATTAATCTGCACAAGTGATAGATCTAACCCAAACGTCCGGCACGAGCCCCCAATTTGTAAGAGGATTCAATTCAGCACTACAGCCAAGTCAACGCCTAGTCTAGAATACTGAATGAAAACCCTTATTGATATATCTTTATGTCCAGTTCATGCGTTCTGGATGACTACCCCTATATAACACCCCTCTCTTGGAATCCTCCTGACCTCACTGAGCCAAGAAGTAGTTCTGTTTTGCAAGTTAAAAGGTTTATTTGATAATTTAAATATATATATATATATATATATATATATATATATATATATATATATATATATATATATATATATATATATATATATATCACGCTTTATAATAAATTAATAATTGAATATCACACTTAATCTGATATGATAAAGATTAACAACGGAGAATCTGGCACTAGCACACTTCTTTATAATCACTAAGGAGTTGACATGAAATGGATAAGATAGCAACAATACTTTTATGGTTTCCAATGGATGCAATGTGGAATGAAATGCAGTACAGAAAATAACTTGATAGGATTTCAGCAAAAGACAATGTAATCACTTTCTTGGACAATTCGCCCCCCCCTTTTAGGCAATGCAAGGAAATGGAAGAAGGCACACAATTCTCAGAAATGCAATTCAAATGTAATTCAGTTCACCCAGCAACTTAGACTACAGAAGTTGAAAACACAGGCCCAAATGCTTTTAAATGTGCTGGCAATGAAGAAAAAAATATGCTAAAATGCTTTTAATTCCCTCTAGGAGGTTCAGGGTGAGTGAAATCAAGTTAATATTAGTCCAGGCTCACTTTAGGAAGGATCTAGGAGTAATTGGTAGGTTAAGCGAATTTCTGGCAAATGGAAGGCAAGCAGCAGCAGATTTTTACACGTGAAGAAATTTGCAAATCGCGGCAAAATTCGCGAATGCGTGTTCCGCGATTGCGGTAAAACTATAAGGGTAGGAATGTGGTTCTTGGTGCAATTAAAAGCTAAGATTCTAAGCTTTCAGATGAAAGTTACTGCAAGTCTCTAAGACAAACGGTCGCGGAGATATGAGCGATTTAGTGAAGGTCGTTATTGGTTTTGCAAATTTTAAAGGCAACACTTTTTCAGCTTTAAAAATGATGGCAGAATAACACAATTGCTAAGCTGCAGTTCTTCTTAGATTAAAAATGGATTGAATTATATGATTTTAACTAAGAGATGTGTTCTGAATTTTGCTGAGTACTCACAAGAGATTTTGAACCGGAAAGCGACTTGATCACGGACTTCAGTCTGGTCAGGTCTTCCCCAGTTCCGCTCACAGCGCCTGGCCTCTGGAACTGCTCACAGCATCGGGGTCAGCACTCTGGATACAATGGCCTGGTCTCTGCAGGGCACCGGTTCTCTGGGTCGGGTCCTGCCTTCTCTTTGGATATTTCTGTCACCGGGTTCTTGCAAAAGTTCTTGGCAAAATTCAGACGGCGTCAGCCGGCTGTCTGAAGAGTTCAGTTGCAAAAAGATTTTCAGGCCTGTTGACAAATACTCTTGCTGGCAGTGGCCTTTTTGGTTAAGGTTCTGTAGTCTCTTTTTATCTTGGAGTCTAAGTGTTGGCTCCTTGAAGGTTGATGGAGGTAAGTATGGATTTTTCCGGCAGAGCGTCCCACTGCAGATGGAAATGAATGTCTCTACCTAAGTTTCAGTGGTCCATTTATATGTTCTGCAAGTGGGTGTGTGTGTTGGTCATAACTAAACTTGCCCCTCTCACTTGTCATTGGTCCAGCTTTCATTTCTCCCCTGATTGGGGGAGCTACGTTGTGTCAGAGTGATGTCAGCCATTTATGATCTCTTGAAAAAACTCCCCTGTCATCTGTGCACCCAAATCTATATATGATCAAAATAAATATTTCACAGTTACACAGTTGTTTGAAATTACATACCCATGTCACATATCACATGAGGTATACTCTGTCCCAAATCTGCTGTTTCTAAGAGCTTGCATTCAAAAATGGCAACTTTTAGCACTTTTTAATGTGCTAAACAACATTGGATCTCATTAAATTTTATACAACTGTTCCTCACATATCTACCCACATACCAATGCATTTTCGTTTGTCTAGCTGAAACAGGGAGTCTGTAATATTAATAAACAGCAGGGTTTTGTCCCAGAACATCCCACGATTTGGAGTTTGGGCTTGAATTAAAGGTACATTTTTTAAATTAAGTCTCTCAAAGTTATACATTTCTGTCATTTGATTACAAAGAGTTATCAGTGTTTTTGTAAAATATATATTTTACTTTCAATTCAGTCCTCAGAGTGTTGGAGTCCGCCTCCAAGACTTGGGTGGGTCAGTCACATGTCTTCTGGCAGGCAGGCCTTTGTTGACAGTAAAACAGTAAAAATCAACATATTCCTTTCAGAGGAGAGGGGCCATTGTGTGGTCTCTGGGAAGCTGACATCAGGAGGCCAGGGAGCCACTTTGCATTTAATTAACAGAACCCTGTGATTTCCTGGCTTCTTGTGTTGAGTTCTGAAGTGTCAAGAGTTCTCAGGACAGGCAACCCCTTTGAACTTTTGATGAAATGAGACCCCTTTCTTTCCACTAGACAGTTTTGCAAGACAGCTCTCCTGTCAAAGTTTAGACCGCCAGTGCCTCCTTGAGGATTTTGTTGGTACTGCATGCAATTTTGGGATCTTTCTTGGATTAATGCATTCTAAACAGGAATGGTTCTTACATGGTAGTAAATCCTTGCTTAACATTGTTTTGATGGGGCTCCTTACAGTAAGATGGTTATGTGGAACCCCACAAAAGGGTTGAATCTTTAAAGTGGTCCAATGAGTCACGATTTCAGCAACTTTTTGACATCAGTAACAGTGGATTTTGTGAACAAAGACCTTTCTTTACACTGGTGGGTGGCAAGTTAGGCAACCATTTTGGTGTGCGCACAACTGCGCAGCTCTCCTGGATTCTGGGATGAAATGATGGGCGGCGACAGCGCATCCCCATCTTTACCCACTCCAATGATTTATTTTTGTTCTGGGGTAAAATGATGGGCAGCGACAGCTTAATCCCCACATTTACCCCGTCTAATGATTCCACATGGGTCAAAACCCTCCACAAAACAAACAAATAAACTGTAGCATAACAGAAAAAGGTTTTTTTTTTAATCCAACATGGATTTTTTTTTCTCCCACAGACCCAATGATTTTAGCAACAAACAAAGAAACTGAGCAAATTGCACAGTACTCTCGTTTGTCATCGACTAAATATGAGGGTAAAAAAAAAAAAAATTTTGATTGTACAATGTAATAACTCTTTGTAAAATACTAATACTAACATGCCATTTTCTTTTATCACAGAAATGAACAAGAAAAACATGGACTCCCGTTACTAAACCAAATAGTAAGTATAACATCATAAATACAACCAACGCAGCATATCACACCCATACTGGCTTATAACATTGTTCCTTATAAATTTGTTTTTGACCCAAAGTTATAAGCCACTCTGAGTTTGATATGCTGCGGTGCTTCTGGCCAGGGCATACACTCTTGGGTGCATGGCATATGACTGTTATATTATATTATGCATTTTACAGCACTTTCTTTGAAAAATTGTGTAGAAATCCATACAGTTTGCAATTGGTTTTGTATGGAAGCACATGGAAAATCCCATTAGTTGCAAATTACAAACCATGCACAAAAAATCATTTTCCAATACATTTCATGCCACCTTTCCACACAACATAAACTAGTATAAAAATATATTCATGCTTGTTGTTCTCATGTATGTCCATGCAGGCTGCATCAATATGTGCCATTAATAGCATGTACGGACTCCCAGCCAGTAAAAATGCTATGCCACAGAAAGTATATCGGGCTGACTGTGCACCATTAGTGTTATTACTGGCTAGATTGGCCTAAATTCAATGTGGGCCAATTTAGCCAATTAGTATGTTTGCTTTAACCTTGATGCATAGTCCTGTGCATCAAAGGGTAAAGCAAAAAGAGCATTGGCAATGCTAACTGTTTGTGCTTTCATGTAGGCATGGGAAAGGCACTTCTGAATTGGTATTAGCTGTGCGTTGATGGTGCCAGGTGCAAAATGGCTTTAGTACATGAGCAGATAATAGCAGTGCCTGGCAAATGCCTAATACTTATACACAAGCCAAAACTGTTGGCTTTGCCAATGCTTGTTTTTAACAGGACTTCAGCTAAAGACACACAGGGTGCTTTTAAATCGAGTGGCCAAAGGCAGACCTGATCAAGACATTTTTATTACACCAGTTCCGTGTTTACAACTGCAATTAAGTCATTAACTCTCAGAAGACTCCTTTGAGAAAACACTTGCAGGTACATTGAGGGCAACGTTTCATGGCAAGGCTTGTTTAAAGCTAGTTCAGAATTCCAATGATGAGGTGTTTTGGGTGGGGAGGGCAGGAACCGGGTGAGAATTGCCATAGGGATCATGGTCATGAGAAGTAAATGTGTGTTGTCAAATAATTAACCAACATCTACAAGCTTTGTGTCCCTCCTCATATGCCATTTCTTCCTATCTGTACTCAATCCTGTCATGGCGACGGATCTTCCCAGATCCAGGATCTGGCAAAGAATTACTGAACAGATCTCAGATACAGCTCCACAATCTGGGAAATCTATGTGCACTATATGTTTTTTTTAGAATGCTGTGGTGTGTTTGTGCTTTAAACTGTGTTGGGCAGGGATTTGAAACATGGTCGCTAGGTTCCAAAGTGAGACACATTCCCACAAGACTAATCGAGGGTCTGAGCAGGAGCCCTATGAAATCACTTGTCAATGTTGCACTGTACTGGAAATATTGATGTGCATTTTTTAGGTTTAAAAGGGGTGCATATTATGAACTTAGCTGATGATAAATCCTCTGAGGGGAAGAGGCAAATGTTCATGGGGTGACTAAACTACCTGCCCTACACCCTCCTAATCCTCCTGTCGCTTGAACCTCTTTAACTGCGGTAGGAGGGATGCCCCAGAAAAAAAGTCTATTTCCACCTCTGTTCGCTAAAGCAATAGTTTTGGCTTATTGGTGGCACACCAAATAACCCCCAATAAAAAGAATGTTGTGCAGTGGAGCAACATCATTGAGCAGATTGTTAAGGAGTGGCATCAGTTTCAAACATGCAGAACACAAAAACCTATCCATGCAATATCAACAGACTCACTTTGATAAAACTAAAGTCTTAACTTCTGGTCTCAGCTTTTAGATAGCCCACCTCTCCAGAGATTAGTATAGCATTATGAAAGCAAACAGCCTCTGAATTGGGGTGAAAGGTACCACCAGTTGCCAAAGGGAAGGTGCAATAGCTACTTGGCTTCCGAGCTGGGCTCAGGGAATTGGGAGGGGGAAAGGGAGCAGGGCTGGCTGAAGATTTGCCAGGGCTGGCGGGGGCCCATTTCTTTTTGATGTTTGGGGTGCCCCTGGCCTTACTGATTGGAAAAATAGTCCAAGGCACCTGTGGAGTACTTAAATCAATAATGAAGTCAAAATAATGCAGCAAGGAGGTTAAAATCTCCAGATTATCAGTAGGTTTCTGTGTCATATAACTGCCAATATGGGGGCAACTACTTGGGGGGCCATTTCAACTGTAAAAGCTGAAAAGGCCAGATGCCATCCCTCAGTGGGGAGACCGACAACACAATGGGTTTATTAGCCCCACTCACTATCAACTTTCAAAACTGTCATCCAACCCCTGCCAGGTTGACCAACAGAGTCGTGGCCAGACGGAACAGGACACAAATGTTGAACAGTGCCTGGGCTTCCTGTTAACAAAGGCCCTGCAATTACTAACATAAAACATTTCACTGTTAGCACCTGCATTCATATGCATACATTTTTAGGTAATTGAAATTGTGATGTGGGGTTAGCACTTGTATGCCAGGAAAGTGATTAGAAGGGAAGTGGTGACATGAGACATCTCATTCTCACAGCAGTCCATAAGTGTGATGTTTCAGAAAAGAAAGCAAGAGTTAGCTGCTTGTAACATTTAGGCTTCACCAGGATAGTCTAATTCCAATGTGGAAAGATGTTAGATGCCCCCACACAAGTAAGTTTGCCCCCCTCACAGCCTCTGAAGTTAGCGCCTCTCCCATCATTTGAAGTGTTAGCCCCCCCCTGACATTTTAGCATAGGTGCACCTCTGATGCCATGAACCCACCCCTTAATGAAGTGGCCCCCAGGAGGGCGGCTACATTTAGGGGTGGGGCTGAACACACACTCGCATAAAACACTTTCACCCATGCATTCATCCACCAGTTAAACAACTCCTTACATGCATTCATACATAAAACCAAACACATAATTGACACAAACATAAACACCAACATGCATGCATGCATTCATACACATATACATACTAATTTAAATACACACAAATATATAGACATTTAATTTAAAATAAAAAAAACACTTACCTTACCTCCATGCACCCTTCAAACGCATCCACGCAGCCGACACGTAGACATGCTTCCTGACAGGAGAGAACTCCTCTCCCATCAGTCAGTGTGGTCACACTTGGCAAAGTGAACACACTAACTGACAGGAGAGGAGTCCTCCCTTGTCATTCAGCATGTCCACGTTGTCAGCTGAATAACGGGATGCAGCAGAGCACACTTCTGAGCCCTGCTGCCTCCCATTATTTTTCTGTTTGTTGCGGAGCCATACGGCTTTGCAAAAAAACAGTAAAATCATTGCAGGGTCAGCACAGTCCCCCGTGTGAATAAAAGGACACGGGTGGACTGTGCTGCCTTCTGCTTAGGAGAGGGGACAGCGAGGCCCCCAGCAAGCGCGAGGCCCGGGGCAGTTTGCCTCCCCGTACTCCTCTTGTGACGGCCCTGACTCCTAGGGGGTAATTATTAGTTGGGCGGTAATGGCAGATCTGACGGCACTTGTTAAACGCTGACAGATATAACATCTGCCAAATGAAGGTTTGGTTCAAATACCACCAGTGTCACTCCAAGTGAACCTCTGCACGATGATCTGCCTATTTTTAACTTAACTTCAGAAGTGGAAGTAAAAAGTCCAAAATGACCCAAATATTGGGCCTTGGTGAAAACATGGACAACTCTGATTGCGCCTCTCAACACCTTAACCTTGCAAGGCATAAACGAGTCAGAATAACCTTTTTTTCAGCACTAGAAAATGTACACTATAGTTGCAAACTACTAATGTGCGTTATCCATGTTCAGTTTTGCATTGATGGTGGGGATAAGTAGACGTACATATTTTAAAATAAATACCTTTTCCAGTCACCACTGGTGGCAGTAGCATTTCTGGCATTCTTCCGGAGGTAGTCCAGAAATGCCTCCCCAGCCAGAGCAAAACTTTGAATTTGGTTGATTTTGTGAAATTATACCTGCAGAAATGTTTACTGGTATTTCACAAAAAAAGTCTATCCAACTCGTTTTGTCTCACATTTTGTGTCACATAAACAAGAACTCCCATTTCTTTTTGCATCTTCAGCAGAGCATTTCAGTTATTTTGTTATACACATGGCAAATGCATGGTATCTGGTCATTGCTTCTAATACCATTCCATCTAATGCTGTTCCATCAAATAGTTTTCATCTAAAAAATGTGCATCAAATGCATTTTTGGGGGGTAAATGGTTAATGATTTTCGGGTTCTAGAGTAATGGGCATAATTAGAGAATTTGGGAGACATGCTTAAAATCAGTTGGTATAAAAATCAATACAGTTCCCAGTTCATAGTGAAAGGCTGGGAGGGTTCCACCATGACTAGGAACCCATTAGAAGTGACTCAACCAACCTTTTGATATGTAGGACTACACGTGGGCAGATGTACCATGACATTTCCATCAATCAATCTTACCCCAGTGGCCAATCATTTTGCAGCTGATGTGACCCAGTGGTAAAAACTCCCCATTAACACCAACTTAAAGAGTGGCCCTAAACAAAATGGCAGCCTCCCCAAGATTTGGGTTTGAATCTGGTCTTCTGGTGTCTTTAGATGGAAAAAATGTGATGCAAATGCATTTAGATGCAATGAATTTGATGCAATTACCATACACCCACATGCATCAACCTGGCAGATCTGGGAGCACCAAAAAAAACCCAAACCAATAGCATTCATCCACTGCTACCAGCCACTGAAATACCATTGCCATGAAAAACGTTCAACTTAAAGCAAATGGGATAGGCAGAAATATATATGCTTCCCTATCTACAAGGCTCAAGATTAAGAACAGAATCGATTAATATCACTGACCAGACAAGATGTCTCCAGCCTTGTTCTGTAATGAGAGCTACACATAATCAATGGAAATTCTCCACAGCTATTAACAAGAACATTCAGCCATTTTCTGATCACTTGACGCTGTTCAAGGATAAGTGAGTTGGGCTTTTCATCACCCACTTGCTCACTTGTTGCGTAATATTTCAGCGACTGAAAGGTTAGATTTTTATCAGCACAGATGTTAAAGTCACAGGTGGACCCGTTTTCCATATTTGATCAAAACATATTTGGATTGTTATTAAGAATAGACTGAAACGGTTATCTTGTTTATTTATTGGAAATTGGGATTGGAAAAAAACCCTAACAGATAGAGTTTGTAATATGTATATTCTGTGCAATTTATGAAGAATGAATAATATTATTTTACAACTGTAAACAAAATAATCCGATAATTTATATTTAGCTGTTTCTTAAATTTCAGAACACCCCTTAATCACATGAATACTTTGTATCCTGTCCAGAAATACCAAAAATCTACATACTTGTGGTTGATAAAAACACATTTTAGTTCTTTCAAAATTGCTTTCTTAGGCTTGTATCTTCAAATGCTACTAAAAAAACGAAAACAGGACTGGAGAGCATAGCCTTCAACACGTGCTGTTGTTCTCATATATTCCTACAGTTTGGGTGGTCTAAGTGGCATCGTTTTGGTTCTCCAGATATTTTATAACAAAACGCCCATATATCCTAGCCAGCATAATCAATTCTTGGGGATCCTTGAAGTTGTAGTTCAAAAGATCTGGATAGACATAGGTTGCAGAGCACTGTCTTGTGGTGAACTGCTTAATGGCAATTAGCCAACTAATGGTGCATCCTGCGCTGCCTGTTTAAGAATGTTCGACCAGTCAACACCTAATCTTTATCCAAAGCAGATTCGAGTAGGCCCTCACAGGATTGCCCATTCAACATAGTGCACTTGCAAATCTAATAGGCTATTGGCTTCATTCTCATTCTGGGTTTGTTGGCATTCCCATAGTATTTGCGCAGATATACTGTCCAACTGGGTTACCTTTAATGGCAGCCAGTTCAATTTACTGCTGGATTTATGCAGAGTGGCATGGCAGAGTCCAAAAGACCACTGTGGGTATTTGGTGAATTTACCAAGGGGTGACTCTTCTCACATAAAAGCCATCACTTTTTGGCTTTGAGGTAGAGACGATTTACCTAGAGGCATCCATGCCCCAAGAGCAATCATTTACTCATATTGAATAGTGGCAGAAGAAGTCGGCTGATTTGTGTGAGCAAAGTTAATTATACATTATAATTATGTTTAAACACTCATTGATATTGCAATATGTTTATTGGAACATTTCTACTTCGTTAACTGTGCTTTTTATATGCTGTTTGCTTTTTTTTTTTAAAGTACTTTTGTTGAAAATATACTTGTATTTTAGATCCCTAGCCCTACACAGTAAGTCACATAAGTGTATAATTTGATGCAGATGAAATAATTGGTACTTATTAACATAAGACAACTGGCTGTTCTCATTATATTTCGTGTCACAGTCACACCGGAGAGCCTGATAAGTACTAATTATCCAAATGCCACATCTGTATAAAATAACAGTATTGCGGGTTATTTCCTGCCCATGTGCATTGCTAACACAGACCCTGATCTTTATTTGACAAGATATCCTGTGACTTTTTATAACCTATGAAGCTGACTTTTCTTTTTCTTTTTTACACTTTACCTTCAATGTTCCTCTTTTTGGCTGCTGTCACCTGGAGGCTTTTTGGTGCCCACTAGTCTCGAATGGGCTGAAGGGACACTGAGATTGTCGCCTCTTACAGTCAGATACGCCTTGGTCCATTGGCATTGATCAGCGGTGGCGGCTGTAGGGAGGCATGTTGCACCCCTTCACCAGTAATGGAACATTGCTGCTGTGGCCCACCGCACATTTACAATTTCTCAAAAACTGATGGTGTTTTGGCCATGGATCACATAAAATGAACACGCAGTGCAAGGCAAGAGTGGAATGGGTGCCCCGGAAATGTTTTTCAAAGTGGCCCCTTATTACAAACAAATGAAGCCAGCACGACAAACCCCTTCGAAGTAGGGGATGGCTAATTCTGAACCCTAGAACATTAGGAAATATGTACCCAAATAGTGAACTTTAAAGCACATTTGTCCCTATATTGGGATTGCAATGTAGCTAAACATGATATAGAAACTAACTACAACATTTGTTACGCATGCGGAATTGCATGCTTGAAGCTTTAAACAATGTAGTTGCTTTAAAGGGATGTGAGAAATTAAATGAAGTGGAAGGAATGGGAGGACTGGGAGAAGTGGGTAACATGTGCGGCGGGGACATTTCCAGCGATCCCTATAGGCCATTTCTCCGCCGCTGCAAAGTCAAACACACCACCACACCTCATTCGACTCCCCCCAAGGACTTTGAAGGGTCAAGAAGGCAACACTGTGCAGTGCTTTACAAATCCTTCCAATATATATAAAAATACATGAATGCACCTCAAAGTTAATCATTATCGTTGCACTCCCAGAATAAGTCGGTCTTGGGGAACCTAATCGTTCCTACTGGAGCTAGTCTTGCATCAAACAAAGCATGATGCTATTGTGCAACAGAACGCCAATTCCATTGTATCTTCTACAGGCCCTCAAAAGATTGAATCAACATTAAGGAAAGGAGATTGACTTTAGGGAATGTATAGCTTAAGGGTTGTGCGTTATTTTACTTAGTCATACGTGTTGATGTTGATGCACCAGGCACATGAATAACCTCAGGATCTGATGTAAATCACTCGTCCGCGCGGAACCCATTCGTCCATCTACCAGTGCTTCATTTGACGCCCACCCTTTAGCCCGGAACGGGAACACGGCCTTCAAGTTCAGTTAAATATATGGGGTCCAATTCACAAAGATTTCCATTCGTGGAGCAAATAACGTCCCACACAAAGGCGGTATTAGAGAAAGTTTGCAGTCGTGCAAGCGACATTAGCAAATAGGCAAACATTGCCCTAATGCAAAAATATGTCATTTTAATGCAGCTTTGCATTAAAGCAAAGGGCAAGGACTAGAAATTGAGTTAAAGAATATGTTTTCTTCACTAGTTAAATTTGTTTTTCTAGTGCTAACTACCTGTGGACTGGTGTATAGTTTCTGTATTTACAGATGAAGATAAAAAACACCATTTTTATTTGCAATGCATCAAATATGCTGCACTCCACAATAGTTCCTGATGCACGTTACTGCTACAAATGGGCTTGATTTTCCCAAAAATGTGCACCTACAAGTAAAAGACATTAGGAAAGAAAAAATACACTACAAAAAAAAACAATAACTGGGAATTCAAATAGTTGTGGCATTTGCTTTATTACTACATTAGCATTTACCAAGCTGTGGTCATAGTGAGTGTGCATCATATTAGAGATAACTGTGAGGCAGGAGTTGTTCCGCTGAACATGTTCTGTTAAACTGTGAACAGAACAACAACAAGTAGGAATTGTGCTTCCTATAATAGCCATACAACTGTACAATGGGACATTTATTTTGAGTTGAAAGGCATAACTCTAAAAGAGTTGCCAATTCATGCTTATCCACCCACCAATTAGCTTAAAGATATTCAAAACATTGTTTCTAGTCTTAAGGCACTTCTTCACATCCCCCTATGAATTGGTTATATAAGATGCTGAGCATTAAACACTTTTTAAGTGAACACTTTAAGTACTTTAATTGAATAATTAAACCTTTCACTTGACATTAACTTCATCTGGAGGGCTATCTCATCTGTACATCGGAGTCTGTCATGTCATTTTGTAATAATGTCTATCAAAATCATTTCTCTAGCATCCCTGGAGTCATGTCTATTCCCATCTTGCTATGTCACAATGAATTATACGCTATCGAAAAAGGATGCAGTACCCTTTTATGTTACTAGAGGAGACTGGCATTGGACAAACAGTATATTTTGTGCCAGGCAGGCCCACAAGGGCCTGAGCAGTGGATTCCTGTTTTGGGCTTTCAGCACAAGACCCTTTGAGGGGGCTAACGAAGGATATCAAAGGGATGTGGTAGATTATTATCAATATAGAAGCAGAATCTGTGCATTGAGTTCAGCATATACAGACGTGATCTGTGGTACATGAATAGACCCCCTTCAGGTGTCTTTGCCTCCATTCAAATACATATTGCAAGTTTAATTTTCCCTCTCATCTGAGTTTTATGAAATGAACCATCAAGTGGGTGTCACTGGGTTTAGGTAGAACATCAGGAAACCCAAGCTTATGTGCATTGGCACCACCAAAAGTGTAAACAGTGCATTAAATATAGAGGAGAGCAGATTAGAATGGGTTTATTCCTTTTGCTATTTAGGCATTAATATAACAAGTGGGTTGAAGTGGCAGACTCATATTAAACCTCAAGCGAATAAACTTGCCCAAATAAATGGCTCTTTAATAGGATATGGGCAACATTGGGGGGCCTTACAATGCATCTCGCCTCGGGAGGATAGCTCAGCAGCAACATGCTCACCTTTGTACCAAGACAATGCAGAGCCGCGCAGGTTCGATCCCCGGGTCCGCGCTTTGAAACCTCTGGGTATTAAGCGCGTTATAAATAACCTATCATATCATATCATATCATACAGATTTATAGAACTAAAGACATACCAGTGGCTACATAGGGTGCAGCATTCTGGGGATATCAATGCCCAGATGTTGCACAAAGCAAAGAGAACTGCTTCCTTAGAGCAATCATGGTAGTAAACCAGGGTTTCCCAGCCTACTTGGTGCATCAAGATTGTAGCCTCTCATATATTTCGGACCTCATTCAGCTGCAGCCCTTGATATATTGGTTATGTTTGTGGGACAACCCAAGTTTGATGCGAACCATGCTGCTAATTGAGGAAATCTTCGGCTATGATGCTCAGCATAGGTCTACGTGGCTAAATTATGTGTGAACCGCTTTAAACTCCCTAGGCTTAAATGCTTTTTTTCACCGTAGGTCAGGTATTAATAACAACATTTAGTGTTGAAGGCCTTTCTGGACCCCCAAAAAAAATATAGAAAGAGGATATTGAGTGCAATAAGGTGAGTGCTCAGCGCTACCCCAGAATTAAGCCATTATTGGGTCCCTCTGACTATATTTATTGGATTAATGATCCTAGGAAGAGGGAACTTGGGTTGCATTTGAGAAGCAGCATTCTCTTCACAAAAAGGTACTGCACTTACACTGTATAAAGGGGGCAAAGGAGCGAGCAGATGCTCTTGCGAATAGCATGACATGGATAACGTATTGCACTGCTTGTTAGTATGTCCGTTTAATGCAAATCTGAGGCTCAAATATCTTCGATCAATGTTAAGATGTTCGGGGACAAGGCTGTAGCTTTTAATTGGATTCCAACACTCCATAATGTAAATTATGCACACCATGTTCATGTTTTCATTGAGCACACATCGGAACTGAGAAATTGTTCTTTACAACATAGATCATGTTTAATCAGATTTTTAATTGTATTTGTAGTATTTTCCAATAGTCGTTTTTACTGTGCCTTGTATGCATTTAAAATGTATGTCTTTAGTGTGATATATGTTTCATGATTCTAACTGCGTTGTGTTGTTGTCTTTAATGTGTGTTATGTGCCCAAAATAAAGAATTGTTCTTCTTCTGCCTTTGTTTGGTGAATCAGGGTGCAATATTTCTGTAGGTAGGTGTGTCCTTACAAGATTGTGCCTGGTGAATGCCATTTTTTGGCACACACACCCACTCTGCTAATGCAAAATGGTTGTGTCTGAAGGTTCACCCCCAGTCCTCCATTTAGATTCACATGCTTTTTACAACCAATGGCTGCAAATGGCAGTTTTCATGTTTCCGTGAAACAAAAAACACATTCCATAGACATTAATACCAGAAAATGCTTTATGAATCAGGTAGGCTAAAAGGACAAACCTATTTGCTGTGAACGTGTCTGTGTTTATAACTCTGGAAACTGATTTCTCAGTTTGATGCGGTAGATGTTCCTCAATCTTTGTCCTGGATGCAGAGGTTCACGCAAAGAATGAAGCAATTGGTGCTCTCTTTAGTATTCATTTGTGAAAGCATTTTTATGGCACTCACACCAGATAATTGATGCTTACCTCAGAGGAGTTTGGGGTGGGATTTACATAGAGGTGGGTCTCCCAGACTCCACATGTTTGTTGTTAGGCTCAGGTCTGGTGAACGATGGCCTGGTGTTGAGACTTCCTACTTGGAGATGGAGAGAGATCAATAATGGATGCAGGCAGGGAAGAACATCACCAATGCATCCCAGGACCGAAGGTCCAGGGGATTGGGTGTGTCTTGATCTTTCCCCCATACAAATGAAGACTGTGCACATTGACCAAGCCAGGGCCTCCTGGGCAGTGCAGTCTAGATTCAAAAGAGTAAACACGATCCCTTCTGTAACATCAAAGTGAGTGCCTGTTAGGGCAGCCTGCACGCTTGTTGTAACAGGGGCTACAACTGTGCCTCAATAAGGGGCCATTAGAAAATGTTGAGACTGGACAATCTGATGCTGAGTGATCTCGCTGGGACCCTCCTATCATGTAGACCCACATTGTTGATATGTGCATGGAATCAGAGAGTGATTCGAATAATAAAGGCATGTATTCATATTACGGAAATTGAATTCCAGATAGAATGGGATTATCCGGTTGCCTGTTTCCTGGTGGATCGCTAGGAGCAGGAGGTATCAGCACTTTCTGCCAAGGGTGCATTTTTACAGAGATCAAATAGCATCACATCATTACAAAGAGATCTCACTTCAGAAAGCTGGTCAGTCATAAACAAAGTTCCTACAAATATCAGCAACCTAGCTGCAGAATCACTGAGACAGTAGGTAGTGCATATTCATTATACGTCTAGGTTCTCAGGTTTCTGGTTTTGCTACTGGTGGGATGTCAGAACCATTTATATGACCATTCACTGGAGAATTGCTGCAAGACCTTCTACAAAGACATAGATGTGTTTGTATTTTTGGTCTTCATAACAATGCATGTTATATATTGTGAATTCTTTACCATGCCAATGGAAAGCAATTTATAATTCATTAAGACTAACAATTGGACATGACTCAGCAAATCTGCAAAGTTTAGTTATGGCTGATAGGTGTCAGAGGAACACATTACCAACTGTGAATCCATCCCGTGTTTTTTTAACACATTTATTGCTGATATACAAGTTTTTTCAGTCACACACAGGAATCCACCCGAAAGCTGATGGTTCCTCCCCATATCAGCTTCTGCTGTCAACTTCCTCCACGGCAGCACGCGCATCATGTGCAAAGTGCTACTGGGATGCATATGTCACAGAAAAGATTCACAAAGTGCACCTTACAATGAAACACTACATTATGACATTTCAGCCGTAACCTGTCCCTGGTGATTTAAAAAGCTGTGTATGAATCCCTTTACTTTGTATAGAGATCAGGGAATGTATTCATATTTAAGTTATATTTCAATAAACAGATCAGGACACCTTTCATTCATCAGAAGGAGCTCCCATTACAGTGTCAGCGGCAGCTTTTGGTGCCCGCTGCACAGATATATCTTGAGGGGGCACCAAGAGTCTAAACGATATTTGGGTCAGCCCTCAAGCGGGGGGTGAATGGTATAATTCAAGGGTCATAATTTTTCCCCCAAATTAGCTTGACCAACCAAGCATAGCAAGGGAGCCCTACATAATTAAGAAGGGTTCAGGGAGGTATTCCCTCCCCCAAGAACCTTTTTAAAATAGTGTGCTAAATTGATGCATTTTGCAGCACAATTGATAAGAAAAATTAGATGAAATGGCATACAATTCATAATTGTTTTGCTAGAGAAACAACAAACAAATCCAGGAAATTTCATAATTCATGGGCAGTCATGCCTGGTGAATATTTTGAGTGGAGGGGCCTACATATTAACTCCAATCAACACGAGCGACCATGCATAGCAAGGGAGCACAGAAAAATTAAGTGGAGAACATGATTTTGATTTTTGATTTTGATTTTGTGATATACAATGTGGAACCACGTAAGGAACCACGCAGAAGCTGCATCTACGCACAGATGTTAAAACAGGCCTACTAGGCATACAAAGAGAGAAAATTATTCGGAGAGAAGATATTATTGAAAAATATACGTTTTTCATTTCTTTCTGAATAAGGACAAGGAAAGAATTTTCCAGAGATCGGCAGGCAGCCAGTTCCAGGCTCGAGGACCACCAGTATAAAAGCTTCTCCACGGTGCACAAAGTGAGAAGAGGGAACAATCAGGATGTGTTGGCCAGCAGACCGAAGTGAAAGGGATGGACAATGGGGAAATATCTTTGAGACTAGGTCACTGGGGGTCGGTGCCATGAACACACTTCAAAGTCCATCAGAGTATCTAAAAAATAATCCAATGTTGAACTGGTAGCCAGTGAAAGTCCCTATAAAACAGGTCCCTTTAAAACAGAGAGATTGAGGCAGATCTAGCAAGGCTGTAAAAGAGTCTGACTGCCGCATTGTGGGTGACCTGAAGGCGATGTATCTGACCAGTCGGAATGCCCAACAGAAGGGCATAACAATAATCCAGTCTGAAATGTACCAAGGTCGCAACAACAGCTGAACTCTCTGATTCTGCAATAAGGGGCAGAGCATGTCTCAGGAGTTTAAGTTGATAGTAGATTGATTTAACAACTTTGCTGACATGTAGAATACAGCTACGGTTTGCCTGCCAAATACAGCATCGATTTTCTGGGCCAAACACAATAACCTCAGTCTTAGATGGATTGAGTATCAACCTATTTTAAAGTATCCAGCTTTTTATTTTTGAGCACAGGCTAAGATTTGATCAATTGCTTCTGTGGATTCTTAAGCCTAACAACGAGTTGCGTGTCATCCCTGTAAGAGTGATAACTTAGATTGAAAAAGTAATTTAACAGTGGCCGAATATAAATGTTGAACAACAGTGGGGAGAGAGAGGACCCTTGTGGATCCCTACAAGAAACAGGTAAAGAATCAGTCTAATTGGTTCTGTAAGTGATTTCAATCTGGCACACACCCAAGTCAAAGCTCAGCATGTAGTGCAAAACTGAAATCCTTATTTATTTTTGTCTAAAAGTTCAATATTCTGAACGATATACGACTCATATCACACCCTTCTCCTGGAACCCACCTGGTCACACTGAACCAGGAATCAGGCTGGTTTGCTAAGGTACATATTTATTTATTTATGTATTTAAAATGTAATCACAATGGGCCTCATTACGACCCAGGCGGTAAGTTACCGCCTGGGCCGTGACTTTACCACCATGGCGTAAACTACGTTTACGCCATGGTGGTTGGCGGACTTACCGCCCCATTCCGACCTTGGCGGGGCGGTAAGTCCCCAATCCCCATTTACCCTTCCCCATTCCCATTTTTGCCCCATAGGGCATAATGGGAGTGGGGAAGGCGTTAATTACACCACCGTAAATTACGGTGGCGTAATTAACTCCATTGTCCCTTAGCGCCATGGATTTTAACACCTGCTAAAAGCAGGTGTTAAAAGCGCCATGGCGCTAAGGGACCTCGTACTCAGGCGGTAAGGGTCGGCGCTGTTAACGCTGCCGTTAACCCCTTACCGCCTGGGTCGTAATGAGGCCCAATATGTTTTAATGGATAACAACAATCACCAATGGGGTGACAGAACACTGAATGATGTCTTTAGTACACTAGGAATAGGTAATAAGCAAAACAAATGCAGCACAGAAAATAATACTTTTGTGTTGGTTCAAGTCAGATAGCACTGTGGTTAGCAGTCCCCCCTGCAACACTTCTCAAACCTCCAATAGGCAATGTAAAGAGATAGGAGGAGAGAGCAGGTATACAGGAATGGCACAAATCAAACAGAATATCAGTCCTGCTTTCCCACAGCAAACACAAGAGAAAACGGAATTGACTTTCAGATGTCAGACTGGCTTTCAAGATTGACTTTAGAATGGACCTGGCAAAACATCAAATATGGTTAAAATTGCTGAAATTGTCATAAATTCTTATGGGAGCCCCTTTGGATAGTTGCACACAAGCACAAAGAATGGTTTGGTCAGCAGAAAACAATTGAGATCTTAAGGTCCAGTTTGGAAGCAGTTAAAAGCTATTTTATATGTGTAAACATTTCTCAAAATGAACATTCGTGGCAACCTTTTCTGTGCGCGATATTCACTATAACAGGAGAATCACACTGAGTTGCAGTAGATAGATATGGATGTTGGCTACGAGTAGGACTTGACATTTCATTTCTATCACAAAAACTGAGGGAGTTATGGCGGTTTTAATAAAGGTCGTTTTTGTAAAATAGGCGCAAGAATGAAAAACAGAAATGCACTTTTAAAATGACAAATGAGTTTGCTTACACTAGGGGATGAGTATGAAGAAGCGAATACCACACAGGGATTACCGTCACTGGATCAGGGTGACCACCTGATAAGGAAACCCAACTTCTTCAGATGAGAAACAAAGGGGCAGTGCAGCGATAGTTCTAACAGTACTGGTTCTGAAGGAGAGATAGGATGGGTTGGAGCTAGGGATAAGACAAGGCAAAGATACTCCTAACAATACTGGTTCTGACTGAAAGATAGGATGGGTTGGAATTAGGGACAAGACTATGCAAATATACCATGGGACACAGTTGTTCCCATTTATACTAACTGGATACGTTTTTAAATGGGACCGTCAGTTCTGGTCATGGATTGGGTCTGGTCTAAGAAAACAGCACTTCAGGCACAGGACTCAATCCTTTAGGCCGGTCACCGGATTGGCACAGGGTCTGCTCTCCTAGTCTGTGGGTATTGGATCACCTGGATGGTGAGTTCCTCAGGCAAGCATAGAGGTGGCAAGCCAAAACATTTCTGGATACTGGTTCAAAATGGCCTTCTAACACCACACAGCGCTTTATTGAGTGGGGAGAATAGAGTTGAGGATTTGGGGCCTTGCTGGAAATCAATAGTCTCTATTGCTGGCAAGAGATTGGCATCTGGATCTGAAAGAATATTTAAAGCTGGATGTAGAAAGCTGGATCAGAGTGCTTCGCCGGAATCAGGAAGGTGACTGGATCAGTCAGTCCCTATCGCCTCTGTGCTGTCTCTCTTTATGCCTTAAAAATGACATCACAAAGGGGGTGCATGAGCCGGCTTAGCTAGGCTTGCCCCTGTGAAAAGTGATTGGTTCAGAGTCTACTCTCTGCCTTGATAGGAGGAGAGAAACAGAGTGTCATCTTTATGGTGTCATTTCATGATGCTGAGAATCCACCCCTAGCCACTGGAACACAAAGTCTAATTTTGGCAAAATACATATTTACACATGCGCGAACCTCTATAAAAAATCACATATAGAGATTGCATATTTTACATAGCAGCTATTCCTCAAAACCCCGTGGATGTGGGATCATGTTTCCCCTTTCTACGGAATTTTGCCCTTTTCGCCATGAACACACTTTTCAATTTTTATGCAAGATTCTATAAATGTGCGTGTTTAACATGGGAATGAGTGTATAAAGTTTCACAATTCTAGCGGAAATACAGACCCCATAAACCCACGTTTATTGCCATTCCTGTTCAGAATAAGCTAAACGGTTGTACTGTTTTCAAAGGTAGTGCTAAAAATTAGGTTAATCTGCCATTTTCAGATTTTGCACCACTTTTGATAATAGGTTATACTCCTTCTAAAAATGTCCATTACATATCTTGTTAACACCAAATGGTCAGTCTTTGGCACTCCTTGAAGCATGTGGTGTCCCCCTCCTTTGGAATTTGCTTCTGTCAGCCAGGAGTTTCCTGTGCGGCAGCAGTTTAACAGCCTTTCACACCTTCAATGTCCTGTCTTGGAGGATGGTCATTGTTCCTTTACCCTTTGGATCAGATTCTGTTCAAACCCCACAGTTAACACCTCCCTGTGAGTTTCTGATGAGGGAAGGCCTTCCTTCTGTGAGAAAAACCTGCTATTCCAGTGTTGCAGCTTCAGCCAAACTAATTAACTTTTAAATTTAGCAAAAACCACATCTTTTGCATCATATACAAAATTTAAAATCTGTGGAATCAAAACACAACTACAATCTATATTCCTTTTTGGCAACAATCCTGTTCAGGTTTGCTAATTCAGCAGACTTTTAGTTTGAGATCTAATTGAAGCTTCCTCAGTTCTCCTCTGACAGCTGTCATTCAGGCGGCCCAGGGTACTGCACCCAGATTTTGGCATGGATGTCCGTTTTCAGACAATCCAGTTTTCTGATGAATGTTTTGGTCTTCACATCAGGACTTTGTATGTTTACAATGCTTCATTAGAGACATGACTTTTAGCATGAGGCAAGATTGTGAATGTTGAAAAGTGTTGTGTTATAGGCATTTTTGAGTTTTTGGGAACAAAACAAATGTCATTTGTAAGCAAATATTTTGGTTTCCTTTGCAAAGTGCTGCTTTTTTTAATTTATTTTTTATTTACTTGAATTCAATCAAATTAATGATTTTTACAAAATGAAGAAGTCATTAAAAAAAACGAAGAAGAAGAGTAACCACAACTTTTGCATTCAACGAAGCAGAAAGAAAGTCGTTGCTCGCAATCTAATATTTAGAAAAATGTGTTTGCTGATTTAGGGGACCAAGATCTGCTTCAAAGTCTGTGCTGTGGCAATAGTCCAAGCAGTCTTTTTGCCGCTCATTAGTCTACCCCACCACAGCTCTTCATCTTGGATATAGGAGGCTGACAGATGTGGCAACAATTACTTCTCCCCGATTGACTTTGTTCCAGGGCAGTTGAGCAACAGATGTCGAATAGTTTCAATCTCCTTGTCGTTGTGGCAGAAGCGGCATTTGTTTGAGTTGCTTTGACCTCTGTCAAGATCTCATGAGTTTCAAGGAAATTTCAACGTGCCCTCATGAAGAAATTTCTAACTGATTTACTGGGGAATTTTCCCAAGTAATTTGGGACAGAGTTTAGTTTGCTCGGCTGTGGGGGTAAGTGGCTGGTTGATTTTGACGAAGCTGCACGATCCAGTCGAATTCTGCCATTTTCTTTTTTATTTTCATCGGGTTTTGTATAAGCTCAGCCACAGATGAGTGGAGTTCATTCAGCTTAGATTTGCAAGGTTTTCCCCATAATTTCAGCATACTGCATCTCGTACCTAGTGTTTCTTCTCTGATTATTTCTAATATGTTTGGGCGGTCGGGCAGCAGAGTTTTCCTGTACAACATCAAGCTGTTGATTTTGACTGTCGCTTCCAGTGAGAGCAGCCCTAGCTCTCTTCTGATTAACAGCATAGAGGTGGATTTTGGAAGGCCTACGACAGAGCACCAAAAGTAGCCTTCCAGCCTGAGCCATAGTTTCACAGGTGTTTCCGGTAGAGCCTCAGCATCTTAAGTTAAAGATGGAACCACCTTTGCTCAGTTGAATTTTATCGTTGGTACCAGAGAAAAACGACCATATTTGGTGTCTAGTGATCGAGCTTGGGCAGCTAGTTTCTTGACTTTTTCCAAAAGAGTATGTTGCAACGCTGCGTTTCTGCTAGATCAGTCCATGGTCACTCCCAAATATTTGAAGTGTTGTACTTTTTCCAGGGCGACCCCTTCAAAAAACCAGCTAAGTCGTTCCTTTTGTCGTTTAGATTTTTCCAGGACTAGAATCTTGTTTTTCGCCACGTTGATTTGCAAGTCATTGGTGTGTATGTAGATTGGAAGGTTGTCAAGTTGGCATTGGAGGCCAATAGGAGTGAGGTCCATTAGAATCATATCATCTGCATACAACCGGTGCGTTGTTTTCTGCAAGCCCATAGAGGGTGGGAAGGATCGGATGGTAGATTCTGAGTCCTTAAAGTCGCCCATATAGGCGATGAAGAGGGCCAGGGCTAGTGGGCAGCCCTGCTTGACTCCTCTTCCAGCTGGAATTTCCTCAGATAGTAAGCCGCTTAGTTTAGTCTAACTCGCAGCCTGGTGTTCTTGTGAAGGGCACAGATGGGTTGAACAATGTTGCGAGGGCAATTCCACTCTCTCAGTTTTTTCCAAAGAGTGTCTCTATTGATCTGGTCAAATGCTTGCTCCAGGTCAATGAAGGCCACGAAGACTCGAGGGGCTCCATCAATGATTTTACTCTTCAGAGCGCTCAAGAACATAATGTTTGCCGTGGTCATAATGTTTTTGGTGAATCCCATTTGAAAGGGATCTGCACATGGGGCATTTTTTGCCCATAGCTGGAAGTGTTTTAGTAAGAGGACCCCGAAGACCTTGACAATTTCATCCAGTAGTGCAATGGGATGGTAGTTTCTTGGCTCCTCTTTGCAGCACTTTTTGAATATTGGGACCATGATGGAGGTGGTCCAGGAAGATGGAGTTGACTTTGCCTCCAAGCATCGTTTGAAAATTGCACTGATCAGCGTCGACCATTCCTCAGGATTTTGTTTGAGGTCCAGATTGGTAATGCCATCAGGGCCAGGCGATCTGGAATGTTTGAGTCTTCGTAGAACCTCTTTTATATCCTCTTTATTGCTCAGATCGATCCATGGTTCCAGCTGGGTGTTTTCATCTATAGTAAAGGGCGCTGGAGGAGATTGGAAGAGTTGTTTAAAGAAGCTCATCCAGGTCTCCTCGCCGATGTTGTTTAATGGCGCTTCCACCGCTGATGTGTCAGCGGATCTGAGTAGTGCCCAGAATTTGCGAGGATTGTGTCCATGCACGAGCCTCAGCATTGATTCCGCATCCTGTTGATACAGGTTTAGGTGATGGTGCCTATGCTAGGACTTATGCACTGTTTGTGCTCGTTGAAGTAGATCAAGGTTTTCTTTCGAGGGCTGTACCCAACCTAGTCGCTTCAGTTTCCTAAGCTCGTGGCATTTCCCCACCAGTGTCTTACAATAGGCATGGCTATGAGGTCTGAGACTGCGTCTGGCCTTGTTGGCAGATGATGTGTACGGGACCAGGAGAGGCTGGTAGTCACAGGCTGCTGGGACATTCTTGGAGTGGCGCACTTCACCTCCCCTTTGGTAGTGTAAAGTTATCTTCACCAATGATTCAGCAGACAGTTTGAGGCGGTTTCTTTGTTGGTTGCACTCAACTTGATTTGTCATGAAAAGTTTTCGAGCTGATCATGATTTCCACTTCAAAGCCAGTAAGTTGTGGTTGCTGGCATTACAGTTGACTACATCAAATGAGGTGGCTTGTGCCGCTAGGGGTCTGCTCACAAAAATGTGGTCGATGTCGGCAAAGGATCTTCCTCTCGCCCAAGAGGGCGCTCGGTTTAGCCCTGGAAAGAGGTCACCTGCATTGCGAAAGGCTCTTGATGACATTAGGACGAGCCACTGTTAGGGAGAATTCTCTATTTAGGCTGAATTTCCTAACCTAGTGAGTCCCCCAGCAGCTTTGCTGGATTTCTGGAGTTTGTTTTTTCCATCCTGCCAAGAGTGTGACCCTTTTCCTCTCACTCTTGGACATGTATGTGTGTAATTCCTTTGAATTGTCAATGTGTTCGATGGGCTATGGGGTCTTTTACTCCATAGGGTCTCATAAGTTTTTCTATGTGTGTCACCCCGCACCTTACGTGTCGTGACACGGGGGCACCCTAGCTGGTCCCCCCACCATAGACTCCATACCCGGGGACTGACTACCGTCTCCCCGGGCATGTAAAGTCACCATTGGCTTTACTAGACCTAAATTTGCTAACAGAACTAGTACCAACCATCTTATTGTGGACGTGCTAGTAGGGGTAATTCGATTACTCCTGGATCTGTTACTCGAGGGGGCACTGTCCCGTCCCTCCTCGTCGAGTTTTGGCTGGTGGCAGTGGAAACTACTTGTTATGTTCGACCCCGAGCATAACCCTATGGGATCCGTCCCATTGTTGAAGATTAATACTGTTTTTCGTTAATCTCCAACGTACCACCGATCTACTTATCTTAAATAGGTTTATCGAGTGGTATTTTCTGCCAGAACTCGGGTTGTAAAATGGCGTCTGTGTTTTTCTCTGTGACTCCTAAACCAAAGGTTGAGCCCTTTTGTTCCACTTTTGGCGGGCCTCTGGACAGAGACCCTCCAAAGTGGTGCCATTCTGTCTGGGTTACCTCAGGGGTGTGGGAGGGGGTTTATACACCCTGGACCGAGTTGCCTTGCCAACTCAGGTCGCACTCTGAAGTGATTGGCCCAGGTGGTGAGCCTTCCCGCTCACCACTTAGCATGTGTTGATTGACAAGCTAGGCTGAATGAATGGGGGACGTCTGCATAAAAGCAGGGCTTTGGGACTGGATCTTCAGGAAGTCGCCACTGGACCTAAAGAATCCGACAAGGGTAACGCTGAGTCGACCTGCACGACAACACCTCCGGTGAAGCCCTGCGGAATCGTCTCACAATCTCCCGACAACAGAAGAGATCTCCCTGCCGGAGAGTCTCTTTCCCTGGCTGGTGGGGACAACCAGTCTTCTTCTTCTTTGTGCTTTTTGGTCGCCCAGGACGCAGTGGTCGAATTGCCCGTGCAGAGCACCCGGCAACCGGATAGCCACTACTCCTGCACCGTGATCGAAAGGTGGTGCCTTGTGACGAAGCACTCCGCGGCTGGTTTCTTCCCTGGTGGTGCACCGGACATCTTCTCTTCGACGACGAGAGCATCTCTTCTCTTGGCCAAGACCCGACGTGCATACCCAGACAGAATGGCACCACTTTGGAGGGTCTCTGTCCAGAGGCCCGCCAAAAGTGGAACAAAAGGGCTCAACCTTTGGTTTAGGAGTCACAGAGAAAAACACAGACGCCATTTTACAACCCGAGTTCTGGTAGAAAATACCACTCGATAAACCTATTTAAGATAAGTAGATCGGTGGTACGTTGGAGATTAACGAAAAACAGTATTAATCTTCAACAATGGGACGGATCCCATAGGGTTATGCTCGGGGTCGAACATAACAAGTAGTTTCCACTGCCACCAGCCAAAACTCGACGAGGAGGGACGGGACAGTGCCCCCTCGAGTAACAGATCCAGGAGTAATCGAATTCCCCCTACTAGCACGTCCACAATAAGATGGTTGGTACTAGTTCTGTTAGCAAATTTAGGTCTAGTAAAGCCAATGGTGACTTTACATGCCCGGGGAGACGGTAGTCAGTCCCCGGGTATGGAGTCTATGGTGGGGGGACCAGCTAGGGTGCCCCCGTGTCACGACACGTAAGGTGCGGGGTGACACACATAAAAAAACTTATGAGACCCTATGGAGTAAAAGACCCCATAGCCCATCGAACACATTGACAATTCAAAGGAATTCCACACATACATGTCCAAGAGTGAGAGGAAAAGGGTCACACTCTTGGCAGGATGGAAAAAACAAACTCCAGAAATCCAGCAAAGCTGCTGGGGGACTCACTAGGTTAGGAAATTCAGCCTAAACAGAGAATTCTCCCTAACAGCCACTTATTGCCTCTATCTTCTCTCTGTGAGGAATCCATCGACTGTGGGCTTATTTCTTCATGTGGGTGACATATGGCATGGAGATCACCACATATTATCAAGAGGCCAGCTGGAAACTCCACAAGAGTGTCGTCGATGGCTTGCTCAATCATCGAGAGGAAGATATTGTAAACCATGGGCAAAGGATTCCAGTAAACGTTGATGATGATCATCATCCGTGACGATGATATGGGGTTTTCTTCGATTGGTTTATCCCATTGGAATAGTGTAACAAGCAGGTATGTAGATGCCATCAGCGTTTTTCCGGGAGATGTAGCCCACTGCCTGAGCGAATCACAGTTATAAGACCTGAGAAAGGACGGCCCAGAGCCCCTTTTTTTTGCTTGGTCCATAGTTGGCTTCTCCATCATCCAGGATTCTTGAATGCAGACTATGTCAACAAGACCAAAGTTTAGGTCACCGGGGGGCGTGGCCAACCGCCATGTAAGGAAGAGGTGTTCTTTGCGGTTCCGTCTGATATGCCCATAGATCCACTGCTAACCTCAACTTTTCTACGCCAAAACTCCTGAAAGTCGCCACGACCGTCGATCTAAGCCCGGGGCACCCGAGGCCGGAGTTTGGAGTGGCTTTGACCCACCATCGAGTCACTGCGCCTTGCACAAAAAACGCAGCGGCCAGAAAATTCCAGCCGCAGAGGGACCCGTCTCTTCACCGAAGCCCGCCTCCGAAATAGAATCGAGGTGAATCAGCTGGAAACCACGGCTCCGTTTGACTGCATAGTAAGTGGGTGTTACAATCGGGAGAGAAGTAACCCCCCATGAGAGGAGGTTTGGACCTGCACCCCCTGTGCCCCGCGCCGGCCAGCGGGTGAGTGGAGCCGAATGGGAACCTGCGGTAACGGCCGCGGACCATGCACGGCGTGAGGGGAGAAGGGCCCGCGACAGACACCTAAGAGGAGGGAAGTGAGGAGCCTTGAATCGCCCCGACCCACCTCAACCACATCGTGAGGCACCCCCGGCGGGGATCGCAGCTCCGGTCGGGAGCACTGAGAAACCCCACAGAGGGAGCCGGAGGGAAGAGGAACAGCTGAGGCCCTGCGCCCACAAGCCCACCGCGGACACAGGAGAGACACTGTCCCTGTGGAGCCTGTGGCAGAGGGACGTGCACACCCGGAGGCTGCGGTGGCGCCAGTGCGGGGCATGACTGCGGTGGCTTCATGAAACCGATGACAAGCTACTGCGGACATCGGATCAGCCATCCGGCACAGCGAGCATCCGTAAGGCCCGGCTTGGAGTGGGGGCACTGAGAGTACCGGCAGGCTAGAATCAGCCGTAAGGAGTCGGGGGAGGGGGCCTTGAGGATATCACTGGCACAGGGTGCGCACATAACACGCTGGCCCCCTGGTACCCTCGGCCCCAATACACCCACGCCTATTGATTGCATACCCCGTTGGAATTGGGCAGCACGCGGAAGTGCTGTGGTGCCCGGGGAGCTTAGAGAGGACCCCGATGGGGGCCACGGACACCATCGGCGCCCTACCGAGCTGGGGTTGTGGTGCTACGATCCCAGGGCCTGTATCCCGACTAGACGTGGGGGAGGACCGAGGGCCATGGTGGGAAAGGCTGAAAGAGGGGGGCCAAACGATCATCACGACCCCCATGCTGCGCACGTGAAGCGGCACCCCTGAGGGGGCCCCGGTCTCTTGACATCTCCGGGCAGTGCCTGAGTGCTGCGTCCCATGCACAGGGGGGGGGGGCAGAGACTCCCCGCGGCTCGACAGTGAAGCCAGCAACTAAAGAGACTGCAGCAAAGCCTGGATCCGGATACAGCGCATCGCCTCCATACCCTTTTTGCACTGATAAGATCAATACTAGAGCCCCCCCTCAATCATAACTGAAAAAACACGCCCTGCATGGCAGCTACACCGCTGGGGCCCCATCAGCCTCAAACATCCCACCGAACCCTCCAAAGCATACTACGCTTGGCTTGGAGGGAAGCGTGAGACGCGGGCTAGCCAGATTGGCCATAAACAGCCCTAAAAACTACGCCCCCACAGGGCAAGCAGTCCCCACTGCTGCCGAGAAGCCTAAGAAAGACCCTGCGGGCCTGACCACCCTCAAAGCTATGTCTCACAGAGGTGCACAAAGCAAACACAGACAGACCACAATGGAGACCTTTGCGGCCACCGGGTCGCTCAGACCAAATGCTAGCACCACCAACGGAGAGGCATCGGGCACGGAGGCACCTGAACCGGCGAACTCGCAGCTCTTAGAGGCCATTATGATGCTCCAGAAAACTATGGAAAACAAAATTGATGCTGTAGCTATCGACTTGAACCTGCTGCCGCAGGATGTGCGTTCCATTGCTAGCAGAACAGACGCTTTAGAGACCCAACTGCGAGACAACACTGAATCAAAAAAACAACTCCTGAAAGAAGTGGGCGCCCTGGCACAGAAGGTGAAGAACCTGGAAGACAGGGCCGACGAGGCAGAAGGGCGGGCCCATAAAAATAACATCAGAATCATAGGACTGCCTGAGGGTAGCGAAGGAAACAATCCCACGAACTATGTTGAAAACCTCCTCATACAGGAAATCGGAGCCGGGAAACTATCACAAGGCTTCACCATAGGGAGAGCCCACCGATCCCTCGCCAAGCGGCCACCCTCGGGGAACCCACCTAGATCCATCATAGCCAAAGTGCTTAATTATAAGGACAGAGAGACTATTTTAGCCTTCTCAAGACTAGGCGGCTCCATACAAAGAGACTCCGCGAAGGTCGTCATTTATCCCGATTATACCTTACAAGTTCAAAGGAGCAGAGCCCAATTCAATCTCATCAAAGTTAGACTGAAAAACGCAGGCCTGCGTTACATGCTGCTATACCCTGCTAGACTGAAAATCCTGCATAACAACAGAGCCTACCTGTTCGACACCCCTGCCGAAGTGAGCGAACGGATGGACAGGGAGAAGGTCCCCGACCTCGAACAGAAACAGCGCAAACCACAACATAAAGCATCATAATGATCTCCCCCATCGCCTCCAGGCAGTGCTCATCAGAGTAATAGTGCCACATTATGGAAAGCGGCGACAACGATGAAACTGGAGCCGCGCCAGACAGGGAACACTTAATAGCCATACCACCTGAAGTTGAACTACTCCTGTCCCCAGGAATCGTTTGGGTAGGTTACCCGCTCGTAGGGCACCAAGAGACCCAGGTCTAATGGAGCGTAAACGGGGAAGTCATTACGGGGGAAACCTCACTAGATGTGTTTTGTTAAAGGAAAAGTTAAGAGTTTACGTTCACGGGGAAGGGAACCCCAAAAGGGGAACCCAGTTAAAGTTATATATGGACCGAACGAAGACCAACAGCTGCAGAATCGTTACCGGCCTGACCGGGCCCTTCCGAAGTCTCGCGCATTCCTCTGGGCCAATCAGGGGGACACCCACAAAACCACAACCACACTTGAACCATGGCTGACAAAATCAGAATAATGTCCTGGAAAGTAAGAGGAATAAATAGTTACGTCAAACAGCACCGTGTCCACTCCTTCCTAAAACGCCATAAAGTAGGAGTCGCCCTGTTGCAGGAGACCCACCTGAATGCACCCAAACTAGCAGCGCTAGCTAAAGTCTGGAGAGGAACTCTAATAGGCTCTGCATACTCCTCGTATGCAAGAGGGGTCTTGATATGGATCGCACCTTCCATGCCTATTACACTGACCCATACCAAAACAGACAACGAAGGTAGAATGGCTCTGATACAAGGCACCATAGAAGGAAGGGACCTTTGCTTGATTAGCACCTATGCCCCTAAACACAATCCCACCATATTCTTCAACTCGCTAAACTCCCGCCTGAGCCCAAGTAGAGAGGGCGCAATAATATGGGAAGGAGATCACAATTGCACCCTAGACCCCCGCCTCGATAGGTCAGACAACAAGCATGTCTGCCCCTCCACCCCCGCCAAAATACTAAACACCCTCACACATCAATTTGCCCTGAAGGACCTATGGAGAGCACAGCACCCCGAAACTAGAGCCTATTCCTTCTACTCGCCCCCACACAATGTCCACACTAAATCGATTGCCTATTCGTGAGTGAGGAACACCTAGCTCTGTTTGATGACACACAATACTTGGCCAGGGTGCTGTCAGACCACTCCCCCCTGATAACCAAATGGACACTAACGGCCTCCAGCCCCCCAGTCCCGACATGGAAACTTAGAAGTGAGGCGCTGCTAGACAACGCCTTTAAAGAGCAAATCAGACAGGGCACTGCTGACTACTGGCAAACCAACAAAGACAGCGTCCAACAAATACGTACAGCGTGGGAGGCATACAAGGTAGTGATAAGGGGAGAAATGCTGGAGGGGCCCAGAGACACACCACTGCCTTGCTTGCTTGCAACGAAACAGAGCTGAAAGTTCTAGAATCTACACAATCCCCTGATCCGGCCCATGTGCACAAACTAATAGAACTTAAGCAATCTTGCCTAACACACTGGGAGACACTGGGGAAACTGAGCTACGCGAAATACACTGCTAGGAACCATGCCCTGGGTGATAAACCTGGGAAACTGCTCGCGTGGCTGTGCAAACACGAAATCCCCAGACCTCCAATCTGTCAAATCCAGAGTAATGATGGCCCAAACACCTATACACAAGCTGGGATAAACCTACTGTTCAGAGAGTATTACCCGGCCTTATACTCAGATCCCACTCCTCCCACGGACACCAATATTGAAGATGTCCTTGACAGCATCGAGCTGCCCCAGCTAGACGAACACATGGCAGAGACCCCAGATGGCCCCATCACCCCTGACGAGGTTATGGCCACGATCAGGACATTGCCCTCGGGGAAAACACCAGGGCCCGACAGGCTCCCTGCTGAATTTTATAGGACCTATGAGGACATATTAGCTCCATTATTATCCCAGGTGTACAACAAAGCGTACGAGGAGGGCTGCCTCCCCGACACCATGTGCAAGGCTATTATCATCCCCCTGCTAAAACCCAACAAGGACAGCACAGACTGTGGCTCATATAGGCCCTTGTCCTTGCTAAACGTGGACTAGAAGATACTAACAGCGCTAATTGCAAGGAGACTGCAGGTCGCCATCCCGCACTTAATCCACCAAGACCAAACAGGGTATGCGCAGGGCCGCTCATCACAGAAAACCTGCGCAAGCTATACCATGTCATATATAGCACAGAGGGCGAACCAGGAAGATGCGCGGTGGCGTCTTTGGACGCTTCCAAAGCTTTCGACTCGGTCCGGTGGACATTGCTCCACGCCACACTAGCCAAGATGGGAATTGGGCCCGCCTTCTTAAAATGGGTTAAACTCACCTACACAAACCCCATGGCCAGGGTGCAAACCAATAACACGTTCTCGGACAAATGGAACCTCTCCAGGGGGACCCGACTGGGATGCCCCCTATCCCCCTTACTGTATATTTTAGCCATCAAGCCAGTGGCGGCATACCTTAGGCAGGAGTATGGTGACGGGGGTATAACTATAAATGGGGTGACCCACCTAGTCTCTATGTACACGGACGACATGCTTCTGTACCTAAAAGACCCCGAACACATACAACCCTACATACTGGAGACACTGGGAGGGTTTCACAGATGCACGGGGATCCTAATAAACCATGACAAGTCTTGCCTGTACCCCCTAGCCGCCCTAAGCACCTCTAAAACGGAACACCTCCCCACCGAAACCCTTAAATGGGAACCCACCACTTTTAAATACCTGGTCATTAAGATCCACTAAGACCCCAGAACTGAACATGCGCTGAACACTGAGATTGCGAAAGAAGGCTTGATAAAATCAATAGACTTTTGGAGCAAGCTGCCCCTTTCAGTGGCCGGCAGAGCGGGGCTCCTCAAAATGGTGGCATTGCCGAGACTCCTGTACTTTTTTACCAATGTCCCGTACAACATTCCACAGCGATTCTTCAATGAGCTAAACAAACTATGCAGAAAATTCCTATGGATGGAAGGAAGGCACAGAGTCGCCTTGGAAGTAACGCAAAGACGGAGGGGGCCTCAAAATCCCTAATTTCGAACTCTATTATCTAGCAGCCCAACTGAAGCATGTAATCCAATGGATGGCCAATGATGCCACCTCGGACACACGCCTAATACGACCCACTGACCTCCAGCTGCTGCTTAGGGACCTACTCTGGACCGAGCCAGACACAAAACAACAAAATCCACACTTGATCACACTCGGCACCCGAATCTGGAGAAGAGCTTGCAAATCTGCCAATCTGACCGACCCTTACTCCCCCCAGATCCCGATAGCTGCCACCATGTCGACCAGACCTGAGTGCCTGGAGGGGATCAGGAACATATGGGAACCCCTTGGCATTGCCACCTTGGGGGATTTAATTGACGACCAGAGCATTCTCACGTTCACCGAACTGCAGGAAACCACAGGAATGCCACCAGGCCAATTCCTCCTACACGGGGCGACGGTGATAAATCTTACAAAACGATGGCCCAAGATAGAGTCCCTCAACACGGGACATAAGGTCATTGAGAACTTGCTAAGTGCAGCAGAGGGTGGACACAAAACCTCGAGAATCTACGAGATCCTGCTCAGCTGTGCCTCACAACACGAACTCAAAAGCAGGGCAAAATTGGAACTAGAACTTGGCAAGCAGTTTGAAGACAAAGAGTGGGAGACGATAACACACCACCACAAAAAGGTATCTAGGAACGCCCGCTTCCAGCTCATACAATTTTACATCATTCACAGAGCGTACCTTACTCCGGACATCATTTCCAGATTCGGTAGCACGAGTGCTGTGTCATGCCCCAAATGCCCCGAAACCCTCTGTGGGAATGTCACACATGTTCTGGGGATGCCTGGCCATACAGGCCTTCTGGACCCTAATCCAAGCAAATGCGGCCGAAGCAGACATTATATTGGACGTCCAATCGCCCAAAGCTTGCATCTTGGGATCATACCCCAGGAGCAAGAAGAACAGGCCCCTGAATAGACTTAAGGACCTAATGTACATTTTGGCAAAAGACGTATCGCCATGGCCTGGAAGAGCCCCAAGGCCCCCACCATCACGATGTGGTGGGCGGACCTACAGAGATGGTACACGGCTGAAACACGGGCTTGGGAACTGGCACAACAACAACAAAACACGTATACCTCTGACGATCTACTACAATGGGTGACCCTCACGACGTCACTGTTCTATACAGCTGAAGATAGCTCCTCCGAAGAGGACCCGGACAGCCAGCACTGCAGCTTACCGTCACAGACTTGGTCTAAAAAGGTGGGAGGGAAGGGGAAGTTATTATTAACATGCAAAGCTTCGAAAATGATACTATGTTTGTATTGTTTATTGAGAATAAAAAATAAATTAACAAAAAATAAATAAAAGTTTAGGTCACCCTCCTTGGTCAAGTGGTTAAAGCCCCTTGTATTCCAGGACCCCAAAGACAGCTCCTCCTTCACCAGAGTTGATCGGTTGATAGGGGGGTCTGGAGAGAGCCTAGCACATTGCTATTGCTTCCTATTGATTGTGAGAGCTTTCAGGATCCAGGACCAAAGTTGTGCGAGAGGAGCTTGCTTGGTATTTGGTTGAGGCCCAATTCTTTTCGCGTTTTAGACTTGTAGAATGGTACGCTGGATTTTGTCCAGTGGTCCTTTGGGAAATCGTCCTATTCCCAATGGGTCTTTTTAGTCCATTTCACCCAATGGCTTACCCTGGTCACGTGATTGATTGACTATCACCGAGCGCGGGCCCTTGCGGGAACTGGGAATCAGGTCATCTGAGTAGTTGGATCCTGATTCTTTCGGTCGAGAACCTTTGTTAGTATCTTCATTGGTCGTCCGTGATGAAGGATGGTGAGAGACAGACTCGAGGTCAGCGCGATTTTGGGTTTTTAGAGTCCAGGCACCCTCAGCCAGCTCCATTTTTGATACAGAAGGACCATTGCCTGCGAGTTCAAACAGATCAAACCTCAGTTTCAAGAGGTTTTCTGCGGCATCGGAGATCCTGTGTTTTACCCAGTTTGGAAGATACGTGAAGATAAGCAGTTCATTTTTTGCCTTCGTGGAAGGGCTTGACCAAAATAATGTCGTCCGTCCTAAGTCGCCTCTAGGACGGAACACATTTGAACAAGTTGAGCACACAACCCTGATTTAGGACAATGTATTTCTTGTTGTCCAAAAGTTGTTCTAGCTTGAATGAATGCTCAGACTTTGCTCTAGCAGTTGGTCTCCGGTTGCCCAACTTTGGATTTGGTCTCTGACGACAAGAGCTTGCTTTCTCTGGGTGAGAACCTTTGCAATGCCTTGTCAATTCGGAGGGCTGGCGGTCTCGAGTGGCATGTACCCAACGATTTTTGCTGGAATGATGATCAGGAGACGGGGTACGAGTTCTCACCTCCTCATTTACGTTAGCTGAAGGAACATGACGCAAGTGCCCTACACCATTTGTATTAGGGGGGCGTCTTAATTGCTTGTGTGAGGGCCTCCTTGTTTCCACAGGGCCCCAAGTGGGTTTCTTGCATCGATTTTCCAAAGTCTGGAAGTGGGAGTCTTCGACTTTGACATTTCTTAGTGAGGGGTTATCCTCTTGCACCTCTGATGTCGAGTACACGCTTAGGTTCATTAACTCGTCATCAACGTCGGCTTCCCCCGACCTGGATTGAGATGAGCAACCGGAAGAGGTTGCGTCACCTACATGCTAATGGTTGACTGTCTGGCCACTGGTTGCGCTGGCTTTGTTACTCTGGACTTTTTCTGCGTATGTAGGGTTCAGGAGCCAGATTGAAGGCCCTCCCTGAAGATTTAGCAAAGCCTCAGCTCGAGGCAGGGACTGTGTGGTGGCTGAGAAGACGTTTGCTTTCGAGCTGTCGAAGATTGAGAACTCTTTGTTTAAAGAGGCTTTTGGTGGTAGATCGGGTTCAGCTGAGTCCTCCCATTCGGGGAGAATGAGGATCACCTCATTATTGATAGCGCCATTTGCACTTTGGCCCCCTGGCTTGCTCTTAATACTTGTGCTCTTGGAACCTTTTGTGGTTGATTGCTTCTTAGAGGTAAGAGCCTCTGGTTGACTACTTGACCAGGGCATGAACGTCTGTGTGCTGGTTTCGGCGGTCATTGTTGGACTTGAGGGGGGGGTAAGGTGAACAATTGGGCTCCGTGAGGATGATCTTTCGCAGTTTCACAGGGGCCCCAGGTACCCTTTTCCACTTGGTTGTTTAGTGCACTGATATATCCTTCCAGAAAAATCAGGCGGCTATTCATCATGGCAGAAATAGATGTATTGTCTTTTAAAGTTTCATTGATAGACTCAGTTTACAGAATGGGGCAAGGGCAATTGTAACCGCTGACATAATTGACATTATGTCCGACTTCTTCCCCTGAAATCTTTAGAAGTATTTGCTGGGATCTCGCTCATTCATCGATTTCTGCCAGGGCTATGCTGAATCCGAGGGCCTCTGCTCTGGTCGGAAGAAAGAGAGGATCTTTGGCCAGATATAGGCTCAGGCTGAGGTGGGCAGAATGTGCCAGATGGCAACATTGAGCTGGAATCGTGATCAGGCGTGGTGGAATTCGGTTGGGCGTCCAATTCGACATTCACACCCAATTGTAGATCACACCTTGCCCTCATTAGGAAGTTGTCAGATAGGGGGCGAAAGTTGTTTTTATCCTTGGGGAGTGCCGTAGGTGAAAATGTAGGAAGAGCTGCTCTTAGGGGATCCCCTTGCACTCCTTGCCCCATCTGTGATGGAATGGTCTCTAGGGTTAAGCAATCAGAAATTGGAGAATGCATTGGTTGGAGGGCAACGGTAGTCGAAGCGGAAGAAAACATCGCCGAGGCTGCTGGTAATACTTTCAGGGGATTAGAATCGACTGCCGTGGGCCCAGAAGACAACCCAAGACTAGCCAGAGGACCTCCATCTGCCTCTGCACGCGGGATGGGATTGCGTGACCGCGGCAAGGGGGATGAGGCAGGGCTTGGTGAACCAAAGTGCCATCTGACAGAAGAGGTAGGCTGAACCCAGGCTTTAGGGCCTCCGGCCAGGTCCGGCGTACGGACCCCCACAGGACACAGGAAACTGACAGGCACTTTGATGGATAGCGCCTGGTCAAGGACCGCTCTCAGGATCTCGGCATCGGATAGTTCCTCAGAGGCAGTGACTTTCCTCTTTATGAATTTGGCCGAGAAGTTTTTAGTAGGCGAAATTGCTGCTGAAATTGTGGACTCCCCCTTGGAGGGTGCCCTCGTTGGATTGGAGGCCAGGCTTGAGGGTCTTGGTCGCAAGCTCGGCTGCACTTATTTGCCAGTTTATTGTCCTAGGTGGGCACAGCGTTTTCTAAGGGCTGGGGCCGTCTTTATTTTCTGGAGTCGCTGGTTTGTGGAGGCATATTGTGCTTTTAATTGGCTGCGATATTCAAGGCCCTTGGAAGACCTGTTAGGTGAAGAGCCCCCTGGGTTTTCCTGTTCCTCAGTAGGGCCCGCCTGGGCCGAGGACAAAAAGGGTGCACCCGCCTGCTCACCCAGGAGCGCCAGCACCTCCACTGAGGGCGAGCGGGGGTGCTGCTGGATATGGACCATGGAAAGGTTAAGAGGTGGTGGGCGGCAAGGACTATGTTGCGCACATGGCACTCCCCTGCCCCCGTCTCCCTCCGGGCAGGTAGGTGAAGTCAACAGAGTCAGGGGGGGCGCTGCACCTCCGGTGGAGGCCCCCACAGGCGGGTGTGTATGAGGAGGTGCAGGAACAGCAGCCCTCTCCCTTGCTCCCCCCTTCCCGCCAGTCCCTGCCTCCTTACCTGGAACGGCCGGCGGCGCTTTTCCTCCGAGGTGCGCAGTCAGACCTGCCTCGGAAAGCGGGGGGTTCACACAGGGGGAAGGAGGTGAGGAGAAGGAGCCGGCTCCGAGGGCACCATCCGGAACATCCCTCTCAGGGGAAGCCCGTAATTCAATGTCTTATTCAGTGCACGTGGGGACCCTTCCTCCCGGTCAGAGCCGTGGGATATTGAAAATTATTTAACCATTTGCTTTCTCGAACTCTGGAGCCGGCGTCCCTCTGCCACTGATGGGGGCTTGCAGTCGGAAGGGAGGAGCAAGATCAAAACATAATTTCACCTCTGCTTCTGGCTGCCCGCGCTGCCATAGACTGCAGAGACTGCTACTCTGCAGCTACTCCGTGGCCGCTATGCGGCATGAGAGGGTTTTTGTATCAAAGTTCCGCCCTCTGAGTAAAGCTAGCAAACAGACTAGCAACAGGAACACAGGAAGAAACACTCTCTGGTGATGACTGCAGAGACTGCTACTCTACAGCTACTCTGTGGCCACTACGCGGCAGGAGAGGGTTTATGTATCAAAGTTCCGCCCTCTCAGTAAAGCTAGTAAACAGACTAGCAACAGGAACACAGGAAGAAACACCCTCTGGTGATGACTGCAGAGACTGCTACTCTGCAGCTACTCCGGGGCAGCTCCGCGGCAGGAGAGGGTTTTTGTATCAAAGTTCCGCCCTCTCAGTAAAGCTAGCAAACAGACTAGCAACAGGAACACAGGAAGGAACACTCTCTGGTGATGACTGCAGAGACTGCAACTCTACGCCTTTTCTCTGTGCACTGTGTTTGCTGGTCATGGGACCCACTGGCAAATTTCTGCAGGATGTGGTCTATTCCACTGCACATGACCATGGGTGGCAAGTTGTGCATCCCTCTTTTTTGTGCTGAGGCTCGCGTTTTTTGTAGGTTTTTGGCGCGCACAAGGGTTTTGCCGCCATTGTTGCTGTTTCTATCCCCATAACTGGCAGGGTGATGCTGCATAGCATAGCGGAATGGGTCAATACATCCCACAGTTCCCACTTAAACCTGTCGGGTCCGAAACGATAAAAAGGAGAAAAACCACACCAGGGAATCTTCTGATACATTAGCCTCCATGGAAAATCTAGAAATCAGAAAAAAACAACATTGTTGTTCACAGGGTCTATCCTCCAGTGGCATCCACTACCAGCAAACAGCAGCATATAGAAAGGAATGTGGACACCGGTTTCAACATTAAGGATCCTATTGCCTTTATGGACTTTGTCTGGCCTCTGTTGCTTTTGCAATCTTCAAAGCCTTAAACCTTTCACAATGGACATCTGTGATGGCCTCTACAGATCCTGGTGCACTTCTACACTTCTCACCGGTAATTGCTTCTTCAGACTAATGCTCCCAGGGCCTTTCAAATGCCCTGCTGAATTTCCACTCCATAGAACAGCTGCCGCACTAAGCTCCTCTGCAACAGGACACTAACCTTTTAAAGCATGAATGTCATATTCTCAGAAATGGAGAGTAGTTTAGTCTGACAAAGGCAGTTGAAGAAAGGCTCTTTCAGAATGCTGTGTGCCATAACGGTGCACATAATATACTGTTTGTCCACGATCACAAGGTTGCTTTGCCCTAATACAGTGCACTAGCGCTGGATGCAATATTTGCCTAAGATGACAAAGCTGCACCATCATGAATCCATCAAAGCCCAATGCAAAAGCATTCTTTTCTATATCTATAATAAAAGATCTCAGCGTGCAGTGTTTATCAAAGATCATGAAACTGCATTGTATTGAACATTCCACTACATGAGTTAATGTATTTTCTTTCCCATGAAAAACAATGCCTCACATATACACTTGGGCCACAATAGAACGCCTATACTCTAAGTAATCTGTCAATTTTCAGGTGTCAATTGTCAATTGTGTTTCCTTCCCCCCTCAGTATATATTCATTGCCATAGATTACCAGGATATACTGCAATGATGTTCTCTATCAAAAATGATTTGTTCTTTTTCTTCTCATGGAAAACAAGAGTCACATCAGGCCGATTCATGGAATTAATGTGCGCCGAAAATTCCGGCGCAGAGGTGCCAAAACGTGCGATTTGCAGTAAAAGTGCGAAAATCGCAGTGCAACTGTGAAAATCGCTGGGAAACCAGCGCACATCGATTCATGGAAGTCCGTGAGCGAGAAAAATATTGGATGTGCGCTGAAAAAGTGCACAGCGCACAGGTCATCCAACGGTGTGCGCCACGGCCACTGCAAAATTGCACATAGCGCGGCGCACATAACAAAAATAGGTGGAACACAGGGCTTAACACTCGGAGTGGGGAACAACGCGTGAAAATATGGGCGTCACGGGGGAAGTACAGGAGGCAAGTGCGCGGAACGCACACACGCTCGCCTACAACTCGTATTCATGGAATCGAATAGGGCAAACCAGCGCACGGTCAAAGATGCGCACAGGGCCAAACAAGTACGCCACAAGAAAGCAGGCGGTAGCGTCCCTGCGTCTGAAATAAATGTGTGCCAAAATGAGCGCTAACAAAAAGCACCCATATACAGCTATGATGAATGATCTATACTGTGGCCCTCAAGGACAAATGAGGTGCAAAGGGGTACCGACAAACACGGACACCCGCTGTGTGAAAAATAGCGTGTGCGTGTATTACGGGGTGCGCGGGAAGTTCCATGCGTGATTGGCCTGGGCACGTGTATTCCGGGGTGCGCAGGAAGTTCCACACGCGATTTCAGCAGGGTACATGTATTCCAAGGTGAGCGGGAAGTTACACACGCGAATTTGCAGGGTACGTGTATTTCGGTGTGCGCGTGAAGTTCCACACGTGATTTCAGCACGGTACGTGCACTCCGGGTGCGTGGGAAATTCCACACGCGAATCCGGCAGCCTACGTGTATTTCAGGGGTGCCGGGGAGTCCTACACGTGAATTGGCCGTGTGGGTCCTCTCAGCTGTTCCCTCTACACCCTCCACGGCCCCTGCAGGCGGCCCACACCACAGGGGACTACCCAGCACCCCTGAAAATGTCCCGCAGGCAGCCCATCCACCATGGCCATGCCCCCAGCCAACCCACATGTCACCTTGCACTACTGCCCACCAACGCATGTCTCCCAGCACCCCCACCACCCAGCATCCAGGGGCACCCTCCACCAGGCCCCCACTCATGTCCCCCTGCACCCCCACCCCCCAGCATCCAGGGGCACCCTCCACCAGGCCCCCACTCCTGTCTCCCTGCACCCCTGCCCCCCAGCATCCAGGGGCACCCTCCACCAGGCCCCCACTCCTGTCTCCCTGCACCCCCCCTTCATCCAGGGGCACCCTCCACCAGGCCCCCACTCCTGTCTCCCTGCACCCCGACCCCCCAGCACTGTGGGGCACCCTCCACCAGGCCCCCACTCATGTCCCCCTGCACCCCCACCCCCCAGCATCCAGGGGCACCCTCCACAAGGCCCCCACTTATGTTCCCCTGCACCCCCACACCCCAGCATCCAGGGGCACCCTCCGCCAGTCCCCCACTCCTGTCTCCCTGCACCCCCAACCCCCGCACTGTAGGGTACCCTCCACCAGGCCCCCACTCCTGTCTCCCTGCACCCCCAACCCCCAGCACTGTGGGGCACCCTCCACCAGGCCCCCACTCATGTCTCCCACCCGCCGCATCCCCCAAGCCGTGCAATTTGCCTGGGTACATGTATTTCCGGGGTGCGCGGGTAGTCTTACACGCAATTTAATCAGGGTACGTGTATTATGGGTCCGCGTGAAATTCCACACGCGATATCAGCAGGGTACGTGTATTACGGGGTTCGTGGGAAGTTCCATATGCAATTGCCCTGGGTACGTGTATTTCGAGGTGCGCGGGAAGTTTCACACGCAAATTTTCAGGGTACGTGTATTTCAGTGTGCGCGTGAAGTTCCACACGCGATTTCAGCAGGGTACGTGTATTTCGGTGTGCGCGTGAAGTTCCACACGCGACTGGGCCTGTGAGAGTGGGGTATGTGTATTCCAGGGGTGGGCGGGAATATTTACTTGCGAATGGGCCTGGGAGAGCAAGTTACGTGTATTCCTGGGGTGGGCGGGAAGATTTACACAGTCACCTACAATGTGGAAAAAAAAAGGTCCAATCCGGAAACACGTACGCCAGCATGAAGCAGGCGCACGTCCCGCGCAGCATAAAAGAGTGCGCAAACAACAAACAAGCTCAGACGCCAGGATGAATATACTGTTCCTAGCAGCAGTGGCCGTGGGATACCGCAGGAGGAGGAGAAGGATAGTCAGGGCCAGAATCTTCACACCCAGAACCAGCCTATTTGGTATGCCTGATGACCAGGTGTATGGGAGGTACAGGTTTCCACCACACATAATACTCGACCTGGTCAGTGAGTGGGAGGATGACCTCACATCACCCACCCTGTGCTCCCAAGCACTCAGCCCCCTGGAGAAGGTCCTCAATGTACTGCACTTCTTGGCTACCGGATCATTTCAGCGGACAAGTGCCATAGTGGGGGGGGTGTCACAGGCCACGCAGTTACGGTGCCTACACCAGGTGTTGGCCATCATCACTGCACGCCCATCAGTCCGCAGGCACATATAACTGCCCAGAACACCTGCAGAAAGGCAGGCTGTCAGCCAGGATTTCTACAGGGTGGCACAATTCCCCAAAGTGCTAGGTGCCATTGATTGCACCCATGTGGCTCTACGTCCCCCCAGGGCATCTGAGCACATCTATGGAAACCGCAAGCACTGGCATTTCCTCAACGTCCAGGTAGTATGTGATGCCAAGGGAATCATCACCTCAGTATATGCCAACTATCCAGGGTCCACCCACGACAGCTTCATTTACAGGATGTAAACCCTAAACCGGGACATGGAAGCTGGGCGGCATGGCGATGCATGGATGCTTGGTGAGTATAAATGCCACAGCACACGCATGCATGACAGATACAGAGTAATGTCACTACCCCACTAATGATCCCCAGCACCACCTCCCCAGGGGACAGTGCCTACCCTCTGAGCACCCACATGATGACGCCAATTCGGAACCCCATCACGCCTGTTAGGGAGAATTCTCTGTTTAGGCTGAATTTCCTAACCTAGTGAGTCCCCCAGCAGCTTTGCTGGATTTCTGGAGTTTGTTTTTTCCATCCTGCCAAGAGTGAGACTCTTTTTCTCCCACTCTTGGACATGAATGTGTGTAATTCCTTTGAATGTCAATGTGTTCTATGGGCTATGGGGTCTTTTACTCCATAGGGTCTCATATGTTTTTCTATGTGTGTTCCACCGCACCCTACGTGCCGTAACACTGGGGCATCCTAGCGGACCTCCATCATAGACTCCATACCCGGGGACTGACTACTGTCTCCCCGGGTATGTAAAGTCACCATTGGCTTTACTAGACCTAAATTTACTGACAGAACTAGTACAAACCATCCTATTGTGGACGTACTAGTAGGGGTAATTCGATTACTCCTGGGTCTGTTATTCGAGGGGGCACTGTCCCGTCCCCCCTCGTCGTGTTTTGGCTGGTGGCAGTGGAAACTACTTGTTATGTTCGACCCTGAATATAACCCTATGGGATTCTTCCCATTGTTAGAGATTGATACTTTTTCTCGTTAGTCTCTAACATACCACCGGTCTACTTATCTTAAATAAGTCTGTCGGATGGTATTTTCTGCCAGAACTCGGTTTTTAAAATGGCGTTTGTGTTCGTCTCTGTGACTCCTAAACCAAAGGTTGAGCCCTTTGTTCCACTTTTGGCGGGCTTCTGTACAGAGACCCTCCAAAGTGGTGCCATTCTGTCTGGGTTACCACAGGGGTGTGGGAGGGGGTTTAGGCACCCTGGACCGAGTTGCCTTGCCAACTCCGGTCGCACTCTGGTATGATTGGCCCAAGTGGTGAGCCTCCCCGCTCACCACTTAGCGTGTGTTGATTGACAGCTAGGCTGAATGAATGGGGGTTTTCTGCATAAAAGCAGGGCTTTTGGGACTGGATCTTCAAAAGTCGCCACAGGACCTAAGAATCCGACGAGGGTAAAGCTGAGCCGACCTGCAACGATGACACCTCCGGTGGAGCCCTGCTGAACCGACTCACCACTTCCCGACGACAGAGGAGATCTCCCTGCCGGAGAGTCTCTTCTCCTGACTGGTGGGAACAACCAGTCTCTTTTGCTTTTTCTTCGCCTCAGGATGCAGTTGTCGAATTGCCCGTGCAGAGCACCTCGGCAACCGGATAGCCACTACCCCTGTACCGCGACCAAAAGGTGGTGCCTTGTGATGGAGCACTCCGCGGCTGGTCTCTTCCCTGGTGGTGCAACGATCTTCAACTTTCCCTCGACGACGAGATCCTCTCTTCTCTTGACAAAGACCAGACGTGCACCCACCGCCAGGAACAACTGCCCCCGCCGGAGCTGTCTCTCCACAATCAAGGTACTCTGTCCGCCTGGCTTCCCTTGTTGCCGGATAGAGTGAGGTGTCTTAATCCTCGCCTCTCCATAGGGTCGCCTCCAAGCTTTATCTAGCGTGTTGTTCTGAACTGGTCCAATCTCCCGATAACAATTTGCTTCAAAGACTCAAACGCATTTCCACTAAGATACTTTTTGGGACATATCGCCTCGCCTCTCTCCGAGTGGGCCTGGCCTCTGAACTTTAGGATCTACTGTGGTTCTTGTCTTCTTGCATTGCATTTGTCCGTTAAGTATTGGAACCGTGTTGATTTTGTAACCTGCTTATTTTTCTCTACCGTCCTAACGAATACTAGAGTGCCATCTAGGTTGAAGCATACACCTCTGTCTGCAAATAAGTGATGCTGGTAAAACCTAGACTTGTCGAACTATTGTTAGGGGGATTGATCTTTTTCTACGTAGAGTAATTGTAATTGAAGTGTTTGCCGTAATAGAGCCAGAGTGTTTTCTATAGATGTGTCGTGTTAAATAAATACCTTTATATCTTTACACTGAAGCCTTGTTGCGTGTTTGCTTGTCTTACTGTGAAGAATTGCTCTATGTTGTATACTCCACATACTGCCTAACTCTTCTTGAGGGAAGTCTGACTGCTCAGCCACAGCTACCAAGTGAATCTGTGTGGTACAGGCTGCTACCAATTGAGTTTACTGCCAAACACCTGTAGTCCTAAATCTTTTGCAGTGGTCCCAGAGGGAACTGCACAGGTTTCTGCCTAACAACGCCTCCCGAGGTAAGATACAACACAGCCCATATTGCAACCCGGAGCATAGTGGTCACACATTCGGAGTGCTCAAGTAAAGCTTTCGCTCCCTTGACCGTTCTTGCAGGCAGCTGTTATACGCTCCACCAGTAGTGTGCAGGATCATAGTGGCCCATGTGTCCTGCACAATGTTGCAACACGCCGGGGCCTGGCTGTGGACATGGTGGTGCCCCCACATCCCCAACCACATGCATGCCCGCTGTGCATGGGAGGGGAAAGGGCACAGGGTGAGGCAGCCCGTATGCAGCTGGTGGCTAATTACTTCACATAGAAATCACACCCCTGTGGAGTGCACACAGCCCTGGCACATGCCGTCTGACAATCAATGATGACTCAATCTGACAATTCTGATGAATTAAGGGACAGTCAACTGTCAGAACCATAGCAGCCTGAGATTGTTCATCTGGAAGTGTAACAATGTGTACATCCCTACCTACACAAACACCACCAATGCAGTGTCATCAAAAGACACACTTCTATGCAGCAAAAATGAATACCCACTTGCAAAATACAACATGAGAACAGTGCCATGTCAGCCAACTCCTCGCCGGCACCGCCACACAACACACCATGGCATGTCATGCTATGTGAGAGCAAACAAATTAATCCCAACAACATGACACAAGTGTCACAAACTAAAATGTCCCTAATGGAAACTGGCCACACATGAAATGCTCACAGTAATGCAGGACGAACAACACACATTAACAAATATTTACCAATAATACTAATCACCTACACAACCTCCAACCTACCATAAACATGACAGTACGGACTTAAAAAATGTGTAGCCTCACTACCTGATAATGCCAGCACTTCGAACACTTCCAACTGTACAGTGTTAGCGCCACGCAAAAGTGTAGGTGCACTGCTTACAACATGGACTCCATTTCCAAAGTAGACCGCCTTGTGAAGACTTGAGAAATGGACCTGCAAATTAGGAGGATGAGATGGATGCAAAGGCACATATCACTACACCATGCAGTGTACAATACAACAACAATATGCACTAGGAATGTATACACACTATTGACTACAGACTGCCCACACATCAAATGGGAGTCCAATGTCACCGTGAAAGTCAATGTCACTTGGGCACACCCTTTGCAAGCCCATGGAAACAGGAAGCAGGAGGGGTGTGTGTCACACAAACCCAAGCATCTGACCCAAATTCAGGACAAGCCTGCATGTGCCCAGCCACAATACAGCGTATGCCCACGGGAGCCACACAAGGCAACACAATGTCCAAAAAATCAAAAATCACAAATCAAAAATCAAAACTCAAAAATCAAAAATCAAAAATGCCACCAAAACCCACCTGTGTGGATCTTGCGGAAAAAAAAAAAACACCTCCATGGGCTTATGGCCTGCACGGCTACCCTATTGTGAGAGATTCGCTGCTGTCACTCTCCTCACCCTCTGCAGCTGCATCAGGAGGTGGTGGCACTATGGGAGGCAGCCCATGCAAAGCCCTACTCTGGTCCTCCATGGCAGCAAGCATGCGGGTGTGAAAGGTCTGGTTCAGGAGGATAATCGTGCGGAGGTCCCCATGCAACAACTCACGGGATGCCCGGACCTCCTCCGTAGTTGCCTGCATCTCAGCTGAGAGTGCACGTGTGAGCCGCTCCGCTGCTGTTCTGTCCTTGTGTTAGTTGAAGCCTCAAGCTCAACAAGAGTTACCATGATCTGACGGAGTTCCACCCTCAGGGCTTCTCTGTGGCCCTGGGACTCAATAGAAATGGCTTCCCGCAGAGTCTCCAGTGCCACCCGCCTGTCCCTGTTGGACGCCAACATGTCCTCCCTGTATGACTGGCAAATGGTGTCTGTAGCCTGCTGAAGTTGTTCAATCAGCCTTTCTTGGGGGACAATGGAAGTGGCCACCCTATCCATGGCCTGAGCCATCATCTCAGATGATGCTGCCTGTTGGTTTGCCATACCGTATATGGATTGCTCCCATGCGGTATTGCCAGGTGGTGTACGGCGACTGCTTCAGTGGGCACCACACCTGTCTGGGGCAAGGCGAACTGCGCCTTGCCGTGCCGGCACTGCCTGAGGCTGCAGGACTGCATTCACCCTCTGATCTGCTGGCCCAGGAACAGGATCAGATGTTGCAGAGTGTGACCCTGCATCCGTAACCACCAAAGGCGGACCTACCAACACTGACATCCCCATTGAGGGGTCTACCCCTGGTGCAGGTGGGTTGGACAGTACAGAATCCCTCCCAGAAACACTTACCTGCGACGGCACATAGGTCTCATCATCCGAATCAACACCTGAATAGAGCTCGGGGGAGGTGTACCCAGAGACACCCCTTGAGATGATGGTCTGCAGCAAGTGTGGGTTCTCACCCACCACCACACCACGTCCTTCACTGGTGTCCGGTCGGGCATGAGACCCCTCCTGGGTCTGCACCATCTCCACAACCCAAGCAGTATCAAGTGCGTCATCCCCTGCAAAGACATGAAAGAAAAGAAATCGGAACAGGCATTAGCACAATGGCACACAATTAGGGCTGAGAAGCAACAGAAACAGTACTTCATTGACACATGTCCCACATGACTATAACCCTCCCATGCATGCACCATCACTGCGTATGAAGGGGAGGCAAATGGCACACATTGATGACACCAGAATGGAAGACCAACACATTGGCTGCATGCTGGCTAGCTGTGCCATCACCCATTGGCCTGTGATTGGCATGTCCAATACACATACATGACACATGCCATCACACAGAGGGCATGTACCATAGCCATGTCACACATGTGACAATAGGACTGAGAAATGCCTAGTGAAAGTGGTGTAATGCAGATAATCAGCCTGAATGAACACAGAATAATATGCAACTATGTTGTGGCAAGATGACACTTCAAGGGCAACTGGCGTGAGGTTGGGCTGAATGTCTACTGTTGCCAGAAGGGATACTGCAATACCCATATCCTGGTGCGCAGAATGTATTGGATGAAGCACATGGGTGACCCAAACCACTTAGGCACACACACCCTCACCTGGCACTCAATCAGAAGCCCTCACACACACACCATGCACATGGATGACACACACATGCATGTGCACTCACCGGACAATGCCTCGTAATTTGGCAGGTCTCCCACGCCTTGGATCTGTTCCTCCGTGACGTAGGTCCCAGCAACATACTCATGTGGAGTGAGTTCTATGTCCTCTCCTGGAGACCCACCTCCAGTCACTAGAGTTGCGGCATGACTTGAGGCCAGCTTTTTCTTTGCCCTGCGCTTCAGGTCATTCCAGCGCTTGTAGCAATCATTATCTGTGCGCCTCACGAATCCAAGGGCACTTATGAGGTCCGCGATGGTCTGCCAGTGTGCCTGACGTTGTGCAGGTGTGGTCTGGCATCCTGCAGTAATCGCCATTTCGCTGTCATGTGTGGACACATACTCAACAAGTGCATCAAGTTTGGCCTGATTGAAGCTGGGCTTCCTTGGTGGGCCTGACTGTGTAGCCGTGTCTGGGGCATCAGCCTGTACTGGACGAGCACTCTTCCTCTTCCGCTTGGAAGGTGGTGGGGATCCTGAGTGTCCTACGCCGCTCTGGACACTAGGGGCAGGACCCCCGGTGGACTGTGGACTAGGAGTGTGGGAATGAACACTCACCATGTGACTTGGTGCAAGCATTAGCTGAAATGTGATGTAGTCAGGGGGAACGTCAGCAGGATGGACTGGGACCGACACTGGCTGGGAGACTCAGAGCTGGGGTGGATGGAGCCGCAGCTGCCCCTGCAGCCTCCTCACCCTGCCCACTCGGGGCAGCAGATGACATAGCTGCCCCTGATCCACGTGGCCTGGTGACACCAACGTGCACCGCCACACGTGGCCAAGACCTGCTGACCTGGAAGTCAGCCATGGAGTCACCCTGTGCCAGGTCTGGTGCCACAATGGGCTGGTCCAACAAGGGCTGAGCAGGGATGGTGTCAGCCATGTTACCCTCAACCGGGGGGGGCATGCGTGTCCCTGACTGGTCACCCACACATGGGGGGCTAGGGGAACCCTGCAAGTCCCGGCCACGTCCCCTACCGTATCCACCACAGACACCTCTTGTGGCTCGGCCACCTTTGCCACCCTTACCGCGTGCTCGCCTCCCAACCATGGCACTGATGTTGTTGTGCGTATGGGAGTTGCAGTAAACTATTGTCCTGGGCAATTGGGGGTCAAAGGGGTAGGGTACTAGATGGAATTCGTACCCTAGTGCTCTAGCAAGGCTGTATGTGACCCCTGGGGGAAGATGACAGGTCACGCAACGCACAGGCACCCCAAAAAAGGGAGATAATGTGCACGCAACTCCTCCTAGACCACGTGCATGGAAAAATAAACCTGCACTACGCTGTGGCACCCAGAAACACAAAAATGAACGTATGCGTGTCACATGCAGCAAACACACGGGGCAAGCACAGATGTTAAATACATGCGCAACTCACCGTCTGCAAGGAAAAATCGCGTGAAAAATACACGCATGTGCGCGTTGGCAACACCCCCGCCAAAAGAAGAATTGTACGCTGTTTGAGGAGTCAGGACAACAGGAGAAGTGAACGCTGTTTGAGGAAACAGGCCCAGGAAAAAGGCAAAAAGAGAAAAAGCTGTCAGAGGTAACAGGGAGTACGAACTTGGAACACCTTGAAGTAAATCACGTGGGAACCGACAAGAAGTACAGATTTCACCCACTCGCTCTCCAAGAAAAGCACGTATACAGGAAATGGCGTTCAACACGTACCTTTAAAACATGCCCACACGTCCAGCGTCACTTCTGCGTGTACGCGCTAAGGACCCATCCTCCAATTACACGAGCTGACACTCTGACGTGCAGTCATTGGACGTGTAACATGCACCCCGCCCGCGCACACATCACAGATGCGCATACGCACTAGTGCTCTTGGGCCAATGAATTTGCGTACGTGTGCTGACGCGCTTACGCGCTAAGGCCCTTTCCTCGAATTACACGCAGACGTGCTTGATTTTCACGTGCCAAATCACTCTGTATCAAGCTGGCCACGCGTAAGCACATGGAAGACCACGCTCCTGCCCAGAAAGCCGAATTACTGCCCCCCAGAGCCCCGAGCACGCTCCCACCTGCCATCTGCTGCTGCCTGATTGCCTACTGCCCACGTGCCCTGCCATTTGCTGCCTGCACATCAGCCAGGGGTGCTGTTGCTGTGACCACCCCTGCTGGAACCGAAGACTCCTGACTGGGATTCCATCGCTCCACAGACCAGCCCCAGGACCCAGTTGCCCACCCACTCCTGCCTCTGGGGTTGTGATGTCGGGCACTGCAACATCTGGCACCACTGGAAAACCCCGGCCAGAGAGGCAGAGGGGCACCAGCCACACTGCCACCGAAGTTGGTGTCCTGGTGGAGCAAGTCCTGGGGCAGTATGATGCCCTCTTCGGAAGTTTGCGCGCTGACAAGGAAGGACGGACTCGGATCTGGCCGGACATCGTGACTGCCATCAGTACAGAGAGGGTGGCAGTCCGACTATTCCATCATGTCAAGAAGCGCTGGGAGGACTTCAGGACCAGGACCCTCAACAAGGCCCGGCGCCTCTTGAAGGCAGCGGATGCTAAGGGGCCACTTGTTGGACGATCAGATGAAGGTCCTGGAACGCATATCCCCAGCGCTCCACGTCCAAGTCCTTGAGAGGCAGACCCGTCTGGAGTCGAGCAGTAAGTGTACATGCATCTTCATTGTAAGCTGTGCGTGTGGTGATGTGCCAGTAGTGTGCAGGTTGCACATGTGTTTTTATGGGGCCAAGTATGGGGTGGGGTGTACAGGGCCGTGAGGCTAACACATGCGAGGGCTCTAATGTGTGAGACATGGATGGTGCGTGTGTGTGTAGGCTTGCATGGCAAATGCAGTTGTGTGGGCACACATGTTTGGATGAATGTGTATGTAAGTAGGCATGTTCGTGATGTCACACATGGATGTTGGTTTCAGCTGTATGTATCAGCAGTGTGTACATGTGCATGTGTGTGTATTTAACAAGGGTGCAACAGTGATGCAGCATAGATGCATGTGACAGCGGGATGTGGAACCCAGATTGGCAGATGTGACATGGATGCCATTCTGAACACTGCGACAGTTGGCAAAGGTGTACACATGCATGCAAGTGTGGTGGTGTGTGTGCATGTGTAGTGCACTCCCTCATGTGATGTCTGGGTCACCTTTGCCTGCTCATGCAGTTGTATGTGTATGGATGGTGCTGGGTGTTGTGATATGGCTGTGGTATGGCTCATGTGTGCGAGTTGAAATGACATGTGTGTTGGCGATTGTGATGCCATGTCTGATGTTTGACAATGCCACTCATGTACAACTGCCATGTGTGTATGTGTCCAATTGTACAGTGCCCTGATGCCTGTGTTTTATTTCTCCCTGTCTGCAGCGTCAACTGATGAAGAGGGCGGAGAAGGTGCTGTGGAGCACAGTGGCGGGGATTGCACCGCCAGCCGGAGACGCAAGGCCTGGCTCCCCTCCCAGGTTGTCATCTCGTCGGGGAGTGAGGAGTCCGGTGCCGCATCCCAGGCCGCAGCTGCCGGGGGGAGGTCCAAGAGGCGGAGGTCGGAGTTGGACTCCTCGGCAGCAGAAGGGGCAGCTGAGACCCCACAGGGCCCAACGGGGGAAGATTGCATGGAGTCATCCAGGTTGGTGGGGGGTTTGGTGGAGGAGGAGGCCGTGCAAGCGACAGAGATGGGGTCTGGAGGTGGCGATTCCACTGGTGCTAGTGGTGCAGTGCAGGACCAGGGACAGGAGGCAGCACAGGCCGCCGAGGAGGTGCCTGTGTGCAATCCTGTCCCTGATCTTGTCACTGCATCATCTTGCACCAGCAGGGATGCCTACGTCCAGACCTGTTTTCAGGCAGGGGATGAGCTTACAACAACTGGCCTTCCTCTGCCTGCGGACGTGGCTATCCAGGTACGGGTTGAGCCTGTCCTGACTGGTGTGGCGTTGCATCAACGGGCCATGCGAGGTGACCTGCAGTCTTTTCATGAGGAGACTTCACGTCATCTCGAATGGCTCGTTGACCGCGTTGGCCTACTGGGACAGGTCACCCAGGCCGGATTCCTCCATTTGCTGGAGCTTGTTCTGACCCCCTCCTCAACTGAACAGCCTATGCGCCAGTCGTCCTCCGTGCCATCTTTCCACCCATTTGTCACATGGGTGCCCTGTGGAGCTGCCTCTGACAGTGCGGCCAGGCTGGTGGAGGACACATCCCTGCCACAGTCGGGAGTCGGACGTCCAGCAGGGGTGGCCACATCAACGACTGCACCCCGGCCGGTGGAGAATGTGCAGGCAGCAGGAGCCAGGGCACGGGCACAGGCACAGCAGCAGCAGCAACGAGGTGGGAGCCATGATGGCTCGTGGCCTTCAACATCGGAGGGGCAGGCATCGGCCGGAGGGCAGGAGGACCCAGGAAGGGAAGTGTCTTCCGTGTGGCAGCGGTTGGGCCACGCCATAAATGCGGAGCGGCAGCGGGCGGAAGAGGCACGGATCATGATGGTCAGGGTCAGGGCGAACACCATGCGGAGGGCCCTCAGGCGGGCCGAGTGCCTCGAGGAAATCCGCAGGGAGTTTGAGGAGAACATGTCGTCGGCTCTGCGGACCCTCGGGGCAATGTAGGAGGACCACCTCCGGGACATTGAGCAGGAGTTCGATGATGCCCTGGCCCGGAACATCCTGAAGTGAGCCGTCGGACTAGCCCGCTGCCCTTATAAATAGTTATGTAGTTAGTGTTAGGTTTCCTTTTGTTTTTCTGTTTTTTTTGGGACCTTTTGGACAATGGACAACATTTTTGTATATATTTTCTAAATTAGGTAGTATTAGTAGATAGGTTTCATTTCTTCTGTTGGGATCATGGACCCTGGGTTGGTTAAGCTGTATATAGTTGACTGTTGGATTTTATTTTTTATTTGGAATTTAGCCATGGAGCAATGGTTTTCGGTTTTGATTTTCCTTTGGATTTACTTTTTTAAACTGTGACTTTGGACACCTTTCCTTTGGATTATGATTTGTGGTTTTACATTATTTTACAGACATGCTGGTTTTTGTTTTTAATTCCCATTGTCGTTTGTTTATTTTTGATTACATTCATGTTGCTTTTAATACATTTTCTTCATTAAACTTCAATGTGTAGTAGCATCTCATTGGTTTCATGCATGTCATGATATGTGTTTTGACATTCACTGACACCCATTGTGTGTATGTGAGGGACATGTGTTCATTTACATACTTGCCATTGGGGTTGTATCATGTAATAGGCATTTCTAAGTGGGTGGATGCAATACTTGGGTGGGTGTTTGGCATGTGGAGGCAGCCCATAAGGGCCAGGGATCCAGATTCTGATGACGTGGTGGCTAGGGGACATGAGTGGGGTCCGTGTGGAGGGTGCCCCTGGATGCTGGGGTGTGGGGGTGCAGGGGGACATGAGTGGGGGCCTGGTGGAGGGTGCCCCTGGATGCTGGGGGGTGGGGGTGCAGAGGGATATGAGTTGGACATGAGTGGGGGCCTGCTGGCAGGTTCCCCACAGTTCTGGGGGGTGGGGGTGCTGGGAGACATGAGTGGGGGCCTGGTGGAGGGTGCCCCTGGATGCTGGGGGGTGGTGGTGCTGGGAGACATGAGTGGGGGCCTGGTGGAGGGTGCCTCTGCACTGCTGGGGGGTGGGGGTGCTTGGAGACATGAGTGGGGGCATGGTGGAGGGTGCCCCTGGATGCTGGGGGGTGGGGGTGCAGAGGGACATGAGTTGGACATGAGTGGGGGCCTGCTTGCAGGTGCCCCACAGTGCTTGGGGGTGGGGGTGCTGGGAGACATGAGTGGGGGCCTGGTGGAGGGTGCCCCTGCACTGCTGGGGGGTGGGGGTGCTGGGAGACATGAGTGGGGGGCTGGTGGAGGGTGCACCTGGATGCTGGGGGTTGGGGGTGCTGGGGGACATGAGTGGGGGCCTGGTGGAGGGTGCCCCACAGTGCTGGGGGTCGGGGTGCATGGAAACAGGAGTGGGAGCCTGGTGGAGGGTGCCCCTGGATGCAGGGGGGGTGCAGGGGGACAGGAATGGGGGCCTGGTGGAGGGTGCCCCTGGATGCTGGGGAGTGTGGGTGCAGGGAGACAGGAGTGGGGGCCTGGTGGAGGGTGCCCCTGGATGCTGGGGGGTGGGGGTGCAAGGAGTCATGAGTGGGGGCCTGGTGGAGGGTGCCCCTGGATGCTGGGGGGTGGGGGTGCTGGGAGACATGCGTTGGTGGGCAGTAGTGCAAGGTGACATGTGGGTTGGCTGGGGGGCATGGCCATGGTGGATGGGCTGCCTGCGGGAAATGTGCAGGGGTGCAGGGTAGTCCCCTGTGGTGTGGGCCACCTGCAGGGGCCGTGGAGGGTGTAGAGGGAACAGCTGGGAGGACACACATGGCCAATTCAAGTGTAGGACACTCCGGCACCCCCAAAATACACGTAGGCTCCTGGATTTGCATGTGGAATTTCCCGTGCAACCGTTGTTAGGGAGAATTCTGTTTAGGCTGAATTTCCTAACTTAGTGAGTCCCCCAGCTGGAGTTTGTTTTTTTCCATCCTGCCAAGAGTGAGACTCTTTTTCTCCCATTCTTGGACATGAATGTGGTTAATTCCTGTGAATGTCAATGTGTTCTATGGGCTATGGGGTCTTTTACTCCATAGGGTCTCATAGGTTTTTCTATGCGTATTACACCGCACCCTCCGTGCCGTAACACTGGGGCGTCCTAGAGGACCCCCACAATAGACTCCATACCCTGGGACTGACTACTGTCTCCCAGGGCATGTAAAGTCACCATTGGCTTTACTAGACCTAAATTTACTAACAGAACGAGTACAAACCATCCTATTGTGGACGTACTAGTAGGGGTAATTCGATTACTCCTGGGTCTGTTATTTGAGGGGGCACTGTCCCGTCCCCCCTCGTCGAGTTTTGGCTGGTGGCAGTGGAAACTACTTGTTATATTTGACCCCGAATATAACTCTATGGGATTCTTCCCATTGTTGGAGGTTAATACTTTTTCTCGTTAATCTCTAACATCCCCCCTGTTTATTTATCTTAAATAAATCTATTGGTTGGTATTTTCTGCCAGAACTCGGTTTTTAAAATGGCATCTGTGTTCGTCTCTGTGACTCCTAAACCAAAGGTTGAGCCCTTTGTTCCACTTTTGGCGGGCTTCTGCACAGAGGCCCTCCAAAGTGGTGCCATTCTGTCTGGATACCACAGGGGGCGTGGGAGGGGGTTTAGGCACCCTGGACTGAGTTGCCTTGCCAACTCAAGTCGCACGCTGGTGTGATTGGCCCAAGTGGTGAGCCACCCCGTTCACCACTTAGCGTGTTTTGAATGACAGATAGGCTGAATGAGTGGGGGTTTTCTGCATAAAAGCAGGGCTTTTGGGACTGGATCTTCAGAAGTCGCCACAGGACCTAAGAATCCGACAAGGGTAAAGCTGAGCCGACCTGCAATGACGACACCTGCGGTGGAGCCCTGCTGAACCGACTCACCACTTCCCGACGACAGAGGAGATCTCCCCGCCGGAGAGTCTCTTCCCCTGACTGGTGGGAACAACCAGTCCCCTTTGCTTTTTCTTCGTTCCAGGACGTATTGGTCGAATTGCCCGTGCTGAGCACCCCGGCAACCGGATAGCCACTAACCCCTGTACCGTGACCAAAAGGTGGTGCCTTGTGACGGAGCACTCCGCGGCTGGTCTCTTCCCTGGTGGTGCAACGATCTTCAACTTTCCTTCGACGACGAGATCATCTCTTCTCTTGGCAAAGCCCCGACTTGCATCCACCACCAAGAACAACTGCCCACGCCGGAGCTGTCTCTCCACGTACAAGGTACCGTGTCCGCCTGGCTTCCCTTGTGACGGTTAGCGTGAGGTGTCTTAATCCTTGCCTCTCCATTGGGTCGTCTCCAAGCATTCTTTACTTTCTGTTCTGAACTGGTCCAATCTTTCTGTGACAATTTGCGCCAAAGACTCGAAGTGCAGTTCCACTGTGATACTTTTTGGGACATACCGCCTTGCCTTTCTCCGAGTGGGCCTGGCCTCTGAACTTTGCGATCTACAGTAGACCCTGCCTTACTTGCCTTGCATTTGTTCGTAAAAGTGTTGGTACCGAGTAGATTTCATACCCTGCCTTTTCTCTCCCGTCCTAACGAATACTAGAGTGCCATCTAGGTTAAAGCATTCACCTCTGTCTGCAAATAAGTGGTGCCGTGGAACCTAGACTTGTCGAACTATTGTTAGGGGGATTGATTTACTTATAGTAATTGTGACTGAAGTTGTTTACCGTATTCGTGCGAGTGTGTTTTCCATAGATGTGTTTTTATAAATAAATAACTATATATCTTTACAGCCAAGCTCTGTTCCGTGTTTGCTTGTTCTACTGTGTAAATTGCCCTATTTTATATACTCCACATACTGCCTAACTCTTCTTGAGGGAAGTCTGTCGAAATAAACGTACCCAGGGCAATCGCGTGTGGAACTTCCCGCGAACCCCGTAATACACATACCCTGCTGATATCGCGTGTGGAAGTTCATGCGGACCCATAATACACGTACCCTGATGAAATTACGTGTAAGACTACCCGCGCACCCCGGAAATACACGTACCCAGGCAAATCGCACTGCTGGGGGGTGTGGGGTTTGGGAGACATGAGTGGGGTCCTGGTGGAGGGTGCCCCACAGTGCTGGGGGGTGGGAGTGCAGGGAGACAGGAGTGGGGGCCTGGTGGAGGGTGCCCTACAGTGCTGGGAGGTGGGGGTGCAGGGAGACAGGAGTGGGGGCCTGGTGGAGGGTGCCCCTGGATGCAGGGGGGTGGGGGTGCAGGGGGACATGAGTTGGACAGGAGTGGGGGCCTGGTGGAGGGTGTCCATGGATGCTGGGGTGTGGGGGTGCAGGGGGACATGAGTGGGGGCCTGGTGGAGGGTGCCCCTGGATGCTGGGGGGGTGGGGGTGCAGGGGGACATGAGTGGGGGCCTGGTGGAGGGTGCCCCACAGTGCTGGGGGGTGGGGGTGCTGGGAGACATGAGTGGGGGCCTGGTGGAGGGTGCCCCTGCACTGCTGGGGGATGGGGGTGCTGGGAGACATGATTGGGGCATGGCGGAGGGTGCCCCTGGATGCTGGGGGCTGGGGTGCAGAGGGACATGAGTTGGACATGAGTGGGGGCCTGCTGGCAGGTGCCCCACAGTGCTGGGGGTGCTGGGAGACATGAGTGGGGGCCTGGTGGAGGGTGCCCCTGCACTGCTGGGGGGTGGGAGTGCTGGGAGACATGAGTGGGGCCTGGTGGAGGGTGCCCCTGCACTGCTGGGGGGTGGGGGTGCTGGGAGACATTAGTGGGGGCCTGGTGGAGGGTGCCCCTGGATGCTGGGGTGTCGGGGTGCTGGGAGAAATGAGTGGGGGCCTGGTGGAGAGTGCCCCTGCACTGCTGGAGGGGTGGGGGTGCTGGGAGACATGAGTTGGGCATGAGTGGGGGCTTGCTGGCAGGTGCCCCACAGTGTTGGGGGGTGGGGGTGCTGGGAGACATGAGTGGGGGCCTGGTGGAGGGTGCCCCTGCACTGCTGGGGGATGGGGGTGCTGGGAGACATGATTGGGGCATGGCGGAGGGTGCCCCTGGATGCTGGGGGCTGGGGTGCAGAGGGACATGAGTTGGACATGAGTGGGGGCCTGCTGGCAGGTGCCCCACAGTGCTGGGGGTGCTGGGAGACATGAGTGGGGGCCTGGTGGAGGGTGCCCCTGCACTGCTGGGGGGTGGGAGTGCTGGGAGACATGAGTGGGGCCTGGTGGAGGGTGCCCCTGCACTGCTGGGGGGTGGGGGTGCTGGGAGACATTAGTGGGGGCCTGGTGGAGGGTGCCCCTGGATGCTGGGGTGTCGGGGTGCTGGGAGAAATGAGTGGGGGCCTGGTGGAGGGTGCCCCTGCACTGCTGGAGGGGTGGGGGTGCTGGGAGACATGAGTTGGGCATGAGTGGGGGCTTGCTGGCAGGTGCCCCACAGTGCTGGGGGGTGGGGGTGCTGGGAGACATGAGTGGGGGCCTGGTGGAGGGTGCCCCTGGATGCTGAGGGCTGGGGGTGCAGAGGGACATGAGTTGGACATGAGTGGGGGCCTGCTGGCAGGTGCCCCACAGTGCTGGTGGTGGGGGTGCTGGGAGACATGAGTGGGGGCCTGGTGGAGGGTGCCCCTGGATGCTGGGGAGTGGGGGTGCAGAGGGATATGAGTTGGATATGAGTGGGGGCCTGCTGGCAGGTGCCCCACTGTGCTGGGGGGTGAGGGTGCTGGGAGACATGCGTTGTTGATCAGTAGTGCCAGGTGACATGTGGCTGGAATGGGGGGCATGCCCATGGTGGATGGGCTGTCTACGGGACATGAGCAGGGGTGCAGGGTAGTCCCTTGTGGTGTGGGCTGCCTGCAGGGGCCGTGGAGGGTGTAGAGGGAACACCTGGGAGGACCCACACGGCCAATTCACGTGTAGTACTCCCCGCGCACCCCTGAAATACACGTGCCCTGATGGAATCGCGTGTGACACTTCCTGCGCACCCCTGAAATACACGTACCCTGCTGAATTTGCATGTGATACTTCCGTGCACCCCTGGAACACACGTACCCAGGACAATCCCGTGTGAAACTTCCTGCGAACGCCTGAAATACACGTTCCACGCTTGGCGTTTGCTGTTTGGCAGCCCTGTGAACTGGTCCATGGCTTTTCCTTGCGCGAGGGCGTTCTTGGGGGCGTAACTGGCCCTGCTGCAGGGTCGCTGCGCCACTCTGAGCCACGGATGGTTTTGGAGGCTAAAATCCATGAATACGCTGTGTGATGAAATGGATTTTATCGCACGTGGCTGGCGCAGTGTATCACACGGGGACACTGCGCCAGCCGCGTGCGCCACTTTTGTGCGAAATTCTATGAATTACCCTGACATGTCTATAGTGCTGCTTAAGACTACAAAGTTCACTGAAATCAAGCCACCCACCTTCAAATGCTGGTCACTTCCTATTCCATCTCATGAATACAAGAGGTCTGAATATGCAATTTGACCAAGATCAGAATGCACTAATAGTACAGTGAAAAATAATCTGACCTTTCCCACACCATTGTATTATATTGCCTGTAATGTTATGCTGTAAATGCATAACCTAATAACTTTTTTTGTTGTAAAACGCATTTTTGAACTATGAAGAGTACTGATCGCCTTTCTAAATATACAATTATCACAAATGATTTTTTACATCTTTGAGAGCTTCTACAGATTGAGATTGGATTAGATTGCAGCCTAATTTAATTACCACTGCCCACCTATGGCAATAAACACATCAAGTATGATAACTCATCAACATGCTTATATGCCAATTTTGCACTATTGGCTTTTAAAGCTGACATTTCAAAAAAAAGAACAGAAGCAGGCCACACTTCCTTATAAACCTCTAGTGATTTGTAGGATAGTACATCATTCTCTTAAGGCTTGCGTCTGGGCTGCTGGGTTCATGATGAAATTACGCAATCTTGTAAAACACTTATTTGAAAACAGAAAAATGTGCCTTCAGTATAACTTGGACAATCATATGTTAAATTGCATCTGCCAGCTCAATGGTAAAAGACACACCGTGATAATGCCCCCTGTAATTTAAGGCAGTGATTACTTAACTCTATTGTATCATTACACGCTGCAACTCAAAGTACCCATAAAAACCTGGAATAGGAGCATTAACACACAGCAGGTACTTCCATTCATAATTAGCTCGCATGAACATACTGCTTTAGTTAAGGTGCAGTGGCCCAATGGTAGGCCCTCTCTGCATCCAAGAGCAGATTATTGTTATGCGCACTGAGCCTCATTATCACACTATTTAACCACACTGGAAAGCATCACAGAAGTGGAAAAAACATGAACAAAAAAGAAGCCTTTAAAAGCAACATTTGGCAATGTTTCTCCATCGTATACAGTTGCAGTAGCTTTAACATAATGGCTGATATTGTAATAGACCATATAATGTGATGCACTCATTCTGCTTAACATGCACCAAAGGCCATATGCCAGAAACCTTGCACTAGTACAAGTGCAACTGTGTTCAGTATCAGCACTAGAGCAAAATGTGTCTCAGGTCCAAACCCTGCTGTTTCAATGCATTATTGTGTGAGGGCAAACTATTGTATGATGCCAATACAGAAACATGTGTGTATTGCACTAAGGACATGTTTGCTCTAGTGCTACTACTTTGAGAATGTGCACTTGCCCTGGTGCAAGGTTTCTCGAGAACTATAGCTCCTTCTAGCCAGGTCTAAAGAAGAATCGCCAGAATGAAAGAAAAGAAGTGGAAAACAGTCGCTCCTGTAGACATGCTTACAAGATGCTGTTTCTGCCAGTATATCCTAAATGAGGCTGTAGGAACTGTTCTTATTGCTGGAGATGACACGCGATTGAATGTAAAATAATGTACAGGATTTGCACTATGGATAATGTAGCAACACTGGCCACTTCCGGGGTATTTGTTTCTGATGGTGAAATCTTTAAAAGTTGAGTGATGAGTCCTCGGCTACTGCTCAGGTAGCTCAGCAGTTTGCATATTTGTTGCTGAAATCAAACGTGATCAGAGTTGCCTGTACATCTTTTGACTTTTTAGGAATGTATTCAGAATAAAATGTTTTGTAACCCCAGCATCCCCACTGGGACAATCCAGTATTCTTTAACAAATGCACTTATAACAACTTTGTGATTCCTCCCAAATGTATGTAGTTAATCTATAATTATTCCAATAAATGTATAAGTTGAGACATTAACACAAATATATTTATTTTAAAGTAATTAAAACTCAGATATCACTTTCCAACAGTGGCAGCCTATGCCACTCATGACTTAACTTTGCGGGCCCTTTTGCAAGGTTATAGAAACTGTTATCATCAGTGGCAGCTGGTTTACTTTAAAATTGCGTTGTGGTGAGAACATTCATCAAATATGAAAATGCTTGATTGTTGTAAGAGGATTTAACACACGTGCGTGGGAGTGTTATTAAGCATCCTGTTCACACCATTGTATGAGCCAGTGTGTTCATGTGTAAGTTAGGCCAGCAGAATACATGCGCCTGATTCACCTGCAAATGGCTCTCTTACGTTCTCTTACAAACATAGGATGAAAAAGGTGAATTCTAAGCAAGATTCTATTGACACCCTGAGAGGTTATAGCTGAGCGCAGTGCCTTTTACCATTTGACAATTATGATACATATATGTTTGAAATAATCAACCTCATGTGTTTTTTTTTTGTTGATATCTGCACACTAGTACCAAATAATCTAATGAAACTGTTACTGTATTTAATATATATATATATATATATATATATATATATATATATATATATATATATATATTTATATATATTTTTTTTTATTGGCTCTTTATGTTTTTTTTTTTACAATTTAAACCTTATATCAATATGTACACATCTTTTGTTTTGCATTTAGTATCCAACTTGTATAATAAAACAACAATATGTCTTCAAAAAGACTCTCATTATTTAAACATCCATCAGTCTTTGTTAAAATCTGTCTGGACTCTCGTCACGGTTTTCTTATTCTGTGTTTTTTCAAAGATTACTCTCAGTTTACTGGGGCTATAGTCAAGCTGATTCGTTCTCCTCTCAATAGCTCCAGCCACCATTTGTGGTATGTTCTACCAGCATAGTTTTTTTGTGATCTCTCCGAGCAATAGTTTTCTTTTGTCTTTTAGCCTTGGACAAAACATTACAAGGTGTTTCAGATCTTCTTCCACATCCGGCTCAGCATACCAACGACATCCACTGTTCATTTCTTCCTTTCCCCATCACGTTATTATTGCCCCCGTTGGGAACGAATTTAGTCTAAAGTGGAGGAACTGGTCTCTAAAGAACCGATTGGGAAATTGTTCCAGATATCTTGGTAAGGTATTTCATTTTCTGCTGTCTACAAAGTTTTTTTCCATAGCCCTACAATGGGTATCTTGCCGCTTGTGTGACATTCCAATCAGCTCTGTACAATTTGGTCTTTACTTTGTCTGGGTTTCCCATTAAGGATTTTTCGTTTTCATCTAGTTCCCACAGTATTTCTATGCATATCTGCTTCCATTCTTTCACCGTCACATCACCTTTTTCACTCATGGAGTTGAAAATCACCTTAAAAGGTCTTTGACCTGGGTTGGTAATACATTGTCTATGTAATGCAAGTGTTTTCCATGTTACTATGCATTTTAGTGCAGTCAGGCCCAATTCCATCCTCAAAGCTTGCATAGGTGTGCTTGATGGGACTCTCATCATCTTCTTCCAGAATACTCCCTCAATGATGGTCCAATTCTCATTAAGTTGTTAACAATGTGTTTTAGGCATGTTTTATTAGTCCAAGGCTTATAGATTATAAAACCATGAACATGTTTTTAAGTAGTAGTTTAAATTTACAAAAACACCATACAAATGATCCTACATATAACAAAGGTCAGACTAGGGCATTACGTCTGTTTTTGTGCAAAAATAACAGTGGCCCACAGTCAGAAATGGTAATGCATTCCTTTTGTGACAGGGGGTACCCAAGAGAGAGGGTTTGGTAAAATGTGTTGCAACATGTGCATTTTTAAAAAAATATATATGTTCTGTAAAACTAGTCAAAACTACTAGCTGCACAGTCAAGTTAGTCATCAAGCTGGCCCATGTTGGCTAACTACTGTTGCAGTTTGACCACTGTTTTGGCATTCTCTTGCAGAAGGAAGAGGGTTTGTGACCTTTAAACTCAAGTATCCATATCTTTGAGGAATCAAAGTACTCCAATGACCAGGCTGTTGGCATCCAGAAAGAAAGAAATAACCTCCTTTGAAACAGTTGTTTGAAGCAGCTAAAACACCTACACTTGCTTAAAAGGGGAGTCTAGAGACACACAATTTATATGATTTTGAAAGTTGGAAAGTTGTCATTAAAACGATTACAATTTCCTCATTTTTTTGTATTTTTTATGAATCCAAATAAGTTAATACTCATAAAGGACCTTTTTATATGTTTGCTTCTAAGGGACACAAACATTGCAGAAGTTTTATAAAACAGGCCTGACAGATCAATAACTAATATCCAGTATTTGCACAGAATGAAAAATGTGTATACATTTCTTTATTAAATAATTCAAAGATTCTACTAAAAATAAAATATCATCTATAGGTGTTTTCCAAAGGGAGTACAAAGTACATGTTGCAAGGTCAATATACTGAAGGGGAAAACTCCTAAGTAAAGTACAAGAATTTGAGGTTATGTTCAACATACATCAAAGTTGTAGGAAGAAGCAATTTTGATGCATGTTCCATGGTCAAACCCAGGTCCAAAATTAGAAGCTAGACACACCTTCTCAATTCTCTTACATGCCCACAGCCAATACAATTGTTGGACGATTGAGGTGGAATTTGGTAATATTTCCAAGAGTACAATAACTAATGGTGGTGTTGGATGTGGTATAGATACTGGATTTGGGACAATAGAATCAAACCACATCAGAAAACCATTGAATGGGGAGGCCTTATCAAAAGTATTAAGGGCTATCCAGAAGATAGGCTGGGAGAGAGACGATGGAACTGAAAAGCCATGTATAAGTGAGATAGGAGCTTAATAGTGGCATTTGTAATGTGTACAAGCTTAATTAGATCCACATTGTCCTGAATCGTAGATGATGCAACAATCTGCACAATTCCTTCCACAAGGGAAAGGGCTCAGCAGGCAACCAGGTTGGACAAATGATCAAAGTGACGACTTCTCAGTGTTATTTATTAAATTATGTATGTCCGTATAACTTAACACCTTAGAGGTAGTAGTCACCTCTGTAGTTTATAATAAATAGCTTAATTCCAAGGCTATTGTAGAAACAAGGGCTTGACCTTTTCTTCAAACTCTGCATGCATCTGATTTCCCTGATTGACCATTGGATCATAAGAGAAGAAGCCCTGCAAAAACCTTAGTCAAGTGAATGTATGCCTTAATGCATTGTGGGTTTGGGGAAGCTCTTGTGTACAAGGAATACAATTCACAAAAGGTGTGGTTTGAATCAAGTTCTACATGTGTCCCTATAACATTTGTTGTCATGTTAAGTCAAAGCATTCAATTATCCTGAAACATTTTAAGCACGACAGAAATGAGATCACTTTTGACCAAAAGGCATCGCCTGTGGGATGTTTTTACCCATGCATCCGAGCCCTACCTCAAAAACTGTGCAGTACTGACATGGAAAACATCATGATGGCCAGAGCTTCCCAGAAAATGCACAGGGAAATGCATAAAGAATAGGCTGCCACCCATTTTGCCGATGTTATGGGCACAGAAGGGCACTGCCTAAAACCACCATTGGACTACCCACACAGTAGTCTGAAACAATTGGGAATGGCAATGCTGACTGCCAAAAGCAACCTAGAATTGTGGGGAACTCATTTTCTTCAATCCCAAAAATGGGTGCAGTACCAGTACTCACCACTATCAGAAAGCCGGCGTTTTAAAACAACACCAGATTTTTTTATGTGTGTAAAACTGAATAGATGAACCCAAAGCATGCCAAAGAAAGACTTACTGAGAGGTGGATCCAATGTAAAGTTATATTCTGAAGTGACTTGAAGGTTTATAACAAGACTGGCTGAGCTGTGGATTTCAGCAGTTTAAGTAAATTTGGACTGAAAGACACTAAAAATCTAAATGTTTAAATTAACTGAGTGACCTACTTTTGAGTGGCACATAGTTGTCACTGTTGAAATGCCATAGTTTTGGACTTAGAATCAGCATTCTAGCTGCATATGTAAACATTGTCTTGACTTAAACTGGGTAACAAAAGGTGACATTTTAGCTGGGGCCTGGCTTAAGGAACTGAATTCTGCCCACCAGCTACCCCCGACAGGAGATGAGACTTGCACAACTGCTGTGTTCCCATGCCTACCTGCCTTTTGCTGCTCCCACCAAAAGGGATATGACACTTCTCTGATTGGATTACCAAGGGACTGCTAGAGGCTAAACATAGGACCCAGGCAGAGGGTTTATGGAAGTGGCCATAAATGGTTTCCTCTTGAACAATGGGCCTTCCAGGGCCCAGGCAGATGGTTTATTGCAGGGGTAATAAAAATGGCTTCCTCTTGGTAGAAACTGGGAGGGGGAGAAACTGGAGACAGAGGCTGAGCTTGAAGAAAGTGGAAAGACTGGTTTCTGTACCATGTGACCTGAAAAAACCACACCCCTGTAGCCAGAATATGGTTTTAGAAAAAGATGAATAACTCATAGTACGGACTTGTCATAATTATTTAAATGATACCATAATTCTTGTGATTTTTCTGCCCACATTTTAAGAGGTTTTTAGAACCGGTGGCATGATCTGGGGGCAAGCTAGCAGTTAAGAGGGTATTACTTAAAAGGTATGCATGTTAAAAATCTGACACTTCATCAAGTAATGTCCATACTCCTTGCGCACATGTGTATAAATTTGGGGTAATGTCCGATATTACGAAACCAGTTAAAAAGTGCAAATGTTGCCATTTCTGAATGCAAGCTCCCAGGAAGAGCAGATTTGGACAGGGTATACCTCCTGTGATATGTGATGGGTGCATGTAATTTTAAACAAATGTGTACCTGTGCAAATATGTCTTTTGGGTCAAAATATAGATTGTGTGTAATTTGACAGGGGTGGGTTCTCTGTGCTATAAACAGACCTCATCATGATGACACTTCATTTCATTCCCCCAATCAAGGGGAAGAGGAGGAAGTGGCCAATGACAAGTGGAGAGGGGCTGGCTAGTGATGCTGCCCACACACACCCACTTTCAAAACACTTAAGAGCAGACAGTCAGGACAGATAGAGACATTCAATTCCATTTGCTGCAACGCGCTCTGCCGGACCATACCACATCCAGAGATCCAGACTTCAAATCCATCAATCTCCAGAATCCAGAGAGGCTAGACCAGCAGAGCAGAGCTGACCCAGACCGCTGCTAGCAGAGCCAGAGAGCTGACCCAGATCATTGTGAAGTGCAGAGACCAGACCAGAGTCCAGTCTAAAACCTGACCAGATCCGTGGCGAGGCCCATTCTAATTCAAGAATATAGTGTGAGTACCTAGCAGAACTGTGCAGAACCAATCTCTTAGTTAAAATAATATAATTCAATCTATTTTAATCTAAGTAGAACTGCCTCCTAACTGTCACCTGTCATTTGCAAAGCTGTCACCTGTCATTTCTAGTTGCTAGCTGTCAATTGTCACTTTGAACTTTAAAATTTCAAATCTGAAAAACGACCTTTACCATATCGCTCATATCTCCGTGACCGTTTGTCTTAGAGACTTGCAGTAACTTTCCTCTGAAAGAACCGCATTCCTACCCCCGATACTTTTGCCGCAATCGTGAAAAACGCACTCGCGAATTTTCCGCGATTTGCAAATTTATCCACGTGTGAAAACAGCAGTTCTTGCTTTCCTTGCTAAAATTTCGTTTGCCTCTTAAGAACCATCCCTGAATCATTGCTAGAGTGAACCTGGACTAATATTAACTAGATACCACTCACCCTGAACCTCTGGAGGGAATTAAAAGCATTTTAGCATATTTTTCACTTCATTGCCAGCACATATAAAAGCATTTTGGGCCTGTGTTTCCAACTTCTGTAGTGTAAGCTTGCTGGGGTGAACTGAATTACATTTGATTGGATTTCTGAGAACTGTGTGCTTTCCTTCCATTTCCTTGCATTGCATAAAGGGGGGGAGTGGATTGCCAGAGAAAAGTGATTACATTGTTTTGTTGAAATCATATTGAGTATTTTCTGTATTGCATTTTCATTCAACATTACATCCATCTGAACCCTATAAAGCATTCTCTACCACATTATTCTTCTGTCCCTATTTACCAGTGTTGCTATCTTATCCATCCTATAACCACTCATCATTGATTATAAAGAAGTGTGCTAGTGCCTGACTATCCATTATTGATTACTGCTCAGATTAAGTGTGATATTCAATTATTAATTTATTATAAAGCGTGATATATATATATATATTGTTTAAATTATCAAATAAACCTTTAAACTTGCAAAACAGAACTACTTCTTGGCTCAGTGGGGCCAGGGGGATTCCAAGAGAGGGGTGTTATATAGGGGTAGTCATCCAGAACGCATGAACTGGACATAAAGATATATTAATAAGGGTTTCCATTCAGTATCCCAGACTAGGCATTGACTTAGCTGTAGTGTTGAATTGAATCCTCTTACAAATTGGGGGCTCGTGCCGGACGTTTGGGTTAGATCTACCATTTGTGCAGATTAATACAGTGTGCCAGCTGACCAGATACACATATCCGGTCGGATCACCACGCTGTGTTACGCTGTAAAGCACTCCTCAAAGGAACGCTCTAAGAAAAAGGTCTGTTTTGCAAAAATAAAATACTAATTTCTGTAAGTCAGGACAGAGACCAATCTCTAGAATGACGACCTTAGTAGACATGAAAATAGCCAGAGAGCACTTCTTACATAAGTTATTTGTGAGAGGTGAGTGGACTCACCAGGACCGCATGGTCTGGTTGCAGGCCATCACGCAACAGGTCACTGAAACAGGGTCAGATATATGGGGAGATCAGGGTCCCCTACATGTGGCCCTGAGTGAACTATACATGGCTCCTAAAGCTAAGGATGAACAAGACAAGATGGTTAGGATAGCGGCATACCTGTACCTATATATGGGAGACATGCAGGATAAATGTACGGAAAGCCAAGATCTGGCGAACAAGCGACAGATGGCGTTAGAGAAGGTCCAATCTGACCTGGTCTCTTCTGAGCAGAGGCTGCAGGGGAGACAGGAGTCAGAAAATGATAGTAGGCAGTATATCATTAAAATAAAAGAGGACATGGATATACTGCAACAGGAAAAGACAGACCAGGATACCAGAATTCTGGCTTTGCAGAAGGAACGCCAAGACAGTTTGGACTCCCTACTGCAGAGCCAGAAAAAGCTGGAGCAACAGATCAATTTCAACAGGGCATGCACAGAGCAGGTAGCCACCCTGCAAATCCAACTAGACAGAGAGAAAGAGGAGAGCAATAAACTGATCCTGAAAGACCGGGATACCCAGGCAGAGTTTGATCAGGAGCGGAAGAAAGCTGGTGCCTTCCAAAGGCAAAGGGACGACCTGGCGTCACAAATTCCAGCTCTTGGTCAGGAAAGGGACACCTTAGGCCAGGAAGTCTGCCACTTAAGGAGAAAAATGGAAGAAAATCACCTGGCCCACCAGGGACTGGGTGACCTCCAAAAAGAACACCAGGACTTGCTAGAGCACACCAGGAGGGTGGAGGAGGCTCTGGCAAGACAGGAGCAGGCCAATAGGGACACAGCTCAGGAGGTAACCCTCCTGCAGCAAAGACTGGCCCAGTGCTCCAGGACCAATCAGGAAACGCAGAGAGAGAATGAGGCTCTCTGCCAGCACAATGATAGACTCCAACAACAGGTAGTGATGCAGGAGAGACTGATAGAGTCTAGTAAGGCCTTAACTGAGGAACTGAAGGCGCAGGCTCTTGCATTGCAACAGGGAGCAGGGGCGGATAGAGATGAGGTTCGCTGGGAAAGAGAAACTCCTGAGCATAACCCCAGGAGCCCTAGTACCAGAGGCCTTTATTTCTCTCAGTCCCTGGACTCTGCCACCCCCATGTCCCCTGGCGCACATGAGCACAGGGCCACAAGGATGGCAGATTACTATCCAGCCAGAAGCATGGGGCACATAGGCCAGTACCACCCAGGAATGGAGGGGCGGGCATCCGGGTATGTGCACCCAAGCACAGTGCAATTTAGTGGGGAACCCCAGGAGAGTAGGCCCATTAAGGGCATCCTAAAAACCTCTGCCCAGTGCCCAGTTAGGTCAGTGGGGGGGGGTACCCATCAAATCCTGGCAGCAAAGAGGAATCTGAAGACTCCTCTGAACGGTACAGGACACAGGAGACCAGGTCCCCACATTCTGCCAGCCATTCCCAGGCTCGCAGAATCCGGGAAAACCTGGAAGATCAGACAGGAACCTCTGGGAGCAGTGCCTCTGAGTCAGAGGATGAATGGACCAGGGTTACCCGGACCAAAAAGGCCAATAAGGCAAAAAGGGCCTTGCTTAAGGACCCATTGAAGCAGATTAAGGCAATCAGGAGTGTCATCACGCCTTATCATAAGAACGCCAAGTACTCTGTTTGGGAACACTTGGAGCTCTATGAGCAAATGATGGAGACTTTCCATTTGAAGGACAGCAGTAGCTGCATCCAGTACGTCAAATGGACATTCTCCCCAGAATACTCCAGTTTCTTTGCAGGGCTGGAGGACCAAAATCATTCCAGGTGGTCCACCTATAGGGTGGCCATATTAAAACATTTTTCTGTTCACAGAAATCCCCAAGAGGCTCGCAAGGCAGCCTACAATTTACAATGTGGGGAGGATCAGGCCCCACAAGAATTTGTGCAGGAGTTAAAGCGTGCTTTTGCACAGACTACAAGAAGGGTGCGCACGGATAGCAGAGAATTTATTAATACGTTTTTCCATGCCTTGCCCAAATACATAATGACCCAGCTCGTGAGGGATTTTCACAAGAAAAGATCTTTAGACTGGGTCATTGAACAGGCGACCCGGATCTATGAGGTGCAGAAGCCAATAGAAAATAAAAATAATGCGCCCAAAAACCCCAAAGCCAACAACACCCCTGCTGCTGCCAAGGTGGCAGAGGTAAAGGTCACCGCCATTTTAGAGTTGGAGATGGGGGGGCCTAAAAACCTACCTGCACCTAATAATGCTAGGCCCAGAAGGTCCTCGGGCCAGTAACAAACAGGGAGTCAAGGAGGTAGTCCCACAAATGGGGTCCCTCGCTCTCCTGACTATGTAAGTCCCCGTTACAAGGGAAATCGACCCATCCTGGGTTATGTGTGGACTCCTCCAGCCCAAGGGGGGGATCCATCCAAGCACCTAACCCAGGGAACTTCCCTGCCAACTTCCCACAGGAGGGCAGAAATTCTCCAAATCCTGGGCAGAACTTTTTCCCCAGGTATCCACCCAATTTCCAGCCCCAAAATCCTCCACCCTTCTTTCCCCAATTCCCTGAGCCCAGACAACCGAATCCGGGAGAGGGGAGGCCAAGGGTGGAGGGGTATCCAAATCTTCCCAACCAGGGGTACTACCAAAGAAGGGATAGCTACCCTTCCCGGGATCAGCCCAGGGGAGAAAACAGGGCCCCGTATCAGCCTGAGCGGGTTTCCCAGTTAGAGCGCCAGGTTCAAAACATGGCGCGGGATCTGGGTCACATACTGAGGGCTCAGCCGAACCCTCAGATCGGCATGCCAGCGCAGAACGCACCCAACTCTGGACCTGGTACTCCAGAACAATGACGGGGGCAGCACCCCGATAACTCACCGGTTCCCAGAGGGAAGGCACAAAGGGAAGGGGGGTGTAAAGCCTTGGAGGAAGCTTCCTTACTCACTTGTAAACAGCCCCTGGAAACCCAGGAACCGGAAACAAAATCTCTTGCCCCTGAAAGTCTGCCTCCTAAGGAGCAGAGGGGGGGTAGGAGAAACAAAAGACCCAAACAGACTCAGTTTGAGGAGGAGGTACAGATCTTCCAATTTGAGGGAGAGGGATCCTCAGAAGATCCTGGGAAAAGGATCTTCTCCTTCAGAGAGGGGGGAACTCCTCCCAAAGAGAAATGGGTCCCTAGGGATGCAAATCCAGACTGGGGAGATGTGGAGACTGAGCTACCGCCGCCCACCATCTCATCCCAGAACCAACAGCAAGAAAATCCCCTGGTTCAAACCCATCCTGGTGACTGCCTCCAAAAAGGGGGGGGCGGCCCGGAACCGGAGCCAGGGGAACCCACAATGGCTCTGATCTCCAGTTGCCAATTTTTTCTTTCAGATTCCCAAGGCTCTCCACAGAATTCCGCCCAAATCTCTTCTCTAGCAATGTCCAAAACCAGAAAGTTAGCCCACCAGTTGTCCAAAAATGTGCATTATCTGTGCCCCCTTGAGGAGAAGAAGGGAAGATACTATGCCCCGGTACAAGTACAGGGGCAGGGAACAATTTTAGCGCTGGTGGACACGGGATCTCAAGCTACCCTTCTGTCCAGAAGGGCCTTTGATGAACTGAATGCAGGAAGGGGAGAGAATTACCAAATTCCTCTCACCTCTCTTCCTGGACAACTCCAGAACTTTGACGGGAAGGAAATTCCCGTCGAGGGGACGGCAGACTTGGACATTAAAATTGGGCGACACAAGTTGAAACACCCGGTCATAGTTGTGACTCCAGAGGGCACCCCTTGTTTACTGGGAAATGACCTCCTGAGGAGGTTGTCACCCTTAATAGATTGCGTAAACAAGGTCCTCTGGACCCAGACGAGCCGACCAATAAAATTAAAACAGAGTGTCAACCATGTTAGTTTAAACGGCACCTGCCACATGGTTGAACAAAAATCTGACCAAGTAGAATTTCACTTCCAGAATAGCCAAATTCCAGACGTGACAGTAATAGCAGTAGGACAACAGACTGGTGATGGGGGGTCCTCTCTATTTCTGAAAATCAACCTTCCTTCCAGTTTAAGGTGGTATTCCACACTGGAAGGAAACACTCTGAGATTCTATACTAATCCACAATCAGAAACTCCCACTCCTATAGTCCAGAAAGATGTGAAATCAGCTCAGAGCCTGGCTGATATTCAGCAAATTGGAGAGCAGTTGTTCATCCCTGTTCAGTTAAATGATGGGAAGGACTCTGTTCTCGCTCGAGTGTGCGTGAACAATGGTAAGAGCTTCACCAGCGAAGCCATGTTTCGCCAACTCCCAAAAGATCCAGCCATTCCCACATTCAAACTGATAGACAAATGGGAAATGGACCTGGAAGCACCTAATTCCAAACAGCTCCTGCCAAGCAGGTGTATGCTCAAAATCTCCATTGGCAACAAGAGCATAGTCCACAATTGTTGGGTCGTGCGAGACGTCCCTGCCGCCTTTTACTTAGGCAGTGACATTCTCAATCGCTTTGCCATTAGTTTGGACCTAATAAACTTCAAAGCTTGGTCCCGGTTAGCGGATAATCCCATGGGCTTTGATGATCCGGAAAAAGCATTTAGGTCAGCTCAATTGCTACCTTATGCAGTTGAAATTCAGATCAAAGAGGAAGTCACCATCCTAGAAAGGACCCGACAATTCTCCCTGGAAGTGAAAGCTAAAAGAGGACAATATCTGCAAAACCCTGATGCTTACATACATCTAAACGCTTCTCTCCAACAGCAAGGGTTGGGGGTAAGCCCAACTCCATTAGTCAACATAGAACATGACACCATTCTAATAGAGGTGGATAACAGCGACTTAAAGAGTATTACTCTAGCCGCAGGCACCATTATTGGAATGGCGGTTGATGACCGACATTTTTCCATAGATTTAGGTAATGAACTGTTAGGGCCAATCCCCAAGGACTGCTTTGGCAGTGATGAAAATACAACACCAGACAGGATTTTTACCCGGCATGGGGGGAACTTCCTGGTGTACACTTCTTGCCCTTATGGTAAGGAAGATGTGACTTGTGACTTCAGGAGGGATGAGGTGATTTTCCAGGTCCATGAGGGCTGCCTTTCCCACCTGAAGCCTCCAGACCAAATCAGCACTCTGACCAGGGACTTCTCCACCCAGCTGGAGGAGGCCGCTGAAATAGCCAAACCAGAAGTCTTTCCAGGCTTCAGGCAGATGGTGGAAGAGAGAGTCAACCTAGCTGATGCCTGTGTGACTCTGGAACAAAAGCAAAAGTTGAAACAAGTTTTCTTGGATTTCCAAGATCTCTTTGCGGTAGACTCATATGACTGTGGCCGCACCGACATCCACACAACAACAATCCCCACGGACCCTGGCATGACTCCAGTGTTTGTGAAGCAATATCGTTTGCCTCTCGCATCCATGGAGTCCCTTACTGAAATAATTAAGAACCTTGAGTCCCGGGGAATAATCCGTCCAGTTCACAGCACCTTCAATAATCCGGTGCTGGGAATATTGAAGCCAAACGGCCAGTGGAGACTCTGAGCCGACCTCATGGAGCTCAACAAACGGGTCCATACTTCCCGATGGCCTCTTCCCTACATTGACAAAGGGCTGGCCCAGATCCAGGGGTCACAGGTATTCACTGCAATAGACCTGACCAATGGATACTGGACTGTGCCTGTCAGTAGGGAGGACCAATACAAACTGGCTTTTACCTTTGGGGGCCAGCAGTTCACATGGACCCGGACTCCCTTCGGATACCTTAACTCCGGTAATGAGTTCAATATTTTCCTACATAAGGCCATGCCCGACCTGGGTGCGAGGGGTAACCTGGCTTATGTAGATGATGTCCTCATCAAAAGTTCATCTGTGGAGGAACACATAGCGGAGATCCGTTATGTTCTGACGCAGTTGAGGGCCGCCGGAGCAAAACTTTCCTTTCAGAAAGCACAGTGGTGTAGAACCCGTGTTAATTTCTTGGGGCATGAGATTACTCCTCAGGGTCTCTGTCCCCAGGAAAAGAAAGTGGAAGCACTTCAGAAACTGAAAGACCCCACAACTCTGCGGGAACTAAGTAGCCTCCTTGGACTGACTAATTACAGCAGAAAGTTCATTGAGGGCTACGCAGAGATCACCAGACCCCTGATTCATCTCCTGAAGGGGGGGTCAAGTGGGAATGGGGTCCAGAACAAGCCGAGGCAGTAAAACAACTCAAAAGAAGCCTCTCACAAGCGCCCTGCCTAGCTTACCCTGTCAGAAACAAGGAGTTCTTCCTGGAGACGGGGTTCTCTAATACGTGCTTGACGGCAGTATTATACCAAAAGCTTGACAAGGTCAATAAAGTAATCTCCTATGCGAGCAAAACTTTATCCTCTGTGGAGGAAAAATTCAACGATTGTGAGAAGGCACTCCTGGCAACGGTGTGGGCATTGAAGAATTACCGCCCGTTTATCCAGGGGGAACACATCATAGTGGAGACTCCACACCAGCCTCTGCAATATCTCCAAAGTGATAGAATCCGGGCCGGAAATGTGAGTAATTCCCGAATTACTTCCTGAATTCTGTCAATGCAAGGCTTTCCTGTGGAGGTCAGATATGGCCAAAACAAGAAGAGTCCCCTCGCGCAAGGTCTGGCTGACTTGCATGATTGTGCCAGAGAAAACTGTCTCGAGGACGAAAGTCTAAAAATCAAGGACAACACGGAGGCATACATTAATTCCCCACACAAAGTCTTTGAAGAAGACAAGTGTGAGGGAATGCCCACTGTCTATGTGGATGGATGCTCTTACCATGTTGACAACAACTGGGAGAAAGAACTGGTGGCCGGCGTAGGGAATGCATGGGTGAAGGAGTCCCCAGAACCCTCCGCTGGATACAAAATTGGTCCCCGAAGTAGTCAGGTGGCAGAATTGATGGCTGTGCATCAGGCCATCCTCACTGCTGTCCAGCATCAACTCCACAAACTGGTCATAATCACAGATTCGGATTATGTACGGAACGGGTTCGTGGAGCAGCTGGTTAATTGGAAAACCAGAGGCATGTTATGTGCTAACAACAAACCCTTGAAACATGGGAAGTTGATCCAAAACATTGATGATCTGGTCACCTCGAATGAGATGACCATCTATTGGAAAAAGATCAAGGGTCATTCCAAAGTAGAGGGACCAGACAAAACTGGAAACGACTTAGCTGATCAGCTGGCCAAAACCGGGGCCATCCAAGGGGATCTAATTGAGATTGAGTCCCTGTTGGGGGAAATCCAGGTCACTGCTATCACTAGGTCCCAGACAAATGCTCACAACGACCTTTCAATTGCACAATGGAGCAAGGAGACCCCTGAGCTGATTTGATTACAGCTCAGAAGGGGGATCCAATAATTGGTAAATTTTACCAGCAACTTGAGGACCCTGAGAACTTTCCCCTGACGGATACCGATTACACTGGGAAAGAGGACCTAAGAGGTTGATGAAATGTCCAAAAATGTTCCGAATCCAAGACGGTTTGCTGGTAAGGAAATCCAAAGCTGGCCACGATCAGTGGGTGGTTCCTACCTCATTCCGAAGCCTGATGTTAAGTCACGCCCATGATGCGGCCACCGCCGGTCATAGGGGGTTTCACACAACATTGGAAATCTTAAGAGAGGTTGCATACTGGCCACACATGGGCCAGGACCTCAACCAATATTTGAAGGGTTGTCTTGTGTGTGCACAATTTCAGCCAACATCCCTCACACATCGTGCGCCTCTCCAAAAGAGGGGGATGACACTGCCATGGTCAGATTTACAAATTGACTTTGTAGGCCCGGTGATTCGCTCTGCTAGGGGGAATAAGTACATGTTGACTGTGACATGCTTGTTTACCAAGTGGGTGGAATGTCTCCCAGCCCCAAATTGCAAGGCAGAAACTGCAGCTGCCCTGATGATTAACCACATCTTTTCCCGTTTCGGTCTACCTCAAAGGATTGAGTCAGACAGGGGTAGCCACTTCACCAGTGAAGTAATGACAAAGATGTGGGAGATACTGGGGGTCAAAAGGAAGTTGCATATTGCTTACCGGCCAGCTTCTTCTGGGGCAGTAGAGAGATATAACCAAACCATTGTGAGCATATTAAAAAAGTTTGTGGCAGATTCTGGGCCAAGTTGGGATATCTGATTACCTCTGATCCTAATGGCCATCAGATCTACCCCTTCATCTGCAACCAAAATGTCACCCTTTGAGTTGATGACTGGGCGCAAGATGGTGCTTCCTCAGCATTTGCTCTACAGGACCCAAGAGCAGACACTAATAAATGCCTCCACAACTCATGAGTATGTGGAGAATTTAAGGAAACACCTTCAACATGCTTTTGCTTATGCTCAGCGGAATCTAGAAAGATCAGCTGATAGTATGAAGACCCACTATGACCTGAAGACTTCCAGGAAGGAATATCAGGTGGGGGACCGGGTCTATCTATACAATTTCCAAAGGAACCAGGCAGAACAGCGAACATTTTTGCCTACATGGAAGGGACCCTTTGAGATTATAGACAAAATCTCCCCTGTGGCCTACAAGATCCGCATCCCCAAAGGCGGTTTGGCAGAGGGGGAAGACAAGTGGGTCCACATAAACCAGTTGAAGTGTTGCCATCCCAGGCACACTCTGCAACAACTGGAGGAATCCTCTGGAATCCTAGAGGGTACTGTCTCAGATTAATTCAGTTCTAACTTAAAATATCCTAAATATCGCCTATCAAATTCTGAGTTTCTCAATGAGGGTGTTTTCGTTGTTGAATGCAAAAAGAAATGTGCATGTTCATATGTTTTGACTATAAATTTATATGCCACCCCACTATATCAATGGTGGGGGAGAAATGTCCATGAATAGGTATTGCCGCTCTCCCTTTGTCGTCCTAGGAGAAAGCAAACCTGTAGACTGGCCAAGTAGGACGATCCGGAGACCGGGAGCAGAGACGCAAGGGGCCCAGAGTACCGCTCAATATTCCCATCAGGACCGGCGAGGAGAACCGATCGATCAGTACCGGATGAAGGAAAAGATGCTGAACTGTGCCATCTATTGGAAGAAGATGAGGAAACATCCCAGGTCTTGCGAATCCCATCAGTGAAACAGAATGGCCATCGCAAGAGGGGGGCTTGTGGGATGTGTTTACCCATGCATCCGAGCCCTACCTCAAAAACTGTGCAGTACTGACATGGAAAACATCATGATGGCCAGAGCTTCCCAGAAAATGCACAGGGAAATGCATAAAGAATAGGCTGCCACCCATTTTGCCGATGTTATGGGCACAGAAGGGCACTGCCTAAAACCACCATTGGACTACCCACACAGTAGTCTGAAACAATTGGGAATGGCAACGCTGACTGCCAAAAGCAACCTAGAATTGTGGGGAACTCATTTTCTTCAATCCCAAAAATGGGTGCAGTACCAGTACTCACCACTATCAGAAAGCCGGCGTTTTAAAACAACACCAGCTTTTTTATGTGTGTAAAACTGAATAGATGAACCCAAAGCATGCCAAAGAAAGACTTACTGAGAGGTGGATCAAATGTAAAGTTATATTCTGAAGTGACTTGAAGGTTTATAACAAGACTGGCTGAGCTGTGGATTTCAGCAGTTTAAGTAAATTTGGACTGAAAGACACTAAAAATCTAAATGTTTAAATTAACTGAGTGACCTACTTTTGAGTGGCACATAGTTGTCACTGTTGAAATGCCATAGTTTTGGACTTAGAATCAGCATTCTAGCTGCATATGTAAACATTGTCTTGACTTAAACTGGGTAACAAAAAGTGACATTTTAGCTGGTGCCTGGCTTAAGGAACTGAATTCTGCCCACCAGCTACCCCCGACAGGAGATGAGACTTGCACAACTGCTGTGTTCCCATGCCTACCTGCCTTTTGCTGCTCCCACCAAAAGGGATATGACACTTCTCTGATTGGATTACCAAGGGACTGCTAGAGGCTAAACATAGGACCCAGGCAGAGGGTTTATGGAAGTGGCCATAAATGGCTTCCTCTTGAACAATGGGCCTTCCAGAGCCCAGGCAGATGGTTTATTGCAGGGGTAATAAAAATGGCTTCCTCTTGGCAGAAACTGGGAGGGGGAGAAACTGGAGACAGAGGCTGAGCTTGAAGAAAGTGGAAAGACTGGTTTCTGTACCATGTGACCTGAAAAAACCACACCCCTGTAGCCAGAATATGGTTTTAGAAAAAGATGAATAACTCATAGTACGGACTTGTCATAATTATTTAAATGATACCATAATTCTTGTGATTTTTCTGCCCACATTTTAAGAGGTTTTTAGAACCGGTGGCATGATCTGGGGGCAAGCTAGCAGTTAAGAGGGTATTACTTAAAAGGTATGCATGTTAAAAATCTGACACTTCATCAAGTAATGTCCATACTCCTTGCGCACATGTGTATAAATTTGGGGTAATGTCCGATATTACGAAACCAGTTAAAAAGTGCAAATGTTGCCATTTCTGAATGCAAGCTCCCAGGAAGAGCAGATTTGGACAGGGTATACCTCCTGTGATATGTGATGGGTGCATGTAATTTTAAACAAATGTGTACCTGTGCAAATATGTCTTTTGGGTCAAAATATAGATTGTGTGTAATTTGACAGGGGTGGGTTCTCTGTGCCATAAACAGACCTCATCATGATGACACTTCATTTCATTCCCCCAATCAAGGGGAAGAGGAGGAAGTGGCCAATGACAAGTGGAGAGGGGCTGGCTAGTGATGCTGCTCACACACACCCACTTTCAAAACACTTAAAAGCAGACAGTCAGGACAGATAGAGACATTCAATTCCATTTGCGGCAACGCGCTCTGCCGGACCATACCACATCCAGAGATCCAGACTTCAAATCCATCAATCTCCAGAATCCAGAGAGGCTAGACCAGCAGAGCAGAGCTGACCCAGACCGCTGCTAGCAGAACCAGAGAGCTGACCCAGATCATTGTGAAGTGCAGAGACCAGACCAGAGTCCAGTCTAAAACCTGACCAGATCCGTGGCGAGGCCCATTCTAATTCAACAATATAGTGTGAGTACCTAGCAGAACTGTGCAGAACCAATCTCTTAGTTAAAATAATATAATTCAATCTATTTTAATCTAAGTAGAACTGCCTCCTAGTCATTTGCAAAGCTGTCACCTGTCATTTCTAGTTGCTAGCTGTCAATTGTCACTTTGAACTTTAAAATTTCAAATCTGAAAAACGACCTTTACCATATCGCTCATATCTCTGTGACCGTTTGTCTTAGAGACTTGCAGTAACTTTCCCCTGAAAGCTGGGAATCGTGGCTTTTTTACGAACCTAGAACCGCATTCCTACCCCCGATACTTTTGCCGCAATCGCGAAAAACGCACTCGCGAATTTGCCGCGATTTGCAAATTTATCCACGTGTGAAAACAGCAGTACTTGCTTTCCTTGCTAAAATTTCATTTGCCTCTTAAGAACCATCCCTGAATCATTGCTAGAGTGAACCTGGACTAATATTAACTAGATACCACTCACCCTGAACCTAAAGAGGGAATTAAAAGCATTTTAGCATATTTTTCACTTCATTGCCAGCACATATAAAAGCATTTTGGGCCTGTGTTTCCAACTTCTGTATTGTAAGCTTGCTGGGGTGAACTGAATTACATTTGATTGCATTTCTGAGAACTGTGTGCTTTCCTTCCATTTCCTTGCATTGCATAAAGGGGGGGAGTGGATTGCCAGAGAAAAGTGATTACATTGTTTTGTTGAAATCATATTGATTATTTTCTGTATTGCATTTTCATTCAACATTACATCCATCTGAACCCTATAAAGCATTCTCTACCACATTATTCTTCTGTCTCTATTTACCAGTGTTGCTGTCTTATCCATCCTATAACCACTCATCATTGATTTTAAAGAAGTGTGCTAGTGCCTGACTATCCATTATTGATTACTGCTCAGATTAACAGGCCGATTCATGGAATAAATGTGCGCCGAAAATCCCGGCGCAGAGGGGCCAATACGTGCGCTGCGCCGAAAATTAGCGAAAAGCGCAGGGAAACCAGCGCACGTCGATTCATGGAAGTCCGTGCGCAAGAAAAGCAGAGGACGTGCGCTGAAAAAGCGCGCGGCGCAGGCCGGCGCACAGGTCAACCAACGTCGTGCGCCACGGCCACTGCGCTATCACTCCGAGCGCAGCGCACAGCTCTAAAGTAGGCGGAACACAGGGTGGGACACTCGGAATGGGGAATAAAATGGGGCACAACACTCGGAATGTGGAAGAATGTGGGCGGCACGGGGAAAGTTTAGGAGGCAAGTGCGCGGAACGCCCACACGCTCGCATACAACACGTATTCATGGAATAGAATAGGGCAAAAAAGCGCACGCTCAAAGCAGCGCACAGGCACAAACAGGCACAAACACGACCGCCACAAGAAAGCAGGCGGTAGCGTCTCTGCGCCTGCAAGAAATGTGCGCTAAAAGGTGCGCCAACAAATAGCACCTATATACAGACATGATCAATGTCCAATACTGTGGCCCTCCAGGACAAATGACGTACAAAGGGGTACCCACAAACACAGACACGCGCTGAGAGAAAAAATAAACGTGTGCGTGTATACCGGGGTGCGCGGGAAGTTGCACACGCGATATGGCCGGGTACGTGGATTTCAGGGGTGCGCGGGAAGTTCCACACGCGATTAGTCAGGGTACGTGGATTGCAGGGGTGCGCGGGAAGTTCCACACGCGATATGGCCGGGTACGTGGATTTCAGGGGTGCGCGGGAAGTTCCACACGCGATTAGTCAGGGTACGTGGATTGCAGGGGTGCGCGGGAAGTTCCACACGCGATATGGCCGGGTACGTGGATTTCAGGGGTGCGCGGGAAGTTCCACACGCGATTAGTCAGGGTACGTGGATTGCAGGGGTGCGCGGGAAGTTGCACACGCGATATGGCCGGGTACGTGGATTTCAGGGGTGCGCGGGAAGTTCCACACGCGATATGGCAGGGTACGTGGATTGCAGGGGTGCGCGGGAAGTTCCACACGCGATATGGCCGGCTACGTGGATTTCAGGGGTGCGCGGGAAGTTCCACACGCGATTAGTCAGGGTACGTGGATTGCAGGGGTGCGCGGGAAGTTGCACACGCGATATGGCCGGGTACGTGGATTTCAGGGGTGCGCGGGAAGTTCCACACGCGATATGGCAGGGTCGTGGATTGCAGGGGTGCGCGGGAAGTTCCACACGCGATATGGCCGGCTACGTGGATTTCAGGGGTGCGCGGGAAGTTCCACACGCGATTAGTCAGGGTACGTGGATTGCAGGGGTGCGCGGGAAGTTGCACACGCGATATGGCCGGGTACGTGGATTTCAGGGGTGCGCGGGAAGTTCCACAAGCGATATGGCAGGGTACGTGGATTGCAGGGGTGCGCGGGAAGTTCCACACGCGATATGGCCGGCTACGTGGATTTCAGGGGTGCGCGGGAAGTTCCACACGCGAATAGTCAGGGTACGTGGATTTCAGGGGTGCGCGGGAAGTTCCACACGCGAATAGTCAGGGTACGTGGATTGCAGGGGTGCGCGGGAAGTTCCACACGCGATTAGTCAGGGTACGTGGATTGCAGGGGTGCGCGGGAAGTTGCACACGCGATATGGCCGGGTACGTGGATTTCAGGGGTGCGCGGGAAGTTCCACACGCGATATGGCCGGGTACGTGGATTCCAGGGGTGCGCGGGAAGTTCCACACGCGATATGGCCGGGTACGTGGATTGCAGGGGTGCGCGGGAAGTTGCACACGCGATATGGCCGGGTACGTGGATTTCAGGGGTGCGCGGGAAGTTCCACACGCGATATGGCAGGGTACGTGGATTGCAGGGGTGCGCGGGAAGTTCCACACGCGATATGGCCGGCTACGTGGATTTCAGGGGTGCGCGGGAAGTTCCACACGTGATTAGTCAGGGTACGTGGATTGCAGGGGTGCGCGGGAAGTTGCACACGCGATATGGCCGGGTACGTGGATTTCAGGGGTGCGCGGGAAGTTCCACACGCGATATGGCAGGGTACGTGGATTGCAGGGGTGCGCGGGAAGTTCCACACGCGATATGGCCGGCTACGTGGATTTCAGGGGTGCGCGGGAAGTTCCACACGCGAATAGTCAGGGTACGTGGATTTCAGGGGTGCGCGGGAAGTTCCACACGCGAATAGTCAGGGTACGTGGATTGCAGGGGTGCGCGGGAAGTTCCACACGCGATTAGTCAGGGTACGTGGATTGCAGGGGTGCGCGGGAAGTTGCACACGCGATATGGCCGGGTACGTGGATTTCAGGGGTGCGCGGGAAGTTCCACACGCTATATGGCCGGGTACGTGGATTCCAGGGGTGCGCGGGAAGTTCCACACGCGATATGGCCGGGTACGTGGATTTCAGGGGTGCGCGGGAAGTTCCACACGCGATATGGCAGGGTACGTGGATTTCAGGGGTGCGCGGGAAGTTCCACACGCGATATGGCCGGCTACGTGGATTTCAGGGGTGCGCGGGAAGTTCCACACGCGATATGGCCGGGTACGTGGATTTCAGGGGTGCGCGGGAAGTTCCACACGCGATATGGCAGGGTACGTGGATTGCAGGGGTGCGCGGGAAGTTCCACACGCGATATGGCAGGGTACGTGGATTTCAGGGGTGCGCGGGAAGTTCCACACGCGATATGGCCGGCTACGTGGATTTCAGGGGTGCGCGGGAAGTTCCACACGCGATATGGCCGGGAACGTGGATTTCGGGGGTGCGCGGGAAGTTCCACACGCGATATGGCAGGGTACGTGGATTGCAGGGGTGCGCGGGAAGTTCCACACGCGATATGGCCGGCTACGTGGATTTCAGGGGTGCGCGGGAAGTTCCACACGCGAATAGTCAGGGTACGTGGATTTCAGGGGTGCGCGGGAAGTTCCACACGCGAATTGGCTGTGTGCTCCCAGGCATTACCTGTACACCCTCCACGGCCCCTGCAGGCAGCACACACCACAGGGAACTACCCTGCACACCTGCTCATGTCTCCCACCACCCCCACCCCCCATCCACCAGGGACACCCTCCACCAGGCCCCCACCCATGTCTCCCACCACCCCCACCCCCCATCCACCAGGGACACCCTCCACCAGGCCCCCATCCATGTCTCCCACCACCCCCACCCCCCACCCCCCAGGGACACCCTCCACCAGGCCCCCACCCATGTCTCCCACCACCCCCACCCCCAGCACTGTGGGGAACCTGCCAGCAGGCCCCCACCCATGTCTCCCACCACCCCCACCCCCAGCACTGTGGGGAACCTGCCAGCAGGCCCCCACCCATGTCTCCCACCACCCCCACCCCCCACCCCACAGGGGCACCCTCCACCAGGCCCCCACCCATGTCTCCCACCACCCCCAGCACTGTGGGGAACCTGCCAGCAGGCCCCCACCCATGTCCCCCTGGCCCCAGGTCCTGACGATACACAATCATGGCAGTAATGGCCAGCATACCCAGCACAAACACCCAGGCAAGGATTGCATGCACCCACATAGTGAATGCAATCACATGACACAACCCCAAAGGCAAGTATGCAAAAGAACACATGTCCGTCACACACACATACACAATGGGTGCAAGTGAATGTCAAAACCCATATCATGACATGTAAGAAACCAAAGAGAAAATAACACAAGTGTAAGATAATATAAAAATGTATTAAAAACAAAAATTAAGTAAACCAATAAAACATACAACTATGTGGCAAAGTAAATAAAAGGTCCATGTCCGAGAACAAAAATGATAAACCAAAAAACAAAGGATTAAAAAATCAATAGAATTTGTCCAAAGCAAAACCATGTAGTAGGAAATCTAAGAAAAACCATTACGTCATGGTGTAAACAATAAGAAAATAAAAAAATGTATCTCCCAAAAAATAACAATATATACAGGAATGTTCCAGGGTCCATGAGCCCAACACCACAAATGAAACCTAATACTAACTAATAAAAAAAATATGTACAAAAAAGTGGCCATTGTCCGAGCGGTCCAAAATAATAAAAATAAATAAAGGAAACCTAGCACTAACTAACTAAAAAACTATATACAAAGGCAGCGGGCTAGTCCTGCGGCTCACTTGGTGATGCTGGCCAGGGCATCCTCGAACTCCATGTCAATGTCCTGGAGGCGGGACTCTGTCCTGGCCCCGAGGTCTCGCAGGGACAACCCCATGTGCTCACCAAAATCCCTGCGAGCCTCCTCGAGGCACTCAGCCCGCCTCAATGCCCGACGCATGGAGATCTCCGCCCTGGCCATGGCGAGCCGCTCCTCTTCCGCCCGCTGCCGCTCCGCACCTATCCGCTGGCCAAACTCCTCCCACACGGAACACACCGCCATGCCAGGGTTGCCCTGCCCTCCGGCCGATGCCTGCCCCTCTGATCTTGATGGCCCTGAGCCATGATGCCTCCCACGTCGAGCCCGCTGCTGCCTCCGACGCCACTGCCTCTGCCAGCACGACGGCATCCAGGCTGATGGTAACCACCGACGCCGTCGTGCACGTGCCCTGCCCAATGATGCCGGCACATCTTCCATCTGCTGGGGTCCACTTGCTGTGTTGTCCACCCCTGCTGGACCTCCGACTCCCAACTGTGGCAGGGATGGGATCCCCACCGAGCTGGCTGCATTGGTCGGGGCAGGTCCACAGGGGGCCATGGTGGCATCTGGGCCGGAAGACGGCAAGGAGAACGACCGGTGGATAGCCTGCACAGAGGAGGAGAGGGCCGTCAGATTGGCCAACACATGCAGGAACCCCCCGAACATGGCCGATCCCAATTGGGCCACGTCGGCACGGTGCACTTCGTGATGACGTGCGTGCTCCTCCCGGGAAGCACGCACGTCATCACGAATCACAGCCGTGCGCATCGCGACCCCAATCAGGACCTGCTCCACGCGGCCAGGGGTTCCCACGGCCGCAGGTGGAGGGGAGTCAGTTGACATGGACATCCCCTCTACCTGCGGACGGGCCTGGGACGGGGCATCCCTGCTGGTGCATGGTGGTGCACTCACAGGGTCAGGGACAGCGACATGCACAGGCACCTCCACGGTGACCTGTGCTGCCTCCTGCCCCTGGCCCTGGACTGCACCACTTGCACCAGCAGGGATGCTCCCACCAGGCCCCATGTGTGCACCAGTGTCGGCCTCCTCCTCCTCTGTGCAAACCACCAACCTGGATGGCTCCTCACCGTCTCCCGCCGTAGCAGGCCCCTGTGGGGGCTCACCCACCCCTTCCGCTGCAGCCGTGGGGGCATCCCCGCCGCCTTGCTCCACAGCGCCGTCTCCGCCCTCTTCTTCACTAGCCGCTGCGTAGAGGGAGACAAAGGACACAAGCATCAGGCTACTGTAAAATGGTCCCCTAGACAGGAAGCAATAGCAGATGAGCACCCCTGTCAAAGTACACTTCCATCATGTCCCTCCACAACACATGGGTCAGTCCAGGCAAAACACACACAGTAACAGGCATGGTGCATGCCATGCACATTTCCATGCATGTCCAATTGACTCTTGAAACATTCAATGATATGTAACTCACATGCATCATGGCTCATGCATATCACATGCACACACTTCACCTCAGTCACATCCATCTGGCCCCAAACACAACGAACACAGGCGAAACAAGGGTAAGTTGGGTGCGTCACTGAATCTGTGCATTGTCACACACATGTGTCATGCATCCATGGCATGCACAAGTCACAGACACGCAGGTCAGGCACACAGACATGGCTACCATATATGTACCTGGCATCAGCACCCATCCTTCACCCCCATCCATGTCCAGGTACAGAGACTGGCACGCTCTCATGTCCTAAATCTGCATAGGGCTCCCCATGCCGCATTTCAACACATGCAACAACCATGTGGGTCACACATCACTGGTCGCACATGCATTACCATGATGTCCCTGCACACATACATGCATACATGGCCCATGGCACACATACAGGCAAGTATCATAGAACCAGCACACCGCAACATGCCCTGTCTCACACAGTAATGCTTGCACACTTACCGCTAAACTCCAGACGGGCCTCCCTCTCAAGGACCTGGGCGTGGAGCGCTGGGCGTACGCGTTCCAGGACCCTCTTCTGGATGGAACTCATGCGGCCCCGGCCCCCCTCCACGAGGCGCCGGGCCTTCACAAGGGTCCTGGACCTCAAGTCCTCCCAGCGCTTCTTGATCTTCTGGACGTTGCGGGTTGCCACCCCCTCCGCGTTGATGGCAACCACACAGTCGGCCCAGATCCTCTCCCGTCCTTCCTTGCTGGCGCGGGACGATCCAAATAGGGCATCATACTGCCCCAGGACATGCTCCACCAGGACACCAACTTCGGTGGCAGTGAAGCTGGTGCCCCTCTGCCCCTCTGGCCTGGGGTTGCCACTGGTGCCAGATGTGGAAGTGCCCGACATGGCAACCCCAGAGGCAGGTGTGGGTGGGCAACTGGGTCCTGGGGCTGGGCTGTGGAGCGATGTAATCCCAGTTGGGAGTCTTCAGTTCCAGCAGGGGTGGACACAGCAACTGGACCCCTGCAGATGGCTGATGTGCAGGCACCAAATGGCAGGGCACGGTGGCAGCAGGCAGGCAGGCAGGCAGCAGCAGATAGCACGTGGGAGGCTGCTCAGGGCACTGGGGGGGCAGTAACTCGGCCTTCTGGGCAGGAGCGTGGTGTTCCGTGTGTTTTCGGGTGGCCAGCTTGATACGGAGTGATTTGGCACGTGAAATTCCTGCACGTCAGCGTGAAATCCGAGGAAAGGCCCTTAGCGCGTAAGTGCGTCAGCACGCATACGCGATTCTATTGGACCAGAGTCCCTCACCGCGTAAGCGCGTCTGACGTGATCCGCACGGGCGTTCCCCACTCAGCACGTGATGACGGAGCACACGTGGAAATACTGCACGTCAGAGTGTCATCGCGTGTAATTGGCCAAAAGTGCGCGTACACGCGATTGGCCTATGTACGTGTATTACATCGCGTGTAATTGGCCAAAAGTGCGCGTACACGCGATTGGCCTATGTACGTGTATTACATCGCGTGTAATTGGCCAAAAGTGCGCGTACACGCGATTGGCCTATGTACGTGTATTTCATCGCGTGTAATTGGCCAAAAGTGCGCGTACACGCCATTGGCCTATGTACGTGTATTTCAGGGGTGCGCTGGCACTTACACACGCAAGTACGTCAGCGCACCTGTATGCCTGCTGCGTGGGAATTTCCACACGCTATTGGAGTGGGAACTAGATTCCAGGGGTGCGAGGGTCACACGCTCGCCTAGAACACGCGCAAGGCATTAATTTGCGCACTTATCAATAAACAAGCCAGATGCCAGGATGAACATACCGTTCCTAGCAGCAGTGGCAGTGGGCTACCAAAGGAGGAGGAGGAGGAGAGTCAGGGCCAGAATATTCACACCCAGAACCAGCCTATTCGGGATGCCTGATGACCAGGTGTATGGGAGGTACAGGTTTCCAGCACACATCATACTGGACCTGGTCAGTGAGTGGGAGGATGACCTCACATCACCCACCCTGTGCTCCCAAGCACTCAGCCCCCTGCAGAAGGTCCTGAATGTACTGCACTTCTTGGCCACTGGATCCTTTCAGCGGACAAGTGCCATAGTGGGTGGTGTGTCTCCCCAGGACTCATGCAGAAAGGCGGACGTGCATCCAGGAATTCTATGGTGTGGCTCAATTCCCCAAAGTGCTTGGTGCAATTGACTGCACACATGTGGCTCTACGTCCACCCAGGGCAACAGAGCACATCTATAGAAACCGCAAGCACTGGCATTCCATCAACGTGCAAGTTGTATGCAATGCCAAGGGAATAATCACATCAGTATATGCCAACTATCCCGGGTCCACCCACGACAGCTTCATCTACAGAATGTCTACCCTATGCCGGGACCTAGAGGCTGGCCAGCATGGAGATACATGGCTGCTTGGTGAGCATGAATGCCACTGCACATGCATGCATGTCAGATACTGGGTCATGACACAACACCACTAATGATACCCATCACCACCTCCGCAGGGGACAGTGCCTACCCTATCAGCCCCCACATGATGACCCCAATCCGGATCCCCACCACGCCACCCAAGGTAAAGTACAACACAGCCCACATTGCAACACGGGGCATAGTGGAGCGCACATTCGGAGTGCTGAAGTCACGCTTTCGCTCCCTTGACCGTTCTGGCGGGCAGCTGTTATATGCTCCCCGAATAGTGTGCAGGATCATAGTGGCAGCATGTGTCCTGCACAACGTTGCAACACGCCGGGGCCTGCCCGTGGACATGGTGGTGCCCCCACATCCACAACCACATGCACGCCCGCTGCGCATGGGAGGGGAAAGGGCACGGGGGGAGGCAGCCCGTACGCAACTGGTGGCCAACTTCTTCACCTAGGAATCACAGTGCTGGCTAGTGCACACTGCTCTGGCACATACCATCTGACAATCAATGATGACACTACCTGACAATGTCACAAAATTACTTGACAATAAACTGTCAGATACACATCAGCCTGAGATTGTTAACATGGAAGTGTCACTATGTGTGCACCCCTACCTACACATACACCAGCAATGCATCACAACGAAAAGACACAACTCCATCAATCAAATATGCATTGCCACAGGCGATTCACTACATGACAACATTGCCATGTCACCCATTCCCTTCACAGTCCCGCCACTGAGGACACCATGTCATGGTATGTGAGAGCAAACAAACTGGCCATCACAACATGACACCGGTGTCACAAATAGCAGTGCCCCAAATGGAACATAGCCGCACTTGAACAGCTAACCGCGCTGGAGCCACTACTACACACCTGTGTAAGAGTAATTTCAATCAAATTACACACCAACCCACCCTGAAGCCCACCCAAACAAGACACAATGCATGTAATCAATGGTAGTCTCATTACCTGATTCTGCTGGTATGTCCTCACCGTCCAGATGTACAGTGATGGCGCCACGCAAAAGTGTCAGTGCACATCTACCGACATGTAGTCTGACTCCAGAGAGTATGCCCGTGTGAATAACTGTGTGAAATACCTGCAAAACATGAGCAACATATGTAAGTAGAGGCACATATCAAACCATCATGCATAGTTAGGTGCAACAACAATGTACACTATGAATGTCTACACAGTATTGACTATGGACTGGCCAACAGCTCATGGGAGTCCAATGTCACCGTGTAATTTGCTGTCACTTGGGCACACCCTTTGCAAGCCCATGGAAACGGAAGCAGGAGGGGTGTGGATGTCTGGTACCCAAGCATCGAAACCAAACTCAGGACAAGCCTGCATGTGCCCAGCCACAATACAGTGTATGCCTGCCCAGGTACACACACAAGGCAACACTATTGAACAAGAAAAAAAAATTGAGAGAAAATGGCCATGAAAGGGCCGGCGGGGGGGGGGGGGCACCTATGAGGTCCGAGGACAGGATGCACGCCACAATCCACCTGTGTGGATCATGGGAAACTAAAACACCCCATAGGCTCGTGGCCCACACGGCTACTCTGTTGTGGGAGATGAGTCGCTATCGCTCTGGCCAGACCCTGCAGCTGACTCAGGAGGTGGGGGAGCTGCCTCAGAAGATGGTGTGACAATGGGAGGCAGCCCACGCAAAGCACGAGTTTGCTCCTCCATGGCTGCAAGCAGGCGGGTCTGGTAGTTCTGGTTCTGGGTTATAATCATGCGGAGGTCCCCATGCAGTAACTTCCGGGATGACCTGACCTCCGCACGAGTTGCCTGCATCTCGGCCGAGAGCGTCCGTGTCAGACGCTCCAGCTGCTCCTCTGTCCTTCTATGGGATGAAGCCTCAAGCTCTAACAGGGTCGACCTGAGGTGATGGAATTCTTCCCTCAGGCCTTCCCTGTGGCGCTGGGACTCCATGGAATGTGATTCCCGCAGAGTCGCCAGTGCCGCCCGCCTGTCCATGTTGGACGCCAACATGTCCTCCCTGTGTGCCTGGCAGATGGACTCTGTAGCCTGCTCCAGTCGCTCCATCAGCCTTTCTGGGGGGACAATGGAAGTGGCCACCCTATCCATGGCCTGTGCAATCATCTCGGATGATGCTGCCTGTTGGGTGGCCATACCGTAGATGGATTGCTCCCAAGCGGTATTGCCAGGTGGCATACGGCCACCACGTTGACGGGCACCACACCTGCCTGGGGCAAGGCGGACTGCGCCTTGCTGTGCCGGCAAGGCCTCAGGCTGCAGGACTGCATTCCCTCTCTGATCTGCAGCCCCAGGAACAGGATCAGAGATTGTGTGGTGTGGCCCTGCATCCGTAACCACCGGAGGCTGAGCTGCCGACACTGACATCCCCATTGAGGGCAATGGCCCGGCTGCAGGTGGGTCGGACAGAGGAGATTCTCTCCCAAGAACACTCACCTCCGACTGCACATAGGTGTCATCCTCCGAGTCTACACCTGAATACTGCTCGGGGGAGGAACCCCCAGAGACACCCCTCGACAGCACGACCTGCAGCACTTGTGGGTTTTCACCCACAAACACACCACGTCCCTCACTTGTGGAAGGTCGGCCCGGGTTGCCCTCCTGGGACGGCTCAACCACCACATCCCCAGCATCAACAAGTGCTTCGTCCCCTGCAAAGACATGAAAGAGAAAAATGGAAACAGGCATTAGCACCATGGCATGCAACAAGGGCTGATGAACAACAGAGGCAGTAGTTCTACGACACATGTCCCACATGACTGGGAGACCTCCTATGCATTCACCATCACTGGGTCTGTAGGGGAGGCTCAGGGCATACAATGTACAGATTGGAGAGCAACGCCTGCTCACCATGCTGCCTAGCACTGCCATCACACATTGGCCGGTGATTGCCATGTCAAAGGCACATGCCATCACACACATGGCATGTGACATAGCCACCAAGTGAAGAGGGAGAGGAGGGCAACTTTTTTGGATTTCAACCACTCTGGTCCTGACATTGCATCATCACATCAATAAGTTAACATGTTGTACATGGATCTGCTAGTCCAAATTGGCCACGATGCACAGTGCCTTGTCTACATCAACAAAATGCAGTAAACAATGAGATTCCACCTCCCCATCACCTGTAAAGGAATCATATAGCATTCGTGAAGCACCGGTCCAGAAATGTATGAAGGTACAGCGGAGCACTGAGGGGTGGTGGGGCAGAAGGGGATGCCAGTCAACAATCCTACTGGTGCTGGTGTCATTCATGTCACGCAAGTGCAGGGGTGGGTGGCACAATGAAGTGCAAGGGGAAGTGGCGGCTGGAAGTGCTGTACAAGGTAAGTAGGACTTAACGTCAAGGGCAGATTGTGTTAGGCGCAGACAAGTGCTGGGGGGGTGGCCTATAGGGGTACAGAGACAATCATGCAGTGCTGTGGGCTCGGAGGGGACAGGGGAGGTACACACTGCATCTGGCTCGGCAAGGTCCTTGCAGATTTCTATGTGTCCTGCAGAGTTGTCACATGCCGCAGATATGTGCCCTTCGATTGGGGATCTCATCTTGGTGAAAAGGGTGAGGCGCTATTGCCTTTGGAGCATGTGGCAGGCCAGTTTGCCAGAGGATGAGCATGATGCAGGACATTCCCTCTCTGCCACCCGGCACCTGTGGTTTGGGTTCACAAGATACGAGTCATGCCAGGACTCTGAATTGGCATGGGGCTTCAGACAGGTGGTCATGACCGTGGCAAAGACATCCAGTGTACCTGACATAGAGTGGAGCATGGAGTGGGCCCTGTCAGGATGGGAGTGAGCCTAAGGGGGAGCTGGATGGGGGGGAGATTTTGGCAGCATAAGCCTCGACTGACACACACTTCATGGGTTGGAATACCAAGAAGGTGTGTGACAGTGGTGAGGGTGGCTTTGCCTGTGGGGTGGTGAGGGTGAGCTGGGAGGAGAGGAGAATGTGATCACTCCAGGAGAGAGGAGTGCAGAGATGGACGGAGAGGGGAAAGTCAGATGAGATCAGAGCATCAAGAGTGTGCCCTGCAGAATGAGTAGGGACAGACGGGAGTCTAGAGGGTGAGAGGGAGTTGCTGAGGTCACAGAAAGGTCACGTGGGGGGGTCAACAAGCATGCAGGTGGATGCGTACAGCACCAAGGAAGAGGATTTCTGTGTCTGGGGACATGAGTGAGGAGGAGAGGTGAGGACACTCAGAAAGGAAGTAGTACATTTGACCAGTTTTCCCAGACACAGTACGCACAGTTTGTGAATGTCAAGGTGTGGTAGAGAGAGACGTCACACAAGCCATTCCAGAGTGGAGTAGGTCTAAGTAGGAGTGACAGTGGCAGGAATACCCTCAGGGAAGCCAAGGGCACACCCCCCCTGCACAGTAGTGGCGGGCCAAGGAGAGGGTCTCCTGAACATCAGGTAGGAGTGTGTGAAGGATGCAGACAGAGCTGGCCGTCAGACATGTTTCCATGAGACCAAGGATGTCAAGGTGCATAACCTCATGTAAGTGACAGATATCGGAGGAATGCCTGATGCAGCCGCAGTGAAAGGAGTGTAATTGTGGAGGAGGTTGACAGCCTTGTAGGACTTACGGGGAGTGCTAGAGATCAGAGGTGCAGCATGTGTAGGAGTTGGAGTGGGAGGCGGAGAAGGATCATGGGAGGGTGCAGGGAGGCAGTGCAGGATTGATGAGGAGAGAGGAGGGGGGACAGCAGGAGAGGAAAGGAAGTTGATGAGATGTGGGTAGCATTTCTCAAGGAGAATGAGGTTGGCCTAAGGGCCTTGGACTGAGATGCTCCCATTACCATGCACATCAATTGTGGCCTCTGAGGATTGGAAGGAGGCCAGGAGTACACCCCAACGGGTCCCACCATTGATGGTGGAAGAGGAGCAAGGAGAGAGGACAGGGACCATGTGAAGGGTCTATGGGACAGGCAAAGGCATGTATGAGCAGATGTCAGTGAGAGTTAGCTTTGAGTAGGCTCAGATGCACTTGTCAGCAATAGGGTGGGTCGCATTGGAGGGCAGGGTGCCCTCATTTGACTGTTAGCAAGCAGGTGTCGTGAGTAGGGCACGATGGTCTGAACTGTAGAAGTCAGGGAAGATAGACCATGAAGAGCAGCATGGAGTGTGAGGGAATGGGGCTCGAAACCAGACGGTACCAAAGCACACAGGTAGGAGGTGGATGTCAAGGCAACATCCACAGTATGACAGCATGTTGGTTGGCATTTATATACAGAGGACGCATTAGCATGTGGTATCATTGCATGTCAGGCATGTGAAGATGAAACTTGAATGGCTGGGGGAAAGTATAGGAATGGTATGTAAGACATCAGATGAATAGACAGGGGAGTATGAGCAACAATGTAGTGACAAAATGACAATTCAAGGGCAACTTCCATGGTGTAGGGCCATATGTGCACTGTTGCCAGTAGGGATAGTGCTGTGGGCAGATGGTGTTGCACTGAACATACTGGATGAGGCACATGGGTGCCACTATCAACTCTGCCACACACCCCCTTGACAGGCACCCAACATGAATGCTTCACACACACACCATGCACATGGATAATACACACATGCATGTGCACTCACCGGATGATGCCTCGTAATCAGGGAGATCTCCCACACCTTGGAGTTGTCCCTCGGTGACGTAGGATCCAGCTACGGACTCGTGTGGTGTGAGTTCTATTTCCTGTGCTGGGGACCCACCTCCAGTCACCAAGGTTGCGGCATGACTTGAGGCCAGCTTATCCTTTGCCCTGCGCTTAAGGTCATTCCAGCGCTTCTGGCAATCACTAGCTGTGCGCCTCACTACTCCAAGGGCACTTATTCTGTCAGCAATGGTCTGCCAGTGTGCCTGGCGTCTGGCATGTGTGGTCTTGGACCCTGCAACGATGACCATTTCCCTATCATGATCTGACACATACTGAACAAGTGCATTCAGTTCGGCGTCTGTGAAGCTTGGCTTCCTTGATGGGCCGGACTGTGCAGCCGTGCCTGGGGCATCAGCCTGTGCCGGACGTGCACTCTTCCTCTTGCGCTTGGAAGGGGGTGGGGATCCAGAGTGTCCTACGCCGCTGTGGACACTAGGGGCAGGAGCCGTGGTGGACTCAGTACTGGGTGTGTGGGATTGCACACTCAGCATGGGAGTAGGTGCAGGCATTGGGGGTAGAGGGATGGGGTCAGGCCTGATCTGAGGTGCATGAACTAGGACCGACACAGTCTTGGCAGGGTGTATGAGAGGTGGGGTGGATGGAGCCACACCCTGGCTACGGGGGCCAGCAGATGACCTATCTGGCATAGATGCGCGTGCCCTGATGACACCAATGTGCACCAGTGCACGTGCAGTGGACCTGCTGACCTGGATGTCAGCGATGGGATCACCCTCGGACAGGTCTGGTGCCACAATGGGCTAGTCCGACAAGGGCTGATCAGGGTTGGTATCAGCCACATGACCCTCAACTGGGGGGGGGGGGCATGGGTGTCCCTGACTGGTCCTCCAGACTGGGGGGGACAGGGGCACCCTGCAAGTCACAACCACGTCCCCTAGTGGATCCTCCACGGCCACCACGTGTGGCTCGGCCACCTTTGCCACCCTTACGGCTTGCACGCCTCCCAACCATGGCACTGATGTTATTGTGCGTATGGGAGTCGGTGTGCACAATTGTCCTGGGCAATTGGGTGTCAAAGGGGTTGGGTACCAGATGGTATTCGTACCCTAGTGCAGTGGCAAGGCTATATGACACCCCTGGGGAAAGATGACGGGTCACGCAACGCACAGGCACCCCAAAAAAGTTAAGGAACGTGCACAATACCCCTCCTAGACCACGTGTGCTGATGGAAAACCCTGCACTACGCTGTGGCATCCAGTAACACTTAAATGAACGTATGCGTGTCACACGCAGCCTAGAATGACCTCTGAAGGGGTAGGCTACACACGGGGCAAGCACAGAAGTTAGATACGTGCGTGACTCACCGTCTGCCAGGTAAAAGAGCGTGAAAAATGAGCGCGTTTGGTTGGCAACACCCCCGCCAAAAGAAGATGTGTACGCTGTCTGAGGAGACAGGACAACAGTAGAAGGGGACACTGTTTGAGGGAACAGGCCCAGGTAAACCAGTACAAGAGGAAAAAGAGAAAAAGCTGTCAGAGGTAACAGGGAGTACGAACTGGAAACGCCGTGAAGTAAATCGCGTGTGAAACGACAAGAAGTACAGAATTCACCCACTCGCTCTCCACGAAAAGCACGTACAAGGAAATGGTGTTCTACACTACCTTATATACAGGCCCACACGTACAGCGTCACTTACGGCGTGTACGTGCTTGGCCCATGTTCACCAATCACACGCTTTGTCACTTCTGCGTGTGGATCCTTTTTCTCCAATCACACGCTTTGACACTCCTGCGTGTAGCTCACTTTTCACCAATCACACGCTTTGTCACTCCTGCGTGTAGATCCATTTTCACCAATCACACGCTTTGTCACTCCTGCGTGTAGATCCATTTTCACCAATCACACGCTTTGATACTGCACGTGCAGGTAACTATAGACGCACATATGCTGGTGACGGGTTTTCTCGCGCGATTCGCTGAGTGTGGGATTTTCACGTGCAAAATCACTCCCTATCAGGCTGTCCACGCGTTCAAACACGAAAGACCACGCTCCTGGCCAGGAGGCCAAATTACAGTCCCCCAGAGCCCTGAGCACGCTCCCACCTGCCATCTGCTGCTGCCTGACTGCCTGCTGGCCACGTGCCCCACAGTGCTGGTGGGTGGGGGTGGTGGGAGACATGGGTGGGGGCCTGGTGGAGGGTGCCCCTGGTGGATGGGGGGTGGGGGTGGTGGGAGACATGGGTGGGGGCCTGCTGGCAGGTGCCCCTGCACTGCTGGGGGGTGGGGGTGGTGGGAGACATGGGTGGGGGCCTGGTGGAGGGTGCCCCTGGTGGATGGGGGTGCAGGGGGACATGATCAGGTGTGCAGGGTAGTCCCCTGTTTTGTGGGCTGCCTGCAGGGGCCGTGGAGGGTGTACAGGGTACACCTGTGAGGGCCCACCCAGCCTATTCGCGTGTGATAATTCCCGCGTACCCCTGTAATACACGTTCCCTGGCCTATCGCGTGTTCTACTTCACGCGTACCCCTGTAATACACGTTCCCTGGCCAATCGCGTGTTGAACTTCCCGCTACCCCTGTAATACACGCACCCTGGCTGTTCGCGTGTGATAATTCCCGCGTACCCCTGTAATACACGTTCCCTGGCCTATCGCGTGTTCTACTTCACGCGTACCCCTGTAATACACGTACCCTGGCCAATCGCGTGTTGAACTTCCCGCTACCCCTGTAATACACGCACCCTGGCTGTTCGCGTGTGATGATTCCCGCGTACCCCTGTAATACACGTTCCCTGGCCTATCGCGTGTTCTACTTCACGCGTACCCCTGTAATACACGTACCCTGGCCAATCGCGTGTTGAACTTCCCGCTACCCCTGTAATACACGCACCCTGGCTGTTCGCGTGTGATAATTCCCGCGTACCCCTGTAATACACGTTCCCTGGCCTATCGCGTGTTCTACTTCACGCGTACCCCTGTAATACACGTTCCCTGGCCTATCGCGTGTTCTACTTCACGCGTACCCCTGTAATACGCGTTCCCTGGCTGTTCGCGTGTGATAATTCCCGCGTACCCCTGTAATTCACGTTCCCTGCCTAGTCGCGTGTAGAACTTCCCGCGTACTCCTGATTTGAAGATTGCCCGCTTTGCTTTCCTTGTTTGCCTGCCCTGTGAAGTGGTCCAGGGTTAGCGCAGCCCTTAGCGATGATTTAGCGATTTTGATGGCTTTTCCTTGCGCGAGGGCGTTCTTGGGGGCGTTACTGGCGCTGCTGCAGGCTCGCTGCGATTCTCTGCGCCACGGCTGGTTTGGGAGCATGAAATCCATGAATACGCTGTGCGCGGAAATCAGTTTTAGCGCACGTGCCTGGCGCAGACTATCGCAGGCGCACGCTGTGCGCCAGCCGCGTGCGCTACTTGTGCGCTGGATTCTATGAATTACCCTGAAAGTGTGATATTCAATTATTAATTTATTATAAAGCGTGATATATATATATATATTGTTTAAATTATCAAATAAACCTTTAAACTTGCAAAACAGAACTACTTCTTGGCTCAGTGGGGCCAGGGGGATTCCAAGAGAGGGGTGTTATATAGGGGTAGTCATCCAGAACGCATGAACTGGACATAAAGGTATATTAATAAGGGTTTCCATTCAGTATCCCAGACTAGGCATTGACTTAGCTGTAGTGTTGAATTGAATCCTCTTACACACCCCAATTCAATAATAGATGATTTGCACAACCTTTATATTTAAATCATTTCCAAGCACTGGATTTAAAAATGCTGCATCATTTAAATGTGTTGTAAATGTTGTCCTAGTCATTTAAATTCAGTTAAAATCTAAAACCCACATGTTCATCAGTGCATTCATTTGTGTATATACCTTTTCATCATAGGTTCATGGAAGTGTGAGTAACATAGCATCACATGCGATAGCCATGATCCACTATGCTGAATCAGATGCACAATTAGTAGATATTCAGGCAGTAAAAAGTGTGCTACAGCTGACTGCAACCAAGGTGGCATTCTCCTGTGAGAATGACTCATTGTCTGCAATAAAGGATAAAAAGTAAGCACTGTTAAATATCGATATATACAAAGTAGACCTAATCGACCATCATAATATCATGTTATCTACACAGGTAGAGCCATCTAGAAATAATGAGATGAGAAGTGAGATAAGAGACAAATAGTTGTGTAGATCCATATGACAACTTAAGGGCAGATAATCAAGAAGTGTCATATGCCGATCCCGAAAACGGCAGCATATCTTCTACAGATATGTTTAAATCCTTTGGAAATCTGCTGACAATGATAGTCGAAATTTTTTTTTTTTTTAAAAATGTTTTCATTTGTTATAGCTGAACAATAAACAGCTTTTCAAATATAACATAGCAAGTAGTAACAACAAAAACAAGAGGAACATTCTTTCAAAATAATTATTTACATCATAGTCATTAAATGACGATTAGGAACTATGAGGTTTAACAGAGAAAACAGATAAAAAAAAAGATGAGAAAATATATAATTAAAACAGGTATACATTTAAAATCAATTATGTACAGTAAGCAGCAAAATAGTTTGAAAAAATACTTGCAGTATTTACAAGGGTTCTAATTTAATTTGACAATGTTCATGTCATTTACTATGATAGTTGGCATTTCAGATCAGTCTAGATGATTATAATTTATCCTTTAAGTCAAAAAAGTTCCAGTTTTAAGTGAAATCATTTTTCAAGAATAATCAAGACAAATTGAGTGATTGCAGAAATCTAACAATAGCTATATGATTTGAGATTATATGGCAATCAAACAGAACTCTCCTCAAAATTTCAGTGGTTGATATGCGATAATCCTAGAGTAAGTGGAGAAAATATGTTGTACTTGCATCCCGGAGAGCAGGGATGCAGAGACTAAGGGGGTCATTACGAGGTAGGCGGTAAGGGGTTAACGGCGCCGGTAAAGGTGCCAGAGCCGTCAACCCTTAACCGCCTCATTACGAGTTCTGTCGCGGGACCCGTTAAGGCCACCTGGTAAAACCAGGCATCCTTAGCGGGTCCCGCGAGCAGACCAGGGTGCTAACAACGGGCCCATTATTAACGGGCCCGTTGTTAGCACCCTCCCCATTCCCATTGAGTCATGTGGGGGCTCGAATGGGAATGGGGATGGGTTCCTTGAATGAGGAATTACCGGGCCCTTCAAGGGTGGAATGGCCCGTAATTCCTCATTCAAGGAACCCGGACCTGGTACCCGGTAAGGGGGCAGCCATGCCGCTAATAGCGACATGGTTACATCCTACCTCGTAATAACCCCCAATATGTTTGATTGTCTCAGATTGGGAAGCATTTGAGCAATATCCACAGACGTTATCTTCTTTGGTGATTTTTTTATGTCTTTGGAGAACATCATTTGTGTACTACAGATTCAACCTGAACCTCATAAACAGAATTCTTGTTATCCGATTTGGGAACATCTTTATGTAGGGTTCAGTTTCATTCAGAATTTTCAACAAGAAGGCTTGATCATTAAATAGGTGGAATTTAGTACAAGGCTCTCTTGTTCTGATCCAGTCTCCCAGCCATAATTTTTTTATGGGTTGGTCATTCAAAGGGAATCTGATATCACTCCATTTTTTAGGGATTCTTGAATTTGTATTCTCCAATTTTACATTTTGGAGTGGTTAGCTGTAATTACATAACTTGATACTGTGCTCAGAAGGGAGTTTCCCTTGGGGGACAAAAGGTATTTTCTATATAGTGACAACAGCTTCCATTTGTATTTGCAAAAAGGGAAACAATTCCCAGTTCGTGGGGAATGGCGCATAGGAGGTCGAATGAGGTAATCATAGGACCGATCTCCAAAAGAGACCCTGTTTCCTCGGCCAATATATCTCTGATTGCCATGTCCTAGATTCCGAACCATAAGATGAGAAAGTGGCCAGCTTTTTGATAAAAAAAACTTGACACCAGGTGATAGTGCAAATGTACCATATCTAGCCTGTATGATGTGTGCTTCAGATATGGCAGTTTTCCGGGGTTTTTTTGTATATCGAGATGATACGGTTTATCGGAAGGATGGTTACTAATGTTGAGTCCAAGATACTTATATTCTTGGACCAACTGTATTGGTTTTCCATGGAGCATCCACGTAAATGTGATTTTCCTCTTTATGCCCCTGTCATCATCAATCGTGAGCTTAGATCTTGATTGATTGACTTTGAGAAGGTGTGTGTTGACATACTCACCCAGATGGGTAAGAAGCACTTGCAATCCCCTGGGTGTTTTTACCAACAACACATGGTCCTCGGGTCAAGGTAAAACAGCCAGGGGATCCAATGTTCTCCCAATCTGGGCAATCTGAAGTGACCTCAGTGAATTGGTGTCGCATATCTGCAATAAAGACATTTTAAAGTGTGGATGTGAGAATTCACCTCTGCTTTAGACCCCTAAAGGTATTCATGGGGTCCGATAGGTTGCATTCCAAGGAAAGGCGAATTTGAATAGTTTGAGAGTGAAATTGTATAATCCAATACAGAAGATGAGCAGGGCAAGCGATTCTGGATAGTTTTTCCATTAGCAATTCTCTGGAAACCGAATCGAACACTGCTTGGAAGTCAATGAAAGACATATGAAAGGGCTGCTTTCTCTGATGTTCGTGCAGTTTTATGGTGTGAATGGCATGTAAGTTTATCGCTGTTCCAAGTCTTGGTAGAAATCCTGTTTGATTCGGATCCTGTTGATCAGTGTTAGAGATCCATTGGTTAAATTCTCTCAAATTGAGTCTAGCAAACAACTTCCCAGATACAACTAGCAAGGTGATTGGTCTATAATTCCCAGGATCGCTCCGATCGCCCTTTTTAAAGATCATAATGATGATGGATTTTCTTCCAGGAGGGAGGGGGCTATCAAGTTTGAATAGTCTGAGAGAATATTACCATAAGTATTTTGGCCCAAGATACCTGGTAAGCTTTGATCATCTGGTTAGTTAGGCCATTCAGACCAGGGACCTGGGATGAGCTTAATCTCATGATATAGTATAGTATGTCTTCGACATCAAACTGCAAGGGAAGATGGATACTCTTGGGTTGATCGGCTTCTTACCCGAAAAAGGGATTGTTGCATACAAGGTTTTATAGAACTTCAGCCATACCTCCTCAGGAAATGCATTAAAATGAAGTCCAAATTGTGCAGACCCATTCCCAATGTTCAGGATCCCCCAAATGTGGACTGAGTTTTTAGAAGACATGGTCTCTAGCATATACTCGGCATCTCGTTGTTACATCAGGGCTTTTATGGCTTTAATCAAATATGTATACCGCCATTTCAGAGACCTTAGCCTTATTGCCATTAAGAGAAAGGGTAAAGAAAGAAGTGTTCTCTTCTCGGCACAATAGATAGCTAGTTAATGATCATGTGTGAAGTTTATTTGTAATGATCTTAGAGATCAGGTGCATTTTAGTTTTTAAAATGTGCATGACTGCAACATATGAGCTCTGTGAAGTAGTTGTATTTGACAATTTGCTGTTAGCTGTTAGCTGAGCTCGTCAAAAGAATATTCAGGTTATTTAATGAATTAGTAGTCCATCTTAATCTGTTCATACCATTTGAAACTGTGATATCAGGGGCCAAGGAGGGCAGGCAGAATTTTAGGATTGAACCAGTTCCACGTGACGGAGAGTAAATTGTGGTCACTGGCAATTTGGGATTTGATTTGAAAACGAGAAATCTGATTGAAATGATTTCCATCTGTTTATGCATAATCAATCAGAGCCACTTTCTGACCAAGTGTGAGCAGAGGGAATATCCCCTTGGATACACCCATTTAATCTGAACAATTGCTGTTTTTTCATGAGTGCATTCCATCGTTTTGCCACTGGTGAAAGTGGTTTTGCAGATTTTTGGATGCACGTGATGTTCAGGTCCCCCACCAAGATGGTGCAGCCAACATAGGGATCAAAGGTTATTCATTCCAGAAAGGATTCAGTCTTTAAAGAAATCATCGTCCTGAATCCCAGCATGATTCCAGTACACATTTAATAGGGCAATGGATTGTTTGTCCAATTTTATTTTAACCAGTCGGAGGAAGCTGTTGGGAGAGGTCCATGATTCTATAGATGGATTAAAATCTGATTTTACCGCTACCATCAAGCCAGCCATGGGTCGTCCTCTAACGGGTAACTTGGCTGGAATTAGAGCTAAGGTATGTTGGTTATGTCATAATCCCGCAAAGGATTGAATTTAGTATTAGTCAAATGTTTATAGTCAAAGTGTGAATGTATGGAAAACAAAATTGACATCTAATCCGTTTTACTACATAACAGCATCAATAGAGGGATGAAAACATATAGGGCCTCGTTACGACCCAGGCGGTAAGTTACCGCCTCGGCCGTGACTTTACCACCATGGCGTAAACTATGTTTACGCCATGGTGGTTGGCGGACTTACCGCCCCATTCCGACCTTGGCGGGGCGGTAAATCCCCAATCCCCATTTACCCTTCCCCATTCCCATTTTGCCCCATAGGGCATAATGGGAGTGGGGAAGGCGTTAATTACGCCACCGAAAATTACGGTGGCGTAATTAACTCCATGGTCCCTTAGCGCCATGGATTTTAACACCTGCTAAAAGCAGGTGTTAAGTCCGCCATGGCGCTAAGGGACCTCGTACTCAGGCGGTAAGGGTCGGCGCTATTTACGCCGCCGTAAAACCCTTACCGCCTGGGTCGTAATGAGGCCCATAGAGAGCAAGAGACAAATACAATAACAATTGAACATCATCAGGTGGACGAGTCCAGAAGTTCAAATCAAAAGATAAATCACCATGACAATACTCCACTATCAAATACTTGTAGTAATATGTACCCGAAAAACCGTAAAAAGAAACCCATTGCCCAAGTGATTATGTATAGTAGTCTAGAGAATAGACATAAGAATGCCTGTGTATTACTAGATAACAGTCAGACAATAGATAACTTAGAAATCAAAGCTCTCCAACTACAACCTATGTCGACTGTCGACTATGTCCATCCTTTGAATCAAACTTATATCTTACAGTTGTTTCATTCAGTAGTGGTGATTAGAGTAATCTGCACAGAAAATATTAAAATAGTTGACCAGGTAGATCACCCAACTATATCTATGTCAAACATCTGGTTTACGTCAGAGACCAGCATAGAGTATATCGGGAAATATGAACCAGAACTAAATACATTACTTTACAGCTGCAAGACAGCGACCATTCAACCACAAATATGAACATAAGGAAAATGATGTCCTCTGTAGCAAGGAATAGAAGAACGAGTGCCCAAATTAGTAGAGAAGAAATGAATACTAACAAACAGCTGAGATGTGATATGCCCATGGAAAGTGGAAATAAAGCGAACAGTGAAGGGTACTGGCAGTGGTTACCAGTGGTCTTTAAGACACACTTCTCTAAAATATCTCGTTGACCTAATTTCCTTTGTTCATGGACTACGCGAGGCAATACACATTTAATGCCAGAAGATGGCCAGTTAGTTTCCATACACTTGTTCTGGATAGTGACCTTGCAGTTAACCTGGTTGTTAGAAATTCCTAATATAGATGGCTGTAGTACGACACATCGAACTGCAACCAAAGGCCCGAAAGGTGTACCAATGGGTGGACTTTGTATCTCAGTTTTTCATCTCTGGTCACTAAAAGAATTCAAATGTACCTTGCCAATGGTTATGGCTGCTTCAGAGACTTTGAACAACAAACTCGTGAATATCATAAACATCTATTACCCTCCAGGAGCAGGTGCAACTAAGCAAAATGTAGAAACGGTCAAAAACATACTTGACCTATATAATCCCAATATGCCACGTCTACTAGTGGGTGATTTCAATGCTACTGTTGGTAATGGGGAGTTGTCAACTGATATATCATTAGGCTCATCCCCTGTTAAAATAAAGGTGAGAGACAGTCAAGGTAATGCCTGGGCAGAGGTGCTTTATGCAAATGCGCTTAGCCGAATAAATGGGAACTATAAAAGTGATGCAACGAAAGCCCCGACTACAGTAAGTGGTACGAGTGCCTCTACATTTGATTATATTTTTGCTAATTCTGCTGCAATGAGTTTAGTAGTAGTCGTGGCAATAGTCCTATGTGAGGAAAGTGACCATATGCCACTGGGCTTGTCCATGAACATAAAAAGCTGCGATAGAGATAAGATAGAATTTAATGAAAATGGAGACAACTTTGTTAATAATAGCATGAATAGCATCCAGTGGAATCCCAGGAAGCTTGAAAATGCAAATGTATTAGTGTCAACATTAGTGCCAAAATGTATAGATAAATACAAGCAGGGTATAAGTGAAGACTCGAAGATCATTATAGAAGATTTTTTCGAACTAACAAATTTTATTAAAACCTTCACTAAAAAAAATGAAGAGTACATAAGAGCCCAGAAGAATGCTGGAATATGACAATTACAAGGAAAGTGCGATTTGACAGCAAAATACATAGTGCAAAAGCAATTACGTAATCAAATTTCCCTGGTAGTAAAGTCTGCACATAAAATGGAGAGAGACTGGGAAATAAGTAGATCCATTAACACAGCCAAAAATCATATGGGAAATGGTTATAATATCATAAAATAAAATGTGAAAGGGACATCTGGAACCAGCTTGCTATATATACCCGTAGTGGTAACACTAATGGAGTGTGGACAGTTATCAGAGGTAGAGCTAAATGATATCTCCCAATACAAAGTGTTCCTGCGAGTGCATGGGTAGAACATATCGAGCAAACCCTAAATAGCCAAATTCCAGTGGATATTGACTTAGAAATCCCAAAATCAGTTTGGGAGTGTAAGGCTTCAGTCGATGGTCTACTGGTGAAAATTAGTAAACTAAGTCTCTCGGACAAAATGCCCAGATGGAACATGCAATTGCCTAATTAAGAAATCTCTGCTACTATGGGCACAGGCATTGCAGCTGCTGTTTGTCGAAATAGAGAAAAGTGGTATTATTCCACCCTCCTGGAGAGTGAGCCATATCTTACTGATATATAAAAAGCCATGCTCGACATCCAGCGAAATTATGTGCAAAAACAATACTAATAGAGCTTACAGAGTGGATCTCAATTAAAAAGATCCTCCTCTCAAACCAAATAGGTTTCAGACTAAATTCTAACACCACCCATAATCTACTTATATTGGTCACAGCAGCTGAATGCATGAATCGAATAAAAAAAGTTGCCTAGCTATGGAGAGTATTTCGATTTCAGAGCTGCATTCGATACCGTGCTGCGGAATAGGCTCTGGCCTAAGTTAAGAAAATGGGGTATTCCGAGTGGACTCCAATATATGATTACTTTGCTTTATCGTGATACTTTGATCAAAATTAGATTAAACGTTGAGGGCAAACGCTCTGACTCTCTTCACACTAGTAGAGCGGTTAAACGGGCTGCATTTTAGCAGCAACCCTGTTTAACCTTGACCTAGCAGATTTACCAAGTGTTTTTTTTAAATTTGTAGAGAAAGATCTAGGTACCCCCACCTCAATTGCCTTACCCATTGTGCTATATGTTGGAAACCAGAGTGTGAGACACATGCGGAACCAGTGAAAATACCAATACCAAGTAGAATCCTGAAAGCAAGGTTCCCATTGAGAAAACCATATCTGCATACAAGAAAGTATGATGGCCATTTGAATGAAATCTCGGAAGAAGCAGAGCAAATGAATGGCCAAAATGAATGGTGACGTCACACAGAATCAAGACAGACATACATAGAAGATATGCAGACTAAAGAATGTTGATATTCTATAAGGCATCACAAAAGAATCGGAGATAAGTGACATCTTGTGATGAAGATGAAGGGACTTATGCTACAAAATAGATGAAGCTATCAAGTCAGTTTACTCAGTAAAGATGCAAAAGAAACGCAAGCAGACAAAGTATTCTTGAGGCTAGCTTAATAGTGAATAGATTGCGGCAAGTGAGTAAAGATTGGATGTTTCCACTACGAACTATAGCAGAGCTGGGCTACAATCTACAATGGAAGGCCTCTTTTCCAGTGTGTCGCAGTTAGAAAACAAATGAAATACAAAGTGAATCTCAGAAAGGCAAGGCTGGATAAGCCATGAAGCCAAGCCAAGAAGCCAAGGTCTTATCAGGCTAGAGTGTGCAGACATTGGATACAAATTGTGTGAAAGAACAAAACTCCTATTCAGGAGGCATGAACAAAACAAGGAGGCATCAGAGGTTTATTAGAAAATAGTATTTTAATACACTTGAAACTCAATTTTGTGGTCTTCAGTCAAGTGGATGTATGAAGTTAGACGAACATGATGGTCACACCTACGCATGAGAGCAGAGCGTGCCTTCACTCCCCTAAATTCTCCAGAGCTAAGAACACTCCCAAGGACAAGTTCAAAGTCCTAATTGACAGCAGACCACTGAGGTGATGATGGATGAATATGCTAATTGGTGAGAAGCTATGATTAATGTTAGCTCAGTAGCACCTGGAAGCTCAGCCTGCATGCTGCTATCGTAGGAGGAAAAGTACTGACGCATGTGAGAGTGCCAACCAATGGTAGGGGACCGTATGATCAAGGGTCCTATAGTTTGTATAGCCAATTGGACGTTGTGTATTTAGTGACGTTCATAGTGACCTGTTTATGGGGAGGGCTTAGTTGCCCCACCTGATGTTAAGAAACAAATCACTTTCTTTCACTACCTTAAACGAGTATGGATCGTATACATAGATATTTCCTTAGACCCTATCACACTTTCCACTAGGTTTTTGTAGTTTGCCAGGTAGGATGACGTTAGTAATATGTTGGTTAATGTCACCTATGACGATTTTGCTTGCTTCAAAAACATGTTTTTTTTAAGATGCATTGAGAGTTCTTACGCTGCGACGTCCGTTGTCTGTTGTACTCCCTGTTTTAGTAATTGATAATACAACAGTTATCCTTTTGCCAACTCCCTGGCCCTCATTACCACCCTGGCCGTAAGAAAAAAACGATGGTGGTAAATTACCGGCATCGTTTTCCGCTAGGTCCGATCATGAACCGTGACCGTTAACTACGATGCAATTAGCGGCATCGTAGTTAACGCTGCCGCTAACTGCAACAAGGTCGCGCGCACGCGAACCGCCACGCCATAAATACCGGCATGGCACAAAGCTGCGCGGATCACGACCCAAGCAGACATGCACCTAACGCCATCACTAAGCCCGTTAAGTACCGTATCGCCATGGTGCTAATTACGCCATTGCGAACCAACCGTAAATGGCCATGTGCGGTGAATCCAGCTGCCACAGGAGCACAGAATCAGCACAGGTGGAGGCAATACAGACACAGGAAGTACAAAAAGAGCACACCCCACCCCTTCCCATACCCAGTCACACTCCACAATGATACCAATAGGACTAGCAATGTTGGGGCTGGAGGACCTGATAGCAATGCAAGTGCTACAACAACAACAACAACAACAACAACAACAGGCTGCACAGAGGAGACGCAGGAGGAGAAGGAGTGCAAGGCAGGGCCAGCAAGCCCCACCAGCACAGCCAGTGGCACCACGCAGGCAGCCCACAATACCACGCATCAGAGCCAGTCCATTCAACCTCACCGCTGAGCAGATCCACACCCTGTACCGTTTGGACCGGGACACCATCACCGCCATCGTAGACATGACACACAACGACATCGTCACCATGATAGAAACACCAACCGCCATCCCACCCCTACTGAAGGTAGTGTCTGTACTCCACTTCCTGGCCACAGGCACCTACCAGCACACAGTCGGGCACTTGCATGGCATTTCACAACCGTTATTCTCTAGTACACTGATCCAAGTGCTCGATGCCCTCCTCAAGCACCCAGATGACCACATCTCATTACCACGGACTGCCCAGGAGATTGCAAACACCAATGTGGGTTTCCATGCACTAGCCGGCATACCAGGTTGCCTTGGTGCCATCGACTGCACCCATGTGGAATTGGTGGTCCCATATGCCATGGAGGCACCATACCACAACCGTAAACTATTTCACTCAATCAACGTGCAAATGGTCTGTGACTCCAACAGGATCTTCACACATTGTTGTACCCAATTCCCCGGAGCAACCCATGATTCAAGGGTCCTGAGGAACTCCACAATAGCACGCCACATGGAGCGACATGCAGGCCCAAGATCCTGGCTACTCGGTGAGTCTAATGTCATGACCATGGAATTGCGAAGTGGGTAGGCGAACGACGTACCGATGCATACTCCACCTGGCTGTGAGTAGCAAAGACATTGGAGCCAGATCATACCCTAATGCATCACAAACCTCAGCTGACACCAGTAAACCTAAGGCCTGATGTATGCAGCCCTACCATGTGAATGAAGGTGTGTCCCAACCATAACTCAAACATCTGCAAGTGCATTGAACCAATTCAGACCACAATGACTTCAACAAAATGCACCTACATGCACGTCACCAAACACTATCAACTGAAAGGCCTGTCCCCCATAACTGCACACGAAGGAGGCACATGAACCCCCTGCATACATTGGTTGATGGCATGCACAACAGTCCATAAGAGCCATGAGCATATTCCTGTCGCATAGTGTGAATCAATTAGTGCATTTCAAAGTGGTCCGAAGTAACAGTTGGATGCAAGCCATGGTGGCACGTCAAGTTTTGAGTTTGATGTCATGACTGACACATACATTCTCGCCCACATACAGGTGATGCAGGCTATCCCCTGAAGAGGTGCCTACTCACACCAGTCCGGAACCCACAGAACCAGCACGAGGAGGACTTCAACCGTGTACATACACGTACCCGTGTGGTGATTGAGCAGGCATTTGGCCTACTGAAGGCACGGTTTCGCTGCCTCAGCAGGTCTGGTAGGGCACTCCTGTTCCGCCATGAGAAGGTGGCAAAGATCGTCATGGCATGTGTCATGCCACACAATATGTGCGTCAGACGAAATGTGGCCCTGCCCCCTGATGCTGAACTGCAACCACCTGACGATGAGGATGAGGAGGGTGTGGATGGGGCAGCACCTCATGGAGGCAGCGATGCACAGGAGGGGCGTGAAATGCATCAAAATATCATTGACCAATGCTTTTAGCACACACGGCTGGTGTGTGTAACATGGAGATGGCACTTGGGGCACTGTGTGTGTCTGGGACTGTACACCAATAAAGCACACATACGAAATGAGCAATGTCCACACATTTGATTTGTGCAAAAGGAAAAAGTGTATTATGAATGTGAATATGTTTGACACACTCAATCCCCCCCTGAACTCCCCAACACACCCAATCCCCCCTCTCCCCTCCCCCTGAACTCCCCAACACACCCAATCCCCCCTCCCCCCTGAACTCCCCAACACACCCAATCCCCCCTCCCCCCTGAACTCCCCAAAATACCCAATCCCCCCTCCCCCCTCCCCCCTGAACTCCCTGCAAAGGTGTGACGGTGCCCGTGATGAAGTGGGTAATGTTCCATTCGTCCACTGGGCGGCCACTATTGGCAGCCCCCTCTCCCGGCCCCTGGGGCCCCCCTGCCTGTATTCCGCAGGTTCCTGGCTGACCTGCAGACGGGGCTGGTTGCGGCAGAACTGGCAGCGGAGGAGGTACTGGGCTTCTCGGTACGCCGCGTGTCCTTTATTGTCTGTACAAGCTCACCGAGGACATTCCGCACCGCGGCTAGTTCCGCACATGTCTTTGCTTGCAGATTGGATGGCTGCCTTGACAGTCTCAGCACATCTTTCCATGTGTGCACTGGCACCTCCACAATCAGCCACATGCTGTGTGAGTAGTGAGGACAGTTGTTGTTGCCTCGTCATTATTTGGTCCAGCGACTGTTGGAAATCTGGGGCATTGGATGTTGCAATTTCCGGGGTAATTGGGCTACTCCCCTCCTCCTTTCCTCCAACTGGGCTGGGAGTGGCTGGCCATGACTCTTCAGGGGATAGCCCCTGTGTGCCGTCTCCATGCAGGCTACTTAGGGACAGGTGGGGAGAATGAAGGTGGGCAGTGGGGGGACCTTCTGTGTCATCCTCCTCATTCCCCACATCGCTGTCAGAGCAGGCTGCAATGGCAGCAGTCTCCCCAATTGTACTGCTCCCCGCAGACACATTCCCATCAGTGGGCAGCAGTTGTTGTGTGTCTCCTGTGGGTGGTGCCATGCTGCTTGCCTCCGGGATCATTGCTGCCCTGGGCTGTTTTGCGACAGGCAATTTTGGCTGCTGTGGTTGGTCTTTGGGTCCAGCAGAGGTGGAGGGTTGGTGGGCTCTTGCCTCTGGCCTGGCCTTCTTGGCAGGTGTGGTGCCACTCTCGTCCCTGCCGGTGTCCAATTGGGAGCCTGTGGTGGAGCAGAGGAGGGAAAGTGTTATTGATGGGTCAGCGGACATTGAGCAGGCATTGTGATGACTGCCATGAATTTGATGGATAGATGGTGCACTTTGTAGGCTGTGACATACAGGTTGTCTCCCTTTTGGGTGGGTTGAACATGCATGAATGTGGGTGCCTGCTGTGGAGTGTGCATGCTGCATGTGTGCAGGGTGTAGGTCTTCTGCTGATGTGTTGCGTTAACCCTATAGGGCAACATTGTGATGCACATGTAAGTGGAAATCAGGGGGTTTTGCATGGCTAAATTAGAGGCACCTACCTGTGTCTCCTGATGTCGGGCTCCTCTCTCCATTCCACCGACCCCCTCGATGCTCTCCATGCCGATCGTCGAGGCACATATCTCCTCCCATGGCTGCATCTTAATTGGGGAGTCTGCTCCTCCGCCAGTTGCCATGGCCATGTTGCGGTTGGCCGACAGTATGCTCCTTACTCGGAGCCGGAGGTCATCCCACCTTTTGCGGCACTGTTTTGAGGTGCGTGGGGTGGTTCCTACAGCGCTGACCCGTTGTGCTACGAGTTCCCACATGACCTTTTTGCGGGCTATGGCTGGTCTTGTCATTTCTGCGGAGAAGACGATGTCCGCCTTTTCCTGTAGCGTTTCAGCAGACATTGTTAGTTCCTCCCTGCTGAAGCGGTCCTGCCACTGCCGATCACAGGCTTTTTTAACAACTTTTGGCATTGTGGGGATGCGTGGATGTGGTTGTAGCTTTCTGCAAGGTCTCGGGGTCAGATGTGCAGTGGTAGTGGAGGATTACAATGGATTGTGTTTTTAAAGATGGCCGCCGTGCTCTTTCCCGTTCGGCTGCGATGACGCTACTTCCGGTTCCGCTTACTGGTGGTCACCGCTAATTACGGTGACCACTAATTACTGTGACCGCTAATTACGGTCAGTGCTAAGATTGGTGGCCGGGATGGCGGTAGTGTACCTTACGCGGCATGCAATGCCGGTAGGTGCCGTTTTGGGGGCATTTACGCCATGGCGCTGTTTACATTACCGCCATGGCGCAATGCTCGTGCCCGATGGGTTGTAATGTCCCGCTTTTTACGGCTTCGACCCATCACGGAAACGTTAATTACGCCATGGCGGTAATGTACATTACTTACCACCAGGGTCGTAATGAGGGCCCCTGAGTCATTTCGATAATTAATGTTTGAATAATTTCTGCATCTTCGTCCATCTCAAGGGTATTGGTACCTCATCTTAAAGGGCTGGGAGCTCCAGTTCACGTGGTAGCAGAGAGAGGATGGCTAGATATCCATCGAGATAAGTAGGCTTTGGGGTCCCGGAAATATTGCATGACCTCTGCCACTTGGCTGAAAGGATGTGAAGCTCCCTGTAGATAGCGTTATTAGTTTAAGTGTCAAGGCTTGCAAACAGGGTGAGACGGGTCCCCTCTCAGCGTCTACAGGAAGATGAATGGAGGGAAAGTTGAAAAGGCTACTGAGGAGGCCTACAATCCAGAGAGTTGGAAGGTGAACAACCAAATGGTGAGCAAAACTGAGTGAAGTGGCAAAAGTGTGAAAGGGCAGTGGGTAAAGAAAGTAATAAAGAGAAAAAAAAATTAACAGCGGGAGGCTGGGGTAAAGTAATGTAAGAAATGATGAGTATTGGAAATTAAGTAATTGACTTGAGGAGAGGCCAAGCAATTAAGAAGTATCATGAGGAGAGGCCACGATAAAGAGTACGCCCAAGATAACTGCATTTTAAAGAACGTAACAGACGGAACAGTACCAAAATCCCATAGTGGATGATGTAGAAGACAAACTTGGTTAAAGACGAGTTTAAAGATGACAGTTCAAACTCTGTAGGAGTATGTTTTAGAGGGCAGGACAGTCTTAGAGAGAAGACTGAGAGATATATGTGGACGGTCGAGTATGTTAATTTGTCTGTTTTTTTATGTGAACTATATATGGTGAAGAAGAATGGATAGACGGAAAAAAGAATATATGAGAATTGCAAATTAAGGATTTATTTGTTGGTATTGAGCTAATGGTGTTAAGTGAAAAAATTGATAAAAAAGTAATAGAAAATGTAATATAGAGGGTTTGGAGCCAGCAAGGATTGGTGCACGCTCATATTGTTTTATATTTCTGAAACATACTTTTAAAAACTGCAAATTGTAAAGGTGAGTATTGACAGTCAAAGAGTGACATGTCAAAATGGAGGATGCTACTCCACTTATACATCTTTGCAAACAGCTACCCAAGCACGCACCTAAAATTAGACAGTACAGTGAAGAGTTGGTAAAGGGCACTGCAGACAAAATGTTCATGCCATGGCCACAAGGGGGATCATTATCGAAGGCAGTTTCGCAGCATATGGTGACATATTTGCATGCTGCATATACAGGAAAAAAGTTAGGCAAGCGATTAGCAAGCTTGGAGCTCTGGAAGATGTATCAGGAGGAGAAAGAAGACCTGCCTCCTCTAAACTGGATACTTAATGTATGCAAAGAGGGGGGTGAGGAGCCTTCTGCTCCACCTGCTGTGCCTGAAACAGATGGCAATAGTAAGAAAGATGACGGGCTGTACCCATTGAGGGAGCTTAAGGCAGCGAAGGGGTATAGTAACCTGGCATATGAGTCACCTGTGTAAAGCAGCAACGAGTGCCCAGAGAAAAATACTGAGAGAGATGTCATCTCTAAGGTCCGAGGGACAAAGAGAGACGAGAGAAGGAGAGAAGTGATCGACCAAGTGCATCCGGAGAGATAGGACGAGAAATAAAGAGATGGAAAGGAGAAAAAAATAAGAGTGATGAGCTAGCGCTTATACAGAACGAATGGATGGGTGGTCAGATTTTGCTCAAACTTGAGGTAAGAGCATCGAAGATGTAAGGCAAAGGGAAGATCGAGACGAGCAACATAAGAAGTATAAAGAAAGAGAGGAAAGATTGAAAAAAGATGGGCCTAGGATAGATAAAGATGGGAATAATTGTATCAGGAGAAACAATTTAGAAAACAGGAAAGGGCAGAGGAACAGAGAAAATATGACAACAGACAGAGGGCAAGGAAAGAGCAGGAAAGATTAGAAAACAAGACAATGGAGGAAGAGGAACAGAAATTAAGGGATAGAAGACTAGAGATGTAGAGATGAAGAGATACGAAGGGCAAATGAGAGAAGAGGCAGGAAGAGAAAGGAGTAAAAAAGGGTGAGAGAAGAAGCAAGAAAACAAAGAAAATTTGAGGACGAGTTAGAAGGAAAGAGAAGGCAGAGAGCATGCACCATTGATCATATGGAAAAGTAAGTAATGGATCCTAATCCGGTAGTGTCATGGGAAGAAATAAAAGAGTTGTTCCCAGAACATGAACCAATAGCAGGTCCATCTAGAGCAAATCTAGAGGATGAGTTTGACTCAAGAAGCATTGTGCATGCTATCAATAAAATATATCATGATATGAAGACTAAAAAAGTGTTGCAGAGGAAAGGGAAAAAATGATCGACTCGAGAGTATGCCGCTGTATGATAAAGATGGAGCCTCATGTAGTTTTGAGACAAATGAGCTGTCTTTAGACAGACTGACTCTGGACAAAGATGAAAAAGAGCGAAGTCACACAAGTTGGGGGCAGGATATGTCAGATGCAGACAGAGCAACCTTCCGTGGGGGAGAGGAAGGTGATGTATGTGGCCCTGAAGGGTGTTTTTCGATGGAGAAGGAAATAAGGTGGTCAGATCTAGACCTATCCAAATCTCGGGCGTTGGGGTCATTAATGCAGAAGGGCGATCCCATGGTCAGAAGGGGGACTCACCACCATTTTGTGAGCAGATTAAGATCACTGGCAGGTAGAAGGCAGAGTGGTACCTTTGTCCCTGCTGTGGATAGACAGACGATGGGTAACAAATGTGAGTTTGGGATTTCACAGTTTCCTTTGTTAGAAAAGGGAGGAACAAGGCCACACTAGATACCTTGGCCACAGATGGATACAGATAATTTAAGGTGCACACTCCCGAGTTTAACTTCAATTGGTGGGAAGTGGATACTTGAGTTAGAGAAAATGACAGGAGGTAACACGTTAGCTATAGGGGACATTAAAGGTCTCCTGATTGCCATCCTTGGGGTGAAGGCTGATGATGTTTGGTCAAGAGCAGGGCATTCTGGTGTCACCACAGTGAACACTGCTTATGATGGAGAACCATTCAATAACAGACAGGCGGTGGTCTGGAAAGCATTTAGAGTACTGTATCCGGAAACATCAGATATGGGAGCTATAATGACGAATAAGATGAAGATGAATACATTCAAAATTTCCAAGATCTTTGGGCCTTTGAGACACGGGAGGCTTTGTGGAAATCTATACCTGTATTTTATCATATATTATGCTGCCAGACTCAGTACAGGAGCAGCTCAAGAAGTTAGTGGGTATGGAAAAAAAACATAGTCAGAAATACGGCTGACCATTGCACATTATTGCAGGCTTTTGCAAGAAAAGAATCCAAAGAAAGACAATGTTAGGAAAGGCGAAGAGGCAAAGTTAGTGCAGAAAAAGCTATCCAAGTACACCATCAAAGGGGCAATGTTGATTAATGAAGACAGATCGGGTGCACAGCAAACAGCGAGTATGCAGCAGGTGAATAACCAAAGGCAGCTCGACCAAGGTAATAATGGGTTTATACCACAGGGAAGGGGAGGTTTTCGAGGAAGACATTTCCAAAACAATCAAGGTGGGTTCCAAAACACGCAGAATGATAATGAAAACATGCAGGAAGGTCAGATCAGAAGACCTCCTCCAGTATGTTGGACATGTGGTATGACAGGGAACCTCTCCCGCACATGAAGAAGTCAAGGCATCATACATTATGGACAATTCTTAAGAGGGGGGATTACAAAGCTGCCTGCATATTTGCAGCAGAATGGAGATGGGTTTGCTTAGAATCAAACAGTGGAGTAGACACAAGCACCAAGAGTACAGCAAGATTTTCAAACACAGCAGGCAACAATGAATCCACCACAGGGCCAGTCGCAGCTGTCACCCATGCAGATACAGCTGAGCACAAACACGGGACAATTAATGACTCCTTGAATAGGGGGTGTTACTTTTCATTTAGGGAATCCTTTCACAGGTACAGGGATGAGAATGCACCCACAATAAGACAGCTCACTGGGAGATTTGATGTGTTCAATAATATCTATAATGCCAAATCCTCAAGAGGAACCGAGGGTTGATGTTAAAATAGGAGGCAAATCCTTTTCGTTTTTCATAGACACAGGTTTAACACGCTCATGTATACGAGAGGGGACATTTTCGATGTCTGGAAATGCCATGAATACTCAAGGATTCACAGGAGCTACAAGCAGAGTACCTTTTACTGATGCATTGCCTGTCTCTATAGGAGAGTGTGACATGTATGTGCCATTACTATATTCAAGGCAGACAGCTGTCAATATATTGGGCCGAGATTTAATAACCAAGTTGAACATGATGATTTCATTCACTGATGAAGGCATGGTGTGCTCAACACCAGGAAAGCATTATTTAAATGTGAGTGAATTTATTATGGCATTTGCAGAACAGGTGACCATACAAGGAATGCCACTAGAACCAGATGTTTTTCACTATGGGGTACGCATTTTGTTAACATGGCTTCCAAGCTTGGTACGCAAAACTGTGTGATTACCTGATGAATTTTTATTCAGGCCAAAGTTAAGTATGGATGAAGAGGAAGGACAAGTATTTCCTTTAGATTTACAAGCAGCTATACTGCGAGGAGAATTAGCTTTGCTTGATGGGAATGACCACATCGGCAGACAATGGTGCACAGTGATTGCAATTGGGGAAGTTTACAGATTGACTGACGTCACTGATGAGGATCTGTTTGGAGATCATCCCATAGATGATGAAGTGATATTCGAGATGAGTGTTACTTATTGGGTAAGAGCAATTAAACGTGAAGTTACTCAGAAAATGGTGTTGACCCAGAAACGCCCGGAGATTTATGATGAAGACATGGCAAAGGTGCCAGCCTCATTATGGACAAAAGACCCCTATGACGTGGGCCTATTGAAGGGGGTTGGAGAAGTAAAAATGTAATTGAAGCCAGGAGCAATTTTACCTCAAGCACAACAGTATCCCATGTCTCGAGAGGCAGATGAAGCTATTTTTAAGACAAGTTCTGCTATGATGGAACAAGGCATCCTAGTGACATCAGAGTCATTGGGCCTCATTACGACCCTGGCGCTAAGGGATTACCGGTACCAGTAAGGGTACCCGTACCGGTAATCCCTTAGTGCCTGATTACGAGGTCCCTTTGCGGGTTCCCACCTTAACAGCTGGTTTTACCAGCCGTTAAGGAATGGACCCGCAAAGGGACCTTGGTGCTAATTACGGTACCACAATTTGCGGTACCGTAATTACCGCCTTCCCCATTCCCATTGAGCCCTATGGGGCAAAAATGGGAATGGGGAAGGGCCATGGAGGAAGGGGGAATTACCGCCCCGCCAACCTTGTAATGGGGTGGTAATTCCCCCTTTCTCCATGGCGGAGTCGGTAACTTACCGGCATGGACCATGGTGCTATTAGCACCATGGTTTTCCGCCTGGGTCGTAATGAGGCCCATTGTGTGATACAGAAAAGTATCCTATCAAAAAAGGGAAAGAGGTGTTGTGGCGTTTAATCTAAGACCTTTGCCCACTTAACCAGATTGTAGAGGCCGAGCTCCCTCTAGTTCCTAACCCTGCGACAATTCTTTGTAATATACCTGTCAAGGCACGATACTTCACTTTGATTGGCTTGAAAAATGTGTTTTTCTCAATCCCATTGCATAAAAATTTGTAAGATATGACGTCATTTACGTTCAGACAACTCTCCTGAAAAGTACTCATTTACACCAGGGGGTACTGTAAGTCCCCATCGATTTTCAATAGAGTCCTACAGATGGACTCAAGCAATATTGATTTAGAGAGTGTTGTATTACAGTATATGGATATCATATTGGTCTGTAGCACCACAGAGGAAGAGTGCAGACGTGATTCAGTTCAACTGATGATTATCCTTGCAGACAAGGGATATAGAGTAGACATGGAGAAATTGCAGTATTGTCAAGAGGAAGTGCTGTTCATAGGCCAGCCAATTTTGTATGAAGGAAAGAAGGTTACTCCTGAGAGGGCTGAGGCTATTTTCAAAACAGTAAAACCGATCATGATAAAGCACATACAGAGATGTTTGGGACTGTGTAATTATGCATGGATCTTTGATTATAGTTCATATATAAGAGCATTGTTGCAAGCTTTGAGAAAAGCACAGGTAAATCATGAAAAAATTGTTTGGAATGAGGAGATGGAAGAAGGGTTTGACGAAGTGAAAAAAGCAATTTGCACAGCTCCAGTTGTAGGGCTTCCCAATTATGATGAGGATGCTTTTCTTATGTTTTAATTTTTTTTTTAATTTTTATTGATATATCTGATGTAAATCAACTTTACAATATATGTAATCAATTTCAAAACATAAACACAAAATATAAAACAAAACAATACAACTTTACAATATATTTCCTTAGTTTCAGAACAATTAACATAATATGTAAAACAAAGCAGTGCAATCCTTAAAAAAATATCAATATAAACAGTTACTAATTAAAATATAATGATACAACATCACTTTCCCAATTTTAATCATACAGTGGATGTATGTTGTCAAAGACCTAAATGGGCAGAAAGACAATGGGCCTCATTACGACTCAGGCGGTAAGGGGTTTACGGCGGCGTAAACAGCGCTGACCCTTACCGCCTGATTCCAAGGTCCCTTAGCGCCATGGAGGTTTTAACACCTGCTTTTAGCAGGTGTTAAAATCCATGGCGCTAAGGGACCTTGATGTTAATTACGCCACCGTAATTTACGGTGGCGTAATTACGGTGGCGTAATTAACGCCTTCCCCACTCCCATTATGCCCTATGGGGCAAAAATGGGCATGGGGAAGGGTAAATGGGGATTGGGGACTTACCGCCCCGCCAACCTCGGAATGGGGCGGTAAGTCCGCCAACCACCATGGTGGTAAAGGTACGACCCAGGCGGTAACTTCCCGCCTGGGTCGTAATGAGGCCCAATGGGCCTCATTACAGGGAAGGCGGCAAGGGTTAACGGTCACCGGTAAGGGTACTGGTGACCATTAACCCTTACCGCCTTACTACGAGGTCCCTTTGCGGGACCTGACCTTAACGCCTGGTGTAGACCAGCCGTTAAAGTTGGGTCCCGCAAAGGGATCTTGGTGCTAATTACGCTACCACAATTTGCAGTACCGTAATTAGCTCCTTCCCCATTCCCATTATGCCCTATGGGGCAAAAATGGGAATGAGGAAGGGCCATGGAGAAAGGGGGAATTACCGCCCTGTCAACCTTGGAATGGGGTGGTAATTCCCCTTTTCTCCATGGTGGTACCAGTATGGTACCGGCGGCAACCATGGTGCTAATAGCACCATGGTTTACCGCCTTCTGTGTAATGACGCCCAATGTGGCAGAGTTGACCTGAGTGGTGACTAAACATGCTTTACCATACTGGCATTGGTCTCTTGGGGCCTCATTACAAGCATGGAGTTAGCCATGCTGCTTTTAGTGGCATGGCTACCCCCATACCGGGTACCGGGTGCGGGTTCCCTGAATGGGGAAATACCGGGCCATTCCGACCTTGGAGGGCCCGGTATTTCCCCATTCAAGGAATCCAGACCCTGTACATTCCCATTCCCATTTGAGCCCCCATAGGGCTCAATGGGAATGGGAAGGATGCTAACAACGGGCCCATTAATGACGGGCCCGTTGTTAGCATCCTGGTCTGCTCGCAGAACCCGCTAAGGATGCCTGGTTTTACCAGGCGTCCTTCTGGGGTCCCACAAGCAGACCTCGTATGAGGCGGTAGGATGTTAATGGGGCCGGCAGCTCTACCAGCGCCGTTAACCCCCTACTGCCTACATTGTAATGAGGCACTTGGAGTTTTAAGTCATATAATAGAGCTATAGCTCTTATTCTCACCGTTGTGGAAAAGCCAGAATTAATCATTTTCCATAAGGTTTCAGAAGTTGACATTCCATAGAGATCCACAATATGTTGGAAATGTTTCACACATTGATTTACTAATGCCCCACATTCAGTCAAAAGATGCCTTAAATTTTCTTCTTTGTTTTCTTGTTGACAAAAGCAGCAAAAGTTTTGGGATTTTTTAATTATTTTCTGTCGAGCCAAAACTTGTCTAGTGGGCCACAAGTTTAACCTTAGATGAAGAAAGTCATTTCTATGTGTGTCGAGGATGCCTTTATTAAGTATGGCTCTGGAGTACTGTGTTTTATTATTGCAAACAATTCTGCATCAAAATCACGATAGTCTGTGCATTTTTCTCTGGTTTTAATCCAGTCCATTGCAAACAGCCTAGTTTTGACCTGCACTGGATTGTGAAGGAGAGTCACTAGAGTTGCATCTATAAATGCCAGTGCTTGGATAACCTGAGTATTACACTTAATGATGAATTTGTCAGAGGATGATAAGACAAAATCTGCCAAAATTCCCAATAGTGTACAGGTTTTGATGGCTAGTAGAAACTTCCTAAAAAGAGCCACCACTTGCCATGTGTATCTGATGTGTAATGAGATGAGGCCAATTTCGTTATGTATCATGGTAAGTGGAGTAGAGGTAGGGAGGTGTAGTACTCCACGCCAATATTTTCCCTCCAAAGTAGACCAAAACCTCTCTGTCACAATGGGTCTAGTTTCAGAAGCATACAGCAGAATAGGTGCAACTTTGATGATAGTAGGTCATGGAGGGGGCAACTGTAAATTTGCCATATTTACCTTGTATATTTTTGGTCTGTTGTATGGCTGTTGTTACTTTACTAATATTTGCTTGTACAATTGGCCTCCCAAATAGGTATAATTTTGGACTAATTGGAGTCTGGTTCCTCTGAGGGTCCAAAAGCAAGATGTTTGACGATGCTTCCTTGTTGAGTTGCATAACATGACCATAGTTTTCTCGAGGTTTATAGACAGATGATTCTCTTCAGTATACACTGCAACAGCATCCAAAGCTCTCTGAAGCCCTTTAGGAGTCTTGGATATAATGACAAGATTGTCTGCATACATTAAGAACGGAATAGTCCTATTTTCCAATTCGGGGACCAGTTAAGATGTTTATAAAGGCTATACCCACATCAGAAATGAAGAAATTAAAGAGGGCCGAGGCAGTGTGCAGCCTTGCCTCAGCCCTCTATATGTCACTATTGGAGCAGTTAATTTCCCATTGGCTGTAAGTATTACTTGGATGCTGTTGTTGATGTGCAAATCTTTAATGAGAGAGACAATGGGGGTCATTACAACCCAGGCGCTAATTGCGCCAACTTTACCACCATGGTGTAAACTATGTTTACACCATGGTGGATGGCGGATTTACCGCCCCATTCCAAGTTGAGTGGGGCGGTAAATCCCCATTTCCCATTTTCCCTTCCCCATTCCCATTTTTGCCCCATAGGGCATAATGGGAGTGGGGAAGGCGCTAATTACGCCACCGTAAATTACGGTGGCGTAAGTAGCATCATGGCAGGTTAGCGCCATGGATTTTAACGGCTGCTAAAAGCGTCGTAATGAGGCCCAATATACAGGGGGCATCCCTGTTGGATCAACTTGTGAAGTAATAACTCTCTCAAGATGAAATCAAAAGCTGCTCGTAGGTCTATAAACGTCATGTATAGGGGTTGCTTTTTAGACTGGTGGTGTTCAATTATTGACATTAGTGTAAGAAGATTCACACAGGTCCCCATAACTGCCATGAATCCAGTTTGGAGTGGGTCTCTTCTACCAGTGTCTAGGGTCCACTTATTCAAATCCATCAATATAAATCTAGAAAATAGCTTCCTAGGAGCATCCAACAGGGAGATAGGTCTGTAATTACTTGGAACAGACCGATCTCCCCTTTTAAAGATTGGAACATTCACCGAAGATTGCTATGATGGAGATATCGTATGGGTAGATATAATTTGATTAAAGATATTAATCAAGATTTTGGACCGGAGTATGGAGTTCTGTTTAAACACAAAATTGCTAAGCCCATCAGGGCCGGGTGTCCAAGAGTTGTTGAGTTTGTTTATTTGCAAAAAGATATCCTCCTCTTCAATGGACAATCCCTCATAGTTAGAAAACTCTAGGGTGGTGTAGTTGTTCTCACACATTGGTCTCTGATACATGTTGATAAAGTGCAAAACCCAGTCACTCTCATTAACACCTTTGAGCTGAACCAGCTTTTGTGCTGTGTTGCATGCGATGTTGATCATCGACCAGATTTGCACAGTGTTTTTGCGCAGGGTGCTAACTAACATGGATTCACCATCTCTTTGTAACAATTGCATTTGGTGCGTCCAAAGCCAATTTCTATACTGACAGTTAAGTGAATGTGTCACTTTGTGCTTATCGACACAGTCAGATGCGGCAATGAGTATTTTGTTTTTACAGAGCAAAGACTTCTTAGATTGGACCATTGCATCATATTCATGTCGAGGCTTGTAATGGGCATTGGTATGTGTTTGGAAATGTACACGAAAAATTTGAAGAAACGATCTGTGGCGGCTAGTACATCATGGTAACTGCTCTCTACTTTGTTGTGGAATGACGTTAGGGTCCGAAGATTCCACGTTAGGCATGTTCAAGCATTATTTACCATCATGATTTGTGGAAAGCATTCAGAGACACGCCAAGTGCCTCCACATTTGCTGAACAAATTAAGTTTAACATATCATGGTCACTATATGTTTGTGGAAGTATCTCAAAGCTTTTGGCTGCATCAAACGTGCATAAGTCAACACACACATAATCGATAATAGATGTGCTAGCCCCCCTTCTCCAGGTCCTCTTCAGAGTTGTATCTCCTGGAAGAGACCTATTGCACATCAAGAGCCCCCTGTCTTTCATCAACAGGTGCCATCTCAAACAGGATAAGTTGTATTTAAGATTATTAACTGGCAATAGCTGGACATTTCAATCACCAATTACAATAACGTTAGTTATTTCCAATGAATCGGAAATTCCATTAATTAAGCTTTTCAGTTTGTGAAAAAAATCATTGTCCAAAATCCTCTTAGTGTTACGATACATTTTAAGAATAGCAACCACCCCACCTGGGAATTTTAACTTGGTCAACAATAAATATGGATTGGGAGCAGTCCAAAGAGAAAGGTGTCAATTCTTGTGATTTTTTAAAGCAACTATCATGCCAGAAGATGGTCGACTGCGGCCAGACAACTTAGCCACGTGAAAAACAATAGTATGGTCTTCCCATGTAGAAATTTCAACTAACCAGGTCTCTTGTAAAATTATAATGTCATGAAGAGCTAAGAAATCGGCACTGCCCCCTAGTAAATGGGAATAGGCACATGTATTCCAACTGATCAAAGAGATTATTTTTATTTTTGCACACGAATGGCACTGTTATGATAGCTGTACTTACGCAGAGAACCACATTGCGGTACAAACGGTGTCCAGTCAAAGGGTCGAATGAAAAAGACCGAAATACAATTGGTTTGAGTCAAAAGGACCTAAAACAAAAAAATCGAATGCTTTTTATAAAATGCATTATTTTTTTTTTTGCTTGGTATAGATACAATTTGTTGTTTTTGGCCAAGAAACAGGGATTTGGGGGGGACTCCCCCAAAGATAAACAAAAAAAAACATGTACATTTGATTGTTTTGTTTTAGGTCCTTTTGACTCGAACCAATTGTATTTCGTCCTTTTGATTCAACCCTTTCACCTATAACCGGTACAAACCACTTGCCTATTACAGTGGGATTCTGGTCCCAATAATGAGGGGTCACTTTCTGTGTGAACAATCTTTGGCAGCCGCCGCTTTTGTCATAGAGAAAGCTGCTAGCATAGTGATGGAATGTTCTATGATGTTATTTGTTGACCATGCCTTATTTGCAATTTTGGAAAAAACGAAAGGCACGTTGACTTCTCAGAAGGCTTCTGCCTGCGAGGTAGTCATATCGAATACAGCGATCAAAATAGTCAGATGCAGATTAGTGAATCCTACCATGTTCGTAGCAGAACCATTGGCAGAGGGCAAGCATGCAAATGATTGCTCGAACTATGAGGAGTTCTATGATGAGCTCCCGAGGCTAAAGGAAAATGCATTGGAAGCTGGGGAGATTCTCTTTAATTACGGTTCTTCAAGAATCGATCAAAATGATGGACAAAGATATACAGCTGCTGCCATTGTGAAGTGTTTCCAGTGTTGGCAAGCACACAGCTACCGTCTCACTTTTCAGAAAAGGCTGCAGAATTCGTGGCACTGATAGTAGCACTCGAGAATCATGCAGACAAGGAAGTAACGGTGTACAGTGACTCCACCTATGTGACGTTGACAGTGCACGCAGGGCTAGCACGTTGGAAAAGGAGAGGCTACCTCTGAGAGGATGGCACTCCAGTGCAGCGCGCAGCCTTATTGGATAGGCTTATTAGGGCATTACAACTCCCAGTAGACATCGCAGTAATTGAATGCGCAGCTCAAACCAAGAGTACATATTTCATCTCACATGGAAATCAAAAGGCAGATGAGGAAACAAAACGCATTGCATATACAGAATTGTTATGTCCTTTGATACACCTGATGTGAATGAAAGCATAGTGGTTATGATGAGTGTGTCTGAGAATTATTTATTTATTATTCATTTATTAATAAACATTTACAAACCGTGCATCAGCCCTGAGGCATTGTGACAGTGTTGCAGAGATAGTTGCTGGTTACAGATGAAAAATACTTAGTTACATGACAGTGAGGTATGAAAGCAAAACACAATGGTAAAGGACATCAAAACATGCTGAGAAAGGGTAGGCGGGGTGGTGGAGGGAAGCGGGGGAACGTTTAGTTGAAGAGTGTTGTTTTGAGGGTTTTGCAGAAAGATGTGAGGGAGGTTTTGGCTCTGAGTGCATTGAGTAGGGCATTCCAAAGTTTGGGTGCTAAATGTGGAAAACCGATTCCCCCTGTTTTTGCTCTTTTAATGGGAGGTATGTACAATTATTTGGCGAAGTGACTTCTCCTGGGACGAGAGGAGATAGCTTAAGTGATAGTTTCAGATAGGTAGGGTGGGGCAGTGAGGCTCAGGCATTTGTGTGTTAAAGTGAGGGTCTTGAAAGAGATCCTCTCCTTAACTGGGAGACAGTGGGCGTCCTGTCTAGCCTGCATGACATGGTCTTTTTTAAGGACACAGAGGGCTGCTCTGAGCGTGGTATTTTGGTCTATTTGGAGCCTGTTTAGATTTTTGGCCGAAGTACCTGCAAGGAGAGCATTGCAGTAATCTAATTTCGCTCAAATAGTGCCTTGGGTTATGGAGAGGCAGTTTTGGCTAGGAAGGAGTGGTTTATGGCATGTATTTGTTTGGTGGTGTGGGGGGAGGTGGAGGTAATGGCACTGACCTGTTGAGTCATCGATAATGTGCAGTCTAGGAAGACTCCAAGGGTCTTCACAGAGGAGGAGACGAGGATGATGGTTTTATCGATGGTAAAGTTTCCGTAGTTGGTCGAGCTTGGCCAGTATTTCTCTGGGACCTAGGAGGATGATCTCTGTTTTGTCTCCATTTAGGCACAGGTCATTGGCTGCCATCCAGATTTGGATGGTAGCATAAATTTGAAGGATGGATGCTGCGCCATGGTCATAGGATCCAGTGAGAGGGAGGAGTACCTACGTATCATCGGCATAGTTAGTGTAAGCTACGCAGTGGGAGTCAAGTTTGTCAAAAAGTGTCTTAATAAACAGATTGTAGAGGGTAGGTGCAGTGCAGGATCCCCGATTAACTCTGCCGTGGATAGTGGGGGGAGCTGCGTTAGCCTGGTCAGAGTTGACCTTCATGGCTCGGCCTTCTTGGAAGGAATTTTTCCAAGAAGATGCCTGTTTGTAGAAGTGAGCTGCGCTAGAGAGATGGGAGGTAAGGATGTTGTGATCAACGAGATCAAACACGGCTGAGAGATCCAGGAGTAACAGGAGAGCTGGTTTGCCATTGTCCGTTATCTCAGTTATTTTGTTTCTAAGGTCCAGGAGGGCTGTTTCTGTGCCATGGCCTTTTACGGAAACCTGATTGAATTTTACCTAGGAATTGCGTTAAATTCCAGATAATGATGGATCTGGCTGTGGGCGCTTTATCTAAGATGTTAAGGAGGAATGGGACACTGGTGATGGGGCGGTAGTTGTTGGGGCAAGAGGGATCAAGGGAGTTTTTTTTAGATGGGGGCGGACCCACGCTTCTTTTTGGCTGTGTGGAACAGTTCCTGAGGAAAAAGAGGCATTGATGAATGCTCTGATGATCTGAGTCAGTGCGTCTGCACAGTCTTTAATGATGTCCGGTGGGCAAATGTCACCTTTACATGTGGAAGGTGTGAGGAGCTGGAGGAGATCTGTCACTTGCAATTCTGTGACGTCTCTGAAGGTGAAGGGAGGGTTGGAAGCATTATGAGTAGGAGTGTTAGGCATGGCCTGCCGGTCGTGCTTGGGTAGTGCTTTGCATTGTGATTGCATTTTAACTTGGTGAAGCTTGATTTTGATTAGGAGGACTGTCTGTATGCTGGAGCACCAAGCTTTGTCTTTAATAATCTTGTTTGGACTGGTGGAGGGGGTGATGAGATCTTTAAAAATGGAGAACATTTCCTTGGATTTGGAGATGGCATTGGTGATCCGTAGGTTGAAATATTCAGATTTTGCTCTGAACATAGCTTTTTTGTATTGCGATGAGAGCCTTTTAAATTCTTCCAGAGTGGAATCACTGGGCTTGGATTGCCACTTGACTAGAGCAAGGCGTTTGCTGGAGTGAAGGGCTAATAGTTCTTCTTGAACTGAAGAATTGGTATGCATGGATTTTCTTTTCCTTTTTATCTTCAATCGGGGCTTTGGTGAGAGTGTGAGAGTAGACGTCGGACAGAGAGGTGGGGTTGCTTACGAAGGGTGGTTTGAGTTCCGGGACATCAGGAAAGGAAGGAGGTTGTGCTTGTTAAATTTTTTGGAGCTTCTAAACTTGGCTGGTGGAGCATAGGAGAGTACTTTAGTGGTGGGATTAGTGGGAACAGTGAATTGGATGCAATTGTGATCCATCCACGGGCAGGCCGAGATGGTGGTAATGGTGGATGAACATTTGTGGTCTGCCACCCAATCAAGGGTGCAGCCTTTGCAGCGAGTTTGGTCTATTACTCTTTGGGAGAACTCTAGGTTAGTGAGTTCCATAGCTAGGACTGAGGCTGCTTTATCCTTGGGGTCATTGAGACCTAAGTTAAAGTCTCTGGGCCTCATTACACGGTAGGCGGTGAGCCATGGCGCTATTAGCCGGCACCGCCTTGGCGGAAAGGGGATTTACCGCCCCATTCCAAGGTTGGAGGGGCGGTAAACCCCCCTTCCGCCATTGCCCTTCCCCATTCCCATTTCTGCCCCATAGGGCTCTATGGGAATGGGGAAGGCGCTAATTACGGCACCGCAATTTTGTGGTGCCGTAATTAGCTCCGAGGTCCCTTAGCGGGTTGGATTTTAAGGCCTGCAAAAAGCAGGCGTTAAATCCCCCAACCCGCAAAGGGACCTCGTAGTAAGGCGTTAGGGATTTACCGGTACCGGTAAATCCCTACCGCCATCCGCGTAATGAGGCCCTCTGAGTAAGATGGTTTTAGTGGAGCTTTTTAGGTTGTTTCCTAGAACATGGAGGAGGTGGCCTTGGAAGTCAGGGACTGTGCCAGGCGGTCTATAGGTGACAAATGAATTTAAAGTACACTTATAACAACCTGTCTAGGACTCAATTGGTAGAGATCCAAGGGGAAGCGCCTAAAGATGAAAAAGACTTGTGAACGTGGAGAGGGTGTTCTTTAAACCCCTCTGCAACCTGTGATGCCTATAACCTTATTAAGGGTAGCGCTGGAACAGCTACACTACCCAGCACACATTACTAGAGAGCCTTTCCGCAACTATTGCAGAGGATTGGGTCATTCCAAATATAGTAGAACACGGGCTTCATTACGTCCCTGGCTGATGGACCATGGTGCTAGTAGCACCATGGTCCACGCCGGTAACTTTCCGACTCCACCATGGCGGAATGGGGAATTACCACCCCATTCCGAGTTTGGCGGAGTGGTAATTCCCCCTTCCGCCATGGCCCTTCCCCATTCCCATTTTTGCCCAATAATTGCGGCACTGTACTTAGCCCCAAGGTACCTTTGCAAAAAGCAGGCGTTAAAATCACCATCCCGCGAAGGGACCTTGTAATCAGGCGTTAAGGGTCGGCGCCGTTTACGGCGCCGTAAAACCCTTAACGCCTGACTCGTAATGAGGCCCCACATTGCATTGTATGTAGTAAATTGCATTTTATGTCAAATGTTTACTGCCGGGCACACATTGCGCACAATTAGAGAAGTTCTTCCGAGACCAAATGGGTCCTTTCAGCATTTACATATCGACAATGTCGACATGCTGAAAGTCTGTAATGGATACAGATACATGATTGTAGTGGTATGTCCCTTTTTAAGCTGGGTTGAAGCTGGACCGTGTTCACATCCAGATGCCACCTGTGCAGCCACATTTCTAGTACGAGAAGTGTTGCCTAGATGGGGAATATGTGAAGTATTAAGATAAGCTAATGGCCCTCATTTTTTTAACAAAGTCTTTGAGTAGATAAGCTTGTTGCTTAGTATAAAGCACACGTTTTCATCGGTGTAACACCCACAAGCGAACAGTGTCTATGAGAATCTCAATGGCTTGATTAAAGAGAGAGTAGCAAATTAAAATTGACCCTGAAGAAAGGATGGTTGCATTGTATAACCACTGGCATTGTATGCGTAGAGAAATCAACTGGGCTCAAACCACCATCTTACCCCCACGAGATAGTGATAGGAGGGCGAATGAGGACACCTCTCACACCTGCGACTAGGTCTAGAAGTGATGCACAGCCAACAGCAGAATTGTTAGGAAAGGAGCTTTGTGATTATCTTATATGCCTGACTTGAAATATCTCTTTTATTTCAGATCAGATCAAGTGGAAGGGGTGTGGGGCAACTCGGAACACAGAAGGAGATGCTGCAGCAAAAAGAGTTAAAGAGCTATGTCTTCCGAAACCTTTCACTGTGGATATGGCCTTAATCCAAAACGTCACTAGAAGGTGGCACGAGCCACGTTTTAACAGCCCCTTCATAGTGGAGGATGTTACACCATCTGAAAGCAAGATACAAGGCAGACACACTTGGATATTCCTTGGCGACTTGAAGATCTATGCTGGAGAACACACTTCACCCCCACTCCCATCGGAAATAAGCATCGGGGAAGAACCACAGCACGTGCAGACTAGGCCTATGATGAGGAAGAAGGACGCAGAAGCTGCTGAATAAAGATAAAGGGCCTCATTACACGGACGGCGGTAACTATGGCGCTATTAGCGCCATGGTTGCCGCCGGTATTTTACTGAGTCCGCCTTGGTGAATGGGGGAATTACCACCCCTTTCTAAGGTTGGTAATTCCCCATTCACCAAAGCCCTTCCCCATTCCCATTGAGCCCCCATAGGGCTCAATGGGAATGGGGAAGAAGCAAATAACTGTACCGCTATTAGCAGTACCGTTATTTGCCCTGAACTCCCGCAGCCGGTCCCTCCCTTAACGTGTGGTCTGGCCACACGTTGAGGACAGGACCCGCTGAGTGACCTCCTAGTATGGCGCTAAGGGATTACCGGCAACGGAGCCCTTACCGGTGCTGGTAATCCCTTAGTGCCATCCGTGTAATGAGGCCCAAAGTGTTTATTGGACTGTGGCTTATTTTGGAACACTCTTTTCAGTCATTAAAAAGGAGTTAGGGGAAGTTATTTGTTCTTGAGCCACAAGAGCTTGTTGACATTGGACTGAGGCATGCTTAAGTCTTAATTGAAAAACAAAGATATGCCAGATATGGAGTTCCTTTTCGATGACTGGAAGAGGGAGCCCTTCCCCAATTCCTTTCTAACTGAGTCCCTGTTCGGAAGTGCCTATTGTGGTGCCTAATGACAATGTTTCAAGGATCGTACTTGCAGTTTTTTTGTTCATATTGCACGCTTACCCTGCGCTTGTGGAAAGAACTACTAGCGTTCATCTGTTCTTGCAAGATCCTAAGAATGGTTCAAGTGTGAGGAGATTGCTTGCAGCTATCATTGAGCAAATTCTTCTGCTTCCTGAGTTCAGTGGGGAGAACGCAAATGCCCCTGTCACTCTATAATGCACATAGACTGGTCAGCTTAGTTTTCTACTACCTGATTGAGGAGTGCCCACATCTTTTTGGGAGGCAAACCAACATCCGAACATTCCTGAGAGACCCGAGGAACAATGCAGCGCTCAATAGAATATTGAGAGACATCATAATACAAGTGAACGGGTACTCTGCAACTCTGCAAGAACATTAAGAACTGAATGAGACTTTTAGGGGAGAAGATCCAAAGGACTACTGATTAAAGACTTTGGGCCTCATTAGGACCCTGGCGGAGAGGGTATTACGCCAGCGTAGTGCATGGCGTACCTCTCCGCCATACTACGAGTTCCCGTAGCGCCATGGAGGTTTTCTCCGCCTGGTTTTACCAGCCGGAGAAAACCATGGCGCTACGGGACCTCGTTGTTAATTACGCCACCGTATTTTACGGTGGCGTAATTAACTCCTTCCCCACTCCCATTATACCCTATGGGGCGAAAATGGGAATGGGGAAGGGCAGAATGGGGATTGGGGATTTACCGCTCCGCCGAGGTCGGAATGGGGCGGTAAATCCGCCAACCCCCATGGCGCTATCGGCGGCTTTCCGCCATGCTTCGCGGTGCATTTAGCACCGCGAAGTCCGCCTGGGTCGTAATGAGGCCCTTTGTTTCATGCTGAGAGAGGATATTCATGTCTTCGAGTCAAAGGCCAATTCATGGTGTCCATTGGGAATTTGTATTCATCATCGCCTAGCCAGTTGAAGTAGTGCATGATGTTGCCCAATTAAAATGTGTTTTCCTTCCTTAAAAGTAAAATGGGAGGCCACCAGGGGGCGCACAGGCAATGGCTGCCTGATCGCATCGCTCCCGCCGGACCCGGTCTGTCAGAGGGTATTGAGCCCCCCCCGAGACCCCCCCGGAGCCCCACCCGCACCTCCCAGCCGACTGACCCCCCTGGGCACCCCAGCAGCGAAAAAACGGAGTCTGCAGACCCCGGGAAGCCCGAGAACGAGCCCCGCGTAAGCCGCGGGAAAGCAAGATACGCGGCCCGCCCCGCCGCAGAACCAGCAGGGCAGTGCGGCCTCCAGCGTATCCCCGGATGACACGCGGCGGAGGCGGGCGAAGCGCGAGCCAGGGACGGGACAACGTGGTCCCGGAGCAAATCCCCGTTGGGGTGCTCCGGAGCCCCCCCCGCGATCGCGGGCCCGGCCACTGCTGAGGGCGGACCCCTCCTCCCCCGTCGAAGCCGAAGCGGAAGACACATAGGCGGCGGGAGCGGGCCCCCACGGTGAGGCCGTGGATTCGAGCCGTGGAGCGGAGGTGAGGGGGCGCGCTCGGGCACCGGCCCCCCCCCTCCCGCCACCGACTGCTACCTGGGTGAGTGGCCCCCGCCGAGGGACGGTGGGGCGAGTGCCCGCCCTGAAAGACCCCCCCCCACAGTGTAAAGGAGACGGGGGGACAGGAGCTGCAACCCCCCCGTCGAGCCGTGGAGCGGAGGTGAGGGGGCGCGCTCGGGCACCGGCCCCCCCCCTCCCGCCGCCGACTGCTACCTGGGTGAGTGGCCCCCGCCGAGGGACGGTGGGGCGAGTGCCCGCCCTGAAAGACCCCCCCCCACAGTGTAAAGGAGACGGGGGGACAGGAGCTGCAACCCCCCGTCGAGCCGTGGAGCGGGGGTGAGGGGGCGCGCTCGGGCTCCGGCCCCCCCCCCCCTCCCCCCACCGACTGCTGCCTGGGTGAGTGGCCCCCGCCGAGGGACGGTGGGGCGAGTGCCCGCCCTGAAAGACCCCCCCCCACAGTGTAAAGGAGACGGGGGGACAGGAGCTGCAACCCCCCCGTCGAGGGTCCCACGGCAGTGAAAAAGGGTGTGAGGCCCCCGCCGTGCTACGGAGGGGCGTGTGCCCGCCCTCAGCGAAGCGAAGCTTGATCCCCGAGGCGCGGGGCCCATCTCACGGAGGCGCCTGCGACCCGGGCCGGGGAGGCCTCCCCTCCCCCCCCCGCCGCGGAGACCCCCCGCCCTCGGGGCATACACCGAATGAGCTGGAGAGACACCTTGCAGGGGTACCGCTTTCACGAAGCAAAGAGGGGCAACAACGGTTTGGGCCTCAAAAGAACCATGGCCCAGTCGGAGGATGCGGCCCCCCCCCCGTCAGCTATGGAGAGGGGCTTCGCCTCGATCCTGCAAGAAATCAGGGACATGCGCTCGGACATAGCCCAAAAACTAGAGAAAATGGACCAGAGGGTGGAAAAGGTCGAGGACAGATTACTCCAGGTCGAGACCAACCAATCCTCATCAGTGACCCAAGATATACAATTTAGGGTGAGGCTGGAGGCCCTGGAAAAGAGAGAAGAGGAGAGAGCTCGACAGATGGACGATTTTGAGAACAGGGAGAGAAGGAATAACCTTAGAATCTTCGGGGTGCCGGAGTTGGAAGGAGAGACAGAGAGGGACGTCATAAGGGCAGTGCGGGACATCATCACCCTCCTATTCGCCGAAGAGATGACCACCGAACCCACGTTCGACAGAGTGCATAGGGCGGGGGGCAGACCGGGGGGCCCCCGGTCGATACTGGTCAGGTTCCACTACTATTCGGAAAAAACAAAGGTGTTGGAGGAAGCCAGGAAGGCCAGAAATATCACCTACAACAACGCTCAGGTCTCAATATTCCAAGACCTTTCCGCCTTCACGCTTGCCAAGCGGAGAATGTGTCGCCCGCTCACGCAGTTACTCAAGGAGAAGGGAGTGCGATACAGATGGGGCTACCCCTTCTCCCTGACTTTCGAATACATGGGCCAAAGAACTACCCTGGTTACTGAAGAGGACATCAGGGGAGCCCTGCTGGAATATGCAACGGACACGAACGACCGGAGGGGCCCGTCGGGGCCAGAAAGGGCAGGACCTAGCGGCCCCGGCCCGTCAGGGGAAAGGAGGAGGCGAACCGGCGCACGAAAGTTCAGGAAAATGAATACGCCATCGCCGGCCAAAGACGGGGAGAGGAGAGATCCGGAGGACTAGGACAGGGTCCACTGCACGCAAGTTGGGACAGCTCAGTCAGGAGCATGTGGGAGTACCGACTCATACGCCCCGACGAACAGCAAGTATACGGGAGGTATTGAGGGGGTGGGGCCCTGAGGGGCTAGGGGGGCTCAGGAGGAACAGCTTCCAAAACGATCGGCTCGGCCAGGGGAGCGGGCTGGTGGTTCGGCCAAAAGCCAGATATGGCGGGACAACTTGGCTGGACGCCGGGGAGGGGGGAGGGGGTCAACGCGGGAGTTGGGGGGTTTCAGTTTGGGGGGGGTCCGGGGGGCAGTTGGGGAATAGTTATAGGCCCTCCGGAAGGGGGGGTGAAATGGATCCAACCATGGGAGTATCTAAACAAAGGTGGTGTAGGTGAGCCGACGCGGAGAGTAGTGCCGCTAGATGACGGCTGAGGGTCCGCCGGCCCTGGGGGTGGGCACTCTCAATGTAAGGGGTCTGAACACCCCCACGAAGAGGTCCCTGGTCACTAGAGAATTCAGAAGGGCCGGTCTTGATATCCTCTTCCTGCAAGAGACTCACTGGGCAAGAGGAAAGGAACCCAAGATGAGGGGGGGAGGTATAGGAGAGGTGCTCTGTGCGTCCCACAGGTCCAAAAAGAGGGGGGTGGCCATCCTCCTGGGGAGAAACGTGGGCTTCATAAAAGAAGAAATAGTTAAAGACCCGGAAGGCCGGTACCTGATGGTGCGAGGATCCCTACAGGGCTCGCCGCTCACCCTGGTGGGGATCTACGGTCCCAATGAGGGCCAGGCCCAGTTCTGGGAACGAGTGGCGGAGAAACTCAAGCTCTTCGTCCGGGGGGGGCTGGTAGTGGGAGGTGATTTCAACATGGTAATCGACCCCGACTCAGACAGAAGGCGTGTTGGCCCACAGCTATCCAGGCCCACGGATGTCCACATGGCCCGGTCCTTCCGGAAGGTTAACGCAGAGCTGGGCTTGGTGGACACACTCCCCTCCCCCGGAACGGGTACTCCTTCCTACACATATTATTCGTCCACCCACTCTTCCTTCTCTAGAATTGACTACATCCTGGTGGACGAGTCCTTGCACTCGTATGTCTCGGGCCACAAAGTTGACCCCGTCCCCTGGTCGGACCACGACCTGGTTCGAACCACCATTGCAAGGGGCTGGCTAAGCGACCGCAGAGGGAGATGGAGATGTAACGACTCCCTGCTGAAAGACGAGGTCCATGCCCAGGAGGTGCTAGAGGCTATCACGGAATTCTTTGAATTTAATGATAATGGCGAGGTGGGCCCACACACCCTATGGGACGCCTTCAAGGCCACAATGAGGGGCACTCTCATTAAAATGAGCGCGCAGGTCAAAAGAGTGAGGGAAGCCCAGGAGAAGGCCCTGAGGGGGAAAATTGCCCAACTACAACCGACGGGGCCCCGAGCGGCCCCCTTGGATCAAGGTCGGCTCGAATCACTAGCCGACTATCGGCTCCAGCTGCGAGACCTCCTCTTACACAAAACGGAGCGAAGCCTCCAACTGGTCAAGCAGAAGTATTACGAGAAGGGGGACAAAGCGGACAGAATCCTAGCCTGGAAACTGAGGGAGGTCCAGAGGGATAGAATGGTAAAGGCAGTGAGGAGTGAAGGGGGGATTATGGGCCATGACACTCCCCACATAGGAGAGGCCTTCCGGAGATACTACGAAAAACTCTACACCTCGGAATATGACGGGCGGGACGAGGAGATAGAGGGGTTCCTCAACTCGGTCCAGATACCGGCCCTGTCCGGGGAGATGGCCGAGGGTCTGGAGGGGCTGGTGACCGAGGAAGAGGTGGGCAACGCCATTAGCGGGATGAAGGCGGGGACCTCCCCCGGGGAAGATGGCTTCACAGTGTCCTTCTATAAACGGTATCGCTCTACTCTGGCCCCTCACTTAGCAAAGGTTTTCAATGCAGTTTTAGAGGGGGGGACCCTCCCAGACTCCATGATGGAGGCCATAATTGTAGTCCTTCCCAAGGAAGGTAAGGACCCCACTGATTGTTCCTCATATCGCCCTATATCTCTCCTAAATATTGATGTCAAGGTCCTTGCCAAAATCATTGGGAAACGGATGGAGAAGATTCTGCCGACACTGATCCATGGAGACCAGGTGGGGTTTGTAAGGGGTAGGCAGGGCTCAGACAACATCCGTAAGACTATAAACCTGATCCACTACGCCCAGAACTCCGAACTTGACGCGAGCCTCCTCTCTCTGGACTCGGAGAAAGCGTTCGACCGGGTCGAATGGCGATATATGGAGCTACTCCTCCAGAGAATGGGATTTGGGGCTCATATCAGGGGCTGGGTGACGGCTCTTTACAGAGCTCCGAAGGCCAGGGTACAAGTGAACGGCACATTGTCGGACCCCTTCTTCCTCTCACGGGGCACGAGACAGGGGTGTCCACTGTCCCCCCTGTTGTATATTTTAACGATGGAACCTTTGGCCATAGCGGTGAGGTCGCACCCGGAGATCAGAGGGATAACGAGAGGGGAGGTGGAATTTAAGCTCTCCCTGTTCGCCGATGACATCCTGGCGTACCTGGTGGACCCCGCGGCCTCCCTCCCCCCCCTCCTGTCCCTGGTGAACGCATTTGGGCACTTCTCGGGGCTAAAAATCAACGCTTCCAAATCAGTCCTTCTCCCCATGCGGGTAAACGACCCGGCTCTGGACCCCGTGGGAACTATTCACGGCATCACAGTGGGCGGGGCTTCTGTTCGCTACCTGGGAGTCCTCCTCACCAGAGACTTATCCCAACTGGCCCCCGCCAACTATGACCCGGCCCTGGCTAGCATTACCAGGGACCTCAGGAGGTGGAGCTCCATGATCCTGTCTTGGTACGGCAGTATGACGGCAGTAAAGATGAACGTGCTGCCACGCCTGTTGTATCTCTTTACCTCTCTCCCATCCAATATTCCCGACCACCTCATGAGGACACTACAGATCGCGGTCCGAGAGTTCATCTGGCAGGGTAGGACCCCGAGGACTGCGAGGGCGGTCTTGACCTTGCCGAGGGAGGAGGGAGGGTTCGGCTTGCCTGACCTCCAGCTCTATTTCCGAGCCGCCCAGTTGCGAGTCCTGCTGGAGCACATGAGGGAGGGGATGGGCACCTACTGGTCTTACCTGGAGGACATGGACGCTCACCCCCTCAAGGTACGCGATCTTCTCTGGGCACCACACAAGTTCATCCCAAACAGATTGAAATCCCACCCCACCCTGGGGGTCCTTTGGGCGGTCTGGAGGGAGGGCCCCCGGACGGCGCACCTAACGATGTGGCCATCCCCAATGTCCTCTCTCTGGGGACACCCGTTCAGATTGGGCAACAGAGGTTTTTCCAAAGCACAGGCGTGGTCTGACTCGGGGCTGGAGTGGGTGGGACAGCTGTTCCGGGAGGGGGAATTCCTGCCCTACGAGGACCTAAGGGACGCCATTGGGCGGGGGTCTCTTTCTGTGTTTGAATACCTGCGCTTGAAGGGAATCCTCTGCGACCCAACATGGGGAGAGAACTTGAGGAGGCAGTTGACCCCCTTCGAGAAGTTCCTGGATATGGCGACCTCTAGAAAGGGAGCCGTCTCCGGAATGTATAGAATCCTCAATACTGAGAACTTGGTAGAGCGGAGGGGCTTTCGCTCATATTGGAATGATCTCGCAGGGGAGGAGATTTCGGAAGACGCCTGGGCAAGGATCTTCAAAATTGCTTTCCATGGTAATTTGTACACTGCAGACATGGAACATAACTTTAAGATTCTTCAGGGCTGGCACAGGGACCCGGTGAAATTGTCTAAAATGTTTACGGCGGTCTCCCCCGATTGCCCGAGGGGCTGCGGCCAGAGGGGCTCACGAGGCCACATGTGGTGGCACTGCCCGAAAGTGCAGGCATACTGGGCAGAGGTGAGGGGCTGGATGGCTGAGGTCACAGAGGAACTGCTTCCCCAGGATCCCCTGGTGGTGCTGTTGGGCCTCCCGCCAGAGTCCTCGGACCTCTACAGGTACCCCAGAATGTGGGAAACGATGCTACGGGCGGGGAGAGTGGCATTGGCACAGAAATGGAAGAGCCCGGAGACCCCGTCCAAGGCTGACTGGCTGATGAAATTGAAAAACTTGTTTCTAATGGACAAACTAACTGCCATGGTGAACAATGATTCCGGGTCATTCCTTGAAAATTGGCAGGGGGTAAGGGAGGCCTGGGGATGGGATGTGCACTGAGGCCTGAGGGGAGGGGCCGAGCGGGGCTCGAGGAGACTAGGCCGAAAGACTGTACGATAAAGTACCAGGGACCCCAAGGACGGAATGTGTGCCCACGGCCCGGGGACATTCGGTCGGCCGTCAGCCACCAGATTATGCCGACGCTCACACTCACTACCAAAGTAATGGACGCAAAAGAAAAGTCCAAATTTCCCAATGTTATGGTTCGAGTTGGTAAAACGAGGGGTGGGGGGAGGGGGGTTTGAAGGGGGGGGCTGTTGGGGGGGTGGGGGGGGGAGTTTGCTGGGCAAGTGCACTGTGATTAACTGCTGATTACAAATATTGCCTGCTTGTTATACTCTTTAAAATACCAATAAAACCAAAGTTTTAAAAAAAAAAAAAAGTAAAATGGGCAGCATCAATAGCAATTTTGTCATGGCAGATCATGAGAGACGTCCACAATGTGCAAAAAGCTATTGCTGCAAGTGGTCATACTTATGTGTAATTAACTCTTGTATCCAGTTCATAGTGATGTTGCTCTCACTTACAGTACAAACTGCTTACTATATAGACATAAGTGGAGCAAAGACTCCTGTGTATCCTCCTGTACAAGGGAAGGGTACCGATGTGGAAACTACAGGGCAGCCAAGACCTTGGGCCTCATTACGAGTTTGTAGGCAGCCATGGTGCTATTAGCACCATGGCTTCCTCTAAACCGGGCTCCATTACCGGGTTCCTGCAATGAGGACTTACCGAGTCATTCCAACATAGAAGGACCCGGTAATTCCTCCTTGCAGGAACCATTTCCCATTCCCATTTGAGCCCCCATTGGGCTCAATGGGAATGGGGAGTGAGGTAATAATGCGCACATAACAACTGGCCGGTTATTACCTCCCTCTTCCCCTTGCGGGACCCGGAAAGGATACCTGGTTTTACCAGACGTCCTTACAGGGTCCCGCAAAGGGAACCTCGTAATCCGCGCTCCCGTAATGAGGCCCCTTGTGTCTAATTACAAGTTTGGTGGTAGCCTTGCTGGTAAAACCGGCAGGCTGCAATTTTTTCTGGTGCCCACAAATGGGCAATTACTGGGTCATTACGGCGCTGCCGGACCCTCTAATTGTCCATTTGCGGGCACCAGAAAAAAGATGTTCCCCTTTCCCATTCGGCCTCATAGGGCTGAATGGGAATGGGAAGGTTGGATGCACCGGCACCAATTATAACGGTGCCGGTGCATCTGACATGCTGTGCTCGCTGGTGCCTTTCTGCCCGCCAGGTCGGAGGCACCCGCTAGCACAAATCGTAGTTTGCTAGTCCGGGAACTATGGTTCGGGCATGCATACTGATACTTTACTTCCCGGAATGGCAAACTTATAATGAGGCCCCTTATGTGATTATTCCTACTCTAGAGACACACTCAAGAGCACCTGGTCCTGTGATAAGTAAACCTGGGTTACCTTTTAGAAGATCACGTATGGAAATTATGCCACATATTTGTATGCCTAAAGAGTATATCGATAGGATGAAACTTCTGGAGATTTCTCCTACACAGGTAGTACATGTAAAAACACCCAGTCCACTGACACATGTTTCTATGATTGCTCCAGTGAGAAGAAATTATGCTGACATATTGCATGAGATGGTTAGAGAAGCTTGTAAGAAAAGAACCAGACCTAAGAGAAGTGCCAGTAATTATTACCTGGACAGTTCAGCACACTTGGGGAAGAACGTCTGGTATCAGCATATGATAGAAATGGGAAGAAGAACCTCAAAGACGGAAAGCTTTGTATGTGAACTCCTGCCTTATAGCATGGGGAAGTCTACGATCTTCATAGCCATTAAAATAGACATCCAGACAGCACATTGTCTATCACACATAGCACTTTGCCGCACCAGATGTCAGTTCATGTGCTGAGATACCTATCCCAAATGGGTAACTGAATGGACAGATCCAGATGAAGATGACTACATTCAGGACACAAAGACACGAAATAGGGCGCATACTAAGAATCATGTGATCAGATACAAAAAGCCTGGAATGAAAGGAGCTGGTATCAGATGGCAAATAAACAGAAGACTTGAGAGTCCAGGAAATTCTGCAGAAGTAATTTGTAGATAGAAAACCAGAGGCTAAATGCAGATCTGGGGATCAGTACTATCACCTGATGGATGGGAAGAAGCAGTGGTTATCTTCAGAGCCTGGGTGGTTATTAGTTTTTATCAACCAGCCATTCACATAGTGCAAAACGGATGCAAGCCACTATGGCCAAGACTTGCTTAGCTACTGATCTGGATCGAAGATAGATGAGGACCCTTGCAGATAGTACCTTTGGAGAGTGCAAAGCTGTGCTTTAGAAATAATGGCACAAGAAAAGTTGGAGAGAATCAGAACTGTGGTCGAATCTTTTATGTACCAGGAAGGAAACTTGGAACATCAGTGATCATGGATCACCACTGGGCTTGTGGATCACGAGCATATATGAAGCTGCCCAAGGATTGGGAAGAAAGATTCTCACTAGTGAATGTTCATGGTCCAGCGTTGGTGATTCCAAAAAGTGATCTGAATATTGACAGTTTACCGAAAGCAGATGCACACCTGAGGAAGAAGAGATCTGTAGAGCTGAATAATCGAGAGGGAAAACTATTTCTCTGCCAAGTCAATAGTAGCTTTTGACTCCATCCCAGACTGTTCAGCCATACTTCATCAGTATTCACATTGATCTTTATGCCAAGAATCCAGGTTGGAGCAAATACCAAATGGCTGCAGGTTAGCAGATCGGAATTGCTGCAGACGATCAAAACAACCATAAAGGGATTCAATGCTGTCAGAGAAGAGATGAGAGCCATAAGACTGATGACTCTTCTGAACAGATACGTCTTAGACATGATCACAGCTATGGATAGAGGTCTTTTTGCAAAACTCGGAGAATCATGTTGCACATTCATGCCTTCTCATGATGACGAGAATGGCACCTTGACAGAGGTCATAGGAATGTTAACGAAGCTCCACGTCCAGATGATAGACGAAGTAGAGAACATTGCTGATGACAGCTGGTTTGGATCACTCTTTTCTTGGGTTCCACAATGAAAGGCAGAGATGTTCAAGTTCCTTGGAGCCCTGATTGTGTTGGTGTTGCTTGGATTCTGTGTGATCAAGATAATAATCACACAATGCGAGAAGAAAGCAAAGAAAACCATAGGGATGAAAATCATGATCAATGTTGAATCAGGATGGAAGGCCAGAGACTTGACAGATGAAGAAATAAGAGACTTTGTAAAGGCCATTATCCATGTACCTGAGGGAACAAAATTCCTGTATCCAAAGAACCATAAGAAATATGTGAGAAGATGAGTCTATTGCAGTTCAAGTGGACAGTGCATGCTCATGACTTCAAACAAGGATGATCATGTGAAATCAGCTTGATGCCTGAAGGGCATCATAAAGATATGGATCACAAAGAAGCATTTCTTCAGACAAGGATGTCTAGAGAAGAAGGATGATGGAAGAGGTGTGATGAATCACCCAGAGGGGGGAGTGTAGAGAAGGAGCTAAGTACTCCCACATCATTCGCCTTACCCATTGTACCTATATGTTGGAAACCAGAGTGTGAGACACGTGCGGTACCAGTGAAAATACCGATACCAAGGAGAATCCTGGAAGCAAAGTTCCCATTGAGAAAAACATACCTGCATACAAGAAAGTATGATGGGCATTTGAATGAAATCCTGAAGAAGCAGAGCAAATGAATGGCCAAAATGAATGGTGACGTCACACAGAATCAAGACTGACATACATAGAAGAGATGCAGACTAAAGAAAGTTGATATTCTATAAAGCTTCAAGAAAGGATCGAAGCTAAGTGGCATCTTGGGATCAAGATGAAGATACGTATGCTACAAAATGGATGAAGATATCAATTCAGTTTACACGTGTATAGAGGCAAAAGAAAGGAAAGCAGACAAAGTATTCTTGAGGCTAGCTTAATAGTGAATTCATTGCGGCATACGCCAACATATACATATATGGATAACTGAGTAAAGATTGGATGTTTCCACTACGAACTAAAAGCAGAGCTGGGCTAAAAAGGAAGGACTCTTTTCCAGTGTGTCACAGTAAGAAAACAAATTAATTACAAAAGGAATCACAGAAAGGTGAGGCTGGATGAGCCATGAAGCCAAGCCAAGAAGCCAGAGTCTTATCGGGCTAGAGTGAGCAGACATTGGATACAAATTGTGTGAAAGAACGAAACTCCTATTCAGAAGGCATAAACAAAAGAAGGAAGACATCAGAGGTTTATTAGAAAATAGTATTTGAATACAGTTGAAACTCAATTTTGGGGTCTTCAGTCACGTGAATGAATGAAGTTAGACAAACATGATGGCCACAACTACGAATGAGGGCAGAGCGTGTCTTCACTCACCTAAATTCTCCAGAGCTAAGAACACTCCCAAGGACAAGTTCAAAGTCCTAATTGACATCAGACCACTGAGGTGATGATGGATGAACATGCTAATTGGTGGGAAGCTTTGATTACGACTAGCTCACCAGCACCTGGAATCTCAACTTGCTATCCTAGGTTGAACAGTACTGATGGAGGTTAGAGTGCCAACCAATGGTAGGGGATCACATGATCAAGGATCCTATTGTTTGTATAGCCAATAGGACGTTGTGTATTTAGTGACGTTCATAGTGACCTGTTAATGGGGATGGCTTAGTTGCCTCACCTGATGTTAAGAAATGAATCACTCTCTTTCACTGCCTTAGATGAATATGGATCGTATACATAGATATTCCCTTAGACCAGGGGTGCACAACTGATTTTAACAGAGGGCCGAAAGTACCTTAGATGAGGGCTATAGTGGGCGGAAAAGTAAAAGTGGGTGGGGCGGTAGGTGGGACATGTCAGGAGGCTTTTTCAACCCCCAATTTGTATTAAACATATGGAAAAAGAATATGTTTTTGAGGGGTACCGATTTTTATTGCATTTCAAACTTATATTTTGTACTACACATTTTCCATTGTTATCATTTATTTCGATTTAGTTATTGTATATTGTCTGTTTCATTGAATTATATATATTTTATTGACCCTTGATTGGACATTCCGTTATTTTGGACTGCTATAGTTTGCTGTTTGGGTTGCCCAAAAGGAGTATGGCCTTCGCTGAGTCAGGTTTCCTCAAATAAGCAAAGGATGTACATCTCCTAACTGTGCCTGTTTTAGCTTTATTATTGAGTTCACTCTTGGAGTGCAACACTATGCCCCATGGCTCTCACCCCCCACCAAACACTATGCCCCATGGCCCCCTCACCCCCAACCAAACACTATGCCCCATGGCCCCTTCACCCCCAGCAAAACACTATGCCCCATGGCCCCCTCACCCCCAACCAAACACTATGCCCCATGGCTCCCTCACCCCCAACCAAACACTATGCCCCATTGCTCCCACCCCCAACCAAACACTATGCCCCCTGGCCCTCACCCCCCAAGCAAACACTATGCCCCCTGTCCCTCACCCCGACCAAACACTATGCCCCATGGCACCCTCATCCCCAACCAAACACTATGCCCCATGGCTCCCACCACCAACCAAACACTATGCCCCCTGTCCCTCACCCCCAACCAAACACTAGGCCCCATGTCCCCCTCTCCCCCAACCAAACACTATGCCCCATGGCCCCCACGCCTCAAGCAAACACTATGCCCCCTGTCCCTCACCCCCAACCAAACACTATGCCCCATGGCCCCCTCACCCCCAACCAAACACTATGCCCCATGGCTCCCTCACCCCCAACCAAACACTATGCCCCATGGCTCCCACCCCCAACCAAACACTATGCCCCATGGCTCCCTCACCCCCAACCAAACACTATGCCCCATTGCTCCCACCCCCTACCAAACACTATGCCCCCTGTCCCTCACCCCCCAAGCAAACACTATGCCCCCTGTCCCTCACCCCGACCAAACACTATGCGACATGGCCCCCTCATCCCCAACCACACACTATGCCCCATGGATCCCACCACCAACCAAACACTATGCCCCCTGTCCTTCACCCCCAACCAAACACTATGCCCCATGGCGCCCTCACCCCCAACCAAACACTATGCCCCATGGCCCCCACGCCTCAAGCAAACACTATGCCCCCTGTCCCTCACCCCCAACCAAACACTATGCCCCATGGCCCCCTCACCCCCAACCAAACACTATGCCCCATGGCTCCCTAACACCCAACCAAACACTATGCCCCATGGCTCCCACCCCCAACCAAACACTATGCCCCCTGTCCCTCACCCCCCAAGCAAACACTATGCCCCCTGTCCCTCACCCCCAACCAAACACTATGCCCCATGGCCCCCTCACCCCCAACCAAACACTATGCCCCATGGCTCCCACCCCCAACCAAACACTATGCCCCCTGTCATTCATCCCCAACCAAACACCATGCCGCATGGCCCCCTCACCCCCAACCAAACACTATGCCCCAAACACATTCAAGCATGCACCCGTACAGACCCGAACCCCCAAATCAGCACACTCTCAAACATGCACCCATACAGACCCGAACCCCCCACCCCCCCAACTCAGCACACACACTCTCAAACATGCACCCATACAAGCCCAAACCCCCATCTCGGCACACAAACTCTGAAGCATGCACCCATACATGCATCTTAACATACACAACACAAACATACAAAAACAAACATTCATGCACACCCGAACCCCCCACCCCCCCAACTCAGCACACACACTCTCAAACATGCCCTCATACAGACCCGAACCCCCACCCCTCAAATCAGCACACTCTCAATCATGCACCCATACAGACCCAAACCCCCCACCCCCCAACTCAGCACACACACTGTCAAACATGCACCCATACAGACCCGAACCCCCAAGCCCCAACTCAGCACACACACTCTCAAACATGCACCCATACCCCCCTCCCCCCAAATCAGCACACTCTCAAACATGCACCCATACAGACCCGAACCCCCCGCCCCCCAACTCAGCACACACTCTCAAGCATACACCATGCACCCATACAGACCCGAACCCCCCACCCCCCAACTCAGCACACACACTCTCAAACATGCACCCATACAGACCCGAACCCCCCTCCCCCAAATCAGCACACTCTCAAACATGCACCCATACAGACCCGAACCCCCACCTCCCGAACAAAGCACACACTCTCAAACATACACCATGAACCCATACAGGCCCGAACCCCCCACCCCCCACTTAGCACACACACTCTCAAGCATGCACCCATACAGACCCAAACCCCCCAACTCAGCACACAAACTCTGAAGCATGCACCCATACTTGCATCTCAACATACACAACACAAACGCTCAAAACAGACATTCATACAGATCTGACACCCCCCACCCCCATCTCAACATACACAACACAAACACTAAAAACAAACATTCATACACATCCGACACGCCTCCCCACCCCCATCTCAACATACACAACACAAACACTCAAAAACAAACATTCATACACATCCGACACACCCACCCACCCCCATCTCAACATACACAACACAAAAACTCAAAAACAAACATTCATACACATCCGACACACGCCCCCCCTACCCCCATCTCAACATACACAACACAAACACTCAAAAACAAACATTCATACACATCTGACACGCCCCCCTAACCCCCCATCTCAACATACACAACACAAACATACAGCAGAACAGACCCGACACACAAACACAGACCACTTACCGGAGACATGCTGGAAGGCAGGTAAGCTGGAACGCTGGCGAGGTAAGTGGAATCGTACTACGGCTGGCGTGGCAAGCAAGGCTGAAATGCCTTCCGGCATCAAGCCTTACTGGCCACGCCAGCCGTAGTGCTGGCACTCCATTGGTGCAGTACACACGCAATACGTGGCTCGTAGGAGCGACATGGTGCATGTGTGCTGAGCCAATGGGGGCAGTGTTTTGTCCGGCCCGGAAGACAACAAAGACTTTCCTAATGGAGGGTGGCCAATGCTGCTTGCGGGCCGCCCTCCATTAGGAAAGTCTTTGTGCCTCGCGGGCCGGAAAAAAAAGCATAGCGGGCCGCAACTGGCCCGCGGGCCGCAACTGGCCCGCGGGCCATATGTTGTGCACCCATGCCTTAGACCTTATCACACTTACCACTAGGTTTTTGTAGTTTGCCACATAGGATGATGTTAGTAATACATTGGTTAAAGTCACCTATGATGATTTTTCTTGCTATAAAAGAATGCTTTTTTTAAAGATACATTGAGAGTTCTTACGCTGCGACGTCCGTTGATGTCCGTTGTACTCCCTGTTTTTACATAATTGATATTAAAACAGTTATCCTTTTGCCAACTACCTGAGTCATTTAGATTATTGATGTTTGAATAATGTCTGCATTCCCATCCATCTCAAAGGTATTGCTACCTCATCTTATGGTATGAAAAGCCACTGCTTCTCAATAATGACACCATTATAGTTAGCTATGAGAAGGGAAATATACCAAAATGTGGCCCCCAGAATTCTAACCACCTTTGCCTATGAGAATGTGCTCCTCACGTTGCAACACTTGTTACTGTCTGACCATCTCCACCTTCCCACCATGGATGACTGGCCATTGTCTCGATTTGCTGCACCACTTGTGGAGGGACCACAGAATTGAGGTGTGCAGCTCAAATTTATGAGGATTTATTCTGTTTCTCTGCAGCTTGTCCCTTTGTCGCCTGGAGATTGCAATGTGTCCGTGTATCGCCGAACTTGGCTGTGAGCCTGCTTCACTGGTGATTGTGCTAGGGTAAGCGCTTTGCTTCCCACTACTCATCCTTCCATCCATCCTCTGTGTACACTTGACCATACACAAGCATCTGTGGTCTTTTCCAGCATCCAGGTTCTCCACCTTTCTCCTTCACCCTTGTCCATGGGCAGGGCAATGGTTTCAACTTATAGGGCCTCATTACGAGAATCCCACATTACCGGCATTGAGGTAGTAGTGTGTCCGTGCTCCCTTGCCAGCGCTAATAGTGGTTGATTACGAGTGCGGGAGCATGCGCGAACCCCCATGCCGGTAATGTCGGCATAGGCATGCCGCAAAAGGCCCTCCAACCCCCGATAGCACCATCACGGGACCTACCGATACCGCCTCCGCTAAGGAGCAACCCCTTAATAAAAACCTGGTAATAACATTACCAGACCCGCAAGTAAAGTCATTGCGTCAGAACGGGTACATGAGCCGGCAGCCATCATTAAAAACACAATCCATTGCAATCCTTTCAATCCAGCAGTGATACAGACAGGGGCGTTGCTAGGGGGGGGCTAAGGGGGCTGTAGCCCCTGATCTTTTGGTTGTAGCCCCGGATTGAATCTCAGGATCTACAGCCAAAAGACCAGCTAGCCCCCAGTCCCAACAGTTCCAACATCAGCTTAGCCCCGGGTCTTTTCCAGACCTAACAACTCCCCTGGATACAGAGGAGAGAGCAGGGCCATACCACCCAGCATGTCGAAGGCTACCCGCAAGACAACCCCCGCCTGTGCTTCTTCGATGAGGAGCTAAACATGCTGGCTGATACCCTTGCAGCCCATGCAGATGAGGTTTTTGAAAACAACCTCAAAAGGGAAGTTCAGTTAAGAAAGAAAGAAATCTGGGAGGGGGTGGCGTGCAAGGTGTCAGCGGTTGACGCCACCCCGCGCACAGTCAAAGACTGTAAAAAACGATGGGACGACCTACATCTCCGGGTCCGGAACATCCTGGATTCAAATCACAGGGAGGCCATGGCCACAGGCGGGGGTGCCCACTCACCAATCAAACTGATGTACTGGGAAGTGACTTGCAGCACGACCATCCAAATGGAGTCCATAGAGGGCTTTGGCGAAATGGAGACGGTTGCTGCAACATCGAGATAGAGGTGAGTGACCTTGCAAACCCCAGTAGGCCAAACCATGATGTAGTACAACTGATGTGAAAGTGAGCCAAGCCAATGCATGGCCCATCATACACACATATACAGATCCATGTCCAGATGGAGGCCCAAACCCTGGCACAATGAAATGCATGCTGCGTGCCAATCACATTACCAACAGACACCCAACACACAGTGACCATTTGCATGTCATACATCACACAAACCTCAATACAATGGCATGCCACCTGGTACGCATCCATGCCAAATGGAGATGCCACGGTTTATGCCAATATGCCCCCTCCTTGAAAGTACCCTGTGTGACACACCTATAAGAATGCAATGCATGCAAAATGAAATACTGTACAGCACCAACTCATGCATCTTGCATGTAACACCATCACTGATGGCCTGCATCTCTTGTTGCCCCACATGCACTGATGCAGAAGGTGAAGGGCAGGACCCTGCCCCAAGGCCATCAATATCCAGGGCCATACCACAGGGCACTGGGCATTCCACCTCTGGGGCAGCACTGTGGCCAAGAGTACAACCCAGGGCACCTGTACAGGCCAGGCAGGCTGCTGAGGAGACAACAGCAGCAGACAAGACTGCAAATACTGTGCTGGCAACAACAGCTGAAGGCGAGGCTGATGGCATGCAGTCCGCTGCCACTAGTTCAGTGGGTGAGGCAGCATCCACAGCCCCACTCAGTGATTTTAGGTGTTGAAGCAGAGGAGTATGAGGGCTTAGATGGCACAATACATGACGAATGTCCCCACACCCCAAGCCCCCCGTCATCCCCCCAATACACCACTCAGGGCACACTGTCCAGCCCCATGTAGGACCCAGCAGTCCAACTGCACAGTCTGCAACTTACAAGCACCCCAGAGGCCAGCCCTGCAATGGCCCTCCCAGCTGCAGCACCCTCAACCTACACTGCCCCCACTGACATGGAGGCACGGCTGTCAAGGGTAGAGACCGGCCAGAATGATCGAGCTGGTGCGCCAGTATGTGGCCGAGGGCAAGGAAACATACGGTGAGTTCTGGGAGGCGAATACAGGAACCATTACAGCCATCAATGCAAGTGCCATTATGATAGGTGACAGTTTGGGTGCCATCACACAGGTCCTAAGCAGGATGCTCGAACACCTGCAGCACCAACAACCGGCACCAGCATTGCAAAACCCATTCACATCCATCCCACCGTCCACACCTGCAAGCTCCACTCCCTTGAGCCCTGTGCGGATGACGAGGCACAGTGCAATGCAGACAGAAATGCTGCCCCCTGACCCAAAAAAAGTCTGGAAATAGCCAGTCAAAACACATTGTGTGTGTGATGACAATGGATGAGGGGGAGGTGGTCTTGGTGGTGTTGAGGGGATTAAGGGGGTGTTTATGGGTGGCATGGGTTGTTTGCAGGGTTATGGGGTGTTTGGGGGTATGGGGTGTTTGGGGCTATGGGATGTTTGGGGGTATGGGGTGTTTGGGTGTTTTGGGGGAGGGGGAGGGTGTGTGAGTGGTGGAGCGAGGAATCACTATGTTGTAATCTTTCTTAATACACCCGTTGTGTTCAAAATCATTTAATGCCTGGACATTGTTCATTTTGTGTGTGTTCATTCTATTCATTACAGCGCACAGTGCCCAACTCCCCACACACACTGTGTCCATGTCCACACGGTCCCAGTGCTCAGTGTAGTACTGACACATGACCATCAACGTCCCTATGGTTCAGAAGTAATCATCAATCAGTGATTGGCGTACAGCACGGCCATCTTGGGCATCACGTGCTGCCAGGGGTGCTGCTTCTCCTCCATCATCATCATCCTCATCATCCTCACCCAGTGCATGCATGTCAATGTCAGGTGGCAGTGGTACGTTTCTCCGGATGCACATGTTGTGCAGCATGAAACAGACCATGGTGATCTTTGCCACCTTCTCAGGACCATAAAGGAGTGCTCCACCAGACTTGCTTAGGCAGCGGAACCGTGCCTTCAATAGGCCAAAGGTCTGCTCAATCAGAACACGGGTACGGGTATGAACCCGATTGTACTCCTCTTCATGCCTATTACACAGGTTCCGTACAGGAGTAAGTAGCCACGGCTTCAAGGGATAGCCTCCATCACCTGCATGAGAGTAAAATGAGGTATGTGTGAGTGAAACTGAGCTGACACCTTTAGGATTAACGGCCATGTCTGCAGCTATTTGGTGTTGACATGTACATGTCCCTGTGTGTATGCACATAGGTTCATTTGATGCATTGTGTAATGCACAATGGTATACTAGTGTGGATTGCATTGTACATATGATGCAGCGTGTTCATTTTGCATGCTGATGCGGATGTGCTGTGGATGCGGAACAATGTCTTGCCACCCATTATTGCAGTGTATGCTACTCTGTACCTAACCACACTTGCAGCATTGCCACAGTTGTAATCATGATTAGTCATGCTTCGCTTGACATACTCGTGGTGGCCTGCTTGTGCGTCTGGCATGTTGTCATTGATGTGCGGCAGTGGTCTTATGTATTTTTTTTTTTTATTTTTTTTTTTATTTGTATATGGTTTATTAAACCTTTACAAAAGAAAACACAAACATACAAAATACAAAATACACAAAATAGATACACAGTTACAGATTTAGCATATTGACAGGGCTATAAGAGTATTTAAAAGTATTTAAAAGCATAAAAATCAGAGACTCATCCTAAAATCATCAAAAAGTTGCAAGAGCAAACACAGTAACCCCAAATTACCCTAATCCTTAACCCATATCCTAAAACAGCATAGTAACAAACAAGCATAACTATTCCAGGTGGAGGTTACGAATAAAACTCGATAGGGCCAAACCCTCTCTACTTGTTCCAATACACAGGCAACGTTGCCATACTAGGTCAATCGAGAGACCTAGAAATTGTAATTTCAAGACATTCAGGCAAGAGTCTCTCAGGACATTAAGATGAGTGCAAAACAGAATAAGGTGTTTAGCCGTTTCAGGAACTAAGTAACAAAATCTACAGAGACTGTTAGCTGGTGTAATCAGTTTCCACCTCAGCTTAGTATCCCGAGTAGGTAGAATATTCCACCGCAGTCTGAGTAGTGTTTGTCTATGATCCCGATTTGGAAAAATCTTAAGAATTGGAGAGAGAGTTCCTCTTTTTTTGTGCTCATGAGCCAAGTGAGACATAGAAGCATATGTATGAAAAGCATCCACAGTCCGGCACCAATCAAAATCCCACAGCTTCATTTTAGTTTTAGTCGGGTTAGTGATTAGTTGCTCTAAGTCTGAACTGATATTGGCCAGAATATCTTCACAGAGCATAGCAAATTTATGTAGGCAACCAGATCGATAAATGTTATTGCCAACCAGTTCGTATAGCGTGTTGGCGGTAGGGGCCTTTAGTTTAGCATAGAGCAAAAGCTTCCTCCACTCGACTCGTGCAGTCAAAGAAATATAGCCTAGCTCGAAACGAATCGCAGCAAGGGGTACTGCATTTGGGATGAGTAAAACCCGTCTCCATATGTACCCTTCAATACCCTCCAATTTGGCGATGGTTACCCGAGTGCCGAACTCTAGGCCATATATCAATTTCGGTGCGATTTTCCCCTCAAAAAAGAGTAAAGCAGGTCTAATGGAGAATCGGCCATATTTACGGTCAATTTTAAGGACCTGACTGGCCAGAACCTTAGCTTTATTCAAGAGAAGAAGGTTTTGCCCTTTTGAACCTCTGCTTGCTCCCAGGTGATAGCCCAGGTAAGTAAGGCAAGTGGAACTGGTTACAGTCACATCACTTAACTTCCAGAGATTTATTTTCTTCTTAATAATCCCTTTAGAAAAGGCAAGGATTTTGGTTTTCGCCGGATTAATATACAGGCCATTAAGTTGAGCATAATTGGCGAATAGATCCAGCAAACGCTGTAACCCCACCTTAGTTAGATCGAATAGAACAAAATCATCAGCGTAGGCCAGCCAAATAAGCTTCAACGTGCCAATACTCGGCGCTAATAGCCCCTCTTTCAAAAGGTGCTCTGCTGCATCTGAGACATATTGATTAAACACCCAAGGGGCTAGCACACAGCCCTGTCTAACCCCACGATGAGTACGGACAGCATCTGACATATCCCCCTTTTTATTTAACCGGATTCGAATAGTAGAATTATTATAAACCCCCTCCATTAGGCTAATTAAGCCCCTTGGCAGACCCCAGGCATAGAGTTTTTGCCAAAGCCTATTACGGTCAACACAGTCGAAGGCTGCCGAGAGGTCCACTGAGGCCATAAAAGTGGGTCCCCTTGTTGAGCTCCAGGCAGTCTCCTGAATACATTTAACTACCAGACCATTGATGTTAGTTGAGTGGTTTTTACGAAAACCCGTTTGAAAGTGGCTCAGAGGATGGCAAGTTTTTTCCCATTCCCTTAAATGTAAAAGAAGAAAAGCAGAGAAGAGTTTGCAATCTGCATCTATCAAAGCGATAGGCCGATAGTTTTTAGGATCGGACCTACTACCACATTTGAAGATCGGAATAACATGTGCGGTGGACCAAGAGATAGGACAGATCCCAGTTTGCAAAATATCTCGAAACTCAATACATAAGAGATTGGCCCACAGATTTGGGTCTGCCTTAAAGGTATTATTCGTTAACCCATTCGGGCCAGGGGCTCTTGAGCTCTTACACCTGCAAATTAACTCCAGGATCATATCAGTATTTAACGGGGGATCCCATTTTGAATAAGGGACTAATGGATCATAATCAGTAAAGCTGGCCGTTACCGCTAGGGGGCTAGGAGAAAATCTATTGGAATAAAACACTAGCCAATCTTGTTCCGCAATCGGATTAAGTTCAGCAATGGCCTGATAACAATCCTGTCCATTAACAATCTGCCAGAAGGCTCCCACATTTGCCTTCATAATAACCTGTAGCATTATTTCCGAATCCTGCTTTAACAATTGGTGTTTAATTGTTTTGCAGTAGTTCTTATAGGCCAATTTGACCTTCTTAATAAGAATTAAACGACTGGACAGGTCGCTTGTTGCAGTTTGTAATTTCCTAATGTTTTTATTCTTAGTAGTTTTTGCAGCTGCCAACTCAGAATTATATTGATGTAAATGCCTGACAACTGGAGTTCGATTTGTAAAAGAACTGCCAATATCGTCTACTGCCACTTGTATCAAGGTAGAAACCATTGCCGAATTAAATGTTGTCAATTTCCAATCAAGAGTAGTCTTATTAAGCATGTCCCACAGTTTACCATTCAAGGTTTCAATATTTTTAGGGGACCAGCGAATAGCAGATCCAGATAAATTTGGAGAAACTCCGATCGGCTGACCCAACCGCTCCTTTCTCAGGCAGATGTTAAAAGTTGCCGTTAATATACCATGGTCACTCCAAGAATTCAAGAAAATTTCAAACTTCGAGCATCTTGTAAGCAGGAAATCATCTACAAAGATATAATCAAGAATGGAGAAGGAAGACCCCCGCCTCCAGGTATGACTAGGAGGATTTGAGGAAGGTGGTAATAACTCACGCAGGGGTTGTAAACCTAGATTACCCAGTTCAATGTACCAAGTTTGGCTAGCCAGTTTTTTCCATTTGTCACATCGGTCAGAGGGATACACCTCACAAAGTGCCCATGGTGAATAGTCAAATAAACAATCACAGTTCAAATCCCCAGCTAGTATTACATGACCTGAGACATTAGCCAGCCCCCACTCCAAAATAATCTGAGAGATAAGAGACACAAACAGCTTAATTTCACCAACCCCTGTATGCCAATAGATGTTAATAATTAGTAATTTTAGATGGCCGGTACTCGAATTCAGGGCTACCCCCAGCGCCCCATAGGGAAGACCCAAAAGAGCCTTGCCAGCAAGCCCACAGCAATTATCCACTGCCACCAGTAGACCACCCGAAGGTCTACCCCTCAGGTTATGTCGGGCTGGCTGGTCGAAAATTTGAAAACCATCTAAACAAGGGGTTGAGGTCATCCAAGTCTCTTGAATGCAAATAACATTAGCATCTCTCAGCCGCTGTAGGCATTCCAAATTCGTGAATAGGTGTTGATTACCTCTGGAGTTCCAAGATTTTATACAAAAGTTCGACTGAGGATCTGAGGTCAGTTTTGGGAAAATATAGCTAGGGCACAAGTTTTTGCCACAAGGTGGAGATGATGGTAGCCCAGTCAACATCTTTATTTTGCTGGTGCAATAGAGTTATTGAAGTGGGCAGAGAATCTTGACCACCTGTATGAGCCCCTATTGGTTTAACTGTTGATTGTAGAGAAGAGGGCCCATTGGTCGGCAGTTCCCAAGGTGCAGCCGCTTCCACTCTGAAGCCCAATTCCTTCAGAGAGTCTTGTTGAGTAAGAATCAGTTCTTTAACCAATGGTGATGCAAGAAGGATCATGCTCATATCCACAGAATTACAATCCACAAAGGCCACTCTATCAATGTCCTTAGAGGAGATGAGGGCAAGGGCAGGGATTTCCGAGAAAATGGATAATACATTTTGACGATTCAAACAAACAGGCTCTTCCAATTTCAGCAAGCTTTGGATCTTTATCAAATGTAAAGAGTTAAGTTTCTTATTATTCGTACATTCTTGGCGTATTAAATTGCCTGCTGATAAATTTTGAGGGCCTTTCATGTTTGTATCAAGATATTTAGCAACAGCAGGGGGCAAAGTTCTGGTCTGTGGTTTGTATAGACGATCCACCAGGTTGCGAATCCCAGCAGAAATTGTGGGGTGGGTAGGGGCAGACAGAATGTTGGTGTCCTGAGAGAATCCCCTCACCAATCCCAGATCCGAAGGAAAAGCAGGGATCAGGGGCTGGTGAAGTAGTGATTTCGTTGGAGATTGCAGTTGCATGGGCCCCCAATTTGCCGGGATTTGATGAGGCCTTAGGACCGCCGCGCTCTGAGAGCAATTTAGCTCGGGAACTAGAGACACGGCCCGAGTCAGGGGAAATGCTTCCAAGGTTGTGAATTTTCCAATACCACACCCCTGATGTAAATTACTATGATTTACACCTTGTGGAATCACGGGAACCATGAGATGATCTTCACACAGCTTGGAGTTGTTGGTACCACAAGCTTGTGTCGCGCCCGAATCCACCAGAGCTGTATCGTAGGTTTTAAATTTACTCATGACAGCACCAGGTGGTAGATTGCTGGAATTAGTAGCTTGTAAAATCAGCGGAACCATTGAAGTTTCCTCGATAGACCTAAATTTACCTGTACCACATCCATATTGAAGTGGCACCAGAGGGCACAATTTTGAAATAGAGGAGGTAAATAAGGTTTCACTTATGGACTGTTTGGGGGGGGCCAAGCAAAATTTTGGAGGGTTGCCAGACCACTTGTCAAGAACAAGTGTAGCTGGAGGGTTACAATTAACAGTTTGAGCCATAGGGTCAGCCAATTTAATCATTGGAGGCTTAATAACATTCGTTAAGTTACCCTTAGAGGTAGAAGCATTATTCGAAAAAGTGAAAACCTTTGCAGTAGATTTGGTAAAGAGTATATTAGTTTGCTTAGTGGCCAATTTCCGCTTAATAAAGCGCGATTTACGTGGGGCCATTGTTTTTTTGGAAGTTGGGTGCTTAATAGCATTGTCATGTGGGCATTTAAGACCCTGGGTTGAAGTCAAGCTTGTACCAGGACTGGACTCTATCGGCCGAGTAGGTTTAATATTCTTCAGTAACTCCTCAGCAGTATTACAGGGAATTGCCGGTGAAATAGGCTTAGGTTGTACAGAGAGAGTTGCTTTATTAATAGCCTTTGCTATAATAACTGGAGATCCAGTAGAATTAGATTGACCCCGAATAGAAATCGGGTCAGGCAAGCATTGGATAGGGTCGGACAATATACCTATTGCCGTGGTAGGAGTACCAGAGCAAGAAAAAATTGCTGGTAAATCATAATCGTGAACAGCAGCATTATTAGAAGATTCCACTGGCAAGTTATTATCGGATATCTCTATAATTTGGGAATTGACCCTGGCTGTTTGACAAGAGGGGGTTGGAGAACTATCGCCTTGTGAAACTTGCACCGGTCGCCTCTGGGATATCTCTGTACCGATCCAATCCACTTTATTATTAAGATCCACTAAAATATCTGTGCCAATACAATCAATTTTTGAATTGAGTTCTGTTATTGCAGATTTGACAGATTTCAGCTCAGACCAAACATTGTCATAAAGCTCAACAAAGGAGCTCAGAACAACGTTAAGGGCTGAGACAGTTGGGTGCGTCAAGCGAATTCGTTCATCCACATCTTTCAATGTATGATGTAAATGCGAAGAATTTGCTTGATTCAAATTGGTTGACAGAGGGCCTAAGTCGGAAACATCGTCCGCAATGTTGTTTTCAATGACTTCAATAATGTTAGTTAGGGCGGTAGGTGTATTATCAGCCACTGGATCTTGGGAAGAGGATCTAGAGGTTTCCGGAATTCCAATAGTACATGGCAGCTTCATCGCTTTATCCGCACACTCAATTATGCTAAGGTCAGTAATATTATTATTTCCCCCCAAAAAAGCTTGTGTCGACATTGCCGAATGGTCTAACATAGCGTTGCCTCTAAACACTTTAGGAAGTTTTATTTCTGTGCTAGTTGAGGTTGCTTTTAGGATGTATTTGTCCATAAATGTCTGGCCAAGTACTTGGTGGCGTACTTTGGATTGTCTAGGAGTTTTATGTAGTGCATTATCACCAGTTACAGAGACACTGATAGTAGCGTCTATAATCTCGGGGTTATGGATCATGACATTATGAGTGGTTAGTGGAATACTATGTTCCAAGGTGTTTAGAATAATAGGCTTTATCGAAGTGAGGCTGCAAGACATAGCATTATTTATAGAGGGGATAGATTCCACCGAAAGTGGGGCACTACAAAGAGACTTAGAAGTGATTGAAGACACAGTATTAGCTAACCTACACTTGGCCAGGATGCTGGTAGAGTCAACCTGTGAGGCCGGGTCCACTGAAATAACATCCAATAGGAATTGAGGGTCTTTTTGGCTGCGCAAACCAGATCTCATCTTAAAGTAAAATAAAATCAGAGATTAGACAATAAACTAGCGTTATGAAAAAACAATCTTAGCCGCCAACTTCCTCCAGTGTAAAATGCTGTAAGTCTCCTTAGTGTGGTTAGCTTAATTAAAACAAAAATATAGCCCGATAAAAAATCAAACAGTCAATATGCGTGTTAATAGGCTATAACACCACTGGCTCTAAAAGCAAAAATTTCTCTTATTAAAAAGAAGAAAATAGTCATTGACAGTAGCTTAGTGAGTGTTAGAATGGCAATACCGAACAAACAGCCAGACACAGTGGTAAGTCTGGGTATGGGAGGCTTACTGGTTGAAGGTCACCGTCCACGCCGAACAGCCAAACAGCACCAGCCCTTCTGCCACCAGGGCTTACGCCGCGAGGGTGGCTTCGCGGCAGTTTTGAAGAGAGTCAGCGAGTCACGTGAGCAGGTCACGTGATCCCCAGCGGCTCCGCCTCCCTGTGGCCAGCAAGAGCCCTATGCTCGCAATGCTGTTAGGAGGTGGGGCGGGCTGGCTGTTGTAGTAGCAGCAGGTAAGTAAAGCAGCGTCCTGCAGCTCCGGCAGCAAATGAGACAATGCCTTCAATTAACACCGCTCGGACGGCTTCGCGGCAGTTTTGAAGAGAGTCAGCGAGTCACGTGAGCAGGTCACGTGATCCCCAGCGGCTCCGCCTCCCTGTGGCCAGCAAGAGCCCTATGCTCGCAATGCTGTTAGGAGGTGGGGCGGGCTGGCTGTTGTAGTAGCAGCAGGTAAGTAAAGCAGCGTCCTGCAGCTCCGGCAGCAAATGAGACAATGCCTTCAATTAACACCGCTCGGACGGCTTCGCGGCAGTTTTGAAGAGAGTCAGCGAGTCACGTGAGCAGGTCACGTGATCCCCAGCGGCTCCGCCTCCCTGTGGCCAGCAAGAGCCCTATGCTCGCAATGCTGTTAGGAGGTGGGGCGGGCTGGCTGTTGTAGTAGCAGCAGGTAAGTAAAGCAGCGTCCTGCAGCTCCGGCAGCAAATGAGACAATGCCTTCAATTATGTGGTCTTATGTATGGCATTGATGTGTCATGTTCAGGTTGGGATATTCAGGACAACAGTGTTAAGCTCTGAGTGCATTATCCACTCACTGCCCAATCCCACCGAGGTGGAGTATGCACCCCCCCAATCCCACCGAGGTGGAGTATGCACCCCCCCAATCCCACCCAGGTGGAGTATGCATCCCCCCAATCCCACCCAGGTGGGGTATGCATCCCCCCAATCCCACCCAGGTGGAGTGTGCACCTCCCCAATCTCACCCAGGTGGAGTATGCATCCCCCCCAACTCACAACCCCAATGCACTGCCATGGCCCAGACTGGCAACTTACTGAGCAGCTAGGCACGTTGTCCAGCATGTCACTCCATGTAGCGGGGTAGCGTGGAGTTACGCAGCACCATGGCATAATGTGTAGATCCGGGATATCGGGCGAAGCAATGTGTGATTATCTTGCTGGAGTCACATACCATCTGCACATTGATGGAGTGGTATTGCTTGCGTTTGCGGTACACCGCCTCTATGGCATGAGGGATCACCAATTCAACATGGGTGCAGTCGAGGGCACCAATGCAATTGGGCATGCCTGCCAGTGCATCAACGCCTACTTTGGTCTCAGCAAGCTCCTGACCAGTCCGTGGTAGGGAAATGTGGATGCTTGCGTGCTTCAACAGGGCATCAAGCACTTGGGTCAGCATGCGGGAAAAGAGTGGTTGTGATATGCCATGCAGCTGCCCCACTGTGTGCTGGTAGGTGCCTGTGGCCAGGAAGTGGAGCAGAGACACCACCTTTAGTAGCGGGGGGAGATGGCAGTGCGTATTTCTATGAGGCTGATGGTGTTGTCATGTATCATGTATCACTATGGTGGTGATGGTGTCCCGGTCCAACCGGTACAGGGTATGGATATGCTCAGGGGTTAGATTGAATGGACTGGGTCTGATGCGAGGGATTGGTGGCTGCCTACCTGGTACTACTGGCTGCACTGGTGGAACTTGCTGGGCCTGTCCCACCCTCCTTCTCTGCCTGTGTCTCCTCTGTGCTGCATGTTGTTGTAGCTGTAGTTGTTGTTGTTGCTGTTGTTGTAGCAGTACAGACATGTCCTCCAGCCCGATGATTGCAACAACTAGTGGTATCATTTTGGTGTAGGAAGGGGTGTGGTATGTGGGTGTACTCCTTTTGTACTGGGACAGGCTCCATTGACTCCATCTGTTGTGATTGTGTGCACCTGTGGCAGTTGCCTGCACTGCAGGTTGTTATTTGCGGGTGGTCCGCAATGCCTGATTGCCCCGGTCGTGCAGGCCCTAATTACTGCCTTCGGAGTATGGAGTGGAGTATGCATCCCCCCCACCTCACAACCCCAATGCACTGCCATGGCCCAGACTGGCAACTTACTGAGCAGCTAGGCACGTTGTCCAGCATGTCACTCCATGTAGCGGGGTAGCGTGGAGTTACGCAGCACCATGGCATAATGTGTAGATCCGGGATATCGGGCGAAGCAATGTGTGATTATCTTGCTGGAGTCACATACCATCTGCACATTGATGGAGTGGTATTGCTTGCGATTGCGGTACACCGCCTCTATGGCATGAGGGATCACCAATTCAACATGGGTGCAGTCGAGGGCACCAATGCAATTGGGCATGCCTGCCAGTGCATCGACGCCTACTTTGGTCTCAGCGAGCTCCTGACCAGTCCGTGGTAGGGAAATGTGGATGCTTGAGTGCTTCAAGAGGGCATCAAGCACTTGGGTCAGCATGCGGGAAAAGAGTGGTTGTGATATGACATGCAGCTGCCCCACTGTGTGCTGGTAGGTGCCTGTGGCCAGGAAGTGGAGCAGAGACACCACCTTTAGTAGCGGGGGGATGGCAGTGCGTATTTCTATGAGGCTGATGGTGTCGTCATGTATCATGTATCACTATGGTGGTGATGGTGTCCCGGTCCAACCGGTACAGGGTATGGATATGCTCATGGATTAGATTGAATGGACTGGGTCTGATGCGAGGGATTTGTGGCTGCCTACGTGGTACTACTGGCTGCAATGGTGGAACTTGCTGGGCCTGTCCCACCCTCCTTCTCTGCCTGTGCCTCCTCTGTGCTGCATGTTGTTTTAGCTGTTGTTGTTGCTGTTGTTGTAGCAGTACAGACATGTCCTCCAGCCTGATGATTGCAACAACTAGTGGTATCATTATGGTGTAGGAAGGGGTGTGGTGTGTGGGTGTACTCCTTTTGTACTGGGACAGGCTCCATTGACTCCACCTGTTGTGATTGTGTGCACCTGTGGTAGTTGCCTGCACTGCAGGTTGTTATTTGCGGGTGGTCCCGATGCCTGTATTGCCCCCCTCGTGCAGGCCCTAATTGCTGCCTTCGGGATGCTGGTAAGTGCATGCCGGCGTAACTTGTGATGTCCTCCTGTTAGTGGCATCCCGGTATTGGCGCCACGAAGGGGCGCGTGTATGCGTGCATGTCGGTAAAAAGGGGCACGGTTTGGGCGGTGGCAGTATTGGCGGGTTGTTGGCTTGTAATGGCCTGAACCCGTTAACGATGCTGGTAATGCCATTCCGCCTTCCGTTTTTCATTACCTCCATACTTGTATGGAGGCCAATAGTCTTTTTGTCTCCTTTCTGTGGCCCATCAGCCATATATACATATACTCCAATTGGAATAAAAAGATATGACAATATAAGCACATTTTTTATTATTTCACCCATCTTTACCTGTGCTGCTGGATCCTTGTGCAGCCTGATGACATAGTTGCCTGCCTGAAATGCCCAAAAATTAGTGTTATTGTGTTAGTATTGGATTAATCTTTAAGCCCCATGAACCCTATAATCGTTGATGGTAAAGATGAATAGCTTCTCCCACAAATTCCTAATTCCAGGGTCCCTCAGTATGGAGAGAATAGACTGGTTTCCCTGTCCAAGTTGTGGGCACACTTGAGCCAAATATGCTATAAAGGCAAGATAGTGTTCTCTGGGAGAACTTGCCCAAAATCCGGTGGGACAAATTGGTTCGAGAAAGTGTCAGGGTGGAAATCAGCAGGTAAAAAACAATCACTGAATATTACAGATGGCTTTCTCTAAGAACGTATGTAGAGAATAAAATAACAACAGACAGTGTATCCTCACTGTGGGTGTGTCGGCAGTTCTTGGCCTAACTCTGCTGTCCTTCAGTGAGTAACCATTGGGTGTCTTGCACTCAGCAGTGTAATTTCAGAACAATCATATTGCTCCTCTTGCTACTGATCATCAGCCCTGTCGGTCTCGAGGTGAGGCTGCTGCTCGGTAGGGCACGATGTCTGCAACGTGATTCCAAACTGACTTTCCTACCAATCTGACAGCTTTATCTGCTAATGCCTCAATGATGTGGGGCCCTGTGAATCTGGGATCATCCACCTCCTTCCAAAATTCCTCAGCAACACAGCATTGCCAACACTGACAAGCATTTTTGTCCCAGTTTCCTTAAGATTGACTGTGTCATTGTATCTGGCAAGAGATAAAAGAGGCACTAGCAATTAAGAAAGTAATGTAATCAAGCATTTTCTGGCCTAACACTTTGGCACTATTCTCAGGGTCGTTTAATGCCCTAGTGGGAGGAGCCAGTAGGAGTTACATGTGCCGTCCTGTCACCACCTCATGAGGAGTTAAATGGTTGTCGGACCTACGCATATTGGGCAATGATAAGAGTGCAAGTGGCAGACAATGGAGACAGTTATTCTTTGTTTTCTGTTTGGTCTTACGATCCTCTCCTTCGAAAGGCCATTCAGGCGCTCACACATCTCATTTGCTTGCAGGTGATAAGCACAAGATTACTTAAGTTGAATGCCCAGCAACGTTGTAATGTGCTTGGACATCTCATTGGCGAAGTGAGGGCCATTGTCAGAGGAACTCACACATGCCCCATTGCAGGAATACCTCTCAGACCAAGAACTTTGCTGCCCTGAGGGCATCAGGATGGGAACAGGGACCTGCCTCAAACCACCGAGAGAATAAGTACACAACCTCTATCATGTAGCAGTAATCCCAGACAATCTTGGATCATGTCAACATAGTCGACATGGAGATGCTGAAATGGACCAGCTGGGCAAGGTATGGCTCCTCTCACAAATCCCAAAGTATGTCCTGCAGTGAATTGTTTGCATGTCAAACAGTTGCTTACAAATTCAGCCACGTGTTCCGTCAAATTAGGACAGAATATTGTTTCTCTGATATGGGCAGCAATAACCTCTTTTCCTGTGTGTGTTGGACACTGTAGCTGTGTCAGTCCAGCATTCAATAATGCTAATGGCATCACCACCTTACCTGTGTTGTTCATAGGGCACCTGTCGGAGATACTGTACATCCCCTCCTAGACCACAACTCCTTCTCTTCCCTGGGTGCAGCTCCCTGCACTACCATTATCTATGTTTCTGGTGACGTATTGTACCCTTCCTTCAGCACCATTGTTCTTATATAATCTTGTGCATGTGATGCCGTCTCCATTTCTAGTGGCTCCCCAAAATATGTGATATTTTGCTTCTGAGTCTGCTGCTTCGTTTCCCCTTGGTCTGGAGTCTTCCCCTTGTGTGTGTGCCTGGCACTTCACTATGGCTATCTGCACAGGGTACTGTATAACTTCTATTAGCCTACTCGATATGAGTGCATGCTGACCTGTCTGCTCTCCTGAAGCCTATCCTCATTCATTGTGCCAGTCCTGAGTGTACTGTCAATGTCACGTACATGGAGTCTGAGTACACTGTCACTCCTTTCCTTTGCTGTGCTCCAAAGCACTAATTCTGCTGCTTGTGCTGAATAATGTGATGGCAGTCACACACTGGCCGCTACCTCACTTGTTCCATCATCCCTCAACCTCACCAGTGCAGCTCCTGTATGCCTAACCTCATCTGTATGGTCAATTATCGAAGACCCATCAATGTGCAGCGCATCTCCCACCTCAAGTATGTCCTCATGTACTTTGCATGTGTCACGGAACTCCTATATGTTTTCTGTGCAGTCTCCTTCTTGGAATATGCCTGCTAGGAAAATTGCTGGGTTAACAAGTCAGCACCTCACCAACTTGAGTGATGGGTTTGATAGTAGCACCCCATACCCTGATGCTCTCTGTGATGCCAGTGTGCTCTATGGTTTCAGCAGTATAACAAAGAGTGCATGCTCCATGTAAAGAATGGTGTTACACCCCATGGTAGTCCCTGCTGATTTTTCCACTACAAAAGTGGCAGCAGCCAAAGCTTGTTTGCACTGGTAGTGTCTGCTCATCACTGCGTCAAGCTTCCCACTGTAGTATGCTATTGGCTTGTGCCCCACGCTAATTTTCTGTGTCAGTACTGCCTTTATTATTACTCTACCCGTGTGTAAGAACAGGAAGAATTCCTTTTTATAGCTGGGATCCCAAACACTGGAGCTGTGCACATTGCTTCTTTCAGCTCACCAAATGCCTCAGTCATCTCTGTCGTCCAGATTATTGTTTTGTGTCCCTTTTGTACTTCCTTTAGAGCACCCAATAAAGTCCTAGTGTATGTGCTGTATTCAAAAGAACATGCTCTGCAGTAATTGCACAACCCCAAGAATTGCTGCATTTCTCTCGCTGTCGTGGGTTTGGCCATCTTGCGTATTGTCTCTGCCCTTTCTGGTGTGATCTTTTGGGCTTTTTGGGAAATCGTCTGCCCAATGTATAGCACTTCCTCATGACAATACTGTAGTTTGGCTTTATCCACCTTGTAGCCCTTGTCAGCTTACACTGTCAGCACGCACAGTGGGTCAATTCTACAATGTTTTTTTTTCGTGCTGCAAATCAAAATGTCATTTATGTACTGCAGGTCCCGTGCTCTCCATCTGTGCATTGCCTAGGTCCATCTGGAGGACCCTGTTGAATATGGAGTGTGACTCAGAGTACCCTTGAGGAAGTCTTGTATGTTTCCACTTCCAGTTTCTATACATGTAGGAACTCAAGTCTTGTGAGTCTGGGTGTAGTGGAACTGATAAGAATGCATTCTTCAAGTCTATGACCGTAAAGCAGGAAGCTTCCACTAGAATACTGCACAAAAGTGTCACTGCATATGGAACCATGGGATATTTTGCTTCTACAATGTGATTTAGGTGGCACACATCCTGGATAAAATGTCATGGCCCCCCCTTTTGATTTCTTAACTGGTTACACTGCTGTGTTGCATGGGGATTCCGAGGGTACTAGAATGTCTTGCACCACTAGTGCTGCAATAATCTCAAAAATGCCCTCATCTGCCTCTTTTGATAGTGAGTACTGTATCACTCTAAGTAAAACTGCTCCTGGCTTCAGCTTTATCTTCACCCACCCCTATACCTTTCAAAAGCCCCACATCATAGGGACCTGTAGTCCATAGGATACTGGGCACCTTGGCCAGATCCTCCTCACAGAAGGATTCTGATGCTTCCAGCACCACTGGCATCCTCTGAGGTACCTCTCTATAGTATATTTTCAGCCAATAAATCACACTCATTTTGAACACCAATTGGTGCTCTGATCACTCATCTTTAAACAATTCTTTGTCTGTCACTGTGGTTAGCTTGCACCCTTCTGACACTGCAATCACTGCTCGCCATGATCATCCTTTGTCGTCTATCGCATGTACTGCTATGCATTAAGCCCTCACAACCACTGCCTCGATTTCTATTGCCACTATTGTCCCTTCTGCCTCATCCAATGGTATGTCTGGTCTGAACAAATACTCGTTTGGAACATACCACATCTTCCCTTCAAACCCTGGGAGCTATGCAATTGCAATCTCAATCCCATACTGGAACAGTTCCTCGTCTACTGGTATCCCCTTCTGTACCTTCTGTCCACAATAAGCTTGAGTGATCTCTCTTACATTGAACATGTGTATTCCTGGTGTAGAGCATACTATCCCCTTGTCTTTGAATGAGATGTTCATGTTTAATCTGCTGATAATGTCTCGTCCCAGTATATTCACAAGTGTCTGTCAAGAGTAAAGTAAAAGCAGAGATAAATTTTGTTCCCATATAGAAAGTAAGATATTGGGCCTCAGTACGGGTCCAGCAGTAACTGTGCCAAGTCAGGTGGCTATTCCAAGTCCGGTGGCTGGGAGGTCAGGTACCAGCAATGTTGTTAGTCCCCATTCCCATGGAGTCCTCTAGGACTTCATGAGAATGGGGAAACGGGAGCACCGGCACCATTAGAAACAGTGCTGGTGCTCCCGTGAGAACTCTGCGAGCGGGTGCTGCCCTGCCCAGCAGGTTTGACCCTGGAGGGTGGGACAGCAACCGCCCAAAGAGTTTTACTGTGCCGGTTAGCGAACAACGGTGCCTGTAGGCTTACCAGCACTGTTGTTTCCAGACCAGCACAGTTGTAATGAGGCCCATTGTATGTACAAGGAACCTCTTTTCTTGGCATCAACTGACAATCTAAATGTTTCCTCTCAAATGCAGGACCTAGTCGCCCCTGTGTCTACAAGAAAGAAAACGGTTTTGTCACCTATCGCCACTCCTATGCAAGGTTCCTCCACAGGGTTGGGTGTGATCAACAGGATGGAAAACATCAAGTCCATCTGTGGGTTGTCCTATTGAGGGTATAAGGATATCCAATGTCCTGTAAATGAGTTGTTCCCCACCATTGTGAATCCCCTCCCCAGTTTTCTAACAGGGACTTTGGCCATGGAGTCCATGAGTGACACTGTGCTGTTGTTTGGCTTCATGCTGTTCTGTATCTATGGCACCTGCTGTGTGCTTCCGTGAATCTGCGCTGCTTGCAAATACTGTGGTACGAGTGCTTGCATCTGTGGTATCTGTTTCAAGGGCTGGTGTGTCTGCGGGTGTGCACTCTGTGTCTGTCCCTGCTATTGTTGTGGTTGGTCATGTGTGTAGTAGTCGTTATGGTCCCCCTGCCTGATATGTCTGCTGGTTGCGCTCCCCAATTCTGCTGCATCCCTCTGTTTCTGAAAGCTCTCGAAATGTGCCCCATTTGTCCACATGAGCAGCACTGTGGTGGCTCTCTCCCTTACACCTGGAAACCCCCCATGTAATCCACTTGGCCCTTCTCTTCCTGCAGCCTGTATCCCCAAAACCCTCCCGGGAAACCCCCTTGGTTGTGATGTATCTGTGGCCTGCACATGTGTCCTCTCAATGGCCCCTTCTTCCTCAGATCCCTTGCTGCATGTTCCCCACCCCATGAATCCTCTCCAGTGGTCAACAGTGTGTACTGCTACAGCTGTACTCGCTGTGCGCTCACACTCACCAGCACTGCCCCTTCCATGGCATACTTTGATAATTTTTTCTGCACTAGTTTCGCTTCCTCTAACTTTCTGTCCTCTGCTTTCTTCTTTAGTTTCTCTTGCAATAGCCTACAGTGATTTACAATCGTAAGTTGTATTTCCAGCCAAGGTTTTGCTTCCATGCCTACCAACTTCCTTAACTGCTTCTGAACAGGTTCTGGCAACTCTTGGCATAATATGTGCTAAAATACTGCTACCGTTTTGTCCCATGGTTCTCGGGTTTCAGGTTGCCAAAGCTCTTGTAACACCTGTATGTAGTGTAAGGGATCTTCATCTATCTCCATTTTGCGAGGCATAATTGCACCGATGTCTGACATGTCGGGGTATTGTGTCCTTAATGCTTGCCATACGGCAGCTGCACAATTAGCAAACAGCATACCATTCTGCGCGTGTTCTTTGTGGTCACTAAGGGAAACCCGCCCTTTTACATAAGTCATCAGCAGCTTCCCAGAGGATTGCTACTAACAGTCCTTTTACATCCCCCACTGCTACCCTTTGGCCTGCAGTCATACTTTCCATCTCATATATCCATTTCTCAGCACCCGCTGAAAACAATGGTAACATACATCTCATGTTTTCCTTGTCAATATGCTTGCATGGTATGTAGTGAGGTTACCCCCCTCCCTTTTCTAGCAGGGGTATCTGTGCGAACCCTACCTCCCCATTCGCACTTCGAGTCAGTCTGACCTGCCTGTCTGTGTTTCTGATGTCGGTGTACACCTCTATTTGTTCTGTTATGGTTATTTGAACACTGTCGTCCGGCTCTCCCATTAGCCTTTCTCTAGAGCATACTATAGCTGTCTCCCCCTTCCTTCGTCTTGGGAGGTCTCTATGTCTCCAGTGGGACGGTTTTACACAGGTGCTGTAGGGGTTTGTCAACCCTGCACTTCCCTTGATACATTGCAATTGTTTTTGCTTTTGTTATTCTTGCTTTTACCTGTCCTCAGATCACTACAAGCCTCTCTGGCTCCACAACCTGTCATGTGTGTGCTCCATGCACCACCCTTTTTCGCAATCGGTGCCTCCTCAGGCACACCCACAAACTTGCGCATGTGCCTTCCGTGCACCACCGCTTGTGCACCTTGTCTGACAATCTCAGGTTTTCCGATGCTAGCTCCTCACCATCTCGTGTTCTCCAAAACCTATGTGCAAACCTAAGGGTGGTGTCACCAATCTACTAGACAAGGTAGCGCTAAAAAGTATAATACTGCACATGCAATGTTATTGCCTATTACCCCAAAATACACACACCCCCAGCACAAACTGCAAAGTTGTCTTCCTGCCTCCTAGCAGAGTATACCACTATTCTCTTGTGTTCGATCTGTACCTGCTGCATCGCCTATCAAATAATACCCCTCCTCGAGACGTAACCCGTTAAATCATCTTCCGCAATCTAGATCAGCTCCCTTGCTAAACCTTATGGGAATACCATCATCTATGATCTGAGCTAAAATGCCCAACCCACAGGAACCAACTATTTATATACTCTTGTCATCTGTGCCTTTGAGTCAATAGTCTAGGTTGTTAACCAGAACCGTTTACCTCTAAACCCGAATGTGCCCTAACCACATATATTGACGTTTACCTCTGCTCCTGTCCCTACTAGGTTTGACAATGCTAAACAATACTTTGACAATGCCCGACAGTGCTCAACAATACTCCACAATACTCAATACCCTCCCCCACAACCCCAGTTGCCGTGTAGCTGCGTCAATACTTATACTCCATGGTCTGCTGACACTGCTTGGCTGCCTCATCCCCCAAAGCAGCCACTTCCCTGTCCTGGTCTGCTGGATGCCTCACGGACTTCGGGCAGGGTATTTGCAAGCTGGCTGGCGCAACCAACCATCCACTCTGCTACCAACTTGTTGGGAGGGACTCCCAGGTATGCCAGAGTATAGCTGGGGGTCCACCTGACTTTGAGGGCCTAACACCCTCCCCATAATAAACAGAGGACTCAGCCAATGGCAAGTAATACTGTGGTTTATTCCAAATAAAACCAACAGGGATGAATACGAGAAAATGGGAATTCTCCAGTACGTTTCTGGTCTCCATGGCGTGCAGCATAGTTTTGTATATCATCACCGGTGCCCTTCCCCAAAAACCTGTCATCACAAGGGATTGAATATTGAGTACTACTACCTATAGAGAACCCTATAGACATTATTATACTGGTCCGTGCACGTCAGGTGGCTGGTCTGTCCCACCCCAAAAACAATCTGTTACATTGTTGCAGAGTAAGGGGTTTACCATTCATTGTACCCTTTTCCATCCACCCCTGGCTTACTGAGCTGTCTTTGGCTAGAGCTGATCTCCTCAAGCTTGGCACTCAATTTTGCAGCCCTGTGGGCACCTCTTCAAGGTGATGTGAATAATTCTGTGTCTCTATTGTAACTGGCATGCACCACCTTTGCCTATGAGAATGCAATCCTCATGTTGCAACACTTGTTGCTGTCTGCGTCTGCCTAGCTGGGATCGGCTCCACCTTCCCACCACGGATGACTATCCATTGTCTTGTTTGGCTGTACCACATGTTCAGGGACGACAGAATTGAGATCTGCAGCTCAAATTTATGAGGATGTATTCAATTTCTCTGCAGCTGGTCCCTTTGTCGTCTGGAGACTGGAATGTGTCCATGTATCGCAGACCATGGCGGTGAGCCTGGTTCGTGCTATGTACCACTTGAATCAGCTCTCTCCATCTCTGCTTCGTGGCTTTTGGGTCTTCTGTAATTTTCATTAGACATATAATATGAATTCTACATGTCCATGTTACTCTTAGTAATCTATATGTGAGTCACACTTGGTCCTATCGGGTTCCATATATATCCCTGTAGCCCCATAGGGTTGTTCACGTTAAGCAACTGCAAGCTTGCTCAGGATCTCTTGTGCCTTGCGGTTCTGCATTACTGCATTCGACTAATGAAAAAATAATAAAAGCGTTGACAGCATCAATATGTATCTGTCTTCTAGCTATAAAACTGTATAAGCATGTTCTTCATGTATACCAGTGTGTGTCTGTGTAATGCAGTGCAGGCCTACAAGGGTGCTTCATGTCTAGCACTGCTACATCATGGTGTCACTAATGACGTCAGCACCGTGGCTTCTTTCTGCCTAACTGAGGCTGTCCATATAGGCGTCTGTCCATGATCTCTGGTTCCTCTGCTATACATGTAAAGACTTTCATTGTGTTTTGTCTGTATGGCTGACTGAGAGGATATCTTTCAGTGTACTTGTCAATCATTGGTGCACTTGGGATTCATCCGAAATAAGATGGGTGGCTGCGATCATTCTGACTCTCCCTCTCGACATGAATCTGGGGGGAGGAGGGGCATATTTGGGACCTTCTCTTCAATTCTTTACACAGTAAATGTAACCCAAGGAGCCTTCAGCGATTCCTGCAGTGCTCCTCACAGATGTTATATGATTATAAATACTGTTTAAGAGGTTTCCAGATATTGGCAGTGCTGATTTCCATAATACTTGTCACTTTACTGTTCAACACAGTTTTGGTTGTGGCACGCCCCACGTATCATATGAAGACTTAGAATAATTTACAAATACGAGAGCAGAGACATTAGGAAATTAACAAGAAACTACATGCCATAAACTTAGTGAGATATTCCAATAATCAACAGATACAGAGAGTTTACAAATACAACTTAGACCTACATTGTGTAAAGAGAGCAGGGAATGTGTGAAACAATGCAAGCAGATACTGTATAAATGCTCCCTTGATCAAATATTATTAACAATATAGGAATTGACAAAGAATTTGGACTCTATTAATCGGGCCGTAAGGGAGATACAAGATGAAATATATGGTCTTCTCAGTAAAGATGAACTGGATTAAATTCTAGCTGACATTCATGGGAGACTAGATTCTATACAAAATTAACTAGAGTTGGAAAAAATACATACATTCAAGCAGGATACATGTGATTACCTCAATGATGATGTTTAGACATGAATGGATAAACTGAACACACCATTTAAGACACATACAAACGGGGGTTCATCGCATGTTTCCAGTTCAGACTCATAGATAAGCCTGGACATAGATAGGGAAGGAAGGTGGCCATAGGAGAGCAGAAACCCCAACTAAGTGTGCATGCCCAGAACTATCCTCATTATCATCTTTGTTTTAGAAAAATCCAAAGAGGGTAGTGAATGTGCAGGGAGAGCCAGACACATGTGCAATATGAGTGTAACAATCAGACGACAACACAATAGAACTTAGTTGTCATTCAACCTGATAGGTTCCTAAACCTTAATGGAATTGACACTATACAAAAAGGTTTTCAGCTTTGTTTCTACATACATATCCACATTATTTGACACTAAGGTTGAACTATTTGAGTGTATGTGTATGCTTAAATTAAGGGTAGTCTTTGTGGACAATACAGAGGGAATGGTTACTAGTGATCTTCCTAAGGATTATCTGATTGAATTTCGACCCAAACATACCTTTATACCACCCAACAACATCCTTTCTGTGGATATATGTTTCATTAAGCCATTCTCAAGGATATTGACAAGATATATTTTAGACAATCAAGATGTTCTAATCTCAAATAACATTAATTCACATTAATAAAAAAATCTATACGGAGACCATAACATCCACATTTAACCAGCAAGCAAAGGAGGAGCCCTAGTGTTGAAGAATACCTCAGACCATATTGTGGAATGTGAAAGACGGCTTAATGACAGTAATGTATATGGTGATTTAGATTGTGATCCTGCTACTTGTATTCAAACAACTCTGTTAGAATTCATTAAAAACATCAGAGGAGCAGGTATGGATAAATCACAATACTGCATTATGCTTATTCATCACATATCCCACAGTCCCAACATTCTATCTACTTCCGAAGATTCATATACATCCCACTCAGCACCCTGGAAGATGAATTAAAGTGGCTGCAAGAAGAACTAATTTCTTTACAGATGTATAATAAGGTCGATTTTCAACAAGACTATATTTTATACACAATTGATGTTAAGAGTCTTTACACATCCATACCACATGATTTGGAAATGGAAGCTGTAGAATGGTTTCTTCTGCAAGAAAGACACATAGGTGTCTGAAAACTATACAGTATGTGCTTGTTAGCATTCATCTCCCAAAAAAGTCTTAATTCTGATTCAGTAATCAGCATTACTTACAGTCTTCTGTACCATCTATGGGGGCTAAAACGACTCCTCTTATTCTAACCGCTTCATGCATAAGTTTGAGCAAGATCACACACTACACCACCCAGTATAGAGCAAATATTTGAAATGCTGGGTCATATTTATACCTGACATATTTGACATATGTAATGGAGACACAAAATCACTTGGAGGTTTTCTACAAACCTGGTATCAACTTTCTTGATGTTCAGATCGCACCCACAGAAACGAGCTATTGCACCAATATTTGTGGAAAGGTTACAGACAGGAACAACTTGTTACACTGGTTGAGCTTCATCCTCCCGAGTTTAATAAAGGATCCTTCTTATAGCCAAATACTGAGAGTCAGAGGGATAGCGAGCGGTGATGAGGAATGTAATACATATACAGAGAGAGGATATTCAGCAGATGAAGACAATGTATCCAGGGATAGAGTGCAGGTGTTGGAACGGGGAAACGTGTTATGACAAACAACTGCAGAAAAAAAAAACATTGATTTATGTATCTAAATATTCGAAAAAAATCAAAAAAAAATCAGGACTACCATTCAGACACACTGGAATATTTTAACCTGTGATCCTAGGGTTGAATATTTTTGGGGGGAATGTCCTGTATTTACATACACCTGGAGTTTAAACTTTAGGGAGAGAATATAATTCTAGCAATTATGCAACATGTGATGGCAAAAATCTGATTTATCCAATTGGAAGACCATGTGGGCAAATCAACACGTCAATGCAAGCTACAACTAGATGGAAAGCCAACACAACGGACATCATTACAAGTTTGCCGGTCTGGAAACAAGGGTGCCGTAAACTCACCAGCACCTTTGTTTCTGGACCGGCAAATTGCAAGTTTGCCTGCCGGACCTGCTGCGCCCCACAGGTCTGACCCTGCCGGGCACAGCAACCACCATTGGCAGACCATTCACGGAAGCACCGGCATTGTTAGCAACGGGGCCAGCGCTTCCGAGTCCCCACTCCCATACAGTCCTATGGGACACTATGAGAATGGGGACTAACATTTTACCAGCGCCTGACTTCCCAGACCGCTGGAATTGTAATTTCCCGGGGCATCAGGAAGACAGGCGCCGGTAAAATGTTACGAGTCCAGTGGCAACCCGCCGGTAGCATCGGCAGGGTTACTGCCAGACTCCTAATGAGGCCCAATAGCTCTCAGATTCGTTCCCAGATCTCAGAGGTGGTAGATAGATGGACCACTGTATCACAATGCATTCAAACTCTTCTGCTACCTCTCCACTCTTTTTTACCAACTAGAAAGAGGAGGGCCTCCATCCTTGCATCAAAGTCAGAGCAATTTATTATATAAGAGAAGAAATGACACTGTATTGGGGCATGACTGGATCAATTAAATGCAGCAACTCTGTACACACCTCTAGACCTATCTGAGCCTATTGCCTGACCCAGCAGAGTTGCAGCATTTTCCGATGATGTAATTTCGAATTCCCTAGACACATTTAGGGTGGAATAACTGGACAATGTATTATCATTTTCTGACAAACTAAAGAAACATATTCACCAAGTTCAAGGTGTGCTATGAAGACTCCAAACCCATCTGCTCTTTGTAAGTTTGTCATCCATATCAGCATGGTCACATTCTTAGGCTACATGTATTTACCACACCGGGTGCACATGGATCTGCATATCCATGTGATTGCCTGCACCAACTATGCAGACGGTACCCAAGTGCTCTTTCCACTAACTGGCTCATACCACACAGACGCCCTGGCTTTAAAACATATATACGCCACCATTCAAGCCTGGATGGCCACTAACGGCCTATGTCTTAACGGGGATAAGACTGAAATCCTTATCCTGGGACAAAAATCCACACTGGCCAGGCTAGATAGTCTCTATGCCAATTTCATCATTGACAACTGCACTATCCCAGTCCTATCTTCTGTGAAAACGCTAGGGGTCTACATTGATGCAACCTTGTCTATGGACAAACAAGTCAGTGCCATTGTCTCCGCATCTGCACTAAGCACCAAATTCATCAACGCCATCAAACCATTCCTCTCCAAAGAAAACTGTCTATCAATAGCAAGAGCTACCATAGGCACTAAACTTGCCTATTGTAACGCACTCCTAGCTGGCACCTCTGAAAAAAACCTAAACAAACTTCAGGTCACTCAAAATAACGCCCTAAGAGCAGCGTTAAGCATCTCCAAAAGGGACCACATCTCACTTGCAAGACAATCTGTTCACTGTCAAAGAACGCATCACCTTCAAGGTACTGACTACTACCCAGAAATGTATCCACCACACTGGACCATCATATCTCTCAGACACTATTCTCAGACCGACCTCATACAGACCTACCAGACTTTGCTACACTAACCAACTCACTGTACCACGCATCAATAAGACTACAGCAGGAGGGCGGGGTTTCCCCTACATAGCACCCAGACTCTTAACAATCTCCCCCACGCTATAAGAGCAGAAGGCTCCCTCACAGTGTTTAGAAAAAAACTCAAAACCTCTCTCTTTAACTAAACGTCCTCTACCTACAGCCAAACAGGCACACATTGCTAATATTGTTATTGTCTAAACCTGTATGCTTGTATGCCTCTATGTTGTAACTAAATCACACTATTTCTGTAACCAGCACTATTTCTGTAACCAGCGCCACGATGCCTTAGGGCTGACTCTGTGCGCTTAACAAATACGAATAAATAAATAAATAAATAAATAGGACTCGTCTGACATGTAAGAAGTAATGTGAAAAACATGCAGAGGTTTGCCAGCTTTACCTAGTGTTGATTTTAATACTTTCCTTTTCACACATCAACGCAATCTGGATTAATCTCAGAAAGAATATTGTGTCATTCCTCTTCTCCATGGAAACAGATGAGGTTTTGATGCATTAAACTACTCATTTGAACTAACTTCCTATTTCAGCAGTAAATCTCACAAATTTCACAATAATGGTGCACTCTTGCAAATGTAATCAGTAAAAGTAGGCACATTACACAGGAATCTTTGTAAATGCACCTCACAAGTGTAAATTGCGGAGGGCATTTAGACTTTTACACTATTAAGGTGCCAGGTATATGACCAACACTTCATGAAGGGGAGCAAACTGCATGGAAGTCCCAATGTAGGCAGTCCCCTCCTTGCAATTAACACGGTTTTGTAAATGAGTCGAAAGGGTGCCTTAAAGACAAATATTTATTACATTTAATAGGCAACAATATGAATCTAATATAATGAACATGGCTGTAACCATTTAACCTATGTACACCCTAATGGAACACAGGAAACCACTTTATTGTATCGTGAAGCAGTACTGATTCTATTGACTGTCATTTAATTTGAAATGCACATCATTTTGAGCTTTTTTTATTGTAAATGGAAGGCCTACCTCATGCTGAATTAAATCCCAATTAAAGATGCAATATCACACATCTCCTAATTACTTAAACACTTGTTTAGCACTTCAGGCGATGCATGTCCTATCTTCAAAGAAAATACTGCTGCCCTCTGCTTCACCTGCCATCAGGCTTCCATCTCTTCTCACATTCCTTCGGTGCCAGCTAGTTCAGAAGAAGCGAAAGAAGATGCATTAATCATCCACCTCTCAACTCAAGTACTTAAGCTAACTTTCTTAAAGGGGAAAACATGACATTCCAGTCCTACAAAATTCGAATGTAATTCGCAGTGTGGATCTTATAAAAGGTTTCCCTTTCTCATGTATATTCAGTAGCAATGTATCTTATTCATACACTGTCGTGTATTTTAATAGGATCTCGAAGAAGCTGGCAGCAGCTGACCCTTTGGAAATTACCATTGCATTCCACAGCCTAGTGCACCCAATAGAAACCGATCTGTGCAGCACCAAACCACTCAACTCACAGAACTTTCATACCTAGTTTTGAACATATGACTGCCAAATAACATAGGTCTCTGACCCAAGTGCTCAACCCACCGAGCTAGCTGACTGGGATTGGAATCTGTGCCCTATAGATGGCATGTACATCTCTACTGTTGGTTCTGAACCCACTAAATGATCTGAAACTCCTTGACACCCTCTATCACACCTCACCCTTGTTGCTTTATGACTTAGACCCAGACACCTGGGAGATGTCTCTGATCAGATATCATCCTGTCCGAATGCAATTACAATTAGAATGACATCCTAGAGCAATTTATAGCTGTGCATTATTTCCTTGTAAATACAATTTTGGTTCATGAAAATGGGAGCACTTTGCAATGATAAAAGAAAAAGGATAATGTATAGATGTGTGTTCCTTTTCAGGTTGGGAAATCTTAAACGCTCAACTATTTCATGGTAAAAAACCTAATTGATTACAATAACCTTAATGAGCCTCATTTAAGATTTTTCGGTGTCGGCTGCAAAGGTTTTGCCACCCATAAGATTGTACTTTATTGTTGTTGGTGCAGAGCATTTGAAAAGCCCAGAGGGATTATTTCCGAGCCTCTTAAATCTACTCACCACTACATCGCATGCTATATAGGGGTATGTTTAATGTATTATCAGATAGGGTACCAGACTAAGAATTAACAATGGCTGCTTACTCTCAATTCTGTTTGGGTCTGCTTTTGATTTTTTTTTTATACAATATTTTGGCATTCTGTGAAATCAGAGCTTACTGGGAATGTAAATCAGGGAGCTGATTAGTGTTCAAAAGATGTCTTACTGGGAAGGTCAAGTTCACTGGGATTCTCAATCTATGCCAGTAGGCCAGGGAATAAAGAAACCTGAATTGAAGCTCTCTCACCACTCTCTCTACACAACTTTCCATGGAACGGCACTGATAAATCAATCCCTTTGTTGTACCACTTATACCCAAATGACCCTGGTAAGCCAATGCCACCAACCTCTGTCAAACCATCTGCAAAAACTATCTATCCAGCGTTATCCTTTCAGGCCAGCGAGAAACAGTCCACTCTTGACACAGCGTATGATGTCATGACCCTCCACAGCCAAACTCCATTCCTGTGAATGTACTGCTGCCTCCTCTAGGCTTGTCACAATCACTTCTGTTAATCCATCCTCACTCTGCTCCTGTGTACAACGGAAGACGCAACAATCAGCCACTGCATTCTTCCCCAGCAAGTAAAATATCTGAACATCCTATGTCTGGAATCCCAGTAACCACCTTGGAATTTGTGGTGAAGCATTCCTCCACCCAGCACTTAACATATATATCAGCAGTTTATGATCCTACCTTAATCTGAAACCTCAGCTGTGCAAATAGAGCTTAAAATACAATATTGACCAATATACAGCCAACATCTCCCTCTTCATACCAGAGTAATTCCTCTCACCCACCTCAAGGGCCGGAAAGCAAATGTCACCACATCCTCCCCTTCTTTTGTATATATTGAGACAAAGTCGTCCGTAGACCCAGTCCACTTGCATCCACCGTTAACAGGGCACAACCTCCCATGTGAAACTTCCCTAAACATGGTTCTTGTTATGAATGAAGCTTCCAGGCTCTTTAAGATTTCTTCATATGAGTTTATTCCATCTTTCTTGTTACAGTTCCACATGAAAGACACATAGGACATTAGCTGTGACAACACTGGCTCCCATCACTCAGGCAGGCCAGCTGTAACTGCCACTACACAGTACACTCACTCAGAACATTCCATCATCCACTCATAAACATTCCACATGACATCACAGGCTACCTCACATCAGGCAGGCACAACACAACACACCTCCCTCCTTTACCAAACCATACATGAACAAAACAAGTACCTACCAGCACAACACAACACAACTACCACCTTCCAAAATATACACACACATGACATTCAACTGGCAGACAAACACTTCCACGGCCAAACCCAACCATCAAAACATCACACCATGATGAACAACATTCCATGAGCCAATCACAAAAATACTGTCATCCACCTGCTTGTTCCTGCCACAAACAGGCAACTGGGCTCTCACCCCAGGACCAGACCAACCCTGAAACTGGGATACTTCACCTATATTCCGACACCACCACAGAATTACTTCACCTCCTTCCACTCGCCCCCGCCTCCAACAACTGCGGGGTCCAGGCTGCCAGCCTGGAACTCCAACGAGCCTCTAGACTGCCACTCTAGAGCACAGCAGGCCTCAAAGTCTCCAAAAGGACAAACACAAGCTTACTCCAACAAGGATTCACAAAATGGAAGCACACAACATCACTGAGTTCACAAACACCCATGGACTCGACACCATACACATTCCACCAGACCACGTTGTACAAGCCTACAAAACACATTGGGAGCGGTGGCCAGGCACTCCTAATGCAATCATCGATTTCTGGTAAAAACTAAACGGATTCATCAGCTAAGATGGCATCCCCACACAAAACAAACCGTTGAACCCATAGATACAACGAAATCCACACTAAACACCACAAATAACATAGCAAACAATTTACTTATCATCCAGGACAAACCACACACCATTCCGACGGGTCATTACTTGGCGTCCCCAGCTACCACTTTACCACCAGCTACCTACTGTCCTCTGTGATGGGAAGGGTAAAGAACCCTAGAGGAGGTGCAACCTCCCTCCAGAACAACCACCTTGCTGTTCTAAATTTTACCAATATAAGAACAAACTTCTTAACCAAACCAGTACCCAGACATATCTTGGACAAACCAAACCCAACCACTTTTTGCTACACGAGCCGAGGCGCTACCTCATTCTAAAACCAATACAAGGGTACTAAACTCTTACCAAGTCAAATAAGTTTCATGACCAGACCAATGCCTATACTTATACGAACCAAACCAAAGCTCTAATTGCTGAAAACGAGCCGAGGCACTACCTCGCTCTAAACCATCGCATGGGTTCTCAACTTTTACCAAATCAGTTAAGCACCATACCAGACCGATATCCAAATCGAACAACAACAGCTTCTGCAGCCATCAACCCATAACTCAAACTGTGCATTGCACGCCGCAACACATGTATCTAAATCGTTATCACACCACACCCAATCCATTACCAGGTTCTCACTGACTCTCTCCATCAATACACCAAACATTGCATATTATATACATTGGCCCTCATTACGACCCTGGCGGAGTGGGTTTACGCCAGCGTTATTCGCGGCGGACCCGTCCGCCCTACTACGAGTTCCCGTAGCGCCATGGAGCCTTTCTCCGCCTGGTTTTTCCGGGCGGAGAAATCCATGGCGCTACGGGACCTTGTTGTTAATTACGCCACCGTATTTTACGGTGGCGTAATTAACGCCTTCCCCACTCCCATTATACCCTATGGGGCAAAAATGGGAATGGGGAAGGGTAAAATGGGGGATGGGGATTTACCGCCCCGCCAAGGTCGGCATGGGGCGGAAAATCCGCCAACCCCCATGGCGCTATCGGCAGCTTTCCGCCGTGCTCCGCGGTGCATTTAGCACCGCGATTTCCGCCAGGGTCGTAATGAGGGCCATTGTCTTTAGAATCAAACATAACATGCATTCTAACACAATTGAATGCTGTATGATTATGCTTTCTTTATATTATACACAACAGCAATGAGCCACATGCATTTTAAACCAAAATGTGACACCTGTATATTGCTGTAAGCAGAACACATCACTAAAACCTACGGTTTTTATAATCTTAAGAATACATAACCTTTTAATGGTCTAAAGTGTACCTAAAAGTCCATACCCATTTCTGTTGGGCTCTAAAGTCCCACAATTCTGAGTTGTTAAATAACACTTTAATACCTAAAAATCCTCAAAAAGATTAGACTAGCCCATTCTCCACAAAAAGGTACATACACTTGCACTCTCGACACCTTCTTGGCTCTGCGCAATTATCTCTATTGCCATGTTCAATGCCATGTTCAATGCCACTCCACATCTTTACAACTACTCTACATATTTACACCTGATGCTCACCCATGCCACACACACCAATTGCACCATCAACGCATAGCATTCTTATATTGCTGTTATGTGCAGTACTTCTTCCTCCACATGTCACATCGAATTTCCATTCAGACTTAACAAACTTTGCTCCTCCTGACCCATAACTGAACAGAACATTTCTTAGCAACGCAAAGCTTAGCAAAACTATGCAGAATACTTTTCTGTAAAAATGTGGTTCTTGGAGCCTTACAAGGCTCACTTAACATGACACCCTATTAAAAGTCACCTTGCCCGTTGGCCGCTTCCGTACGCTTCACTAGCTGAAGCGGCGCGACATGCTTTCACCAACATTCCACAGCAGTGCTGGAGATGCCCTAATCAGAACACCTTGTTCGCCGGCCGCTTCCATACATTTGACTAGCTGAAGCAGAGAAGCATCGGCTCACTGTAGAGCAGCTTTCTCTTTCAGTGCAGAGTTTACAATTCTTCCGGACATGAACACGTGTTGTAATCACGTTACGTGCATCAAACCAAGTCCTTTATTCAAATAAAAAAAAACAACATCATAGAGCTACGGGTGCAGCTTCCATTCGTAAAATGTCAGAAGCAAAGTTCCATTTCTTTGCCAATTCCCCTTGCACTCTGTATGACGTAATCATTCATAACTGGTAAGAGAGACATTACTGAGCTCAGCTGTGCTCGATCAACTCCAATCTATTCCACACGTTGGTGACTTCTTAACACTCAAAAAGGGGACATCTGGGCCATCACGCAGGACAGTACAAGACCGCTTCTGTACACCATTTGTTCGCCTTTCTGCCCGTATTATAAAATGTTTCAAGAGTGCTTCTGTCTCTCACGGGCATGCACCATTCCTTCACATTTCCGCCCGTATCATAAAATGTTTAGTCTGCATCCATAAGTCTCACGCACATTCTCCAGCTTACGGGCACCACCAGAAAACGGGCCCAGGTCCTCCTTTTTCTGGATAGATGCTACAATCCCAATAAGCGGCCGGACCCAGCACTTCCAATACCTATGGGCTGCTGATAACTTCTACCAGGGGTTTCTCCACCCAGGATTTAACCTCTGGGACGGCTCTCTCATCACCTGGGGCACAGCTCCAGCTCCTGCCCGTGGGGCTCAGCCATCCTTCTTGTGAATAAGCACCCGATCCCTCAAGCCAGGACCTTAGCTGTGACAACACCGCCTCCCATCACCCAGGCAGGCCAGCTGTAACTGTCACTACACAGAACACTCACTCAGTCATAAACATTCCACATGACATCACAGGCTACCTCACATCAGACAGGCACAACACAACAGTTCTCTCGCAATGTCATCCTTTCTCTGCCCAAATGCTGTCACATTCAGTTGACTGTTCAAATGTCAACTCCTTTTTTTAAGAGTCCCTTCAAAGGTGCTTATTTGATTGTAAAATCCCTCACAAACCTGTGATAATACTTGGCTAACCCCAGAAAAGGTATCACCTGTTCCTTATCTGCAGTGGAAGGTGCATTCTTAATTGCATCCGCCAAGCTCAATTTAGGGATAACCTCCCTCTTAGTCCCTTTGACCCAGGTACTCAACTTGTCCTTTGAACAGTCAACCAAGCCATCTTGTTTTCCTCTAATACATTCCTCAAGACTTGATCATGTTCCTCCCTTGCAGCTGCGTACACTAACACATCATCCATGAATACCAGTGGTTGGCACCCTTTCAGCTACTTTCTCCATTACTCTTCGGAACATTGCTGCTGCAGACGGAAGTCGAAAGGCATCTTAGAAAATTGAAATGCTCATTCTGGCATTATGAATGAAGTTACATGCTGACACTCCAGTGAAAGTAGAATCTGGTGGTATGCAGCAGATTAATCCATCACTGTGAGAAACCTACCCTCCCCGAAGGTAGACAAAACTGCTGATATGTTGGGCAACAGGTGTCTCTCCACTCAAATGCTCTTGTTCAAATCTCTAAGATCTACACAAATCCTAAGTGTGCCGTTGCTCTTGGTAACTATGACTACAGGAGACAGCCATTCTGAACTCTATTCTTTCAATAATTCCTTTCTGAAGTATGGCATCAAGTTCTTCCTTTAAGCATTCCCTCATGTGTTGAGGTACTGATCTCACTTTGTGTACTACTGGGCTTGAATTATCTTTGATGCAAATGATGTGAAAAAACCTTTTGTTTTCCCAACTCTTCCAAAAACACTTCTGTGTGCTCATTAGCATATTTATCCTCTACTTCTGCCACAGGGACCAGTTCCTTTGATCATGCCTGTATGCTAATGCCCAACTCGGCCTGCTCAACCCTCTTCAGTTGTACCTCATGTTTGTTCTTCTCGTACTTCATGTGTTGTATAAATTAAGCAATTTGCTCTTCAATCCTAGCCACTTCTATAGCTTCCTCAAGTGCCATGTTCTTTAGCAAGAGCTTTTCCTGGAGTCTCAGATTTTTGATCTAGCTCTCGTTGCCGCTCAATCACATCAGGGAGCACATTGTAGCCACTGCGGTCCGCTGGCCGAAAACTATGTTAAGAAACAGCTTCCTTTCTCATTGGAGCAAATTTGTCACCTTGATGGCCACAAGGTAGGTGTCAAACCCCTTTTTGGATAGGAGGAGTTCCCGTTTCTGCCAAAAATGGTGTGAGGGTAGGAAGCCATTCTTGCTGCTGCCATAATTTCTTGTGGATGGCCCTGCCCTCTCACAATATCCTAAATCAATAATGAGACAAGAAGGTTATGTTAACACCGGTTGCACTTGTGTAACACTTATTGCTGTCCAGAGCCAAACAGCCAAACAGACTGTGTGCACTCCAATGGGCCGAGCAATCCTCAATCCATCAATTAAGGCACTGATACATATGGCAACCACCTCTACATGATGCTACAGCGAACGGATCTCATGGGGCACCGTTTTTGTGGTGTTGCAAGAGCAACCAGAGCAGCGCTTACATCACACAATATAACATGATGCCGCCTGCACATGATGACGAGCGTCCACCCTGCCGCTGCTGCTCGCATATCCTCACCACTACTGCAGGCTTGTGCCTCGCTGCAGTCGACATGGCCAACTCCAGCAAACCTCAATTCTTCTGCTCTTACCGATCTGATCCTGCTGGACCTCTGCAGCCCTCAGTTGTATGTGGGGCACTTATGGGGCCTGTGGCAGCATGCCTTTTCACATGCAGGAAACTCTTGTCCTGCACATCACCCACAAGAATGACGGAAGAGCAGGGGATGCAGGTGAGTGCAGCCTCCCTCATGGCACTTACCTTGTTGGCATTTATTGTTGAGACAGGACCCTCAATGTAGTTGGTTAGGCTTTATTCAGCTGCAGGACCTTACAACAGCACTCCCAGCAGCCCCTCCAACTCTTCTCCACTAATTGCCACCAGTTCCAAACTGTGTTCTACATTCAGCTTGGAATTCATAATGTCACAACATGTAAATTCAGATACTTCATCCCTCTGACTGCCTAATAATTTAAGCAGTGACCACTGGCACTAAAGCTACAGCCTTTCCATTATTGACATTAAAGAATATAAAACGTTTGTATTTGTATAAGGCAAAGGTTTTTGCCTCAGGAAGGTTAGCCTTGAACAATCATCACCTCTGGCACCTTGGCAAGATACTCGCGATAGGAAGTAGAGGCAGTGATCACCTCCTGATTTATGAATCGATTAATGCAGTTGATCGAAGATGGAAAAGAAACAGCAAGAAACATGCTGGAAGTGGGACTGGGCACTATAGACTGTCTGTAGGTACATGTACAGTAATCTGTTTGCACTCCTGGATGCAAACTATTAACTTCAACCAGGATGTGCAAGGCACATTATTAAACGTGCTGTTTTATGGTTCAGATTTGTTTTGGGATAAAAGCAGATGAGAGCCTCCAGAAATATCTGAGTCCCATCAGACTGTGAGGTAATTCCACTTTTGCTATTGAAAGTGCGAGATTTCAAATTTGTGCTCGCCTTAATTTATGTATTTATTTATTTATTTATTTATTTATTTATTTATTTATTTATAATGTGCCAAACAGCACACGTTCATCAGGGCGCACATTAACAGAAAGGAAAACAGAAGAAAACAGGAAAAGAAAAGATTTCAAGAATTGGGTGTATGAGTAAATTATCTAAAAAGGGCTGTCTTTAGGTTTTTCCTTAGGAGATTCCCTCCTATTCCAGCTTCCCTGGAAGGGAGTTTGACAACTGGGCTGCATTCACTGGGAATAATCTGCCCATGGATCGTGTTTGTTTAAAAACAGGAGAGTAGGCCAAGGACTTGTCCATTGAGCATAAACAGCTGCCTGGGGAGTAGTGAGTTATCGCTGCTTTCAGGTAGATGGGGTATTGCCATAAAGGCAGCGGTGGACAATGGTGCAAGTTTTCAAACTGATGTGGTCTGCTATGTACAGACAGTGCAGGTCTTTCTGGTGTTTAGATAGGTGTTCCTTCCAAGGGACCCTTTTAATGATGCGTACAGCATAATTTTAGATCCGCTGGCATCTTTTTTGGCTGGAAATGCTAGCACTGAGAAGCAGTGCATTGTAATAGTCCAGCATTGGTAGGATGATGGCACGGGCAACTGTGCCCACATTTTATTTAGGTTGGGGGACTACTCCAAACTGGCAGTCATAGTCAAAAGTGTTTCTACATGCCCTCTAGAGGCAGAACTGTCTGCAAGCAAAACATATCTTCTTCACTCCCCTCTGACCGCAGATACTAATTCCACCTTGTTGTGTTATTATTCCAGAGTCTCCTGGATGGCCTGGGTTTGACTGTGCAGGTGCATGGCAATGGATTACAGCATACAGATGGGTCCTATAATTGGATGCAGAGGCCTACTGCCTTTCTTAAAAAACCCTTCCACTCTACCTTTGCCTCCCTGGAACTGTTGCTCTTAAAATAACAATCAGATTCTTTTATCGATCTGAAAACACTGGTATTCCTGTCACTTCCTCTTTACAAAGAAAGATGGATGACACAAACATATTTTAGACCTGAGATTCATAAAAAGTATCTCAAAGGACTGATTCAGAAAGTTTAACTTGGGCCAGAGCGTGCAAGCCTTGGGACAGAGACTGGCTGGCATCTCTAGATTTTCAGGACTCACACTTCCACATTCATATCCAACCTAAACATCACATTCTCCAGTTATCTAGTGGGAATCACTTGCCACCAGTTTTCAGTGTTCCCATTGAACCTCACTTCAGCACTGAGTATTCCTGAAGGTTATGGCGGGGGTGATAGCCCATCTGCACAGAAAGGTGCAGGTTTGTTCTTACCTTGACAGCTGGCTCATTCAGTCAACATCGGAGGTGGAGACCCAGTGTGACACTGAGGTGAAATACGACCTTCAGTTTAGGTTTCTGTGACCTAAAGTAATCCTTTCTGGCTGTTCTAGATTCAGAGCAATGCAAGGTCATCAGAATGGTCAACATTCAGACTACTGTTGTGTTCTTCCAACTGAACAGAATACTCCCATTAGTGACTTTCGTGATGGTATTGTTGAGATGAATTCCTAGAATCTGGCCTGGTGGAGAGATTTTAGGAGGCCACCCTATTTATAGTAAACAGGGAACTCTGAGAGCTTAATGTGGCGTTCACAAAAGGCTATAGCCTCAGAAGAGAGTGGGGTTGGGGTTCCAACACTGAGTCCCCACAGTGAAGCACACGATAATTCAAATTGTACAGGGATGTATAAAAATACAAATATTTATTCTAGGCCTTAAACACACAGTAAAAAATGAAACCAGCAGTTCTACACAATACTCAGTAATAAACATGTATATATTCACCATATGTTCTTAAAATGCATTCAGTGATTTAAATCAACACAGGAGGTAAGTAAAATAATGCATTAAAGATGAAACCGAGTCACAGGTGATATTCCCTGTCTTCAGCAGTCTAATCTCTGACTTCAGCATTTCCAATCCCTAAGAAGAATGGGGCCTTGTGCCGTAAAAGTCACATCTGCAGCAGGCAAGTTACTTGTGTTATGATTGTTCAAAAGAAGAGAAGCAACAGTTACTATCTTTCAGATGGTACTAACCAGGTTCGATAAGCAAAAGGCAGTGGAATGGAATGGTAGGACACAAAGAGACTTGTTCTCACTGTTATCATATAGAGGACAGTGGGGGGACCAAAGCTTTGCGTTTACTTACCCCAGTCCTAAATTGCACCCAACCTCCCTGGGTCCAGGAGCAGAGTGCAACCCTTGGAGATGGAGAAATGCAAGTTTCACTGACTGGAGAAGGCATATTCCAGTGATGGACACAGAACACGTGCAGGCGTCCTTCCAGTCGTGGTTGAAGACCTTCCAGAGGAGGATCCCTTCAAACTGGGAAGATGAAATTCAGCAGGAAGGCGACTTGGATACATCTTAGTTACAGCAAGTGTTTTGAATCTAGGTGCATTTTAGGTACAGAAAATGTTTTGAATGTAGGTGCATTTTAGGTACAGAAAATGTTTTGAATCTAGGTGTGTTTTGGGCACAACAAATGTTTTTGAATCTGGGTGCATTTTAGGTACAGTGAATGTTTTGAATTTAGGGGCATTTTACACATAGTAAATGTTTTGTATCGAGGTGAATTTTAGGTACAGCAAATATTTTGAATCTAGGAGCATTTTAGGTACAGTGGATGCTGTGAATGTAGGTGCATTTTAGGTACAGAATTATTTTCGAATCTAGTTGCATTTTCGGCGCAAAAAATGTTTTTGAATCTGGGTGCATTTTAGGTACAGCAAACATTTTGAATCTAGGAGCATTTTAGGTACAGTGAATACTGTGAATCTAGGTGCATTTTAGGGACAGAACATGTTTTGAATCTAGGTGCATCTTGGGCACAATAAATGTTTTTGACTCCTGTTGCATTTTAGGTACAGTGAATGTTTTTGAACTTAAGGGCGTTTTACACATAGTAAATGTTTTGTATCTAGGTGCATTTTAGGTACAGCAAATGCATTTGAATTTAGGTGCATTTTAGGTACAGCAAATGTTTTCGAATCTAGGTGTAATTTACAGACAGCAAATGTTTTGAATCAAGGTGCATTTTAGGTACAGCAAATATTTTGAATCTAGGAGCATTTTAGGTACAGTGGATGCTGTGAATCTTGGTGCATTTTAGGTACAGAATTCTTTTCGAATCTAGGTGCATTTTCGGCACAACAAATGTTTTTGAATCTGGGTGCATTTTAGGTACAGCAAACATTTTGAATCTAGGTGCATTTTAGGTACAGTGAATGCTGTGAATCTAGGTGCATTTTAGGGACAGAACATGTTTTGAATGTAGGTGCATCATGGGCACAACAAATGTTTTTGACTCTTGTTGCATTTTAGGTACAGTGAATGTTTTTGAACTTAAGGGCATTTTACACTTAGTAAATGTTTTGTATCTAAGTGCATTTTAGGTACAGCAAATGCATTTGAATCTAGGTCCATTTTAGGTACAGCAAATGTTTTCGAATCTAGGTGTAATTTACAGACAGCAAATATTTTGAATCTAGGAGCATTTTATGTACAGTGGATGCTGTGAATCTAGGTGCATTTTAGGTACAGAATTCTTTTCGAATCTAGGTGCATTTTCGGCACAAAAAATGTTTTTGAATCTGGGTGCATTTTAGGTACAACAAACATTTTGAATCTAGGAGCATTTTAGGTACAGTGAATGCTGTGAATCTAGGTGCATTTTAGGGACAGAACATGTTTTGAATCTAGGTGCATCTTGGGCACAACAAATGTTTTTGACTCTTGTTGCATTTTAGGTACAGTGAATGTTTTTGAACTTAAGGGCGTTTTACACATAGTAAATGTTTTGTATCTAGGTGCATTTTAGGTACAGCAAATGCATTTGAATTTAGGTGCATTTTAGGTACAGCAAATGTTTTCGAATCTAGGTGTAATTTACAGACAGCAAATGTTTTGAATCAAGGTGCATTTTAGGTACAGCAAATATTTGGAATCTAGGAGCATTTTAGGTACAGTGGATGCTGTCAATCTAGGTGCATTTTAGGTACAGAATTCTTTTCCAATCTAGGTGCATTTTTGGCACAAAAAATGTTTTTGAATCTGGGTGCATTTTAGGTACAGCAAACCTTTTAAATCTAGGAGCATTTTAGGTACAGTGAATGCTGTGAATCTAGGTGCATTTTAGGGACAGAACATGTTTTGAATGTAGGTGCATCTTGGGCACAACAAATGTTTTTGACTCTTGTTGCATTTTAGGTACAGTGAATGTTTTTGAACTTAAGGGCGTTTTACACATAGTAAATGTTTTGTATCTAGGTGCATTTTAGGTACAGCAAATGCATTTGAATGTAGGTGTAATTTATACACGTCAAAAGTTTTGAATCTAGGTGCATTTTAGGTACAGTAAATATTTAGAATCTAGAAGCATTTTAGGTACAGCAAATATTTTGAATCTAGGAGCATTTTAGGTACAGTGAATGTTTATGAACCTTGTTTTTTTAACACATAGTAAATGTTTTGAATCTAGGTGCATTTTAGGGTCAACAAATGTTTTTGAATCTAGGTAATTTACACAAAGCACATGTTTTGAATCTAGGCACATTTTAGGTACAGTGAATATTTTGAACCAAGGTGCATTTTAGGTACAGCTAATGTTTTGAATCTAGGTGAATTTTGGGCACGCAAATGCTTTTGAACCTAGGTGCGTTTTGCACACAGCAAATGTTTTTTATCTAGGTGCATTTTAGGCACATTGAATATTTTGAATCAAGATGCATTTTAGATAAAGTGAATGTTTTTAAACCTAGGTGCATTTTACATATTGCAAATATTTTGACTCTAGGTGAATTTTGGGCAAAGCAACTTTTTTTGACCCTAGGTGCTTTTTACACACAACACATCTTTTGAATATAGGTGCATTTTAGGTACAGCAAATGATGAATCTAGGTGCATTTTAGGTACAGCAAATGCTTTTGAACCTAGGTTTTTCTTTACACAGAGCACATGTTTGGAATCTAGGTGCATTGTAGGTACCACAAATGTTTTGAATCTCGGTGCAGTTTGGTTGTAGTATATTTTTTTAATACAGGTGCATCTTAGGTGTTTTTAATTTCTTAAATCTAGGTGCTTTTTCATGCACCCCCTCTCCCAACCCAGTCCATTCCTTCTTCTCCTTCCCTAGCCCTAGCCCTGACACCTACGCTGTGACACTCTTTGCCTCCCCAGGAAATCTCAAGGGTAAAGTATCACTCAGAGCATACCAGAGGAACAGATGGCCACTTTGAAAACAAAGAACCAACTGGGGCATAAGGCTACATATTTCACTTGCATTTCGTTGGTGTCTAGCGCAGGCATGACCATGCACCTACACGCATTTACTTACAGACACCAGACTAAAACACAAAACACAATACCACTGCCATCAGAATGCAGGTAAGTCCCACAACAAAAAAATACTGATTGCTTTATCCAGTGGGATTCTGAGTGATACTTTCAGTAGATATATACACACATGCAAAAGAAAACTTTACATCCTGAGCTACATGGATGCATTATATACACAATTCAACTTATAATATCCCTTGACTAGAGATTACACAAGAAATACATGTAGCACACCTCTACACCAAGGCATCAATTGACTAGGAATGTACCACACAACAACAGAACCACTGTTGATAATTTGAGGCAACTTAAATATCGACTGCCTGACGTTTGGGCAAAGGAAGGAAATTGTCTCGGGCGATGGTACCGGGCTCAAAAGAAAAAGATGCTATCATTGCCTAGAGGAAATGGAGATGAGAGGCATTCACATGCTGAATGGACATACAAAGGGAAATATGACATGGGCTTTGACCTGACACAACAAGAAATCTAGTGCCACTCTGGATTATTTCTTTGTCTGCAGAAACACGGTGCAATGAGTAACAGCTCTGTGAGTCTCCCACTCTACCTATAGTGACGATGATCCAATTATATTATCGTGGCTCTTATCGACAGCAGAAAAAATGTATTGTGGAAGCAGAGCCTGAGGGGGACTGAGGGAGAAACAGAGAGTGCATCAAACCCCAAGAGGTTCCCCAATTGACAAAGTCTCTCATCGCATGGCAAGTTCGAGATGAAGAAGGGGTGGAAGACAACAGTGTCCTGATCTCCTTTAGAGAACATCAAATCAGAGAATTAGGCCAGATTTAAAGTCCATACACACCTATGACAAAGAGGTGGTAACCCAGAAAAGACTTCTACACAATGATCTCAGAAGCCTTAAGGAACTACCACAAGTCAACAGAGGGAAAGCAATTCAGAACAAGAAAATAGAAATATAAGAAGTAGATCATATTTCATGAATCTATGATCCACAAGAAAGAAACCGTAGAGATTCTACAAGCCTTAAATGCAAATAACACCAGAAATCAGTAGCAGCTCCTGATTGATAAAGTGTTGACTGCTGTCCACTTTTGTTGAACCCCATATAAGAAGACAACTGTGTGTGTCCTTCTTTGGAAGCCTCTTTTCTCTGTAATACCAGACAGAGGCAAGTACATCATATAAACAGGGGCAGCAATGGGACATCAAGCTGGATAGGGATGAAATTCTGCTGTTGATAAAGAAGGCCAGCCAGTCACGTGCCCCTGGCCTGGATGCACTGACAAATTAACTTCTGCCTGATCTTGTATTGAAGAATTCTGCAGAGGGGGGACGTACCATCATCCTGGAAAACATTGGTGGTTGTTCCAATGTTTAAGAAGGGCGACAGAATGGCCCCCAAAAACTACCGCCTTATCGCCCTTTTGGATGTCCTGGGCAAGATATTTGCTGCACTCCTTTTGAGATGCCAAAATGAGTGTACAGAGAAATCAGAAAGCTTTTACTGGTGACAGATGGGGTTCTTCAACGAGGTGGGCTGTATTTTAAATCTGCTAATGATTAGCCTCCTTAAGATAAGATCAATGAAGGGTGATTGAAGACTCTATCTCGCGTGTATTAACATGGAGCACGCTTTTATTGGTATCAATCGAGAGCTCCTATGGACCAAGTTAAGAATACAAGGATCCACTCGGGCCCTGCTATTGGCCATTAGAGACTTGGGGGCTGATTCATGTAACAAATGTGTGCGTGTTTTCCCCGGAATGTGCGCCAAATCCGTGCGTGGCGCACACGGGCGCACACGTCATTGCAACAGCCAGAACGCTGTGCGAGACGCACACAGCGAAAGCGCACAACATCAGCGCACACACCAAAAAGGGGTGGAAAACGGGGCGGAACACGCGGAATGGGGAACAACGCATGAAAAAGAAGGCATAACTGGGGAAGTACTGCAGGGAAATACACGGAACGCCTACACGCAGGCGGACAACACGTATTCATATAATCAAATACGGAAAACTCACGCACGCCAAAAGACGCGCACAGGCGTAAACACGTCCGCCACACGAAGGCAGGCGTAAGCGTCCCCGCGAGCTGTATAAAAGCACTGATCGTGGGACACCGCAGGAGGAGGAGAACAGCCCGGCCTGCATTTTTTTGCCCCAGACCAGTCTTTTTGGGATGCCTGATGACCAGGTCATGGCAGCTATAGGTTTCCACCTCGTATCATCCTCGACCTGGTCAGGGAGTGGGAAGATGACCTTACATCACCCACCCTGTGCTCCCAAGCATTGAGCCCCTTGGAGAAGGTGCTCAATGTCCTGCATTTTTTGGCCATGGGTCATTTCAGTGGACAACTGCCACAGTCGGGGGTGTCTCACAGGCCAGGCAGTCACGCTGCCTACACCAGGTGTTGGCAATCATGGCTGCGCGCCCCTCTGTCCACAGGCACAAATACATGCCCAGAACACCCGCAGAAAGGCAGGCCGTGGTCCAGGACATTTACAGGGTGGCACACTTCCCCAAAGTGCTCAGTGCCATAGATGGCACCAATGTGGCCCTATGTCCACCTAGGGCCCCTGAGCACATCTATCGAAACCGCAAGCACTGGCATTCCATCAATGTACAGGTTGTATGCGATGCCCATGAAATCATCACGTCTGTCTATGCAAACTATCCTGGGTCTACCCATGATAGTTTCATTTACAGAATGTCTGCCCTGAGCCGGGACCTGGAAGCTGGGAAGCATGGCGACATGTGGCTCAATGGTGAGTACAAATGTCTGTGCACATGCATGCATGTCACACACAGACAAATACACAAACCCAACTAATGACAACCATCCTAACCTCCCCAGGGGACAGTGCCTACCCTCTGAGCAACCACATGATGACACCAATACGGAAACCCACCACACCACCCCATGTATGATACAACGCTGCCCATATTGCAACCAGGGGCATAGTGGAGTCACGCTTCCGCTCCTTTGACCGCTCTGGCGGCTCGCTACTATATGCACCCCCAGTAGTGTGCAGGATCATTGTGGCAGCATGTGTCATGCACAATGTTGCAACACAGCGGGACGTGCCGGTGGACATGGTGGTGCCCCCACATCCCCAAACACAGGCGCTGAACATGGGAGGGGAAAGGGCACTTGGCGAGGCAGCCCGGACCCAGCTTGTGGCCACATCTTTCACCTAAACTCCCACCCCTGTGGAGTGCACACAGGCCTGGCACATACCAGGTGACAATCGATGATGACAAAGAGACAGTCAACTGTCACAACCTTACCACCCTGAGAATGTTGCAACGGAAGTGCTACATTGTGGTCATCCCTAGCTTCTTAAACATAACCAATCCTGTGTGACCAAAAGGAACACATGCAAGGTGTGTATCACATCCCCCCCCTGCAAAACAGGCCATGAAAATCACTGGTATGTCACCCAAAACCTCTCAACCCACATCACCCTTGTCTGCCACACCATGACATGGCATGCAACAGCAAAAGCCCAACACATGACCAATTAGATACGAAGTGACATTTGATGAATGGAAAGAGGCCTGAGACAGTCACACCTGACATGGAATCCGATGAAATGACTGACCAACACCCTCACACATATACAAAGTTATACACAAATGCATGCCACCAGTGGTACCATCAACAAAAGACTGAATGCCTGTTCTCACGCACAATGGCCAAGCCAAATCCGCTAATCCCTAACCCGTGTGCTGTGTTTGTCTCCTACAACACCCTGCACAGCACAAAGCACAGTGAGCAGCCATTGTGTTGGGGATACACCTTGAGCATCACATAAAAAGGACAAGCAACCAAAATAACCAATTGACATATGTACACCATCCCAAAATGGTAAGTGATCATGTGCTGCAGGGACACAGCATGCCAGAGAAGGCAATCTGTGTGCATGTGTGGGCACGGAAGGGTAGTTGAATGTGTGGTGGAGCACTGTGTAAGTGTGTGTGTTAGTAGGGACATGCACTCAATACATGCATGTGAAATCAAGTGACCCTCAGTGTCCTGTACACATCACATGTGAACATTGGCCATGTGTACACCCCAGTATTTCAAACCACAACAATCCCCTGACACCTGAAAAGTAAACACAACACAGGAGCAGCCATTGACTAGCAGAACATTTCATGTACATAGTACCCCACAATGACAATGTCAGAGAGTACCCAAACACTGTAGCCCAAGCGTACTGTCCAACAACAAAAGGCCCTCCCTCATTGACACATCACTGTGACCTTCTGAATAACTGTGTCTGGGGTCCGTAGCCTTCTTCCTTCTAGTCTACCTGGCTTCAGGATCCCCCTACCCCTTGGTTTCCATGTTCTAGCTTGCGTGTAAATAGGGTCCAGCCACATCAGAGGAAAACTAAACTGGTAAAAATACCAAATCGCAGAGAACTCCAAGGAGCCAAACCCCCAAACCAGGGAAAAAGCCTGTAGCCACCAAAAAACCCTGGCAGACTCTCCAGTAGATTACTTGAAGTCGCTGAAAATGGCCAAGCACATGTCCAAGCAGAATGATAGAACAACCAAGGTAGCACAGTTCAACAATGGTTCAAAAGGATGGGTAGCATTTTCAGTACACAATAATCAATGAGGATGCAACAACTGATGGGTAGTGTCACAGCTCCAGTCTCCAGGCGCAGGAGAGGCATGAACCAACCCCCCCCCTCCGCGGTCTGGGTGCCTGCAAAGTAAATCTTACACAGGCCTCCAAGACCCAGGCGGGCAAAGAAGGTCAGGGATCCGTTGTTTGGATAGGCACCAGTATTCATGATGACCGGAAAGAGGGTCAGGAGACGGGCGGTGGATGGTCAAGGGAAAGTAGGCAAAAGACAAAATACAACTATTGACAATAACACATACTCAGAGAAACCATGTTCTACATGCACATTGTACAAAATGGGTCAAATGCATGCCAAAGAGACACTTATCTCGGGTGAGTGCTGGCCTCCTGCCTGCGCACTCTCAGGTCCGGTAACAGGAGCAGTTCAATGCTGCAAAGAGAGCGTGAGTTACTATTCTGTGTGTGTTTTCACCACACACACAACACCATTCATGCCTCAAACTTAGTGACTTCTCCCCAAACAAACACTCTTGTCTGCTGCTTTGTTCATATAGTTTTGCTTGCCCCCGTTATGGTTCTTACACTGTCAATGCGATAAGGCAGCCGCAGGTGGCCCCGCGGTAAATGAGAGACCAATGTGTTAAGAATCATCATGATAGAATGGTCCTTGGGTGAGCTGCTAGACGCGTGTGGCGAGGTGCGACTTCAGTACAAGTTGTGTTCTGCCAGCAGCGGATTTCAATAAGTAACACACGCGGCAATTTGCATATGCAAATAACATGCACTGCACTCAAGTCTGTGCGTCACTGTGTTCCCCCGTGAGCTGTATTAGTTTCTGGCTAGGAACGCTACTACGCTAATAACTCAGCTTCTATGGAGCAGGGGGGACTTGAGGATATGGGCGATGCACCCTGCGTGTGCCCCTGACAATTTGTAAAGCCACTTGGCATTTATTAATCAACGCGGCTTAGCTGTACTGTGCGCTTCTTCCACAATGCCTGTCCAAGCTCTGCAGCACTGGCGCTACTTAGCATGCATGTACGAGAGGCCTGGAGGAAGGTCAGCTGGGTTGTGGCCCCTCATGCTGCTCACCTTGCCTGGAGCTCTTGGAAACACATCTGCTTCTGTCTGAGCACAAGCCCTGTGCTTCTGATTATGCACACATGCGCACGTGTGCGCCACCCAACATGGCCAGGTTGCTGTAGTTCTTGGCCCTGTGTCTGCTGGGAAAGGTAGCCTTGAGGATAATTTTCCTGCAGAAAGGGCATAAAAGCTTTTAATAAGGCTGGAAAGTTTCCTGTGTGTGTGTGTCTCCATGCTGGTTGTCACTGGGCCATGTCTGAGACCTACATCCGACCTTCTCCCACCATCAGTGTGACTTTGACAGCCAAAGGGTGAAGGCTACTCTCTCCAGCATGAAGTGCATCAAGCAAAAATACAGGCAAGAAATAAACATACATCAACATCAATAAATGGATATATCAATTATGTACTCACCAAAAATGATTGCAGACATGCCGTGGAGAAAACATACATAATCCCCTCTAGGGGTGTTAACACAAGTAGTACAGCAGCAGACAGGCCAATATGAAGAAGTCCTATGCCCTTGTGTAAATGGTTGTAACACTGAACCATCCTTGCAAGCCCATGGATAGGGGATGCAGGAGTGGCATATGTGAGTCAGGACCCCAAGCTACAAACACATACACAAGACAAGCTTGAAGGGCCCTGCTGGAACAGACAGTGGATGCCTTCAAAAGCCACAAAGCACCACACTGTCACATGAATGCACAATAGACAAGCAATTTTAAACTATATGAACTAATTAAACTAACTATAAAAATCATAAATGGCCACATATGACCCGGGGGGAAGGCGACCAGGAGGGGGGAGGTACCGGGTGCACCTCAACACCCACATGCAATGATGTTGAGATAAAAAAAAAGACATCCATGGGCTCAACGCCTGCCCGGCCTGACCTTTGTGGGAGATAAGTCGTCGTCCTCCTCACCCTCTGACTCAAAAGGTGGATGTGGCACAGTACCCTGACCACGCCTATGCGCAGCTTGCCCCTAGTTGACAGCAAGTCTGTGGGACCAGTGAGCCTGGTTCTGTGTGGAGATGACATGTAGGTCAGCATGCAGAACCTTGAGTGATACGTGTGCTTCCTCTTGCAAGGTAGCACGTGTAACACAGAGTTCTTCCTGCATGGCCTTGCATGACATCTGCAACACCTTCCGGCAAGTCCGTAGCTCTGCCGAGATGGTATTCTCAAGCTGCTCCAACCTCTCTTCTGTCCGCTGCCACTGGGACATCAAGAGCACACCCAGAGTAGATTGGAGAGATTTCTGGTCATCCCTCAGGGCCTCCCTGTGTGCCTCTGCGTGAGCAGCAATTGCTTGATGCAGAGACACCATTTCAGACCAGTGTGCCCTGTCTGAGGCCGCCATGCCGAGTCTGAGTGAGCAGGCCGTGGAATGTGCCGCCCGCTGCTGGAGATCCACCTGTCTAGCAGTGGGAGCACGTATTGGGCCACACGTCCCATCCTCGGAGCGATATTATCAATTGCTGCCCCCTGGTGTTTGGAATTGGCAACCATGGCTTGCTCCCACTCAGTATATCCCGGTGGCGCACGCCCACCACGTTGCTGGGCTTGACACCCATGGGGCCCAAGGAGCAGCAGTCCTTGTTGGGTTGGCACCACCCACGGCTGCAGAACTACATTCCTCCATTGAAATGATGCCCCAGGCACATCAGGAACTGGTGTGGAGTGTGACCGTGCGTCCCGATCCACCACATGCGGAGTTCCCACCACCATCTGGCCCCTCAGTGCAGGTGTCGCGGACAGAGGATCGTCCGCATTAGAATCACTCACCATTGACGAATGGACATGACGTGCATCCAACTCAACATTGTCGTCAGAGTGATTATCGGGGCTAGACTCATTGCCAGCCCTACACACGATGGTCTGGAGCACAAGTGGGTTCTCGTGCTCTACCACCCCACAACCCCCACTTGTACTGGAGCGCTGGTGTGATAGCAACCCTGTGTCTGGCCTGACATCACCATCCTCTGGCTCCATTGAGTCATCATCTGAAAAGTGGAAAAAACAAACATGAGTACACATGTCAGAAGCACATAACCCACACACACATAGACATCACATCGACAGCCAACACATGAAGCAGACATGTCACACACAAATGAGAACCTGGCATGCATCCAGTTGCATTGATATGCAAACACATCCCAGAAGCAGAAATGGATGTGTCTAAATAGCAAATCCTACACAAGTAGAAATTGTAGTATATCACCTCCATCAGACAACACCTCGACAGGCACATGTCACAGGCAGAAAAGACAGATGGCAACAAAGTGATGGCACATACCATAAGGATGTCTGAACTGCAAATTGACCACAGCTACAAGTGAATCCAAACACACAATGACACACGTAGTATACATGTACACATCCATCACTAAATCATCATCACCAATATAGCTTCATCCATATGCAGCTCGGCTCGTACCGGGTGTCATGGGCCATGTAGATATAGTGAATATCCCAAGCGAAGCAAGGGCCAGCAACCAGGCATGAGGGACCATAACACCCAGTACGGTCTGAGCTGCAGGCCATGAAGCCTCCAGAACACCCCTCAGGGCCTGATTGAGCGCATTGTGCTATGAATGTGCCATATTCCATTAGTCTGTGTGTAAATTCTTCACGGCCAGGCCCCACCATATTAGCTAAGTGGGTCTGGGCGTACACATACTGCAAAATAGTGCACCTTCAGGATTATGCCAATTCAACATGACATGTGAAATGCTGAAATCTCACCAGCTTTAACGTCAATCAACTACATATTAGTCAGTCAACATAAAAGCAGCTGAAGACACACGTGTAAATGAACACATAAGTGAGTAGCCGCAATGTTGCACTAAACAACGTTGAAGCTGCTTGCATATGTACATGTGAAAGAGTTCTAAAACACCCCTTTACACATACACCTGTATTGTGAACATGAACAGCATCCAATACAGCAAAGGAAGCAGCGACAACGCTGCTTGCTTTGATGTATGTGAAAGTGTTCACATACACACGTGAAGGCAGCTCCACAGTCATTACAACCTGATTGGCAGGCTACATTCAATCTGTGCCCTATACCAGTTGGTATAGGCCGCAGATTGACCCATCAACTTTCCTAAATACCCACTAGGAAGTTCCAATACTGAGTACATGCGTCACAGGATGCACCGGTGCCCGTGGCATTCATGACAGAGAAGGGATGAAAATCTGACCATACATGCCAGGTCACTTTCACATTGCAGCAGTGAGTAGGCATGTAGAACGATATAACACAGCTCAGAAGTTGGTTGATACAGTGCACAACATGTGTACATTACCCACTATCTGCATGAACAAGTACATTATGATGTCAATCAATAAACACAAAGGCAGTGTAAGGGCAAGTTCAGGTATCACGTGCAATGTGCATGCAATGGGTTGCATGGCTACAGGCAAACCCCCCACCCCCCAAGTGAAAATGCACTGAGGCATTGCATGGCAGTAAAAGGGTGACCAGAGGCCTGTGTATTGGCAGACAGTGTTGACTAGCGTCAATTGCATCATCTGAGTCAACTGACAACACAGAAGATGAGAATGGGACAGTAAGCAGGACACATGAGGAACCCTCAGTAGTACACCCATGTGTGCAGAAGCCACTACACCAGTTGAACAGAGTCAGCGGGCCTGAAACAGGGGGAGACCTGTGCTCCACACAGCCTGTGACACCCTAAACATGTGCGTGATGCAGGACTGAGCCAGAGTGGGCATGGAATGGATGATCAAATGCCATTAAAAGTATGTCATCATGGTCACGTACTACAATGATCATCTGGGCAAGGACTCATAGGGGCATGCATGGAATGCACATGGAGCATGAATGGGCACTCATGTCCCTGTGCAGCATCTGCCATCTGCACAGTCCGAGTGAGACACCCTTCAAGGACAAAGTATGTACACCACTGTATGTGTCTGGCAGGTTGGCAGGGGGAAGTGTGCATGTACACAGGAGCATTGGACAGGCCAGTGCATTACTCCAACATGATACCCACCACTGCCATGGTGAAACTGGGGTGCAAGGGGGTGGAGGGGTAAGGGAGCATGCCTACGTGGAGTTCCCGCATGCAGGCAGAACACACATGCACGTCAGTCATGCAATGACATAATCCGAGTGCAGAGTGGAAAGATTCCCCAGGCTACATGCAGAAGGGCCAGTGAGCTGGAACATGGACCAGAGGGGCAGCCGGGTGACTAGCATGTGAGCAGGGTGCAAGTGTGGTGAGGAGGACAGTCCTCATCTGCTGTACATGTCCAGCATCCTGCACAGCAGGCATGCATCAGGGAAGCATTGCATGACTCGCACATGAGAACCATATACACATAGAATGTAGTGGCAGTCAAGCACAACACATCACACTAGCAAACCAAACATGGTCTGGACAAACACGTGACAACAGTCAGTATACGGGGCATCAAAGTCCAGCATTTCTCCCCCTCCTTCATACAATTCTGCCGGTATGAACTCCTCAACGATCGACTTGTGCGGAGTGAGATCTACCTCTTCAGGTGGTGACCCACCACCAGTCACCTGAGTCATGACATAATTGGAGGCATGCTTTGCCTTAGTACAGCATCCAAGGTCATCCCAACGATTTTGCACTCCTGAGGTGTGCGCACCTCATGTCCGAATGCACTGACATTCTCTGCAACATGCTTCCAGTGGGACATACGCTGGGCAGCCGTAGTGTGACAATTCGGGCCCACTAGCATATCACAGTTGTGTCCCGACACTTAGTCCACAAGGAAGTCCAGTTCCTGCATGCAGAAAGGCTTCTTCCTCGACGTGCTGGAGGCCGGAGCCGTGTCTGCGGTCCCAGCCTCTACTGCAGGTGCAACCTTCCTCTTCTTGGACAGTGGTCCGGACCCTGACTGGCAAATGCCACCCTGATGAGTATGGGCAGTGACGCTGGTGGATTGAACCAAGGGAGTGGCAGGTAGAACAAGGATGGAAGCCCTGACTTGCGTCGGTGCCTGCTGGGTGCCCCTGACTTGACCCTGTGCAACAACACCTGCTGTGCTAAGGTCACTGACCTGGACTGTCCTGGATGGTAGACTCACAGCCAGGGTGCTGTAGGCTGCATCTGCCCATGCACTTGCCAACACCCGTCTGCTCGGGTCATCAGATGACAATACTGCCCCAGGGACATGTGCCTCGGTCAGGGCAGTCCTGCGTGCCCTTCCCATGTGCCTCCTGACCTCCTGAGACTCTTCAGGTGCCAACACAGCATGCGCTGGCAAACCCTGAGCCTGGGTGGTGGTGTCCACAGCTGCACCTGCTGCTACCACTACCCTTGGGCCCGTGGCAGTCGATGAAACGGACTGCCGGGTCACATGGGCACCAGTGCCAGATGCAAGAGCTGCATCTCCCGGAACCACAGGGGGTGGTGGCATGACTGTACCAACACATGGCACAACATCATGCCAAACTGGCGCACCCCTGCCTCTTCCCCCTCTGTGGCCACCCTAGACACCCTGGAGTCCCCCTACTCCCTGGTCATCCCAGCCACGTCCCTGACAACGCCCGCCACGTGGAGCATGTCCAGCTGAGACGCCCCTCACCTTTTGTGGCCTCCCAACCATGGCACAGATGGAGTAGTGCCGGCACAGATGTAGTAGTGCCAATGGGAAGTGTACACAACATTTGTCCTGGGCAATTGGGGTGAAGGGGGTGTGATACAAGATGTTAACAGTACCCCTGTGCACCTGCAAGGCTGTATGTGACCCCAGTGATAAAGTGACAGGTCATGCAACGCTCAGGCACCCCAAAACTGCAGTAAAATGATGCACGCAACCCCCGGTAGCCCACATGTGTGGAAATAACCTCCCGCAGTACGCAGTGGAACCCAGGGACACGAAAAACACATACGCGTGGCACACGCAGGCTACTATGACCTCGAAAACGGGTACGCGATACACAGGGGCTACCGCAGTGGGAAAAATAGTGTGCGCACCTCACCGTCTGACTAGCGTGATAATGAAAAACATGTGTAGCCAATACCCCCGCCAAAAGAAGAGATATGTCCTTGATCCGCTGTGAAGTTGTGATGGCGCGCAAAACAACCAGAAGTAGCAACACACATCGGTCTCCAAGAAAGGCAAGTACAGTGAACTGCTGGCCCCGCTCACCTTTAACCCATGCTGAGGGAAACACCCGCGTGTGTCACGTCAATTACGCGCTTAGGCCATTTCCTCGAATTACACGCATTAACACGCGGATGTGCTGTTTTTTTCACATGCTGAATCACTATGCACCGGTGATGAGGGGAACGCCCTTTGCATTTTATGTCACAGACGCGCTTACGCGCCAAGGGCCTTTCCTCGAAATACATCGCTGACGTGCTGTTTTGTCACATGCCAAATCACTTTGTATCAAGATGTCCACACGACAACACACGGAAGACCACGCCCTGCTATTTGCATCTGAACATCCGAAGGTTGGCATGACGTCACAAGCAACATGGGGAGTGCCGAACACATGCACACGTGCCAACAGACAGACATGCATCTGTACATATCCACCACCTGTCACAGTGCAATCATCGGCAACTATGTCACATCTGCCAATGGTGTTCCTACATGTCTGTGTCACATGCATCCATGGCGTATCACATTTGCACACATGTCAAACACACACACACACACACACATGTATGCTGTGCACGTACACGAAGGTGGAACCAGCATCCATGTGTCACACCACAACCATGCCATAGTACATACACAGAAATGCTAACATGTGTGCATCCCCACATGCATTTGTGCACCATGTATTTGTACACATACACCATTGATGTGACTCACATATGACTGGACTCACATGCGGCAGGCTCGTGTCCCTGCACATAAACATCCATACATGGGCCTTTCAAGGCATATGTCCAAGCTGCACATACCTGGCACACCTCAACATGCACTGCGTCCAATCAGTACACAAGGACACTTACCGCTCGACTCTGGATGGGTATGCCTCTCAAGGACCTGGAGGTGAAGCGCTGGGCGTATACGTTCCAGAACCCTCATCTGGTCGTTGGTAAGGCAGACCGGCACCCCTCTGCATCCGTTGCCTCCAAGAGGCACTGGGCCTTCCTGAGGGTCCTGGACCTAAAGTCTTCCCAGCGTTACCAGACGTGTTGTATGTCGCGGGCTGCCAATCCCTCCACGTTGATGGCAGCCATGATGTCCTTCCAGATCCTCTTCCGTCCATCATTGTCGGCGTGTGGTCTTCCGAAGACGGCATCATAATGCACCAGGACTTGCTCCACCGGGATACCAACTTCTGCGGCACTGAGCTGGTAGCCCTCTACCTCTCTGTCTGGGGTTTGCCAGTGGTCTCTGATGGTGTTTGCCCCGACATGGCAACCCCCGAGGCAGGTGTGGGTGGGCAACAGGGTCCTGGTGCTGGGCTACAGGGTCCTGGTGCTGGGCTGTGAAGTGATGGAACTTCAGTCGGGAGTCTTCTGTTCCAGCAGGGGTGGTCACAGCAACTGGACCCCTGCAGATGGCAGATGTGCATGCTCCAAATGGCAGGGCACGGTGGCAGCAGGCAGGCAGGCAGCAGCAGATGGCTTGTGGGAGGCTGCTCGGGCCTCTGGGGGGGAGTAATTCGGCCTTCTGGGCGGGAGCTTGGTCTTCCATGTGTTGTCGCGTGGCCAGTTTGATACGGAGTGATCTGGCATGTGAAAAAACAGCACGTCAGCGTGTAATTCGAGGAAAGGCCCTTAGCGCATAAGCACGTTTGTGACGTAACACGCGTGGGTGTTTCCCTCGCCATGGGTTGAAGGTCCCACATGGGATGCGGTATGTGTATTCCGGGGGTGCGCGTGGACTTTTACATGCGTTTTCGCAAGCAAGAGCGGAGTACGTGTATTCCGAAGGGTGCGTGTTGACTTTGACACGCGTTTTCAATAGCGCAAGCAGGGTATGCGTATTCCGAGGGCTGCGCATGGACTTTTACATGCGTTTTCGCAAGCATGAGCGGGGTACGTGTTTTCCGAGGGGTGTGCATGGACTTTTAAACACGTTTTCGTAAGGCGCGGGCGGGGAACGTGTATTCCGAGGGGTGTGCCTGGACTTTTACAAGCATTTTCGCTAGCGCTTGCAAGGTACGTGTATTCTGAGGAGTGCGCATGGACTTTTACACGCGCTTTCGCTAGCGCGGGCGGCGTAAGTGTATACCGAGAAGTGCACGTGGACTTTTACACGCGTTTTCACTAGCGCGAACGGGGTATGTGTATTCCGAGGGGTGCGTGTGGACTTTTACACGTGTTATCGCTAGCGCGAGTGGGGTACGTGTATTCCGAGGGATGCACGTGTATTCTGAGGGGTGTGTGGGGAGTTTTCCATGCATTTTCGAGGTTGGGGGGCTGTATGCTGGTCCACTGGCCTTTGCGCCATGTAGGGGATTTTTGCGATGTTTTTGCGCAGTGGGACGGGGTTGGGGACGGTACTGGTGCTCCTGCAGGGTTTCTGCGGCATGGCTGGTTATGGATGTTGAAATCCATGAATACGCTGTGCGCTGAAATGGATTTTGGCGCACACGGCTGGCGCAGGCTGCCGCACGCGAACTCTGTACGCCAGCCGCGTGCGCCACTTGTGCGCCGAATTCTATGAATTACCACCTTGTACTCAGGAGCTTTGACGCAGATAAAGCTCAATCGAATGGGCCATGCAACCAAAAACCTCCCCATGTTCATGGACTTAAAGCAAGGAATCCCCCTTGCTCATTTAACATGTTTATTGCGGATCTAAAAGATGTGATGAAATCCCACTCTGTTCTTTCACCAAAAACAAATGGGACTCCTGTGTGTTGTCTCCTATATGTGGACAATTTGGTGTTACTCGACCTTACTTCAATCGGCCTGAAAAGGAAACTTGACATCTTGCAAGCATATGTGAACCAAAACCTAAAGATTAATGCAGCAAAGTCAGAATTAATGGTCCTGGAAGGTCTAAAGGGCTGTAAAAAGAAAGCCCCAAGCTGGATGCTGTGTGCTAATCGGCTCCAGCCTGTTGGCTCAATAAATTATCTTGCTGCCATGATAAGTGCCAGTGACTGCAATTCAACATGGATAGAGTACATAAGGGTCAAAACAAAATATCTTACTACTCAGGGGATTTTGATCAGGAGGAGGTATGGTAAATTCTCGCTCCTCCTTGTCTTAAAAGTTACAATCAAAAAGTTATACCAGTTCTTACATATGCTGCAGAGGCTTGCCTTGTCCTTCCCTGGGAAACCTGGGAAGCCATTTAGGGTTGATTCTGGAAGAGGGTGCTCCACCTCCTGAAGTCCGTGCTGATGACAATAAATAGACACAAGGATGGCTTGCTGCCATTATATGTGAGAGTGGTGAGGAAATCCCTGCTCCTTTTAGGACATTGATTCTTCTCAACTGCCCGCCACAATTCAAGGTGATAAAGGTAATACAATATAGAATGCATAACTGGTCCCTGAATTTGTGGATTGAACGATCCATGGCTATTTTAGCCACCCTTGGAATTTCGGTAGATACAGTCTGCAAAAACCCACTACATGTAAAAAGAATCCTATGGACGGATGACTGGAGATAAACAGAGCAGAAACAATCTAATTCCAACCTTCACACACTTTCATAGAACAATTTGGACCTGCCAAATGTAACCCCATAATATCTGAGAAGGTTCCGAAGTGACAGATAATGGGATCTATATTTAAGATTCTGACTTAGCATCCTGCATGCAAAGACTAGCCTTCTCAGATACAGAAACAACTTTGGCGATCAAAAGTGCCAACTGTATAATATTCATCTGGAAACTTTACAGCATTTAACACTGTAGTGCCTCAATCTGAGAACCCTAAGAATGCTACACCTGTATAACTCTATGAACGTGACATTTGGAATCGATGCAGAGACATGGCGAGAGGCATTATATGGGGACAAGCACCAGACTGATTTATGTACTTGTGAAATATCTAAAAGCTATCTTCAAAAAATGTAGAGCTCGAAGATACAAATTAAATTGGCTAATAACTACCAACTAAGGCAAGACTCGTGACGATGTCACGATTCGGCTCTTCATCGATTTTGTGATGATAATGAATTCTATGATTTTCTTGATGTATGCTTCTCTAAAGCTAATGCCTTCTCTTCCCAATTCCATTGTCTGTGCCTTTTTCCTTCTTTTTACTATTTGTGTCTTTCTTTGCTATCTAATTTTATGAGGATGTATTTCTTCCCTATGAAGACTGGCACATGTTTGTAATAAACTAAATTTTAAATATGTTTTCTTTTTTTTTTTAAAGTGGAAAATCACATGCAGAGACCCAACTGCAAGTATATGCTAATACCGGTGGTCCCCTCCATGCCATATGCCCTTTGTGGGATGAAATAGCCCTAATATGCCATAACTGAAGGCCAGAGACAGTGGGGGGACACACCCCTCAGTAAAGGGCCAGATTTGGGTTAACATGGAAATCAGCCTTGTAATGTCAAAATGAAAAGGAGCAAATTTAGGTGTCAAAGCTTGGAGATGCCTGAAAATGTTCCCTAACTCACATTAGGGAAGGACGTACGGAAACTTTTGTAAAAGGTTTGAAAAAGCTGAGACCATATTGGCAGAAAGAGCAGTGTCCAGCATGTCAATAAAAGTGGCAAGATTGTGTGCAGCCCTGCACAACAGGAATGAGCTTTCACTGTGACAGAAATAATTATCTATTCAAAAATCAATTTTTCCCTTTCAATTAAAGATATGCTCCTTAAGAATGTGTGCAAAGTTGCAACACATGAACTGGAATTCAGTTCATAAGGAGCCCATCACAGAAGAATCGCTAAGTTACAAAATTCTACAAGGAAATATGAAACTGTAACAGAATGCAAGGTTTCACGGCTGGAACTTTCTTCAGTAACATTGCAAGTGTGCTTTTAAACATGAACACTTGAAGCATTCAAATGTACAGCAAATGCCTTGAAATATACATTATGTTGCCCTTCTGTCAACACTGTTTTCAGGAAATTACTTTTGTAAAGGTTTACATGTTCAGATTGGGTGCATTTGTTAAGGTTGGATTAAATGTAAGACACTGTTCAGCAGTGGGGGGAAACATCAAGTATTACGTTTAATTTCCCCCAAGTGTGAAACTAGCTTTTCCAAGCCTGTTGCCACAGGGATGAGATGAGGAATGCTCCTGCCCTCAAGGTTTTATGACCAGAAACCACTGAAGGCCACCATAAAACTTGCAGTAGCTGGCACCTAGCCCTTTGAAGCTCTTGGAATGTGATTTAATCTCAACACAGGACCCCTCTTGATGTTACAGCCACACATGACAAATGTGGGGGCTAGGTTTAAGGATGGAGCTGATTTCCCATTGTGTTAATTGTGAGACATACATTTCATCGTGTAATATCCATAATATTCATCCCAAAATATTCATGTTAGGATTTCTGAAAAGCTGTCAGTGAGCTGCATCTGGTGAGCCCAACAGGATTTTGGTGACACCAACATACCAAAAGCTATAAGGAAAAAAATGATTTTGCCTCAGCATTAATGTGACAAGCTTAAAAATGTGAGAACATGTGTAACAAGTGATAAATATCCCCACCCCCCACCCCCGAATGCCAGATTTTTCTGTGATATAGTCTGGGCATAAATGAGAAAATACTATAGCTTTGCACCAATAAGCTGCACAGTCATCAAACAAGGTTTATGCGATTCACTGAACAATATAGTATCCAAAAAAGGCATAACATGATGAGAAAGGTCATTTGTCATAATGTGAGATTTCCATGTGCAAAATCCAGAGCCATGCCCATTTCCCTGTTAGGTGATGGATGGGGTAATCTCCCTTGGCTTCCAAGAAAACACCCATTTTCTCCGGACCTATCGGCCAACCAATGGGAGGGAACCCTTGACCACTGCCCTATTAGTTGTGTGAGAAAGATGACACAAAGTGATGTCATTTTCCTTATAATTAGGTCACTTGGCCTTAAATGAGGATTAGTCCTACAAAATCCTGAGGTGTGCAGCTGCCAAAATCTGGAACCATCCTTGCAGAATTGGGCCTAATCTAGCAGTATAGCCAGGAACTGGAGTAGGACCTTTTTCGAGGACATAGAGAGGCCTTGACTGACCCCTTAATGGTCCCTGCAGTGAAGCCTTGGTGCTTCTTGATGGCCATTGTAAGTATCGACCTCCCCAGCAATAGATTCAATAGATTCAATATTCTCTATATATTGCAGCATTGCCATAGAGATCCCCCGATTGGAAAAAACCCTATTTCTGTGTTTGTGTAATTCAGTCATTTTTGCTCGTGCATTTAAGTCAGTTTTACATTGAACAAAATCATCTCATATTTGCCTGTTGATTGTAGTCCTTTTCCACTTGAAGGTCTTTTGTGTACCTGTATATTTAATTAATTTTCCTGTTGGAGAATCCTTTGCGTGTCGTGCATTTCAGTCACCTTCTCAGGAAAGAATCCTCTGTTGCTGGTGTAGATCTCTAATATATTTTACTCATTAAATCAATTATTTCTCATATTTTATTTTATGGAACAGCTGGAATTGAAAACTAACTCTCCCTTCTCAGTGTATTGTAAGTCATGTAGTCATAAAGTGCTTTCCCAAAGAATTACACTAATTATTAGCTAAAAACGAATTTGGCCGTGTGTTTAAATTGTGTGTTACCAAACAAATGTATATTTGCATCGGTCATCGTCAACCCAAACTGAAGTTATTATTGTGAGTAATCCTTTTGTACAGAGTCTCCGTGTTTTGTGCCTCTGTCATTTTCACTGAAAACAGTTTTTTTCTGTGTCATTTCCCCATTGATTAAAGCGTGCCTGTCATTTGCAGTCTCAGCTAAAACGAATAGATGTACAAATTCGCTTTTCTAAAAATGTTGCTTAACCTTTTAAAAATAATTTCTTTCTAATCTATCATTCTTCCCAACTATATTTGGAGAACAGATTTCTAATTGCCGTCCCTTTCCATTTGCTAGAGCTTGCCTGTCATTCACAGCCTGAGCTAAATCGATTGTCATTTGCATTTTCGTTTTCCTGGAAATTTCGCTTAACCTGTTTTAAACCGTTTTCCCTAGTCCCATCCCTCTTCCCTGACTAAAATTTGATAACTGATTTACAATTGCATTCCCTTTTTATTTTTCATGTGTTGTATGTACAAAAATCAAGTTTCGTATGGTGTGCTAGCAAATTTGCACTGAAGCCCTATTTGTTTCTAGTCTAAACTGCCAGAAGAACCTTGTGTGCTCTACCATAGCAGTTGTCCTAATGAAGTGAAAACCCATTTTACCTGGTGCAGAAAACAAATTGCCCCATTCATTGCTGGCCTCACTGTTTTCACACCTTGGTGGCTATTGTAACAGTTCATTCATTTTTTCCAATACATTACAAATTAATAAACATTCATTGATAACACGCCAGCCTCTTTCCTGGTCTACTGTGACTCAGGGTGTGTGTGGAGGTTGGGTGCGAGACGTGCTGGTGGTCTACTTAAACAAAGAATCTAATTGTAATAATAAAAAGCGGTTTTATTGTGCGCACACTCAATGCGGGGGAAGAGAACCCTGATTTGCTTTTGCTAATAATACATCGCAACATTTTGCATATTTATCCCCAAAGTGTCATCTGTGCACTAAGCATGTGCCCAATGTATATTTTGTGATATCTTGTACCTTTTTACATTGGGGACTTATTATGTAACACCATAAATGGGATTACAACAGCATTTCTGAGTGCCCTCTCTGACCTTCACTGGGGAGCAGGTTGTTTTTTTCTGTCAGCTCAGCCTTCCTAATAAGACAACTCACATGCTCCTTCCCCTCAGCGCAGCTCAGGCTAGAGATTTGGAGTGAAAGAGTTTACTGGGTCAGCCTCTTGGACCCCATTTCACAGGCTGATTCATGAAGTGGGAGACATGCCCCCTGGAAGGAATGCCTGTGAGGGGAGCGGAGAGCCACAAGACAAGGGAAAAGAATAGTGAGGATACCAGTGGATAAGTGACACCCCACACCAACGAGGCCACATGCAGTGGGCAACTGATAGCAAACCACCAGAGTCTTGTGGCCCGACAAGGGAAAGCAGGACTGCTCCATGACCCAAACTCTGGAAAAGACATGAGGTGTGGCTCCTGGGGAACCAGATGCTGTGGAGATGTCAGAGCACATTTAACCCAGCGAATCCATGTACAGGAATCCCAGTAAGTTGACAACCATTCTGAAATCACGTAAGAAAGATAAGAGTGAAAATTCCATCCAAGGAAAATGCTTCCAGTCAGACCTGCCAGCCATAGAGGACAAGAAAGAGGGACACTAATGGGATGAGTGAGCCCACTGGAGAAGAGCGGACAGGGCTGGTGAGAAGGAACCTGAAAGACTAATGAAACTTACAAAACAATTAAATGAATGTGGAATGCAATTTTCTCAATATAGCCATGGGAGTAACCATTTAGACAAAAAACAAAATATATTGAGGTGTACAGACAAAGAGGCAATCAATGGGAGTGGAGAGTGAATTGACAGAGATAAACTATCTCCAAAAACCATTAAGAACAGTGGCACTAATGACTGGGAGGCTCAACCAGGAACATTACAAAGACCACCATCTGGAGTCTGAGCCTAGAGTTGAAGAGAGAAGGGACAGCTAAAGAAGCTTAGATCCCATGTGTAAATAAATGACAAGCATAAAGTGGAAACATACTATTGTTCTGTTGTCTTCCCGCTGATGAATTTCCTAGTGAATTGAATGAATGTAGATTTGAGGAATGAAACATGTTGGGTGTATTTGGTTTGATTAGAGAGTGAATGGCTAAGTGAAAAAACTACCAACGATAGAGTGATTGTGAGACTATCAATTGACTCTGTAATTCATAACAGATTGACAGATGTAGATCCTACTGTGATTGATAACTCTGGTTAAGAAAAAAATATTTACTGCACAACAGAATGTCCATGAGAAAGCTTGTCAGATAAAGAACTTGTAGTTTTGGTATTAAGTATTTGATTGTGATTTTAGATACTCTTGATGAAATTTTGACTATGCATTTTATCACAAGAACATAAAATTGATATTATTTTTGATACATAAATTTGTAGTAGTATGTTTGAATTTAATGAAGTAATGACATACATCTAGGTTCAACACTGGATGAGGCTGAGAAAATAAGGGATCCCTTACACATGTATTACAACGATGTCGGTTATGTGCAAAAGAGGGCTGTTGTGAGGTGGTCCTAAACAAAAACAAAAAATATTTTTCCTCTAGTCTCTTAGTGTTGTGGCAGAGAAGGAACCTGTACCATATTGACCAACAAGAGAGAAGGCAGGAGTCATAGGAAGGTCTTAAAGTGCAAGGACTGCACCTTAAAGGTATTGTTTCACTTTCATTCGTTCTGCAGCCACAGGAGGAGAAGGAACCAGAGGAAAATACCTGGTCCTATTGACGCAGGAGAAACTCAGAGGACCCATGAAGGGAGCCATACATCTGGACCTACAAAGCCAGGAGAGACCCTGAAGTCTCCCAGAGAGAACAAGACCCAACAATATCATCTGCATCCGCACCAAAACAGAGGATAAAGAGCCGGAACTTCTCAAATAAATGATTCAAAGAAGTCAAACAAAAAAGAGGTGATGCAGCAACCACATGTCCCTACTCTCAGATAAGCTCAAAACCAGATTCTGATGACTCACTGCATGCAGCAGTGAACGCCATCAGAACCAAGCTTTGTGTGGTGAGTCTATGCGCTGGGTAGAGATGTGCAATGGCGGCCATCCTTAACAAACATATTGGCTGTCATTGAAGCAGGATTTCTATGGACTGCACCTATAAAGTGAGTACAGTCTTAAGAGATCTAGCCACTTGGCTGGTATGAGAATACTTTTAGATTAACCACACATCGAAGGAACCTCTCTTGGAAACTCTGTTAAAGTGTCTGCGCCTGTCTCTGCAAGGTATGGGAAATTATTCTTAATTGATTAGACATGAATAAAGGTATGGAATGCTTTTTAACATGCATGTTTCTCCACATTCACGCATTAAAAATATAGGCTTTCTGAGTCTTCATCTACCAGGAATCTGCTTCTACCCACTGCCCGCTAAGAAATCTAGATATTACCAGTGGTCAATCTCGAAATTAGCAGTTTTGAACCTGAGCGGGAACTGTCGGGAGCAGTGTTCCACTACTTTTATTTTTTACTGTTAAACAGCTCCACTACTTTTTGCAACCATTTTCACGATTTCGGAACTGTGTTCCATTTTACCACCATATATCAGTTACAGCCAAACTGCAATCTGTTTCAAATCAATTGTCTGTCAGCCAGCATGACTGCAACTCTTGAAAAATGTGTTGCACGTTACTACTTTCCTTCTATTCTGTCCCCCGCCGGAGTCACAGTTCCACTACTTTTTTGGTACACTTCTATCACTGCAAATTACGAGCATTGTCCAATAAAATAATTTTCTGATGCACCTAAAAGAGTCCCTATGCATCAGAAATGTGTCTATGCGACTGCATGCCGCACTAGTCTCTCGTTCCCTACTTGACCGGACACCTCAAATCTCTGCCTTGTCCCAACCGTGGGTAGCTAATCTAGCATTGGAGGCCAAGGGCTGCCATGGGTAGCCAATCTAACATTGGAGGCCAAGTGCTGCCGGGGGTAGCCGCTTCAACATTGGAGGCTAAGGGATGCCGTGGGTAGCCTATCTAGCATTGGAGGCCAAGGGCTGCTGTGAGAAGCCGATCTAACATTGGAGACCAAGGGCTGCCTTGGGAAGCCGATCTAACATAGTAGTTAAAACCCTCGGCTTCTACATAGACTCCACGCTTACCTTTGGTAAACAAGTGAATGTCATGGCCTCAGCCACCTCCTGCACCTGCAAGATAATTAGAGCAGCCAAACTCTTCCTCTCACCTGACAATTGTGTCATTCTAGCAAGGGCACTAATCCTATCGAAACTAAATTAATTACACCCTCTACATAGGCAGTAACAAATACATCACTGCCAAAATACAGACACTTCAAAATAATGCCCTGAGAGCCGCCCTAAACTTCCCTAAAAACGGCTATATATCAGACCTTAGGAGATCTACTAACTGGCTCACCACAAATGACAAAATCTTTCTCAAAACAGAATCTCTACACAAAAATGTCTTAACCATGCAGCCCCGCAATACCTTATAGACCGATTCACCAGACAAACAGCCTCTCGCCCACTAAGAAAAACTAACTCCAACCTTTTGTTAGTACCCAGATTCAAACTCACCAAATCTGGCGGGAGTAGCTTCGCTGTTAAGCACAATATTGGAACTCCCTTCCCCCTGCTCTAAGGGAAGATCTCCCCTACCGGCAATTCAGATCCAATCAGATTCAATGGTTAAAAGAACATGATGCCTAACCTCACCCTTCTGACATCTAGGATCTCATGTATATTTTGTATATTTGTTCTGCCTTATATATTTGTCATACCTGCATTCTTGTGAACTTACTGTATATACATCTGTGATTCTTTGACAATACACATCTACAGCAGTGTAACCTAGCAGTACCCCCATATTGAATCTGTAACCTGTAACCTAAATTGAACAACCCTCTTTATGCCTTCGCTCCCGAATACCCCTGGGACTGGTGCGCAATATAAATAATAAAAACAAACAAACAAACATAACATTGGAGGTCAAGGGCTGCCTTGGGAAGCCGATCTAACATTGGAGGACAAGTGCTGCAGTGGGTAGCTGAATAAACATTGGAGGCCAAGTGCTGCAGTGGGTAGCCGATCTAACATTGGAGGTGAAGGGCTGCCTTGGGAAGCCGATCTAACATTGGAGGCCAAGTGCTGCAGTGAGTAGAAGATTAAACATTGGAGGACAAGTGCTGCAGTGTGTAGCCGATCTAACATTGGAGGTGAAGGGCTGCCTTGGGAAGCCGATCTAACATTGGAGGACAAGTGCTGCAGTGGGTAGCTGAATAAACATTGGAGGACAAGTGCTGCAGTGGGTAGCCAATCTAACATTGGAGGTGAAGGGCTGCCTTGGGAAGCCGATCTAACATTGGAGGACAAGTGCTGCAGTGGGTAGCCGATCTAACATTGGAGGTGAAGGGCTGCCTTGGGAAGCCGATCTAACATTGGAGGACAAGTGCTGCAGTGGGGAGCTGATGTAACATTGGAGGTCAAGGGCTGCCCTGGGATGCCGATCTAACATTGGAGGCCAAGTGCTGCAGTGAGTAGCAGATTAAACATTGGAGGACAAGTGCTGCAGTGGGTAGCAGATTAAACATTGGAGGACAAGTGCTGCAGTGGGTAGCCGATCTGACATTCGAGGCCAAGGACTGCGCTGGCACTGCAATAAGGTGATTCTAGCCGGATAAGACACCATTAGCAATTGGGCTTCCAGTGACCTCTATTCTGCCCTTAAAAACATCACATCTTGCCACATTTACCTGATGCTTGGCCAAATGTCACCTGTCTTGAAGCAACATGGATCCAGCCACGCCATGAATCGGACAGCTAGATTCCAACAGGAATCGTATCAAGCCTGCACATTGCTAAGCAAATCAGTATCCTTTGCTCCTCCCTCCACCGCAGTAGAAATTCCCCGTTTCATCATCTTAATGAACACATGCTAGTCCCCACGCACTTTATTGAAAGGGGGTCCTGCTCTGCCCTACCCTGGTGGAAATCTCCCGAGGGTTTAGGACCTGTCATTAGATTAATTCTAATCTGAGCCCGGCTGCGGCATCGTCAGCGCATAAAAGCGCCGCTTTCATTTGCAGCCGCGAAGGGGGCGCGGGATGGAGCTCTGGCAGAATGCAACTGTGCATTCGATGAAATGCGATCATCTGCAAAACGCATCGGCCGCGTGATGCCAGGCGTGCATGGTTCCTCCATTCGGGCCCGCAGCTTGTGGTTCACGCTTCGGCTTAAGGATATGGCAGTCAATCGTGCGTCATACATAATTTGGGGGAATGACACGCTGAAATATGTTTAAACATTGCATTCAAACAATCAGTATTTACATGTTCATATCAAAACAATACTCGTGTATTATTGGCATGTCTGAAACTAATGTCTGGTAAGGCAAAACACCGAGGGCCTGATTTACAAGAAATGCATTTTTTAAAATCAAGACTTGAGTTTTTTAATTTTTTAATTAAAAAATATTTTTGTAAAGCGTTTATACATTTTTATTTTCTCACAGCAGATACACATTAAACTGATATTACAACGTAGTAAATCATATGTAAAAATAAGTGCCGTACTAAATGATGCTAAAATACATACTGAAGATTGTCATGGTCCAGGAGATGGCTAGGGGATAACATTTTTAAGAAAGAAATCCTTTTCATAACATGGCAACCATGCCGATGCTTCTGTGTCCCCATTCCAGTGGAGTCCTATGGGACTGCATGGGAATGGGGACTTACACTTTCTGCCGCCTGACATCCCGGCCCGACGCCACCTGGAATATCCCAGAAGCACCAGGATATCAGGCGGTCGAACAGTGTTACGAGGTCGGCGTAATGAGGTCCATGTACATGGAATCCCATGGAATCTTTCAAAGCAGGCAGATTTCATGAGAATCTCCGTCAGCATCAACATTGCATGACTGTGGACATGCTCTCATACATGTGAGACGGAGCGGATGGGGAAATGGCATTACAGGTGCCCATCAGTGTCCCTCCTCCGAATCGCTAAACATTCAAAATCACCCAGTACATGAAACAATCAGTGCCTGGAGACCATGGAAAATGGCAGCTGTGCCCGGTATAAATCACCTTAACATAACATAAAACCAGGGTGACAGCATGCATAAAACTTTTACACATGGCATTTACAGACATTTTAATGCTCCGGGGACATTCCATGAAAACACCATTATATTGAGAGAATATGATAGAGCTCCAAGAGGAAGGCAGGAACATATAACGGATTGGGCCATGGCACTGTTGAGAATACACAAAGCATTGTAATGGCAGCTTGTTTCATACTTGATAAAAGGCACTCACCCAGCTGCAGCACTGCTTTAATAGCCCCATTAACACTTAATGAAAGGATTAACAAAAACAAGCAAGAGAATGTCAGAGGTTCTAGTATGCTTTATAACAGTAATTGAAAAGCACTGCTAAGTGGCACTCATAGACAAGTCTCTCTCTCTCTCTTGCTCTCTCTCTATTTCTCTTTTTTAAATGTGTCTGCCTTTATGTCCATCATTGAATATGTTTTTCAAAGAGGAAATGCCCCCCTATGAAGAGCTGGAATACTGAATCCTATCAAGCGTGTTGGTTTCTTGTATAGCATTTATTAGTATATATCAGAGAAATGGGATGGTTGCTAGGCAGATTATATCTGGCAAATCACCATGTTATCTTTCTTCATTTTAAGGGCCCCTTAGGGGTCTCTGATGTTACTGGGAGCTTGCACCCGACAAACGTAATGAAATCAGGCTTCCTATAGAATCCACCTGTGTTGAGCTGAATGCAGGCAGATTCCATAGAAATCAATTGCAAATTGTATCTTCAAAGGTTAGTTGTGAGGAATTCAACCATCCATTTTTATTAAATGGAATGATGGTAGATCAACACCAGGATAATTTGTGAGGCTAATCCAGACACATTGGGCCTCATTAGGACCCAGGCGGATTTCGCGGTGCTAAATGCACCGCGAAGCACGGCGGAAAGCCGTCGATAGCGCCATGGGGGTTGGCGGATTTACCGCCCCATTCCGACCTCGGCGGAGCGGTAAATCCCCAATCCCCATTCTGCCCTTCCCCATTCCCATTCTTGCCCCATAGGGTATAATGGGAGTGGGGAAGGAGTTAATTACGCCACCGTAAAATACGGTGGCGTAATTAACAACGAGGTCCCGTAGCGCCATGGTTTTCTCCGCCTGGTAAAACCAGGCGGAGAAAACCTCCATGGCGCTAAGGGAACTCGTAGTACGGCGGACGGGTCCGCCGCGATTAGCGCTGGCGGAAACCCACTCCGCCTGGGTCCTAATGAGGCCCATTGTTCTATGCTCATACCATGAAAAAGCATAGACCTGTATACTTCGGGCTGGTCAACATCTACAGGCACCGCCCACTCCTGTTTAGGTCATATTTAGTTGGAATGTGACAGCCAAGGAGTGCAGAATGTCATTTCCAGGAAGGGGGACAACCACATTTTCCTCTGCTATGGTCCGCCTGATTACCCGAAAAAGGCACCATGGATCCACCCTGCACTTTTGTTATGCCCTGCAGCTGGTGCAGCAATGTCCATACCAACAGAGGGTACTTCAAACAGGCCCACACGGGGCCTGGCTGCAGAGGATAACAAAGAAGGAAGGAAACCCATCACACTTTCATATGCAACTTTGTCAACCTGAAGCCAGCTCCCGCTCCTCAGTATCAATGGCAGTGAACTTTCATGTCTGGTTCTGTTGTTAAAAGTAGGTTACCCTGCTATAGGGACCCCATTCATAAGGTATGAGAATCTGGTTGGCAGGAGCCAGAGAGCCTGGTCTTGCCGAAGCTTCAAGGGAGACCTGCCACTTTAACATGGACCACACAGGGAGCACTAGTAGCACAGGGGAATGAGCCCAGAGCGCTTTCTGTTGAGAGAGGGGTTCAGCCATTTTTAGTTCTGGGGCACACTGTGTTCCTGATTTCACCCACCTTTCCTCTTGCAAATTACTCTGGTTATGACCTCATGCATACAGGAGATTGATGGTGGGGACCCTAGGATTGGTTCATTAAGAGTGTCACATTTGGCTTTAAAAGAGGCTGAGCCACTCTTATGGCAGATCATCTGATGACTTCACCAGAAGTAACAAAGAAGAACTCAACCTTGGAACCTGGCTGAAGTTTCAATCTGCTTACATCTTCCACGAGTAAAGGAAGGCCAGGATATCCAAAGAACAAAGGAACATCCCTCTGCTAAACATCTCCCAGGGAGCAGAGCGAGAAACAGAACTCAGAGGACCCTCCAGCCATTCTAGAACCGGTACCCAGCCTGCACACAACGTGCCCTGCTAGGCCATGCAGCAATCTTCCTGGATAGGAAGTGCCACAATGTCTCTGAACCTGCAACCAAGGACAAGGTTTCTGTTTGCAAAGTACTCCACAGCTGTGGGCCTTCCACCTTAAAGAACGACACAAGCCCATTCAAGAAGCTGGGAGAAGTGGCTCGACGAGCATCTACCAATGTCTGCCTTCATGGACATTTTCAAGCTATCACTTAAAGACATCTGAGACATATCGACCATTGCTTCTGAGCCACTGATCAGCACTGAGACAGCGATTCCTTACTCTGAGCTGTCATGCAGGCCAGACTGCAGCCGTTTGTCCTGCTTTGCTCGTCGAACCGTCTTGCCACCTGATACCCAAAGATGACTCCCATCTCGAGGTCTGTCACAGAAGCCTGCAAAGCTCTCTGAAGCCGACCCAGCCCTGTTGAGCCCCAAAATCACCTACATCACAAGGTACATTGCATCCTGTCCCCCTGGTCCTTCCCAGAATGCCCCCATTGCTCCCTTTGTGCTGAAGCCAAGAAACCGTCAAGTGTTGTGGTTATTAATCATACGTACTGCCCTCCTGTCAGTATCTAGAGTGCATCCCCTTGTTTTTGTCTCAGGGGGATAGCTCAGGGGTAACATGCTCGCCTTGGAAGCAAGATGACACGAAGCAGCACAGGTTCGATCCCCGGGTCCGACCTTAGAAACCTCTGGGTATTAAGCACGATATAAATAACCAATCATATCATATCGGTCCTGCCTTGAAACGGTCTTTCCTCTGCATTCCTTTACCGGGTGGGCTGTATAAAATAGTTTTGTTAGACAGATGTGATTAATAAAGTAGATATTTTGAATACAACCTTGTCTGGACACTCCTTTTAACATTAGGTAATAATTGTATTTTCGCTCTGTTGCAAACAAATCAACAATCCACAGCCTTTTGGAAAAAAGCCTGCTGTTCCTCGAATTATTACTCGAACAAATGCATCAAAGCAGCACGTGACAAGGCAATGCGAACAATAAGGGAACAGACACTAACTAAAAAGGAACCAGTCACCACGAAGGAAACTGAGAAAGTCAAATATAAAACAACTTTTTGCAACAACAATCATGTGATAAGGAAGATTCTCGAGAAAAATTGGCATCTTTTGAAATTGGTTCTGCATATATCCAAGTATGTGGATGAATATCCCAACTTGATCTACAGAAGAGCAAAGACTTTAAAAATGAATCTAAATCCATTGTTACTCCCTGATGACAACAGGAGATCAACCGAAACCTGGCTGCAAATCAAGGCGGCAGGTTTCAGGAAATGTGGCACATGAACTCCATGCAAATATGCACACAACATTACAGATATATTTCAAGACTGGCATGGGATGAGCATGAATATTAAGGAGAATATCAACTGCAGGTCTAAATGTGTTGTATATGCAATAATTTGTGTATGCAAATGGGCATATATAGTTAGCACTGTACGTGAGTCAAGAACACAGACACGTGAACACCTATCATCAATTGGAAGTCAGGATGCCACACTTCCACTTGCGCAACATTGGCAAAAGAACCATCAACTGGACAAAAAGCAAGAAATCAGGTTTATAGGTTTACAGAAAGTCATCCTCTGCAAAAGGGGTGGAAATGGAGAACTGGCATGGAGAGAGGCAGGTTGAAGCCCGACTAATTTGCAGATTCAGAACATCAGAAGTCGGACTAAATATGGACAATGAAATGGCATCATTCCTGTAGAGAGTAGAGCTCCAGAACTCAAGAGCCAAGACACGCATTCAAACCGTGCAGGCTGAATTTGATACGGCTAGGTTAATGATAATGCTCACCTATTCCATGGATATTTAACATCAAAAAAGGAAAATAATATGACGATTCATTCCTATGCAATGAATGACTGTGGAGCATCTCGAATACTGTTCATGTTTGTGTAATAGTCAATATGGGGCTATATGTATAGGACACAATTAAGAATGTTTTATGTATTATGCTTTGTGATGTAATGTCATATGTTTACACTCAGTGAAGATATGGACAACATGGCCAAGTCGGAATTGAGACAGGTTTTAGTTGGACTGTTCAATGAGCAAGGGATATAAAGACTATTCAACCTTAAAAAGGCATGTTCAATGGTCTATGCCATATTTTTTACTACTAGCATACCAAATAATATATGATAAGTGCATAAAGCGCAATCAGCCACACTAGCCTGCATGAACCGTAGGCAATGCCAACACATCCTTTCCCCAAAATCAGGGTTAAAACGTTCATTATCTGGAACAACTGGTTTTCAATCAATTGGCAATGTACATTGATTGAGACCATTTACAACTTTAACCATTAGCAGCTCATTGGAGAATGAGTCATCTAAAGCAATGCTGTTTATCAAACCAGGATCGGACTCTGAGTGGGGTGGCACCAAATCTCCAATGTCTAGAACCAGGCGTGTGGAGCATGCACACTGCCGAATTTAAACAATTCAATACAAGAGTGTATTCCATTAACACGTACTGTTAGTGGTTACAGCACAATTTGTATTACAGCCTTAGTACGGTGGGACAAAAAAACGTTAATAAACTACTTAAAAGACACATAATATCTGTGCAACAATCAATATATTTGTGCAGAAAACAAAAACAAAATAGAACATCTAAAATTAAAATGGCTAAACATATGCTTGAGGTAATTTAATATGTTCTACAATGTGGGTGCTGAATGAAAGGTAGTGGCACGTTAAACCAAGAAAAATACTAATTAGACTTATAGGAAGTCATTGCATAAGTATGGGAATCAACACGTAAATCTAAATTGCTTGAATGTAACCTTATCCCAACATATGGCAGCTATCTGCAGCCGAGAACCAGAGATCGAAGAAGGACAGCATTGGTAGCCTTGACAACCCCATTATACAAGTGAAGAGGATGCCAGATAGGAGAGCCGACGGGAACAGACACTTTTTAGGTAAGCCCTAAACAAGGGACACAACAGGATATGGCTGGAGATAATGGAGCGATGCTAATGAAACGATTTGTAAACTATGGGCAAATCGTGAATTATGTGACAAATCGAAACAGTTTTAACAGTTGAAAAGCAATGCGGTATTGATGCGTCTCCATTGTGCAACAGACATACGGAGTACACGTGACTCAGAGGTGCAATATGACGGGATAGTCAATGACATCAGGACTTAGAAGGTGCTGTGGATATTCATAACCATTAAGGCTCATAAAACGTTGATAGTTTTAAAACCAGAAGGGGTTCTTTATCACAGTGCGCAAGGAACATTCCGAATGTAAATCTAGGAATGCACTTAACAGGTTTATGAATTAATTTTTTTGAAAGCCATGAACTAATGTTAGATAACGCCCATCATAAGGGACTGTGTGGATTTATCAAATAAGACACAATGATGTATTACAGGGGGATTTAACCCAGGAATTGTTGACAGCCTAAAGATCTCAGAACTAAGACTGCAGAAAAAACACACATAAGAAACAATGGTAAGATCAGTTCTATCAACTCACGCTATCAGGAGAATTTTGGTTTTTACGCTTACATGTACTACAAATTGTACTAACAATAATCTAATGAACTAGAAAGGATTTTCAATAGCATAATTAAATCTGGGAACAACTGAATTGAGTGGTTTATAACAAACAAGGATAACGTTTTAGTAGATGTTTTCAATTGATAAAATAGGACATTTTGCAACTTTATGTTTCTCACTACTATGTTTGGTTTTTCTCATTTGCTTAATTTTTTTCCTTTTTGTGAATTTTTCACTTAACACTAATCATCCTCCCTTTCACCACTCCCTCATCTCTGTGGTTTTGACATGCATATGTGTTATTCTTTGCACAATATCACTGCTATGTATGTTTGATTGTGTTTTCAATTTTTGACCAAGAATGTGTGACAATGTAACACTTATTGCCCTAACTTGAAAAGGGCCCTCCTACGGGAGTCGAATAATTATTCAAAACAATAAAACTGGTCACTGGTTTTTTGCACACTTGTGGCGCAGTTACTGTGTGAAAGTTATTTTCTTGTTTTGTAGTAGGTCCTGTGTTATGAGATGGCGGTACTTGGTCCCACTGTTCAAACTCAGGAATATATATGAAGGCCAAAGGATGCCTTGGAACTTTGCCTAAATGCCAGGGACCGGTTGCCGTGTTTGCTGTATCCAAATGTGTACACCGAGCCCGACTTATAAGATTCAAGTAGAAAGGACTCTATGGCTTGACTGTGTTAGAAGCTAGGAAGATTTGCTTGTGCTAGGGTACCAGACTGATTTATAACAATTTGATTAATGCTGTATGTATGTGTCACCTATGAAATAGTGGATTGTATCATCGAATACTTAGTTTGATGAACTGGAGAGGTAGATCTGTGATATGTAAAATGTTCTTTTATGAAATGTTTTATTGTATGCTTTTATGGCTCCAACTGCTGAATAAAGTTGTGTTTGATCAAATTGACATTACACCATCAACACGCTGGGCCAGCATGAGCACTGCAAATGATAGGAGGATTAAGGAATGAAGTAGAAATGTATGTTCGGCTCTCCTTTATTGTGACTATGTGTTCATCCACATGCAAGTTTACAAGCAGTTCGTTCACCAGCTTCTCTGTGTGTACCTAAGTACTGATGTCTCTGTTTTGACCAAAAATATCCTGCACACACATTAACACCTTCCTGTTCTCAGCATTGGATCACCTTTGAAATACAGACCCACAAAACAAACATGACCTACGAAACTGGTGCAAATCATGCACCTTTACCCTAATCCTAGAATTAAAAAAGAACAGCTGTCCTTACCTCTGCACTGGTTTCTGCCAAATCCTCATACTTCACAAACTTAATCTCCTCCCTTCACAATAACCCCACAAACTTTCATCCACACCCCCAAGCTTTCTCAATATCTGTCCTTTCCTGTTAATGAATTTGATCACTTTATTACTGACAGGTTTCCTCTTGTTTCCCCTTTGTATAGAGTGTTGTAGGTGTGTTTGGTGTGAGTGGGAAGTTTTTTACTTTTGGTTGGTGTGGCCTTAACTTTGTAATACAGTCTACTGAGGCTGGCCCAAGGCAAGATGTAGTTTCTCAATAGGAACTCTGATTGGCTAGAGAGGACAGCAAGACTATAATGAACATTCTAAACTGTCACTCTCTGCCTTTCATCGTCGTAGCCCCAGCTGAGAGGACGTGTATAGTAGTTGCACCTGCTGAAGCTTTGGGCCATGTGCATCTGAACTGTCAGGTTCCTAGCAGTCGAGCAGCTACTCTTTGGGGTTTCAAGGAGAGTTGTCAGGACTATCAGGAGAAGAAACTCGTAAAATTGGAAAATCCTGAAGTTATGTTTCATACTAAGATATGTGACTTGCCTTTGGTTTTAAAACGTTGTCAGTGATTTCCTTGAATCGTCATTTGAAGGAAGCTAAGACTTTGGTACTGTTTGACAATTTATCTGCACTGTTTTAAAGAGCGTGTGTTTGCTTGTTTTCTTTGGTTAAGCATATGCAAGGATTGTTCGTTTTACCCTGCGCATGCGAGGCCTCACTGTAACGTGCTTTCTTCAAGGCTTGCGTACAAACTTCTCTGCAGCTTGTGTTTTCTGTGCGCGTGCGTGAATGCTTTGGCAAATGTGCATGGACATTGTTGCTACGTGTTTTCTACCGCTTGTGCGCGCGATCTGCGAAAACAACGTGTTGTCTTCAGCGCGTGTGGGTGGAAATTGTTACCAGATGTTTTCTACTTTGTGTGCGCATGATCTGCAAAAAGGAGTTGTCTTTAGCGCGTGTGTGCGGTATTTTTTGCTACGTGTTCATCTCCCAGCGCGTGCACGCGATCTACAATTCTACGTGCTTTCTTCATCACGTTTGTGTGTTTGGAGTACAAAGTATGGAAGCATCCTATTCAAAAGCTGAACTTTAACTGGAATTATGTGCAGTTAAAAAGAGCAAGAGTCAAGGTTAAAAAGGAGTGCAGAAAACCTACATTAAGAAGTTGCTGTTAATTTCAAGAGACTCAAGAAAGAGGTTTAAAGATTTCAGTAACCTATTCTCATCAAATTGTCACAGTCTTCTCTGAGATGTGTTAGGAGAAGAACCAGGTATGATTTTTAATTCTTTAGTTAAGGATAAAAGTCTCTAACATTTGATATTAAGTTATTAATGACGGGATCTGTGTTTGTTTATGTATTTACTGCAGGTTCAGCATCAGCTAGTGTTGACGTCACCAACCTGGTGTTTTTTATGTTATCCACTTCCTCCTTTCCCTTTGGGGTGTAGTAAGCAGAGCTGAATATAATCTAGTTCTGAGTGTTTCACTTCCGGGGTATTGTCGGGGGTTCAGCAGCTTCCGCGGACGCAGGATTACTCTCAGCCTGACAGTTTCCTGTAATATCTCCAGAATTCATGACACCGTCCATCCCCAACCCTCCTCCTATCAACCACCTATCTCCACCACTTCTGCTCTCATCTACTTCTCTTCTACCTCTTCAACGGATCCCCTACCTTTCTGATTTAATTACCACCCATTCTTCACAGCACCAACCCATCCTGCACTTCTATCAACCCTTTGCTCCCAAAATGGTCAAACAATGAGTCTCAATCACTTAACCATATCACGCTAACCTCTTTTACCTCTCCCTTGTTGCCTTCATAAAATCTGAAACTGTCTTATCACTACTAATGAAACCATCTGCGGCCCAATCGTCCCATCAAACTATTTCCAACTTTCTCTATTTTCCCATCCTTGAAAGGTCCTTGAGTGGGTGATCTTCATCTGGATCACTAAGTGCCCTGAGGATAATGGCATTGGTGATTCACTGCAATCTTGCTTCCATATTACACTCTACTCATATTGCACTCATGAATGTTTCCAACTCACCACTCCAAACTCTCTTTTATAGTCTTCATTTTGGACTTTTCTGCTGTTTTTTGACACTGCCAACCAATCCTGTCTCCTTCTGATTCTTCAGGACTTTGAGTTTAAAAAATGTGAGCTTGCCTAGATCGCCTTCTACATGGAATGCCAATCTTTTAAATTCTATTTGAGCTTGCAAACCTCGGACCCCACCCATCTACTTGTCGGCATACCCAACATATCAGTCTTCAGTGGCAGCTGGTGAATGAAGGCGTGTAAGGGGGGGATTGTTCCAACGATAAATCTTTTGAATTCATGGGTTGAAATGGTCCATTTTACAGAACACTTGTTTGAAAAATTGGATAAAAAGCCAAACATTTTGCTATTGTTTTTTTAGGATAACTCATGAAAACGTCCAACACATGTTCATGATGCCTTTGCTACAGTATGTTACAGTATAAAAACATTTGCATGCTGGATGTGCCCATACATTTCCATGCTGGCTTCATCAATACATGCCAGTATTCTCATATAAGAAAAATGATGACATGCCTGCCCTCTTGGCCCCCAACTCCTCACACATGCACGCAATCAATGTGAGGTGCTGGTGGGCCCAGGGGACAGGCATGGTATTTTTTTTACTAGACATCTATCATAGATGCCTAGTAGAGATACCCTTCCTTTGAACATACAAATTTGCAGTTCCACAGCATCCATTCCGAATGGGCCATGCAAGGCAGAGGAATCAAAACACCACAGCCTTGCATGGCTCATTGATCATGTGGAGCTGGGAACAGAAATGTTAAGCGAAACCGCCTTTAACTTTGACAGTTTAAGCCAGACCAGGAGCACTCACTCTGTTGCAATTATCAGCTGCGGAGTTCTCAATTTGTACCGTGGGCTTGCTCCTCCATAATGGCCGGGGTTGCAGGTACCCCCTAGCCTATTATGGAGGAGCCACCACTGCTGCACCAATACCCACTCCGAGGCCAAGCCAACACATTCAGATACACAAGCATTCACGCACCAATACAGCCTCTCTCAATCATTCACAGGACACCCACCAAAAAACCTCCCTCACACAGATATATGATTTTCTGTGTCTGTGGGAGTGAAGTGTTCCAGTGGATGACATGCAAATAATGAATACAGCTGTATGGTGTGCAACTGCTTATGTGCATGTGTATATAAACTGTGTGTGTATGGGCAAAGAGGGGGCATTGGTGCAGGGCAATACCAAGTTAAGAAAACATGTTCCTGCTGGCTACGTGCAGTACACGCAGTCAGTAGAAACATGTTTCCTCACCTTGGTATTGTCCTGCTCCAATGACCCTTCAAACCCAAATCCACTCACACACATTCATATACACATGCCCCTGTACACAAGCAGTCATGCACCCATACAGCCTCTCTCAATTATGCAGATGACACCCACCAGAACATTCCACTCGTACAGATATATAGGTTCACATATCCATGCACACAGTCACACTCCCATACAGCTTCTCTAAATCAATCATTGAATGATTGAGAGAAGCTGCACAGGTGTCTCTCTACTTCTGTGCATGTATATATGAATATGTGCATCTACCTGAACAAGTGTGCTGCTGGGCACTGCATGAATGATTCATTCACATGGCATCCAGCAGAACACTTTACTCTGGCATTCACACACATTCATATAGACACTTTCACAAACACAGTCACACACTCATACAGCTTCTTTCAGTCATGCACTCTGCACCCACCAGAACACTTATTCTCACATTTATAAAGACATTCACATTATTCCCACAAGAAGCCAGGCACCCATAGAGCCTCTCTCTCAATCTTACACGACACCCATCAGAACACTTACACAGACACATGTATTCAGGGCCTGATTGCCTGCCCTGTGTAAAAGTAATAAAAGTGTATTTCCATCACAGAATAATGCTTTTCTTATTTTACACAGAGCTCTCAATCAGGCTCTGTAGGGTATTTTGTGGGGCCTGACGGTATTTTATTACCGCCGAAAAAATTACTTAGCAACAATCACTCCTTGTATTCAGATTGGGCCATGTACAACAATAATACAGTGGACATGCATTATTTCAGCACCCAGACATGCATATTTGGTATGCGTGGTTGGTATGTGTGGTTGGTGGTATTTTGGTGAGCATAATTCCCTTGTTTTATTTGTGGCCCCAATGTCCAGAATCCCTTATCTTTGCTTAGATTTTTCGTGTAATCACTAGAGAGACCTCAGACCTACATTTCAGGAATACCACATTTTCAGTGTTAGTGTTAGTGTGCCACCATGGGCGATCTCACTGACTTATTTACGACAGAGAGCTATATGTGGTAATTTTGTGGTAATTTCCACTACCTTATATACGGTAGGGAACTATGTTCAGAGAGTCCCTCTTCCCGTTGGCTCATGTACCTCCAACGAGCTATGCTACAAACAGTCACTCACAACTGTCCATACTGAATATGATCATGCACACATCTGTCTTAAAATGACAATTGCACTGTTTAAAAATCTCCCCACATCATCAGCACTGTATTGGTAAATATAAAACACACCACCCGTCTGCTTTCAAATATTTTTCTGTATTATAAAAGTTGCATTTAAACACGATCTCACTCTTTACAGAAATAAATAAAATAGCACAGTAATAGCATTGTCTGTGATACACTGAAAAGAGAGTGGCGGAGAAAAGAACTCAATTGGCAACATTAACATGTGATTAAGGCACAGGAATCTCCTTTCCTACGCTGACTGAATATTCTCGTGCACACTCAGCTCCCACACTTATGTAATTACCTTATCTGTTCAGCCCGAGTTTTCTGCAGCTGTTCTCTTTCTGAATATGGCTCCCTTGAAGATTAACCCCAGTGAAAACGAGCGCCTTTCGTTCTCAAACTGGGGTCATTGCCTGGAACTCTCAGCTTTTTCAGCAGAAATGCTCCAACCAGGAAAAAACAGGTCCTTCTCCCAGCTCTCCAAATCTCCACTGACTTCCCTCTCTCTTCAAACTCCCCCCAGCAAAACCCTAATCACTGCCTCTAGCATGATACTTGCTATGACGCTGCTCCAATCAGAATCAATCATGCCATCTCCTCCCTCTCTACACAATGGCTCATTTTTATAGTAATACTTTGTAACCAACTGATTTCCTGTTCTTTCGAGCCCTTTTGCTTCCTGTAGTTATGTGGACAGAGCAGCAGAGAAAACGAAAAAAAAATGAATGTGCGTTTAAAAGTTCACTTTCAGAGTAGGCCTATTTCTGCAGTGGAGACACATTTTTATTAGTGGGTTATGTTAAATTCAGTTTTATTAGTCAGGTTATTTATAAGTAATGTTAGTTATTAATTTTCAAATGTGTCTCTTGCACCATAGGCATTTCAGGTGAAAAATAGTGTGCATTTTTGAATGTGCACGTGTGCTTTTAACTGTAAAAATAGATTTGCATCTTATATGTTAAAATCGTTTTTGACTGAATAGCCTGTCTTTCCTTGTTAATCTGGTAACACATATAGCAATGCACCATAGGCATTTGGTGCTGCATCAAAAAAATTGCTACCTGTGCAGTAGTGCTGTACTCTGTGCTGTAACACGCCAAATATCCTTACATACCCTCCTTTTGTTTTCAGAATTTGGCTACGATCCAAGCCAATTCCTAAAAACAATTTGTTCTTTTTCTTCTTTTCACAATATAGCAATCCAACAAAATGAATATTCATGTGCATCAATGAAAAAGTTGCAATCAACACAGTATTCATCTGGGTTCATTAGTTTCCAAAATGTTCTACATTTGCCTTCTCAGTGGAAGTGGCATTACTCTAAGTTTAGATTTTACAAGTCAATTAAAAACAATGAAATAAAACAACTAACCAAAACAAATAATTAATATAACAAATTAAAATAAATAATTAAATAATAAATACGTGGAACTCCATATGTCAGGACTCTTGTCTGCCTCTGATATGTCCCGACAAGCGATGTTATTTGGTTCATTCGAGTACACTTTCATCTTGGCAATCTTAGATCCATAGGAGTCATCTTTTTTAGCATTCTGGTTATCTTGTCTTCACCTCCACCTGGAGGCAGGCATCTTTTGGTCTTCATCCAGGGGACTCCAGGACTCCATCGTCTCCCGTGGCCTCTGATCCCGGAACCTCCAACCAAATAATGTTAATTTTCTTATCAAATAGAAAATAAACAAATTAAGTACATAGCACCATACTAACTTCACCCTTTTGCCAAAAATAAAACATGCTTGGTAAAAATATTTCTTTTTTTTTTTTTTCTGAAATTAAACACAAGTTAAAAGAAAACAAGCACATATAAAACAGCATTCAATATTTAATACATTTTCTCTCTGCACACCAACCATGAGCTTCCATTATATATTTATTTATTTATTTATTTATTTTATATTATATATTTTTACATATATTACAGTGTTTATGTGCCATCATAACAATCAACTTTCTAACTTCTTTGTCACTGCCTCCTGATTGTACCTATTTATTTTCTCTTTTTGTGTTCAAGGGACTTTATCTGTTTCTACATGCTCAAGCTGCCTGATCTCATGTCTGGGATGGCATGGTTTGATTTGATTTACATGGACAAACTGCTCTATTGCTGTTTCACCTTCATTTTTCAAAATTTTATAAACTACAGGACAGACCTTATCTATAATTCGAAATGGCCACTGCCAGGCTGCTAGAAATTTAGAATTGTTCTGTTTACTTTTTCCAAAATGAAACTTGTACACCTGATCCCCTACACTGTATTCCTTTACTGATGTCTTTTTGTCATAATAAGATTTTGCACTGTCAGCAGCTCTTTCCAGATTTCTCTGCACAAAAGCAAATGCATGTTGCAAATGCCTCCTCAGTTCATCAATATATTCATGAACTGTGGATGCACTCACAAGTGTCTGCTCCTGTGTTCTGTATAGTAGGTGTTGTGGTAACACCATTTTCCTACCTGTCAAGACCTCATGGGGGTTAACACCTGTTGCTTTGGCAGGAGTTGACCTGATTGCCATCAAAACCAACGGTAAACGTAAATCCCAGCTGGAACCTGCTTCTGCCACAAATTTCTTTAAAATATCCACAACAGACCTATTGCTTCTTTCAACTGTACCTGAAGACGCCGCCCGATATGCGATATGTAGTTTCCTTTTCACACCTAGTATTTGCCATACCTTACTCATTAGAGTACTTGTGAAATGACTTCCTCTGTCTGACTCAATTCTTTGTGGCAACCCAAACCTTGAGAACACATGGTTCACCAGCAATGTGGCTGCTGTTTGCGCACTACAATCTGGTGCAGGAATGCATTCAATCCACTTCGACATCAAACATACCACACTCAAAATATAACGGTGTCCCCTGCTCGACCTTTTTAAAGGACCTACATAGTCTATTTGCAAATCTGACCATGGGAGAGTCAGGCCTCTTTTCATCAATGGTGCTCTATGCATTGATGAAGCAGGTTTAAATTGGGCGCATACTAGACATCCTCTAGTATATAATTCCACATCTTGGGACATATGTGGCCAGTAAGCATAATCTTTTAGTATTTCTAATGTTTTTTGTGAACCTCTATGGCCTGCAGTTATGGCATCATGTGCATGGTGTAGCATTAGTCCTCTGAATGAAAGGGGTACTACCCACTGTATTTGTCCTGTTATGGACTCTCTAATCATGAGTCCATCCTGTAATCTAATTCGTGTTTTGTTCTTTAATAGCACCTTCAACTCTTCTTTTCCCATACAATCATTTTCTGTTAAAGGATTTTGTTCGGGATCTATCAAATGATTATAATAGATTCCCAAAATTTGATCATTCTTTTGTGCCTCAATCAAATCTTGGTCTGGCGTGTCATGACTCCACTGCACCACCGGTTGAACTACCTCTTTTGGTGCTTTAGAACGTGTGACTGCATCAATTTGTATTTCACCCATTAAATAATCAATAGGTAGCAATTCTCCCATCACAGCCCCAATCTTAGCCAGGTGGTCTGCCTTATCATTTCCCTCCTTATCCTCTCCTGGTGTTTTTAAATGCCCACGAATTTTTCTCCAGTATATTGTTAACTTATTCTCTGACACCAATTTGTCTATGGCTTGTATCATTTTTCCATGCTTAAGTGGCTTTTTGTTATATGTAACCATGCCTCTTGCTTTCCAACCAGGCAAATACTCCACAAAGCTATTCCGTGCATAGTCAGAATCAGTCACCAGGACAATTTCACTGAACTTTTTATCAACTGCAGTAGCAATTGCTTTATAAATGGCTGCCAATTCCGCCACCTGACTGCTCCTATCTCCAATCCTCATCCCTATACTGGGGACACCTTCACATTTCAACCAGACATTTCCTATTCCTGCCACTAACTGTTTATTACTGTCATTTTCAATGTGAAAAGCACAACCATCCACATATACAGTTGGCAAATCCTTGCATGTTTTTTCATCAAAAGCTTTGTGTGGTGATTGTTCAAATTCCTGAAAACTAGTTTCTACTTCCATTTCATTTGGTATTTGTTCAGCTGCACAGTCATGTAAATCAGCTAACCCTTGAGCAATTGGGTTCTTTTTATTTTGTCCATATCTCACTTCTACGGGAAAACCTTGTAATGCCAGCGTCCATGAAGTGATTCTGGATTGCGCTAGATTACCTGATCTAATTCTTTTACTCTCTAAAAATTGCAACGGTTGGTGATTTGTTTCAATAATCACCTTTTCTCCCTGAACAATGGGGCGGAAATGTTGTAGCGCCCACACAGTGGTTAATAGGGCCTTTTCACATTCATTAAATTTCATTTCAACTTGGGAAAATGCCTTACTTGCATATGCAATGGTTTTGTGATTCAAATCGTGTTTTTGTGATAACACTGCTGACATACAATGTTCAGAAAAACCTATTTCTATAAAGAAATCCCTGTCCTTTATGGGGTATGCTAAACATGGTGCCTTTACAAGACATTCCTTTAATTTAGCCACTGCATCAGACTGCCCTTTTTCCCATTTCCAGGGAGTATTCAGTTTAAGCAGTTTAGTCAATGGTTGAGTGATTTCTGCATAATTTTCAATGAACTTTCTGTTATAGCCTGTCATCCCTAATAAACTTTTTACTCCTTTCACATTTTTAGGATCTTTTAATCTTTGTATGGCCTCTATTTTCTTCTTTTGTGGATTTAGCCCATGTTCAGTCACTTCGTGCCCTAGAAAGTTCACTTTTTTCTTGCACCATTGTGCTTTTTGCAAAGATACTTTGGCGCCTGCTTTCTGCAATTGGCCAAGTACATGTCTTATTTCATCAAAATGGCTTTTCAGGCTTTTATTTTTTATCAGGACATCGTCCACATAAACTATTGTTCCTCTTTCCGATGCATCCGGCATGGCCTTTCTCAAAAATATGCCAAATTCACTCCCACCATTGATGTACCCGAACGGAGCTCTAAGCCAGGCATATTGAGTCCTGTCAAATGTAAAGGAAAATAAATGTTGTATCTCCTCTGCCAATGGCACGCACCAATATCCAGAGGTGAGATCTAATGTGGTAAATACATTTGAACCATGTATCTGAGCTAGGCCCTGATCAATGAATGGCAGTGGCCATCTAGATACTGGTACTCTTTTATTTAACTCTCTCAAGTCTGCACACAGCCGCCATTGACCATTTGGCTTTAACACACCTAAAATAGGTGTATTGGATGTGCTATGAATGGGCCTGATGATTCCCTGCGATTCCAAATTTTTAATAATCTCTGCCAATGATTCTAAACATGCCAGTGGTAGTCTATACTGGCGTACAAACACTGGATTTCTGCTACACCCTTCAGGTAGTGTGGCCACATGTAAATCAGTTAAACCACAATCATAAGCATCTTTTGCAAATACATCCTTAAACTCCATAAATATCTCCCTCAGATTGTCCCTCTCTTCATTGCTTTCACACGCATTCGCTAAGGAGATCTGTTCTTCTACCATTTTGGAAAATTCTGGAAAATCTTCTGGTAAGGGAATCTCGGCGCTTTCCTCTAACTGTGTGGCTGTGTCTTTTTGTAAAGCTGCCACTTTTAAATATTTTGGCATATCAGCTTCCACTTCAATGGGCTGATTTTCTGTTTCATTTTCATTTAAATTAAATATTATGCAATCCTCTTGATGGCAGCACACTGTCTCATTTGAATCATAAGGATACACAGAATGAATTTTAAATATTACTTTGGGCTGAGAGTCCAGGTGTTCTGGCAACTCACCCTTGGCATCTACATACTTTTCAGGAATATTTCCAATCACCATGTTATTTAAATCTGCCGTATAATGTGACTTTTGTATGGCCATTCCTAATGGGGAGTTTTCCTCTAAATGAATATCCTGACAACCTTTATTATTTACCATAATTTTTACAGATCCCTCACCAATATCTACCAATGGAATGTATTCATAATCCAGGCCTTGCTGTTTTATGGATTCATTCAGGCATACAAATGCATCAGAGCCTTTAATCTGCTGTCCATTTTTGCATTTCAGTGTTATTGCAAACTGTTTTGTAAATGCAGGAATAATAGTATCTTTCCTCATTTGTAATTCGATTGCATAAGGAACCAGTTGTGCACAATGATAAGCCCTTCTTTTGTCTTCAAATTCAGGTGCCAGACCACCTAGGCGTGACCATATTTTTTGATTAAGGAAATCTAACACCATACACATTCTGTGCATGATGTCATTTCCCATGTAAAATTCATTTTGTGCTCCACTCACTATCCATACATTATGGTAAATTGTTTTCTGCCCAATGCTAATTTTAAGCATGCATCTGCCTGCAATTCGGTTTTCAAAATCTGGACTGTCCAAGCCAGAAACATATTGGTTTTTAATCCTAAATCTCAGGATTTCTTCCCTTTCCATTATTTTTTGCAACAATTTCTCATTAATGAAACTCCTTTCATGTTCAAGCGCTAAAGTGGCTTTTATTGTTTTAAAATAGTCATTTATACCAACATGAACCCATGGTTGCTCATCTCCCATGTGTATTTCTGCCAGAGTGGTAATGTGTTTTTCTGAATCTGTTTTAGGAGCAATATTCTGTTTGTATGTTTTCTCTTTTAAATAAAAATGTAATGTGTGCTCATCTATGGCAGTCTGACAATTTTTCCTTGGGTCCAAGTATATTTGTACAGGTAGTTTTTCATTGTCGCCTTGCATTTTGTCTTGACACATTAATATAACAGTGACACTAGGTATGCAGCTATTCTGGAGATATACCTCCACAGCATCATTTGTTTTGGCAACGGTGTGACATTCATTTATATTGCTGTTTTGTGATTTTAGTTTCTTAGGCCTCAATGGTTTTTTGGTTAAGGACCACAGCACTCCATTCACCCCATCTATTAGAGGAGACAATCTTTTCAGACAATCTGTCCCCATCAGAAATGGAATTTCACAAATAGATGTGATCAATACCTCTTGTTTCATTCTGTGCTTTCCTATTTTTATGTCAACCTCAGTTACACCTATGATGGGCACCTCCTCCCCATTAAAGTTATGCACTGGGCCTTGATTTTCCTTCACTGTGATCTGACTCCATGGGGGTCTCCCTTCATTGATACTCTTTACCAGCTCCTTGGACATAATTGTGGCCTGTGCGCCAGTGTCAATCATAGCAAAGGTGTGGCATTTTTCTTCTACAGTGATGGGTGCATAATATCTGTCCTCAACTTCCTCTAATACACATAAGAAATGTGAATTCTTACTGATTTCAGGGCTGACCTTTCTCAGGTCTTTTTCACTTTTGGCTAAACTTATTGGTAAATGGAAAGACATTTTTCCCTCATTTTTACCTATTTCTGCGTGAGAGATTTTATTCATTTCTCCATGATCAGAGGTTTTTTTGAGTGTGGCCACTGTTCGCCCATCCATCTGGGTAACATCAGAGACCACATTACAATCCTCCAACTGAACATGTGTAACAACATCATTCAGCAATTTGTCATTTTTTAATTCTGTGCATTTGTGATCATTTAGTGTGATACCAGCCCTTTCAGCCTCTTCAAAAATATGTGGCTCAAAGAATTCTTTAGGTGATTGACTTGTACCCTCCTTGTGAGTATTTCCTTTTTCTGTCTGTGTTTGGTCATTGTTTTGCTTGCCCAGGGAAGGAGCTATAGCATCCCCACTTACTCCCTGTTCACTGGTATTCCCCATGCATGAGTCATTTTTCTTAAATCTGCGCCTTTGTTCTTTTGAAATTCCTAATGTTTCTTTTTCATTTGTGCAAATCTTTACTGTTTTATTTAGCTCCAGGTTAAACCTTACCTCTTTTTTAGAAGTATTTGCACTTTCTGTCACAAGTTCATTTACTGGCACTTTCATTTTTAATCCATTAGGCATCTCAGAGTCGTTATGCAAAATTATATCAGAGCAATCTGTCATTTTGGCACTGCAGTTATCATGAGTACTTAGTCACTTTTCGGAAGCCCCCCGGTCATTGCTATGGCCATCAGCCCCCTCTTTGGAAGGTTGTTTTTGCGCTGTACAGAGCTTTCCTATTTGCTCAGCTAACATTTTCACTTGGGCCTCAAGGCACTGGAACCTTTCCATCTCTCTAGGATCCTCTTTCTGTGGCCTAGGTCGATATTGGTTGTTTTCCCCCTGATTGGATCTATTCTGATACCTCTCAGGTGATTGATGTCGGTTGGGATGGTTTCTGAACTCTTGATTCATTTGTGGAGGGGAGCGGGTTGCACCCATCCTTTGATTATAGTCCCCTGGTGGGGAATCATTGTACTGGCGTGGATTGTAGTTCACGTTTTGCCTCATGTCCTGTCTCTCAGATTGTGGGTACTGGCCCCTAGGTTGATTTCCATTATCAGTAAATCGATCCACATATCGGGGCCTATCCTGATTACCATATATCATGGTGTTGGGATCAAATCTGCTCTTTGTCCCCAATGACTGGTAGGGACCATCATTTCTTTGATCTTGATTTTGTCTCTGGTTATTGTTCATACCTGCCATATCAGGCGGATATCCTGCCCGGGGCCTGTCCCCTAAATACCTAGGGCTGATGTAGCTCTCTCTATTACTAGGATCATGTGATTGGAACATTGGTCCAGGAAATGGCGATCTTTGTTGATTACCCCTTTGTTCAGGTGTCACATTATTTTTACCTTGGCTTTGAGCAGACTCAAGGGACATTTTGGCTGACCTGATTTCCATTACTGTGGCTGAGGGTTCTTTAGATTTAGGTCTAGTATCTTTCATTTTATCACTTTCTCTACCCTGACAATAGAGTACCTCATATAGTTTTGTGCTTTGATGTACAATCCATTCAAGGGACTTGTCACGGTCAAATTCACGGACCAATTGGGATATGATGTCTTTCTGTAGCCCATAGAAGTATGCAGTTTTAAACTCATTGGAATTTGAGTCAAAAGATACATCAAAGCGAGAAAATGCTCTTTTTAAGTCTTGTAAAAATTGGCGAGGGGATGTATTAGGTCCAGCAGTAATTGTGTACGCGACTTTCTTTGCCTCCTGCAATGACTGAAAAGGAGAAAAATGACGCCTAATTTCTTTTTCAAACTCCAACCATGTCATATTCTGCTGTTCATTTAATCCCCTTATGATGCTGGCCATCGGGGCATCTAAAGTTAAATGAAAATATTGTCTGTACTGTTCCTTAGGTATCTGGAGTGCTTTATAAATGTCATGCACTGCTTCTAAGTGATCCTCAATGCAGCATTCACCTCCATTTTTAAATGGTTTGATCAGGGCTTTAATGGATTTCATTATTTTTATGGGGCTACTTGTTGCAATGCATGGAATTGCACTATTTTGTGATTCAATCCTGTTTTCAGGTGTATGAGATTGGTGGCTGCCCCCAATGGGAGTATCAAATCCCCCAAGAGCGCTGCAACCAAGTTCAGTCACCGGCCCAGTCACTGGAGCACTAGCTCTTTGGGCAGAGCTAGAATTCACCTCCACTCCATTGAATGTGGTACCCTGCCGCCTCTCCTGGGACCTGGGAATGCACATTTGCTGTTCTAAGTCCTTACACTTTTTAAGGAGTCTGTTGGCTTCATCTTTCAAATAGTTGTTTTCACCATTCATCTTATTAATCACCTCATGCATGTCGCACATTTGCATTTGGCATTCATTGAACTCTTTATTTCTCTTGTCTCTTTCTTGAATCATTTTAATAATTTCTTGTTCTGCGCTCTGGAGATCACATTCTTTTTCACAATGTTCTTTTTGTAAAATCTGCATCTCTGAAATAACCTCATCTTTATCCTGTCTAATGTGATCCACTAAGGCTTTTAAGTGTGCCAATTCTTGCTCACTATCTTCAAATTGTTTCTTGCTTTTGGATAACTGAGTATCAAAGTCTCTGCATTTTAATTGCATGTCTTTTTGGCATACATCCAATTCTGCTCTCAACATTTCCTGATTTTTACTTGCCCCATCTAATTCAGTCTTTAACCTGTTAATTAGCTGAGTGTCATTCTCTTGCATTCGCAGGGACTTGTTTAAAATAAACCATATTTTGCCGCATAGCCGTATTAAACAGTCTTTCTCTGCACTTTTATCGGCTGCATTCAATAATCTTGTAAGGCAGACCTGAATTATGCTGCAAAAATATTGTCTAGTTTTACTTTCTGCACCTCACCCTGAATGCGGTTACTCCATTCTAACGTGCTATTCGACGACCAATTCCCATGTGCAAACAACTTTGCCTCTAAATATTGCACTAGATCTCAGAATGTGGTTTCCCTTTGTGACATTCTGAAATTCGTTTTAAGTGGCACACTGCTATTATAAAATGGGTTCCCTTTAATGTGCAAATGGCAGTGTGAGACACGCTTGCCACGCCCAGTAGGTACTCTATGATCACTTTCCCGGCCTGCAACGCACCATAAATATGTAGGGTATTTTGTGGAGATTTGGGGCCTGACGGTATTTTATTACCGCCGAAAAAATAACTTAGCAACAATCACTCCTTGTATTCAGATTGGGCCATGTACAACAATAATACAGTGGACATGCATTATTTCAGCACCCAGACATGCATATTTGGTATGCGTGGTTGGTATGCGTGGTTGGTGGTATTTTGGTGAGCATAATTCCCTTGTTTTATTTGTGGCCCCAATGTCCAGAATCCCTTATCTTTGCTTAGATTTTTCGTGTAATCACTAGAGAGACCTCAGACCTACATTTCAGGAATACCACATTTTCAGTGTTAGTGTTAGTGTGCCACCATGGGCGATCTCACTGACTTATTTACGACAGAGAGCTATATGTGGTAATTTTGTGGTAATTTCCACTACCTTATATACGGTAGGGAACTATGTTCAGAGAGTCCCTCTTCCCGTTGGCTCATGTACCTCCAACGAGCTATGCTACAAACAGTCACTCACAACTGTCCATACTGAATATGATCATGCACACATCTGTCTTAAAATGACAATTGCACTGTTTAAAAATCTCCCCACATCATCAGCACTGTATTGGTAAATATAAAACACACCACCCATCTGCTTTCAAATATTTTTCTGTATTATAAAAGTTGCATTTAAACACGATCTCACTCTTTACAGAAATAAATAAAATACCACAGTAATAGCATTGTCTGTGATACACTGAAAAGAGAGTGGCGGAGAAAAGAACTCAATTGGCAACATTAACATGTGATTAAGGCACAGGAATCTCCTTTCCTACGCTGACTGAATATTCTCGTACACACTTAGCTCCCACACTTATGTAATTACCTTATCTGTTCAGCCCGAGTTTTCTGCAGCTGTTCTCTTTCTGAATGTGGCTCCCTTGAAGATTAATCCCAGTGAAAACGAGCGCCTTTCGTTCTCAAACCGGGGTCATTGCCTGGAACTCTCAGCTTTTTCAGCAGAAATGCTCCAACCAGGAAAAAACAGGTCCTTCTCCCAGCTCTCCAAATCTCCACTGACTTCCCTCTCTCTTCAAACTCCCCCCAGCAAAACCCTAATCACTGCCTCTAGCATGATACTTGCTATGACGCTGCTCCAATCAGAATCAATCATGCCATCTCCTCCCTCTCTACACAATGGCTCATTTTTATAGTAATACTTTGTAACCAACTGATTTCCTGTTCTTTCGAGCCCTTTTGCTTCCTGTAGTTATGTGGACAGAGCAGCAGAGAAAACGAAAAAAAAATAAATGTGCGTTTAAAAGTTCACTTTCAGAGTAGGCCTATTTCTGCAGTGGAGACACATTTTTATTAGTGGGTTATGTTAAATTCAGTTTTATTAGTCAGGTTATTTATAAGTAATGTTAGTTATTAATTTTCAAATGTGTCTCTTGCACCATAGGCATTTCAGGTGAAAAATAGTGTGCATTTTTGAATGTGCACGTGTGCTTTTAACTGTAAAAATAGATTTGCATCTTATATGTTAAAATCGTTTTTGACTGAATAGCCTGTCTTTCCTTGTTAATCTGGTAACACATATAGCAATGCACCATAGGCATTTGGTGCTGCATCAAAAAAATTGCTACCTGTGCAGTAGTGCTGTACTCTGTGCTGTAACACGCCAAATATCCTTACAGCTCTCATACACACATGCACAGCATTCACATAAGCAACCACACACCCATGCAGCCTCAAATCTTCAATCATACACACATCACTCACCAGAACACTTAATTCACGCAAACACAGTTATGCATGCATGCACACATTAAAAATACAATGGGCCACATTACGAGTCCGGCGGTTACCGTGGCGGTAAAACCTCCTGGTTACCGCCGTACTAGTATTACCATTCCGCCTCTGTGACTCCCGGAAATACCAGGGCATTACAACCCTGGTGTCCTGGAAATCCCGGAGGCGGAATGGTGTCCCTTAGGACTCAATGGGAATGGGGAAGTGGAAACACCGGCACCATTTCGTGATGGTGCTGGTGTTTCCACATCCACCTGCAGGCGGGAGGTGTTCAACCCGCCAGGTTAGCCTTGGCGGGATGATCACCTCCCGCCTGCAGGACTCGGGATCGGAAGGTCCGGAATTAACCGTGGCGTCGGGTTTACCGCCACTGTTAATTCCGGACCGCCCGACCTGTAATGAGGCCCAATGTCTCTCTCTCACACACCCACACACATACATAGACACAACATTTTTTTATTGTGAACATTTACCTGAGTGGGCCGCAGCCGTGATATTCTCTGAAGGCCCTGGCTTTCTCCCTCTTCCTCCAATGTCCTCATGTTGGAGGAAGAGGGTCAGGCAAGGTCAGGAGATGCAGTTCACCCCTCCTTCTGCCTATTCTTCTATCAGGCAGGGGCAGAATTCTGACCACCCCCCCTCCCAGCCTGAGACGGACAGGAAAAGGGAGGGATGAAGAGCCATTCAGGATGACTCCAGGGCTGTTACTTACTGATCCCTTGAAAAATCTTGAATGGCTGACGTCACCCATGGTCTCCCAATGCCTTTCACAGAGCTCTCCATGGGGTGAAGGCATGAACAATTTATTTGCCGGCATCCATGTAAAGTGCTGTGTAGGGCATAAAGGACACCTCCAGTCTTTGCAGTTGCAAATAATTTAAATATTTTTTATTATTTGCAAATGCAAATACTACACTTCCATTATTATGAAGCAAGATAAAATCACTCGCTCCAAATGCAAATGCATTTATTTTTTTTAACTTTTTTGTGCTTTTCTTTTTATTTGCAGGACCTGGTGGGTCCTGAATTTTTAGGGGTTGTGTGGAGGTGGGCACAGGGATGGATCCCACCCTGCTGCCCCCTGTAGGTGAGCCTCTACTGTCAGTCCTTGGACCTCTGCTCTTCCCCTTCTATAACCCTTCCCTTTTTAGACGTATCTAGTGCTTTTGTTTTCACTATTCCCTTTATGCTGATGGCACTCAAATATGGATTATAAACTGACTAACTGTAATTGACCACTGGATGGCTCTCTGCTGCCTCATGGTGAACTCTTCAAAAACAAAAGTCATATTTCTCTCAACTTCCAATGCCAGCCTTACCACTCTCTCTTATCATTTTCCCATCTGACCTTTTTACTTACTCGCCCAAGGCTCTCAGTCTTGGGGTCATCCTTGATAGCAAACTTCATCTGTACAAATTCAACATTACCACTGCCTCTTCTGCCTCTGCTGTTCGTATTAACCCCCTCAACATGCAGAAAATGCATCCTTTTCTCACTAACCACTCTACAAAACTTGAATCACCACCCTCATTCTCAGTAAAATTGACTTCTGCTCAAGCCCACTCCTTGGCCTTCCCCTCTTCTCTTATTCCCTCTAGACAAAGTCCACAACTTTGCCACCTGCTCTCTCTACAGCGTAACCTGGTCCTCTCCCACATCTACCTACCAAAATCATTGTGGTTGGCTCGCTATGCACAACTGCTCCCTGTTTAAGTTCCTTATCCTAGTTCACAAAGCTACTGATGATCTTGCTCCTCAGTACCTGTCTGTTTTTTTCTTATATTACCATCTCCTTCCCTCTAACCCTCCCCTTTGCCCAATCTCACTCTCCCACACCTTCTGTGTGCCTCCTCTCATTTCAACTCTTTTCTATACTCACCCCAATCCACTGGAACCCGTCGTTCATCACAATCGGAGCCAGCCCAACTGTGGATCTCATTAAAACGTGGCTTAACATTTACTTGTTTATTTGTTTGTTTGTTTGTTTGTTTGTTTGGTATAGCGCAGGACAAAACCCTCAAGTAGCTGGGCGCGAACAGTACAAGGATACTTAAGAAGCTTAGTTACAGAGCATACAAGATACATAGGAGACTTGGTTACATCGTTAGGTAGGTGCATTCAATGTGATAAAGCAGTTATAAACAGTAATAGCTAGAATGCAACCATAAGATTAGCAGTGACCAGGTTTCCCAATAGAAAAACCAAGATACAGGCAGCAGGATGTCAGAGATTCAACGGTTGGCCAGCATAGCAATCCTTAGGGTGAAATTCAAGAGAGGGCAGAGCAGAGGTAGGAGGTAGTTCTCTTTGCCCCCATTCCCATATCCCTACCTGACCCTACAACTCCCTCCAGTGACGCTTAATAATGTGATTTTCAATGTTTATATGGTAATCCTTGTTAGTTTGAATCACGTGCCCCTGTAGTTTACTGTTTCCTTTGTAAGTCACCTATTCTCTTATATATTTCTTTCTGTTTCTTTTGTCCCTGGTGTATGCCCCACATGTTTACACTTTCATAAACTGGATTGCCACTTGCTATTGAACTATTGTCAGTCATTTCTGATCGAGATTGACATCCTTGTTCTTCATTTAAATACAAATACCTCACCAAAATTCTTCATCATGTTGTAGAGGTTCCTTTTAGGCAAGTACAATGTTGGCAGATCACTAGTGAGTTTCACGATTTTCAATCTAAGAATGTTTTTCTATTAACTGATTTAACCCAATGTATGAGCCTCCTCAAAAGGCTGAACACATGAGTTGTCCGTGTTTTGGTAAAACGGTAACTGCAATGTGAACATTGATACGTGGAGTAAACACTCAACTGAACTATCTGACTATTAACTATGTGCACATTTTAACTATTTGAAAATGAGATCAACTCCTTTCCAAGACGGCATTTCATCAAGCAGCAGATTATTTTTTAAATAGACCTTTAAAGTAGTTTCCAGTCATCTGAATCAATAAACAGAGTGCAATGAATGCAAAACATTAATCAAACACAGCACACCGAAAGGCAGAAAAGCAATATTGTTCTATGCAACTGACATCAAACGATGATTGCCTGATATAAAGTTTCATTGGAAACTTCCCATGATGCATTCTGGTGATGCAGCGGGACACGAAAGTGTTATTGGAGTTGACATGAATACGGTACAGTCTAGATTCAGGGTGATGGCACCCCAGGTATTAATTCCAACTATGGGGTTATTTTTCGATGGGCCCTTGAAGCTAAACTGCTTTCATGCTTTACTTTTATGCCCCAGCACAATTTTGCAGGTGATATGGCTGAGCAGCAAAGCAAAGGTAGGATCACCACTTTACTCTTCTCCTCCTGCTCAGAAGAAAATGTGGTTTCACACCTGCATGAGATTTTCACGCACGAGTAAAAAGAATGGATTCCAATGGAATATTCCTCTTATTAGCACCTGCTAATGAGCAGACAGATTCCATTGGAAACCATTATAAGCATATTTGCAGGCACTGTTTTACTTCTTCCAGAGTTGAGAGTAAAAGGAAAGAGTAAAGGCCATGTGCCTTCATGTACACTTTACTTTAACACTTTGCTTTGGGAGATTGCCTACAGGCGGCCACCAACATATCAGTGCAAGTGTTGGTGGTCCACTGCATGCAATTACCATTTTTGAAGATGGCCAGCTATCTGTCTTCATATGATGCCTTGATGTTTTCTTAGGTCTGATATTGACAACTCAAAATTTGACAGTCATTCCACGAACATCAGGGGGAAGGGTCATGACACATATTTTTAAAGGCATTATAATGAATTAAAGAATATAAAGCCCATAGCAGATAAACGTATTATGCCCCATCCCTAACTTAAGAAAAACGTATTACACAAAGTTCAAAGCAAGGAACCAAGTTTAGCTTCTTTAGGGTGTTTAAATAGGTATTAAAAGTTCTCCAACATGAAAAAGTAGGCTCACTGCAGTAGTTACAGCTTAAGTAAGTGACCTAATGTATATGCTATTTACAAGTAGGTTTCCTGCACAGGAAAAGGTGCATTACCAGTTTCAATAGAACTAGAGGGACAAGGCCAGATTCCTGTGCTTATGTTTCACCATCAAATGCAGAAGGGTAGTAAGGGCTTTACCCTTGATGTTAGCAAATGGGAACTTCAAAAGAGGTATTTAAACCAACGCCACAATTCCTGTAAAGAATAATGATCCTAGGTAAGTCACAGCTGGCGAGGATAACTGCTCCCCCTATAGGCTTTGGCAATGGAGTTTCAGGGGTCATGGGTGCAAAGTGTTGTTCGATAAGAGTTGGGTCCAGCAAGTCAGTATTTGCAGTCTGTGTCAATGAAATAAGGTTTACAAAGGTCATCAGACTGAACAAGATGAATACATTCTGAAGGGATTCTGCATTCTATGCCATGACGTTGAAAGAATGTAATGCTCGAAAAATATGATGAGCATTTGAAGTGACCCTGCACAGGTTCTGCAGGGTTGACAATTCAGAAGCTCGGGTCTCAGGCTCTAGTAGAACTCCCCTTCTTGATAGAGAGAAGGAGCAGTGGAACAAAAATGTTCAGTGTCCTCCAGGAGAATGCATTGTGAGTTTCGGATGATGGATGCGAGCTGCAGGCCCACTGCCATTCGGAGCTCCCTGAGATATACTTGATCATGCAGGACTTGGGAGTAGTTTCATTGACCTATTCATGGGATGGACATGCCATTAAAGATTTCCCCTGTTTATAGAAGAATGTAGATTCACCTTGCAGTAGATCGTTTAAGCAATGATGGTCCCAGCAGCTGTCTTCCCGTGCCCCTCTGATCCTTTTAATTCTTTTGATCTGTAGATCCAGTGGTCGACTAAAGAAGACCTCCTGATTTGCTCCAGAAATACCAAATCCTAGGCTGCAGGACCCTCCTGCACCTGTTGGGGAATATGCAACATTGAAACTCTGCACAGCTGTCCACTCATATGAAGCCATCTCAGGTATAGCCATTGCCTCCCACATCCGTGCCACATAGAGCTTAGCAGCACCCGGACAAAGGGAGGGCTTTAGCCCATCCCTCTCCACCGAGTAGCAGCTTCTGGAGAAGCTTGCCACTGCTAGATTCGCCGTGCACACTTATGCGTGGGTAAGCGTGCCAATACCCTGCACATTGCGCCGCTACACAGAATCATTTGCCTGATCTGAAATTTCCGCCGCGAGACCCCCTCCAGCTTCCAGACGACATCAGCTGTTTCTGCATTTCGTAGTATCCCCGACATGAGGACTACACAAAATGGCAACCGCCATATGATGTTTACTGTTGCATAGCAACAGTGTTTGCAAGACCTGTACGCTGATTGGTCCGCTACCTCCACATCATCTCGGCGGCAACACCGGATTGCGCGAGCCAGCCTTTCTACGAAGGCCGTCTACTAAGGCTAGCTGCCTGTCCGAGCCTGTCGTTGCCTGAGGAGCAAGAGGGGACAGGCACGCTGCCCGATTGCATCACGGTAAGACATTTGTCCAACTCCCACTGCATCTGTCTGCATCTTGAGAACTGCCATAGCATTACAAGTCTATCATCCATGTGACATGAGCGTCAATGCATATCTGCGACAGTAATCTGTAATCACAACTAGTCATGGCCATTAACAGCCTACATCTGCAGCTACCGCTACCGCTGCATTAAAACTTACACATGAACAACTGTAACTAGATTCGGAGATCACTATCCTCTGCATTGCCGAAAAAACCTTATTCGCTTACAATCAAACGTGCCTTCCATTACTACGCACAGTGCATGTTGACACGGCAAACCTGCTGACACAGGGCCTGTTCACTTGCGCCTACCATTTATCTGCAGCTATACTGACATATCACTTTACCTATAAATGAATGACAACGATCATACTTGCATTCGAACTCTGATCCTACCTGTCACGATATAAGCGCCAGTCATTAACATCATATGTATTGTATCTGCTTCACTCTATACCCACATATTTGTGATCGATTACCAAATGTAGATGGTCACATATACATGACGACCCGAATGCTATGCTCCTGTTCCAATTGCACCCCCATGTCTGCGACTATGTACTGAACATTGATCTAGTATACTAGATATATCTAAGACCCTTCCCACCTGCACTCTAACTGCACTGCATATTCATATGTGACATGAACGATTGAGGTTCAACCCATGTACACTTGGCATCACTTGATGCTCTACCTAATTAGCGTAACACCTGCCTGTATGCAAGTACCCACAGCTCTCGGCGTAAATACTCCACTATACTTTAACTAACTATGTTTATAATTTTGTTCCCTCACATTTCGACCTGCACTGATTTTTGACCTGCATTCAAGCACGTGTGACTACCTCGAGGCAACTAGCAACTGTGACTCAATTGTGATCTGATCCAATTTGCCCACAACTGAGCACCACTTTTATTTCTGCTGGCACCTTTGCATGCACTGGCACTATGTGTAACATTCCACTATAACTCCATTGTGCTTTAAGTGACTCTGCCTGTAATCACGTGCTATTTTGAGCCAGAGGGTAATTATGTACCCAATCACCTAAACTAACTGTTAGCCTGTGTAAATGACACTCCTGATGCTGCCTGTGTCCTCCGCATGTACATTACTGCTACAGCATGGGAATATGCTACTTCTCATGTTTGCCACGTTTCATAGCCACCTCACCTAGCCTAAGGCTTGCTATCAATACTTTAGGAACTCCACCACCTTAGTGCATTTTGTGTTCATTTGCTTTAGCTTGCCACCCCTGCACCCACTATAGTAAATAAGCCGGTCAAACTAACTTGCACCATTCATTCTTGTTCTGAATGCATTGACCTGCACCGTTATCTCTAGCCATACCTTACTCTAGCAACATTACATTTCTAGCTCTAGATCTAGACTAGCCTACTGTACGCATAAAGCCATCCAGCCCTACTCTTACCATTGTCACTAGAGAAACCTTGATCATCATAGCACATAATGCATGCCGCTGCTCTTCATCTAATTGTTCTCTGGACCACATTGGCCTCAACTTTCGTTCTACCAAACCATACTATTACTTTATAAACAATGGCCAACAATACCAGGGTAACCACACCAGGCGTGGAATGTATTCCAGTGAAGCCAATCAACCCAAGCCATACCTCGATCCCACTAAGATCTAACATCCCATGCGACCTTGCACACAGAAACATTAGACTTCGCTCGAGACTAACTAAGTTATTCAAAATCCCTGCCAGTCTCCTTACCACATCGGCCCTTCAAAGTAAGTACCCCTTTAACAAACAAAATCTCACACCTAAAAAGTTGAATCATAGCAATTTAAGCGCTATTCACAAATTTAATTCCAGAATACCCAAACAGAATACATTTCCAGCCTCAACTGTTGATCTTAATAGTA